>NW_027555958.1:174968908-177368908 GCF_003287225.1 Phascolarctos cinereus
CAAAGATTAAATGGCTTATCCAGAGTCCCACAGCTAGTGTGTGAGGCCAGATTTGAACACAAGTTTTCTTGACTCCAAATCCAGTCCTCTATCCAATGAGCCAACTATTTGTCTTTTCTAAGTTTGTGAATAAGATCATAGGATTTACAGCTGGAAAGCACCTTGAATTCTGTCCAACCCTCTCATTCACCAAGGGGGAAACTGAGGCTCAGAAAAGAAAGACGATTTACCCAAGATCACATAGGCAATAAGTAACTAAGCCAGGCTTATAAATCTGACTTCTAATTCAGTGCTTTTCTAGTTCCCCCAATTCTACTTTCTAGTTCTTAATAGCATTTTTATCTCACAAACCCAAACTGTGGGGGCAGGAATTTGGAACTACTCTCTAGGGTTGTGTTTTTGCATTCTTCCTCCTTAAGAAGAACTGAGGGTCAGTGTGATACAATGACAAGAATACTGTGATGGAAGCAAGGATGAACTGGTAAATGTTTAACAACTGGCTCCCCAAAAAACTGTACCCATGACACAATTTTGTATTGTATCTGCATTAGTCACATTTTCTCCATTACTGTCTTAAGTCTGAACAATCAACAAAACAGTAAGTCAAGCCTTAATTTATGGTGTTTGCTCACATCTGAGATGTAAATGCTCACACTCACACTGAAAAATTTAAATACAGGCTCTCCAGAGCCAGCACAAGCTGACTCTAGCACATTCCTGAAATGGAAGTCAAGAGACCTGGATTCTACTCCTGGTTTTCCTTAAGCAATAAGACAGAAACTCTTAGTAAATCACTTGAGTCTTTCTGTGCCTCAGTTTCTTCTGCATTCTCTTTCATGCTGACATAAGGGGAATGTCACCCAGACAATTCTCCATTGAATCAGTCAAGAGACACATAGGTTTTGTTATTTATCTTTATGGTTTTTAGCTTTATGGTTACAACAAGCTTTCATGTACATGTTAACAATGATAGTTCACATTTATATAGTGCTTTAAAATTTACAAAAGGCTTTACTTATGTTATCTCATTTGATCCTAACAACAACCCAGTGATGTATTATTATTACTATTTTAAATCCAACGTGAGGAAACTGAGGCAGGAGAAGTAGCGTCTTATCTATTGATGCAGAGCTGTAAATAGGGCAGGACTCTCCTAACAAATTGTCGCCAAAGGATGGGGAAGGAGGGAGACTGTTTCCTTGCTGTGACAGTCGTCCAATGTGCCTCCACATTTCTTGTCACGAAATCTATTCTCTATGACCCTATTTACCATCCTTATAACTTTCTGGTACCAAAGTACCCCTCCCTGGCCTCTATTCCTGTAAATGTATTGTCTCCCTGGTTTAGAATGTAAGATCCTTTAGGGCAGGGGCTGTCTTTACTCTTGTATTTGTATTCAATCAATCAATAATCAATAAATATGTATTAAGTACCTACTATGTGCCAGGCACTCTGCTAAATTCTGGGGATATAAAAAAGAGATAAAAGACAGTCCCTGCCCTCAAAGAGTTTACAATCCCAGAGTTTAGTGTAGTGCTGGAAACAGAATAAGCATTTAATAAGTTATTTTCATTGATTCATTAGTTTGTTCATCCGTCCATTCAACTTCCAGACCCATGCCCTAAGACACAATTGCCCATAAAAACTGGCCAACCCCACCCTCTATTATCATCATAATATCCCTCTTGAGGAGGTCACTTTACCCACCACCACAATGCCCCTTTCACCTTTTACTTTCTCCTTTCCCCCTCACATGCATAGGGATTAGGAAATTGAAGACTGCTTATCATCCCAAACGGCCGGGCCTAACTCTCTCGGGGATGAGCTAAGCCCTCTTCCAGCACAATATCAATGTAGACTGAACTCTATATTCCACTCTCCCAACTGAATTTGCAGAGGGAAAAGGCAAGGAAGAATTTCTAGTTAGGGTATCACATAGATAATACGGATTGGAGATCAGATTCAAACGTGGGTCTCCTAACTCTATCCCAGAAGTCTTTCTCTAAGGTCCCTTCCACCTCCAAAATCCTATGATATTACAACCCTATGAAAAGCCACACCTAGATCGTGTGTTTCTGATGAAATACACTTTTAGCATTCTTCCCTTTCCTAAGATGGGTCCCTTCCACCTGGCTTCCAGCATTATGTCAAAGAGTGCTTTGTAAAGCAGAATGCCTAAGGCGTTTGTAACCTGACACTCAGGCAGACAGTTTGCATGCCTGCAGGTAGGAAAATGACATGCGTGAAAATAACAACTTGAGTGATGGATAGGGGATTTTTCAGTTTGGATATGCTTTAAAAAAAAAAGTTTGTATTTCCAAATTAGAAAAGCCTAATTATAGACCAGCAAAATTTAAGGATGCAGATTCAAGGTTATTTATTGCAAGTGATTTCCTAAAATATTTAACACGTAATGATTGTTATTTTTGAAGTAGTCTGGAAGGGTAATTTGCAAGCACTTATTCCTTATAGTCAGAAATACTGTCTTCCCTTCAAGCTAATTGATCAGCCGCTAGGTGGCACAGTGGATAGAGTACAGGGCCTGGAATCAGGAAAACTCTTCTTGAGTTCAAATCTGGCCTCAGAAACTTACTAGCTGTGTGACCCTGGGCAAGTCACTTAACCAGGTTTGTCTTAGTTTCCTAATCTGTAAAAATGAGCTGGAAAAGGAAGGAAATGGCAAACCACTCCAGTATCTCCGCCAAGAAAACTCCAAATGAGGTCACAATGAGTCAGACACAAATGAACAAAAACAAAAACAATTTCAAGCTAAGTAAGTTAGAAAAATAATTAATACGAGTTGGATTAGTAGATTTGGAGAGGACCTTGCAGACAATTTAGAACAACCTCTTCCTTTAACAGATGAGAAAACTGAGGCCACGTGGCTTGCCCTTTAACAGCAGGGCCAGAAATGGAACTCAGGCCTCCTGACTTCCAGGTTAAGTGCTCTTTCCACTATACTATATAATCCCTTGTCTTGTAATTGGGCTACTACTCCGACAAGTTACTAAAACTATTCAAGCTAAGGCAGGAGTTCTTAACTTTTTTTTTGTCATAGGTCTCTTTGGCAGTCTCGTGAAGCCTATGGATTCTTTCTCAGAATATTGCTTTTAAATGCATAAAATAAATGTATAGTATCACAAAGGAAATCAGTTATATCAAAATATAATTATCAAAATATTTTTTAAAAAACAAGTCCTTAGATTCACAGGTTAAGACCCCCTGTTCTATATATTATCGGTTTTCCCCATTAGAAATAGCAAGAAATGAAATTCCATTTTGATTTTCAAGTGGAACTGTTATTTTTTGATGGTTTCTAGCATTTTGCGATGACAAGGGTAGCGATGAAACAAAGTCTTTGTTCTTAGATGTAATTGCTAGAGTCAAGTTTTCCACGATGGTCCTTTTTTTTTCTTTCTGATTGGGTATACGGGGATAAAGAAAACTTTCATCATGAAGTAAAATATGCATGAGTTCCCCCAAATATATTCATGCTCTAATGAGATTTTATTGTTGTAAGTTTGTCCTCTCATGTACTCTACTTCCGATTGCATTGTGTTGCTTCTATGCCTGGTAACCATATGCACAATACAGTACAGGGAGGAGGAAAGAGGAAGTGGTACAGGGGGATTCCCTTACGAAAAAAGTAATTCTAAAATGGAGCTGTTGTCAGATGAGGAGGAGTTCCTAGGCTAGGGGGGAGGCATTTAAAGCAAATAATTAGAATGCAGAAAGTCATATTGCAGCAGACACAACAATACACATACAACTGAAAAGATAACTCTGAATGAAATTTCTTTACATCAAAACACACAATGTTAGCGTTGGAAGGGATCCTAAGGGGACAGCTAGGTGGCGCAGTGGATAGAGCACCGGCCCTGAAGTCAGGAGGACCTGAGTTCAAATCTGATTTCAGGCAAACACTTGACACTTACTAGCTGTGTGACCCTGGGCAAGTCACTTAACTCCAATTGCCTAAAAAGGAAAAAAAAGAAAAAAAAAGAAAAAAAAAGGAAGGGATCCTAGAAGTCACCTAGTCCAACACTTTCATTTGACAGATGAAGAAACCAAGGAGGTTTCATCGAGGATGAAGAAAAGCCCAGGAGGTTAAGCAATTAGTTCAATGTAACAACACAGCTATGAAGCCTTTTCTTTGGACCCTTTCCTAATCTTCAATCAATTGACAAGTTCTTATTAAGTTGCTCCTGTGTTCTAGGTGCTATGCTAGGTTCTGGGGACTGGTAGAAAAAAAAATGAAGCAATCCCTTATCTCAAGGCTCTTAAATAAAATACAGCTAGGTCTCTATTAAAGTGGGACTATATACAGAATTAATTTTTAAAAGAATGTTGTTCAGTCATTTTTTCAGTCCTGGCCAACTCTTCGTGACCTCATTTAGGGTTTTCTTGGCAAAGAAAACCACTCCAGTATCTTCTTCCAAGAAAACCCCAAATGGGGTCATGAAGAGTCAGATACACCTAACAGCAACAGCAGCTGGCGATGATACTGGAGTGGTTTACCATCTCCTTCTACAGCTCATCTTACAGATGAGGAAATGGAGCCAAACAGGGCTAAGTGACTTGCCTAGGGTCACATGGCTAATAAGCATCTAAAGCCAAATTTGGACTCAGGTCTTCTTGATTCCAGGCCCAGCAGTCTATCCTTGTGCCACTTAGCTACTCTAAAAAAAGAATAAATACAAATAAATATGTCACAGTTAAATATATGATAGTTTGAGAGGGAGGGCACTGGCAGTTGGGGTAATCAGAAAAAGTTTCATGTAGAGATAAGGTGGTACTTGAGGTCTTAAAGGAAAAGAATGATTCTATGAGGTAAAGGTAAGGAAGGAGTGCATACAAAGCATGAGGGATAGCCAAGGCAAAGGCATGAAGGTGGGAGATGACTTGCTCTATATGAGGAACAGAGAGAAGGTCAGTTTGGCTGGATCACAGAGTACAAGATGGGGAGTGAGATACAATAAGGCTATAAAGATACATTGGGTCCAGGTTGTGAAAGACTTTCAATGCTAAACAGAGTTTCTATGTTATCTTCATGTCAGTAGGGCATTACTGAAGTTTATTGAATAGAGAAGTGATACGGTCAGATCTGTGAATAAGGACAAAATTTTTGGCAGCTTTGTGGAGTGGGGAGAGACTTGAAGCAGGGAGACCAATTATGAAGCTGCTGCAGTGATCTAGGTGAGAGATAATGAGGGCTTGAATTAAAGTGGTATCCGTGGGAGTAGGGAAGAGGTCAAATGCCACATATGTAGAGGTAGAAATAACAACATATGGTAACTGCTGTGGGGTGATGGAGAGTGAGAAGTGGAGGATGGCATAAAGTTAAAAACCTGAGAAACTAAAAAAAAATGGTGGAAAGGAGGAAAGAGTATAAGAGGGGGTAGAGGGGTTTCTTTTAGAGGAAAATAAAGGGAAAAGGAGCTCACAGCAAATGACCTCCATTTTCTTATTAAAGTCAGAGGCAAGGTCTTCAACTAAGAAAGGTGGGGAAGTAGGAAGTGTGTGAGGCTTGAGAAGAAAAGAGATTTGGAATATCTTCTTTGAGGAGTGAAATAAGGAATCAAATGGGAAGAATACAAAGGTTACAGTGGGGCCCAGAGGAAGTTGGAAAATATTAATTTATAGTGTTCAAAGTCAGTAGAGTTGTGTGGCTTCCTCAAGCTCCTTTCATAAGCATAAATGTCCATGTTTATCACTCAATATAATAAAGTCTTAAAGGAAAAAGTGGACTAAGAGAGTGAATACAGTTTGGAGTTGAATTAGTTAACTAGAGGGTAGAGATTTCAAAGAAAGAAAAGTCAAGCCAGAGTAGCCCGAGTACAGAGGGGTAGAAGAATCACAGTAAGGGTGAAGAAAAACATTTAAGAGAACTGAAGCATAGATGGAGACAGAATGATAGGAGGTTAGGTGCAGTTAAAGGAAATTTGCCGTTTTCATTTAAGAAACTGGAATACTTGGGGATTAAGGTGAGATCTATGGGGTAGCCATCCTTGTGCGTGCTTAAGATGGAGTCACAGTGGGTGGATCATGAAATTTAAAGAGATCATAAAATTGGAAATTTAGGAAATTTGAAGGAACATCAACATTGAACTTGAAGCTTCCTAGTATCAAAGCCAAAAGCTGAGGAAAATACTGAGCCAGGTGCTCAATTCCTTGAGAAAAGAAGGAGAATGGCCTGGGAGATGGTAGATAACTGTGATCATCACATGCATAGGATATATGGCAGGAGAAACATCTATTATCATCCCTCACCACGTGGGTGGAGATGGGGAAGATATGATATCTGTCATCAGGCGTAAGTATTTAAGGATTGTCATGTGGAAGAATGATTAGGTGTGTTCTGCTTGGGTCTGCAGGGCAGAAATGGTAGTAACAGAATAAAGTTGTAAAGAGGCAGGCTTGGGCTTGATATGAGGAAAAACTTCCTCATAATTTTATTCCTATTCAAAAGTGGAATGGGCTGCCTTGGGAGGTGTTGGGTTCTTTCTCACTGGAGGTCCTCAAGGAGAGATTTAGGTGACCATATGCTGGAGATATTGCAGATGATTTCTTTTTTGTTATTGGAGAGGATTTGGATCTCTGTGATCCCTTCCAATTCTTTGACTCCCTGATTGTATGAAGAATAAAAGAATTGCCGGTGTAGTAATATGGTCCTAAACATGATTCTGTAGTGGACACAGCATTACTTTGACATGATTGTCTGACTTATTCCAGCAACATTCAGCAGTTCAGGAATAGGATCATAAAAGGTGGAAGGTGTAGGTAACCCAGGGCTGTGAATGACAGAAAGACAAAGGACTAGGAATCCAAGGGTGAAGGACAGTGGGTAATGATGGGATCGTGACCAGGAAGAAAAAAGAAGTCTGGTCAGGACAGGAAAATGGACTAGGAGAAAAAAGAGGAATGGAAAGACTCCAAGTCACAGTGAAAATGAAGAACAGGTTTAGTAGAAGTTATAGGACAGGAGGAGAATCTGATCAGAGAGGAGAATTTCAGAGATCAAGATCATGGAAGCAGAACAATTTGAGATGAAACTTAAGGTGGAATCGCCTTAGGACAGGGGGTGACTCAGGTAAGGTATAGGAGTTGAAGAGGTTGATAAACTGGGAATCCAGAGGGTAAAAAGAGCCTCAACCTAAGTATTGAAATTTCAAAGGACAACAAGTGTAAGGACTGGGGTGGCGAGGAAGATTATGCAGCTAAGTGGTACAGTGGATAGAGTGCTGGCCCTGGAGTCAAAAGGACCTGGGTTCAAATGTGACCTCAGGTACTTACTAGCTGCGTGACCTTGGGCAAATCACTTACCCCTGTTTGTCTCACTTTCCTCATCTGTCAAACGAGCTGGAAAAGGAAATGGCAAACCACTCCAGTATCTTTGCCAAGAAAACTCCAAATAGTGTCACAAAGAGTCAGACATTACTAATCAACTAAACAACAACAAACTGCTTCCTTTGAGAAAGGAGGGACAATGACCAGTAGAAGACAGCAACAAGAGAACATCAGAATGATGGCAACAGAAGAACTTGGAAATGGGATTGGGAAGTAAGGAATATTCCTCCTCTTCCTCTCGGCCCAATGCATTGGGAATCATGAAGCACCTAGCCTAGAGAAGGTGACCAGGGGTGAAGTATCTTATGGAAAAAGTTTCCATGAGAGCCAGAAGATAGAAAGAGGGTAAGAAGATAAGATCTAGGGTGAAGGGAAGATTGTTAATGAGGGAGTGAGGTTTCGAGAAGGCACAGTAGAAGAGGAAGCCAAAGTAGGAGAGGGACTGGGAAAGAGTGTGGAGGAGTGGGACTGATATGAAGAGTAATGGAGCATAAGGAGAGCTAGCAGGAGAAAGGACTTCTTACATTGGCAGAGAGCTTCTCTGGCCAGGGATAAAACAAGGAAAGTACCAAATGATCGTAGTTCTCATTTGATCTGAACTTGGGATGGGAGAATGCTGATGGTAAGCACGAAGTGCCTATAACTGAGGAAGCCACACTGAAGCAGGAGAGCTCACTTTCCTGCTATTCTCTAGTCATTTTTACACTATAATCCTGCACTCTGGCCTCCATCTCTGACCCAGCACTCCTCATGTTATTCCTACTGCCTTCTGCTTCTGTTCCTACTCACATGCTACTGAAAGCAACTGGAGAAAAATTATGGAATCATGCTGACTGGGGACGCAACAAATTTATATTGCATTAAGCTCAGCTGGGCCTTCACTAAAGCAAAGCAATCCTTTTATACCTTCCTAATCAACTCACTAACCTACTTGCCATAGTGGCTTTTCCAAACCTTTTCATACCCCCCTTCAAACCTTCCATGGCTCCTCCTACCGCTACATGGATTTAAAATCAGGTCTTCTAACTCCAGGTCCAGTGATGAAGCTATTTTGCCACCTAGCTGCGACTGTCACCTTTGACTCTTTACTCTGTTTTATCCCCTCCCCCCATATTCAATCAATTGCTTAGTTCTGTAGATTTTACTTTCATAACATCTCTCATATATGTCCCCTTCTTTCCTTGGGCAATGCCACTGTCTTGGCGCAGATCCTCATCATTTCACACCTAGACTATTGCAATAGCCTTCTGGTTGGTCTCTCTGACTCAATCCTCTTCCCACTCCAATCCATTCTCCACTTAGCTGTCAAAGTGATCTTCCTAAGGCAACATGTCACTGCATCTTCCCTCCCCTTCGATCAACTCCAGTGGCTCCTTATTACCTCCAAAATCCAATATACAATCCTCTGTTTTGTGTTGGAAGCCCTTCATCACCTGTCTCCCGCACCCCACCTTTTCAGTCTTTTCATATCTTGTACCCCACCAGATACTCATTGATCTGATGATACTGGTTTCATTGCCATTCCTCACACAAAACACGTCATCTCCCAACTCTGGTCACTTTCACTGGCTGTCTCCCATGCCTGGACCTCTTTCTCTCTTCATTTCTGCTTCCTGGCTTCCCTGGCTTCATTTATGTCTCAGCTAAAGTCCCACATTCTACAAGAAGCCTTTCCTAGTCCTTCTTTACCTTAGTGTCTTCCCCTCTAAGATTATTTCCAACTTATTCTGTATATATCTTGTTTGTCTATATTTATTCTCATGCTGTCACCTAGGAAGTTAGATGGTGAAGTGGATAGAACACTGAACCTGGAACAGGGAAGACGAGTTCAAATTCGGCCTCCAACACTTACTGGCTGTGTGATTTTAGGCAAATCACTTAACCTCTGTTTGCCTCAGTTTCTTCATCTGTAAAATGGAGATAATAAAAGCACCTACCTCCCAAGGTTGCTGTGAGGATCAATTGTTAAGTGCTTAGTACAGTGCCTGGCACATAGTGCCATATAAATGCTAGCTATTGTTATTATTATCATTATTATTATTATTATCATTATTGTGTCCCCCCTCCTCGATAAGACTATGAGTTCCTTGAGACCAGGGACTGTTTTATGCCTTTCTTTGTATCCCCTTAGTTATCTATTTATTTATTTATTTATTTATTTTAGTGAGGCAATTGGGGTTAAGTAACTTGCCCAGAGTCACACAGCTAGTGAATATTATGTGTCTGAGGCCGGATTTGAACTCAGGTTTGCCCCCCTTATTTATTAAAAAACAGATTAATTGCTAATCTGCACTGATCAAGTGCATTTTCCACAAAGAAAGTTTTCTGCACCAACAAAGTCAGAGTTCCACACAACAGGCAAGCAAACAAACAAGTAACAGCTCACGATTGTGTAATATTTTCACATACAGTCAATCACCACCATGCAACCCAGGTAGGTGGGGACTACTATGGCTGATGATAGAGAAAGTGGGGATGCTTTCAACACTGATATGACTATTCTTAGCCAAGTCCTAGCCCTAATCCCTTTAAGAAATCCCTTTAAATCACTTAGCACTACCAAGCACATAGTAGGTGCTTAATACATTTTTGTTGACTTTTTCATTCATTCATTCTCTGTGTTTCTATCACCATCATTTTGAATAGGCTGTCTATTGAACAGACTCTTTTTGAATAGTCCCTAGGAGGATTATGTGGAGAAAGAAGCCTCTAGTCTCATGCAGAACTCGGCTAATACATTTCCTCTTCCATCTTCATCACATCCTAGTACAGTTCTAGGGTTCTGATGGAAGCTCAGGCCACAGTGCCAATAGTGTTTGCAGGGTTATTTCCCTTATCCCAGAATTCTAGCTGGGAATTTTTGTTCCTGGGCCAAGGGCCACAAACTTCACCCTGGCAAATTGCCCAAAAGTCATCTTTAGTTGAGGTATGTCTATGGAAGGATGGTGGTAGCCGGGGTTACAACCAATGGTAGGAATATAGAGACACTGGACTACTAGAGTGAAGCTGCTACTGGGAAGGCTATAGCAGGGAGCAAGAAGAAATCAGCCTAGCAACCATCTGGTAACTTCCTATTTTAATTATTATTTAACTAATTATTATTGTTAACACTCTGTGGTTTCTATGTTGTTGAAGGACTACAAATGTGGATGCACTCAATTCCTCACCCTTGGGACAAAACTCTCTCCAGACTATCCTAGTTATAGTTCAATTCTGTCCTCAGCCACCTGGGCCGTGTGGTGACACAGAGTGAAGAGGGTGTTGATTCCAGATGGTAATGATAAGCAACAATCAGTGACAGAAGGCAGAGTAAATGCCACTTCTTCAGATGACAAGGCGTCTAGGAAGGCTTTATGGAAAAGAAGCATCCAATCACATTTTCTTAAAGGAATTAGGGCTAGGGCTTGGCTAGGAATAGTTGTATCAGTGTTGAAAGTATCCCCACTTTCTCTATCATCAGCCATAGTAGCCCCCACCTGCCTGGGTTGCATGGTGGTGACTGAGTGTATGTAAAAGTATTACACAATTGTGAGCTGTTACTTGTTTGTTTGTTTGCCTGTTTTGTGGAACTCTGGCTTTATTGGTGTGGGAAACTTTGTGGAAAATGCACTTGATCAGTGCAGATTAGCAATTAATCTGTTTTTAATAAATAAATTTTTTTACTTCTTTTGTTTTTACATTGCCAGATTTTCTCCCAGTATCCCTCTCCCCACCCCAAGAGTGATTTCATGTAACTAATAATTTTTTCCAGAAATAAAAGAAAATGAAGAATAGAAAAAAAATTCAAAAAAATGATCAATACATAAGAAGGTCTGAAAATATATGCCATGTATGAGACAATTCGTCTGTTGACTGATAGCCTTAAAGAGTTATCTGGAACATTAAGTGACATAGTAGAAAAGGCAGTGGATTTGGAATCAGAGGACCTGGATTCCATCTCTACCACTTACTACACTAGCTGGGTGACATTTAAAGTCACTTAACACCAGTAGGCCTCAGTTTCCTCACCTTTGAAATGAGAGTCATCGTATGATGGCCACAAAGGTCCCTTCCAGTTCTAAATCTATAGCACAACTAGTACCTATCAGAGGCAGAATTTGAACTCATACCTTCCTAACCCTAAAACTGGCCCCTGATCTACTACCCCACAGATTCCTCTCAAGCTATTGGGATGACAGCATAGTTTCAACTTTTGTCTGCCAATTTAATTCTTTCCTTCAAAGGTTTCCTCAAAATCAATCACTTCCAGGAAGTCTTTCCTTGCTTCATCTATCTACCCAAGCCTCTCCTTCAGTTTTCCCATACCCTAATTCTCAATTGATTAGACTTTTCTGTGGTTGTGGTTATTCAAGCAACAAGCTTGGGCAAGGTTTTCCCCAAGCTCCTCTGACAAGTACTACATACGATATTTACTTGGATTTCACAATGACAATCTGTTAAAGTTGTAATAGTGCGTCTTGAATGTGTTCTTTTGTGTAGGATCCAGAATAATGTATGTTATGTGCTCGATAAATATTAACAGATGACAACAGAGCCAGGGAAAGGCATTCGTGTGCTTTAGGCAAAGTCTGAAAAAGTATACCCCATGTGTTTGAAAATTTTGCTCCCTATGAGTTTCTGTCCATCAGTAACTTTAGGCTTTTTTTTGCTTTAACACATGGCAATTCACAATTACAAAACAAATGCCCATGTGCCATACAGAATGAAATTTTCTGGTATTAAAATATATAAATGTATTTTTAAAAACTTTAAGTGTCCCTCACTGCATACTCTCCCACCTCCACCCCAGGCATACTATACCTTAGGCATCTGCTCACTGTACCTACTCCTAATTGCAACAGTTTTTAATTTACCAAGGTGTAAAGGCAAACCAATATACAAGATGTTAACTCCTAGAATGTTGTAGGAGTCCTTTAGGAAGAAAGAGTGGCTGAAGCATGGCACAATGAATAAAACCATAACTAGCATAGGGCTAGTAGGCCTTTGCCCCAGGGAGCCAAGGCAAGGCTCTTCGTCTGTCTTTCTTTTACTCACTCTCTTTCTCACCAGACCTCTGATTCCATTGGTGTAGGAAACCTATGGTCCAGTGGAATGAGTACTTGTGTCACTTCACCCCCTTGGCCTCAGTTTCTTCATTGGTAAAATAAGTATGTTGTGTTCATACTCTCTTTTGCTATGTATCCTCCACCAGTCCAAGCTGAAATGTTGAGTAACCACTACTGTTGGACCACCCCCTCACCCTAGGCTTCCATCACTGTGCCATACTTCTCGTGAGCAACCAAGAGCCTCAATCATCCCCTAGCCCAAGGTTAGACCACCACTTTCACCTCTTACCCCTCTCCCACTAGCCAGAGATTCTTGCTGCTAGATATCTCTGCCTCTTTCTGTGTGTCTCACTGCCTATCTCTCTATCTCTGTGTCTGTGTTGGTGTACATGTTTCTCTGTGTGTGTGTGTGTGTGTGTGTGTGTGTGTGTGTCTTTCGATATGCCTTTGTCTGTCTGTCTGTTTATCTCTCTCCCTCTCTCTCCATCACGTGCCACAAACTGAACTCACTAGTTGTATGACCCTGGACAGTCACTTTGCCTCTCTGAGCCTCAGTTTCCACATTTGTAAAATATAGCAATGGGATACAATAGAAAGAACACTGGACTTATAATAGTAGGGCTGGGGTTCAAATTCTTGCTCTGCCACAGATTAACCATCTGATCCTGGGCAAGTCATTCTCTGTTCAACGGTTTTTGTCCCAAGTGAAAATACCTTTTTATAGGTCTACACTCAGCAAACTGATTTATTTTGGCTTTGAAGATTGGCCTTTTGACCATGTCTCACCACTCATTGGCTTGTGTGTGTGGGCATGGGCTTCAGGGAACTCACATAGCTGCTATCTTCAATGTTTACACTCTCATAAAGATTTCAAATCCAAGATTTTGATGTCTCAAAGGTTTGCTCCAAAAGTCATTTCTCACTTTCATGGCCACTGGAATTTTTCCACAGCATGAGGTAAATTATATTAAATCTCTGATAAATAAGCATACATGTGGCAGGAAGAAAATTTATTTCCATACAGTCTAAACTAAGGTGAAAATGCAATCTCAACAGCTATCACAGTAACTACCCATACCAAAGAGCCAGCATGGTAGAATTAAGATGCTAGAGGCGGAGTCACAAAGATCTGAGTTCAAATCTTACCACAAATATTAGATTGTGACTGTAGGTGAGCCACTTCATCTGTTCAGACCTCAGTTTCTTCATCAATAAAACAAGGAGGTTAGACTCCATGACCTCTAAAGACCCTTTAAACTTTAAATCTATGACCCTACTAAAGGAGGTGGGAAGATTTCTTGGGCCATGCCTTTTGTCTTTCAGCCAGAAAACATTAATTTCCACGTCCATTTATTCCTTGCTATTTAGTTGAGCAATTGAAAGGATTCAGATGACTTAATCTACCAGTAACACACCTTGTATCTTCAAGTGGTAAGATGGCTTTGCGTTCCCCACTTGCCTAAATTGTCATTTCTGGACTGCATTGCTGCCTCTTCTTTTCACGTGTAACTCCCTTCTTCCTCTGTTTAGTTTCCCCATCCTCATTCTGAAATTCATTCATGCATGAGCCCACAGCTGAATCTCAGTTGTGTTAACGGTTCTTTTATTCTACTTAATCTTCTCTTCCCTCTCACCCACATACATTTAAGGCTGCACACATACTATTGTATTGTGGAACATCAGGGCCCTCCCTTCCACTTGACTGCGAAGGGAATTTTATCCCTCCCTTGATATCCCAACCTGGCTTTTATGCTCCATTCTAATAACACTAGTAGTATGTTTATAAGATGACATGCCTTTAATTGTTTCCCTCGCCCCAGAGATGCGTGGAGTAAGTACTCTAATGGGCTCTGTATCTTCCATCTTTTATTTTTATTGCTAATGGCCTCTCTAGTAATATAAAATGACTGATGAGCACAGTCTGGAAAAAGCAGAAAAATCGATAGTCTGTCCAGACTCTATATTAGTTAAAAGCAGGTGAGGAGCTGGGACTATTAGACAATAGAATTTCCTCTTGGGCTTTCAAAAATTTGGGACAGATTTTTTCCCCCACACCTGTGACCATGAGCAAAGCAAAACTTCCTATAAACGAAAGAGTGTTTGGACAAAGGACACAAATTGTTTGGGCGTCTCTTACATTTCCAGGAGCTCATCTGAACATTTAATCTCCAGTAGAGGGCAGTGGTATGTGTTCACTCTGGGTCACTGTTCTGAGCTGAGCTCTCTAAATACCACCAGACTAGGTCCCAGCCAGTCTCTTCATCTCCCAACAAAACATCTGACCAGAGTTTGGCATGATTGATCAACTCTAGCAGAATCAAAATAGAAAACATAGGCTTTAGCAAACATAAGCATCACTTATGCTGTTGACTTTCTGAACCGTTCACTTGGTCTTAATAGTATTAGCTCCCCTTTGATATCCAGTTTTCTGATGTAAACTCCTTTAAGGTAAGGATTGAACTTTGGACCTTACTTATTCCACTTGCCACAGTGTCTGGTACACGGTCTCTAAAGTGGAATTATGGTCTGACCTTAAAGGGCATGTGATTACCCAATAAGAGGTTGGGAAAATGGGACAAATTCTACCCTCCCCGAAAAAGCCAACTGTAGGTACTTGTCTCTTACAAAACCTCACTCCCCTACTCTGTCCCCTCCCTCAACCATACAAGCTCCTCAAGTTCCGCCCTTCTTAGACCTTGGTCCTGAAAGCAATTAAAACTTACCTCCTGCTTGTGTAGGTACCCACAGCAGCAACTATACAAGTACCAATGGGAAAATTCCCCTGTCCCCAAGCAGATATCTATGTCTTTATGCCCTGCTTTACCTTGTGACTGTAATGGGAACCCATTCCTTCAATGATAACCACTTCTGTACTATGGAGCAGAGGACCACCTGCTTTCTTTTTAAGTGGGACACAGTGATTCTCCCAGGATAAGATGACATAGATGGATTGTGATCTTCATCTCATTACATTATCTTTTCCCCAAAACCCAACCCTCTTCCAGTCTTCCCTATTCCTATCAAGAGAACCACCATCCACCCAGGCTCAAAAGCTCAAAGTTACCAGTGACTCCTCACTCTCTCACCCAACATATCCAATCATCATATCACTCTGTTTCTACCTTTAAAACATTTTCCCCTTCTGTCTCCTTTCCTCTACATTCTCTACATCATTTTCAGACCCTCATCACCTCTCCCTTGGACTATTGCAATAGCTTCCTTATTAGACTTCCTTGCCTCCAGTCTCTCCCCACTCTGAGCCATCCTCTATGTAGCTGCCGAAGGGATTTTCACAAAGAATGGGTCTGACCATGTCACTCACCTACTCACTCTGGTGGCTAACTACTGACTCTAGGATAAAAATCATGTTTCATCTTTTTATCTATTAATATCTATTTTGGATGCAGCTAGGTGGTGCAATAGATAGAGTATTGTTCATGGAGTCAGGAAGACTCATCTTCCTGAGTTCAAATCTGGCCTCAGACACTTACTATGTAACCCTGGGCAAGTCACTCAATCCTGTTTACCTCAGTTTCCTCATCTGTAAAATGAGCTGGAGAAGGAAATGGAAAACCACTCCCGTATCTCTGCCACGAAAACACAAATCAGGTCACAAAGAGTCAGGCATGACTGAAAAAACAACTGAAACTTCAATTTTGATCAAATTTATCTCTTTTTTTTCTCTTTATCCAGTCTTCCCTTTCTTGCTTCTCAGTTTTTGTGCTACTTGTCCTGACTGCACAGAACAATGTCTAACTTCTTGGATACTTTCTCAAGACGTCACTCCCTTGTTAGGCAATTCAACTCTAAATTCACCCTTATCCTTGACTCCTCTCTTTCCCTCACCCCACATATCAAAGCAGTTGCCAAATCTTGTCATTTCTATCTTTACAATCTCTCTTTCTATCTACACAGTGGCTACCTTGATTCAGGCTCTCATCTTCCTCTTCTGTGAGATGATTGCAATGGTCTCCAATTGGCTCTCCCTGGCTCAAGTCTCTCCCCACTCCAATTCTTTCCCTGACACTACTACCAAAGTAATTTCCACTTAAGTGTAAGTCAGTCCACATCACTTCCCAACTCAATAAACCACCATGTTTCCCTATTGCCTTTAGGTCTAGGATAAAATATAAAATCCTCTGTCAAGCTTTTGAAGCTTTTACAACTTGGTCCCAATCTATCTTTCCAGCCTTACTATACAGTACTTCCCCTCCCACACTATATAGCCAGACTAGCCTTCTCTCTGTTCTTCACATCTGACACTCAACCTCCTATATCCTTTGTACTCGCCATCCCCCCAAGCCTGGCATATACTCCCTCCTCTCCTCTGCCTCTGTTACTTCAAGATTCAGCTTAGGTAGCACATTCTATATGAAGTTTTTTCTGATGCCCCCAACTACTAGCCACCCTGTAGTTTTTGTTAAGTCATTTTCAGTCATGTCCTATTCTTCATGACCCCATTTGGGGTTTTCTTGGCAAAAATACTTTCAATGGTTGACCATTTTCTCCTCCAGCTCATCTTACAAATAAGAAAATTGGGGCAAACTTAAGTATTTTGTCCAGGTCACATTGCTAGCATCTAAGGCTAGATTTGAATTCCTGTCTTCCTGACTCCAGGCCTGGCACTCTATCCATTGTGCCATCTAGCTGCCCACTATTAACCCAACTTCCCAAATCACCTTATATTTATTTGTATTTGTTATTTTAAATTTATTTGATATATCTTTATATTACATAGATAAGTACGTATGTCTCTCTGGTTAGGATGTAAGCTCCTCCAAATAGATATTGTTTCATTCTCTTTACTTATATGCCCAGTATAGTTCCTGGCACATAGTAGGGGTTTAATAAATATTTGTTGATTGATTTTGTTCATCTCACATTCTTATCCTCAGTTCAGTGAGAATACAGAGCCTACTACCTCTGTATTGCTTGTCTATTTCATCCCACCCATTCTTCAGCTGTTCCCAATCCCAGTTCATCCACTTTCCCACATCCCACTTAGAACCACGGGATTTTAGAGTTGGGAGGGACCTTAGAGAGCCTCCAGTCCAACCTGCTCATTTTACAAATAAAGAAACTGAAGCCCAGGTGGGTTTGGTGACTTTCCCACTGTGATTTTCATAATTGGCTGCATTTGTACGGATCATCTTGATTATTGTTGTATTCTATGTTTCCTCTGATCTAAGCAACAGAATTTTTATCCTAGACACTAAGTGCCTAGACCAGTGCTATGCACCTGATGAAGACTGTACTACTTTAAGAATGTGTAATTTTTGTCAGTATGGTTACTCCCTCCACTGATGCAGATTTGCAGTACTTCTGTAGGTGGCCTTTGAAAGTTTCTGTGGCCAAAAGACTCCCTTTGGTCAGCCTGGTGCTGTCCCTCCCTGAAACTAGAGGGACTGATCTTCGCCTAATAGACACACCATCCATCACTGGGTCCACACTTGAAGTCTTTCCAGTGTGGTGGAACTTTATAGTTTGCTCTTCACTCAGGGATGTGAACTTCTGAGAGAAGATTATTGAATTTTCATTGTGAGCATAGACTCCTCAGGAATCATCAGATACTACAAATCAAGGCTCATCATTTTGTTGATTGTCTGGACCTAGGAAAGTGATGAAAATATTAATAATTCATATTGTGTGAGTCAAGTACATTATTTTTCTAGAGCCTGTTGTTAAATATTTACCAAGATATCTCTTGCTCTACTAGTATAGCCTCTTAGGATCCAGGTCATCTTAACATTATGGTGAGACAACCAAGGAGAATTTTCTTAAGTAAGAATTCTTAATACTGACTTGATAGATAACTGACATTTGCAAGGGCAGGATTAGGAAGCATTGCCAATTTTTACATTTGTGAAAAACTTAATAGCACTATGAGGTAATGGGTCCTTGAACTGACGGGGGGGGGGAAGCATTAAATTAGGGGATAATCATAACTGTCTTTCCATTTTCTTTAGCCAGTGTGCCAACAAAAAAGAAAATTAATCCAGAAAATTTAGCCAAGAGTGTAGGAGCAGTGTGCAAAAGGCATGGGATTGGTATTCAGAGGACCTAGATTCAAATCCCATTCTGCTTCTCACTACCTGTGTGACTTTGGACAACCCAGTCCATTCAAGGAGCATATATTAAGCACCTGATATGTACCAGTCATTGTGCAAGAGATACAAAATTAAAAAGCAAAAAGTTTCTTCTCAGGGCCCTTATATTTTAACTAGCAGAAATAATATGTAGACAAATAAGTAAATAAAGATAATAGAAGTTAATTTAAATTAACTGGGTGGGGGACTAAACTGGGGAGATCAGGAAAGCCCTCTTGTAGAGGTGGTTCCTGAGCTAATCTTTGAAGAAGACTAGGGATTCTGTGTGGCAGAGGTGATAATGAGAGCATTTCAGGCAAATAAAACAACCTGTAAATAATCATAGGAGTGGGAAAAGAAATGTTAAGTACAGGGAACAGTTAAGTAGGCCAATTTGGTTGAAACATAGACTATGTGAAAGAAAATAATGTGAAATCATTCTAGGAAGATACATAAACTAGATTGTGAGGATTTTAAGTGCTAAACAGAAGGTTTTATAGTTTATCCTTAAGGTAATGAGGAGCCACAGATGCTTCTTGAGAAAGAGAGTGGCATAGTCATGCCTGTCAATTTGGTAGCTATATAGAGGGTGGATAAGAGGAAAAAGAGCCCAGTTAGGAGCTTAACAGAATAGTACAGGTACAAGGTGATGGGGGTTTTAATTAGAGTGATTGTTCTATGAGTAGACAGAATGGGACAGGAGTGAGAGATTGTGGATGCAGAATTGATAAGACAATCACTTATTGAATTCATATAAGTCAATGAGGAGTAAGGAAAAATGAAGAGTAAAGGAGATTACCATGTTGGGGATTTTAGTGATTAGAAAGATGATGCTCTGAACAAGATTGGGTGGGTTTGGGGCAAAGATGACACTTCCTAATATTGGATTTATTTAATTTGAGATACTTCGAGAACATTCATATAAAAATATACAGCAGGCAGTTGGTGATATAGTATTGGAGTTCTCAAGAAAGATAAGGTCTAGATATGTAGACCTGAGAGTCCTGTACACAGAAGTGATCATTGAAGCTGTTGGGATAATCAAGTGAGACAGAACAGAGGGCTCAAGATACAGTTCTGAGGTAACCCTTGCATAAAGGCTGATTCCAGATCTCCCTTTCCTCGAGTGTAAATTAAGGAGATTGAATTATGTGATCTCTAAAGTCCTTTCCAATTCTCACCTGTGAGTATGCTTCCTGTCCTTTTATGACATTTGAAGTTGAGATCAGCATGCCTCTTGGCTAATATACCATCACAGCTCATTAACTTATTTAGCATTAATTTAACTTCTAATTGATTTAATTTCTAAAATTGATCCCTTCATTTCCAACAGTCAGAAAATACAAATATACCATATTCAGATATCACAATCTAGTTTTTTTCTCTTTTAAAAAATGTATTGGTATCTTTTGTTTTTATTTCACCTTTTTTTCCCAGTATATCCCTTCCTCTCCCTTTCCAAGGAAAAAAAAAAGAGAAAAAGCTCTTCAGTAAAACTAACCAACACATCAATCAAATCTAATGGTATTGATTATGTTCTATGTCTCTTCCCTACCTCTGCAAAGAATGGAAAGAGTTGTATTCTCATACCTCTACATTAGGACCAATGCATATTATACTGTATTCACTTTTTTTTGTATTTTTACTTATTTTGTTAAATATTTTCCAATCATTATTTTTAACATTCATTTTTTAAAATTTTGAGTTCCAAATTCTCTTTTTCCTTCCCATCTTTCTCCTACCCATTGAGAAGGCAAGCAATGTGATGTCAATTGTACCTGTGAGGTCATGAAAAACATATTTCCATATTAGCTATTATGAAGGAAAAAAAACAAGTAAAATAAAGTGGAAAAGTATGCTTCAATCTACACTTACAGTGCATCAATTCTCTCTCTGAAGGTGGATAGCACATTTAAAAAAAAAAACATGTCTCCTTTGGAATTATCTTGAATAATTGTCTTGATCAAAGTAGCGAAGTCTTTCACAGCTGATCATCACTACAATATTGCTATTACTGTGTACAACATTCTACTGGTTCTGTTCACTTCATTTTGCATCATTTCATATATGTCTTCCCAGGTTTTTCTGAAGCCATCTTGCTCGCCATTTCTTATAGCACAATAGTATTCCATCACAATCACACATCACTACTTGTTCAGCCATTCCCCAATTGATGAGAATTTCCTCAATTTCCAATTCTTTGCCACCAAGAAAAGGGCTGCTACAAATATTTTTGTACATATAGGTCCTTTTCCTTTTCCTTTGATCTCTTTTGGGATATAGACCTAGTAGTGATATTGCTGGGTCGAAGAGTTTTATCATCCTTTGAGCAAATTTCCAAATTGCTCTCCAGAATAGTTGGACCAGTTCACAACTCCACCAATGGTGAATTTTTTTTTCACGTTTTCTATTTTTGCACATACCTTCCAGCATTTATCATTTTCCTCTTCTGTCATGTTAGTCAATCTGATAGGTGTGCAGTGGCATCTCAGACTTGTTTTAATTTGCATTTCTCTAATCGATAATGATTTAGGGCATTTTTTTCATGTGACTATTGTTAACTTTGATTTCTTCTGAAAACTCCATGTTTCTATCCTTTGGCCATTTATCAATTGGGGTATAGCTTATATTTTAATAAGTTTGGCTCAGTTCTGCATATATTTAAGAAATGAGGCTTTTATCAGAGAAACTTGCTGCGAATTTTTTTCCCGGTGTCCTGTTTTCTTTCTAATTTTGGCTACATTGGTTATGTTTTACAAAAAGTTTTAGTTTCAGGTAATCAAAGCTATCCATTTTACTTCCTATGATCCTTTCTATCTCTCATTTGGTCAGAAACTTTTCCATTATTCATAGTTCTGACAGGTGAATTTTTCTATGTTTCCCTAATTTGCTTATTGTATCACCCTTTATGTCTAAATCACTTACCTATTTTGACCTTATTTTGGTATATGGCGTGAGATGGTGGTCTATGTCTAGTTTCTATCAAACTGCTTTCCAGCTTTCCCAACAATTTTTGTCAAATGATGAGGTCTTGCCCTAAAAGCTTGCATCTTTGGGTTTATCAAATACTAGATTACTATGATAATTTCCTACTGTGTTTCATGCACTTAATCTATTCCACTGATCCACCACTCTATTTCTTAGCCAGTACCAAATTGTTTTGATGATTACCACTCTCTAATATAGTTTGAAATCTGGTACTACTAGGCTACCTTTATTTACATATTTTTCATTGAATCCCTTGATGTTGACCTTTTCTTTATAATGAATTTTGTTATTATTTTTTTTCTAGCTCTATAAAATAATTCTTTGGTAGTTTGATTGGTATGGCACTGAATAAGTAAGTTAGTTTAGGTAGAATTGTCATTTTTATTATATTAGTTCAGCTTGTCCATCAGCAATTAATATTTCTCAATTGTTTAGATATGTCTTTATTTGAGTGAAAAGTGTTTTATAATTGTGTTCATATAGTCCCTGGGTTTGTCTTGACAGGTAGACTCCCAAGTACTTTACATTGTCCACAATTATTTTAAAAGGAATTTCTCTTTTTATCTGTTTCTGCTGGGTTTTGCTGGTAATATATAGAAATGTTGATGATTTTGGTGGGTTTATTTTATATCCTACAACTTGGCTAAAGTTGTTAATTGTTTCAATGGATTCTCTAAGTATGCCATCATATTGTCTACAAAGAGTGATAGTTTTGTTTCCTCATTGCCTGCTTTTATTCCTTTAATTTCCTTTTCTTGTCTTACTGCTATAGCTAACATATCTAATACAATATTGAATAATAGTGGTGATAATGGATAACCTTGGTTCACCTCTGATCTTATTGGAAAAGCTGCTAGTTTATCCCCATTACAGATAATGTTTGCTTTTGGTTTTAGATAGATACTACTTACCATTTAGATAGAACTGCTTATCATTTTGCCAGATTCCTTTCATTCCTATGTTTTCTAGTGTTTTTGTGACTTTTTTTTTTTTGCTTTTTGATGAGGCTATCAGGGTTAAGTGACTTGCCCAGCATCACACAGCTAGTAAGTGTCATGTGTCTGAGGCCAGATTTGAACTCCTGGCTCCAGGGCTGGTGCTCAATCCACTGCACCATCTAACTGCCCCTCTAGTGTTTTTAATAGGAAAAAGTGTTGTATGTTGTCAAAATCCTTTTTTTCATCTATTGATAAGATTATATGATTTGTTATTGATATGGTCAATTATAATTATAATTTTCCTAATATTGAAACAATCCTGCGTTCCTGGAATAAATTCCACCTGGTCATAGTGGATTTTTATTGCTACTGTTCTTTTCATCTACAGTGTGGTAATCATTGTGTATATTGTTTTCCTGATTCTGCTCACTTCACTCTGCATCAATTCATGTGGGTCTTCCCATGTAGCAATAGTTCAATCTTCATCAACAAAATCTAGTTAATTTTTTTTTTTAAAAAGGAGCATTAACTCACTGCAGTGGAATCATAATTGAAAAGCAGTATCAAATAAATAGGAGTCCCGAATGGGCTTTTGCCACTCCTTTCTTCAGATGATGCCTATTTAGAGAATAAATATTTTAAAGAGAGTCATCCCATTATGAAATAATGCAACCAAAAATACCCCCCCAAAACAAGAAAACAAAGCAGACCAAGAAAAAATGGAATATAGTTCTGACCATATAAGAAGAAATGTGAATTAGAACAAATGGACATACATGAATCCTGGTAGGAACTTGGAGTGACTGGAAAACTGTAATTATATTTTATACATTTAAAATCATTAATTTAGAAGAAAATAGTTACCAAGCAGATTTATTTGGTTTTTACTGATGTTCAATATTATGTTTTTCATTAAATATTTCAATTTTTGTACTAAAAGTAATAAAAGGCACCCTTGATTTGTTGGACTAGAGTACCTCCCATGGCATGGGGTTTATACCCCATCTTGTGATTCTCCTTCCTCTCAATTATGCTAGCCCTTCAACAACTGATCCATCAGATTCCAACTGGTGCCAAAGACACATGGAACTTTCGCATCGCCCCTCCATTTTTCTACTAATATTCTCTTCAGCCATTATCCTTCTGGCTGAATGAGGACACTTCCCCCATCTTCATCTCCAGACCACTCTCCCTCCTCCTTTCCCACTTTCAGGCCTACTCTTACAAATGATTAAGAGCCAAAGTCATCTAGCTGTAGAGTGGACATGGCCACTTATCCCATCTGAATGAACCCAAACAGCTACCAACCATAAGCCATCTAGTAAGATGAAGAACATTGCCATTTGCCCTGCCATTATATCCTAAGAACCATGTGGCTTTAACACCTGCCCTGCTACTAATAGGTGTGATGGGTTATTGTTTTATATTTTAAATATAAACAATATTTATTTATAATATATTATGTTCTTTATGTACCATAATTATAAAATAGTGTTTGTATTATTATAATTATAAAAACAAATATTATTTATATTTTATGTATCTGTTAATGCATGCCTATGTGTCTTTTGTGTTTTAAGCATTTCTTTTGTGGTAGAGAAAAAAATAGCTATCATAAGATATCCACTTTGGTTTTTTTAATACCTTTTCTAGAAAGACTCTGTTAATTCCTAGACAACTATAACTAAGTTTTTTTAGATATTTTCTCCAGGATCCAGAAATAATGAGACTGAGAATGTCAGGGGTGGGGGGTGGGGGGGAAACAAAGCAGGATTCCCTCTCCTTGGAACCAGTATCCTCTAGGACTGCTTGGGGCCAGAATTGGATATCCTTTTTCTCTTTGCCATAGGTAATGTAAAAAGACTGCACTATCACACCAGAAATGTATTAACCCCCAGGAGGTAGATTTCATATTCTGCTTTTAGCTTCCTACCAAAAGAAAAGTTTGGAACTTCCAGACCAAATGCACTGGAAGATTTGATTGTCCTTGGAAGACTAACATTATGATGGATCTGGCTCCTTTCTCACACATTGTTGTTTTGATAAACATTTGAAAGTTACTCCATAGAGAAGGAATGCCCTATGGAGAGACAGTGTGGCATACAGGGAATCTAAAGACCTAGATTTACATCCCACCACTGACACATCATTTGATCTTAGAAAGGTCATTTCAAACTTCCAAGCCTCAGTAACTCATCTACAAGGTGTGGGGTTTGGGGCAAAGTTGTTTCGGGTTATACCACTCTGTGATATTCACTTTTCAAAGGTTTTTTTACTTCTATTCATCTCCTATTCTGTAGAGACATGTGCTGACGCCTAGGAGAGAAAGATGTATTTACATCTTGAAGTTTTAATTAAGTGTTCTCAATTGTTGAATGAAAGCCTGGGTCACTTGGGATAAAAACCCAGTTGGATAAGAGGGAGGCAGTGAAGATCAACTCCTTTAGAAGAAAGACAAATTCCTAAGAGAACTGCCTAATTAGAGGCTTTTTCTCTTACCAGGCATCAAGGGATAGGCACTGTGACCATAAAATCCAGGAGGCTACCATGGAATAGTTAGGAAAGTAGGCATGTAAGCCACCAGCCTAGTTATCTTCCATGTTAACAATGTAATTTACCACAGTTTGACTGCAACTCCAACCTAAAGATCAGGAGATCAGGAGAAAAAGAATGTGGAAGGAGAGTCTAAGCGTGGCTCCCAGGAGGAGAAAAATTAGTAGCTGATCATTTCCCCATGGGACTTAAGAATATTTCCTTTTCTACTTTTGACAGTTTTGACTGGCTGCCCTGGAAAGACAGTAGAGGTTAGGGCAGGTGGCCAGAATTTGCCTTCCTTTGAGAAAGATGCCTCTGTTCTGAGGGACAAGGTGTGCTATTTCATTACTTCTGGACAAATGATATGTTTTAAATTACTTTTGAAACTTAAGGTCATTTTTCTTCCTTTTTTTTACTTGAAGTTTCTTCTTCAGAATAGAATTAGCTATTTACTTAAATTTGCTGTTTATTATTTTCTTATTTACTAATTTTTCACTACTACTAAACCAATAATAAAAATAAGCCCTCATCTATCAGTTTAAAATTAGTGATGTGACCGTGGGTATCATTTCATGAATCTGAACCTCAGTTTTCTGTTCTGTAAAATAGGGGTAATAATAGCACCTACCTCACTGGGTTGTTATAAGTGTCAACCCTGACCAAATGACCAAAAAGCCGCAGTAGCTCTGTAATTGCTGTTCACTCTAAAAAATAAAAACAAACCAGAGATCTCACACAGGTTATCAGAACCACAGTTAACTCTAAGAATAAAATAAAATCAATCAAGACAAAACAAAACCAAAGAGCTAACAGCGGTTATAAGCAAATATAAAGCAAAATATAAGCAAATAAGGAAACTAGACACATATATACTTCTCCCCCTTCACCAGTAGGAGACCCACTTTAGTATGGACAAATCTCAATACTTATATTAGTGGCTACACAGTGAGCTGTAGCTCTGACAATGAGAGGTAATAGTAATAATGTGACAAGTTTGATTCATAGCAAGACTTCATGACATGAGTACTACAAGTGCTTCCAAGCTCAGAGACCACCTGATGCTGGTGTGAAACACTTCTGGGATTTTGCTGTGACTGAGATCATCCAGAGGGTGAGCCGCAAAGGACTGTTATTATGCCAAGCTCAGGACATAGCTTGCTTGCTGGGCCTTAGCTCTGGAAAACAGGGTGTCTTCTAATAGTAAAAAGAGAAGAATAAAAAGAGAGAGGTGGTCTTGTCACAGGGAGCCTGACAGTTCTCCCTTTTTGCCAAAGTCAGGGGGTCTGAAAGAAACTTTCCCTTTGTGATCAATAAAGGAGAAGCAGGTATAAGCCAAGATGCCACGAGGCCAGTTGGGCCGGGTTGAGATGTTGAATTGAGGGACAGCTGTAGGCTTAGGTTGGTGAGCTTAGGGGTTAAGGTGGCAGATCTATCAATTTGTTAGCCCCTCCCCCTTAGCAATGATGAAATGGCATTTTATCCCAGGAGGTCAGTACGTTGAGAGGACCAATCAGGGAAGTGTGGCCCAGGTAAGAGGGTCGAGTATGTAGAGGGGAAAAAAAACTTGGACGGTATACTCAGCTCTCATCTGGAACCTTGGGACAGCTGTCTCATCTGGATGTCAGCTGCTTCTGTGTCAATTCTAGACGAACCTTGAGATCCCTGGAGGGTTCTGCCATTCACTAAGGAGCAGGGGCTTTCTTCAGATGATCCAGGAGTCCTTACCCACAAGTTTGGCAGTTTTGGGAGTAGTCAGAAGGACCTGGTAAGGGCTCTTAGAAACAATGACTGATTGATCAGTATAGGGTCAGTTTTCAAATAAGACATATGGGTTGCTTGAGATGTACAATTACAAGAAAACTCTGCAGCAATCTTTGGATCTGAGTTTCTGGTCACGATAACATGGGTCCATGGTGAAGAGTTTTTAAATAGCACATAGAAATGGTTCAGTTCCCCAGCTATGCAGAGCTGGGTTCAAACAGTGCAATAAAGTTTTCTCCCAATTCCCACAAATGAATAAAGTTTTCTCACAAGGCAGAAGCTGGACTAAACCCATAATTGAATAGATACTAAGCAAGTTCCAGGATTGAGTCACAAAATGGAGTCAAGGTGGTTCACTCAATTTGCACAGTTAACCACTTGATGTCCTAATCCACTCAATTCATTGTAAGCCAGATCTATAAGGTTTTTAATAAGTTTATAATCATAATTGCATTAAGTCACATTACATTAATTTCAGTTACAGATCAAATTACTTAGAGGGTTCACAATGAACTAGTTTTGAGAGGTGGGATTTACATGTCACTAAGGTAACCAAGAAAATATAAATATAAACCATTCAAAGCAATACAATAATTATCACCAATATTAACTAACATCAGGTCTCCTTGAATCCTAGTGACCCATTCTCAATAACCCATTCTCAATAACCATTTAATCAGCACATTTTGAGTCCCAGTTGTCTCATATAATTGGTCCCTAGATATCTTTTCTTGGACAATAGGTTTCATTCCCAGAACAGCTCTGAAGGGGGCTCTGCTTCTCTGGTTCCAAATATAGAGGTTCCAAGATAATTCTGACTTACTATAATTTAGTACAATTACTTAAATTTGGTTCTCCAATTTTGAAACTTCAGAGAATTTCAGTATATACCATTTGCTGTTTCTATACTTACATAAGAATCTTTTAAAAAAATTTATGAGGGTTCAACTGCAAAATGAACTCTTCTGTCCTTTAAAAAATATCAGACAGATACTTTAAAAATGAGAAAATAATTTTACTTTCTTTACTATTATCAATAAAATTTATGTGTAAAATCCTTAATCTAATTTTTAGAACTTATTACTAAAACATACTCAAAGCCTGAATTTCCATGATAGATAAATTTTGAAGCTAATCATATACATATGTTTATAGTTCTTAGAAAAAGCAGTCTAATCCTGTTGACTTTTCAAATTTTGCTATTCCATTTATTTAGAAAGCTTTTTCATTACCTCTTTGTTTTATTACTTTACCAAATAATTTCCCCTGAGGAGGATATCATCCCTATGGTAAAATTTGACCACAAATACAGGTTAAAATTGTAAGATGTTCATACCTACATCCTATTATAGAAACTCAGAGAGATGTTAGTATCAATCTATTATTTAATAGATTCAGTATTATTCTTACAAAACTTCTTGATTACAGAAATTTGCTACAAAAGAAAAAAAGAGGGACATATTTATAACAATGCATAAAAGGGGGAGAAACTCCTGTAGCTCTGTTTGATCCCAGGCATGAGTCGTATCTGACGGCCAATTATGTAGTCACAGAGCAAGCTCAAGCTTAACCAAGTAGGGAAATTTCCTTTTCAAAAAGGAAATAGCACAATGGGGAAATAAAATCGGGATGATCCTATCTTGGGCCATGCCAAAGTCATCCCACAGACATCCATGTTTACCAGTTCCCAGACTGCAGCACATGCCATTTTCTACTATTGGCTTTATGACAATTCAGACTACAATTCCTGTAATCAAAGCTTGAAACAATAGTAACTTACAGGGCCGATAATTTTTACTTTAAATAGTAAAATTTCACTAACCACAACTTAGGGCCTGACTATCTTTCCTGGTGTTTCCCTAACATTTCCCTTAACATTTCATTTATCCTCTATTTACAAATTAAAACTACCCATCTTCTGGGGTTTTGGACATACAGAAAAATACCTGATAGTTGACTCATCATTAATATGTTGAAGCTATATCTTTAAACCGCTCTATACACTTTCATAATAGCCAAGAATTTCAAATGAAAATTTGCTATTATATGTTATTATCTACTTCATGACAAAATATCTCATAAAATATTAAACAGTTTTCAAATATCTATTTTTATCACATCTTTTTAAAAGCCCAATTCATAATCTAATAGCATCCAGATTAAAAAGTTGTTTTGTCTGATAGTATTTCTGTTACAATGGTCTCTCAAATTTTACAATACAAGAGAATTTAGAAATACAATAATAACACAAACAATATCATGTATTTAAAACATGAAACCAAATTTCAGATGACATCAATTCATTTAAACTCATTTCCAAATTATCCCATATAAAAATCATTAATCTAATAAACTTTGGCATTTTAAATCCATTTTAGAGTTATCAGGTATGAAACAATTATATTCAATTAAAGAAATAATAATAACATAATGCTTAACATATGCCAGTCACTGTGTTAAGCACTCTACAATTTTGATCCTCACAACAACCTTGGGAGATGGGTACCATTATTATTTTTCTCTTTATATATCAGGAAACTGAGGTAAACAGAGATAAGAAAACTTTAAGATTACAGCTAATACATTTTTGCAACTGGAACATAATTCAAGTTTCCCTACATTTTTCTAGCATTTTTTTCAATACCTGTATTTGGGAATCTGATCTGAGATGAGACTGGTTGATAGGATGAGAGGGAGAGGGTTTCTGAACTGGGGGGTGGAGATCTTTGGTTTAAACAATCTTTTCTCTTTTCATGGTCAAAGGAGGGTTAACAAGAGGTTTACCTAATTTTTTTTCTTTCTTCATTCCGGGATTGCTTCCAAACTAGCTGCCTTCCTTCATAAGGCTCAGATGACATAATGAATGTAAAGCAATTTGCAGACTTTAAGAGGTTTATATAAATGTGAGCTATTATTACCTTCTCATCTTTTTTGATGGAATTCAGGTAGAAGTGGTCTGAAGAGAAGTTGCTATCCTGGTATTATTCCTTTATATTTAGTGTTCTGCAGACCACTTCATAGGTG
Organism: Phascolarctos cinereus; assembly: GCF_003287225.1. Lineage (NCBI taxonomy): Eukaryota > Metazoa > Chordata > Mammalia > Diprotodontia > Phascolarctidae > Phascolarctos > Phascolarctos cinereus. The sequence continues at coordinate 174,998,633 of NW_027555958.1, forward strand.
GATAAATATCTGCTTTTTTAATTGAGTAAGAGAATTGGGAATGTAAGCTCATCTTCTGTAGACTTAAGGAAGCATCTTTGGTTAAATTCTAGGATCAGAGAGGATAATAAAGATAATATATCCCACATTCAGTTCTTGTTTCATTTTAATTTGTCTCACTGGGAGAAATTAGAGATCCACCAGGTTTCCATAGTTTGAAAACTTTTAATTCCATGTAGTTTGGAGATTATGAACATTTGGTATGCTGAAATGTTTCTTTAAATACATTATTCTAAAGTGTTTATTATTGTTGTTGTCACCTTTGTAGGCTAGGCAGTGCTTCACTCACAATAGACTCTTAATAAATGTTATTTGAATTGAATTGCATTGACCTGAAATCTCTTTCCCAATCCCCCTGTGTCTTACCCTGGGCATGATTCCTACCACCTCCTTTTTAAAAGTGCCTGTAGGTTGCTAATATAATTACTGTTTTGAAGATAGATTAGGGTAAAGTCAGGACCAAACAAAACACAGAAACATGAAGTCTTCTGGAGCCTGAACAGAAGGAGGCTATGTTCTCCCATTAGTGTAGATGGAGACTTCACAAGACTGTAAGAGGAGGCAAGAGGAGTTCTGTAATCTGACCCAGACTTCCTGACTCCCAGCCTGCATCCCTGAAGGGAACCGATCACTCTCTGTCCAACTAGGGGTATATTGGAAGTCACTCGTACTTGCTCTTTACCCCCTCTCCATAGGAACTTCTCCTTTGCTCATTTCCCCCTCCCATTCCCAAACACAGAGATAAGGGAAACCAGGTCTCTTAAAATCCAGTCTCTGGCTGGTTTACAGTCTCTGGCAAGTACCCTATGCCCAAGTTTATAAACCTTGGGCAATAACATCAGCGCTTGCTTTGGGAACTGTACAAATTAACTCATTACTGGTAGTAAAAATGTTGGTAAACATAAAAGCTTCTGTAAATGCTTAGAGATTTTTTTTCCCTTTTCTCTCTTTTAATTTTTTTTAATTGCCTAGCCTGCTGAAACTCCTGTTAATCTATAGAGTTATTACATGGTTATAATAAGCAGCAATACAATTTTTGAAAACAACAAAAAAAAATAAAAACAAAACCTTGAAACACATGCACACACTCGTATATTTCTATTTTTTTTTATCCACACAAACAGCATGTTATTACTTGGGATGTGTTTGCCAAACTTTGCTTGGCACCCCGCATCTATCACGTTGCCTTTTGTGTATATATGGGGCTGTAACTAATCGATGCCTTTCGGTGCCATATACATCTTTGCTGCTCAAATTCATCCCACAACACCCGGACTACAGAGCATTTTTTACTATGTCAATGAACTTAATGTTAGTAGTCGAAGGTTGTGGAGGGGCAGGGGATGAAGAGCAGCAGAAAGGCTAAACAGAGATATTTCATCCAGGCAACTACTGGGCAAAGCTCCATCTAGTTCCCTCCCCACCCTCCTCACCCCCAGCTCCCTACTCATCCAGGGGCCCCTTTTGAGTCAGAGCTGCCAGTGATTCCGAACTTGGTAGTGGTTTTGTGAAATGCACAAAATGATACCACAGAGAGACCACCAACTACTTCTTCCATGTAACCTTACTCTGGGATTTGAATCCAGGCCCCCTCCGTACACCTGTTTTCCATATAACTCAGCTGGAGAACACAATAGACGCTAACTGCTTAGATCCACTGAAGGAAGGGGAGGGGAGGAGGGGAGTTCATTCCAGCACAGCCTTTGATCCAGAGATTATTATAAATCCTTTACCACTGTTGAGACAACTAGATCACTTGATTGGCCTTAACATTCCAAATCCTATAAATTAGTCTGCTGGGGGTGGATGGGCCTCTTGCATTGTATTATTCCAGCACCGACATCAAACTAAGAAAGAACAGACACATTTTCATTTTTAACTTGATGAAATTATACCGCTTCAGGCTTCATGAGAATCTGAGGAAACATCCTTTAAGCACTGCTGACAATTTGTAACAAAATTGCATTTGCTCTGTATTTTGTTGTTGTTGTTGTTAAATAACATAAATTGAACTTTAAAATTAACTTTGGTTCAAAAGCCACTTTTTGGGAATAGATTTCTTTTTTATAAATGATAATGTTCTTTCCAAATAAGCTTTTCTAACACCATCTTTTGCAAGTGGCAAACAGGACTATATTATGCAGATTTTCACAAAGCACGAAATATTGTGTCATTCAACATGAAGTACTGTGTCCTTGGGAGTACGAAGCATTTTTCATTTTGTCTTTGTGACCTCAGCACCTAATATAGAGCTTGGCACAAGAAAGGTGCTTAATAAATGCTCATTTGGATTAGATTGGTTTGGTTTACTATCTGCTTTAGCACTCAAAGAAATAGAATATATGTTCCCTAAAATTACTATCTTAAAAACAAAAGTATAAAACAGAGCTGTATCAACTACTAACCCTTGAAACTAAAAATGTATGTGTCAAAGTCATACATTTTCATATGTATCCAAATATAAATGTATTTTATATTTATATATAAATTTATATCTCACTTATTAAGGTCATAGAACTGATGTATTTGGTGGTGATGAACTCTATACACTGATGAAGGGAGAAAGCATCCGTTGCCACTCTTTCTCCAAGAACATCGAACATAAAACAGGAACATATCAGATATGACTATAAAATAAGATAACCAAATTTTGCAAGAACATAACAGAACTTACACAGAAGCAAGAATATTGATTCAGGAGTCAAGAGACCAGAGTTCAAATCCCACCTCCAAAGCTTACTACCTATGTGACCTTAAACAAGTCAGTAAACTCTCTTGACCTGAATTTCATCATTGTAAAAACGAAGGGCTTAGATTAAACAATCTCTGAGGTTTCTTCCAGTTCTATGATCCCATAGCCAAATGTGTCAAGGCAATCACCCTGGGAGGGAATTACTTATTCAAGTGTAAAGGTGGATATTTATGAAGACTATACTCAGACTTTGGGATGGAATGTTTTTATAACAAATACCTTTTTTGACAAATTGATACTAGGAAACATAGGTGGGGGTTCATAAGCAATAATAGTAGAAACCTGGCCTAGACAGTTACCCCTATAAGCTTGAGAGAAAAAATAGCTGCCTTCTGTGGAATGGCTAGCAATTGGGAAAGTAGTTCGTCCCAGAGAGGATACTGCCCAGAAATACCACCTTTGCTCCAAACACTTTGGACACTTCTCTTTTCAAATTGTATTGCAGGGGTCCAACATGTTATTTTGAATACGACTAAAACAATTATGATAAAAGTTTAATTTATATTGTTTAAAAGTTTAATTTATATTGTTTAAAAGTTTGTAAAGTGCTGTGCATATATCATCTCATTTGATCTTCACAACAACCCTATGAGGTAAATACTACTATTGTCACTATTTTACAGATGAGGAAATTAAGATTCAGATAGGTAAAGTAACTTAATTCGGGACATCTATCTAATAAGCATCTGGGACAGGATTTTAACCCAGGATTTCCTGTTTCCAAATTTTGGGCATCCTCAGTGGTATCAAATCTTACTAAGAGCATGAATTAGTTCAATGGAAATGGTCAAAAGTAATTCTGAACCAAGTCTGATGAATAATGTGAATAATTAAGTTATATAATATTACTTTCCGCTAGTAATGATCCCAATACTATAAAATACAAGAACCTTGACCTGCTCAGTTTCCAACCTGGCCCAAAATGCCCCTCCTTAGGAAACCTGACAACCCCCTGCTCCAGAGGGCTCACCATATCGGTGTTAGACTTACATTTAGTTGATGCAGCACTGGGCCTGGAGGCAGGAAGACCTGAATTAAAATCCCACCCCAGATACTTACTAGCTGTGTGACCCTGAGCAAGTCACTTAACCTCCATTTTCCTCAGTTGTCTCAACTGTAAAATAGGGATAATAATAGTCACTACTTTGATGGATTGTTGTGAGGGTCAAATGAGATAATATTTGTGAATTTCTTAGCATAGTGCATAACATGTAATAGTCACCATATAAATGCTTATTCCCTTTCCCTTCCCATTAGCTCCCTACAACTCAGTACTCCTCAAGTCATCCACCAGTCTCAGCCTCTCAAGTCACAAGGATCACAGGCACATACAGCCTCATCAGACTGCTATGTGAGTAATTAACTCTCAGCTGGCTAAGGAATTGATATGCAGCAAGCAGATATCTCCTGTATGTGAAGAGGGATAAGCTGAAGACTATAGAATATAGAAACATAGTTTTTGTAGGGCCTTAGCTGCCCCTAAGAGTCTGTAAATGTCCCTTGTTAAATTAGGAGAATTAGGAGAACACAGAGGGAGAAAAGAGGGTTTCTCTATCCTGTGATTTCCAAAGTGTTCTTTTAAAGACCTGGTCCACCCCTTCTCAACCCACCTTAGTCCCAGAGCCCACCTCAAAACATGCATGCTTTACTTGGGTAAAAACACATTATGATAAAATTATTCTACCATACCTGGATAGAAAAAGCAAATACTCTTGTATAAAAAAAATTAGAACAGAGAGTTAAAAGTCTGGTCTGGAAGCTATCGCTGACTATGTAACTTTAGACAAGCCGCTATAACTTTCTTGGCTTAGTTTCTCCCTCTGAAAAATAGAGATAACAACACTCATCTTGTCTCGTTTCATGGTTTGAGGCTAAAAGAGATGATATTTATGAAAGTCCTTTGAGCCGTTCAGAAAAAAAAATGGGCCATATGCATAAAAATATGTTGTCTTCTTTTGTAGAGTTTGATTCATCCAAAAGTCAGTTTACACAGATGAACAGGATCATAGATAGAGATCTGGAAAAGACCTCAGTCCCTTTTTGTGTCATGAACCCCACTGGCAACCTGGTGAAATGTATAGACCCCCTTCTCAGAATAATGTTTTTAAATGCATAACAAAATACATAGGATTACAAAGGAAACCAATTATATTGAAATGTAGTTAGCAAAATATTTTTAATAACCAGCTCATGGACCCCAGGTTAAAAAACCCTAGTAGCCCCCCCCCAACTTTTATAGTACCCATACTTTTCCATTTACTGGTATTTAGGGCAGTAAATTTACTATGCAAGTTTGACTAACACCAAAAAAAAATAAAGCAACATTACTTATATCAAAGTAATTCGTTATGATCAGTAGTAGCACCACACATAAAAATGTGTTATACAGTTCCCTTCTCTGGGTAGGACTCAGTTTCATCATTTCTAAAATGAGAAGGCTGGACCAGTGATTCCTGAGGTCTACACTAATTCTTAAATTCTAGTGATAACTCTAGGTTTATCATTTCTGGAATCATAGAACATAAAAGTTAGGTAGGACATTAGAGATTATCAAGGTCAATTCCCTTCCAATTCTGGACTAATGCTATCTCAAACATATATAGCACTTTAAGACTTTCAAACATCTTTACATCTTTGCAGCAACCCAGTGGGATAGATTATCTTATTATCGGTAAGAAAACTGAGACTTAGGGAGGTTAAGTGACTTGCTCCAGGTCAAACATCTAGGAAGTATTTAAGTCAGAACCCAAATCTGGATCTTCTAGTCCAGGATTCTGAATATCCAGAATATCATCATCATCATCCTCCTCCTCCTTCTCCTCCTCCTCTTCATCATCATCATCATCTTGGCTGCTTCCCAATTACGCTGTGATTAAGCTAAAAGGAATCTTAGAGATCATCTAACCCATTTACCTTTTGTTACAGATGAGGAAATGGAAATCCAGAGGTTCCTAGGATCATAGTCTAAAGGCCATCTAGTCCAACCTTCTCTCATATCTTGCCCAGGGTCATACAGCTATTTAGTGTCAGAGGGAGAATTCAAACTCAGGTCTTCCTGACTCCAAGTCCAGTGCTCTCTGTCCTCTCCACCACATTGCCATTTTAGGAGATGATATGACATGCCTAAAATTACACAGGTAGATTCATAATTCGAACCCAGGTCCTTTGATTCCCCTTTACTATATCCTTGGCAAATGCTCAGCAACCCTCAGCTTGGATACCTCCAAAAGTATTCCCTACCTAACTGGATAACCCATTCTACTCCTGGGAAGCTGTAATTATTAGAAACTTCCTTATTTTCAGCTGAATTCTGCCTTCCTGTACCTCCTACCTCTTCATCCTCATTCTGCCTTTCCAGAGCTCTTCAGAATAATTAATCCCTTTTCCACATGACAGCCCCTCAAATATCTGAAGATTCATTTACTTGAAAACTGCACAGAGAAGTGATTCCATTGCCATGGGAGCGAACTCCACACCTACCTACAGTGCTTCCACAGACAGTCTTCTTGAATTTCTGTGACAGAAAAAAATCCATCCCTTAGTTATTGGCCTTCTGGTAATAAGCCTCTCTGAATCTGGCTGGGTCGGTAGTCCCTTGATGACAGATGTACAGTCAGTTCATCGCCAGGATTGAACAGGAAGGCTTTCCAGTTCAATAAAATCTGCCTGATAAAACCCTGTTCCTCACTGACGTGGCCTTCAGGTAGGGAACCAGGATCACCTCTTTTAGGGCAGGATGAGAGGCATTAACTAGGACCGTAGGATCACAGGACAATAGCTTCATAGCTATAGAGAAGCTTAGAGGTTGTCCAATTCAACTCCCTCATTTTACAAATGATGAAACTGAGGCCCAGAGAATAAGTGACTTTCCAGGGGACACACAAGTCATAAGTGACCAAATTGAAATTTGAACCCAGGGTTGCTAATCCTTTAACATGGAATTAGCATCCCTATGCCACAGCATAGGTCATTTCTTTTTGTTTGCTTTTATTTTTCAATTAATAAACATTTATTTTATCTCCCTCCTATCCACCCCCATTTGAAAAACAAAAACAAAAACAAAGCCTTTGTTTCCAAAAATGGGTATAGTGTAGCAAAACAAATTCCTACATGTTCTATATCCAAACATCAAAATGTTTTCATCATTCCACATCTTGAATCCATCACGGAACATCTCTTTTCTAGGCTTCTCCCCACTACAGAAGTCAAATGTCATGGGACCATAGATTTAGAGCTGGAGGGGACCTTAGAGGTTATGGAGTCCAACCTCTTTATTTTACAGATGAGGAAACATGCAACTGATGAGGCTGAGTGGCTTATCTGACGTCACATGGTTCTAGTGTCTCTGACAGGGTGTGGAGCCAGATCTGCCTGACTCCAAATCCATCTCCCTAACCACTAGCCATGCTGCCCCTCAGAATCAGGCATTGCTGCTGTTCGTCCTTCATTTCTGGAACAGCCTTCATGGCTGTTGAAACAAATTGTTCTTATCCACCCGTTCCTCCTGGGGAAGCCTTTACATGCTTAGGGACAGACATCTCCCTAACTTAGGAAGGTGTTTAAGGCCTGTTCGTTATCCTCAACCTGATTTAGGCCATCAGTCAAGGCAGTTTTTCCGGGGTGTGGCCATTTCACATGCTACAGCTTCCTGGAGCCACAGGTGAGAGTTGAATGCCACTTGGATACAAAAAGTGGATCAGCAGCCTTGAAAAGGGCTCAGCAAGCCCTCATACCGAAAGTGCTAGTCCTCCCTGAAAAGTAATAGTAGTAGTGGTAGTAGTAGTAGTAGTAGTAGTAGTAGTAGTAGTAGTAGTAGTAGTAGTAGTAGTAGTAGGTAATAGTAGAAGTAGTAGTAGTAGTAGTAGGTAATAGTAGAAGCAGTAATAGTAGTAGTAGTAGTAGCAGTAGCAGTAGCAACAGCGACTGTAGTGTTTAAGTAGCACTTTAAGTTTTATTCTATAGCATTTACATGGAGAGTTGAGTGAAGGCATACAACTTCCCAATTCCAGCATTTGCTAATGCAAACAGGTAATGATTCAAGCTCAGATTACTAAAGGATCCTCCAGACCTAGATGAGTGCTTCTTTTCTGGGTGTACACCCTGTCTTGAAGGAAGGGAGAGGACGGACTGGGGCCATTTCAGGACACAAGCCAGGTGCCGCAGAGAAGAATCCATCCCCAGATGTCAGCAAAGCTTGGGAGAAGCTCCATTCAGCCATCGGAGGAATCCTCACACCTGAGTGACTAAAAACAGTAGTGCTTATAAGAGCAGGGCAGGAATCAAACAACAGGATCTTTGAAAGGATTACAAAATACAATTGCACCGGGGCCATGAGCAAACATTTTCTGAGCCAACAGGAAGAAAGCCTATTATTTTTATTTAACATTTATTCAGTGTAAGAGGACTATAGGACAGGCCCTCACAATCTGAAGCCTTTCCTGGCTGAGAGCATAGCTTCTTCACTGTGTTTACAGAGTCTACATTTTCTCCCTTTGCCTTACAAAGATGCTTATTGAGGGGCAGAGAAGGAAATAATAAATCATGAATGACAGGCTCAGGAAAAACCTATTAAATGGATCAGAGAACTCATGCAGTCAGTTGCTGTCAACTGCACTAGGACCCAGGCCTGGGAAATACATTCCAGTGGAAAGAATCAAGACGTCTAGGGGCAGCTAGGTGGCATGGTGGATAGAGCTCCGGCCTTGGAGTCAGGAGGACTTGAGTTCAAATGTGGTCTCAGATACTTGACATTTAACTAGCTGTGTGACCCTGGGCAAGTCACTTACCCCATTGCCTCACGAAGAAGAAGAAGAAGAAGAAGAAGAAGAAGAAGAAGAAGAAGAAGAAGAAGAAGAAGAAGAAGAAGAAGAATCAAGATCCCAAATGCTGCTAACTGTCTTGATGGGCATAGAGAGAGGCAGAAAATTCATTCACTTGAATTTAAAGGATTTAGAGCTGGAAGGGCCCTTAGAGGTTCTCAGATCCAAACCCTATGTTTTACAAATCAGGAACCTAGAGAGGTGAAGTAACTTGCCCAGGACACACAATGATGGCACCCTGTCAGCCATACCCCCTAGCTGTTCTTTGTTGGTCATCTATAAAGTCTTTGTCAGCTTATCCCTGGGCAAAATTGTGAAGGAGACAGAGTTTGCATTGGATGAGGTAGCTAGGTTGCACTGTAATAGAACAGATAGAATGCTGGACCTAAAGTTAGGAAGTCCTAAGTTCAAATCCAGCCTCAGACATTTCCTAGCTGTATGACTCTGAGCGAGTTATTTAAGTTCTGTGCGCCTGTGTTTTATCATCTGCAAAACGAGGATGATGATAGCACCTACCTCCCAGGAGATAACGTTTGGTTTTTTCTTGTTTTTTTCAAATTTTTCTTATTTTCAATTCACGGAACAAAACAAGAATTTCCACAACACAATACAATAGCAGGTGAAACTGCAAACCTGCTATGTACAACTTGCTATTCCCTCCAAATATACAACAAAAAGATTGCATTTGTAAAGTACTTTATAAAACCTTTATTGTTGTTCAGTCACGTCTGACCCTACCTTTTCTTGGCAAAGACACTAGAGTGGTTTACCATTGCCTTCTCCAGTGTGTCCCCATTTTACAGATGAGGAACTGAGGCAAATAAAAGTTAAGTGACTTGCCCAGGGTCACACAGTAAGTGTCCAAGGCCAAAGGTGAACTCGGATCTTCCTGACTCTGGGCCCGATGCCTATCCACTGAGCCATCTAGCTGCCCATTATAAAATCTTAAAGTGTTATGTAAATGGCCATGATGATGATAATGATAGTCCTTGCCTCTTCTTCCAACCTTCTCTCTTTTCACCCCCTTCCCCTCAGAGGCTAACATTTCTGAGGATAACTTCTCCTCCTGCCAATGAGGAGAGAAATCTCATGAATTAATGTCATTGAGACAGATGGAGGTGTTAGTGATTCTGTGTTACCTCTCACAGGGGTATTTACATTTTCAAAGAGGCTATCCAGGAATGCTTAATATATATATGTAACAACCTGGAGATGGGTTGGCTAGCCACAAATCTCCTGGGATTTGTAGTTCTCAGTTTGGAAAAAGAGGAAACTAGTAAGAGATTATCCCTTAATGGGGGAGAAGGTTTTTTCACACCAAGCTACTTAGGAGAATGAGGAGGGAAGAAAAGAGAAGTGGCCGTCATCCCAGGACAGTGCCATGAGATGGGAACAGCAGCTGGTGCCACTTTTGCCCTTCCCTTCTGTACATCCATGCGAGATGACCTCCACCTGAATGAATGAGCTAGCAGGTTTTATCATACACAAGAGACACTGTGAGCAGGGGCTCACTCACCCAGGAATAGAGGAAAACAGCCCCTTCAAGAGAGGAACAGCGCAAGAACCGTATCTTGCCTCAGTCTTTCTTCTGTTTGTGTTTTTTCTTAAATTTATTATAAAAGGATATATTTGCTGGACTTTATTTCTCTAAATACCTGGGGTCAACCCTTGTAAAAGGATATATTTGCTGGATTTTATTTCTCTGAATACCTGGGGTCAACCCTGTCCTCCTGTTGTTGAGTTTACCTTTGTTTAAGGCATGAGAGCACAATGAAAGCCATGCGGGAGAGAGGGGCCTTTCCTAAAGCAAAGCTGGGAATTCAAACCTATTGTTGGAGAGCTTTCCCATCTTACTGGAGGTATAATCAGGCAGCAAGGTGGCCCAGTGAATAGAACACTAGGCCTGGAGTCAGGAAGACTCATATTCATGAGTCAGAAACTTATTAGCTGTGTGACCCTTAAGTCACTTAACCTTGTTTGCCTCAGTTCCTCATCTGTAAAATTAGCTGGAGAAGGAAATGGCAAACCACTTCATTATCTCTGCCAACAAAACCCCAAACAGGGGTCACATAAAAAACAACCAAAGGACAAGGCAGCCTATGATCGGTGCCTCAGAGAGACATTGGTTTGGAGCTAAGATCACTAAAAGTGGTCGAACCAGGATTAGAATCCCTGGAGCACTAAATCTATCTAGTTGTGTAATGTTGGGCAAACCAAGGCACCATTCTATGCCTCAGTTTCCTAATCTGCTGAATTAATGGGTTAGACCGTATGGTCTCTAGGTTTATCTATAAATTGCAAAGACTGTCACTTATGAAACTGGACATCCATTTTCCAGTAACTCAAGTATTATGGATCTTTTCCACCTATGCTTTACAATTTGCAAAGCACTTACCTAGAAGGGCAAATAATTTCATTCCTATTTTACAAATGAGTAAGAGTTTACTATGGGGTTAAGGAATGAGCAGGACCACTGGTGGGCACCTCAGCTGACCACTGTCTGACCTTCCCCTTTATTTTTCCCAGAAGTTCTTCAGAGCAAGCTAGGGATATGGCTTTGAAAGGCAGCTAAGGAGGATGTAAAGACCATGAGAGTGAGGGGGTGAAGGGAATGATAGCAGCAGTTAGTGAAGAGGTGGGAGGTGGGGGAAGAAGGAATAAGGAATCATACTCAACTTCTGGTCCTACCTGGGGCCTTGGCCCGGCTGCACTGTGTTAGCTTTGGCTTGGATTTTTGTTAAAAAAACATTTGCATTATTTTTAGACTTTTTTTTCCTTTTCTCTATTAAAAACATGAGAAGCAACCTAGAAGAGAGAACAGAGAATTGGCTTTGGAGGTTCTAGAAGACCTGAGTTGGAGTCTAGCCCCTGACACAAACTGTGTGACCCTCCTAGTGTCCAAGACTATAAATTGTAGAGGAAGTACTGATCAGCTTTGGTAGAGAATGTTTCCTCATCATAGGTCCAATCCCTATCCTATTAAAAATATATGATATACCCTATATTTAGTACAGCACTCCATGAAAAAGAATATTTCTAAGTCAAAGGTTACATCTCAGAATTATTCAACCTCTGTTTTAAATGGCATTCAACATAATCAAAATTGAGAAGGTTATACCTAGGTTATAAAAGTATTATTGTCTAAATACATGTCTCCTAGATTAGTTACAAAGAAGCCTAACAGAATTATTCCCAATGATCTTTGAGATGAGATAAGGCAGCCCCATTTTGTGGATGGGGGTCACTAAAGGCAAAAAGAGGGAAACATAAAATTCCAGAGTCACTGGGAAAACATCCAGAATCATTCACAGGAAGCCAATGAGATGCTAGTAAAATACAAGAAGGAAAACCAGTTCATCTGGATTTTCCATAAACCCCAATAAATCTGTCCTCTTTATAGTCTGTGCTATAGTTTGCCAGTATATTTAAGCAAAATGGAGCTATTTTCTAATGGAAAAAATGTCTCAATTCTAAACTTATTTGGGGGGGTAGAATATCCCTTAAAACATGAATTCACAGTTCAAAACCAGGCCTTTTCATCAAGTCTCAATCTGGAGTGAGTTTTTCAACACCAAGTTACAGACACCTGAAAGCATGAGGTTGAATGGGCACATTGCTAGGCTCTTAACTAGCAGCTCTAATATTTGCAATTTGCACTATAAATAGCTCTTTGAAGAGTCTGGCTCAGGAGACCAGTTCAGTTAACCGCTGGCTGGAATGCATTCAGTTTTCCACCTCAAAACATGCTTCCCTGGTACCAGTTTCTGAAAACTTTCCCAGGCGTCATGTTGTTTTGTTTCCTAAAAGGAAGGCTACATCCCTTTAGGCACCAAGAAAGAAGGTCTGATAACCTAGTTTCCAGAAAATGTACCTACAACTAAAGTCATCCTACAACATAATTCATTAGCAGGTGGTCGCTGCCGAGCTTCTCTTCCTGAGACAGTCAAGCCAAACGCGTCCAGTTGAGATCATATGTTGATCTTCCTCCATTTGACAACTTCAAAGCTGATGCTCCCTATGTTAGTCCAATGATGTCATTTTGCACTAGGGTTATAGAATATTCTTTGAGAATTTTGTGTCTGTCATCAAGTGCAACTTCAGGATACATGTGCATCTCACAGTCACTACCATATATGTTCCCAGTTCATAGTTGATTTTCTAATTCCTTATCACTCTCATTCCTTCCCCTGCCTGACTCTCAGTTACAGACAATATCTGTATTCTTGATCCTCATATCTGGCTCTGCCCCTTCTGATTTCATCAGGAGCCTTCAACAGTGCCTAGCTGCACTGCCCAGTGGCCTTTATGAGAAAGGAAGTTCTGGTCCTACAATGCCAACCTCAGTAGGTTTAAAGATTGTTTCACGTGCAGCAAAAGTTAGTTTTGATTTCTCCAGGTATCTCAGGTGTCTCTTTAGAAGTTCTAAGATCCTTGGGACACAGTGGAAAGAGCAGAGGACCTGGATTCAAATCCTCCCTCAGATGGTCATTATCAGTTTGACTTTGGATAAGTCATTGAGTCGACCTGGGCCTCAGTTTCTTCATCTATAAAATGAAGGGATGGGATTAATGACCATTGAGGTTCCTTCTAGCTAGCTAGCTCTCTCTCTCTCTCTCTCTCTCTCTCTCTCTCTCTCTCTCTCTCTCTCTCATATATATATATATATATATATATATATATATATATATGTTATACACACACATATATACTTTATGAGATCATATGTATATATGATATAATCAAATATATTTTATACAAATATGATCATGTACATATAATATATGAGATCATATGTATATGTGATCTCATGAACTATACATGAAGAGAGAGAGAAATTTAGTCTTACGGAAGCTTTAAGAGACCTGTTTTGGCATGGATCTTCCAGTCCTCTCTCCACACCTTCAGATTACAGTCCCTTAAGGCACAGCTGACAACATAGACATGTTGTAAAATCATTCATGTGACTATAGATTTGAAACTGGAAAGAATCTTAGAGGTCACAGGGTCATAGATCTAGAACTAGAAGAACCCAACCTCACTTTATAGATAAGGAAACTGAGGCTTAGGGAGGTTAAGTGACTGTGCGAGGTCACACAGATATTAAGTGACAGCATACCTGAATCCACAAAAAAAGTGTGCTTGGCATTTTTGGTTGGTCCCCAGATTTTCAGTCATTCGAGTCTTGAAAACCTTCATGATTAGAGGGAGGGGGGAAAAGGAGGGAAAACGAAGGAATAAAAACATGCCTTCACTGTAGTTAGTACTTACTAGGCCAGCTTTGAGCTGTCACTATTATTGACTTTTTGTTGTGTTTTTTTATAAAGTAACTGAAGAACTATAAAAAGCTTAAAACTGAAGAAAACAACAAACATCTGTGGAGGGTGAGTAGCAAACTCTAAAGAAAGAGCCCGTCTGGGTTGCAGAAGGTCACGCTGCTGTAAAAGGAAGTGTTTGAGCATCACTAACGTTTGCATAGCTGGGTGTTTTGCACAAAACAAGCCACCTTTCCCTGACTGTTCAAGCTTCCCCTCCTCCCACTCCCCCGTTAAGATATAAGAGCAAAGACACAGAACCAAAACTCATAGTAATTATTTCCTGAAAACAGTATTTATTTTAAATGAACTCAACCACGTGTTAGGTGCCAGTACGCTTGAGGGGTTCCAACACATCAGAGTATACAGCACCCCCGTGACACTGCTCTTGGATCCAGAGGTATTCACCTTCTGAGTTCTGTCCCCTTTGGACCCATGAGCTTGACACACTTGACTCGGCTAGCCAAGTGGCCCACATCTGTAAACATATACTTCCACTTGTAGGGACTACAGATAGCTCAACATAATAATTCCCCTTCCTACAAGAAATAGGATACGTCGCAGGCTCATATTTACCCCCATCTCTTTCACATGAGTTCTTAACCTGGGATCTGTGAATTTGGTTTTCTAAAACATTTTGATAATTGTATTTCAAAATAATTGATTTCCTTGGTAGTTATATGTATTTTATTTTATTAATTAAAAATATTATTCCATGAGAAGTTCATAAGCTTCACCAGACTGCCAAAGGGGTCCATGACCCAAGACCCCTGCTCTAGGGGAATTCTCACAATCAGGAAGGTGGCAGTTACCATCTGTTCTATGCATTTGAGCACCTGGCAAGCTCCCAACATTGTGCTTGGTATTGTGAAATAGGGACCCTTCTACTCATCTCCCTACCCTGACAGAGACATTTGGATTGCTTCACACCAGAAGAGACCTTTAATCTTTTTGCATGGTCTTTGCAGGGGGCACTGGATACTGGGAGATATGTGGCTGTATATTTGTTTCCCTGAGTTCTAGTTTTATGTGAACTGGCTCTAGGATCACGTCAGTTCCCAAACCCAGGCTGCCATCTGCCAGTTCCCATATCCATCGATGAAGCTCTCAAAATTCTTCACTGGGATGTTTGAAGTGTTGACTCCAACAAATGTTTTACCATCAGATTTCATACGTGCTGCCTTGGGCAAGACTTTCACACAAAGAGACTATTTAAGGTCACGTGGGGGAGATAGAGGCACTTTAGAAAGTGTCCATAATGAAGGAATTTTATTTTTAGCCAGATTCTCTCAAACACATGCTATGCAACAACTCCCTTCTCTTGATATCATTTAGCAAATCCACATTTGTTCTCACACAGTCCATTTGGATGAACAGCGATGTTTAAAAAAAATCACTTTCATAAAAAGTGAGGATGAGCAATCAGCAATATTGTACAGTGGAAAGAAAGTTGGATTTGGACTCCTGGGTGCAAATCTCGGTTTTCCTAATTACAAGCCATTTGACCTTGGGCAAGTCATTTCTCTCTGGGCTTTAGTTTCCTTTTCTGTTCTATGAGGGAAGCATACTAGATCAGACTCAAATAGAAATGGGCCACATATTGACTTAGTTATCTGTGTAATGTTACTTGTGTTTTATTGTGTTTCATTTATTTTGTCAATTTTCCCTTTGCATTTAATATGGTTCTGGCACCACTCAGAAGTTGAGGGTGCTTGGATTCTGGCAGCCAGTCACCCAAGACCTTTGGGGTAGAGAATTTCTAAGGTCCCTTCCAGCTGTAATTCTCCATGGGCATTTTCTCTCCTGATTTCTAGTTTTGCTGGGATGCTCTATTCTGTCCAAGCATTTTGTCCCTTATATATATATCTGCAGAACAGAGATGTGGTCCAAGAGCACTACTTCTCCCCCAGGGGTATGATTCAGAGAGCAAATCAATTAACCAGCATTTATTCAGTAGGTTCTATGTGCCAAGATTGTGCTAAGTACCAGAAGTACAAAGAAGAAAAAAAGAAAAAATAGTCTCTGTCTTAAAGGAGCTCACATTCTAACAAGAGAGACAACATAGACATAGAGAGGTAAATATAAGATACATACAAAATAGATATAAGGCATCCTAAGGAGAGAATGCTCAATCATCTGGGGGGAACAGGAAAGGCTTCCTTTGAAAGATGGAATTTGATCTTCGTCTTGAAGGAAATCATTCCAGGAATGAGGGACTACCAGTGCAAAAGCAAAGGGAGGTTTGGGGTGGAGGGCTGTGACAGGAACAACAAGTAGTATGTGGAGGAAAATAATGTATAAGATGACTACAACAAGTAGGAAGGAGTGGGTTATGAAGGCCTTTAAATACCAGACAGACAAGATTATATATGATCCTAGAGGCAACAGGGAGACAGAGGCTGGAGTTGATTGAGTAGGGGAGTGTCAGATCTTAGCTTTAGTAAAAATGACTTTGGAAGTTCTGTGGAGGATAGATGGGAAAAGGCAGAAACTTGAGAAAGGGAGACCAAATGGAAGACAATTACCATTGTCCAAGAGAACTGGGTTCGATTTTGTGAATGAAGAGAAAGAGTTACATACTAGATATAGTGTAAAGATAGAAATTTCAAGATTTCGTCAGTCAATGGCTATGTGAGAGAAATTACTTAAGGAGAGATGATGACACTAAAGTTGTGAACCTGGGTGACTAGAAGAATAATGTTGCCCTCAACAGAATAATGAAAAACAATGAGTTATGTTTCAGATGTGTTAAATTTGAGAGGCCTATGGGACATCGAGTATAAAATGTCCAATGGAAGGTTGTTGAGGCGCAAGAGTTCAGAAGAGAGACTAAGACTGGATTTATAGATCCACGAGTCTTCTGCGTAGAGATGATAAATGAACCCATGGGAGTTGGTGGGATCATCAAATGAGATGGTACAGAGAGAAAAGAGAAGAGAGCCTTAGAGAGGATGGGAGAAATGGATGAATGAAAAAGCAATTGTTACTTATTAAGTGCCAGGCACTGTGTTAAGTACAGAGGATAAAGCTAAGCACAAATATAAAAAATGACATAGTCCTTGCCCTCAAGGACCTTATATTCTAATACAGAGAGACAAAACAGATTAGGAGAGTTGTAGCTAGAAAGAGGAGTTTTAGTCTGGGGATAGAGTATTCAATACCTTCTAGAACCAAAGGTACTGTGCCCAGAGCAAGAGGTGGAAAGTGGGGTGTCAGAAAGAGGGGGAGAAAGTAGAATGGGTGCTTTGGTAGAGTAGATGGCAAAATATCCTGAGTGGGTGGCTAGATGGGATGTAAAGCCTGGTCTGCCCTAGAGCCATTCAGATAGAATGGACTAGGTAAGTTTCAACCACAAGCAAGCTATTTCTTTGTTAAATTTGAAAATATAACTCTAAAATAGATGAGATTTTGTGTAGCAAGTTTACAATGACATATAAGCACATAAAATATGGTTAGAAAACTACTGATATTAATATTTTTAATAGCTATAATTTCCTCTCCAGCATTCCACTGATAGGTGTAGCAACCACTCAAAGAGTCCCAATCACACTTGGGGACCCACCAAATAAAGGATCTATCCTGGAGGGATTCCATGTCTGGTGTAATGGACCACTCAGAATTTGAGGGTTCAAATAATAAATTTACTAATAATGTACTTGGTGACCCCCAGGCAAAAAAAAAAAAAAGAGCTTCTATGAGCTCTTGGAAGCCCATTGCTCAATACATAAAGCTATCTTCATACACTTCTTGCCCAGAGGGCCCACAACTTTGTTGTGGGTCCCATCTCATGGCAAAGGTAACTGTGAAGTTCTCTGGATCATAATGTCTTGACTCACAACAGACTTGGGGAGAACAGGGTGAGAGCTAACGCAAGTTGCCCCATGTCTACATCATTGCATCCCAGTCCATAAGTCTTCCAATCCTCCAGGAGGCCAGTACAGACATCATCTTCACAGCCTAATATCTCCTACCCTCTCATTCTTCATCCTTTCAGCAAAATGGAAGAAGCCCTACTGCCAGCATGGGCTCCCAATGCATTACTGCATTACTGCCCATGCTAGCGCATGTGTTGCTCAGCCCACTGTGGGTGCTTTCATCACTGCCACTGACTTCACTGCTCCTGGTGATGTCTAAGCAACACCTGAAGGCTTGGGGTCACTGCCTCATTTCCAAAATTTTAATAACAATTTCATGGTATCAGAAAATGGGGAAAAAAGCAAGTGCCCATTGATTGGAGAATAGCAAAACAAATCATAGTATATAAACATAATGGAATATTACTGCCGTTTTAAAGAATTAATCTGAAAAATAAAGTGTTTAAACCCTTATGAAGGCATATGAATTCATATGGAGTGAATGGATAAAAGAGAGAGAAAGTGCTTCATAGCTATACTGACCAAGCTTGACCTTAGAGAAGAGCCAAGAAAATACAGCTTTCTCTTTTCTTTGCAGATGTGGGGAGCTATAGGTATAGAATGTTGCTTACACTGCCAGACATCATTAACGTTGATTAGTTTTGCTGAACCCATTTTTCTTTTTTTTACAAGGAAAGACTCTCTGGGCAGTAGAGGAGAATAAGAGATATTAAATGAACATAATATAAAAACATAAGGCATTGATACATTGTTTTTAATAAAAAATAAAATGGGCAGTTAAAAGATGATAGACTGCTAATTTCCCATTTCCTTTTCTTTAAAATAAAAAGGTAGGCCCTTCCCCACCTGGCCCATTTCCTTCCCTTACACAGGTAGACTCCCAGAAACAGCCAACATTCTAGTCTCTGACGTCTCCTTATTATACCAGTGTGCTGGAGGCTCAGTCTCTCATCCTAGGCACATATTGTACCATTTCTCTTAGGCACTGTGTATGATACTTAGCCCAGGCACAAAAATGTCTAGATCTAGTTTTGTAACCACCATCTTCCTGAAAAAAGAAGAAAAGGGAAAAAAGACAATAATTTTTCTCTAGATTAGCAAACACATTTAAAACTCTGTTAAATACAAACACACAAACTTGAGAATTGTTCATGCGACATGACGTAACATCATGGTCTACGATGTCTACTCTTTATCAAGACCAACAGTGTTAATTGAAAGCAGAAATCCTGCCTGGGTCAAATGCAGGAAAGAGTTTTTAGTAGTTTTGATGAAGAGCATTAAATTGGAGCCTGATGGCATGATCTTGTCGGGTTCCATGAATTCAAGTATCATCTCTAGGTAAATGATCCCCAGATATATACATTAAGACCTGGTCTCTCTCCTGAGCTCCAGTCCCCATACCAACACTGCTCGTTGGACACCTCTAACTGGATTTCCTACAGACATTTGAAATTCAATTTATCTCCAAATAAAAATCATCTTTTCCCCTAAGCCCACCCCTCCTCCAAATTTTCCTATTTTTGTTGACAGCACCATTATCTTTCTAGTCACACAAGTTCATGACCTCAGAGTCACTCTCAGTTCTTCACTATTTCTCATCACCACCAACTCTTCCCCAACCCCATATCCAATCTTGGCAATTCTGCCACACAACATAGCTTGGAGTAAAATACTCCAATATAACCCAACAAGCATTTATTACGTAGGCATCTACTTTGTGCAAGGCACTGTACAAGGTTCTTGGAATACGAAAACAAAACAAAAAACAGACCCTGTCCTCAAGAAGCTTACAATCTACTGGGGGCAAAACATGCAAGCATATACTTAATAATTTGAAGAGAAGGGAGATAACATTAAGGGCGATGGAAAGACTACTGAACTTGGAGTCACAGGGACTGAGTTTGAATTCTGATTCTGTCACCTGTTATCTATGTGACCTTGGGCAAATCATTTAACTTCTCTTGGCCTCACCTTCTGATCATGTCACATCTCCTAAGCAATAAACTCTAATGGCTCCCTATTGCCTCCAGGAGCAAATAGAAAAGTGCTGTGTTTGGCATTTAAAGCCTTCATAACCTAGCCCTTTCCTACCCTTCCAGTTTTCCTACACCAAATATTCTTCAATCCAGTGACACTGGCCTCCTGGCTGTTCTGAAAACAAAACACTTCCGTGTCCCTGTTCCAAGCAGCCTCTGGGCTGTCCCCCAGGCCTAGAATGCTCTCCCTCCTCTGATCTCACTAATGATTTCCCTGGCTTCCTTTAAGTCCCAACTAAAACTTGACCTTCTGAATTCCAGCGTTTTCTCTTTTTTATTTCCTATTTTTTGAGTACATAGCTTGCTTTGTATATATTTGTTTGCATGGTGGCTCCTTCATTAGATTATAAGCTCCTTGAGGGCAAATACTCTTTTTTGCTTCTTTTTGTATCCCTACATAGTAGTAAGTTAATAAATGTTGAATGAATGAATGGGTCATATTACAGTTCTTGGTAAGGTCCATTCCAGCTCTCAGGATCTGATCTTGTGGTCCTTTGAACTGAAGGTATCACAACTCAAGGATCCTGAACTGAGCCTTAAAAGAAAGCTAGGGATTAGTGGTATGGTAGAGTTTATACTGGTTACTTTACTCTTGACTTTGCATCTACAATTCTACTTGGCTTTGAACTCCATGGAATAAGATGCCTCTCCCAGAATAAGCTGAACAATAGAAATCTCATCACCCTCATCTGAGCTGCTGGCTCAGACTCTGATACTCAACACCTTCCCAACTCCCTCAGCCTCCTCTCCCCCCTGATTGGAAGGACAGTGCATAGAGCACTAAACTCCCAAAGCTTTCCTTAATAGAGGCAGGATCTAGCCTTTACAACTCACTCGCCACTTGCCATCTGCATCTCTGCTTGGTTTGAATTCCACTAAGGCTGGACAGCGAGGTGACGCAGTGGGTCGAGTGCTAGGCCTGGAATCCTCAGTTCAAATCTGACCTCAGACACTTACTGTGTGACCCTGGGCAAATCATATAACCTTGTTCGCCTCAGTTTACTCATCTGTAAAATTAGCTGGCGAAGGAAATGGCAAACTACTCGAGTGTCTTTGCCAGGAAAACCCCAAATGGGGTCAGACAAGAGTCTGAAATGAGGGTAGGGAAACTGCAGCCTTGATGCTATATGTGACCCTCAAGGTCCTCAGGTGCAGCCCTTTGACTGAATCCAAACTTCACAGAACAAATCCCCTTGATAAAAGGATTTGTTCTGTAAAACTTGGACTCAGCAAAACAGCCACCCCCAAGTACCTAGAAGGCCACAGGGAAACAACTCAACAGCCACAATCCTTTTTTTTTTCTTTTTTGGCAGCTAGGTGGTGCAGTGGTTAGAGTGTTCACCCTGGAGTCAGGAGGACCTGAGTTCAAATGTGGCCTCAGAGGTGTACTAGCTCTGTGACCCTGGGCAAGTCACTCAACCCTATTTTGTTAGTTTGCTCATCTGTAAAATGAACTGGAGAAAGAAGTGGCAAACTGAAAGGACTCAGCAACAACAAAAAGACTGAGGATCCCTTGATGTCCCTTACCCCTTACCCTTTCCAACTTCCTTTTGTGTTTTGTCTTCTCCCGTTAAATTGTAAGCTCCTTGAAGGCAGGAACTGTATTTTAATTGTATCCCCAATGCTTAGCACAGTGTCTAGTATGTATCAGTAGTAATAATAATAACACTTTATAATTAGTTAATAAAATAAATTAATAACAAAGCTAATAAATGTTTATTGAATTGAATTAAATTGAAGTTACAATAGCCTTACCAGCTAGGTGGCACAGTGGATAGAAAGTGGGACTTGGAGTAAAGAAGACCTAAATTCAAATCCTTCCCTCAGATACTTTCTAGCAGTGTGACAAGTCATCTAACTTTTCTTAGCCTCAGTTTCCTTATCCATAAAATGAAGATACTAATAGTGCCTGCTTCACAAGATTATCATGAAGATTGAAAGAGATCACCTATGCAAAGCATTATAAAAATGCTAACTATTAGTGGTAGTAGCAGATTTTCCCAGCTTAACTTCCTTTTGTCCTAACCCTCCTTCATCTATGTTTATGACTTGACAAGAAAAAAAAAATATATATATATATATATGTGCATGTGTGTAAACATATGTATTGCTAGTCTCCTCCTGGACATAGAGGGTTAAAGAATCAGGCTCATTGTCTGATTTATCCTCTCAAAGTTGTCTGATTTGTTGTTTGTGACCAAAGTGACATTACTATATTGAGGTCAAGGTACAGTGCATCCAACGGTGGCTGATCAGACCAACATTAGCTAGGGAGGTGCTATCACAGGTTGGGCATATATAGGCCGTATAAACATTCGGAGTAGAGATGTCTCTAAATTTGTGCATCTCATATTTCTTTTGAGCCTCCGAAGTAAGTCATCAGTAGAAGGATAGACAAATACAATAGATAGGCACAATAGAGAAAGTGTCCTGGGAACACACTGGTTATTGACATTTCTCCTCTTGTGAACCTCAGGTGTCAGTTACCATTAACAAATCCTGAGCCCTGTGGTAGACATAGGTGAGAATTCTACCCTCACATTCCCCATCTTGCAAGATATAGACATCACATTCCTAGGAT
The DNA here is from genome assembly GCF_003287225.1 of Phascolarctos cinereus. Classification (NCBI taxonomy): domain Eukaryota; kingdom Metazoa; phylum Chordata; class Mammalia; order Diprotodontia; family Phascolarctidae; genus Phascolarctos; species Phascolarctos cinereus. Next base: position 175,021,050 of record NW_027555958.1, read on the forward strand.
CAAACAACTATATACTCACAAAATATATATAGAAATGTGAATCCTAGTTCAAATATGATAATAAGCACACATACACATATAAATGTCCACATGGCCCTTACCATGGCATTACTATTCAGCAATGAAATTCCAAGAATCTCCCAGAAAAGGGAGGGCAAAGTCCCAATCAATACCACAGTGCTTCAGAGGGTCAACTGAAGGCAGATGATGATTAGAAGATAGTCATGCCATCCCCAGTGAAATAAAAACAAGAACAGAGGACCGCCTGTGGATTGATTGGGGGCCAAGCCAAATCTCAGTCTGAAACTGGTCACAAATTATGGTAAAAACTCTCCAGGGAAGACTATGATTGGTGCTTTCCAGCCACACACTGCATCCTTTTGATACAGACATCAGGGCAGCTTTGGAAACAATTGGAGAATCAAAAGCCCAAGCAAGAGAGGGTTTCTGAAAGGGCAACTATTGGCCCAAAAGCTTTCAATTTTGGTGAAGCATTCACACAGCTGCTTTAAAACAAGCTGTTATTATTATTCTGCTTCTCCATTCAAGTCCCTAATGAGGGGCAAAGCCAGCACGCAGCAAGGTAAAGAGAATTTTAGATGAAAAAGTCAACGGACAGTTAAGAGGGTTGCAACAGTGGCTGAGCTTTCCAGCTGGATGCATGGATTTAAGGAGAAAGAAAAAAAATTTAAAAGGGAATGGCCCTTTTAATTTTTTTCCCCCTTATTCTTCCAGGAACTCTTAGGTCTTGTCATTTTTGTAGTCAGAGACATTCATTTAATCACTAACATACTTTATGAAAGAAAAATGTATAGACCTTCTAGCCCACAAATCTATTGCAACGGGTCCAATTTTCATTACCAGAAATAACGAGAGGAAATGAGAAGCAGGTGTGGGAAGGCTTCCCTGAGCAATGCCAGGGCTCTGTTTTAATTCAGCTGGAGGGAAATATGCCCTGCCGCTAGCTCATTGCCTCGCTGCTCACAGACTGAGAGGTCAAGCTATTAAAATCAGCCAAATATGTGCAAATTATTTTTTCTTTAGTCCACACCACTGAACCACTAGCCGGTGGGACATTTGGCTGACTTTTGACAGATGCAACAATAAATCTCTGGGGTGGTAAATATAGTTTCTTAGACGACTGGAAAGATTCAGGACATAAGCTGTGGGGATCTCACAATTAATCAAAGAAAACTGCTCATATGAAAAGCATGAAACTATTTTTGGGAGGTGATGGAAACCTAAAATCAGTTCCATATTTCTTCCACTAGTTACACAAATCTTACTGGAACAGGGGCTAAGGAGATGCCTGCAGGTTAATGTAATGAATTAGTTGCATCAATGTGATACAATGTCATGTCATGTGAGGGTTGGTTGAAGGAATGGGATGATGAGCCTGGAAAAGAGAAGCCTCGTGGAAGACATGATAGCTGCGTTCAAATATCTGTAGGGTTGTCACATGGAAAAGGAACAAGACAAGAAGCAATGCCTGGGTGTTACAAGGAGGATGACTTGGGCTTCATGTTAGGAAACAAACTTCCTAACGATTGGAGGTATCCAAAAATGAAATCATCTTCCCTGGGAAGCAGTGGGTTTTCTCTCACTGAAGGTTTCCAAACAAAAGCTAAACCCGTTGGAAGAGGGATTCCTTAAGGCATGGTATGTACTAAATAATTACAACAGACCTTTCCAGCTCTGAAATTCTGTGATTCTGTGATATCTCATAATGCCCTTTGTCTGAGTACAAATGCTAGAGAAAGTTAGCCAAATGTTCCACTGGCTAGTGATTCAGTGATGTGGACTGAAAAATCCCTACAGAACATAAGGGGAATAGAGACAATGAGCTGGAATCGACATTTCTACTTTTTTCCACATTCTCAAATTCCTCAATTTGGATGCCTTTTGCTCTTTTAGTTGCCTTAATAATTTTAGAAAATTTATAATTCTCCCATATTTAAGAAGAAGTCAGTATTTAAACTTGGATATATTGTATGTAAAATCAATGCTTAAATTGCGGTGCTGGAGATGACTTTTGAGAGTCCTTTGGACAACAAGGAGATCAAATCAGTCAAGCTTAAGGAAATTAATTTAGGCTATTCACTGGAATATCAAATACTGAAGCTGAAGCTTATATAGGCCATATAATGAGAAGATAGGACTCTTTGGAAAAGGCCTTGATGTTGGGGATTGAAGGCAAAAGGAAAAGGGGACATCAGAGGATGAGACGGATACTGTCATGGACAGACTCTGAAAGATAGTGGAGAAAAGAAGGGCCTGGCATATTACTTATGATCCATGGGGTCACAAAGAGTTGGACATGACTGAACAACTGAACAACAACAATACTGTATGTATCAGTCCAGTGTCAATAAGCAGCGAATAGCAATTTTAAAATTCATTAATTGGGGTCCTATCTGAAGCTCTTTTCTGAAGGATAATCTTTTGTTAGGAAAAGTTACACCCTATACCTAGAGTTATCACAATTAGTTATTTATTTATTTGCTAGGCAATGGGGTTAATGGGGGACTTACCCGGGGTCATATAGCTAGTGTTATATGTCTGAGGCCACATTTGAACTCAGGTCCTCCTGAATCCAGGGCTGGTGCTCTATCCACCGTGCCACCTCGCTGCCCCTATCACAATTAGCTATCTCACAATTAGTGTCATGAAAAGAGCCTTGGATTGGGTACTGGAAAATGTGGGTTCTACTCTAGAATCTGAACAAATTAATTACATGACCTTGGGCAAGTCATTTATTCTCTCTTTGTCTCAGTAATGAAAGGACTGCACCAGATGATCTCTAAGGCCCTTTCTGACTCTAAAATTCTAGATTCTATGAAAATATTCTCTTTTAAATTGTTAAAATGTCAGGGCAGCTAGGTGGTACAGTGAATAGAGCACTGTCCTAGGAGTTAGGAGGACGTGAGTTCAAATCCAACCTCAGTCACATAACACTCACTAGCTATGTGATCCTGGGCAAGTCATTTAACCCCATTGCCTAGCCAAAAGAAGAAAAACTGTTAAAATTTCAAGGCTTGAGAAATCATTTGTGGATTCTGACCACATATTTTCTTAATGCCATTACCAATACCTCAGCTTAAAATAACAAATGATTACAGTTGGCCAAGTGTAGACAGGTCCTTCACAGAGAGGCAATGTAGAGTTGTAGATAGAACACTGAAGTCAGAAAGAGCTAGGTTCAAATCCCATCTCAGATAATTACTCGCTGTTGTGCCCCTGGGCAAGTTACTGCTCTATATCTCAATTTCCTCACTTGTAAAATGAGGAAGTTGACCTGAATAGCTTCTACAGCCTTTTCCAGTTCCAAATCTACAATTCTTTGTTATATTTGCTAATAATTTATTCCAGCAGTAAGAACATTAGCCCAAATTTAGCCTTTAGCTATTAAGTTAGTTATTCAAATTCCAGGCTCCCACACCTGGGGGAGTGAGTTTTGTCTAAGAGGATATCACAGAGCTTGGTCTACCCCTCCCTGGGATGTGACCTCTAGCCTTTTTGTGGGTATGAGAAGCTTAATGATATGTTCCTGTCTTCAGACACTAGTACTAAAAGGACAAGGACAGATGGAGATGATTCCTTCAAGGGAACAGAGATCACATTGGTCTATAGGGCTCCCTTTAGGCCCAGAAACCTTGTCAAACACCCCACTTCATCTGCTAAGACTCCTAGTTACCTCATTAGCACAGAACATTAATACATATACACAGTATGGAAAATTACAAAAGAATGCAAAAGCATATGAGACAAGGCATGACACAGAGAAAGAGGGCCACATACTAGTTATATGACTCCAGGCAAGTCACTGAAACTCTTATTGCCCCAGGAAACTCTCTAAAACTAAATGTTACATACTAATTGCTATCCCTTATTGGTGAAGGGTGATTACACACTAGGAATCCCCTACACTGATAAAATCATAGGTCCAGACCCTATATATGCATGTGTGTAATATTTATGGAATATACACACATACACACAAATATGTGGAATATATATACTCATGAATGTGAATATATATATATATATATATATATATATATATGTATGTATGTATATGTATATGGTCTGGACCTATGATTTGATCAATGCAGGAGATTTAAGGTTACATGTGTGTATGTGTATGCATATACATGCATACATATGTGGAATATATTCATTAATGTGAATACATATGATCTGGACCTATTATTTCATCAGTGCAGGAGATTTAAAGTTACATGTATGTATGTGCATATACATTATATACACATATTTGTGGAATATATAGTCAAGAATGTGGAGTGTGTGTGTGTGTGTGTGTGTATGAACCTATGATTTGATCAGTGCAGGAGATTTAAGATTATATGTGTGTGTATATACACATACACACACACACACACACATATATATATATACACACATATATAAATGTATACCCATGGACACACATATTACACACATACACATATGCATATGTAGATAGACATATATCCACGTACATGGTACATATGTACACAAACACAAATAATCATATAGTGTACACATATACACATAGGAACTAGGAAGTCCTAGGTTCAAATCTTTCCTCTGACCCATACTAGCTAAATAACCCTAGGCAAATCATTTAATCTGTTAGTACCCAAAGCAATTCTCTAAGACTTTACTTTGCAGAACAGTTATTGATCGGCATTGGTAAAGTTTCCTCACCCGGAAGTTCTCTATGCTAATGAAATCATAGGTCCGGTCTCTAGCCATGTATGTATATGTGTGTATATGTGCATGTGCATACATATGTGGGTGTGAATTCATGTGCTCATCTCTACTAGAACCAGGAATATATTATCTTAAGTCTCTGCTATGAAGAACTGCCAAATTCTATGAAAGTGAGCATTAAGGTGCATTTCATCAAATCTGTACCCTGCTTAATCAGTTCTATTAAAGCAATATTCCATCTTGGGGTCTTTATCAATTAGGGCCTCCACTAAGTTTCTATGATAACACGTGATGACGGTGAAGAGATGAGTTTGAGTTCTCTAAGGTAATGTCCATGGAACATGAGCTCTGGCAGGTCCCATTAATTTGGAAATGCTTTCAATAAAATCCCAGTGACAGCGTGTGTGACTGCTGTCCAGAGAACAGCCCAGCTAAGCTTGATGAGGCTTATCACTTGAACACTGGACACCTGGTGATGAATTTTATTGGACAGAACAAATCGCAAAGATTCAAGATCTGATTGTCCGCTAAAGCTTAGAGTTGTGAAAGGATTGTGAATTGTGAGACTCAAGGGGGACAGGTTAACTGTCTTCAAGTATTTGACAGGCTGTCATATGGAGGAGGGCTTAGCTTTGCTCTGTTTGGTTCCAGAGGGCAGAATGAGGAGTGATGGGTTAAAATTGTGGAGAGGCAATTTTAGGTTTGATATTAAGAAAAACTTCTTAACAATTAGGGCTTTTCCATAGCAGAATGATCTGTCTTAGGAGGCAATAGGTTTTTCCCTCTTTGGAGGTCTCCAGGCAGAAGCTGTTTTTCAGTCATGTCTGACTCTTCATGACCCCGTTTGGGGTTTTCTTTGCAAATATACTGGAGTGGTTTGACATTTCTTTCTCCAGCTCTTTTTATGGATGAGGAAACTGAGGTAAATAGCGTTAAGTGATTTGCCCAATGTCACATAGATAGGAAGTATCAGAGGCTGGATCTGAACTTGTATCTTCCTGTCTCCAAGCCCAGTGCCCTATCCACTGAGCCACTTAGCTGCCTCCTATACACATATATACATACACATACATGTTCCAGCTGTATCTACTCAATTTAATTTTTAAAAAATGTATTAAGCAACTATTCCACAGGTAGAACAAGAAGTCTAGAAAGGGAACTATAAAACACACACAAATGACCAGTACAAGACAGTACACAAATGATTGGAGAGGTGCATACAAAGTACTGAGGACTAAGAAGAAAAAAAAATCTTTAAGCTATAAAGTAAGGAGACTGATCTTCATGTGTACTTTATGGAAATCCATTTCATTATTTCATAGCCGAACCTTATTATAGAAGACAAATTAAAGAGATGTGAATAGTCTTAATAATTTCCCCATGACTTTGGATTATAGGATTTAGAGTTGGGAGAGATGTTAGAGATAGAGTCTAATTCCTCAGTCTTTTTAATGACAAGTTGAAGCCCTGAGAGATAATAGGTAAAGTGATTTGCTCAAGGTCACACCAGAAGTAAGCAGAACAGTGATTCCAACACTGTCTTCAGATTCAAAATCTAGGGCTCTTTTCATTCTGGCACACAGTTCTTTGAAGGCCAATGTATTAGATATGGAAAAACTTCAAATAAAAGTCTATTTTCTATTTAAATATTCTGTTACCAATGAAAAATTTTGCATAAGACCAAAAGTAACAGATATGATCAGAGAGTTATAATACCAGAAAAAGAGGTGTGACATGTAATCAGAAATTGATTACATATCAATAATGAATTGATCACTAGACTTGCAAGACCTGAGTTCAAATATTGTCTCAGACACTTAGTAGCTGTGTGACTCCAAGCAACTCTCACTTAATCTCTCTGCACCTCAGTTTTCTCATCTGTTAAATAGGAAATTGGATTCAATGGCCTCAAGATTCCCTTTAGCTCAAAATCTGTGATCCTATAGCAAGTGATTATAGATGGATCATCTATGTGCTGCACCAATACCCATGAAATGCCAAGAGATCTACTCTAGAGACTTAAAGCATTGGATGGACTTCCCCAGCTTCCACCCTCCACCCCATGGAGGGTTTATGGCAAGGCACAGACAAGAATAGTATAGGATGAAAAGGCATGGATAGGTTGTGACCTGTTCTGTTAGAGGAAAAGAGTTGCAACCAAGGTAGGGCAAACAGGGTTTTGTCCCATGTGTGGCTGAATTTAGCCACAATTGAAGCCACAGGCATAGGGGAACAGCTACAGTCCATGCTCAGAAGGGTGACCTGGAAAGGGCAGGAGTACCAGCACTCCAGGCTCTGCCCCTCCACCAGGGTCTAGTCATTCAATTTCTCTATTCATCACTTTCTCCCCCTGTTAAATAAATGTGGTTGGACTATATAACCATTCAGCCTTAAATCTATGGTAGTATGATTCCTACTCTATAAACAAATATTTATTCAATGACTACCGTGTGTGAGGTGCTGTGCAAGGTGCTAGGGATACAGAGTCAAAAATTAAATAGTCCCAGACATCAGGATATTTATATTCTACAGGAATAGGACATCTCTTCTTCCATTAAGGCTATAACATTTCCAACACTCTGAGCAACTCCCACTCAAGCCAAGGCTGGAGGGGAGCAAAGGGAGGACTGCAGCAGACAACCCCTAGTCTTTAAACCTGGGGGTGAGGGAAAGCAGGGAGTTTCCACCTCCAAGCAGTCAACACTCTGACAACACTCCAGTGATCTCATCAGCTGCTATGGGTTCCAATTATCATCTCTTTTGCAGACAGCATCCAGTCTCTCTCTATACAGCCCTAGTCTCTCTCCTGATCTGCAGTCCCACATTTATAACTTCCTATTGGATACCACTAACTGAAGGAATCTCAAATTCAACATATCCAAAATGAAATTGATTATCTCCCCCCCTGAATCGATCACTTCTCTATCTCTCTTTCTGGTGAGTGACCACCACCTTTCCAGTCACTCACAACCTTAGAGTCATTCTTTCTCTCCCTTGCCCTTCATAACACATCCAATCACCTTGTCTCATCAATTCTACCTCCTCAATGTCTCTCACGTTTGTCCCCTTCTCTCCATTTACACAGCCACCATCCGAATCCAGACCCTTATCATCTCTCCACTAAGCTATTACAACTGCCTCCTAATCAGTCTTCCTGTTTTCAGCTTCCTCTCCTCTCTCCAATCTATCTTCTTTGTTATTGCTGAGTTATTTCAGTTGATCCAACTCTTCATGACTGCACTTGGGGTTTTCTTGCCAACGGGCTTGCCATTTCCTTCTCCAGCCCATTTTATGGATGAGGAACTGAGGCAAACAGGGCTAAGTGAATTGCCCAAGGTCACACACCTAGTAAGAATCTGAAGTAGATTTGAACCCAGAAAGTGGAGTCTTTCTGACTCTAGGCCCAGCACTGTATCTACCGTGCCATCTATACTCTACTGAGCTGTCAAACTAATCTTCCCAAGGCACAATTCTGACTATGTCACTCTACTGCTCTGGACGTTTCTTGGGCTCCCTAGTGCCACTAGAATAAAATGTGGACTCTTCAGATTGGCATTGAAAGCCCTTCAGAATCATGCCACAGCCTCCCTTTCCAAACCTATCACACAATACTCACTTTCACATGTTTGATATATCAGACAAATTAGCCTGCTTGCTGTTCTCCAGATTTGAGGCTCCATTTTCCACCTCTATGGCTTTTCATGGGCCATTCCTCATTCCTGGAATATAATCCTCCCTCATTTTTATCTCCCTAATTTTCTCCTGAGATCCAGCTCAGGATCTACCTTCTATGGAAAATCTTTTCAGATACCCTCAAATGTTGATGTTCAAACTATCGTGTATATAATTCTCTCTTTACATGTTGTCTTATCCCAGCAGACTCTAAGCTCCTTGAATTGGGGTTATTTTTTGATTGTTTGTTTTCTCTTTGCATTTCCCTGGGCCTGTGGAACAGCATGGTGGAAGGATAGAAAGCTGGCCTCATTGCCAGGAAGACCTAGGTCTAAGGTGCACTTCTGATGCATATTGGCTGTATGACCCTGCACAAATCACTTAAGCTATCAGTGCTTGAAGCAATTCTCTAGAAGAAAAGAATAAACTCTCAAGACTAATTTCTAAAGATGATGGCAACTGCACTGGGAGAGAGGATTTCCTCAACTGGGAGGTCCCTATATCAATGAAATCACAGCTCCAGTCACAATCCTATCTCCCTGGTTTAACATGGTGCCTTAAACACACTAGGTGTTTCAATATTTGTTGGATTGAATTGGATGGGATCAGATGATCTGGTGGGTGGGGGGCTGGGGGAGCAGCAAAGCACATCCTGTCCCCCTTACAATAGTATATCAGGTTCTTATCTCACTCACCACTACCCCTTCCTTACCCCAGCTGAGGTCACCTTTTTCCCAGAAGTGAAAAAAAACCAAAACCACCCTCCTAGTTACAGCACTGAGAAGAAGAATCCACATGGATGAGGGAGTAGTAGTAGGAGTAGTAGTAGTAAAAGTTGTAGTAGTAGTAATAGTAGTAGTAGTAGTAGTAGTAGCAGTAGCAGTAGCAGTGGTGCTGATGGTGCTGGTGATGGTGGTGGTGGTAGTAGCAGCAGCAGTGGCAGCAGCAGCAGCAATAGTAGTGGTACTGTGTATTACTTTAAGCTTTATTATATAGCATTTATGTGAAATGCAGAGGGTTTGAAAAATGCTCTACACATATTATATCATTTAATTCTCACAAATACCCTGTGAAGTAGATGCTATTATTTTTTCTATTTTACAGACAAGGAAACTGAGGCTGAGAGATGTTGACTTACCCAAAGTTACACACCTCTTAAGTATCATAGGATTTGAACTCAGGTCTTCCTGTCTCCAAGTCCAGTGTTCTATCCATGACTACACTGTGTGGCTAACTATCCTTTGGAGTCCTGAGGTATCAGTGAGTATATATGTGGGCCAGTGAAAAGCAAAATCTGATGCCTCTTTCTGCTAGTTTTCCCCGTAGGGTGTCAAGACTGAATGTCCTTCACCACATGTACCCACCCAGCTCATTCCTTCTACTAAATAGAAACATACATGCACACACATGCACACTCACACATTCACACATGTACACACAGAACAACCAAACCCAAATGAGGAAATATATTCAGGAACATGGTTCCAGGGAAGATGGTGGTTGGAAATGCCTTTAAGGCCCAACTCACATTGTAATAATGCACCATAAACAAGGACCACACGTTTTTCCTCTCAGCTCTGATTCACTAGAAGGAGGTGGGGGTGGGGAGTAAGGCACACTCTTGCGTATTCTCTGTTCTGGACCCAGTCATGACTCCTTTCAAGATGCTGCCAATAGATTTTAGTCATTCTCTGGCAAAAGTTTCTTTCTTAACCGCAAATGCTTCATGCTTGCTAAATGAGTCACCGCCTTGAGTAATCAAATTCCTTGACCAGTATATGCCTGCTTCTTAACAGCACACAATATCATTTAAATTTTGCTCCTTTTTTTAAAAAAATCACTTGCTTTTTAATTACTACTCTGATAAGAAGGAGGGTAATAATAGCTAGTAGTTAATATTTATATAGACCTTACTATGTGCCAAGCACCGTGCGCTTCACAATTATTAACTCATCTGATCATCAAGACAACCCTGGAAGGTAGGGGCTATTATTTATCTCCATTTTTATACATAAGAAAATTGAGGCAATTACGGAATTAAATGACTTATTTGAGGTCACACAGCTTGTAAGTATCTGAGGTTGTATTTGAACTCGGGTCTTTCTGACTCCAAGTGCAGCACTTTATCCACTACACTGCCTAAGTGGGGTTAAAAATGTCTCTAGATCTACAAAGTCAAAGAATCCTTCCCATTCAGCTGAAAGGGGGCCAAATCTCACCATCAAGGTCCAGAATGCTCATCTCTCTCACCTTGAACTTAGCCTTTCTATTACAGGGAAACAGCAAGTCTATATTCCAAGCAGCAAACCTTTGCCTAGAGGGTCTGCTGGGGTTAGACGTGGGAAAGGGGAGGATGAAATGGAATAATGTGTTTGAAGTCACACACCATAGGGAAAAGCAAAGAAACCTTCCTCTCCTCTGTGAATTTGACAATATCACTGACAGATTCACACACAGCCCTCCCTCCTTCCTGCCAGACCCTTAAGTGAAAGGGTGTGCCTTAGACCACTGATGACAGTTTGTGCATGTATACAGGAAGGAAATAAGAAAATGATCACCAAAGGGCTATTTCTGTCAATGGAGATGAACACAAACAAATAAAAAGCCTTCACTTGTTTTCACAAAGTCAACTTTGAGACTGTGTGGCTTGAAGATTCTTTCCCTCGGTACATAAGAAGAAGGAGATTGGCTTTCTTTGACTAAGAACTATTATATTCTCTAAATCAGGGGTTCTTAACCTAGGTCCATGAACTCATAAAATATATTTTGATAACTTCATTTCAGGGCAATTGGTTTCCTTTGTAAGCTGATGTATTTTATCTTCTGCCTTTAAAAACAGGATTCTGAGAAGAGGTCCATATGCAGGTTTCACCAGACAGCCAAAGGGGTCACACAGAAAAGGTTAAGGCTCTAGGGCTAGCTATTTAGAGGGAGTTATTTAAAATCACCGCTCCACTACTTTCATGGTTTAGTAGATGGACAGCAGGACTTGTGGATTGTCAGCAAGACTTAGATTCAAATCCCACCTCTGATTCTTATTAACTGTGTGATCAGGAAGGCGCTGATGAACTTCTCAAAATCTCAGTTTCCTTATTTGTAAAAGGGAGATAATAACGCCTATGATGCTCGTGATCTCATAAGGTTGTTATAAAGATCAAATGACGTAAACTATTCAAAGTGCTTTGCCCTGCTTAAAATGCTCTATAAGTGTCATTTATTATTACTGCTTACTACCCATGTGACTTTGGACAAGTCATTTCACTGAGCCTCAGTTTCTTTTTCTATAAAACCAGGGGTTTTGACTAAATGACCTTTAAGGTCTCATCCATTTCTAAATCTACAATCCTATGCAATTTTCAAACCTTTCTCCAAGTAAAACTTTATTGACATGGCACCCTCTTAGTTATTTTTTTCTTTCTTAACTGTGCTTTCAAGCATATAGCTGATGCATTATTGTGGAATGAGGCTCTCTATGAGGTGGATCTCATTTTTAAGGAGAGTTAACGTAGTCATCAAACATGTTGTTTGTTCAGTTTTTCAGTTGGGTCAAACTCTTCATGGCCCCATTTGGGGTTTTCTTGGCAGATACAGAGTGGTTTGCCATTTCCTTCTCCAGCGCATTTTATAGATGAGGAACTGAGGCAAACAGGGTTAAGTGACTTGCCCAGGGTCACACCCACCCACACACACACTGTGAACACATATCCCATTGATTCTGGAGCTTTCTCTGATTCCTTCCTCCCCCCCTTCTCCTCTCTCCAGTAGCTATATATGCTTTCTCAGCTTCTCAATGTATTTTATATGGCACTCTGACTTATTACCTGTTTCCATGGCAGCTATTTAGGTGTCTAGCAAAGTGGCAGGGCAGCTAGGTTGCAAAGTGGATAGAGCGCTGGGCTGGGAATCAGGGATATTCATCTTCCTGAGTTCAAATCTGGCCACACACACTTCCTAGCTGTGTGACCCTGGGCAAGTCACTTAGCTCTGTTTGCCTCACTTTCCTCATCTGTAAAATAAGCTGGAGAAGGAAATAGCAAACCACTCCAGTGTCTTTGCCAAGAAAACCCCAAATGGGATCATGAAGACTGAAATGACTGAATAACAAAAAAGCAAAGTGGCTAGTTAGGCACCACTCAACAGAGGCCAGAGAGGCAGGCAGTCTGCACCAGTCCATGTCCTTCACCTGGCATCACAGTTTGCCCAGAATTCAGTTCTAGGGAAAGCTTGGAGTAGGCTCCCCAATTTTCACATTCCTTGGCATCTCACCAATGTTGCTTTGAACAATAACAACAATAATAGCTAGCATATAACAATAACAATGCTAGCAGCTAAGATTTATATAGCACTTACTATGTGCTAAGCAGTGTGCTAATAATTTACAATTATTATCCCATATGATCTTCACAAAAATCCTAGGAGGTAGGTGCTATGATGATCCCCATTTCATAAATGAGGAAATTGAGGCAAACAGAAGTTAAGTGACTTGCTCCAAATCACACAGCCAGTAAATATCTAAGGTCAGATTGGAATTCAGCTTCTAAAGTTTCCCCCACAAAAGAGGAGAGAGGTGAGGAACAAAAAGGACCCAATGTACAAACATAAATCAGGTACAGAATAGGTGATTTATTCCAACACAGGAAATAGAATGCTGAGCAATAAAGAACCACAGGATGACTGGAACAGAATCCAGTAACTTATCACAATGATTATCATTATTTGTGAGACTAACATTCAAGCCTCATTGGAACATAAAAAGTTATTGCAAGTTTCCATTTCAACTTCAATGAGGTGTCTGATCAAACAAGATCTTCTTTGCAGAGGCCCCTCCCTTTTCCATGCTGACTCTTCCTGTGGCATGAGTCAGTCAGCCACCAAACATTTATTAAGTGCCTACTATGTGTCAAGCACCGACAGCGGGTCCAAAGAGAGGTAAAAGTTCCTTCCCTCCAGGAGCTCACAATTTAATGGGTGAGACAATAAGCAAGCAACGATTTACCAACAAGATATATGTAGGATAAATAGGGGATAGTCAACAGAAAGAAGGGATAAGAATTAAGAGGGATTGGGAAAGTCTTCCTGTAGAACTTGAAAGAAGCCAGGGAATCCAGGAGGCAGAGATGAGAGAAAGTACTCTAGATCTAGAGGATCAATGCTAGACAAAAGGAAACTCCAAAAGACAGGCCAGTCAGCCATGGGGCCATTAGTACAATCTGAATAGTCCGATCTATATTGCATCCATAGGGAAAGGGGGATTGCAGTGTCCTACAATTGTGCCCCCTCTCGAGCAGAATTACATTTTTGTCATTTTGTCTTCTCAAGAGCTATCTTCAAGAGACCCTATCCCCTTCCCCCCCCCCAACCCCAGCCAGAAGCTGCCTCTTCTACCAAGTATGACAACCTGAGGCATCATAGGTTTTTGGCTCAGAAACCAAAGTGGGTGTGGGGGGTGGGGTGGGAGGTGAGTGGGAGGAAGGCTGTTAATCCAGCAATGAGTCATACTTAGCCCAAAGCAGGTAGAGGATATCGGCACAAGATCAAATTTCCACAGGGTCACCAAAAAAATGGTGTGGTCACCAAAAATGACAACTGAGCACGCTCCACAAAAAGAGGAGAAAGATCAACCATAAAGGTCACCAGCTACACGTATAAACCATCTCTCCTAGACTTCTGCAAACAACAGGCATTTAATCAAAGTCTGTAGCAGCCTGATGCAGTGAAAAGAACCCTGGATTTGGAGTCAAAGAACTTGCGTTCAAATTCTGCCTCTGTCACCTACTAATTATGTGATTTTTGGACAATTGAATTGATTCTTAACACTTTTTTTTCAATAGTAAAACCCACCTACTTCTTAGTAGGTTATCTCTACAAAGTAATTGCAGTCTGACATCGGAGTAGAGCTTTGGAGAATGTTTTAATGGGAAAAATATAACAAAAAACAGTTATCAGTTAATCCTAAATTTTAATTGTCTCTGATTATGACTTGCATTTCTTAATTCACTGATGTGTCTGCATCCCGTGTGATGAGATTTCAAATCAGTAAAATTTGATAACTTAGGTCTAAAATAAATGAGGAGAGAATAAGAAAGCACCTGGTTGGCTTCAATGATTTTAGGGCAATGGGTCTATATCAACTCTATCTCAATGTACCAAAAAAAAAAAATGAAGAATGTATTTGCATTTGTCCTACTGGTGGTATCTAAAGATTGTAAAGAAAGGGAGAAGTGCTACAGTACTGAAGTAGGGCAAATAATCTACCAAATTTCAGTTAAAAAAAAAAAAGGAAGTTGCTGGCATCTTCAGACTATAGGCCAGTGAGCTTCATTTTGTTCCTGGCAAAATTCTAGAACATCATAAAATAGCTGGTTGGAGATCATTTAGAAAAAGCAATGGTGATCTCTAAAAGCTATGTAGCTTCCTCAAGAACAGATCTTGCCAGAATGACCTCATTTTCTTTTTTTTTTCAATTACTTGCCTTCTTACTAGATTAGTAGCTGAAGGAAATACCAGTGGTTCATCTGGATTTCAGCAAAATATTTCACCAAACCTTTCACGCTATTATTGTAGACATAGTGGAGAGATGTGGGCTGCCTGGCATTCCCATTAGATGGATGCAGAACAGGTTGAATGACTGGGTCCAAAGAGAATTTATTATTAAGTCACTGTCATCTTCAGCTGGTTTCTAGTGGAATGCCCTAGGGATCTGCCATTGACCCCAACCTGTTCAATATTTTTATCAATAACTTTGATGATGTAATGGATAATAAACTGGCCTCAGAGAGATGAAGACATGGGTTTAAGACCCATCTCTAACTCACATTGGCCTTGCAACCCTTAACCTCTCCTTGGTCTAGGCAACTCTAAGGTCATAAATGAAATCACAGGTATAGTCCCTGTTCTTATATTTATAAATAGCATTCTTATAAAATTTGTTGATGATGCAAAATTTGGAGATATAGGTAATGATATTAATTGACATTTATATGTTACTTTAAGGCTTGCCAAGCATTTGGTTTATTTCTGCCAAGCGCACCACCATATAGTGTCAGCCTCCCAGATCTGCCACATTAAAGCCATTGTTGACCCTGCACTCTCACTTACATCCTATAATCATTCAATCAGTTACAAAGTCTTATTGATTCTATCTTTACATCATTTCTTGCATCCATACCCTTCTCACCCCTCACATCACAACCACTCTAGTACAGGACCACATCACCTCTCACTTAGACTTATAGCCTTCTAATGGATCACCACACATCCAGTCTTCTCTTCTCCAATTCAGCCTCTGCACAGCTACCAAATTGATATTCCTAAAGCACTAGTCAGATCATGTCACTCCCTTTCTTAGGAAGTCAAGAAATTTTGATGGCTTCCTCTTGCCTTTGGGATAAAAAACACATTCCTCTTATTAACATTTGAGACCCTTCATTATTTGTCTCCAAACTATCTTTCCACATGGGTTACATATTACTCATCACTCTACATTCCAGAGATATTGGCCTATTTGCTGTCCCTTCTTCAAGACATTTCATCTCTTGTCTCCAAGACTGTTCCACGTTCTTAGAATGCTCTACATCCTTACTTCTTGGAAATGTAACTCCTTTTAAGGCTTGGCTCCAGTTCTAATTCCTTTAGGAGACCTTTCCTGAACTCCCTCCCCTCCCCAGTTGTTAGTAACTCCATCAAAATCACTTGGCACTTATTTTGTTTGCAAATTACATTCGTCTCTCTATAAACATGTTGTAACCTCCAAGTAGAATGGAAGCTCCTTAAGGGTATCTTGCTGCTGTATTTTTATTGCCAGCACCCACCACATTGCCTAGCACATAGTAGGTATTTTAATAAATGCTTTTTAATTGACTGATCCTTGCAACAATCCTGAAAGAGATTACCTCTTATTATCATCTTCATTTTATAGATGAGTACATTGACGTTCAGAGATGTTAGATGCCTTGTTCATGGTGACATAAAATATCAAGTCCCTTCTAAATCCAGATCCAGAGCTCCTTATATTACACCATGCTGCCTCTCTAGGTAATATACTGGATCATGGAATCAAGATGCCCAAAGATCTCAATGAAAGAGAATGAAAGGTCAAATTTATAAGATGAAATTTAATAAGGACAAATTAAGTCCTATATTTGGGTTCAAAAATCAATTATGGAGTATCTGAATGAAACAGCACAGTGTATTAAATAGCCTATCACTACAATAAATTTCCTAAGTGCTGTTCTGCTCATTCATCAGAGTAATTTTAATACTTTCCAAGTCACTCTCCATTTTCCATCAACAGCTCTGTTTGGTTTTTAATCCATGGAACATCACGCCTCCCCTAGGATAAACTAATTTCTGAAATCCCATCACCATGATGATGAATCCGTTTTTGATACTCAACGCTTTCTCAATAACCTCTGATAGTTACCGCTACCCTCTGATTGGAGGGCTAGAGAGTGGGGCAATAGCCTTTATAGAGGGCTCAGATCAGAAGTTTCCAGCTAACCCCCCATTTTCCATCAATAGCTCTTCTCAGTTTTGATTCCATGGAATATCATGCCCATGTGTCAGGTAACCACTAGTGATCCCCTCCCTGTTTTTCAGCTTCCTTCTGTGTATTGTCTTGCCCTGTTAGAATGTAACCTCCTTAAGGACAGGGGCTTTCTTTTTTTTTTCCTTACTTGTATCCCCCATCATTTAGTAAAGTACCTGGCACATAGTAGGCATTTGATATTTACTGAATTGAATTGAAATGGCATAGCACAACGGATAAAATACTAGCTCTAGAGCAGAGGTTCCCAAATTTATTTGGCCTAAAGTCCCATCTTCAAAAAAAAAAATATTTAGCACCCCCCCGAAGTCTACTTTTTTTAACCCTTTAACGTTTTTTAAAATTTGAATCATTTCAAAAATATATAATTTTTTAAAAAATGATTCATCTTAAATTTAATCATTTATTGTAAATTTGTGGGGTTTTCCTGCATTGAATTTTTGATGATGCAATGTTGCATCATGTAACCATATGGTATAATATTACAAACAAGTCATTAAACACACATATTCTTGCTGATGCATGCTGGACTTCCTGACAATGCACAACATGCTCACCTGCCGGCACTTGCTTATTAAGACCTGTCAGTGGACTTGACCACTGACTGGTTATAACCTGCATGTTGTGTGTTTATTTGGTAAATAATGTAATCATTATGACTTTAACTCTGTTACACAACAGATGATAACATGTACAAATGGTTTTTCAAAATTTTCTTCTCTTCTCTTCTTTCCTTATGCTTCCATCACCCTCTTATTTTTATTCAATGCCATCCAATTGCACCAGAAGCTACTGCTGATCCCCTGGATCATTCTAGTGCTCCCCTCCAGGGGGTGGTATCACCTACTTTGAGAACCTATACTAGTCAGAGGGCCTAGGTTCAAATCCTATGTCTGTAATTTATTGCATGTACGACTTTAGAAAAGTAACTTAATATCTTTTGCCTTATTTTCTTTACCTGTAAGATGAGGATATTTGGTCTTGATTATCTCTATCTCCTCCAGATCTGATTTTATGACTCTAGGATTTAATGAACAGGAAAGATATGACTAGACAACAGTTCGTTTCAGAATGAGCTGGAGGTCTTAGTGAACCTCTAGCTCAAAATAAGCTAACATCGACACATGGCAACCAGAAAAAAGCAAACACAAAGAATTTTTTGTGGCTTATGAGAGGTATATATCTTACTGCAATCTTATCTGCTTTAAAATGTCTTGGTAGGATCTTTGATAATGAAAATGGGGTAGGGAATATTGAGAAACACTATTTTGAAAAAGTTGCCTCAAAAATAGAGAAAATCCATTTCTTTGAAAAAATAAGGAAATAGAATTATTTGCTAAAAATAAATAAGCTTATAGATTTACTAAAAAATAAATTAACAAATTTGTTCATTTAAAATCAGAAAGAAAGGCATTGGTCCATTGGTTTCAAGGAAAGACTGACAAAAGGCCCTTGGTCTCTGGCCTCTGAGGGTTGGGCATTCTGCCCACACAAAGCAGAAGCACAAGGATGATTCCTGGCAACTTCCCAAGAATCCTAAAAGCTACTACTCTCCTCTTTAGCATTTTTATCCCCCTTACTGTGAGGTTTTGCAAAGTCACACCCAAAGAACTGAAGACTGAATGGGAATTTTGCACCTTTGCTGGTGCCACATAGGTAATTTACTGAAAATGAAGCAAAATATGTAGAATTCAGGGCATGCCAAACTGTATGAAGATTTTTCCTGCTGATGATCCACTGTAATATGGGTTTGGATTTTATTTTGCAGTGGATATTTTTAGAATTTTTTCTGATTTTCTTCCACATGGCTGGGGGTGCTAAGAAGCACCATTTGCAACAACAACAACAACAAAAAGTTGCCCCTCAAAATAGAATAATCAAATTCTTTGTAAAAATAAGGTATAACCCCTGTCCTAGAGCCCATTGTTATGGAACTCTTTCCTTATTGGTGGAGATGAAGGTCCTGCCCTGCATGAAGGATGGGGTGGAGTTGGTGAGAGGTAAGATCTTCAGTTCTCAGCAGTCCCAGCTCTTCTGGCTTCTGCCTTCAAGGGAGGAGATGGAAGAGGCCAATGCCACTTCTGGTTGCTGAAGGAAAAGACTGTAGGAAAACTTGAGAAGAGCAGGTAGTCTCCAATCATGTCCAGATTTCCAACTTGCTACTCTAGAGATATTGGGGAGTTTCCCCTTTGGTGAGATCCAAAACCCTTTCTCTTGGTTGACCTAGGCTATCTCACTCCCAACAGGAGAGTTCTTTCGTTCCTATGTATACTTTCTCTGATTTCTGTTTTGCTGTAATTTGGATAAATGGGCTTCTTTACTATTCACTGTGTTGTGTTCATTTTAGAACTGGTATTTGGTGGGGAAAGGGTCAAGTCTTGTATATAGGGGTTGAGGTCACCACTTTTCCCATGAAAATGACAAAGGGATGCAGAAGTTAGATAGAACCCGATCATATCCCCTGGGTGAACAATAATTAAGGGAGCAGATAAACACACTTTTAGACCAGTATACCCGTTCTCTGGGAGAGCAGAGTCGGGGCCCTTAAGCCCAACTTTCTGCTTTTCCTCCTGGTAGAAATGAAAGTCTCCCTGGGAGAAGGAGGGAAAGGAAATAGGCTAGAAATATATATTTTTCTTCCAGTCCAGCCACTCAAGGAAAGCCTTTCTTACATGTGGAATCTCAGCTATACATGAGGGGCACCATTCCCTCAATCCTCCATCCTAACAAAGGGAATAGTTTTGTTCACATTAAAAAAGAATGAATAAATTTATTGATTTACTCTTCAAAAATCAATAAATTCGTTCATCTAAAATCAGAAATAAAGACACTGGTTGTTTGGTTCCAAGGAAAGATTAAGAAAAGTCCCTATTACTGGGGAATTAAGCATTCTGCACAAGGATAATGCCTTGCGATGCTCAAGGATTCCTGAAGTCTCTTTGTTCTACCTTTGAATTTTTGTCACCCTTAATGTGAAGTTTTGGAAAGTCCAGCAAAAAAAAAAAAAGACTGGGGGAAAAAAAAGCAAAACAAACAAAAAACCCCCCACACATTGCACCATTTACTGAACTAGGGAGGTGATTTATTGAAAATACATCAAGATAAATAGAATTAGAGGCATGGCCAAAATAATCAAAGTTTTATCATTATCTTGCTTCAAATGTGGGTGTTTGGAAGTTCTTTGTCCTGGGGTTGATGGGAAACACCAGTGTAAAACAGTTGCCCCCAAAAAGAGAAAAATCCATTTTTGTAAGAGTAAGGGAAGAGTCTTGTTCACTTAAAAAAAAATTTACAAATGCTATCATTGATTAATATATTTTAATATTTATTCAAATAAATCTATGAATTTGTTCATGTAAAATAAAAAAGTTTTGTTCCATTGGATCTAAGGGAAGGTTGAGAAAAGCCCCCAGTGCCTGGTTTGCTGAAGGTTAGGGAATCTGTCCTCTGGAAACATGGGCACAAGGATGATGCTTGATGACTTTCCCAGGAATCTTGAAGGCTAACTATCTCCTCCTTAGCATTTTTATCTATGTTATGCGGAGGTTTGTCAAAATCACACCCAGAGAGCCTTTGTAGGGTTGAAGGGAATTGAAGGGGATTGAAGGGGAACCTTGCAAATTTTATTGTACAAGGGAGGTGATTTATTAAACATGTAGCAAGATACATAAAATTGGTGGCTTGGCCAAACTGTCCAAAGTTTTTTCTTGCACTAAATGTATTTTAATGTGGTTTTGGATTTCTTGGAGAATTTTCAGAATGGTTTTTTTTTATTTTCTTCCATGGGGCTGGGTGCTGGGAAGAACCATTTGAAAAAAGTTGCCCCTCCCAAGATAGAAAAACCCTTTTTTTTGCTAAAGTAAGGGAATAAATTTGGTGTCTTAAAAAAATGAGTGTGTTCATTTAAATTAGAAATAAAACCAACGGTCCGTTGGTTCCAAAGAAAGACTGAGCAAAGCCCATCCTTGTCTGGGGCACAGGGTTTGGGTATCCTGCTCCCAAGAAGCAGCGATATAGAGATGATTCCTGGCAACTTCCCAGGAATCCTAAAGGTTCTCTCTACCTCTGTAGCTTCTTTCTTCCTGTGAATTCCACAGAACTAAAGATTAAGGGGGAACCAGTATCTTTCATTGGGTGAGGGAGGTGATTTTCTTGAACATACAATCAAGTATATAGAATTTGGGGCGTGGCCAAACTGTCCAAAATTTTTTCTTCTCCAAGATGAATCATAATATCAATTTGTGTTTCATTTTGCAGTGGGTATTTTTCAAATTTTTCTGATTTTCTCCCATGAGCCTAGGCATACTAAGAAGCACCATTTTCAAAAGGTTGACCAAAAAAATCAAAAAGTCCATTTCTTTATAAAAATAAGGAAATAGTTTTGTTCACTGAAAAAATAAAAATATTTATCAATTTATTAAGATAAATCAATAAATTTGTTTATTTAAAATAAATCTTGCTTGAACCAGTGGTTTCAAAGAATAACTAAGAAAAGCCCTGCCTTTCCTGGCATATAAGGTTTGGGCATATCACCCCCATGAAGCAGTGACTCCAGGATGATTCCTGGAAAAGTCCAAGAATTCCTGAAGGTTACCTGTCTCCTTCTTGTTTTTGTTCTCCTTACTACCTGGTTTTCTAAAGCCAAGCCCCAAAACCTTAAAAGTAAAGGAGAAACTTAAACCTTTCATTGTGGCAGGTAGGTATCTCTTGAAAATGCAGCAAAGGGGGCAGGTAAGTGGTGCAGTGGATAGAGCTCCCGCCCTGGATTCGGGAGGACCTGAGTTCAAATGTGGCCTCAGACACAAAACACTTACTAGCTGTGTGACCCTGGGCAAGTCGCTTAACCCCATTGCATAGCCAAACAAAACAAACAAACAAACAAATTCAGCAAGGGACATAAAAGCTTGGGGTGTAGCCAAACTGCCCAAAGTTTTTCTTGCCCAAAATGAATTGTGATATAGATTTGAGTTTCGTTTTGTAGTGAGCATTTTTAGAATTGCTCTGATTTTCCTCTATGAGCCTAGGGATGCTGAGAAGTATCATTTTTCAAAAAGTTGACCCAAAAAATGGAAAAATCCATTTCTTTGCAGAAAAAAATAAATGAATAAATGTAAGAGTTTATTGAAATACTTTTATTAAAGTTATTAAAATAAATTAATATATTTATTCATTTAAAATGAGAAATAAAGACATTGGTCCACTGATTCCAAAGAAAGACTTAGAAAAGCCCAGCCTTGCCTGGCATATGGGGATTGGTTATAGTGTTCCCAGGAAGCAGTGGCACTAGTATGATTGCTGGCAGCCTCCAAGGATTCCTGAAGGTTACCTGTCACCTCCTATCTGGTTTTGTACCTCTTACTCTGAGGATTTGCAAAGTCATGCCCACAGAACTGAGGACTGAGAGGGAACCTAGCACTTTTCATTGTGCCGTGAAAGTGATTTCTTGAACATGCAATTCGATATATAGAATTTGGGGCATAGCCAAAATGTCCAAAATGTTTTCTTGCCCAAGATGAATTGTAACATGGGTTTCATTTCATTTTGCAGCAGATATTTTTAGACTTCTGCTTTTCTTCCACGGTCTTGGGATGCTCAAAAGCATCATTTTAAAAATATTGACCAAAAAAAGTGGAAATATATTTGTAAAAAATAAGGGAACAGTTTTGTCCACTGAAAAAAATAATTTATTGATTCATTGAAATAAATCAATAAATTTGTTTATTTAAAAACAGAAATACAGCCATCACTCCATTGGATCTAAAAAAAGACAGAAAAGCCCAGCCTTCCCTGATGCATGAAGATTAGACACCATTTTCAAAAAATTGACCAAAAAAAAATAGAAATCCATTTCTTTGAAGAAAAATAAACAAATAAGGGAATGGTTTTGTTCACTGAAAAGAATAAATGAATAAATAAATCAATACATTTGTTCATTTAAAATGAAAAACCAAGCCATTGATCCACTGATTCCAATGAAAGACTCAGAAAAGCCCAGCCTTCCCTCGTACATCTGGTTTGGGCATTCTGCCTCCTCGAAGTGATGGCACAAGGATGATTTCTGGCATCTTCCAAGGATTCCTGAAAGTCATCTGTCTCTTTCTTCTAGTTTTAGTCTTGTCAAAAATAAAAAAATCCATCACTTTGTAAAAATAAGGCAAATAGCCTTTTTCACTGAAAAAGTTAAATGAAAAAGTTAAATTTATTAAGATAAATTGATATTTACTTATTTAAATTAAATTAAATAGATAAATTTGTTCATTTAAAATTAGAAACAAATCCATTGGTCCAATAGTTTCAATGAAAGATTGAGAAAAAGCCAGCTGAATGGTGTTGGGCATCCTGCCTCCAAGAAGCAGTGCCACAAGGATGATTCCTAGAAACTTCCAAGGATTCTTAGAGGTTGCCTCTCTCCTCCTCACCACTTTTGTCCCCCTTATTGTGAGGTTTTGCAAAGTCACATCCAGAGAAGTGAAGATTTAAGGACAACTTTGGAACTTTCATTTTGCCAGGGAGGTGATTTATTGAAGATAAATTCGAGGATATAGAATTCAGGACATGGCCAAACTGTCCAAAGATTTTTCTTGCCCAATATGAATTGTAATATTGGTTTGCATCTCATTTTGCAGTAGGTTATTTTTAGAATTTTTATCTAATTTTATTCCATGGGCCTGGATCTGCTGTAAAACACCCTTTTCTAAAACTCGCCCACAAAAGTAGAAGAATCCATTTCTTTCCAAAATAAAAATAGTTTAATTCACGTTAAAAAAGAATAGATTTATTGATCTATTTAAATAAAACTATAAATTTATTCATTTAAAATTAGAAACAAAGCCATTGGTCCACTGGTTCCAAAGAAAGATTGAGAAAAGCCCAGGCTTCTTTGGTATATGGGATCTGGGCATCTTGCCTACATGAAACAATGGCAGAAAGTCATTGCTGGTAACTTCCAACTACTCCTGAAGACTTACTCCTTCCTTCTTTGAGTTTTTGAACCAATTACTATGAGATTTTGCAAAGCTGACAATGCTCTAGATTTTTCTGTTCTTACTGGAGAGAACAAAACTCTAATTTTTAGAAATGTCTTTTTTCATATGCTATACTATAATCAAACCCCAAACGATTGTAAATGGTGGAATAAAGTTAATTTTGTGGCTTAAAAAAAAGACAAAGCCACACACAAAGAATTTTACAAGTGGACCTTACACCTTTCATTGTACCTAGGTGGTGATTTACTGAACATGCATTCAGTTACATAGAATTCAAAGCATGGTCAAACTGTCCAAAGGTTTTCCTATCCATGATGAATTATAATATGGGCTTGGATTTCATTTTCAGTGGGTATTTTTAGAATTTTTCTGATTTTCTTCCACGTGGCTGTTGGTGCTAATAAGCACCATTTTGGAAAAAAATGTTTTTGAAAATGTTGCCCCAAAATAGAGAAATCCTATTCTTTTTAAAAATTAGATAACTTTTTTTCATTTTAAAATGGATTGGGGGTTTTCCTGAAACCTCTAGCTCAAAATGAGTCCATTCAGCCACAGCAGTGAAAAGAGGTCTTATGATTTTCTCATTTATTAACAGAGATATACAATCTTGCTCTACTTTGAACTCATTCATAACTCCATCATATCTTTAATAATGAGATCACAAATCCATTCATAATGTATTATGAAATATGTTATAAGTTGCTGGTCCCAGCCTTATGTCTTTTTGACTACTTTCTACTTTTGCAAGTTCTTTTTTTTTTTTTAAATCAAATAGGGAGTTCTTCCCTAAGGAATTTGTTTTCTGGTTCACTGAAGACTGAAATAACTATAGAATTGTGTTGAGTACTGTGTCTTTCATTTTAGGAAAGATATTGACAAACTGGATCATTCTCAGAGGAGGGTGGCCAGGATAATGAAGGGATCAGTTGAAAGAAATGAGGATGTTTAACTTAGAGAGGAGAGACTTAAAGGAAGCATGAAAAGGCTAAGTTGTAGAAGGGTTCTCATATTTTAGAGAGATCAGATTTATTCTGCATAGCCCCAGAGGGCAAAATGCGGAGCAATGAGTTAAAGAAGCAGAGAAACAAAAGCAAGCTTGATGTAAGGAAAAACAATTAGAACTAACACAAAGCAGAATCTGCTGATCTGCATTGGTAGAGGCAGTCTGCTCCCTTGGAGCAACCCACACCAATAGTCACAGGCCTAGATTAAAAAAAAAAAACTCTTTGCTTAGTAGTATAGTACTCCCCCTTTTGGACTTGATTGTCTTGCTTTTTTTCCTTGGATTTATAACTCTATTGAAGTGTGTGTGTGTGTGTGTGTGTGTGTGTGTGTGTGTGTGTGTGACACATATATATTTTATACATATAATGATGATTTCATTTCTCCATTCAATAAAATTTGCTAAGCATTTATCATGTATAAAGCCTAAGGGCTAGAAATGTACAAGATATGATCTATGGGATTTCCTCATCTAAAATAAGTTCTTACTAGGTTTGAATCTACCCATTGGAACATCTTAAACAAATGTTTAAGAGGCATTAGTATGTTGGAAAGGAATCACAGGACTTTTTAGGTTCCAATCTCAACTTTGCCACTTCCTATGTGACCTTGGGCAGGTTACTTAAATTTTCTGGGCCTCAGTTTCCTCATTTTTATGTAACCTGACTCCCAATAAGTTTGGTTGTGAAGGGAGAAATAGAAGGGCAGCCCTGTGTTGCATCCTGCCTACAGAGTGTGATTCTAGGGACAGTTAGGTGACTCACTAGCCCTTGAGTCAGGAGGACCTGAGTTCAAATCCAACTTCAGACAGTAACTAGCTGTGTAAACCTGGGCAAGTCATTTAACCCTGACTGCCTCCACAAAAACAAGAAAAAAAAAGAGTGTGATTCCAGATGGTTAGGGATGATTAGAGTACTGATGGAACCCTGAGAAAATGAGAGAAGCTGGACAATGACCACTACAATCTCTTTCACCTGTAAATCTACGAGCTCCACAATGGCAAAAAGCAGGAAAGTATTTGTTTTTCTAAAGAGAACCTAGGACTATATCATTCGAGGAGCAAGCTGCAGGAGAGAAAACATTCCATTCAGCATCACTTAAGCTAAGTTAGTATTGCCTCTCCTCTCTAGGGTAATGAAGAAAAAACAAAGAAAAGTCGAAACTCCTCCCATACCAAACTACCTCCCACTGAGACTAATTCTTTCTTTCTCAATCAGTGACTGGCCAAGTCTCGTAAATTCTCCCTCCACAATACTTCTTACATCTGTCCCCTTCTTTCCACTCACTTGGCCACCACTCTAACTTAAGCCTTTATCACCTCCTAACTACACTATTTTAATAAGCCTCCTAATGTGGCTCTCTGCCACCAGTCTCCAATCCTTCCTCCCCACAACTGCCAAAATAATCCTCCTGAAATACTTATCCTACCATATAACTCCTCTGCCCAGGAATCTTCACTGATTTCCTGCTACCTCTAAGATAAAATGAAAATACCTCAGCTTGGTATTTAAAGCCTTTCACAATCTGACTCTTGCCTACATTTCTAGGTTTATTACACAATACTC
The DNA here is from genome assembly GCF_003287225.1 of Phascolarctos cinereus. Classification (NCBI taxonomy): domain Eukaryota; kingdom Metazoa; phylum Chordata; class Mammalia; order Diprotodontia; family Phascolarctidae; genus Phascolarctos; species Phascolarctos cinereus. Next base: position 175,047,533 of record NW_027555958.1, read on the forward strand.
CTCTCCTCTACTACCAAACTGACCAATCTGCTCTTCTCCAAAATCTGCAGTCTGTTTCCTATCCCAATGTCCCCCCATTTCTAGAATACGTTCCTTCCTCACTTTAAATTTTTAGAATCTCTAACTACCTTCAAGGTTCATTTTAGGTACCACTTTCTACAGAAAGCATTCCCTAACTCCACCCCTCCTAATTGTTAGTGCTCTCTCTCTTCAAATTATCCTCATGTGTAAAATAGGTATAATCATAAGGTTGCTTTGCAGATAAAATTGAGATATTTGTAAAGTGCTATGCAAAAATCAAAGCACTATTTAAATGATAGCTATTATTACTTATTGTGTAAATGTTATATCCTCTAGTTAAGGGCAGGGGCTGTTTTGTTGCTGATGTTCAGTCTTGCATCCCCAGATCCTGGTACAGTATGTTGCACATAGTAAGTGCTTAATAAATGCTTATTTAATTATATTGAGGAGCGAAGGGAAAAAGCATCCATTAGCCACCTACTATATGCTATGCACTGTGCTGAGCACTTTATAAATATTATTTTATTTGATCCTCACAAAACCTTTTTGAGATAGATGTTATTATTATCCCAATTTTACAGCTGAGAAAACTGAGGCAGGAGCTTAAGTGACTTGTCTAAGTCAAACAGCTAGTTTGAGGCAGGATTTGAATTCAGGTCTTCCAGACTCCAGGCCCAGTGTTCTATCCACTGCACAAATTAGCTCTCGGCAATTGAATTCAAGTTAAGCAACTGAATTAAAAGAATTTCCTTTATGTTCTAGAAGGAAAAAATAAGTGTGTGTGTGTGTGTGTGTGTGTGTGTGTGTGTGTGTGTGTGTAGCAACTAGGTGGTGTAGTAGATAGAGTACTAGGCCTGGAGTCAAGAAGACTCATCTTCCTCAGTTCAAATCTGACCTTGAACAAGTCATTTAATCCTGTTTGCCTCAGTTTCTCCAGCTGTTAAATGAGCTGGAAAAGTAAATGGCAAACCACTCTAGTATCTTTGCCAAGAAAACCCCAAATGGAGTCACAAAGACATGACTAAAGCAACAGAACAACAAATATATATTATAGAGGGTCTCCACTCTTCTCTCCCTTCCTTTTATTTTTTTTCTTCTCCTAGTTCTTAACTGATTATCCATAATCTTTCCATGTTTCTAGCCTTCTTTTTCTTTCTCTCTCCTCACCCTGTCAGCTGGTGACATTGACTTCCTTCCTTTTCCAATGTTTCTTCCTGTCATTGCCTCTTCATACCGAGCCTCCCCAAGTGACATTTTGGAAACTAGATCGCATGAGCCAACTCCTTATGCAGTGCTAGGCACTTGCCACTAGTTTTTTTTAAACTTCGAAGTTTGGGACAGTTTAATAGTTAGACTTTCCATATTTTTCATGGATGCAAAAATTATATTTAAAAACTACATCTTGTTAAGATGTGGGGATGTTAAGCAATCATTAAGGAAATACGTACACAAAGAAGCTTTTAAACAAATTCTCATGAGTCTAACTAAAGCCCCAAATGAAAAGATAAAGAGAATAAAATTAATGAGAATAGACTAAGTAAGGCATTCTTATTTTTTCTATTTTTATTTTATATTTGTTTCTGGGGAAAAAAAATGAAAAAGGGATGGTTCTCTCTGAAGTGAACCAGACCCCAGGAATACATCCCACACCTTTTCATGGTACTCTGTGGCTCCTGGGTTGCTTTGTCCTTAATGTCATGAGACATCCTATTGCCCTTGTCACAAGCAATAAAAGCCAAGAATCAAGGAAGAGTCTCTCCTTTCAGTATCCCAGTTACAAAGTCTACCCAAAAGTCTACATTTCTGAAAGTCTCTTTTGAAAAGGTGAGTCTTCGAAATCTCTACATAGTGACTAGGTAGTAGAAACACAAAGATGAAGTTGTTCTGTCCTGTGCTTTTGACTTGACTGATGTGATATTCTGTCCTTCCAGTCACCCAGCATCTTTGAATAGTCTTATGTTCCTTTACATAGAAAGTAAAAGACCAATCATAATAATAGTTTACATGTAGAATCTTTCAGTTACACAGCTCTTTCACATACATTATATCATTTGGGCCTCCCGAGAACCCTCAGGAGTAAGGTAGTTAAATTAAGTAAAAGATAATTATCTCTATTTTATAGATCCAGAACTAAACTTCAGAGAAGGGAAATGATTTGCCCAGGATCACACAGCTAATAATATCGAACATCTACTATGTGCCTTCTCATTGTTGATTATTTCCCATTCATCCTGTACGTAGCTTGTTCATACATAACTGTGCACAGGCTATCTTTTGCCTTTCTCTGTATCCTTGGCCCTTAGAAGAGTGCCTGGAACATAGTAGGCACTTAATAAATGCCTATTGACTGACTGACTGACTGACTGAGTGACTGCCAGGCACTGTGCTAAGCTTTGGGGATAGGTAGCTCAGTCTCTAGAGATAACATGCAAACGACCATGTACAAACAAAGCCAGTACTTATTTGCTGCTTCTCTGTTTCCCAGACCCAAGACCAATTGCCCTATTCATTAGTACCAGACTTGGAGTCAGGAAGATTTGGGTTCAAATCCTGCCTTTATTAGGTATCTGACCTCAGGAAAGTCACTTGACTCTCTACACCTCAGTTTCTTCATCAGTGAAATGGGAACAGTACTATCACCCACCATAAGGGTGAACCTTATGAGGTTCAAATAAATTGTATGTGAAGCTATATGCAAGCCTGAGAAGTCCTATATGAATATCAGTTATCAGTACTAGTACTAGTATTAGTCCTATATGATATGTAGCTATTACTAGGCTACAGAAGTCCTCTAAATTTGCTTGCGTATTAGGCCATATAAAATGTAAAAATGTATTTAATATACACAGAAATGATCCCTTCAAACCTTCAAGGTCTTATGGTCAATACAGAAAGGAAGCCAGTTTACCTGAGATAATCGTGAACATCAAGGGGGATCATGGCTTAGCTTAGCAGTGACCTACAATGGACAGTGTCCAATTATCGGGGGAAACAGTGTCCCAACAGTAATGAGTGTTGTGACATTGCCCTCTGACAGACCCTTTTCAGTCCCTAGTGTGGCCTGGGGAGGACTTTGATAAAGGATAGTATTCAAATGGACAGGACTTCTTCCAAGAACCTTGTGTTTTAGAGAAACCCACAGTTCACCAAAGCAGTTTGGTTCAACTCTAATTAGAAATCTGATTGCTGGTTGGTCTTACACAAAGGACTTTTAATTAGGGCTGAGAGAGCTTAGAAAAATCCGCTTGGCAAGCCAGCTCCCTCTCTCTATCTCTTTTTTAACATCATGCCAAGATCACAAGGAAAAAAAGAGTGCTTAATTACAGTCAGTGTATATATCTTTAAGAAAAAAAATACATTAAGTGCTTTAAAATAGGCTCTCTTGGCTGCAGGATCAGAAAGATTTTACTTACTTCTTATCCCTGATTGGTCTCATTCGCAGTTACAGATGAATCAGACACATTTTGAGCAGCTTTAAGATTTGCTTTTCATCCAAAGCCAAGGAGGCAAATGGCAAGGAATTCACAAGCTTTTCCAAGTGATCTCATAGGTTCTTCTCACTTCACTTTCAGAACCTATTCCCACCCTCTGATACATGCTGCCTATCACCATTTATCTTGAATAATTGCTGATAGTGCCTATGTACGAATCAGGACAATCTGAAGCCATGTATAGAACACCGCCGCCGCCCCCCCCCCAAAGGCAAGTTTGGGCCCTTAATAAGTACATACTTAATACTTTTGTTGTGAACCAAAAAAAAAAAAAAAGGAGAATAAATCCAGGAAAGGAAAGACCACAAACCAGCAGCAGGAGGGAGGGGAGAGGGAGGAAGGGAGCCTTCAGAGATGGGCATCTCTTAATCCTTTGCTCTGGCATATCGTCTCTCAAAACTGCAGTAAAGCTACCCCCTCATTAAGTCTCTCAGTCCTAATACAGGTGACCCAAACTCCCCTTCCATCCATTTGATTCTGGCTCTGACAGCCAGTGACTTGTTAATTATTAATATGAAATATTTGATGGTACATCGAGCAGCTGAACCCTGCTTAATGTATGCTCAGGGCAACTCTCTGAAGCTCAGATTAGCCATTCTGATGCTCAAGATTCTCCTACTGAAGTTTCCTTTCTTCCTCTCCTTTTCAGTCTTTGCCTTCTTTTTTTAATGTCTGTATGCCCCTACGCTGATTGCTTTCATCTAAACTCACAAACCCAGAGCTCTGCTATCGGACTGCAGTTCTTCACTTGCTATTACTCAATGACTTTAAGAGAAAAGCCCTGCAATTTCACATAAAACACTTATTTGCTTATATCTATTTTCTAGAAAATTTTTAATAATCTCTGCTATTCAATTGCATTTCTTCATTTGCTATTACTGAATGCCTTTAAGAGAGAAGCCCTACAATTTCACATAAAACATGTACTTGCTTACATGCTTTTTAAAAATTATTTAATAATTTCTATGGAAAGGCAGAATCTTTTCCTGATTCTACCTCTCTCCCCCAATTTTCTTCTTCAAATTCTCAATTTAATTTCAAGAACATGAGTTGATTTCCTTACCACTACAATTCTGGATGTCAGTCAGTCATTTAAACAGCACAATACATAGTAAAATAGCTAACACTTATGGGTTTACAAAGCACTATATATTATTATATCTTACATTAGAATATATATAACATACTATCTATGTACTATATATCATATATATTATGTCATAATACATGTAAAATCTCATTTTATTCTGACAACTCTGTGAGATAGGTTGTCTTATGATCCTCATTTTAAGCAGCTAGGTGGCACAGTGGATGGAATCAGGAACTTTGAGTCAGGAAACTCTGAGTTCATATTCTGACTCTAATACTTACTAGATGTGTGACCCTGGACAAGTCACCTAACCTCTCTGTGTTTCAGTTTCCTCATCTGTAAAATGAGATTGATAACAGCACCTACCTCACAGCGTAGTAGCAAGGATCAAATGAGTTAACACATGTAAAGTGTTTTACAAAATACAAAGCACTATAAAGAAATGCTAGCTATTATTTTACAAATGAGAAAACTGAGGAATAAAGTCAATGACTTTCCCAAGGTCACACAACTAGTAAATATTTAAGGGCAGGTTTTAAACTCAGGTTTTTCTGACTTCAAGTCCATCACTATACATTAGGCTACCTAGCTGCAACAGATACTGAGGATAGAACACTGGCTATAGGAGTCAGAGGACTTGCCTCAGATATTGACTGTTTGTGTGACCCTAGACAAGTCACCTAACTTCCTTAGGCTTCAGTTTCTTCAACTATAAAATGAGGAGTTTGGACAACATGGCTCTCTAAAGTCCATTTCAGCTCTAAAATATGATCCTCTGATCTATTTATATTCAATACAAAAATAGGAAGCAGAAGAAAACAGGATATAGCGTAGCTTGCTTAGTTCAAAAAGGTATGTGCTTCATCCAGAACTCCCAGACATTTCAAATGTTATCCTTTTCACCCAGAGTCTTGAAGATGGTTCCCCCACACATAATATTTCCATCTCAGGGTGAAATCATCTTGCTTCTGCTGCACTGGGTCAGAATGGAATTTGAAAGACTTCTCTCATCTCACTCAGGGCACATTGGAGGTAATCCAGTTTGCTCAGGTAAGGATTCCCAGGGTGGGAACCACCTGAACATGCTTCTGTTTACCATATTATTAAGGTCACTGTACATCTGTGGCAACAACAGTAACAAACATGTTAAATTAATTTCTACTGAGGCATCATCTAACAATCCCTTGATATCTAAGTAAATGCTACATGAAGTTGATGGAGGACATGTAAGTTGATTAATTCGAACCAGGTGAAATTCTGTGACATTCCACCTAATTGACATGCCTCGCCAATGCATGTTTCCATTATAGTAAGCCAGCTTTATCCTAGCTTCAGAGAAAGCCGCCGTGCATTTATCATTATTATTATTTATGAAGTTATTAAAAATAATCATGTTTATATGGCATCTTCCTTCCAAACTGCCGAGAGCACTTTTCAGAACTTTGCACTCTCTTTTTTTTTTTTCTATGAGCCGGAAAGACAAATATCATTATCCCCATTTTACAGAAGGGGAAACAGAAAGCACAAGCAGGCAGTTTTGCCTAAGGTAAAAGTTGTTTTAATCCTTGAATTTTATTTTCATCTCTTCAAATTTCTTTTTGAGGGTAGTAATGAGCTTCGAGGATTCGTCAGAGCTGAGCCTTGTCTGAAGACTTGTTTATAAAATTATTTCAATAAAATCTGCAATCAGATTGGCTGGAGTGGGTTTCAAACCCATGAAATATCTCTAATGAGCCTCTGTCAGGCATTTACCAGCCAGCTTCTTCCACCCTTCATCAAGGCAGAGTGTGGAGGTTGAAGAAAGACTATTAAGACCAAAGCACTGAACACTGGTTATGAGAGTCAGAGCACTTGCCCCTGTTATTTACTAGCTGTGTAAACTTAGACAAGTCACATAACTTCCCTAGGCTTCAGTTTCTTCAATCAGAACCTGGCTTAACTAGCATTCAATTATTTTAAAAGTTAAGCTGAAAGAGGCAGCTGGGTAGCACAGTGGACAGAGCTCTGGACATGGAGTCAGGAAGATCAGACTTTGAATCTGGCCTCAGACACTTATGAGCTGTGTGGCCCTGGGCAAGTCACTTAACCTCTGCCTGTCTCAATTTATCCATCTGTAAAATAAGGATAATAGTAAATAGTTCTGAATTGGCTAATAATGCCATCTCACAAAGGCGTGACTGACAGATTCTGAAAAGGAAAGTGAAGGTAGTAGTTTTCCCCTCATTGGAGGCATTCAAGCAGAGGTTATGATTACTCACTGAGCGTGCTGGATGGAGTGAGGGGAAAGAGGAAAAGTGGGGGAGGAGAAAGGAGAAGAGGGAGACAGAGAGGCAAAGATAGAGAGAGTACACATCTATTAAGCATTTACTATGTGCCAGCCACTGTGCAAAGTGCTGAAGATACATATAAAAGCACACAAGACAATGCTGACTCTCAAGGATCTTACATTTCTTGTAGGGAAGATGACACATGAAATGGTGCTGGAAAGGCAGGTGGAGCATCTATTCATCCAGTAGCGAAGGCAAAAGGCTAACCTACTGGAACCAGGAGGGAGCCAGGAGTGAAGTCCTAGTCTCTAGTGGGATAGAGACAACATGGAGAGAGATTGCTGTAGAGGAAATTATTTGGGGGTTTCCCTAGATGGCTGCCAAAGACCCTTCCAACTCTGCCATTTTGTAATTCTATAATCATTCAGCATGAAGGCTGTTTGAATACTGGATCTTCCCATTGAGATGTTCTCTTCCCATATCCTCTCCTTATACCTATGCTATTTTCTTCCCCAACTTCTCACCTATAAGTGGTCTCATTCTTGAAACAAAAACTGGATTCTGGCCTAAAACTCTAGTGTTCACATGTTTCCTAAGCTGGACACATCCAAATGTGGCTCTGGGATTCCACAGTGGAAATAGCCCACCATTTGTTGTTTACATTCATTCTGGCTATTTATGATAGTGCTTTTAAATACAGACCCCTTAGTTATTTAGAGTAGGGCAGGATCATCCTGGATCCAGGGCCAAATTAGGACCAGCTACATATCAAGGCCATGCAAGAGCTTTTGCCAGAGGCACCAATACTATTTTTCTGCCTCTCAGTTTGACACCTATGAACTCAGTCACAGTTTCATCCTCAGTTGCTACGTGGAGAGGTCCACATAGGTTAAAAAAAAAGGCACCACATTTTGGTCCAGTGCATCATGGTGGCCATGCTAGCCTTGAAGTCTACTCAGACTATACTTCTACTTCCAGTTTGAAAAACTATCCCTAGCTGAGAGAGGACAGGGAGGTAGTGGTTGGGTATTTTCATTTTAAGATCTCATAGTGCCCAGTGATATATTTGGGAAGAGAGAGAAGACAGAAATGAAGACAGAATGACAAAAAGAAAGAGAGGAAAGGAAGGATGGAAGGAAGCAAACAAGGAAAGAAGGAAGGAAGGGTGAGCGGGAGGAAAGGGGAGAGGAGGGGAGGGGAGTTTCCAAGCAAAGGCTTACTGACTGCTCATTGGACTGTTGAGGATTATTATGGGGGGAAGAAAGGGAATGGAAGAGAAAAGAGAGAAGAAGGAAAGAGAAGGGAAGGAAGAAGAGAAGGAAGAAAAGAAGGAAATGGAAGGAAGAAGAAAGGAAGAGAAAGGAAGGAGGAGAAGGGGGTGAAAGGGAGATAATGAAAGAATCTTATAGGGGGATAATTTTTTGGCTGTGAATTGGGAAAAAAAAGGAAAAGGGAAAATGTGTTTAAATATATAAACGGCAAAAAGGGCATCTCTATTGTCTGGAATGGTACATCAGCAATAGTACTTATTGGGACAGCAGTGAGTCCATTACAGTCCTATACCATATTCTATAAGGGACAGAGAAAAGGATAGAACAGCACAATACAAGCAGCATCAGAAGTCTCTGAAAGAGCAGAGATTGTGTTGTTTGTATTGGCGGGACTAAGTCAGAGAAATCCAGGGGAAGGAGCTACAGAGACAACAGAGATTGTGCTGAGGGTAAAGAGGTGGTTGAGTATAGTTAAGCCAACTTGATCTGGGTATAAGATGTGCAAGTCTAGGCACCAATTAAGAGAGGCCTCTGAGGAATGTCTTGTCCCATGCTCTTGCTGAAAAGTTGATTCAAAGCTTAAAATAAAAGTGTTCTTCCTCAAAGTCATTGGAAATAGGGCCTACATAATAGCTAATAATGGCAGCTAACATTTATATAATGCTTACTGTGTGCCAGACACTGTGCTAAGAACTTTACAATTATTTTACTCTCACAAGAGCCCTATGAGGTAGGTGATATTATTGTCCCCATTTCACTGATGAAGAAACTGTGGTGTGGAGACTTCAGTGACTTGCTTAAGCTCCTATGGCTAATAAATGTCTAAGACGGGACTTGAACCCAAATCTTCCTGATGCCTTTCCTTTCTGACCAATTGCTCTATTCATTAGTACTAGACTTGGAAGTCTTTCTGACTCCAGGTCTGTCACTCCATCCACTATGCCACATACCTAGATGATAACTGAATCCATGAGAGCTGATGAGATCACCAAGGGAAATGATATAGATGGAGAAGAGGGCCCAGGACAGAGTCCTGCATGACACCTACATTTAGCAGGTGTGACCTCAATGAAGATTCAACAAAGGACACCAAGAAGGAATGGCTAGATAGGCAAGAAGAGAATCAGAAGATTGTGTCATGAAACCCAGAGAGAAGAGAGCACCAAGAAAAGGATTATTGACAGGGTTAAAGGCTGAAGAGAGGTCATTAAGGATGATTGAGAAAAGACCCCCTAGACCAGGTAGATAATCACTAGGGCAGCTAGGTGGCACCATAGTGCATAGAGCACCAAGCCTTTCATCAGAAAGACTCATCTTCCTGAGTTCAAATCTGGCCTCTGATACTTTTTAGCTGTGTGACCCTAGGCAAGTCACTTAACCTTGTTTAAAAAAATAACTGGTGGGTTGAAATTGGAGAGATAACAACTCAATGGGAGTTTGTGAGCAGAGCATTAGAAGATACCTCCAACCCCTCAGGGTTACCTCTACTACCCTAAGGGGAACCATATGTCGCCTCTCTTTGGGGACCTAAACTGCTATTTTGAATGTGGGTTGAAAGAGTAAGCACAGAGCCTACATGCTAATGTGTAAGACCAAGGGCCTTTACCAGTGAATAAATGGTCAAAGAATAGTTTTCAGAAGGAAAAAAGCAAGTCTATCCATATTTTACTAAGATCATCAAGCTCACCATTTCTTATAGCACAGTAGTTTTCCATCACAATCATATACCACAACTTGTTCAGTCATTCCCCAATTGGCAGGCATCCCTGAAATTTCCAGTTCTTTGCCACCACAAAGAGAGCTGCTATAAATATTTTTGAACATATAGGTTCTTACACGAAATAATGAAGAACAAAATCAATAGAACCAAGAGAAGGCTGTATACAAATAACAGCAATATTGTTTTAAGAACAACTTTGAGCGAATGAGTCATTTTGACTCTTATAAATACCCAAATTAACTGCAAAGAATATATGACTGAAGATGTTATCTGCATCCAGAGAAACTACTGATAAATAGAAGTATGTATAGAATGATTTTACATGTGTGTGTGTGTGTCTGTGTGTGTGTGTGTGCGTGTGCGTGTAATGGTAGCCGTCTCTGGGCTGGAGGGGGAGAGTGGAGTGGAGGACAGAGGTAAAAAAAGAAAAAAAAAGAAATTCGTACGATAAGTATATTATATATTTGAAATGAATAGCAAGTTGTACATAATAGATTGGCAGTTTCATATACGATCATCTTTTTTTATTATACTATGTGATGGGAATGCTTGTTTTATTCCATAAATTAAAAATTAAATAAATAAAAAATAAAACCAAAAAAGGAGAAAAAAGAAAATGATCAACAGCCATATGCAACATTGTTTCAAATCATTAATAATAAGAGAAAAGACACTTCAAATGTATTCAAGGTTTTATTTCACAACTAATGAACTGGCAAAAAAAAAAAAAGAAAAAGAAAAGCACTAATGCATTTATTAGCAGAACTATGAAACTGGTCTAATAATTTTGCAAATCAATTTGTAATTATTCAAGAAAAGTCACCAAACTATTCATACTCTGATGCAGTGACCACACAACTAGGAATATACCTAAAGGAGGTCAGTGACAAGTCAAGTCAGCAAGTATTTATTAAGTGCCTGCTCCGTAGCACTGTGCTAAGTGCTATTGTTGTTGTCCTTCATTCTCAAGAAGGTCCATGACATCAGGAAGGTGATGTCATGACTTACAAGTGAATTGGACTTAAGTGAGGGAGGGCTGTGCAAAGTCACCAGCCTCACTCTCTCTCCAGAGCCATCTGAGTCCAGTGGTAAAGCTTATAAAACAGGATGACTACAGATGGCCCCAATGCAATGGGAGATCTTGACCTTTAAGCTAAGGTCTTTCCCAGGTCCTGATCTATATTTTGCCACTGGACCTAGATGGCTCTGGAGGAGAGAGTGAGGCTGGTGACTTTGCACAGCCCTCCTCACTTAAATCCAATTCACTTGAAAGTCACGGCATCACCTTCCTGATGTCATGGTCCTCTTTGAGAAGGAAGGACAAACAGCAACCTGTAAGTAGCAGTAGCTGCTAAGTCCTGATCTTACAAAGAAAGGCAAAAACAGCCTCTGCCCTCAAGGAACTCACAATCTAATGGGTGGGGGGGAGAGATAATTTGCAAACAACTATGCATAAACAAGATATGTACAGGAAATATACAGGGAAAAATGGAGATTAACTCAGAGGAAATGTTAAGGAGGAACAGAAAAGGCTCCTTGCAGAAGGTAAGATTTTAGCTGAGACTTGAAGAAAGTCAGAGAAGACAAGAGATGGAGGTGAGAGGGGAGAGAATTCTAGACATGAGGGACAGCCATCAAAAAGGCCCAGCCCTATTTGAGGAACCCCAAGGAGCTGAGAGTCACTGGATTCTAGAGTATGTGGAGGAGAGTAAGGTGTAAGAGGTCTAGAAAGATAGGAAAGGATCAGATTATGAAGGGCTTCAAAAGTTAAACAGATCCTGGAAGTAATAAGGAGTCACTGGATTAATAACAGCATTTTTTGTGCCAGTAAAAAACAGGAAATAAAATTATGCCCATTGATCATTATTGTTCAGTCATATCTGACTCTTTGTGACCCTGTCTCACTCTTTGTGACCCTGCAGACCAACTGTCCTTAGGGATTTTCTTGGCAAAGATACTGGAGTGGTTTGCCATTTCCTTCTCCAGTTTTATGCAGGCAAAAAGTTAAGTGATTTGCCCAGGTACACACACTAATATGTGTCTGTAGTCAGATCTGAACTATGGTTTTCTGACTCCAGGACCAGTGCTCTATCCACTGGGCTGCCTAGCTACCCTTTACAAATCATGGCATATGAATATAATGGAATATTGGGTTGGGGGGGAGTTATGGCATTTAGTCAAGCACTTTTATGCTTTAATTAATTTTTAGTTTTCAACATTCATTTCCACCAGATTTTGAGTTCTAAATTTTCTCCCCATCTCACCCCTCCCCCCACCCCATAACAGCATTCATTCTGAATACCTCCTCCTCTAATCTGCTTTCCCTTCTATCATTCCCCTTCTCTTATCCCCTTCCCCTTCTATTTTCTCATAGGGCAGGACACATTGCCTATGTATCTTATTTCCCAGTTGCCTGTGAAAATAATTTTTAATATTTGTATTTAAAGCTCTGGGTTCCAAATTTTCTCCCTTCCTCCCTCCCCACCTACCCTCATTCAGATGGCAAACAGCTCGATACAGGTTATACATGTATCGACATGCAAAATACTTCCATAGTAGTCATGTTGTAAAAACTCACGACATTTTCCTTCTTCCTCTCCCACCCCTTGTTTATTCTATTCTCTCTTTTGACCCTGTCCCTCCTCAGAAGTGTTTGCTTCTGATTACTCACTCCCCCAATCTGCCCTCCCTTCTATAATCCTCCCTCTCCTATCTCCTTCCCCCCTATTTTCCTGTAGGGTAAGATAGATTTCCATACCCAATTAAGTGTGTACGTTATTGCCTCCTTAAGCCAAATCCGATGAGAATGAGATTCACTCATTCCCTCTCACCTTCCCCCAATTCCCCTGCATTGTAAAAGCTTGTCGGTTTTATGTGAGATAATTTACTCCATTCTACCTCTTTTTCCTTCTCCCAGTATAATCCTCTCTCACCCCTTAATTTTACTTTTTATATATCACCCCTTCATCTTCAACTCACCCTGTGCCCTCTATCTGTCTATATGTACATGTATATATATTTTCCCTCCAACTACCCTAATACTGACAAAGGTCTCAAGGGTTACAAATATCATCTTTCCATATAGGAATGTAAACAATTCAACTTTAATAAGTCCCTTATGATTTCTGTTTCCTGTTTACCTTTTCATGCTTCTCTTGAGTCTTGTATTTGAAAATCAAATTTTATATTCAGCTCTGGTCTTTTCATCAAGAATGCTTGAAAGTCCTCTATTTCACTGAATATACATTTTTTTCCTGAAGGATTATATTCAGTTTTGCTGGGTAGGTGATTCTTGGTTGTAATCCTATCTCCTTTGCCCTCCAGAATATCATATTCCAAGACTTCCAGTCCCTTAATGTAGAAGCTGCTAAATCTTATGTTATCCTGATTGCGTTTCCACAATACTTGAATTATTTCTTTCTGGCTGCTTGCAATATTTTCTCCTTGATCTGGGAACTCTGGAATTTGGCTATAATATTCCTAGGAGTTTTCCTTTGGGGATCTCTTTCAGGCAGGGATTGGTGGATTCTTTCAATTTTTATTTGACCCTCTGGTTCTAGAATATTAGGACAGTTTTCCTTGATAATTTCTTGAAAGATGATGTCTAGGCTCTTTTTTTTTTATCATGGCTTTCAGGTAGTCCAATAATTTAAAGATTATCTCTCCTCAATCTATTTATCAGGTCAGTTGTTTTTCCAATGAGATATTTCACATTGTTTTCTATTTTTTCATTCTTTTGGTTTTGTTTTACAATGTCTTGATTTCTCATAAAGTCACTAGTTTCCATTTGCTCCATTCTAATATTTAAGGAAGTATTTTCTTCAGTAATCTTTTGGACTTCCTTTTCCATTTGGCCAATTCTGCTTTTTAAGGCATTCTTCTCCTCATTGGTTTTTTGGACCTCTTTTGCCATTTGGGTTAGGCTATTTTTTAAGGTGTTATTTTCTTCAGTATTTTTTGAGTCTCCTTTAGCAAGCTGTTGACTTGTTTTTCATTATTTTCTTGCATCACTCTCATTTATCTTCCCAGTTTTTTCTCTACTTCTCTTACTTCTCAAAATCCTTTTTGAGCTCTTCCATGGCCTGGGACTGATTCATATTTTTCTTGGAGGCTTTAGATGTAGGAGCTTTGACTTTGTTGTTTTCCTCTGGTTGTATGTTTTGATCTTCTTTGTCACCAAAGTAAGATTCTATGATCTGACTTTTTTTTTTTGCTCTGTTTGCTCATGATTCCAGCAAATTACTTGAGTTATAAACTCTTTGTTAAGGTAGGGATCTGCTTCCAGTGTGAAGAATGTACTGTCCCAAGCTTCAGGGGTTTTATGAGATACTTCTAGGGACCTGTAAATTTTCAGTTCTTCCAAGGTGGTATGATCAAAGGCAAAGTGTTTACTCCTTTTCTGGCCTGCATTCTGGTCTATGAGTGACCATAAGCACTGTTTTCTGCCTTGGAACTGTGAGGAGGATTTCCTCATCACCACTGCCACAAGCTCCACCATACCAGCACTCCTCCTTGCCCCAGGAGCACCACCCAGAACTATGACCTTGATCCAAGCACAGGTAAAGCAAGAGAATCCTGCCTCAGCACTAGCAAAGAGATCCCTGCAGTCCCCCTCTGATCAGCTATTTGATCCCCCCTCTATCTGTGGGCCGAGAGCTCTGGAAGCAGCCGCCACCCCAGGGCTACACCAGGACTGGGACCAGACTGAACTCCCCTCTTATCACAGTCTGACAGACCTTTCCTACTGACCTTCTAAGTTGTCTTTGGCGTTTGTGGGTTGAGAAGTCTGGAAATCGCCATAGCTCCCATGATTCAGTTCCCTGAGGCCAGCTCCAGGTCTGCTGAGGCCTGGGTGCATGGACCGTGCTGAACTGCTTCTCCCAGCCAAGAACAAGAGATCTTTCCAATCAACCATCCAGGTTGTCTTGGGCTGGAAATTTGTTTCACTCTGTCTTTTTGTGGGTTCTGCTGCTCTGGAATTTGTTTAGAGCCATTTTTTACAGGTATTTGGAGGGGTTTGGGGGACAGCTCAAGCAAGTCACTGCTTTTACTCTGCCATCTTGACTCTGCCCCCCAGTCAAAGCACTCTAGAATATCATTGCCCCTTATGAAATGGTGAATATCAAGGCCTCAGAGATGCATGGGAAGATGTATAAAGTGATACAAAAGGAAAGTGCCAGAATCAAGAGAACAATTTACATAATAATTACAAGAATGTAAATGATAACAACCCTAAAAACTCTAACAAATTGAAACGAACAGTCTCAGTCCTGGAGAGCCAAATAGGGAAATTTTCTCTCCTCCAACTTTACTTAAATATTTTTCCTTTGTTACAAGGATGAGTTCAATGGGGGGAGAAGTTAAGGAGAAGCACTGTGGTATGAAAACAAAAAGCAATCATAAACCATTTTTTCATTAAAATGTATTATCTTGAAGTATATGGAAGGTTTCTTCTTTTTAATTTCCTTAATTTTTTAAACTTGAACACAAAAAGCATTTCTATATACACAGAACACAAAAAGAGTATTATATATGAAACCATGAACCTCCATTTCATCCAGCTTTGGTTTTTTTAAGTACATCATAAATTCCACAGATTACTTTCCAAATTGTCCTTGCTTAACTGTATTTCCCTCTGACCTTCCTTCTGTTATCTTCTGTGCATTTAAAAAAACTGTTCCAACAACTCTCTTTTTTTGGCATCACTATTGTCGGGATTCCAGCCCCTCTTCCTCAATCCCCACTGTACCTCCATCCATTAAGAGCAGAGAAAATAAAAGCCCTTGTAACAAATAAATATCAGCAAACAAAACAAATCCAATCAGTGGCCAGGCCCAAAATTGCATCACCCTCTGTCAGGAGACGAGTTCTTTAGTGACTACTGTGTGGCCATAGGTACTACGAAGGTTGGTGTTTTTTTAAAGAAGATATTATCCCTACCCTTAATCAAACTAACAATCTAACTGTTGAAAAAAATACATGCTGTACATTATAATATATATGACACATGACATAAGAAAATATTTCAAAGGCACTTGAAATACAGGTTTTATTACACAGGTGTTAAGGGAATTTGAAATAAGGATGGTATGACCATAAGGAAGAGATAGTCAGGGAACTCTTCTTGAAGGAGAGGAGCCCTTACATGGATCATAAACAAAGGTATGATGACTTGGTGAAGGAGAAGGAGACAAGAATTCTAGGTTGGGGTTTCAGAATAAGTAATAACACAAAGGTGAGGATGAATAGGGAATGTGCATAAGATGTTAAGGAGACCAACCTATTTGAAGTAGTCATACCATGTTGCTGAAAAAGTAGGGAATAGGGGCAGTTAGGTGGCTCAGTGGATAGAGCTCTGGCCTTGGAGTCAGGAGGACCTGAGTTCAAATCCAGCCTCAGACACTTGACACTTACTAGTTGTGTGCCCTGGGCAAGTCACTTAACCCTGACTGCCTCACCAAAAAGCAAAAAAAAAAAAAGTATGGAATAGGATTTGCAGCAAGGTAGAGTCAATGGACCTGAGGGGAAGGGGAGACAGAGCCTAATACTTGAATGGGTTTGAATTGAATTGGATAGCTCATAGTCAACCTTGATCAGGGGAGGAATATTCTATTCTAAAAAGATCAACTATTATCTGTTAAGAGCTTTCTCTTCATTATTATACCCTTAGTATAATGCAGGGAAATGCTTCAATAGACACTTATCAGCCATGTACTACACAGTCAAACTCTGAATCTCTCTATCATCACAGGTACTTCCCTGAGTATTAGTAATTGACTCTAATCTCTCACACAGTCTCATAATGGAAACCCAAAGATAGATAAGGGCTTCCAAGAAACTCTCATTCTTCTTATTGTATATACAAATGAAATTCATTCTTTACATTTCTAATTACACAGACAGAACCACAGAGAGCCACACAACTCACACACAAAAAAAGTAATAATAGAAAGGAAGTCTACTAATCAAACGACCAAAGTGATACTTTACAGAGCTAGACAAAATAATAACAAAATTCATTTGGAGAAGCAAAATATTTAGAATACGAATGGAAACAATGAAAAAAGGTAGAAATGCAGGGAGAATAGCACTTCCAGACATCAAATTATCTTACGAAAGAGAAACCATCAAAACTGTGTTTGGTACAGGTTAAAAAAAATTGGATAAGTAAGTCAATGGACATACTAGATAAGTAAGAATCAGAAATAAATTCAACATATCAGTATTTGATAAACCTGAAAACATAAATTAACTGGGGAAGAATTCTCTATTTAAAAATGGGGAGAACTGGATAGCAAGATAGTTTAGACAAGTATCTTATATTTATACCACAATAAACAAAAAATGTACACATGGTCTGAATATTAAAGATCAAATCATTAAAAGAAAATGAGATCAGGTACCTTTTGTAGCCATGGCTAGGACATGAATTTTTAGCCAAACAAGAACAGAAATGATCATAAAAGATAAAATAGATAATTCTCATTGAATTAAATCAAAAATGTTTACCAAAACAAAGTAATACAACTGGGACAATAAAGGAATCATTTGATTGAGAAAATAATCTTTATATCAATTATCTCTCATGAGGTTCTAATATCTAAGATATGTAGGAATATATAAGACCAAAAACATATAAGACCAAAAGTTATTCAGAAATGCAAACTATTATTAATTGTATGAAAAAATTCTCCAAATAAATAAGAGAAATATAAATCAAAACAACACTGAAGTGTCACCTCACATCCAGCAAATTGACAAAGATGACAAAATGTGGGAATAGATAGTGTTAGAGGGAGTATAAAGACAGTGTGTTGCTCTAGGGGTTGTACCATTCTGAAAAGCAATTTGGAATTATGCTAAAAAGTTACTCAATTGCACATAACCTTCGACCCAAATACTCTTTCGCTAGGGATATACCCCAAGGAGGTCAATGATAAAACAACAGGCCTCATACACACACACACACACACCAACACACACACACACACACACATGCACACATGCACAGTACACAATATAGCACTTCGTGTAGCAGCAAAGAATTGGAAGCAAAGTAGCCCACACATTGGGGAATGGCTAGAGTCCCAGGGGTGAGGAACCTGTGGCCTTGAGGCCACATGTGGGCCTCTAGGTCCTCAAGTGCAGCCCTTTGATTGAATCCAAACTTCACAGAACAAATCCCCTTAATAAAAGTTGTTCTGTAAAACTTGGACTTAGTCAAAAGGCTGCACCCAAGGACCTAGAAGGCCACATGTAACCTCAAAGCCACAGGTTCCTAACCCCTAGAAATTGTAGTACATGAATGTGATGGAATGTTACTCCACTGTAAGAAACTATCAATGTGATGAATACAGAGAAGCATGGGAAGACATGAATTATTGCAAAATGAAATAAGATGACTAAGCAAAACAATATACACAATGGCCAGAACAATGTAAATGGAAAGAACAACAATTAAAAAAAATGAATATTTTGAAATCACAATGATCAAGCTTGGCTTCAAAGATGAAATATGACAAGGCACCTCCCCAGGTCCTTTGTAGAGGAGTGAGATTAAGAGTATGAAATTCTACATATAATATCAGGTATTTTTAATATGTTGATTAATTTTACTGAATTTTATTTTTTCTTCTTTGTTATAAAGGATGGCTTTGTGGATGAGAGGAAGATGTTGGGAAATGTGAGTGATGTCAAAACAAAATATAACAAATTGATATCAAAAGATATCAATATATCTACACGTATAACCAAATTGCACACTATCTTGAGGAGGGAGGGAAGGAGGGGAGAAAATTTAAAATTCAAAATCTTATAAAATGGAATGTTGAACCCTATAAATAATATTTTAAAAAGATATCAATATATCAAAAGACCTATCCATATCAAATAACATTTTTTTAAAGAAAGGAATCCTATACATTGGGGATTGTGGTCACACATGCAAGTCTGAGAGCAGGTCATAACTCAGTGCTCTTACACAGGACTAGAATGATGTTCTCACATATTCTGCATTAGCGAAACTACTAGAGTAAATCTCATAATCGCTAGCATTAGTGACCTGTGACTGCAGCCTTTTGTATCTTGTCTATAGCCCCATATCCAGTGATATCAGACTAATGATACATGTTTACTATATCTGTATATCTGTTTCTTCACATTGATAATTTCTATGTTAACACAGGGTCTAAACCTAGCCAAGCTCTTAGTCACTGTATTTTCTACTGAGAGGCTAAAGTGGAGGAGTATGGTAATAAAGGGTAATAATTCACAATCAGCTCTCTGTGGGGAAAAAGACAAATCGATACATCTTTAAGTTTAATCTGCATTATTAACATGTTTCCATTACTTTCTAAAGTCTAGACAATCAACAAAACAACAAATCAAGCCCTAATTTTTAGCATTTGGTGATTTCTAGGTTGGAAATGATCACACTGAAAATTTAACAATCAGCTCTTGCAAGCTGGTCTCAACATACCACTGGATGGTCAATAAAATGAGGAAGAAGGCTTGATTCTAGAGGATGTTATAAAGGATAAAGTAACAGAAATTAGGGACAGATTGGAAATAAAGAGGTAGTTGAGAGGGAAGATTTGAAAATAATCCTGGAGGCAAGTACGTGGTGCAGTGGATAGACCACCAGCCCTGGAGTCAAGAGGACCTGAGTTCAAATTTGATCTCAGACCAGACACTCAACACTTACTAGCTATGTGACCCTGGGCAAGTCACTTAACCCAAATTGCCTTGCAAAAAAAAAAATAAATAATAATCCTAAATTTAATTACCTAAAAGCAGAAAGTGGAAGCAAACAATCTCTCAAAATGATAGATTTAGAGCCAGAGAGGACCCCAGAAGCTATCTAGTCCAACCCCCTCATTTTACAGATGAAGAAACTGAGGCCTATAGAGGTTGTGACTTGCCGAAGGTTACAAACACCAAAGGTAAGATTTGAACCTAATTCATCCGACTCCTGAATCAATGATCTTTCCACTATACCACACTGCCCCTGATTACCTACAACTTTTCTTAAAGAGAAAAAAAATTTAGTTAATGAGTTTGTAATTCTATATTCACTATCCACTAACTTTGAAATTCAGCATTGTCCTGAGGAATAACTCTAGTTTTAAGTATTCGTAAGGAAAATTGGTATGGAAGCTGGGATTCCATATGGTTTCTTGGTCACCTACATTTCCTTTATTTAGTCAGTCAATAAACATCTATTAAGCCCCTCCTATGTGTCAGACACTGTGCTAAGTACTTGGGATACAAAAAGAGGCAAAAAGTAGCCCCTGCCCTCAAGGAACTTACAATCTAATGGCAGAGACAACATGCAAACAAATATGTACAAACAAACTATAAGGAGGATAAATAGGAAATAATCAAAAGAGGGAAGGAACTAGAATTATAAAGATTTGTAGAAGGCTTCCTGTAGAAAATGAGATTGTAGTTGGGACTTAAAAGAAGCCAGAGAAGCCTGTGGGCGGAGATGAGGAGGATCATTCCAGGCATGGGAAATGTCAGAGACAAGAAATGGAGTTTCTTGTTCATGGAACAGCCAGCGTTAACTGGAATAAAGACTACAGTGAGGAGAAAGGTGAAAGAAAATTGGGAAGGTAAGGAAGGAGAGGTTATTAAGGACTTTGAATGCCAAACTGAAAATTATTGTTATTATTAGATATAATGATAGATCAATCTGCTAAGTTCTTTACAGAGAAGATGCTGTTCTTGGAGCTTATATTTAGCTGATAGAACAGCTCCAAAAACCAGGACTGGACCTTACTCCTAGACAAAAGATCAAAATCTAAGTGGTAGGATATGAGGGAGCACTACGAAAATTCCCCCACCCAAAATGTTTCCCCAGTCTGTGTCTAAAATTCGACCTCTAGAGAAATGTTCTTTTGCATTAAGCATAGCCTTCTCCCTAGAAATTGTTTTTAAAATGCAAATAGTCCTAGGATAAGTAACACATTAAGTTCCTAATATACTTTGCTTTCTGATGGGACAGCCTGATGGGGATGAGGCAGAAGCATATCGAAGTGCATGAAGAAACAGAGCATATAAAAGGAGTAATTTGCAGAAAGCTGCTGAAAACAAACTAATCAATCTCACAATTTTGTATAGGGAAGGCCCCATGAGCAACTTTCATTTCATTAACAATAACTTTGTTGATAAAGCAATGTTTTAAGAGAAGGCAGAAAGTCAGTTTTTAAAACTATTACATTACTTGGAAATAATATTGAGGAAGGAGGGATTCATACTATTTTTAAAGGAATCCTTTGATTTGGAAAGCACTGGGCTTGTGGGATCATAGATTTAGAAAAAACCTCAGAAGCCATCAAATCCAAGCACTCCCCCCTCTCCCACATTTTACAGATGAGGAAACTGAGGCACAGTGAGGTTATTGATTTACCCAGAATTATATAGCTAGTAAGCATCTGAGTAAAGATTTGAATGAAGTCTTCTTGACTCAAAGTCCAGTAACTAGGGCCCTTTTGGGAAAATTAAGCACTATTCTTTTTGTTCTCGTGACTTCAGCTACTTTTTAAATTACATGTCTATACTCTACTAGCATTAGTGAATAGTGAATTAGTGAATTACTGCCTTTTGCCCCCATTACCTATTTTTCAGGTTTGATAAAAGTCCAAAAGACAAGCTCTTATGTGTATTTTCACAGAGGAGTCAGCACCCAAATGCATTTTATTGCTCATAGAGTAGAACTTGGCTGCTCAGAACAAAAGTAATTACAGTAGCAAAGACACACTCAGCCACAATATATTCATTCTCTCATTCTAGCATTGGATTCTTATTCTTTCTTCAGTGCCACATAACTTTGGAGATTAAATATGTGTGTGTGTGTATGTGTATATATATATATATATATATATATATATATACATACACATACACACATACATATATACATATATACACGTACATATTTAATATATATGTATACATATTTAATTTTTATATTTATATGTTTATATATACATATATATTATATATAGACACATATTCAATTTCCAAAGTTATGTGGCTCGTGTGTGTGTGTGTGTGTGTGTGTGTGTATGTGTATGTGTGTGTGTATCTTGTTTGTACTGTGAACTCCTTGAAGGCAGGGATTGTTTTTGCCTTTTTTTGTATTCCCAGAGCTTAGCACAAGGCCTGGCACAAAGTAGACATTTAATAAGCTCTAGTTGGTCCACCTCAACTCATACAAAAATGATCCACTGATACCAAAAGGAGTCACAGTTTCCTCAAGGAGAACTCCCTCCACCAATACAAATCTAGGGTCGATAACTTAGGCAAGTCTAGAGAGGTATCTGAAGCACAGAGTTGATGTGATTTGCCCAGCATCACTCAACTAGTAAATTTCAAGATTTCAACCCATCTTTCTATCCCTATGCCCAAGACTCCATCCACTATACCACACTAATTCCAAAGAGAAAAGGTATGGATAAGATTTATCTTGGGTCCTAAGATGGCCATACAATTCAGGATCTAACCCTGTTTAAAAGCACACGAAATTATATATAGCCCATAAAAAAACCTCATTGGAAACATCTTTCCTTCCACCTCAACTTCATATTTGCTGTTTCCACTGGTTTACTCCCTAGTTCTATCCCTGCATCCATTCTTAAGAGCAACCCCATTTTCTTCTTTCTGAAAGTGCTCAAGCCAACAGGTCGTTATTTATTTCCATCCAAGAATTTGCACATTTTGTGAAACATACAAATGTTAGGAAGTATAATTAATTTTGCTTCTTAGACCCAGCTAAACAATGATACCCTCCCAAGTTCCCCATTTTTCTTAATATTCCTCTAAAGAGTTGAGAAAAATAAATCCAGGAGTTTCACTTTATTCTCTACTTGCATTGTGCTGGATATTTTGTTTCATTTTTTTAAAACATCAAATTTTTTTTCACAGCTTTATGAAATGTTGCATTTTTCTACTACTGTCATAAACAGGGCCAATGAACCACAAAGGCTCTTTAGGAAATTGCCTACATCCTCCAGTAAGTGGTACTTAACCATATGGAAAGAGGTGGATTGTAATGACTCAGGAAAAGTGTCTCTCTGCTTGTCAGAATAGAAAAACATTCAAGAAGGTTACTTGATATGTTTCAGTTTTTGCAAAGAATGCTACTGATATACAGCAATGGGATTCTTAAGAGAACATTAGTGATTTCAAAAAATAAAGCCAGACGGCTTCTTATGGAACAAGAATATATTCTAACAGATAAATACCAGGCTCTGTGCTGTCTACGTAGCACAAAATGTTATTAATCTAGTGTGTAGTCTCCCATAGTTCTCACTCTTTCAAACATTCATGTCTCTGTTATCCTAGACTCACCTCGTGGCCCTCCACCCAAATCCTTAATATTGAATCCATATTGAAATGCAGATGTAGTCAGATGAACATTAAGCAGGAAAGTACAGTTTGAAACTTAAAGTCTAAGTTTTCCCAAAATGTTGGGAAATGTTGGGCTCTATAATTCTGGAAGTGTCTAGGATTACCTATGACACTTAAACAAATCTTAACTGTAGAGTCGTTGTCATATGGGCCCATTCTTTGAACCCTCATGCATTTGAACTTCCAACAACTATTTAGTAGGTCAAGAAACATTTATTAAGTGCTTACTTTCATGCCAGGCACAGTGCTAAGTGCTTGGGATACAAACAAAGGCAAATATACCAGCACTTGTTGTCAGGAAGCTCACATTCTAACGAAGGATAAAACATGCAAACAACTTTGCACATGCTACACACACACACACATACACACAATGTAAATGGTAGATAACCTCAAGGCAAGTCACAATATAGCCCTTTTACTACTCAGCATTTAGTATCAAAAAGCCGAGTCCGAAATGAATGTAACAAGAGTTAAGTAAGTTTTGATGGGGAAAGGAAGACGATAGAGGAAGGAATATGGAGCACCACCAACGAGACAGTCCTGGATTGGCTGCCACAATGGGAAGCCCAAGGCAACCAGGAATCATCATGTAGACACTGGGGCAATATGGGGGTGGGGGCAGGGGAAGGGAATATTAATATGGAAAGAAAGCTTTGGGAGCGTAGGGAAGATGTGGTGAGCTACTAGCTGAGAAGATGCTTCGCTTACCCCATAATTTTCTGTTTGGGTTTTTTTTTAATGGGTTATATGTATGTGGGCAGTAGCTCATCATCTGCCCCCTCTCTGTTATGTAAATGCATATTGGGGCAGGAATTGATGGATCACAATCACCACTGAGGGACAGATTGTCCATCTCACTGAGACCACTGATCCATCAAGTATCAGCATACACTAACACAGAGAACATTCAGCTGAGCTTGTTTAAAGAGGAAATATACAACCTTCCATCAAATCCATCTTTGAGTCCTCCCATAGCTCCCCACACAGTTCCTTACTACGTACTTGGCAAAATTTTTCTGATTCAATTCAATATACAATTATTCAATGCCTACTATGTGCATGATTGCCCTGGTAATGCAATTATTCCCCTACTCCACCAAATCCTCATCAAAGGATCCCAAAGACTAAGAAAGCAAAATTAAGGACAAGGTAAGGTCTGTTTTGTGGAAGATCAGAAGCAGAGAATATCCACTGTAATTCTCAGAGCTTAATTTTTTTAACCCTCCTCCCCAAGCAGTATACACTCAGAAATACATAGCCTTGCTATCCTCTTCCCCTTCTCCCAGCTACAGAGATACATGAATGCTGAATTCCTAATGCGTGTTACCAAGATGAAATTGCTGAACTCTCTATCAAAAAGTGACTTTCCATTTGAGTGACACTGATGTCTCTGGTCTTGTTGCTCCTATCTACTTTCCTATTTTTAGTTCTGTGACTTCTCTCTAAAATTATATCGCCTGATACAGAAAGCAGTTGCCAGGAGTTATTTAACAAGCATATCAAACTGCCTTTAAAAGGCTGCTCTCTTCCTTAGATTATGTCCTGCCCTAGGACAGGAATTTCAGAATGTCTCATCTCACTACACACCTGGTCTTCAGGATATTTGCTTCTAGTAATAACTTTTGTCTTATTTGATAATAAAAGACATAAGAGATCATCAAAACCAGTTATGACTGCCAGCCTCATACTCTCCAAGGATAATCTTCAGCTCAATTAAGAGTTTATACATCATGTTTTTCTCCACAATATATTCAGCAAGTCCTTCTCCTAGCCTTGGTTTCTCTTGCATAATAGGGACTACTTCACAAGGGTACTTTACTGTAAGATAAAAGGATATAATAAATGGGAAATGCTATAAAAATAGAAGCACTATAAAAATCCCATGTCGATGATAGGCAGTGTTGTTGACAGGGAGATGGGCTTAGACTCAGGAAGACCTGAGTTCAAATCCTACTTCTGACACAGGCTATGACTTTGGGAAACATAGATAAGTAGATAGGTAGGTAGGTAGGAAGAGAGACAGACAGACAGACAGAAACAGATACAGAGACAGAAGAGAGAGCACATTTATTAAGTGCTTTCTGTATACCATGCACTTTGCTAAAAGTTGGGGAGATACAAACACAAGCAAGTAAAACAATCCCCTCCAAGAGCTTACATTTAATAGGCGAAGATAAAATAAATGAAGAGCTAGAAAGGGAGTGTGAGGAAAGGGTGGTTAATGTGTGTAGCCAGGAAAAATAAGAGAAATCTGGAAATGGAGTACAGGAATGGTGAGGTAAAATGTGGAAACTCACTTACCCTCTCAGTGCTCCAAGCAACTCTCTAAGACTGTAAGTCACAGAACAGTAAAAATTCTGCATGAAGTCATAAGTCTAGATTTTTAAAAATTCATATAATGGTATCCCCAAAGTCTTAGTGCTTAGTGCTTAAAACTTTATTAAGACTTTTGAGATACCCTATAAAAACACATACATATATTATCGTAATATATTAATATTAATATATGATATTGGATACTAATATATTATTATGGTAAGCTCCTGATCTACAAATTATTTATGTTGTATATAATATGTATGAGTTGGGAATCAATCTGACTGGAGGTAAGATGAACCTCACTAGTAAATAGTCTAGTTCAAAAAAGTGAGAAAAACATGAATTTTGCCTTCATGGAATTTATAATATATCATAGTATATTACAGATACTATGTCACATCATATATCATGTTCATCATGTGGACTGTCCACTAAAAATTTATATCAAACATGTTATATATGTTAAACATATTATTAAACGTACACATTAAACATCTTATCTAATCTCCATTGAGCCCTTCCCGCATCAAGGCAATCCTTTTACTCCTTCCTTAACTGATGTTCTATCACACTTCCCACAGCAGCTGTAGCCAATACCTTAGCACAGTGCCTGGCATGAAATAAGTGCTTAATAAATAAATGTTGACTGACTGATTGACTGATATGTCATTATCCTGCTCAATAAATTCCATTGGCTCTTTATTATCCCTGCCTCTAAGATCAAATACAAATTCCTCTATTTTGAAAGCCTTTCACAACCTGGCTCCACCCTACATGTCCACCTGTGTTACATATTATTCCCCTTCACACATCCAGGAATGTGGTCTTCTTGTAGATCCTTATACATGACATTCTATCTCTTCTCTTTGTGCCTTTGCCTGGGCTGTGGTCCCTCCCATCCCTGGAATGGACTCCTTTCTCATCACCACCTCTTAGAAGCTCTAGATGTCTTTCAAAGCTCAGCTCAAGAGCCATCTCCTATACGAGATCTTTCCTGATCTCCATAGATGTTACTGCCTCCCTCCAAAATGACCTCATTTTTATTTTGTATATGTTTAATATACAATTATATGCACGTGTTGTTTTCCCCAAATAGATTATAAGATCCTCAAGGGCAAGAACTTTCATTTTTGGTTTTTGTTTTTATTTCTAGTACTTGGCAAATAATAGGTGCTTAATAAAGGCTTGTTATTTAATTGCTTTGAGGGAGATTGGGCAAGTATTATCCTCATTTAATAAAAGAAACTGAGACTTATAAATGTTAAGTGACTTTCCTAAAGTCACATGGTGATACAACACTATTTAAGCAAAATCTTAACATCAGACTATAATACCTGACTACACCAGATCTAAGGACCTGAAACATCATATTGAGCTCTTCCACTCCTGTTTTGTTTTGTTTTCCAGCTGAAGGAACTAGGAGATGGTAAGATTCAAGATCCAGTTACTTATTTAGGGAGATAACTGCTGAAAATAAGAGGCAAAGAATTCACTAGCTCATATAAATGGGCAAATCACTACATGTGAAAAATTAGCAAGCATTCTTTAAGTATTCCAGAAAGACAGAATGTCTGTTCATGGGATGGATATAAAAATACTTTTTTTTTTTTTACAGAGAGAGGAATAGGGATTTCATTGATTAAAGGGAACTAACTCCCTGAGAAGGAAGCTCCCTCTACCAAAGAACTCCAACACCTTCTAGTCTTAGAGAGTTGTCTACAACAGAGGTGTCAAACTCATAAAATTCCTAAATGGGACTAGAACTAGATTAAAATGTAATTCGGAGATGTTTAACAAAATACATTAAAATATAATACAACATAATGTTAATTTGTGGTTTTCTAAGTCAATACTCAGCCTGGAGGGGTCTATCTCTGTCTGAGTTTGACACCACTGGTCTACAACACAAGAGGTTAAAAGACAAATGACCCACTAAGTGTCAGAAGAAGGCCTGCAACCAGGAAGACCAGGAAGGCCTACTCTCCATCCACTATGTCATAGCTGCCTCTCACAAACGCGAATGAAAGGGAAATTCCTTGACCCAAACGCAAATTTTGACAGAAAATCACGCCTTGATATTGAAAAAGGAGAATCCTTCTCATAGAAGAGTTAATGGACCAGTTAGAGTAATTCAAGCACAGTTAATCATCAGGAGTGGGAGGTATTGATCGAAGTGGGATGACAGAAATAAAATATGGAGCCGGGCTGCTGAGCAAACCATATCGGAAGGAAGCTTTTTTTAAAAAGTGGCTCGGGATTATAGTTGTTGAGTTAAATCTGGAGTCTCTCCCACTGTAGCTGTCATTCCTTTCCTGATCCCTCAAGCATATTGACACTGTCTAAACTAGAGATCTCAAACACCTTTGTGGCTTCAATTATCAAGTCTATACTCTTATCTTCACACCTAACCTACTAGTTTACTTCCAACTGCCTACAGGGCATTTCTATTTAGATGCCCTGCTGGCAAATCCAATTCAACCTGTTGGAAACCAAACTCTTCATCTTCACCCCAACATGAGTTCCTTCCTTTTCTTTACAGATGTGGTTGAGTGATTTGCCCCAGTCAAACTGTGGCAGAGCCAGAATTCTAACCAAGGCATCTTAACTTCCAGTTCCATTGTTTCTTCTACTATAACATATACTCTCCTATTACCCTTATTACCATGATAAATATGTACCTATGCATTTATGTGCATTGGTTTTTAGATAAATTTGCATATACATGTATATCTTGATTCTTAAGTCTCAGTGTTCCTTGTACTACACTGCATGGCCTCCTATTATCCTTATCACTATATAGGTACAATATGCATACATTTGTTTATATATACATATGCATATATACACACAAATTATATATACACATATGCACATGTATATTCTGCCTCCAGTAATAGTATAGTACCAGCTAACATTTACATAGCACTTTAAGGTTTGCAAAGTACTTTGCAAATATTATCTCATTTTTTCTTTTTTTTTCTTTTTTCTTTATTTTCCTCCCAGGTTTGGAAGGAAAGTACTATTATTATCCCCATTTTACAGATGAGGAAACTGAGACAGACAGAGGCTAAGTGACTTGCCCAGAGTCACACAGCTACTAAGTATTTGAGGTCATATTTGAACTCGTCTTCTTGACTCCAGGTCCAACAGTCTATCATTCCAATCTATAAAGTCTCTGCTCACCACCATTTGACTCCACTTTTAAAAACACAACTTTCATCATGCTGTGCTCAACAATCTTCAATGGCTACTACTACCCTGAAAATCACTTATGTGTAGGCAGTGTAGACCTTAGTAAAGTATGATCTGAAAGACTTCCCTGTGCCCAAATTTATTCCCCATTTAGGTTCCAAAGTGTCTGAAACTTATCATAAAAAATTCATGACCTTCTCAAGCTATCCCCTTTTCAAAAAGGAACAATCCTGGGAGGTCTAACACATCAAGTCACTAATACCTAAGTGAGAATTAATTTATCAAATGACTTCCCTCCCTAACAGGAGGGATTCAAACAGCTTGAAATCACTGGAGTGGGGTGGGGGACCAGAAATACATAGCCTTTAAAAGAAAAGCAAGCTATACGGAATAGGGTTTTGCTGTTTCATATAGAACCTATTTTTTCTGTTCTACTTCGTATGCAGAAAATGCTCACTTTTTGATGTCTGTTATTAAATTCAGAATAAAATTAAATAAAACCAATGTGGATGGGAAGGGGATATGGGTGATATCAAAAAGTATAATCTAATTTAGATTCTTCATGATAGCATTCTTCAATACTCTTGCCACATTCTTTTTTTTTTTAACAAACCTATGATTTCATTAGTGTAGGAGCTTGCTATGAGGAACTACCAATACAGATTTTCACTTTCTTGGTATCTTAAAGTGTTACTTGGGGCACTGAGGTATTAAGCAACTTAACCAGATTCACATAGCCAAAGTATGCCCAAGGCAATATTTGAACTTAAGTGTTGCTAACATGGAAGTAGCTCTCTATCCACTGAGCCATGCTGCCTCTAGCTAACTGTCCTTACTTCTCATTAATTACCACTCACCTTCCATCTTAGTTGTGATAATCTTCTTTGCTGTTCCAACATGACATGCTTATTCTTGCCTTCTCAAACTTATTCTTTTTCTTACCTAAAACATTAATTTCCCCCATTCCATCTTTTCCATGAACTATTTCCCAAACAATGCCATTCCTTACTCATCTCTCCCACTTTTGAACTGCCTATTAATGCATTTATTACCTATACCATACACTTGACTATATTGATTGTTTTGTTCTGACTATATAATGTGCACAAGGCAAAGCTTCCCAAAAAGATCATAAGCTCCTAGAGGCAGGAATCATGTTGCAGCTTAATTGGTATTCAATAAATATAATACTCAGATGGGTAAATCTATGATCTCACCTGTATAGATACTCCCTCCACCTCTGTGGACCCACACATGCCTTCTTCCTTCATTCATTCAACAAACATTTAGTGACCATGGTCCATGTGACAGGCACCATGGTAGGCACCAAGGATACAAAGATAGACATGAAAAAGGCCATGCCCTTGGGGAGCTTATGGTCTATTGTGATTTATGTCCATGTATTTCTGCACATCATCAAAAGAAGTTCCATTTTAGGTACTGGAAGCCTTTTAATATTTCAGAGGTACCAATGTCAAATTTGGGCTATTTCTCATTCATACCACATGCCCTGCCTCCCTCCGTTTCTAGTCACTCATATCATTGGTACTGTCTTTTATGCCACTTCCTAAGAGCAAGTCATCATTGGTAGTCATCATTCTATAGCCTTGTTATATCTACTATGTATGTATCCTTTGCCTTTTGGGTTACTCATAATTTTGATTCTTCTGGGATTGTGGCATTCCATGATTTGTAGCCATAAAGCATCCCTAAAAGATTACCAGTGTTAAAGAGATAGCAGTGAGCAGTTTGAGATCATAATCTGGAACATAGCTGGCACTTAATAAATGTTGATTAACTAACTGATTAAAAGCACCATGCAATTTCTCAAGGGCAGCTCAGACATATCCAATAGCAGCTGCCTGTCTAACACAAACACACATGTACAAATGAGAAGCAGTGTGTCATTGTAGATAGAGGACCAGCTTTAGATTGAGAAAGACGAGTTCAAATTCTGCCTCTGACAAATGCTAGCTGTATGACCATGCAAAAAGTACCTCAATCGCTCAGTCTCCTTTGCAGTTCTCTAATCTTGTAAACAAGTCACTGGGCTATATATGGATGGGGATCCTAAAAAGGGTTCCCTATGATAATAAAAGGAAAGCTAGGTGGTACAGTGGATAGAGTGCTGGACCTGAAGTCAGGAAGACTTATCTTCCTGAGTTCAAATCTGTTCTCAGACACTTACTAGCTGTGTGACCCTAGGCAAGTCATTTAACCCTGTTTACCTCAGTTTCCTCATCTATAAAATGAGCTAGAGAAGGAAATGGCAAACTACTCAGTATCTTTGCCCAAAAAAAACCCAAATGGGGTCACAAATAGTAGGACATGACTAAACAATAATGACAAAAATGGCAGTGAAATCACAGGTCTGGGCAAAAATAAAAAGTATTTAAAAGATGTAGCTACAGTTACATATGTATGCATATATAATTATATACAAATAGTAAATATGCTCATATATATCACATAAAGTACACATATACATATACACACTATATCATAACACATACACATCTATCTTGACTAACTCAACAAACTGCCCATAAAGCTGTATGCCCTGGCAAGATATTTTTTCTTTTTCTTTATTTTTACAGTGTAAATGGTTAACCCAATATCCTTTGCATTACACTCTATAGTAGATTTTGTAGTGTTCTGTGTTTCAATGTAATTAGTACAGTGTCATCTTCAAATAGGAACCTTCATTATTGACTGGGAATCCTTTTGTTTGGACTTTATGCAGGATAAGACATCCTCTATGAACATGGCAGGTGAGCCTATCTTCATGTTTTATGCCTTGCTTGAGATCATTACCCACTAGATTGCTGGACAGTTATTGCCATAGCCTCATCTATCAGAATCTTGTACAACTCCAGATCCTTGAATGGTTAATCCCAGCCCTATAGGAATACATGTTCCTCAGCGATGACTTAGTAGGGATCTTGCTGAGAGCACAGTGAAAATCCAGGCAAACAGCATGGTCTCTTCTAGCTTAATACACTATTGAGAGAATACTCAAGAACTTGAGGAGTTTCATACGTGAGATCCAGGCTAGAAAAAAATCAAGTAAATTTGACTTTTCCTCTTTGTTCCTCTTACCATGATTAGGTTTCCAGGTGAATTTCCCAGAAAAAAAAGGCAAGTCTCACTGAATTAGGATTTTTATTAAAATCACTGGTTCATTTCTGGAAGGCAAAGGTCAAGACCTAAAGATTCTCCTGTCATAATTCAACACACCAATTAAAAATAACTCAGTTCAATCCAATTAATTTCACATTTATTTCTACATAATTCATACATGATGACATTTAAATAAACTTATAATAGATACATATTAATTGAATTGAACTAGACTAACTTGAATTGTTCTGACAACACAGTACAATTCTCTACTGAAATGAAAAATTAATTGCACAAAAGGAAATTAAGAAAGGTGTAAAGTAACTGGAAAGGTATGAAAATCTGTACTTTTGGATGGGTAATACTTTCTATCTGGGATTGCCATAATACAATTAGACAAAGAAAAGATTATATGATTCATGAGCATGTGACTGAATAGGCTTATACACAATTTCATTCAACAAATATTTATTGTATGTATATGCTTTGCAGTGTCCTGAGGAATTCTATAAGATATAGCCCAACTAATTGGGTGACTGGGTAGCAAAATGGCACATCCATTTAGCATCATTGATAAACACTCTGTGAAAAATAACTAATCTCTCATAAAGGCTCATCGACTGCTTAGTTGCTGAATGCTAGATGCTGAATACTATGGAAAAGTACTTGGGACTCATTTTTCATAGCTCAATGAAGACATCTGGCCAATGTGCATCATATGTTAAATAAGTGGGAACTCAGATACATTAAAAATTAATAGAAAATGATATGAATAATGAAACTGCAGTGGTGTATAAAATGATCACACATTACCTCCAGGTTAGGAAATACATCAAAGACATAGTATTGCTATGTGACCTTATAGTCCTTAAATTGGTGACCTGAATGTGTCAAAGACAATTCCTAGAAAAATGGTAACAAGGGACAAAATAACGAAATGAGATGGTGTCTAAGGATACTAAGTTGTACTTATTATTCCCATATAAAAGAAGGCACCTAAATTGTACCCTTCTGGAACCTTTGGAGAGAGCACCAAAGAGCCCAGGGAGAATACTAAACAGAAACTCTAGTGACCTCAGCCTGAACAATGAACCAGTTTCCCTACAGCCATTAATTGATCAACCAATTAACATTTGTTAAGTATTTACTATAGGAGTCAGGAGGACCTGAGTTCAAATCCAGCCTCAGACACTTGGCACTTACTAGCTGTGTGACCCTGGGCAAGTCACTTAACCCTCTTACCTAGCACCCGCAAAAAAAAAAAGGTCAAGCTACTTTGAACCAGATGAACAAAAAAATCATAAAGATGGAATATTAATTATCATGGAAAAGGTGAAAAGCTAAGTGAAAGATTGGGATTGCAGTGGGAAAGAACAGCAAATTTGGAATCAAATCTTTCCTCTGCCAGTAATTACCCACTAACGTGTTAAGTGTTGGGGATACAAAAAGAGGCAAAAGACTGCCCCTGCACTCATGGAGCTTACAATCTAATGGGGGAGAGGACATACAAAAAATATATATACAAGGCAAGCTATATACAAGACAAACAAGAAATAACAGAGGGAAGGCACTAGAATTAAGAGAGGTTGGACAAAACTTCTAATAAAAGATGGAACCTTAAAGACTTTGTGAGCCAGAATGGTCCTGTCTTTCAACAAACACAGAGGGCATCCATACATATTCATACTTGCCTTGCTTTGTAATTGTGATTTCCAGAGAAAAATATCACACATCCACAAACATTTAGATGGGATCATTTCCCAAAAGGTTTCCTATTTCCCATTTTCTTCCTTTGCTGTTTTCACAGTCAACATCTTCATCATCACATCTGAACCCAACCCAATTCCTATTTCTAGAATGCATTTTTAGTCCATTGAGCCTGAATATACGCATTGGTCCAAGAAAAGGAAATGAGTTCCTAGCATTTCCTAGCAAATTAAAGACCCATAGAGACCAGCAACATAGGTGAGAGTGCATGAATTTACAAAGCATGCCTCCCCCTGATGTTTCTTTGATACAGCTCATTTCTGCCTAAAAGGAATTTCATGGTAATGAAATATCAAAAATAATGCTTTCCTAACCAGAGATATCTTGAGACTATTTGTTCTCTGCAGCATTGCTCCGTGTGGCTTGACCCTGTGTGTGCATGTGTGTGTGTGTGTGTGTGTGTGTGTGTGTGTGTGTTGTGTTGGTGTCAGTGTGAGATCTTGAGTCTGTTTTGAAGGTCGATCTCAAGGAATAAAACAAGATAGGCATCTAATTGGACGAAACACTAAATTCTTCTGACAGTCTTAGCTCTTAGAATTCTAATGCTTGCGTTTCATTATAAGGATTTTGAGTTTATACTTTATTTAGTGTTAATGTCTCACTGTACATTTTCTCCCTTGTGATACTAGTGCAAAGTCAAAGACCCTGATTTACAAACTGAGAGGTTTCTGAAGTACTATTTTTAGAACAATGCTGCACCAGATTTACACGAGGGGTGGGGGAGGGGAGGGGGAAACTACTCCACAGTCACTTTTGAGCAAAGTAGCATTCACTGCATAATAATGAGGTACTAATTGCTCTTTGTCATCACTTTTTATGCAAATTGCTGAGAGCATTTGCCCAATATGCATTTTACATTTTAACAAAGAAAGTGGAATCTTGACAAACAAGATTGCTATTCAGATGCAAAAATAAAAATATCAGCTATGAAATACAACTGGTAAGGTATGTAGCTAAGGATGTCAATATTTTTCCATTATGTCAATTTTTCATTATTATATCCATTTGACCAATGGGTTTTCTTTGACTTTAAAGTAATGGCTTATATGTCAAGGAAAAAATAAGTTTGTATGTGTGAAATGGGCCTATTTTGTTCATCTTGCAATTTATAAAAGAAGTTTGATGTGAAAATTATCTTTCTAGCAGAATTTGAATTAGACTAGGTCAAAATGTAAGCTATCAAAATGAATCAAGCTATGTCAAAGTACTTATCCCAGGTACACCTCTCATTATATGAGAGAGCACTTCAGTCCTTCCAGTGGATTTCCACTTTTAAAGGTAGAGCAAACGGTCCTCATTAGAGAACAGGAAATGAATCAAGTATCATAAGTAGGTGCATTTTGGAGACAACTGGAGTATTTCTAACACTAGTCTTCACACTAATACTGGGCCTCCCCCTCCCCATGCCATTTATGCTAGTCCATTAAGTAACAGAGGTGGTGTTTTTTTTTAATTTTTAGGCAGTTGGGGTTAAGTGACTTGCCCAGGGTCACACAGCTAGTAAGTGTCAAGCATTTGGTCTGAGGCCGGATTTAAACTCTGGTCCTCCTGACTTCAGGGATGGTGATCTATTCACTGTGCCACCTAGCTGCCCCCAAAGGTGGTTTTTTTTTGCAGCATCCTCGGTAACCTTCTGTGTCCTTTCCCTATATTTGCATTCTAGTCCATTCTTCTGACCTGACCTCTGATCTTTTCATTTCCTGCAACCTGAAGGAGTGGCTTCTGACCACTTACCAATGTCATCTTTCCCTTTTAACTTTTTTTCCCTTTATTTCCATATCTTTGTATTGTATTATCTTTATCCTTGCCTGTCACGCCAAATATCATCAAAATTACACTAGAGTGATCCATTACTGAGGAATAAAACTATGGGCGTATTTAAAGATTACTATCCTTATGGAACCACTTTCATCATGTCTCAGAAACCTTCAATGGTTCCCTATTGCTTAACTATATCAAGTTCAAATTATGCTGTCTAGTTTTTAGGTCTACATCATATTGCCTTATAGTATCTGTCCAACTTTATTTCCCTTTATTCCTGTATATGCTCTATCCATTATAGTCAGGCCCATTTCCTTATTCCTCTTTCCTCCTCCTTCTACCACCACAAATACTTCAAGTACTTTCCTTTTTCCTTGCTTTCACTCATGTTATTCTTCCTACCTGGAATGCCTTTCATTCTTACCTATGTCTTTAAATCCAATCCATCTTTCAAGACCCAATTCAAATTCTACTTTTTTTTCCCCAGAGGCAAACGGGATTAAGTGACTTGACCAGAGTCATACACCTAGTAAGTATCTGAGGTCAAATTTGAATTTAGGTCCTCCTGACTTCAGGGCCCATGCTCTATCCACTGTACCACCTAGCTGCCCCCAAATTCTACCATTTTCATGAAAACTTACCTGGCTATTTCAACTCTTGCTGATTTCTTCTGTCTGTAAACTCCCATAGCATTTATTATATAGTCTATATCACCTCATTTACTAACGCACTTAATGATATATCATCTCGTAATGTTTGCTATTCTTACCTCTCCGCCTCATTGTAAGCTCCTTGGTATCAGGGACTGCGTCTCAAAAGAATGATAACATGTTAATTATTAATTGATAATATGTCAATAATAATAAGCTCAAGTGTTTCTTGTTTTAGAGTCTTTAAAACCCTTTCCTTAAAAAAACTGTGTGAGGTAAGTGGTATAAGTGTTGCTCTTCATTTTACACATGGGAACTATGAGGCTTACAAAGTCTATGACTTAACTAAGATCACACACACCTAGTAAGTGTGAGAACTGGAATTTATGGTCTTCTGACTTCAATATTAGCATTCTTTCCACTAGACCATGCTGTTTCTACAATTAAAAAAGTCTTAGACTGATTCTCCATCCCTTCCAATAGTTTATACAAGATAAAACTAGAGTCATAGATTAATTTATTATTGACATAGTAAAGCCAATAGGATAAAATACTCAAATATTTAAGTGCAGATAGAAAGAGGAAAGAGAGAGAAAGAAATAAGGAAGGAAGGGAAGGAGGGAAGGAGGAAGTGTGTGGGACAGCGACCCCAACCCAAATTAAACTCAGAGACTTCTCAAGGTGGAAAGCAAAGGTTACCATTATTACAATCTCGTGAGATGGCTGTGTGCTCCTCCGATACACGTGGAGAGAGAGACCCATGTAACAGGGGCGCCTTATAAAAGCAATTCTCCGCCCACCAGGCAAAGTCTCCACCCACTAGGCAAACAAGTCTCCACCCACCACTATTCGTTACCCCCTTAACTGGGGGTGGGCTTACATTCTAACTGGGAGGTGGGGCTTACATTCTAAGCTGGAAAGTTTCTTCCTATCCCCTTAACTGGGAGGTGGGGCTTACATTTCCAGAAATTCAAAGACAAGGAAAGAGGCTGGTCACCAAGGGCAAACGGCTCAGGTTGGGGGTGAGGCAGGGCTTATTCTTTCTGTTGAGTGCTTGAAAACAGGGTCTGAGTGGGGAAGGATTTTGAAAGTGGTAATCAAGAATTATTTGACCCTTTGAGGAACCTTCAATTCTGAGAGTTCATTTCTCACACTACCTTCTGAACTCATTACCTTAATTACACTGAGAAGTCTTCACTGGGACATCCCATTCAGAAGGAAGGAAGGAAGGAAGGAAGGAAGGAAGGAAAGAAGGAAGGACGGAAGGGAGGAAAGAAGACCAAAATCCCTTCTAGTTCTAAATCTATGATCTTATGATTCATTCTTTATATATTTTTTACATTTACATAACATTTCATTCCCCATTAGAATGTAAATACCTTAGGAACAAAGTCTATCTTTTATATTCACATTCCTAGAGCTTAGCACAATACCAGGCACATAGTAAATGCTTTTTATTTCATTCATTCCTCATTGGTTATTTGATGCAGCCTGTTCACTACACCATGTTGTTCTCTATTGCTCTCTGTGTGAGATCAGTTTTTGATTGTTCAGAGACTCTTGTGTTTCATGTTCCATAGTCATTAAAAAAAATGGGAAAAATATTACTAAAAATGGGGGCCTTTGTTTCTAGGAGAAATTTGAAGTCATGAAAGGAACTTTGCAGTTTCTTAAAGGTAGTATAGTTTTGCTCTCCTCCTACTTTCAAATTCTGAGCCCAACTGGTTGTTCATTTGTACTATCTGTTCCAAACTTACGTAGTGATGACAAACTCTTTAGGTTGCATGTCATAATCAGGGCAATAGACATTCGTCATCCACTTGGTTTTTCCTATGTGGATGGTCAGGCTAAGATGTATAGTGGTTATGGATCTCTTCCAGGAGACTCTGAAATGTTCTAGGGCCTGATGCAAACTGCACAATATCATCCACGAATAGGAACATTTGTTGGACTTCACCCTCTTAAACTTGGATTCCATACTAGATCTCTTCCAATACGGTGGTAAACATCTTTGATGAGCATGTTTCCCTGTTTTATGTTTCATCTGACATTTATAGTTACAGAGTTGTTGAAGTAGGTAATTTCTATTGTCATATATTTCATTGTATCTTTTTTGATGTATGGATGGGACACACCTTGTTGGAGAGCCTTTAATGTAGAATTCTGCCTCTATAGCATAGTAGAAGTTAAAAGATTAGGCAGAGACTTTGAACTCCAGCATCACCATCAGGAGACATCAGAGCGGGACTTTGTTGAAGACAACAAAATGCATTGCCAATAACCATGTCAGGGTAAGCTTTATATTTCATCATAAACATTGCTATAAGTAGATTTTTCTCAGACCCACCCACCTACTTCAGAAACATAAGCTTCAACTAAATTTTTGCCTGTTGATTCAAAAAATAAGACAGATGAATTATACTCAGGAGAGAATGGATTTTAAGGGCTGGCATTTGGACTATGGCAAAGGATCAATAGGACAATATAATAAGAATGTTTTACCAGATAGCATGAAATGATCCAGGCTTTGTTCACCAAACAGAAATATGAATTGTGTATTGGATAATTGACTACTGAAAATGAGTGTTCTTTCCAAACGCTCTAAATCTCTTTGTGTCATGGACCTTTTTGGAAGCCTGGGGAAAACTATAAGCTCCTTCTCAGAATAATATTTTAATAATTGAAGGAAATGCTAGATTTCAGTTAGGGGTCAGTAAAAATAAAGATGGAATTTTTTCATTCTTAAAAGTTTTATTAATATGTCCCATGTTTACATTACATAAATTTCTAGATTACTCCCACTTCTTGAGAGGTCTCTTTTAACAAAGTAAAAAAGTTAAGTAACACTAATAATACAATGACAACATGTGAGAGTGCATACATTTCATATCTGTTGCAGTCTCTCACCTCTCTATTTAAAAAAATTAACAAAAATCTATTTTCTCTCCCTCCAATCCTTCACTCCATTGAAAAAAAAGAAAGAAAAACAAATTTCTTGTGACAAATATCCATAGTCAAGCAAAACAAATTCTCTGAATGGTTGTATACACAATACCTATATGTATGTTTATACATATGTGTACATGCACATATGTGCATACATATGTCTCATTCTGCACCTTAAATCTGTCATACCTCTGTAATGTTTTGTCATCAGTCCTCTAAAATCATGAATAGTCATCATATTGATCAAAGTTCTTAAAGCTTTCAAAGTTATTTTTACACTGTTGTTACCGAATTTTTTTTCACCCAAATTCACATAACCCCTGAAATCTATCCATGGACTCTCTTGGAATCCATAGACCCCAGGTTAAGAGCCCCTGATCTAAAATATTCTGAAATCTAAATGACTATATCTCCCAAACATCTTCCATGCAGGACTTAAACATGATTTATAATCCTCAGATAATTAGCTCTTAGCAGCTTCCTCTGTGTTGGAAAGGTGAAAAGTATCATCTGCCTTGTCTAACAAATGCCTCAACACAAAGAACAAAGAGAAATGTTTTGCCCAAGGTCAGAGAGTGACTCAAGGGCACATGTGGAAAGCAGGTTTTCTCAGACCAAATGGGGTCTCTCCCCATTAGACCACACTGATAATACAATGAATTGCTAACTGTAGCCAAACAGAAGCATATGCACTTAAGAAATGCACTATGAAGTGCCTAATGAATTACTCAGGCTAGGTAGCATATGTATAAATCATATTAGAGCATGCTGAACAGCGCATTATCACGCCTCTATTTTACATTACAAAAGTAACTAATGTGAGATGCAAAGGGTACTTTTAATTCATTATTTATTCTTTAAAAGGACTGAACCAAGATCAGTACTGTACTTTATGAACCATGGGAGTTATGGACACCAGCTAGACAGCTATTCACTTTGTGAAGAAGGTAAGTGGATTTTTAAAAATCCATTTTAGACAACTCTAAATAATATTTTTCAGAATATTATGAGATCAATTGATGCCTGGTTAGGACAGAGTGAATTTTTCCAGACCAAGATTTAAAAACATGAGATTATAGTTTTTGAGCTTGGAAACAGTGAAAGAGTTCTTCTACCATCTTTATGCCATGCCTCCTGGTCTATGACTAGGCTTGCCCACTGCCACCCTGTGGCTCAGTGCTTTTGATCGGTGAGGCTCTCCATAACTAATACAACACTAATCAGCCATGCTAACTGATGCTCTCAGGCTATCATCATGGCATGCTGCTTCAGGCACATGCTCCACTACTCTTTTCACTTCTAACTCTGGGAACAATAATCCAATCAATACTCCCATTCCTGGAAAAGATATGTCAATCAATTATCCTCAGGTTCCATTCACCATTCCTGAGACTTCCAAATTCAGAGCACCCCTCTGCTGACCACCACTTTCTTATGTGTGTTGTCTTCTATTAGAATGTAAACCCCCTGAAGGCAGGCACTACCTTACTTCTTTGTATTTATGTCCCCAGCACTTAGCAGAGTGCCTAGTACATAGTAAGTTCTTTATAAGTGGCTTTTTTCCCCATACCATCATTCATTCTTTTGATAGAAGAAATTTCTAGGAGCTTAGCTCTAGTTTCAAGTGTTTGATGATTTTATTCACAAGTTTAGTTTTTATTTCATGGATTAGTTCATGCTAACCTAAAATTCATTTCTGGATCCCTTAAACACCTTCTTCTCTTAGTTTAGCTTCATCTGTATTTCATATTCTAAATTTCCTGGATGGCTAACTTAGCTTGGTTAACTCTTCCTCCATGCCTCACTTCCTCTGTGTGTGTATTTGCTTCACATGTTATGTCTATGTCTTTCAAAAACCCATGCAAGTAGGTTTCATTTTCAGTCATCTCTCTTTGGATATTTCCATAAACTTAGTGTCAATTTAAAGAGAACCAAACCAGGAGATTAGATTAAAAGGTACTGTGGGAATATAACTAGACAACAGCTCTGTTACTGTCACTTTATGGGTTTCATATTCCAGGGTCATTTTGCCAGAGAGTGTTTATTGCCTCATAGGCCTACAATTAGGAGATATTATCACCAAGTAGCCTTGAAAGTGTTGCCCCAATGGTAATTCTTGAGTATGCCCTTTTGAAATAAAGAACTATACTTCTCATAGGAATAGTGAACTAAAAGAGAAAGCAACATTTTTTCCCATTCAATTATGTGCTCCTTCCCTGCCCCAAGCAGGAATTTTTATTAAAATAGCTAAGTATAAACAATGACCTGTATGACTAATTATCATATTTTAAAAGATAGACAATTAGAAAAAGATTTAAAATACAAAAGCATGACATTTGATAGCTTTCTCATTAATTACTGATTAATC
Organism: Phascolarctos cinereus; assembly: GCF_003287225.1. Classification (NCBI taxonomy): domain Eukaryota; kingdom Metazoa; phylum Chordata; class Mammalia; order Diprotodontia; family Phascolarctidae; genus Phascolarctos; species Phascolarctos cinereus. Next base: position 175,088,932 of record NW_027555958.1, read on the forward strand.
CAACCCTGATTTTCTGCCCAGATTTAACTAGAATGTTTCTTTCAATTTGTTCTGAATCTATCTATTTCAAGTTTAAAGGCCCTCTCAGGTCTACATATTAGTTTGCCTTAACACATGCTGCCTCTGTTTTAAGAGTCTCTACCAGCCTAATAGCTCAGCTTTCCCATCCTCTTCATCCATTGACAGAGCAGTAAAAGAAGTCAGAGGGCATTTCTATGCTCTTGGGAATATGAAACTGTATGACTGTCTTTTTCCAATTGGAAGTGAACAATTTCTGCCCAGCTTACAGCAGAGAGAACTCTTTCCTGAGCTTGAAGCTAGAGCTTGTGTAACCCTAATTTTAAAACTGTTGTTCCCATAGAAACAGTATGGCAGCTTCCGTTAGCAACGAGGGCAGCTTTTTACAAACTTGACTCACATTGAAAACTGCTTTCTGAAAAAGATTGGAAAATCCAAGCTTACTAAAACAAAACAAAAAAAAATCATCCAAACAGAAAATAATATATTTTTTAAATGGAGATCAAAAGGGAAGTATGACAATACCATAATCAGAGAAGGACAATTGTGCTATAACAACTGGGAAGGCAGAAGCATCTGCTAATAGCCCTAACAAAGATATCAACCTCTTTTCCACTCTGTGGCTGCTGGGATTCAGTATATGAAAACAGGGAAACCTCAGATCTCTGGACTGGTGTTACTAAGATGGTCCTACTTAGGTGACAGGGTTCTCTTGATAGCAGGTGGAACAAAAAAGCCAGGTGTCAGAATTATAGAGCTTCAGGCTAGAAGGGTAGGGGAAGGAAGTCTAGTGTATTCAAGTGGATCTTCTGTATATTCAAATGTGTTTCTCTGTAGTGAGTGAGTACATGCGTGCGTGCGTGTGTGTGTGTGTGTGTGTGTTTGAAAGGTCTTGTACAACAGGTTGTGCTATAAGCTGCCTGTGTTTTTGGGCACCAAAAACACTGACAGAATCGGGCAATGATGACTGTCTCACAAGGTCTACAACAACCATTTTCTTGACCCTCATATTAGAGGTTGCAGAACCATGACAGTACTACCTATTCTGTGTGGTCTACAACCTTTTCCTAATAATAATAATAATAATTCCCATTCCCTCTGCCCCAGTAACACTAGTGGGCCTGATTTTATGGTAGTTTTCTGTGAGTTAGGAGGATAGCTACAGAAACTTACAAGAGGTGGCTGCTTAGCTTGTGGAATACAGAAATACCCTGTACATATAAGGGCCATGGTAGGACCAGACTTTGATCTTCCTAGGTCTGTATGAGCTAATTAAACTCCACAGTATAGCAACAAGTCTAGTTAGGACAGCATACTGTCCATTATGGGCAAATTGGGTGAACCCCTTTACTCTAGAGAAGTAGTCTTTTGGGGTTGTTGTCCTTAGTTGTTTTTCACTTGTGTATAAGTCTTCGTGACCCCATTTGAGGTTTTCTTGGCAAAGTTACTGGAATAGTTTGCTATTTCCTTTTCCAGCTCATTTTACAGAAGAAGAAACTGAGGCAAACAGGGTTAGGTAACTTGCCCAGGGTCACACAGCTAGTAATTGCCTGAGGCCAGATTTCAACTTAGGAAGATGAGTCTTCTGGACTTCAGGGCCGGCACTCTATCCACTGTGCCACCTAAATCTGGTGGAGTACTATGGTGTTTTAAAGCTGAATTTCTGATAACTTGAGGTACCTTTGAAGGAAATATGACTCTGCTGTGTAAGATTAAATGTTCAAAAGGGAGAGAGATAACTACTGGCATATCATTGGATTTGGGAAGAGTGACCAAGTTTTCCACTTCAGTTGTGGTTGACAGTGTACTATCTCTAATGAATAGATTTTTATAGTACAGCTAAATGACTACCAGGAAGACCAGAAGAGAAAGCAAGCTCAGGATTGAAAGAAGGAGGGGCAGATAGTAGAAAAAAAGAGCCCTGAGTAATCAGAACTTGAGGGTCAAATAATAGTGACAGACTTCTCAAGACAGGCAATATCAGGTATGGTATGGCCTGTGATTCAGATGTGGAGTTCTTGATTATCTTGCCCAGAAACATGTCTGGTCCTGAGGTTAGGGAAAGAAAAAAGAGCCTTTGGGAAGATATGAGAGAGTTTGGAATAGATCAAGAGGAATGAACCAGACACCTTAGCCACCTAAGGCGTAGCCAGACTAGGCCATCTAGGCCCATACGTTTGTGTGGTGGCCCTGACAATCTAGCCCAATGGTTCAAGCAGTACTACTCCTTTCTTGATGGGAGATCAAAGCAATACATACCTAGATATACATACATGCATATCAGTGAGGCTCAGGGAGGTGGGGCCAAAAGCCCTGCCATGGTTGCTGAAGTAGCCCAATTCTAAAGCCACTTATGGGAAGAACTATATAATTGTGGGAGGAAAATACAATTAGATGGATTAGAAAGTGGTTAAAGGCCTGACCTAAAGAGTGGATTGAGTGATAGGCCTGAAGTCAGGGAAGTTTGCTGCTGTCCAGTCACTTTTTCAGTAGGGTCCAACTCTCAGTGGCCCATTCGGGTTTTTCTTGGCAAAGATACTGGAGTGGTTTGCTATTCCCATCTCTAGTTAATTTATAGATGAAGAACTGGGACAAACAGTGTTAAGTGACTTGCCCAGGGTCACACAGCTAGTAAGTGTTTGAGGGCATATTTGAACTCAGGAAGATGAGACTTCCTAATTTTAGGCCTGGCCATTATCCATCCACATATCTATCCACTTCGCCACCTACCTGCCCAAAGTCAGGAAGAGCTGAGTCCAAATCCTGCCTCAGACACTTACTAGCTGTGTGACCCTGCACAAGTCATTTAACCCACTTGCCTCAGTTTCCTCATCAGTAAAATCATAATAATACCACCTATCTCCTAGGGTTATTGTTAGGATCAAATGAGATAATAATTGTAAAACACTTAGCATAGTGCCTAGTACATAGTAAACACTACATACATATTAGCTATTTATGATGATGATGATAATAATGATGATTCTTTTTGTGTATGGGTTTGACTGTATGGAAACTCTGTGTTTCTGGGATTATAAATATTTATTAATTGTTCTGTGCCACCTTTAAAAAGTTACGCTGAGATCTGTGCTTGATCTTGTTCAGGTTAATATTTTTGTCAGTGATTTGGATAAAGGCATTCACTGATGACACAGAGCTAGAAGGAACAACTCATATAGTGGAAGACAGGGTTCAAAACGATCTTGACAGCTTTGAACATTGAGCAAAGTCTAATAAGATATAATAGGAATAAATGTACCTCCTTATACTTTGTTTCAAAAAAAAATCAAAATCCTTAGTACAAAATAGTAATCAAATGATTAGATGACAATTTCTGGATAACCCAGAAGCTCATTATGAGTCAATAGTTCAAAGCTGTCAAGATCATTTTGAACCCTGTCTCCCATCGTATTGGTCTCAAGACAACTCCTTATGAGTTTTGGTTAAAAAGACTGGATGTGTTTAACCTGGAGAAGTGAAGATTTAGGGCTAGCATGATGAGAGGGAAAGAGAGCCAATAGCTACCATCAAGTACCTGAAGGACTGTCACATAGAAAAGGGATTAGATCTTTTGTCACCAGAGGGGGAATTAAAAGCAATAAGTGAAAATTATAAAGAGGCAAATTTAGTTTTGATTATAGGGGAAAATATCCTAATAATTAGGGATCTACAACTGTGAGATCAGCTGCCTTGTTCCTCTTCACTGGATGTCTTCCAAAAAAAGCTGGATGGCCACTGTCAGGTATGCTGTAGAAGAAATTATTATTCTTGTACAAGTTGAAGAAGATGGTGTTTGAGATCCCATATTCTGTGCTACTACCCCAAAACCTCAAAGCACAAGATGGCAGGGGTAGTAATTGGAGTGATCATTAGTAAAAATCATCCCTTTGAAGACAAGGCAAGAAGGAAGGTCTGCAGGTAGAAAGTGCTGACCATGCTTTTGGTTACTCCGAACAGCTGGTGCCCAGCAAACAACATCCTGGCGCAGACCTTGCAAGTTCAAGGCTATTTTCCCTGGATGAATGCAAGAAGGTTCATTACCAGTAGTTTGGCTACTAGATGACATATTCTTTGACTTTACCAAACCATGAAAGAAAATAAAAAGGATTCAGCCTTCAGTCTTCTATAGTCTTTTTTTTTCTGTAATGACAATGGAGGAAGGGCAGTGTCCTAAGTAAAAATCACTTAGTTTTTATGTCATCTATAAATGTTAATCTATAAATACTCTAAATGTGAGATCTTTATGAAATGACCAACAAACTGACATATTGTTGGAAGAACTGAATCACATCATAGATCTAAGATTTAGAGCTGAAAAGAACCTTAAAGGCTATGTAATCCAGCCTCCTTGTTTTACAGGTGAGGCAACAGAGGCACAATGTGGTTAAGGGACTTGCTTAAGCTCACATAGGTAGTAAGTGGCAGAGCCAATATCCAAACCCAAGTCTTCTGACACTAAATCTTGTACTCTTTCCACTTCATCACCTTGCCTTTCATGTCCTCTATGTCACCTTTTCTCTAGGCTAACAACTCCTAGTTCCTTCAATTAATCTTCATATGGCACAATCTCTAGTCTATATGTATGTGTTTCATCCCTCTTCTAAATGATGAGGCTTTTCAGAAAATTTAAGTAATTTTGTCTTTGTATCCTAGCTCTTAACAGGGTATTCTACCATAGTAACTAATTAATAAATCTTTCTTAAATTGAATTGTTTAAACGCCCTCTTTCTCTATAATAGCAGGACTACCTTAGATCATCACTGACTTAGGGAGTGACATCACCAGGAGATGCTTAGGACCTGTAATTTGGGGTTGTAGGATAAGGGACATAGCTTGAATTCTCTGTCTCCCAGATCAGAACATGAGCAATAGGGTAATACATGGCAGGGGGGGGGGAAGACTAAAACCACCTAAGATTCCAGGAGGAAGAAAAGTTGGTTAAAAATCCATAGCACAAGAAGATAAAGCAACAGTGGAGATGTTCAAACAGAAGGGAAGATGGCTACCAAGATTCCTAAATGACTGCAAATATTTCTAAATAAATATTGCAAGACAAAGGAAAATGAGCCAACTCCTGAGGACACAGAAGTCTCTGTGGATTCTCAGGACAGCATGGTACTACAGCACTATGTTCCCAAATGGTTCAAGAGAGAAATTAGAACCTTGCTAGATGAAACTAAAAGGAAACAAATGGTAGAATTTGGGGCTGAAGAACAGAAATACTTAGGTTGTCATGAGGATCAAATGTGATGATAAATGTAAAGTGCTATACATTCTCAAAGAACTATATAAATGTTAACTATTATTGCTGCTGCTATAATCCCCTTGTGCAGTTCTCCAGTGACTGCTGCTGGTACTTGCCCTCCACTTCCCTAGTAGAAGCACATTAGAAACCTCTCAGTTTCCCTCTATGGGCTTCTTGCCCTACCCTACCTCCCACCTTACCCCAGGTATAAAAGTTGCTATTTACAGTTTTACCATTAACCAAAATGTTTTTTCTGTACCCTATCTTTACGAGAGCAATGCAAGTGTTTCCAGGAACAAATGAATGATTTCATGAATGGGTTCTTTTACATGCTGGAAAAAGTTTGGCTCAAGTGTTCTTTCCATTTCCCTAGGCTCCGAGTACAGCCCAGAAGAGTGGGAGTGCTTACTGACGGGTAGATAGTTAGTGTGTAAGCTTAAGCTCTTAGGACTTAACATAAACCCTAGATTTCCATGGTCATCAATTTCTTTTACAAATGACTGTCTCCATAAGATTGGTTACTTTTGTCCTTCCTTCAGTTATGACTAGGATCTGAAAGCTAAACTAGTGGGGTGAAGGGGGAGGCACTGAAAATGGTCTGGTTATCTTAAGTTAAAAATGTTTTGAGCACCTTAATAAACACTACCTTCCATTCCTCTCTCCCTCCATTCCCCTAACCAAAACATGCTGGAGTTATGTGTGGACACAGCCTAACTGCAGACTTTAGTTTTATTTGGGTATGTTGCTCAACATACCAAAGTATTTTAGGCATGAATTCCCACAAATTATACCTCTAATTACCTTCTTCTGTCCTACTACAGGTTAGAAAACCTATATCTATCTACAAAGGGCACCATTCATATGAGCAGAAATCTTTTCATGACAAAGACCCTTTAAAATAGATCTCAGAGTCCAGCTTAAAACCCAAGAGCAGGAAAAATCAGAAATTCCTTTATTTGCTGTGCACTTGGTGATTTCAGAGTCTCAATGTATTGGAAAATAATTCACAAGGACAAGACTTTGTTATTTCAAGTCCCTTAGAATTAAGTTGAAGTCTTGTTTTTAATTTCATTTCCTTTTTTTTAATGCTTGTTATTCACATTTCTATAAATTCCACTTAAATTTGAGTACAGCGATACAAGGCCTGCCTCTTTGCATGGTCGCTCACTAGATGAAATATAAATGTATCATAAACAAAGCAGCGGCAGCCCAAGCAGCCTGGCATAGGCAATTAAGTCTGGCTGAAGAGGAATCAAAGGGATGAGACAAATGACTTTAGTGCCTCTTCCATTTAGAATTACAGAAGGGACTGTCAAAACTTTTATACCAGAATCTATTTCCTACTTGGGGAAAAAATGACAAAAATTTGGGCAATATTTTAAGTAAAAACCATTAGAAAGATAGAAGAATGCTATGAACTGAACAAAAGATGCAAAGTAGAACAAGCTCTGTTTTCCAGTTTAGCATTTTTGTGATACTTTGCAAGACATAAACTTGTCCCACACTGGTTTCCATATCTACAAAATGGAAATAATAATGATGATGGTAACAATAGTAATATAATTCACTTACTATGATAGATATGTAGTTACATGAACAAAATTTGGATAAACCATATAAGTATATTAAAAATGCAGAAAAAAAAAAAGAAACTCTGATGTATTGAAAAAAAACTCTGATGAATTCTTTTTGTGTTGTTGTTCACATAACTCATCATTTCCCTTATTTGTACAAAGTAGTGAATAATCCTACCCTGGCTTAGAAAAAAATGGTGGTTTAGGGTTTAAACAAGTCCATTGATCCTGAAGCATCTATTTTGAAGGCTTGGGACTAATAGCTTTAGCCTCAGCATCTTTGGGTTAGTGAACTCAGCAGGCTTGGAGTTAGTAGCTTTAGCAGCCTTGGAATTACTGGGCTTTGTGACCTTAGAATCAGACTTGGTAACCCTGGGTTTGGACTTGGCTGCCTTGAGATCAGACTTGGTGACCCTGGGATCAGACTTGGTGACCTTGGTGTCAAACTTGATGGCCTTGGAGACCCTGGTGTAAGACTTAGTGACATTGGGGTCAGTGGACTTGGCAAACTTGGGGTCAATGGTCCTGCCACTCTTGGAGTCAGGTTTCCCAGGGCATGGGTGTTTGCATCTTGAGGTTGGCAGTCTGTCCATTTGGCCTTGGGGATCTTGGGTCTGAGGAGTTTGGCTTTAGGGACCTTGGTGCTCAGGGACTTGATGGCCTCCGTTCAGCCCTTAATAGCTTTGGTGTCATTGGACTAAATCTTCTTCAGCCCTTTATTTTATATTTTCCGGCAAAGCACGTTTCTTAGAAACTTAGGGTCATATATCTGTGAACTAGGTTTCTTGGTGCCATTTCTGTGCCATTTGCATGATTGGTTGAAGATGATATGACTCTTACATTTAATCATCTGTACAACAGAAGAGGCTAAAAATAAGAGATAGAAAGTTACAAATTATTTTTAAAGTAAATTTACTTTGTAATGTGAATAACTGCTTCACCTTATTAATTTGCTTTAAGTTCAAATAATTTTATATCAGATTTCCATAAAGTAGGACATGCTTAGTGGAATAAAAACAAGTAGTGAATTAACCTTAGATATTACTTTTTTGGTTGGTGTGGTGGGTCCAAACCTATTTTAGCAATGGGGGTGGAGGAATTCCCAATGTACAGATTCCCTCCACTCATGCCAGTTGGCAACTCTTCTGTAATATATAGTATTAGAGTGTGGGTTTAGGACACTGAGAGATTAAGTGACTAGTCCATGGTCATGTAACTAGCCTGTATCAGAGGTAAGATTTGACTCCATGGCTGGTGTTCTATCCACTACATTACTTTACCTCTGGTTACATAGAATAATTAATAAAGCTAACTTAAGCACTTTATAAATAAGGCCTTATGTTAATTTTATGTGATCTCCATGAAGGGAAGCAACCTGTTACAGAAGAAATGCATGCTAGATGGGAAGAGATCAGAACTGGGGCCAAATCCCAGCTTTGCTGCTTACTATTTGCATAACCCTCTACAAGCCACTAAACCTCCCTCCATCTCAGTTATCTTATCTGTAAAAATGAAGTGGTTCAACTAGACGACCACTGAGATCCCATAAATCACTTCTGAGATTCAATTTCTTCATCCTTCAAATGAAAGATACCTAATTCAAAGTAGAAAAGATGCCCTTTCCTTACCCCTTCCTCCCAAGCTCCCATCTAGAAGCTGATGGGCAAGCTTGATGGATGACTATTGGATCTTATTCTCTTTCCACTTCCTATCCCCTCTGCCCCCATCCATACAAATCACACCTTATTCTCTATCTTTCGCTTTGGACGAAGCAGTAGCTCGACTTTTTGAAGGTGCAAGGAATGGAGATAGGTGCTCCCACTTCAGAACTTCTTGGTTACCCTCCCTACTTTTATATGATGCCTTGGCTCCTTGCAGGGTCTGACTATCCACAAGTGATGCGTAAGCCATATGTTTGAGAGATTAGGAAATGTCTTTGGGCCCAAACTACTCCCTATTCCACAATGGGAGTCTAGGTGCCATGGTCAAATCACCAGCCTGTGCTGGCCTTTTGTCCTAGAGATAAGCATCAGGAAAGTGTTAATGTTCTCTCTAATTTCTGTTCTACATGATTGCTCTACATGATTGCTCTACATGATCAACAAATTATAAATTCAATTCAATTAAGCAAGCATTTACTAAGCACCTCTTCTGTCAGGCATTGTGCTAGGCACTATACATATGCAGTGAGGCTGCATGAGGGCATCGTTGTGTGACTTGAAAGGAAGCAGAATAGACATTCTAGCCTCTTCTCCCCCACCCTTTATTCAAGGGACTCCTGCCAAAAGGGGAACAGGAGGTTGGGGCCAGAAGTTTGACCACTCTGCTCTCCTTAAAGACAGGGAATACTGGACTAGAATTATATCTATCTGCTCCTTTACATATTGTTAGTCTAGTGAATGCAGTTTTCAGGTTCAAGCAAAACTTCTGATCATTGTTCATTAAGAGGGAAAAGAAGATCCTCCAAGCTCTATAGCTAAGATATGATTCCCTACTGAATACCACAAAAAAGCACAAAAACCACTTTTAGCAAAAAAAAATTACCCAAATTGGTAGCAAAACAGAAATAAGAAAAAGTATACACAGAAGAATATATACCAGACAATACAGAGTGAAGGAGTTTTCCCATTGGGAGAGGAGAGGAGAGAGAGAGAGAGAGAGAGAGAGAGAGAGAGAGAGAGAGAGAGAGAGAGAATGTCTTTGATTTTATCCAAGGGAAAATTCTTCAAAGTCTCCAGTGTAGCAATCTGGGGACAGGAACATGATGGAGACTGCTAGCTTATTAATCTGAAGTGGGAATGGCATCATCGACCTTCTCTCTCAAAGCTGGAAGCCAGAAGCACCTAAAGTGACTGCAGAGTCTGAAGAAGACTCAGGAAATCAGAACTCTTTTCTTTTCCACTTTCCCCTACTTTGCCCAGCCCCTAATAAGGTCACAGGTCACTCATCCCCACCAATGAGGAAAGAATCCCATACCAATGTGCTTTGGTTTCTTCCCTTAAGGAGCTTAGATTTTGCTGGGGGAAACAAAGTCAGTCAATAAGCATTTATTATATGCTTATTATGTGCCAAGCACTGCACTAAACACTGGGGAAACAAAGAAGGGCAAAAAACAATATCTGTAGACTCTCAAGGAGTATTTAGTCAAATGGGAGGAGACAATGTATAAATATCTAGGTATATATAACACACATAGAGTATATGAAGGTAATAAGAAAAGAGAAGGCATTAGTAGCTGGGTGGGGGGAGTGTGGACAAAGAAAAGATAGGTATTTAGAAAATACCTATCAATCAACAAGTCTCTAGTAAGTGTCTATTCTGTTCCAAGAACTATTCCAAGACAATAGGGATATAAAGACAAAAAATGAATGAATGAATGAATGAATGAATGAATGAATGAAAGTGTTTGTCAAGCTCTTACTTTGTGTCTAACAGTGCTAAGCTGCTGAGGTTACAAATACCAAATGGGAGATAGTCCTTGCCTTCAAAGAGCTTACTCTCTATAGGGGAAAACAACACATATAGTATAGCTAACAAGTGAAGTATGATCTGAGAAGTCACAAAGATGGTGAATGGAACAATAGGGCAGTCAGCTGACCCACCCTTTTGGGAGGTAATAATAATGTTGATATGGATAAGATGAGGCTTCGTGGTTCTAGGAAATTCAGAGCCCAGTGGCTGGGTCTCTAGTGGCTGAATTTAGAGAACAGATCCACAGTAGCAGCAACTGCAGCTACAAGGCAGAAAATTAAGTAGTCCCTGGCCGTCAAGAAGCTTATATACATACATACATATTATACATACATACACACATACAAAGTAAATACCAGAAAATTTTGTGGTGGGACGAATGAGCCAGGGATCACAGTTCAAATCGCAGCTTCCAACCTTCTGAAACTCTACACATTAGCGATTTAGTTAGAAGTTTCAGAAAGTCGGGGCAGGTAGTTTTGGGGGAGCAGGAGCATAGGCATGTGTACAGGGTGTGCTGCATGTGACCAGGAACACCTAATGTCTCAAAAGAAAACCAGCATTAAGTAAAGCTAAAATTTTATTCCTAACCCTAAGACAAACAGAGACTCTGAGATCAAGAAAGAAAGATAAGGAAACAAGAACAAATTTCTATGAGAGAATAGAGACTGATACTCAAAGAGGGAGAGCTTTAGGAAATTTTGCTTTTTGAATGAAATGGCATTTGTTCGATTTGTAAGCCCTCCAAAATAAACTAATCATGACTGCTTAAACATAAAAGTAGTGCTAGTATAGTACCTAAGCTGCCCCAGTTTGTAGGCACTAGCCTCGGTGTCCTTGGGTGAGGTGATCAGGCAAGCTGCTATCTCCACAAAGCTGTGATCTTCTGCTTTTGTACCTTTGCCACACACACTCTTCTTTTCTGGGCATATCTTCCATGCTGTTCTTTCCTGGGCCTCTCTGCTCCTGCTCTTTGGTACCAGTAACTGGTCTTTAGATGAAGTATTTATAGCTTCACAGGTAGAGAGATCTTCCAGCTCTTTAGCGCATAACCCAAAGAATTTCCTTAATTCTTTTGTGATACAGGCCAGCTAGTTAGTGAAACCAATAGGGATTTTTAAGTCTGTCTTCAAAAAATTTTTTTAATTAAACAGATAACATTTATATAATACTTTAAGGTTTATCAAGTACTTTACAAATATTATCTTCTTTTAATTCACAATTACCTTAAGAGGTTTTTACACATGAGGAAAATGAAGCAGATAGAAGTTAAGTTACTTGTCCAGAGTCACACAGCCAGTAAGTATCTGAGGCCATATTTGAACTCAGGTCTTCCTGACTCTAGGTCCAGTGTGATATCCACTGTACCACTGAACTGACCTTTTACCTCCTCTCTTACTTGTTTTAGCCATTTGGCCTCTTAACTTTTATCTTACGGTCAGGCAATTTCTTTTAATTACTGTTATCTCTTGGTCATAACAAATAATTTCTAAGGACTCCAGTTAACAAAATTGCAATGAAGCTAGGTAACACTGTGAGAATGCTCTTTTCAAACTCAAATGATGAGTTTTATGCAAATCACAGGCAGCTGAGCTAGACGGACAAAACCAAAAAGACCTTTGCCCTACTTACCCTTAGCAACCACATTTCTGTCTTTCTCCACCAGTGACACATTGGTATTGAAGAAAAGGAAAGCCATAAGTCTCAAAACGGAAAAAGATACCCTTAAGAACCAGTGGCATCAATCTCTATAGGACATTACAATTGGGAAGATTCCCTTTCACAGAAGGCTCCACTTACCTCCTCCTCCTCAAATTAAATCTGCTTTTCCTCAATCATCAAGAAATAACTTTTAAAATATATTTCATCTTCAATTTTCTTTAAATCCTTGTTTCAATCATTATGATTACAATATGTTGGAAAAGTGGAGTCTCCAACTAGACTTTGAGCTGATCTATTTGGGTTTAAGCTGTGTGACCTTGAGCTAGCAATTTAACCAGTTTGAGCCTGCTTCTTCCTCTGGAAAAGTGGACATCACCTGCACAACTTACAACACCGTATTACTGGAAAGAAAGCACTTTGGAAATGTTAAAACAATATCAAAATAAAACATGAACTATCATTATTATTGTTATCACCATACTTACCTTTTAAGAAAGGTTTTTGGTATGTTTTATCTACTTAAATGCATTTCAAATTTTAAAAGATAAGGTGATTCACAGTTTTCCTTGATGGGTTTTTTTTTCACTACCAAAGTATAGTATTCTAGCTGCATTATGGTTTAAGTAGACTTTTGTGGGCTGACTTGGAAGTATAATCATCACTTTTAATATATCTATGGAGAAAAATGTATTCTGAGTTTCAAACAGCCAACTTGTGAATTAATTTTTGGAAAGAACTCTTTCGAAAGTTAAGAACAAGCTATATAAAATTCTCCTTTCCTTTTCCTTCTCTTCCATCTCTTCCTCCTTTTTGTCTTTTTCTTCCTCTTCCTTTCTTTCTCTGTCTCTTCTTCCTCATAATTAATTGAGAAGATGGGAAACAATTTACTAACAATCTCTGAATATTCAGGGAGAGGATCATAAGAATACCAAGCTAGAAAGGCCAAGTCTCAGTTAACTGAGCACTTCTGAGGTGACCTCACTAATAGGGGGAATGAAGATGGCAATCTTTACCAACTACCTGTTAGATATTCCAAACTGGATGCCCTGAAGATGTCTTAAACTCACTGTGTCCAAAAGAGAATCCTTTATCTTTCCCCACAAACTCACTCCTCTTCTAAATTTCCTTACTTCTGTTGAGGGTACCATGGTCCTTCTGGTTACCTAGGATCATAGTACTGAAGTTAACCTCTATTTTTCACTCTCATTCAATTCCCATATTAAATCAGCCACCAAATTTTGTTTCTATCTCCACAATATTTCTAACTATTCCCCCATCTTAGGTCTGCCTCTGCACAATACCAAGCTTCACATATACTTTTGCCACAGCAAAATGGATGACAATAGGTTTTAAAAGTATCCAAACAAAAACTCATATAATGTTAATGAAACACAATGCTCCTGTAGGAGTCCCAAGGCAGCTGTAGGAGATAAACGTTTCCTTGTCCCCAAAGATGAAGGAGATTGATGGCTGTTTTCAGAGTACATAATAAACAGGTTAAAAATTTACAGAAATACTTTGAGATCTCACCTCACCAAGGTTACCAACAGCTATACACTATTGCCTTTTCCAAATATAACCGAAAGTGGTTTACCTCTAAATGTAGCCTATGAAATGACAAATTAAGATTAAAAATGCAATCAAAAAGTGTCCTATGGACAACACCTACATGAGTTTAACTAATGATATATCTCCAAAGAGGCATTAACCAAATGGCTGGGGCATGCTGGTTTGTTTGTAGAAATGGAAGATTTTATGATAGCAATTCATGATCAAGTAATTACCACCAGAAATTACAGAAATGTTACTCTAAAGCACTTTGAACTTACTGATAAGTGCAAATTATGTGATGAATTGGTGGAAACTATGTAAGATATTACTCTAGATAATAAAAATTTATCATCTACCACATACTTAGACATGATCAACTGACTGGAGTGATATATAGAAGCTTTCAATCCTTTATAAACTAACAAATGATAAATCCCCATACAACAAATATAATCCCCAACTAGAGCATCATTATAGGTAAACCTGTCACAACTCTCTGGACTTAACATTGACCCATAAGAATTTAAGAGCAATGTTTTAATAGATATCACCCCCTTATGCTCATAATCTACAAAGTATGTGGAATGACAAGCTTTAAAAATGTAGAGGCCCATGAGAAAAGGCTAAAAGCCATATGGAAAGAGGATGTAGCATGTATTGTCCTTTGTCATCCTGTCTGTTATGAGAGTTGTTTTGAAGATATTTTCAGTGATTCCACCGAAAATATTTATGACTCAGTACTCTAGTTGAATTACAAAAGGTACCTGTACAATAATCTGTATAGCATTAAGTATAAAACATAGTGGCAAGATAGAGACCTATCAAAGCACCATTTCTAGGTGAACTACATCAAAATAAGAGATGAGAAGAACAAGGTGAATCATCATCATCATAGACTCTAAGAGAAGTGTAGAGGATAGGAACCAGCTTCAGAGTCAAGAAGGCATAAGTTCACTTCCCACTTCTGCAAATTAGTAAGAGGCAGCTTTCTGACTGTAAGACACATTTGATGATGTGCATTTATGGAGGGAGTTTCCTCATCAGGAATTCCCTATGCTGATAAAAATCACAGGTTTAGAACAAAAAACTGCCTAAAATTCTTTCTGGAACTAAATAAGTACTAACAGAAGTCTTAATTACTACCAATAAAATAGGTTACTATGGTTTTCTAAATGAGAGCTATATAGTTCCACTCATTTGCAACAGTGTTTTGTTACAAAATAAGCCAGAACTCAAGAGATCCTTCATGGTACATGATTTCATTAGTAAGACTCAAGGCTGATTCATTTCCCCCTTAATATAACTAAGTCCACACTTACAAAAAATTAATATCTATTTTAGAATAATATATACATGGTTCATTCTCATTCTCCTAATCCTCCAGTAGATACCATCACAAATTCTATGACAGGAATAGCATCAATTATCCTTGGGCTACTTTTTTAAAAAAATTATTTCTGCTAACTTCACATACTCCTTGTTGGAATTCAGAAACTTAATGACAACATAGCAGAAGGTGTATATTCTGTAACATGTCCCACAATAGAAACATAGGTGTCATGGTTCCTATTACTCTATAGATATATACATATGCCATTTATGCTCATAATTAATTTGCTAGAAAATGTTTTTCAAATCTTCAGTATATATGGTTTAAAAAATAAGTCTGCTTCCATGGAATATAACTAACTTCAGGATGTCTAGTTTTATCTTCCTGATGAAATCTTTCATTCACTCCACTGACTCTACCTTCATGAAAAAGTAAAGAATACCTTGTGTTTCTGAATATGGGGAGGTCTCCTAGCTTCCATAGAGCTTACAGTCTTGTAGGGAGATCTGATACACACACAAATTTATATGTGGCAGGTGTGATCAGGAGATGCCATGTTCAATTAAATGTCTGGCCCCACCCCCTCTGTCAGAAGAAGAGAGATGCTGGCTCCTTATTGAGGAACACATACCTTGCTGGGTAGACACAGTAAAATTCATGATCAGTCCCCATTGACTAGGGCTGCATTGAAGATGTCTGGTAACTCAAAGTCATGGGGAACAAACATGTGAGAAACCCCCATGCCCTGTGACCTATAAGAATGAGTCTTGGCAGTATATCACTACTTTTGGTAGTTTTTGAGCATTTTTCCTCCCTTAGAGTCTTATATCAGAGTGTAGCAAGGAGAGGGTGTTCCCTACCTGTCCCTCAGTAACAATGGTGATTTACAGAATAAGTGGGAGACATGTACTTGCTGAGATGAGCCTGGGACTGGAGTCACTAGAACTCTCAGTTATTTCTGCCTTTTGATTTTCTGTTTTCTTTTATGAGCACTGGTCAGTGACTAGTGCTCCAGAAAATTTTGTTTCCAGTTTTGAGGGTTACCTCATGAGTAATCCTTAGTTTAGAAATTCTTGAATTCTAGAATTGAGGGCTGGCTAACAATAGGAAAAATATTTCCTTAGTGGTATGCTTTTTGAAAGAGAAAAGGACCTATTTGAACAAAAATATTTATAGCAGTTCTTTCTGTGGTGGCTAAGAATTGGAAATTGAAGGGATGCCCATCAACTGGGGAATGGCTAAACAAGCTGTGGTATATGATTGTAATGGAACATTATTGTGCTATAAGACATGACAAGCAGAATGATTTCAGAAAAACCTGGAAAGACTTACATGAACTGATACATAGTGAAGTAAACAAAACCAGGAGGACATTGTACACAGTAACAGCAATATTGTTCGATGAAGTACTGTGAATGACTTAGGTATTCTCAGCAATACAATGATCCAAGACAATCCCAAAGGACTAATGATGAAACATACTATCCACCTCCAAAGAAAGAACTGATATTGTTTGAATACAGACTGAAGCATGCTATTTTTTCACTTTCTTTCATTCTTTTTCTTTTGAGTTTTCTTGTACAAAATGCCTAATGTGGAAATGGTTTACATAATTGCACATGTATAACCTATATCTGATTATTTACTATCTCAAAGGGGTGGAGGGGAAAGAGGGAGGGCTAGAATTTGGAACTCAAAACTTTAAAAAATGTTAAAAACTTTTAGCCTGTAATTTGGGAAAATTATACATAAATACATATATATGCACATACATGTATGTGTGTATATACTATATATACATATACATACATATATTTATATATATTATGCTTTTTGGAGAAGAAAATATTTAATAGACCTAACCTCCTGATAGAATATTAAAACAATGTTATGAGGGGCCAAGAGATCTGGATCTTGCCAACCTTACATGATAATTGCTGAGTGTTTCACAAAGTACAAGTCCAAGGTGAATACGAAATACTGTTCAACAGTCCCACAAAGAATCCTAGGGGAAGCATTATAAATATAATGGACTCTGAGTTTCTTATGTGTCTGCATGTTGATGTACATCTTGGAGTCTCATACAGTTTTGGTGCTGAAGGAGGCAAAATGTTATTCCATACCCAATACTCATATTGTATACTGAATACCTATGAAGGAGGAGATCCTGTTACTCATATGGGGTGCTCTATACCCCTATCTCAATAATTATGGAGAGAGGAAAGCTTCTTGATTGAATCAATCAATCAGAGGTATGAACTAAGTGTGTACAAGCCCTAACTATTTCTCTTGAATCAATCAGATCTAAGTTTTTAATCAATTTAGAAGGAGTAAAGGTCATTGGGTGAAATTAAATTATGTGTATTGGCACTGGTTGTGAAATCACAACCTGTGGGGCTTATATAAAAAGTACAAGCTGGTTCTGAATTGAGTATTTGGCAGCTTAGTGAAGAGAGAGCAGTTCCAGCCAAGACACTAAGAAGGAATTGCTTGGGGGTGAGGGTAGGGAATGAGGAGAAGATATTCTATTTCCTCCCACCTCCCTTGACCATCAGAAGGAAACCTTTGTGAACTTCAAAATATCTAGATTTTGGACTTCCCATCAGCGTCCTAGCAACATCGCTGGAAGAGCTGATGGCAATATCTGCATTGGGAGACAAGAACAAGCTAGGCACACAAAGGAAAGGCCACTTTAGGTCTAGAAAAGGAACTTGCCCAAAAGTTCTTCTTCAGGATCTGGTAAAAAGAAGAAAAGGAATGCCAGAAGAAGGACTTCCAGGAACTTTACTACTTCACATGGCTTAAACTTGACTCTACTTTCCCTTGGACTCTATGGTACTTGTGAGTATGCCCCTGACTGGGGCATATATACGACCTTAGTAAATATCAATTTCTAGAAATCTAAATAATCCAGATTGACTAATTCAAGATCATTTGTTAATCACTGGGGGATGCAATTAGCATGGATCAAGTCAATGCATACTATGGAAGTAATGCATACTATGGAAACCATTCCACTGTCAGCAGGGACAGGGCCAACATTGCCTATTAAAATGAGGTCACAAAACAAAAATTAGAGGTGCAGTGATCAACATTCAAAGGGCAATAACAAAGCTATTTAAATAAATGCATGGGATTTGTTAAAATCATGAAATGTTGCTATTCCCCAGATCTGTTTTTTTTTCTATCAACATGTAAATGACAATGTAAGTAAGATGTAGTTAATATTTGTAAGGCATTTTTTAAAATATTCATTCATTTATTCAACCACTTTATCATCTTATTTTTATAAATTTGATATAGTTCTATGTTTGAGAAATGAGGCCCTTATCAGAGAAGCTTGATTCAAAATTTTTTTCACAGTTACTATTGCTAACTGTATCTCCTTCCATCCTATCCCCCCAATTTATTCTCTCTCCTTTCCCCTGTCCCTCCTCAAAAGTGTGTTGTTTCTGACTACCCCTACCTGAAAGCCATAACCAAAAAAAAAAAAAGAGAATCTAGACATCATCTTTCCAAAAATTATCAAGGAAAACTGTCCTGATATTCTAGAACCAAAGGGTAAAATATAAATAGAAAGAATCCACCAATCACCTCCCAAAAGAAATCCCAAAAAGAAAACTACCAGGAATATTATAGCCAGATTCCCAGGTCAAGGAGAAAATATTACAAGCAGCCAGAAAGAAACAATCTGCCCTCCCTTCTATTCCACTGCTTCTTTCATCTCCTTTCCCTCCTACTTTCCTGTAGGGTAAGATAGATTTCTATGCCCAATTGAGTATGTATGTTATTCCCTCTTTGAGCCAAAATTGATGAGAGTAAGGTTTACTCACCCCCCCCACCTTCCCCCTCTTCCCCTTCACTGTAAAAGCTTTTTTTGCTTCTGTTATGTGAGGTAATTTACCCCATTCTACCTCTCCCCTTCTCCTTCTCCCAGTACATTCCTCTCTCACCCCTTAATTTTATTTTTCAGTTACCATCCCTTTATATTCAACTCATTCTGTGCCCTTTGTCTATATATACTCCCTCCAACTACTCTAATAATGAGAAAAGTCTCATGAGTTACAAATATTATCTTTCTATGGAGGAATGTAAACAGTCCAACTATCATAATTCCTTATGATTTCTCTTTCCTATTTACCTTTTCATGCTTCTCTTGAGTCATGTATTTGAAAGTCGAATTTTCTACTTAGTTCTGGTTTTTTCTCAAGAATGCATTAAATTCCTCTATGTCATTGAATGTCAGTTTTCTCCCTCATTGATTATACTCAGTTTTGTTGGGTAGGTGATTCTTGGGTTGTAATTCTAGTTTCTTTGATCCCAGGAATATCATATTCTAAGCCCTCTGATCCCTTAATGTAAAAGCTGCTAAATCTTGTATTCTCCCGATTGTGTTTTCACAATACTTGAATTGTTTCTTTCTGGCTGCTTGTAATATTTTCTCTTATGAAAATGTGGCTATAATATTCCTGGGGATTTTCCTTTTGGGATCTTTTTCAGGAGGTGATTGGTGATTCTTTCTATTTCTATTTTACCCTCTGGTTCTAGAATATGAGGGCAGTTTTCCTTGATAATTTTTGGAAAGATGATGTCTAGATTCTTTTCTTGATCATGGCTTTCAGATAGTCCAATAATTTTTAAATTATCTCTCCTGGATCTATTTTCCAGGTCAGTTGTTTTTCCAATGAGATATTCCACATTGTCATCTATTTTTTCATTCTTTTGGTTTTGTTTTATAATTTCTTGATTTTTCATAGGGTCATTAAGCTTCCATTTGCTCCATTCTAATTTTTAAGGAATTATTTTCTTCAGTGAGCTTTTGGACTTCCTTTTCCATTTGGCCAGTTCTGCTTTTGAAGGCATTCTTCTCCTTGTTGGCTTTTTGGAGCTCTTCTGCCATTTGGGTTAGTCTATTTTTCTTCTCTCTTTTTAAAAAATTAATTTATTTTGAATTATCAACAATTACTTCCCCAAGCTTCTCAGCTTCAAATTTTTCCCCCTCTCTCTCCCCATCTCCTTCCCCAAGATGGTGCACAATCTGATATAGGCTATACATATACATTCTTATTAAACATATTTTCACATTAATGATGTTGTAAGTAAGAATTAGGGCCAATAGGAGGAACCAATAGAAAGAGGAAACAAAACACAACAGAAGAAAAAAAAATAGCAAATAGTATGCTTTGATCTGCATTCAAACTCCATAGTTCTTTCTTCTTTGTGGATAGCATTTTCCATCATGAGTTCTTTGGAGATGTCTTAGATCCTTGTATTGCTGAGAAGGGTTTAGTCTATCAAAATTAGTCATCGCACAATGTGGCTGTTACTGTGTACAATGTTCTCCTGGTTCTGCTCACTTCACTCAGCATCAGACCATATAAGTCCTTCCAGGTTTTTCTGAAGTCAACCTGTTCATCATTTCTTATAGCACAATAGTATTCCATTACATTCATATACCACAACTTGTTCAGCCATTCCTGAATTGATGGGCATCTTCTCAATTTCCAATTCTTTGCCACCACATAAACAGCTGCTATAAATATTTTTGTACATTTGGGTCCTTTTCCCATTTGTATGATTTCTCTGGGATACAGCCTTAGAAGTGCTATTGCTGTGACAAAGGGTATGCACATTTTTATAGCCCTTTGGGCATAGTTCCAAATTGCTCTCCAAAACGGCTGGATCATTTTACAACTCCACCAACAATGCATTAGTGTTCCAATTTTCCCACATCTTCTCCATGGGTTAGTCTATTTTTAAGGTGTTATTTTCTTCAGTACATTTTGGGTCTCCTTTACCAAGCTATTGACTTGTCTTTCATGATTTTCTTCCATCACTCTCATTTCTGTTCCCAATTTTTCCTCTATTTGTCTTACTTGATTTTCAAAATCCCTTTTAAGCTCTTCCATGTCCTGAGACCAATTTATATTTTTCTTGGAGGCTTTGGATGTAGGAGCTTTGATGTTGTTGTCTTCTTCTGAGCATATGTCTTGATCTTCCTTGTCACCAAAGTAAGTTTCTATAGTCTGAGTTTTTTCCATTGTTTGCTCATTTTCCCAGCCAATTACTTGACTTTTTAAAGTCTTTGTTAAGGTAGGGGTCTGCTTCCAGTGTGGAGAGCAGGGATTTTGTGCAGCTGTTCTCAGAGATACTTCTAGGGACCTGTAAGTTTTCAGTTCTTCCAAGGTGATGTGATCTAAGGAGAGGTAGTTTACTCCTCTTCTGGCTTGTGCTCTGGTCTGTGAGTGACCACAAGCACTCTTTTCTGCCCTGGAACTGTGAGGAAGGTTCTCTCTGCACTGCTGCCATAAGCTCTGCTGGGCTAGTGTTCCTCCTTGCCCCAGGACTGCCACCCAGAACCGTGACCCAGATTCAAGTATGGGCAGAACAACAGAATTCCACCTCAGTGCCAGGAAAGAGACGCCTATAATCTCTTTCTGATCAGTTGTTCAATCCCCTTACCATCTGTGGGCTGACTGCTCAGGAAGCAGCCACTGCCCTGGGGCTGTGCTGGGGCCAAGGTTGGATTGTACTCCTCTCTCACCCTGGCCCAACAGACCCTTCCTACTGACCTTCTAAGTTGTCTCTGGCGTTTGTGGTTCAAGAAGTCTGGAAACTGCCAAGCTGCCACCAATTCAGTCCCCTGAGGCCTGCTCTGGGCTCGCTGGGGGATGGTCTGTGCTGGTGCTACCTTGGCTGAACTGTGCTCCTCTACCAGCCAGGCATAACAGAACTTTCCTGATGACCTTTCAGGTTCTCTTGAGCTGGAAATTTATTTCAAGGAGCAGCTAGGTGGCATTAGGGGCAGCTAGGTGGCGCAGTGGACAGGGCACTGGCCCTGAAATCAGGAGGACCTGAGTTCAAATCCAGCCTCAGACCAAACACTTGACACTTAACTAGCTGTGTGATCCTGGCAAGTCACTTAACCCCAATTGCCAGAAAAAAAAAGACATTTCACTCTGTCTTTTTGTGGGTTCTGCTGCTTTAGAATTTGTTTAGAATTATTTTAAAAGTATTTGGAGGGATTTGAGGGACAGCTCAAGCAAGTCCCTGCCTTTACTAAGCCATCTTGGCTCTACCCCCCCCAAAAGCTATTTTTTGATGGAGGTTCCTTTCACAAACTCCCCTGTAATACATGGGCTATATAAGAAATAGTTACCCAAATGTTTATTTCTCTTCTTTTTTTCACCCCCTCCCATTCTGGATCAACCAAAACCACCCTATGGTTTCACACACCCCAAAGCTACTCTGTTCCAAGTGCTCCACCATTTACCTGGGTCAAATTCTTAGCAAGGGCTTAAGGGCTTAAGTGACAAAAAACAGGTAGTCTGGGTTGAACAAATAGGACCAATCCCTGAACATTCCAGCTCTATTAACACACTTCAAGATTCAGATCAACTAAGATAGACAACAGAAATAAAGGACAGATCTTGGAAAAAGGAGAGAAGAAAACTGGAGAGGAGCAGAAGAGGAAAAAGAAAATGAAGGAAGATCAGAAGAAAGAAGGGAAAAAAGGGAGAGGACAAGTTTACATTCTAGAGTATTTTCATGAACTCAGAAGGAATGGAATGAAATGATAATCTTCTAAAAATAGCTGAATGAATGCCATTTCATCCCACTATACTTCAAGAATTGATGCTACAAATGTCAATCTAAAGGTAGATTCTCTAGTCAAATTCTGTATGCCCACTAATATGCCTTCTTTTAACAAAGTCACACAATCTGAAATCTAGTAAATAACCATTTATTTTTGGTCCAGACTAAAAGGGTCTCTCACTCCCTTTGAAGAGATGAGAAATAACAACTTTGGTTCTATGTCAGCTGTAAAGTTTTTAAATTTCTCATTTTGGGAAAATTCTTATTGAGAATTTTCCCCCTTTCTAACATCAACTAGTTTTTTAATTATCATCCATCTGGTATCCAGACAAACTGTTGCTAAGACCAAGAATTTGCTTGGCAATGGCCACTTTTACCACTATCATCACTGAATTTCAGGGTTTCTTAGTATACGTGGACTATTATTGACATGGTCTCTGTAGCTAGCCTTCATTGTTTACTTTAGGGTCCTGTAGTACAGGTTGGTCTTCCAAACTGTCTGTGACAGAGTTATATTTCTTGACCTAAAAGCTTGAGATCATCAGAGGTGTGGCACTGATAGTGAAGTCTTTGAATCAGGGTTGGTAGGGTGAACATTTAACAGTAAAGTTACCAAACAGAGGTAGGAACAGAAGGCCACTGACGGCTGCTTTCTCCTCCCCACTGGAAAGGAAGGAGATATAGAAGCATTAACCAGTTTGGAGAGCTACCAATATTCCACAGTGTGTGTGTGTGTGTGTGTGTGTGTGTGTGTGACAGACAGACAGACAGGCAGAGAGAAACAGAGAGAGATAGAGAGACAGAAGGAAAGAGAGAGTTATTCACCAAGATAAAATTATCTGGACTGCATTTTCCAGAAAAATATGCAGGTGCCTGCTATGATATGCAGTATGCCTGCACACTCTTGATGAGGTAAGGAGCACTGCCAGGATAAGAAGGGTTTTTTGTTTTTGTCTTTTTAAGGCTATAGGTGTCTTGGGGAAAGAGTTGGTTGCAGAAATCCAGGCATTAGGGGGAGACAAAGAGAATGACACAGTTGTCATTGAACTGATCATAGTATTCTATAGTTTCGCCATCTTGTATGAAGAATGATGAAAGCTATAAAATCTGGAGGAAAAGGCTTGAATTTATTTTGTTCCCAAGATATTAGCACCCTCTGTGCTGAGAGAAGTCAACATTCTCTAGTTAGAACAAGATTAGAAGGGAAGTGGTTAAATAGAATAGCTTCAGAATCTAATCTTCAACACCAGTGCCATGAATAATCTGACTGCATCCCTCTCCCAAAGGAATTAATTGGTGGCTTTAGGCAAAAAAAAGAGCTAAGAACTTAGGAAGCTACAAAATATAATGTTATTGGCATGTGCCTGAGCCCACAGTCTTATAAGCATAGGTGAACCAGAAAAGGGAATGAACCTGCTCCATGATCATGCCAGAGAACTTCAGTCCAGGGCACAAGCAGGGAACACAGGCTACCACCATAAAAGACCAAAACTTTGAGGACAGGTTAAATCACATGGTCAATTTCCCTAGCATGGCCTTTATTATTACTCATTTATATAGTGCTTTAAGATTTATAAAGCATTTTCACCACAGCAATGCTGTGAGATATATAGCACAAATATTATTAATTCCATTTTACAGATGAAGAAACTGAGGTTCATAACAATGAAGTGGCTTGCTATGATCACATGGATAGTGAGTGTTAGAGCCAACATTTGAACCCAGGATTCTTGATATCAAATCTAGTGCTCTTTCTATTATGACATGCCAGCTCTAATCTCAACTAAGTGTACCCTAACCTTCTGGCTTCAATCTCCCCTCCCCCCCCCCGAAATTGGTTTCACACTGGTTTCCCTCATCTCAGTTCACTGGATTTTTGGAACTCCAAAGGAGCTCTTAGGCCAACCCCACACTGACCTTTTGGTTTATGCTTATTTGACTCTTGAGTCGGACTTCATCATTCCTCCTAGGTTGGGATTACCCTTCCCTTGCCCCAGTGTTTACCTAATCATTGGCCAGGATTTGCCAGCCCCTTCCTAGATAGTATCTGACATCATGAAGTGAATTCCACAGATGAAGTTTCCTTTCTTATTTATCCCCTCCTTTCACACATAGAAAATACATAGACTTAAAGAAAAGGTACACCAAGAGAGGGAATGAGTGATTTGGCTTAAGAAGGAAATAACATACACACTTAATTGGGTATGGAAATCTATCTTACCCTATAGGAAAATAGAAGAGAAGGAGATAAGAGAGGGAGGAATAATAGAAGGGAGGGCAGATTGGGGGAAGGGGTAATCAGAAACAAATACTTTTGAGGAAGGACAGGGTCAAAGGAGAGAATAGAATAAACGGGGGGTGGGATAGGGATGGAGTGAAATATTGTTAGTCTTTCACAACATGACTATTATGGAAGTGTTTTGCATGACTACACATGTATAACCTATATCAAACTGCTTGCCTTCTCAATGAGGGTGGGTGGGGAGGGAGGAGGAGAAAGAATTTAGAACTCAAAGTTTTGAAAACAAATGTTAAAAATTGTTTTTACATGTAACTAGAAAATAAGATACACAGGCAATGGGGTATAGAAATCTATCTTAACCTACAGGAAAATAGAAGGGGAAGGGGATAAGAAAAGGGGGGGTGTAATAGAAGGGAGGGCAGATTGGGGGAAGGGGTAATCAGAATGCATTCTGTCTTGGGTAAGGAGGAGGGGAGAGATGGGGAGAAAATTCGGAAATCAAAATCTTGTGGAAGTGAATGTTGAAAATGAAAAATAAATAAAATTAAAAATTAAATAAATTAAATAAATTTTAAAAAAGAGAGACACCAAGAACTAATTTATCCAAAATCCAAAATGTATTTTAAAGTGTTTGTTGTGTGTTCAGTCTTATGAATCTGGATTACAACATAGAGGTCATCTAGTCAAACCCTCTTATTTTATAGATGAGGAAACAAAGGCCCAGAGAGGATAAGTGAGTGATTTGCCTAACACCACAGAAGTAGTAAGTGGCAGAGCTGGGATCAGGTAAAGGTTAAAGAAGAAGAAACTGTCTTTGAATTTCGGCTCAATTAGATTCACCAACCATTGGTTGTTTATTACATGGTACTATATTAGATGTTGGGAAGGAAGGAGGTCCTAAG
Source organism: Phascolarctos cinereus (assembly GCF_003287225.1). NCBI lineage: Eukaryota > Metazoa > Chordata > Mammalia > Diprotodontia > Phascolarctidae > Phascolarctos > Phascolarctos cinereus. Next base: position 175,114,523 of record NW_027555958.1, read on the forward strand.
ATGACAGGCTGGCCAGGAGGTAATAGGGATAGTACTAGAGAGGAAGATAAATAGCCTGTCATCCAACAATGGAACTTGGTAAAAAGGAGAACTGGAAAGAAAAGAATTTGTCAGTTTTTGTCCACCTCTGTCCAGGATAGGTTATCTCAACAAGCTAAAACCCAATCCATTGGGATGTAATGCAGATTTAATGCAAAAACATTTCTTTAGAAGTCTGTATCATACCTTTGACTGTATTCAAACATGAGTCAGTTCATCAGATCTTAGAACAGAGGTAAGTATGCTGAGTACCAGGCTTGAGGCATGCCTTGTAACTCCATACCACCAATCTGCCACTAGGACCTTTTCCAGCTTTCAAAAAAGAGTATAAAGGACAGTCATTCTTTCAAATGTATCTGGTCCATAGTGATAGTGGCATTCAGCAAGACTGTTCATTCTAAGCGGGCTGCAGTTTAATCACAACAAATGTTGTCCTCCTCCATTCATCCTTGAGTTAACTGAAGACCTAATTCAAGCCCTGACATGTATTAACGGGACTCACATACTCTTCTAACAATTAAAATGCAGTGTGGTAAGTTCTCTCATAGATAGGGCCGTGAAAACTATGTCTAGTGCATGACCCAGTGGAAAGATCATTTCTCAGAAAAAGCTTATGGGTCATACTTGGCCCAAATCTTTCATCATTTGCACAAGCAGTTGCCACTGGCTTCAGGATGTGTTACACACAAGTGGTGACATGAGAGCCAGGTTGGCTGAAAAAGAGTTGTTGACAGTGTTCAGGGTAGATTCCTTTGGATAACAATGTATCACAAAAAAAAAGACCTTCAAAAAACAGATTTGGAAATCTGAGTGCAGTCATTGGTTATATTAAATAAAACTTTCACCGTTAGCTACTTTGGAAAGGATGTAGTATGGGTCCAGGAGATGAATTCAGCTAGAAATAGGTTCTTATAAGAGTTTTTAAAAATCCCAAAGTTCTAACTGGGATTTCTTTTCAAACTGTTATTTAAGAATTGTCTAATTCTGGATCCAACAACATTTATTCAAATTTTCAATAAGTAACTAGTGGTTATGATTATCACTATAGAGGGTATAATTGGCTAGGGGCAGCTACGTACCAAAGCAGATAGAGTACAAGACCTGGAGTCAGAAAGACTCATCTTCCTGAGTTCAAATCCAGCCTCAGACACTTCCTAGTTGTGTGACCATGGCCAAATCACTTCATCCTATTTGCCTCAGTTCCTCATCTGTAAAATAAGGTGAAGAAGGAAATGGAAAACTGCTCCAGTATCTTTGCCAAGAAAACCCCAAATTGGGTCACAGAGTCAGACAGGACCGAAACAATTGAATAATTGGCTAGTTAGTACTCATCATCAACCTAATCCCTTTGTTTTGGGAGATTTAATCAGTCATATCTTGCTACAGCAATAAGCTCATTTTTTAGCTTACAGAAAATAGAATGGACTCTTAGGTCCACCTGGTTCCCTCTTTGCCTGTTTTATGAAGTTTATATCAAATGAAAAGTTAGGAAGTAAAATCACAAAAGCTCAGTCTCCAGCTAGAAAAATTCCTAACATTTAGGAAGAGCTTTGGCTCTCTGAACTAATTTAAATTTTTGTTTATCTCTAACTCCTGACTGCTTTATGTTTCAGACAAAAATCAGTATACAAAAACCATTTAGGTAAAGGAATTAAATTTAAAAGCATGTACTAAGCACCTTCGCACCATTCAGTTAAGTTCTTTACAAATATTATCTCATTCAATCCTTGGAACAACCTGGGGAGGTGAGTGCTATTATTATTCCCATTTTACAAATGAGGAAATTGAGATTGTCAGAGGTTGGCTGTCATGCCTAGGATCATACAGTTATTGTCTACGCTTAGATTTTAATCCAGGTCTTCCTGCTCCAAATTCAGGGCTCTGTCCACCGCCCCACCTAGCTGCCTCTATGCAGAACATATTATAGTATCAGTTACTGTAATGGAGGCTTTGGGAACTTCTATAATTGCTTGAAGAGCAATAAATAAGATCGGTCACCTCACTTGACTTTTCTGAGCTGATATGTCTATAGAGGCACAATGATCCTCTTTATCTCTCCCTTCTTTGCTATATAGCTCAGCCCTGCTTTCATTTTCTCATTTCAGTTTCTCCTTCTGCCTTATTGTCTTTAGACCACCTTTTCCTTCTGGCTCATACCATTAAGTCCTGGATGAGACTGAGAAGGCTGTTTCTGCCACTTAGCTCTTGAGCTTCTTTTTCCTTCTAGTCTCCTCACAGATTATATATGCCCCTTTAAGAACACCTGTGCATGATTCAAGTTCATCTCTGGCTCCAAGATTATTACAGCCACAAAATGCTCTCAGGGCTGAGAGGGAATGCTTGTCTCTCTGAAACATAAATCCCAGAATGCCAGTCATTTCTCAAACTTCGATTCCACTTAAATCATAGGCTCTTTATTCAAAACCTTTTTTGAGGAGGGGGGAGGAGAGCAAAATGAGATGGAGAGGAGGAATGATCTCCAAAGTTAGCTGAGATGAGGTATACTCAGAGCTTATCAAGCACAGAGTCTCTTCAACCCCATGTATTCAAAGTGTACCTAGCTTGGTAGGACTTAACAGACCTTTCATTATCCACCTTATCCTTGGAGAACCCAGTCACCTCCACACTACAGAGAAACATCAGTGTGGGACTTTGGTGGAGGCTTGCATAAATCATCTGAATAATATTTGCTTTAATTTTTCCTCTTGGAGATCTAGCTTCAGGCTCTATGATAAGGATGGCTCCACTCATGAAGTATTCCAAAATCCTTTCATTTTTAGTCATTTCTATGCTCCAGAGGACAAAATGGGATAAGATTTGGAAGAAATGGATGGTCTAGAGAATGCTACATTTCTATGAGAAATGAAGTTGTAGGGAGATTAAGGGTACACTGAATAAAATATGGCACCAAAGCACTCAGGTTTTGCTACTAATTGATAAGTATAAAAAGGTAAAAATTTGGGCTAGATGGAGGGAGACTAGTGACCCTGCTTCCTTAGCTTAGCTTTTGTTCTGCCTCAAATTCATATGTAGCTAAGCCAGAGAGAATCTTAGGAATTTGTCTGAATTATCTAAACCCTAAACCATACAGTTACGTATAACAGGAGACTCTGAATAGCAGTTCAGTCCTAGGAGTTCAGAGACATAGGATCATAGATTTAGAAGATGGGACCTTAAAGGCCATTAAATCCAACCTCTTTAGTTTATTTATAAGAAAATTGAGGCAGAGAGAGCTTAAATGACTTGCCCAGAGTCAAAAAGCTAGCAAATATCTAAAGTGGGATTTGAACTCAGATCTTTCTGACCCTAAGTTCAATGTCATATTCACTATGCCTTGCTGTGAAAGGTAGGTTGAAGATTGGGGTCACTGATGGGTGTCCCTAATGAAGTATAGAGTTGGTTAGCCAATCCTTTTTCCTCCCTCCTTTCTGCTGGATAGGGGCAAAGATGAATCCTTCCCTGGTCTTTTCTATCTCCTGTCTGGAAGGAGGAGGGGTAGGGCAAGATTTAGGATGTAGCAATCTTTTCTCTTCTCACCATCTTCTACTGCTTCTCACCTTTCTCCCTGAGATTCAATTAGCCCCATACTGCTACAAGAATTAAATAATTTTTTAGCCTACTGGCCCTCAGCTTCAACTGATCTCCTCTATTGTCTTATGGAGTTTAGAGCAAATCAAAAGTTAGTAGTACAATGACAATAGCTCAGAGCCCACAGGTAAGAAAACTCCTAACACTGAGGTCTTAATTTAATTATTTTTAATCTTTAGTTAACACATGGCCTCTTTATGTTTGGTGCAAAAATCTGCAGGTAGCAAACATTTAAACATTAGAAGAAGCAAGCAGAATGTCACAATATCTTTCATTGGATTTGTATGAGAGGAAAGAGCTTTTTTGGAAACTATATTTCCCTACATTTTTGAAGAGGTGGATATAACCGCTAGCTTTAACCTGACTCCTTGCTGCAAGATCCTAGGGAGAGGGGAGAGGGACACAATGGCTCTTCTTGATCTACCATAGCTCCATCCTCCCTTTAATTTCTCTTTCACCTGCTGCCCTTATACTATTGATTCTTCCTATCTCACTTCTTTAAGTACTAGGTAGGCCTTGGGACACTCTCCCTACTATAGCTCAGACCTTTTTAAGTCCCCACCTAATCTAAGTTTGGGGGTGCTCTACTTGGATTTTGTTTGCCGAGTATGGTGGCCATGACTAAGGAACCCTCAGTCTGTCCTTTCTAGGGCAAGCTTTTAGCCACTAGCTAACAGAGATAGCTAAGAAGGCCCTGAAGAAATGAACATACCAGTACAAACTACAAGACCAGCTAAGCCCAGAAGAGCAATGTGCCTAATGAGGAGCAGGCTGAGCAAAGATCCTGTAGCCAGCAAGAAACAGGTCTATCCAGCAAGTCCAGTAAAGTCTGCAAAATGCTAAGTAAGAAGTGGGTCTAGTTATAGCAATGTGATGATGTCATCAGAAGATATCAGGGATCCTACATCACTGATGGGTATAACAATGCCATTTAATACTAATACAGTATTTTAGGATTTGCAAAGCATTTTGCCTATGCTATTTCATTTGATCCTTACAGTAAACCTATAGGGTAGCTATGATTATCCCCATATTATAGATGAGGAAACTGAAGCTGAGAGAGATTAAATGACTTCTGTAGGGTCACACAGCTAGCAAGCTTCAGGAGTAGGATTGGAACTCAGGTCTTCCTGACTCTAAATCCAGTGCTTTGTTCGCTATACCACCTTGCTGGCCCTCTACAAGTATTTCCTACATGTGAGACTTTCATTTGTAATCCTATGCATGCTCACTCATTTAACTGGTAGTATGTATATTTGTGAAAGAGAGTGTGTAAGGTTTATGGAGGGAATGTTCTATTGCAAATCTTACTAGGTTCTTTCATCAAATGCTCTTGCTTTAAACTGTGTCCTCCAGCCAATTCAAGCAAATGTAAATGAATTGGTAGCGGGCTTGTGAGCTGTCCTTTTGAGTGAACTTGGAGCCACAGAGTTGCACTTGGGTCACACTCGGGTGTGAAAGAGGGGTGCTACAAGCATTACATAGGCAAAGAAACAGCTGTATTAAGGGGCTACCAAGACTAAGTATAGATATCAATGAAGTGGTCAATTCCGGAGCCCTATAATGACTCCAGGCTGAAAATTTCAAAATCGAGTTATCCAAGATTGCATGCAATGGAAAGCATCTCCTCTTTCTGAGGTAAGTAGGAACTCCATCACCACTAAACAGCTATTTCAATTCACTCAAGCTTTCAAGAGGATTTTCTGTGTAAATAGTCAAATATGGGTACTACTGAGTTAGGCTACATACTTTAAGAAATTTATTTTAGGAATAAGATTTAAACTGTAGCTTCGTTCATATTGAATGCAATAATCAGTATTGGCTCCAGGGAGCAGATGAAGGGTCAGGGTAAGGATCAAAGGAAAATTCAGAAGAATTTGCCAACAGTGAAAAATCCTAGATCACATTGGACATCAATACTATGATTAGGTCAGAATCCCTTTCTTTTGTATATTACAAATCAACCTCTTTGATCTCTTCTACCTCAGAGTTGGGTCTTCTGATTCTAAATTCTGTTCTCTATCTACATCAAAAAAGCAACATTTTTGAGGAAGTGTGGAAAGAGACCTGTATTGTGAGTCTGGGAACATATATTTGAGTCCTGGCTCTGCCACTGGAAAATGGTGTGGCCTTGGCCAAAACACTTCCTCTCTTTGGACCTCAGTTTCCTCACCTGTAAAATGAAAGCAGTGGACTAGATGACCTTCAGTTCTATGATTTTGAGGCAACAAGGTATTCACTATCATAACATCTTCCAAGTTTAGGGTGGCCTATTTCTTAGGACATCTATGCATTTTAAGTGGAAATATTCTAGACAAAGCCTTTTATTCAATTGGAAAGGATTTTTAAAATGACATCCTTATTTGATGAATGTTAAATGCAACTTTTTGATAGATATTTAAAATATTCCCCACATATTATTTCACTGTTTCCTCAGCATATACTGGTACCTATTTAATATGGGAATTTATGTTTCTTCTCTATCCAGTGTGAGCCAAAGTTGTATAATATTCATCAAAAATCAATACCACATGTAATAATACAGAATACTACATGTACACAAGGGGGCAAAGTTACTGCTGTTTAGGGAAACCTGAATTTCCTGGCTTTGGCAGGGTAAAGTTGCAGCCACCAGTCCTGTACTAACATAACCTTATTTTATTGCAAATTTATTTTCGTTTTGAGTCCTAATTACCCCCTTTAAAATCTTAAACCACCATCAAGGTTTGCTCTGGCACTGGAGCACCAAAAACACTTGGAAGTCAAATTACACCACCCTGGCAACCACCAGGCATGAAAGAAATGGAAAAACCTACTGGATACACCTTTTTGCAATGAAGTAGAGGCTGGTACTGAGGAAGTTTGAAGTAGAAAGGTAAGATTTAATTTATTCTCTTCATCTAGCCCACGTCTCATCAAAAAATCCTGGAGCTGGGGAGTCCCAGATAAGTTTGAGTGATACTCACTCAGTTACTCTCTGACGCACACTAAATTAAAAAAAAGTGATTGCATCTGGGACAAATTGAGCCCCACTTGGAGTCATTTCTCTTTACAGACTGTAAACGCTAAAAGGTCCTTAGCTCCATGCTCCCCAGTAAATGGGCTTACCCTGGTGGCAATGGGACAGATCAGCAGTATGCTGCCACACTGGTACTGTGCAGCATCTTTCTTCCTCATCCAGGTACCTCTTGGCAAGGTCAAGTTCCTTGTCATCCCTCCATTCCCCCACATCCCAAGCTCTGAGGGGAACGCTTTGGGATCTCTTTTGCACACACGCAGGAAATGAACCTACAGAAACCCAGACAGACAGACACCCACTCGTCGTCCTTCTCCCTACCCCCATCCTGCTGTCCAATGCGATTTCGGAGCCCCAGCATAACCCTGGGCTGGTACCCGCACGGACACGGGACAGGCCTGGCAGCGCGCGGACTGGGGCAGTGCAGAGCTCTCCAAGCCCTCGTGAAAACCCGCGCGAGGAGGACAAAGCGCGAGCTGACGCGAGCAATAGGGCGGCCGCTGCACGCGGGGAAGGAAAGCAGCAGCGGGCGGCCGCGGCAGCAGGCGGCGCCTTGAAGCGCGCGCCACTTCGGGCGAGCCAGCGGAGTGCGCGCTCCCGGGGCCCTCCCCTCCCTCCTCTTCCCCTTCGCCAAGGCTCCCTCCCTCTCCTCCCCTCTTCCCCCCCCGCCCGCCTTCCCCCGCTCCCGAACCCCGAGCGCTATTCGCGGAGCGGCTTACGCTAGTTTCTGAGCGTACGGTACCCCAGTGGCTGGAGAGGCTGCGCTACCCGAATCCCGTAAAGTTATTGTGAATGGGGAGTGAGGTGACGTCAGCCCCCGAATGTCAACAATGTAGCGATTGAGAGTGTGGGCGTTCCGTAGAGAGAGCGCGAGCCAGGGAGAGCGAGTAACAAACAGAACCGAGGAGCAGCCGCCTGAGCCGCCGCCGCCGGAGCAGCAGCAGCCGCAACAGCAGCAGCAGCAGCAGCCGCCGCCGCCGTCGCCGCGCACGCCGGGGCTGCGAGAACCGCCGCCGCCGCCGCCGAACTACCAAGCTTACAACCGCCACTGCCTCCTGCAAACAGCAGCATTGAACAGTATAAGCCCACGGCGGAGCTCGATCCGTGCGTGACACCGATTCTTCCCCGCCAGCCAAACACCCCCACCCCCAACCCCCCGGCCCCCCGCAGCCGCCTACCTCCTCCACCCGCTCTCTCGCCTCTCTCTCGCCCCTTCCCTTGTTACATTTCCCCCCTACCCCCTCCCTTTCCCTACGGACTTGGGGAGGCTGGGAACGAGCTGCCATGTGATGCCTGTCTGGCCGGGTTTCACTTGGTAACCCCCGAACCGAAAGCCACACACCGGCTGGCCGGCCGAAGCCGGGGCCGGGGGGTGGGCGGGGGGTGCTTGCAAGCTTGAAGACTGCGAGAGAGAGAGAGAGGGAAAGACGCAAAGTTCCTGGAAAAGGTGAGTCCTCTTTTTTTCTTTGCAGGCTTGCCTTTTGCCAGGCTCTTTGGTGACGGGGGAAGTTTTCGGCGTGGCTGACCTTAGGCGAAGGGACGAGCCCTTTCCAAAGTGGGAAAAGGGACACTGGAGGAGAGGGTGGGGGACGGAGAAAGGGCGGAATGGTGAGGGGACGGGAGCTGGAGAGAACTGTGTGGTTCTGGAGGAAAAGAAAGGGGAGGGCGAGGCGAAGAGAGGCAGGCGTAGCCGGAGTGGAAAAGGAAAGATCTCTTGGGGTCCGTCCGGCTCGCTGAGTGTGCAGCTAGCGATTCTTTGCAGAGCATCCTCCTCTTCGGCTTTTATGACATTTTCTGGGAATGGGGAAGGAAATGGGAGGTTTTCCCCGACGGACGCTGTGTGGTGTGTGTGTGTGGTGTGTGTGTGTGTGTGTGTGTGTGTGTAATCGCCTTGTCGTTTGCAGTAGGGGAAAATCTGTATTATATTCCGCATGTGTCGATGGGTGTTTTGGAACAGCAGGGGAGGAGGAGCGGAGGGTAATAAGTCAGGCGTGCGGGAGGGTTTGGGGAGGTGTTGGGGAGAGAGGTTTTTGTTTTGTGCCAGCGGAGCAAAGCAGTTGTCAGATCTTCAGGCCTTTTAACCCGAACTGTGGGCGGTGGAATGGAGTAGCCACCACCGCCACACCACCATCCCTCCATCCCTTTACCCGGTCCTCTTCTTCCTCCCTTACCCAGCCGCCACCTTCCCCTTTCCCTTCGCGGCGCTTGAGCCCAAGGCTCGAAGTCCGCTGGCCAACACTTGGCCACCTCCGAGCAGTTTTCGCGTCAGCTGTCATCTATCTGCTGCCGCCGCAGGTCAGCTTGGACTCCAGCCGCCGCAGGCGTGGGGAGAATGCACAAGTCCGGTGTCGGGGAGGGAGGAAGAATTGGAGCTACCCGCAGCAAATTATGGACCACGGCGGGAAGCAGGGGTGGGGGATGGGGGGAGAGTCCCCAAATTAGTCTGGGAGAGAACACTGTAAGAGACTGTACGTTTGGCATCTCAACTGGAGTAAGCTCTTTCAAGAGGGATATCCTTTTAAACATCCTCCTGTATAAAAGTGTTATTACTCTCTCTCCTAGCTCCGCTCTGCTTCCCGCCCCGAAATCCTAAGCTTCGCTCTGCTGCAGAAGAATTTTTATTAAAGATTTACGCCTCCCACCCGCAAGCCAGGGAATTGTCAATCAAAAGTGTTCTGGATCCCTCAGCTTGCCTTTCTCCCCCAACCCTTCCCACCCCTCCTCCAGCCCCGCGTGAGTCTGAGACTCTGGCCGGAGTCGGCAGTGGAAATAGGAGTTTGAAAGGAGATGCTGCCTTTTGTAATTCACTAGCCACCCTCCCCGCACATAACCATAGGAGAGGGAAAACAAATGAGCATCTTGGTGACCTCTGTCTAGCTCGGAATTCGAACCTTACCTTCCCAAGGAAGGAAGTGCTGACTCCTGTAGTAAGAGAGCGTTAGCTCATGTTGGGTGGTGGTGTGTTTACATTCCCTTATTGTAAGTGATGTTTGGTGTCTTGCACTTAGTTTTCTTTTAGACGATTTTTTACAACTTGGGTGAAGTTACAGTTGAGATACTTGGGTGACTTTTAATTTCTTTGCTGGGTATTCGAAAACCCAGCCTGCCAGCCAGTCTTTCCAGACTGGTGGTGTGCCAAGGGTAGAACCATCTATTAAATGGTCCATCACAGAAAACCTGAGATCGGAACAGTGCTCCCTGGTTAGAATTGCATTTCTTAGACATCACCTTTGGTGATGAATTTCTCACGCTCTGTGTAAATTTCATCTGTTGAGTGTATTTAACTAAAAAGGGTAATTACTTCAAATAAAAATCCTTTCCTGCCTAGTGGGAACCCTGGTGAAGATGATGTTTAATGAGATATTTTGCTTTTGTCTGTTTAGAGTAAAATTAGAGATGTTAACTCTGATAACGATTTTCTCAGATCATTAAAATGTAACATGTAGGAAAGGCAGTTTGCTGCAGAGGCTCTGGCTGTCATGAAAGAAACTAAGTGTGAAATCATGCTTCTTTCCTTTTGTGGAACAGGCTATTTTTGTAATCCAGAGTGCGTCTTTCTTAAAAATGCTTTGGTTATTGTGAGATCACCCTAACCTGATCACAGAAATACTGGCAGTTCTGGAGTAAACTGCATTTTTTCATTCTTTCAGGTAATAATAAATGTGAGTCAAAAATGACATCTTGTTAGAATCAGTCTTTAGGATGTAAGAAAGATTGCAAATTACAGTGTTGTTATTCAGGCTGCTGTCGTTAAACGTATGTCAGCATTTTCATTAAAAATTCAGTTTTTCAATAGTTTATAATTTCACCATAAAACTTTTAGTGGCAGAAATGCTTTTCACTTAGAAGATCTTTGCTTAAAACATTCTGATTTTTAAAAAATGGATTGATTGTTTACTTTGTTCCTCTTAGTGCTTTCAAAATGTAGACAGTATTTAAATGGTCTGATAGAGATGGAATTCAAAAGTGTGACTGCAGCACCATAGAGTAATTGCTTTTAATACTGAGAGGGAAAAAAATAAGTTGAAGGTTATATTCGTACAGACTTTTCATATTAAGTATTAGAATATTTCACATTTGTTATTTGATTCCTAGCAATGAGTGCTTCTTTCTGAAATTTTGACTGTTTCCTCTGTAGGTAGATGAAAATGTCAGTTATTTTGTGCATTGATATTATATGTGCAAATACATTCTTCATACATATCTTGACTCTAACCAAACTTAATGGCACAGTTTTCTGATAGATTTATAACTGTTTGTAAGACACCTCTCCCCTCAAAAAAAAAAAAAAAGAAAGAAAGAAAAAAGAAATGCAGGTAGGTAGGAGGAAAGGTCTGTTTCTAATGGTGCTGGTTACTGGGAAGAAATCATTTATCATCTTTTTCTTGAACTCTCTATGGCAGTTCTCTAGCCTTGCTTCGCCTCTTGGGGCCTTTGTGTGGGGCTTAATTATTTGCAAACTGCTTTGAAATCCCCAGATGAAAGGCAGCATATAAGTGCAAAAAGTATTGTTATTTGGATATGGATGTTAATGAGCCATTACAGTTCTTCAGGAAAATGTCTGTTCAAAGATGGTAGGAAACATTGCCACCTGATAATAACTGCTTAAAAGTAGGTTCAGATTACCAACGAGATAATTCACTCCAACCTTGTCCTTTTCAATTTGTTGCAATTCATTTTGTGATCAAAGTGCGTTGCATAGAGCCAGATGGTCAGGTTCATGTTCACATCTATGCTGGGCCAGTACTTCACTTCTGGACCTCTTTAGCACCTCTCTGTAGAGCTAGAGGGAGTGAGTTATTCATTTGCATTTGTGATGATCACTTCAGAGAGCCTCCTAGGAGGCCAACAAAAAGGTTTTAGACCAATTTGTGTTGTTGGTAATTATTTCATTCTAGCTTGATTTCACTGCTATGGAGGACTGGGCAGGTACTCTAGCATGTATCAGGTTTTTGTTTTGGGGAATACACAGTGAAACTGGCTCTGGCTTCAGTTTTTAGCAGTGGTACTTTTACTTCCAGGAGGTCAGAAGAATTGAGAAGGAGATAGACAAAGCTGCCTGACTTAAGACAGGCACCCCCATCGGGTGCCTTTCACATATGCTTTCATGAATTAATGGCAGAACAAATATTAATAAATTGTGCTAGGGACACAGATGAAATCCGAGAAGAAAAAATTCTAGCTTTAACAGTGTGATTCCATCTCTTAACTGCCCTTTCCTTCCTCTTTTGCTTGTTATGGACTAAATATAATATAGACAGGTGGTCATGTGGAGAGAGCAGTCGTCTTGGACTCAGGAAGATCTGAGTTCAAATTCAGCCTCAGACACTTGCTAGCTTTGTGACCCTGGGCAAATTATTTAACTTTTCCTCGGCTCAGTTTCTTCATCTGTAAAATGAGGAATAAATAATAGCACCTACCTCCCAGGGTTATTTTGAGAATAAAATGAGATTATACTTGTAAACTGCTTTGAAAACCTTTAAAATACTATATGAATGTTAGTTATTAGAGATGTGGCTTTGGGATATCTGAAGACCGTATTTATTTATTCATTCAGAAAGCCTTTATTAAGGATCTTCTATGTACAGGATAATGTAATTACCTACTTATTATCTATTTATTAAAGATAAGAGATGCTGTCTTCCCAAGATGTATAAAACATTACTTCCTGACCTTAGTTTAAGGTTAAAAGAAGAGGTAATAATAATAACAACAATTAATAATAATAACTAATAACAGTAGCCAGCATTTATATAGGTTTCTAAAGTGCTTTACAAATATTATCTCATTTGATCCTCACAGTAACCCTAGGAAGCAGGAGGTTACTAGCAGAATGCTACATAAGAAGCCTTTCTGATTTTAGAATTGGCTTGTGATTGATAATATTTTCCCCAAGTGATTCCTTCCACAAATTGAAAATTGAAATTTCTGTGCAGAGCATTTGATCCCTCCAGCTCTTAGAATCTTAATCTTCCTTCAAGCCTCAGACATGACCTCTTCTGTGAAACCTTCCCTGAAGCCTGTAATTGTTTGGGCTCTCTTCCTCCTCAAGAATCGTGTTTATATTGACTTTTTAGGTATTCATATTGTCTTCTTGTCATCATCCTTCCTCCTCAAAAATGTAAGCTACTTTGAAGGTAAAGCCTGTCCTTTTGTCTTGAAACCCTAACACCTAACACCGTGCCATACACTTGGTCACTTGCTTCATAAATGTTCATAGAAATTGTATGAAAAGAAACTAGGCTTAGCTTGGAGCAATTTGAGGTCAGAGTAGTCATACTGAAGCCTGGGGAATGTCAGATGTAAATTTAGGGTGATAGTTGGGCATGCTAAATTCAATTTAACAAACACTTATTAATCACTTAACAGTGAATTACTGTGATAAAGACAAAGCCATAGATGATAGAATTATATAGAACCAGTAGGTTAATGGCAGCTGAGAACTGGATTGCAAGGGATTGTGTCTGAAACTTTGGGCATTTTAAATAGCTTTCTAGCTAATTTGCTTTGATTTGTAAATTAATTTTTTCACTTAGCAAGCATTTTATACAGCTAATTTGTATAATGCCAAACTATGTCCAAGGTGAATTTAGCATTTTAATGCTGCTAGCCAAAATTGACTCAGAAGACCAAGAGTTATTTCTTACCTACATGTCTGTGTCTTAGGGTGCAGCTGCATCACAAGACATGAATTTTGAGTGATGGAGGTGAGTCAGTGTGGTGTAATTGAAAAAGCACTAGTCTTCAAATCAAAGAGCCTGGGTCTGAATTCTGGCCCAGCCAAATTAGGAAGTATGTAATATTGGACGAGTCACTTTATCTCTCTAGGCCCCAGTTTTTTAATCTCTAAAATGAAGGTGTTTACTCATCTGTTAAATGATGGCATAGAAGTAGGTGCTCTCTAAAATCCCTTTCAACATTAAACCTAGTTTACTTAAAGAATCTTAAATAGTGCTTTGTTGCCAAGTCAGTATATAATTATTTTAACCTTTAAAAGGAGAAAGAAAGTCAAGGCAAGCCAGAAACTTAGGCTTCTTATCTGGTACTAGATTCTCATAAGTAGTTGACTTACAATATTGCTTATATCTTGCTATACCCATACAATAATATCCTCTCTAATGACCATAATATTTCTAAATAATATGTAAATTTGTCCATATTCTTCTCCAGCTTAATGGTATTACTGAAAGACATAGCCAGCAATTCACTCTTTTTTCTCCTTAGGTTTTCTTCCAAAACAGTAAATCACTTCACTCAGAAAGCTTTTGTCATCTCTCATCCGTACCACTGGAATCAGTGCCAAAACATCTCTCAGCCTTCCCAAGTGACTTTGCAATCAAGGTTCAGGCAGTGTGTAATCCCTTTGTATCTTATCCTCATAATAAATTGGTCTTTGGATCTGTGATCAGTCCTTTTCCTTTCCGTGTCTCTGTATAGATTATTTTCTTCCTCAGCTCACTACCCTTTTCTCATGGCAACCTTAAGAGAAACAACAGATACCATAATGGCTGAAAAAAAAAAAGAAAATATATTTGCCAGTCACGTCCCTCTTGTTGCATTTCCTTCTTACTTTCGTTTTTCAAAAAATTATTTATTCCTCTACTTTCTAGTCCTGTCATATCTCCTTTCTCTTTCCTTTCTTCTTGTTCTAAGCCTTTGACTGCCACATGACAAACTCTGGCTGTCACCAGAAGAAAACATTTCTAGTCCCTTGACAATTTCTGATTCCAACCTGTGACATATTACTGTCTTCCTTCTCTATGGTCCTTTTCAACTCCTTCTACCTGGCCCTCTCCCCTAGTTGTTACTGAAGCTTTTCTCAGTTTTTCCCTCCTATCCCCCACAGGCCATCTCAACCATTACGTATAAGTCCTTATCACATCCTTGTGAAGTAGGGTGTAGCTAGACTGCCTTTATTCTTTCTTCATTTTACATTTGAGGAAACCAGAGTTAATGTGACTTGCCCAAGGTTACTGAATGAGTCAGTAGTGGAATTGGAAAATTGAACATCATGATAACTGTTCCATTGTTCTACCTATTAGCCCACATTCCTCTTGTTTTCAAGATATCTCCTTAAAAGTTTCACGATTTTATCAGTCAATGTAGGTGCTCTCTTCAGCAATGCAGATCACTACTCCTTACTTCACACATTAGCAAATAACTGCATGAGTTGTTGTGGCCAAAAAAAGTCATAATCATAATCATAAGGTGGTCAGTCTACTGGTAATGAACCTATCTGAATTTAACTAGGCTGGTCCTCAGAATTGAGACCCACATACAGTCACTGGGCCCGTATTTGGAGCTTTTGTAGGAGCTGCCTGAACTTGTGTTCTGTAGAAATAGCTTGGAGGGCTCCCAGTCACATCCTCACCATGGTTAGGCATCAGAGTAGCACATCACTGAAGGCCCATTATGATAATATGCAGTAATTACTCACAGAATGTTCACTTTTACTCCTGTGTGCAAAAACATTCATTACCTTTTCAGACTGCAAATTGTCAGCATGTGTGTGGATTCTCACCAAATGGGCCAGAACTGCAGAAATGCCTCTGTGTTGAGGCAGCTTGTCACTTATGACTACTACTCTGAAACAAGTGCCTCTTCCTTTTTATTTGAAGCAACATGGTGTGGGGGGAAAAAAAGTATCCCATCTGGAGTCAGGGGACCAGAGTTTGAATCCTGCCTTTGCTTATTATTATCTGGGTGACTGTAAGCAGGTTGTTTAATCTCCCTTGACTTCTATTTCCTCATCTGTAAAATTAAATTGTTTGTAAAATTGTAAAATTAAATGATCTTTAAATTCCCTTCTAGCTCTATTTTTAGGGATTTCATTCTTCTAGACCTATTAATTATCTCCTATCTCAGAAGTATTTACTTTCCTCTCTCTGTGGCCCTAGAGTCTCTTTGTCCACTTTGAGTTATCATAAGATGCCTGAAAGAGACCCCAGAATTTCATTACCAAGATTTAGGTGTGTCTCTGTGACAATTAAAAGTAAACTTGTTATTTTTTATTTTTATTTTGTTTTATTTATTTTTTAAATTAAAAACTATGAAAATAATCAGTTGCCATACTGGGGGGGTGGAGTACACATCATATTCTTTCTAAAAATATATTTTAGATTATTTCATTAAATATTTCCCGATTACATGTAAAAAATTTTAACATTCATTTTTTTAGATTTCCAGTTTCAGAATCCCTGCCTCCTTCTACCCTCTTCCCCATCCCTTAAGAAGGCACACAATATGATAATGATATATATATATATATATATGAAATTGTGTAAAACATATTTCTATATTAGCTGTGTTGCAAAAGAAAATGCACAAAAACCTCAAGAAAAATAAAGTTTAAAAAAAAGTATGCTTTAATCAGCACTCAGAGTTCATCAGTTGCCTCTGTGAAGGTAAATAGCATTTTTCACGGGGCTTCTTTGGAATCGTCTTGATCAGAGTAGCTAAGTCTTTCACAGATGATCATCCTTACAATGCTGTTGTTACTGTGTACCATGTTCTCCTAGTCCTCCTCACTTCACTTTGTATCAATTCATATATGTCTTCTAAGGTTTTTCTGAAACTATCATGCTCATCATTTCTTAGAGCACAATAGTATTCCATCACAATCATATACTACAACTTGTTCGGCCATTCCCCATTTGATGAATAGCCCCTCAATTTCCAGTTCTTTGGCACCACAAAAAGAACTGCTATAAATATTTTTGTACAAATAGGTCATTTTCCCTTTTCTTTGATCTCTTTGGCATACGGACCTAGTAGTGGTTACAAATCATATTCTGGATGTGTAGGTATCCACTCCTATTTTGATTATTTAAATTTTTTTTGTTTTTACATGATCAGAAATTAAATGGGGAGAAACCAAATGATCTTTTAAGTCTCACTTCCAAGCTTGGTTCTGGAATGACAGCTTTGATCCAAAGTAGGGTAACTGTCCCTAGAACAGAGTGTTTGAGAGCCATTTGCATGCCTCATTATCCAAGACACTTGAATGAAGATCTTGTAGTAAATTATTAACTTTTAATTTCAATGGATCTATGATCTCATCAATGTGAGTTTTTGTACCAGATGCATACCTTTTTATCCTGGGTGACTCTTGTCCCTTTACTCCTATAAATCTTATTTAACATAGGGTATCTACGCAATGTATTAGAGACCTTCTTCTCAGTTTCTTAACAATAAAAGTATACCAGTGTAGCATTTAGGCTTTTCTCTGCTATCCCTTGCTCTAGATACACCTCCTTCTCCAGACATCTTTGTCTTTAATAGTATATATCTTCTTTATACATTGCTTCTAATCAGAATTGCAGGTAGGCGATAGAGGGATGTTGGGTAGACATAAATAGGCCACAGCATATATTACCAAAGACTGATTGCATGTAAGGGTGGTATATTCTATTAACGAAACTAATTCTATTATCTATCTCTGTTTAAAAAGATTATTATTTTTAAAATTCTGAAAAATGCTCATACTTTGATTATCTTGTGATATTAGGAAATGATTTACTTTTATGCAAAGGATGAAATTGCAAAATAATTTTTCTGTGAACTGGTATTGTTTGTGCTCTGATGCATGTTCTAATAATGGCATTCTTTAGATATACGTATCTTGTTGTTCATTTAGGGGATAGAGAGTGAGAGTGATGGTGGGATAGAGGAATATGTCGACAGTGTTTTGGATGGAGAGGAATAAGGTGAAGTCAACAATTCACCCAAGAGGCATGTTAATACACTGAGGAAGAAAGCCTGATTTAGACATAATCATTTTAAAGCGCCCTATTATAAATATTGGCTTCCAGTAATAGATAAAAGTAGGTGACCTTTATTCTCATTATAGTCCATTTCAGGGAAATATTATCTTTACAGATTAATGTGTTGCAACTCTTTACTAAAGGTTTGAATGGATTTTTAAAGAACTAGGCAGGGGTAGTTTAGTGGGCAGTGACCCTCAGGTTACCTGAGGTTTTCAGGGTTACTGTTCAGAATGCTTTCTCAATGTTCTGTCCATTCTGGTTACCAGGTCTTCATTTTCAGCTGAAAGACATTCTGTGGCAGCTGTCTAAATTTTAAGTGTACATTCAAAGTTCCAACTGAGGAACTATAATATGTCTGCAAGTAGTGGGCTCATTTTTGGTATTTAGTTGAATTGGGAATCTTTGTAGTCAGCTGAATAGTGAGTGATACTTAGTGCATCACTGTTGGGGGCTTTATGTGATTTTTAAAAACCAAGTAGATGAGTGCGTACAGATTTCTGTGCAAACAATGATGAGCTTAAATTAAAGCTGCTGATTTACTAGGAGAATGACTTGCATTGATTTGAAGAATATCTGTATGGGTTCAAGATTCCATATTATGCAAATCAGCGAACACTGAAGAGTCAAACTGTGAAAGATATAAAATTAAATATGTCATATCTTATTGCTTATTCAGGAAAGAAAATGTAGGTATATTGGGAAGTTACTCTCTGTTTTCCATTCATCTCATGCGAAGAGGCCAAAGTCTGAGCTGGCTCTAGGCAAAATTGTGATACAAGAAGTTAGTTTTTTTGGTTTTGGGTTTTTTTTTTTACATTTCTAATCTTCCTTTTCTGTACGTCTCCCCTCTTTTCTATCATTTTCCCTTCCCAATCCTCTACCCTTCACCTGGTTTCTTCATATGCTTTTCTCTATTGCTTCCCCTCTGAAAACAAGCTCTCAAGAGAGGAAGAAGCAGTGTGATGTAGAAGAAAAAGCATCAAATTTGGTATCAGAAGCTGGCTCTGAATCCCGATTCTGCTACTTGTTCCATGTGTAACCTTGTGCCTATCACTTAACCTCTGGCTCTTATTTTCAGCATCTATAAAATGGGACTTTTGGTTTAGATCACCCTCTAAAGTCCCTTCTACCAAATCAAATGATCTAATGAGAACTCATGTACCCCAAAGTATAAAGAGACTTTTTATTTAGTAGATTACTTCTCATCAGCATTTTAATAGATGACAACTGAATTATGCCAAAGAGTTGAATCTTTAACTGGTAAAATTTCAGACATCAACTTGTGGTGGTGAGAGGCATTTTGGGAAGCAGAGAAGGCCTCTGCGGCCTTCGGTAAGCAGTTGCCTACTCAAAAGGCCTTTCCTGGTCAGAGTAATCTCACTATACAGATTAGAGGATAATAACTGCTTTGGTATATACAGGAGAAATGGCTTTTCTTTCATGTTATAATAAACTTGACAGGGAGAACCACCTTTCCCTATATTCTTCCAAATACTGGACTCAATAGCATGCACATTGTAGCAAGTCACTCTTTTATTTGATATTTAAACTAAAGCCTCAGGTGAAAGTCACCAGGTCTATAATTAGGAATTCTTGTCAGTGTCAATGTTAGTGAACCTGAAATTCTCTATTATTCTTGAATATTTAATTTTAATGGAAAAAAATAGCAGTGGCATTGGTTTTGAGATATTTTTTCTCCAAGTTCTTTACAAATCAGTCCTTAGCACCTTTTTTTCCCAGACTATTATAAATAAAGGCAGCATCATTTATTATGTATTTATAAATAGACAGCTCCTGGACATTAAGGAACTATATGGCATGATTTCTCTAGGAATCAGAAGTGGGGACCATGTGGCCCTCTAGGTCCTCAAGTGTGGCCCTTTGACTGAATCCTGACTTCACAGAACAAATCCTCTTAATAAAAGGATTTGTTCTGTAAAACTTGGACTCAGTCAAAAAGGCTGCACCCAAGGACTTAGAAGGCCACATGTGGCATTCCTAGAGGCTGCAGGTTCCCTACACCTGCCTAAGTGATCAGATTATTTAGATTAAAACACTTATAAATATCCTGTATGAATTAATGTTGCTGCACATTCCTAATTCCTTCCCCATACTCTATCCCCCCCCCAAAAAAAAAACAACACACAAAACCAAGCTGTCCTGGGCCCATTGTACCATCTGCCAGCTGGTGTAAGGAACTTCTTCTTCCTTCTTTCTTTTATGTCTGCATTACTTTACCTGTTTTCCACTGGCTAGGACTCAGCTAATTCAACCTCAGTCATTCTTGGCCTCATAAAAGCATCCACCTCCTTTAGCTCCTGGTTACTTTCTCTGGTTTCTTCCAAACTTTGGCTAGTGCCTTTAGGAAAACCTTTATCCTTCTGTTTGTAAGACAAAAGATGACCATAATCATAAGGGAGGAGTATAAAAGCAGGTTAGCAATATACATATGTCAAGGAATGGGTGAACTATGCATTTTGAAGTGAAATTAGACATGATAACAGTACCATCGATCCTAAGGGCCTGGAAACAGTCTAGACGTCACCTTCAGAATCTCCACAGATGTTTCTGTGTATCTTCTCCATCTCTTTTTCATCTCCACTGATTAAATCTGCCTTTCCTCAGGCATCAGCATTCAATAGAAATAAAAAGTTATTTTTTATTAAATCCCCCCATTTCGCTTAATTTCTAGTACTGAAACATTTTCTGCTAATTTTAACCGCAGGTGTATAGTGTTTCAGCCCTATCATGGCTTTTGTGGGGCTAGGCTAGAATCCTTACTGCCATTTATATATCATTTCTTAAGGAAAAAAGAATAGTTTAGCATTTCAAATAACTGACTTAAACAAGAACTTTTGGGGCAGCATACTGCCCATTCTATCAAAGCGAAGATGCCTTTGTTTGGTTATAAATCTCCCCAGCAGTGAAAATACAAACTTTCCACTTGTTTTCAGTGTCTCAGTATTGTAGGTCTGAGAATAGTCCCCCCTGTGAAAAACAGGAACTGTGCTTGTCTGTTACCAGTTCTTGTGGTCTATATGGCAACTATTCTGCTTTTTCAGAAGGGAGGGAAACACATTTAAAACTAATTGAATAAGAGCAGCTAAAACTAAGTGACCCTTGAGACTCGAGTGCAGCTGCTCATCCCAGCATAGCATGGAGAGTGAGTTGTTGTTTTATTATCATTTATTTAGCAGTGGTACAGATTTATTTAGCTCTAAACTGGGAAAACAGGAACTGTAACTGTTGAGGTGTTTCTCTTCATTAATTTGCATGTGCCCTGTTTTTATTTAGTGGGGAGGTGTGTGCACAATATGTATGCAAGGGTAATTTAGCACGTCAGCTATTTCCTACGAGTCGCTCTTGCTGACTCACGAGTCTGCTGCAGCTCTCAGCTGGCCTCACTGTAAACTGCCCACAAGGGAAGACCAAGACTTTAAGAACTCTGAGTGCCATGGAGTTGCTCAGGGGTTATTTTCAGTTCTGTGGTCACTGGTCGGCCGGCTTCTCTTCCTCTTCCAACAGCCAAAACACAATCTTTTGGTTGAGTAGTAGAATATCAGACTTTCGCCTGTGTGTTTCAGGCTAAGTAAGTAGCTTGCCATTTGTGGAAATGTTTTTAAGAGAATTGATTCTTGCCTCATCTTATTTTCTTGGACTCTTTGAGCGATAGGAGGGAGGGAGGGGGAGAGAAAGGGAGGTAGAGGGAGGGAGGGGGAGAGAGAGGGAGGGAGGGGGAGAGAGAGGGAGGGAGGGAGGAGGAAGGAGAGAGAGAGGGAGGGAGGGAGAGGGAGGGAGGGGGGGGAGAGAGAGAGAGAGTGTGTGTGTGTGTGTGTGTGTGTGTGTGTGTATTGGGGGCGGGAGAGAGGGTAGAGAGGGATAGTTAGAATGGACAGAGAAGTGTTTCTTGCCTTTTCTATATAGAATGACTATCTGTCTTACACATTAAGACCACAAGGAACTTCCCAGAGCTATTCATTAGCTTATATTTTCCTGGTGTGACACCTGACCCAAATCTTCCATCCCTGCAGGCAGGGATCTCCCATTAGGAATACACAGAGGTGGGTCATTCAGCAGCCCTTACAGGTTATTTTGTGTTACTGGAGTTCTTGAATAATGATAGGGTTAGTTTATATCCAGGGTATTTTACTGGAGTAAATAAGCTGATCTCAGTGTCAGGACATAGCTAGCATTTGTTTTTAGTGTTGGTTTCAGTGTTTTGTTTCTGAGTTAGATCTTGCTTATTTTCACTGAAAAGTATTAAATGCTGTTTCTTTGAGGTTTCTAAATAAATTTCCTCTTGTTCCTACAAATACATCATTTATCAGCCTAAACTATCTCCAGATAGACGATTAGGTGAGATCAGTTAGCCTGAGACTGTATTTAGCACAGAAGCAAATCCCTGGATCTTGTTTTGGTAGTTTTGATAAGCTTTCTATAGCAGTTTTGACCAGTAATAAAGAGAAAAACCACACTGCATGCTGTGTAACATAAAGATGATGGGAGTTCTTGGTTTCCGCCAATAGAAATGACTCATCAGTATCAATAGAGTTGTGACTTCTAATAATAACCCAGTTCAAGACCTTTAAAACATGTGGTTTTAGCCCCTGCTGTTAGTGAAAGGTTGGAAAATATTAGTTTAAGTCTTTTTTTAATTCTTCATATCTCTTGATTTCACCCAAGTATAAAGTTGTTTTTAAAAATGGTAATTATCACACCACTGTTTTTCATCTTACTGTTTTTAGTTTCATTATGACCAAATAACCAAGCCCTGATCTTTTCATCGGTTAGAAATCTGTGCACCAAGCATCTCCGATTGTTAAGGGAGCATTCCGAAGGAAACGTAGCTGAAAAGCAGGTCCTCTTTGAACCCAGAAAGGAAACAACTGGCATTCACCACCTCAGCCCACTGAGATCTGCCTCCTACTTTCCATTTCCATTGAGCTTGTCCTGGGGGCCCCGAGGTAATGCTAGCTAGTCTCTATTGCCCTTTGAGTCATTGTCAAAGGATTCCAAGGGGAAGGTTAACAGAAAATAAGAGTCAGAGAGGAAACAGCCGTGTGTAGAACAAGCAATTATTAGCCTTGGAAGAAATTTGCTGTTTCCTTTCTAATAGCACAAGTTAATACCTAGAAATAATGGAGTGTGTGTGTGTGTGTGTGTGTGTGTGTGTGTGTGTGTAGTGTACGTGTTTCCATATAATATCTGATTTTTCTAAATAAGTAATTTTCTGAATATATGCTAAGCAGTTTTCAAAGAAGCACAAAATCGCAGGGTTGGAAGGAAGCTTAGAGACATTTAATTCAGAGATTCTTAACCTTTGTGTCATAGATACCCTTTTGGCAGTCTGCTGAAGCCTGTGGATGCATTTGGAGGATAATGTATTTAAATGCATAATGTAGGATTATAAATAAAACCAATTATATTGAAATACAATAATCAAGACATTTTTTAAAAAGCAAGTTCATGGTCTCAGTCCACTCAGTACTTGAAAAAGAATCCCCTCTCTAGCTTAGCCAACATCTTTGCTTGGTGAACTCTAGTGAGGAAGGGCGCCTACCACCTTCCTGGACAGTTCCTTCTGTCGTAAACATTTCCAGCTTGCCGCTATGTAAATCTTTCTTCTTTGGGATCAAGTATTCTTGCAGCAATGATTGTGAGCCTCCACCTACTGAAGGGTTCCCTTTTGAGGATCATAGATTTAAAGTTGGAAGGTACCTTGGAGGCCCTCTAGTCTAATTCCCTCATTTTGTAGATGAGAAACTGAATCCCAGTGAAGTTAAATTATTCTCACAAGGTTGCAGAGCCAGCATTTGAATTCAGGTTCCTCTAACTCCAGACCCAGTGCACACTCCACTGTGCCATTTGGAAGAGTCCCTTGACCTTATATCACACTAAGGAAAAGAATGATTTACTTAAAATAGAAAATATTGTGGTATCAACAAAGTGCAACAGCAAACACTTGCATCACCTGTGGCTATAAGCCAACTCTTTCGTTTTCTTTATGCCTCCTCAGAGATGAAAGGTTATGAGTCTAGCCCATTTCTAAGGTCCATCTAGAGAAGCAGATTATACTGGATTACTGGCTTTCCCCTCTGATGTCCAGGAAAGGGGTTGCATCTTGTAGGCTGGGAAGAAATTCTCTTATGTGAGCAGCCATTTTTCCCATTTTGCCTCCTCTTCTGCTTCTTATGTTCATGTACCAGACATACTGAAACATGTGGGCAAGACAGTGTAGTGCTAACTTCATCAGTTCTCCTATGTGTATGACCTTAGGCAAGTCACTTAATGTCCCTGGGCCTCAGTTTCCCACTTTGCAAAATGAGAGTGTTAGACGTGAGCACTTAGATACCTTCCTGCTCTAGGGCTATGATCTGTGATTTTGATCCTTAATACTGCATTTAAAAGTCAATTCTAATTGTCTAGAAGCTTTTCCATACATTGAGCTGAAAACTGCCGCAATAACCTCCACCCACTTCTAGTTCTTCCCTCTGGGACCAAGCAGAGCAAGTTAAATTCCTTTTCCATGTGACAGCCCTTCAGATACTAAAAGACAGCTATTATCCTCTCCTACCCCTCCTTCCTTTTCTTCATCCTAAATAGCTCTAGTTCTTTCAGCTTATTTTCATATGGCAGAATCACTAGACCTTTGACCATTCTGTTTACCCTTCCCTGGACACTTTTCCATATTTCTCTCTAGTTTAGCTGACATCACAGAAATTTCCATCCTGTAGTAGTGACATTACCTTATTATCTTTGGACCTCATCTCTTATTTATCACATTTTTACCTGGTACAGTTAAAGCAAATTATAGTTGACGATTTCAGGAGCCATAAGAACCTCATTATTACTACAGATTTTTTTTTTCATTACAAATGCTCCACCTTTCAAAAACATTAACATTTTGCTGTGTCTTGGTTACGGACTGTTAGAGTACTTTGCGTCTTGTTTCCAGCATGCTGATTGAACTGGGACATCAGTATCCTGTACACACATATATGTGTGTGTGTGTGTATTCCTGTGGGATTTTTGTACTGTGGGAGGCAGCCTGGTAGAGTGGAAGATGGTGCTGGATTTAAGGTCCAGGCACCTACGTAAGAATCTAAACTCTGCTACTTCCTGCCTGCTTGACTTTAGACAAATCACTTACCATTTTGTGCCTCAGTTTCCTCATCTGTAAAATGAAGGGGGGGTTGGTCTAGAAATGGTCAAGGTTTGTTCTCTAAATTTGTGATCTTATGAACATAGTGTGCTTTTAATGCATATTTGTGACATTGAATTAAGAGATAAACTATTCCAGAATCTCTCTCAAAATTAGAATTTATTGGTTGAAATTTTGTGTTGGCCTCAAACACTTACTAGCTATGTGACCCTGGGCAAGTCACTTAACCCTGTTAGCCTTAGTTTCCTCATCTGTAAAATAGGAGAAGGAAATGTCAATCCACTGCAGTATCTTTGCCAATAAAGCCCCAAAAGGGGTCAGGAAGAATCAGGCATGGCTGAACAAGAAGCTTAATAAATGTTTATTGACTGTCTAACTGTATACCCTTTCTGTTTCATACACA
Organism: Phascolarctos cinereus; assembly: GCF_003287225.1. Classification (NCBI taxonomy): domain Eukaryota; kingdom Metazoa; phylum Chordata; class Mammalia; order Diprotodontia; family Phascolarctidae; genus Phascolarctos; species Phascolarctos cinereus. The sequence continues at coordinate 175,139,497 of NW_027555958.1, forward strand.
TTTGGTTTTTTTTGGGGGGGGAGGGGTGAGGCAATCAGGGAAGGGTCTGAGGCCGGATTTGAACTTGACTCCAGAGCCAATGCCCTATCCACTACACCACCTAGCTGCCCCTCATACACACATTTTTATACAAACCCCTGGTCTCCTGCTCCTTAGTTATATCTTAATCGCTAGTATATTTTTTTGTTGTTGTTTATGCATTTACACAAAGTGAGAGCTCTCCCCTTCCTCTTTTTTTTTGTCTGTCTGTAAGTCTCCATGGGTTTTTTTCTTCCTCTATCATAGAATCATACAATGTTAGATCTAAAAGGGCCTTAGATATTGCCAAGCTTACTTCCCTCCTCCCATGTAACAGATGAGGAAACTGAGGCCCAGGGGAGATAAGTGGTCAGTCCAAAGTCACATAGGCAATTATAGTGATGTGACAAAATGCAATATAAATACCAAACATGCGGTTTTTAATTACTTACAGTGTCATAAGAGGGTACACTTTATTTGATGAGGGGAATAGTGTTACAATTTGTAAGACATTTCTGGGAGTCCAAAATTTAAACCATAAAAGCTTAGGGTTTTTTAGATACTTAAATTAATAATCTTTATAATGACAATATCAACTTCTTCCTGCCTTTAATTGCTCTCTTCCCCTCCTCAGTGACTCAGAGGTATCTTGCCAGATAAGCAGAACAGGGATGAGGGGGAGCTGCCACAATATGCCACTTCTGACAGTAATGGCTCACAGGGTAGAGGGAAGGGGACAGAAAACTCGTTTCATGTTGCACTGGTCCCTAAAGTCTACGAGAAGGCCCAAGAGTGTATCTGTTTGTTGTGAGGGAAGGAAAGAAACATACAGAGTGGGCAGGGTGAATGGGGGTCACACTAGGTCTTACAGAGCCATAGGCCACAGAGGTCATTTGTCCAAACCATAAATGAACAAAAATCTTCTCTCTAGTGTATCTGACCCATCCAGCCCTTTTCACAAAGACCTCCAGGGTTAGGAAATACGCTTTCTCCTGCCGTAACCCATTTCCCTTTTATTCTTCTCTAATTTTTGAAAATTTTCTTTTCAGCAAGCTGAAATCTGTCTCTCAACTTCTTCCTGTTGTTCTGTGTTGTTTTCTAGAGCCAAGCAGAACAATCCTTAGGTGCTCTTAAGTCTTCTCTTTTTCAGCTTTTCCTCATGTGACATGGTACCCAGACCTCTCACCTTCCCAGCTGCCTTCCAGTTTTCTAATACCTCCACTCCAGTTTACTAACATTTCCCCAAAACTATGGCCCTGAAAACAGTTTGCTACATATGGTCTAACCAGAGCAGAATACAGCAGGATTGTCAGCTTCTTCATTTGGACAGCTATTTAGTCTAACACTTAGCTTTTTGGCTGCCCTGTCATACTCTTGACTTATATTAAACATAGTCCACCAAGACCTCTAGATGTTTTTCATATAAAGTGTTGTCTAGCCACATCATGCCTATTTCATACTTATATAATTCATTTTTTAAAAAATCCCAGCTTTAGGATTTAACTTTTCTGGCTATTAAGGTTCAGCAACCTATTTCCTGATAGTTTAGATGCAGGGGTGGGGAACCTGTGACCTGGAGGCCACATCTAGCCCTCTAGGTCCTCCAGTGCAGCCCTTTGACTGAATCCAAACTAATAAAGATTTGTTCTGTAAAACTTGGACTCAGTCAGAAGCCCGCATCCAATGCTCTAAATGGTTTAGAGCATTAAAGAAAATACCTTGACTCTCTTCTGAATTCCTTCCCTCTGCCCTTGGTTTTACAAACAATTTATTTAGTTCATTCATATGTGAGGATTATTGGGCAATATGGTACATTATATCTTTCATTCAACAAAAAATGAAGTATCTGCTGTCTGTAGGTACCTAAGGAGATAGAAAATTTAGATCATTGGATTACCACTGGAAGAGATCTTAGAGGTCATCTCATTTTACAGATCAAGAAACTAAGACCCAGAAAGCACATATGATTTGCCCAAGGTAGGAAACAGCAAAGAGCAGAGCAAGGATTTGAACTCAGATCTTCTGGCTCCAATTGTAGTACTCTTTCCCTTGTGTCATCACTTTGCCTCCTATATGATAAGATGTGATTGTTGTCGTCATGGGGCTTACGTTCCAGCAGGTGAATAAGAAACAGAGATAGCTATGCCATATACATTTCATAGTAAGTGGAAGAGCCTCTGGAAAGTATTTTTGTTCTACTACTTCTGGAGTGTTATGGTTCCATTCTCGGTATCATATTTTAAGAGTGACGTGGATATACTGGCAGAGAACACCCAGAGGATGTTCACTAATCAGGATGGCTCGGAGTCTGGAAACCATTCCATGCAAAGCTATATTGAAGAAATTTGGATGTTTATCCTGGAAATTGGAAATTAGAAGAAAGAGTAGAGACAAGCTAGCTGTTTTTAAATATTTGAAGGGTTGTGTCATTCAAACTAATGGGCTAAAAGTTCAATCTGTTTCTTCCTTGTCCCCACCAGTCTTTCACTCCAGGTTATACAATTTTTCATACGACATACCTAACACTTAATGTCATATTTGCTAAATTCCGAAGTGAAAGGGTACTTAAAAACAGAGATTAGAAATGAGCTTCAATGAGTGCCCAGATGCTTGTAGAAAATGGTCTGAAATGTCATTGCTCTTTGCAACAAAGAGTTATTTGCAGCAACAGAGAGTTATTTGGTCAAAGCACTGGCTAATTCACATCTCCAAGTCTGTTTTCTTTTGGCAAACAGCCCAGAGGAATTAGACTTAAAAGCAGATTCTGATGTGGTCTGGTGTGTGCATGCACTTGAATTGGGTATTTTGTTTTTGCTTTGTTTGGTCCCTCCTTTTTCAGGACTGACTTTTTAGAAAGCCCTCTAGATTCTGGCTTAATGTGGCAGTTCTTTTGGTTTTGTTTCCTTAATCCACAAACAATTGGGGTGGGGGGGAGGGGGAATGGCAAAACACTTCAGAGAGTTGGACGGTGTCCAGTGTGGCTGTCTGATGATGATGTAAGTGACAGAGCTACTTAAGATATATTAGCCCTAAAGAATTAAACATAGTTAAACTCCCATTTAGAAAGATTATATAGTTACTAAGGATTGCTTTATCAAGGCCAATTGTCTCATCAGGGTCCGTTGTTGAAATAATAAAATACAGGTGTTGGAAGTATTTGGTTTTCAAGAGAGCTTTAGAATTAAAAAGGCTAACAATAACTTCTCTTTATGTAGTACTTCATGGTTTGCAAAGTGCTGTCTTCATGATCCTGTAAGATAGAACAAGTAGTATTCCTCTTAATTTGATGATTAAGAAACTGAGAGTAGGAGATTTTAAATGCCTTCTTGCCCGGGATCAATCCTATGAAGCCAAGACTCAAACCTGGGTTTTCTGGCTCCAGTTTCTTTTCCATTAAACCACATCACCTTTCTGCTTCTCATTTTGTATATCCATGCAGAATTTCATTTTGTCTTATTTTTCACAATGTTTCACAATGATTTGAAAACATCATCTAGAGGAAGGAGTAAGATTTCCCCAAAGCTAAGAATTTCAGGCCTCTACGTGCCTAAGAGATTGGGTACCAGGAGAGGTGTCACTTACACAAAGACTAAATTTCTACACTCCAATACTGTATGTATTTTGACAGAATTTCAAACTTGACCATTGTACTTCTCTTATATTCACCAGCATTAATCAGTCAAGGGACCACTTTTTATTCAGTACCACTACGATGGTGGCACATTGGGGAGTACTGAGAAAAATGTAAGGCATACTCTGTGCCCTAAAGGAGTTTGTAGTCTTTTTGTGGACTCAGCACAAATATGTGAAAAATTAAGTCATAATATGAGAGATAATATTAAATAAAACAGCACAAGAAACATTAAAAGTCAATAGCTTTCTCTCATTGTGCATTTTCTCTATCAGTAAATCACATTGGAATCTTTGAAATTTTTTGCAATAAAAAAGAAGTCTTTATCCTTGAAAAGGTTGAGAATTATTGGTGTAGACAGTAAAGGTTATAGGATTTCAAAGGAGGGAAATAGTTCTGTGGACCTAGAGGGCATCGCAGAAAAGGAGAGGTTTGTAGGAAGGGTAAGTTTTGTATAGAAATAGTGAAGTGAGGGGGCTTTTTGAAGGGGCTAGTATGACATGAGCAAGATCCCTACATTGGAAAAGTACAAGAATGTCTAGGGAAAACAAGTTAATTTCAAGGGGACTGTCTGAAGAAGATGAGTTAATGTTGGAATCTTTTGACATTGGTCTTTTATTAAAAAAATAGATATTAATGTTTTACCATGCAATCAGCATTGTCCTTTTACTAGTATCTTGCACTACAAAAAGAATTGGAGGAGAGCCTCTCCTAGGAGGAACACAAAGGCTGTGTCTTTAATTATTAGAAAACAGTCCAAACAGTAAAATCATTTTAAAACCTTATTTCTATACCTGAAAGCTGTTTTTGAAGAAGCAGTTGATTTTAGATAAGGCTGAAATTTGGCCTTGTGGCACATTTAGTTAAAAAAAAGTTAATACTTTAAATTTTACTTTTTAAAAAATGGAGATTTTATAACAAAAGTTTATGGAGAGAGTGATAATCAAAAAAAGATTCTAAGCTTCCAAGAAATTTATGGACTTTCAGTAGGTGATATTATTTAAATTTTTAAAATAAAGGTCTGTGCCTTGCAGCACAGCAGGCATTTTGTCTATTAAAAATATTCAAGTCCACAAATTATAACAGTGTACTACTCCAATCCTAAAGATCGTTTTAGTCGTTTGTCTTTTTGTAAATACAGTTCCTGCTGATAGATGGCTGTGGAAGGCTGATAGGAAGTTGCATGAAAGAGAAGCTATTATAGATTCTAACCAAGTGTGAATGACCAGGAGTAATTTTTTAGTAAAAGAGGAGGGGTTTGGGATTGAGGGAAGAAAGATGAAATCTTAAAATTTACTATTAAATTAAATTAAACATACTGTTTTGGGGGCTTTTACAAAATTTCCTCTACACCTGACTTTTGTTTAGGCATTGAAATGTGCGTTTTTACAAAGGAAACAATTACAGATTTCTTTTTCATTTCTTAGACATTTAAACTAGTAGACATTTATTTACATTTATTTATTCACTGTAAACTAGTAGACATTTATTGAGGTAGGCAGGGACAAAACTGGAGGATTGTTTCAGATGACAACTCATATTTTTTAGAAGTAATGATTCAGGAGAAAAGGTTATTTAGACATGAAGGAATTTTGTAACTAGAATTGAAATAAGGTGGCAAGAAATGAGGATTCCATTGTGATAGACCTATTCTAGGACAGGCTCTCTCTGATGCAGTTTCTCCAGTTATAAAACAAGAATAACAAAGATATAGCTCTTTACTAGTGCATTTAGCCTGTGATCTCAGTGTAAAAAAGAACAATCTTGTCATTAATACATTAAAATTACGTTTATACTTCAAAGTCTTATGTCAGACTATAACAGTATGAATCCTATTGCCTTTCCTTTTTGGTAGAGGGTAGGGAGAATCTGAATCTGAGATGTCATTCGTGTGGGGGAACTCTAGGTAAAACTCCCACCACCCACGAATACTAGCAACTGGTCTGTAATCTATAGTCTTAGAGATTTGTCTGGGAATTCTCAGAGGCTAAGTGACTTGCTTAGGGTCACACAGGTAGTATAGGTCAGAGATAAGTTTTTTAAATGAAGTTGTCTGCATGCTGACTTTTCATCTACTGTGCCACACAACCTCTATTTATAAATATCTAAATTTGGTTTATGTATGTGTATATTGATATAAATGATGTGGGAATACTCTTGGCCTGTAGATACAAAATACATTTTTCCTTATGAGAGAATCATTTAAATTATTTTTAAAAACTCACAATTTCCTTTAATACCAGTTGAATAAATATTAAAGGAAATGAATTATAGGCATGTGAGTTTAATCCAATTTTAGTTCATTCCTTACAAATCAAATACAAAATTAGAGTGTCTGGGGGGAAAAACACATACCAAATTTTTAAAAGCCATATTTAAAAGAGCAGGTGTCCCTGACAATGATTTGCTTTGCAGGTGCTGTTTTATTTAACTGCTTTAAATAGTGATTAAAAATTATTCGGGTGAAACATAAAGCAGAGTTACAAAAACGACTTGTAAACACTTGTTCTCATTTTTTCTCTTTTCTTTCTGCTTCATTTGAGTCTTTTGAAATTCTGAAACAACTCCTCTTTTCCAATGCCACCCCCCCCAAACAAAAAAACAAATTTTAAGCTTGTATGAGGTATTATATTCAACAAGATGCAGCCTTTTTCTTTGTAGGGTAATTCAGGATCATGGGGATGTGACTCTTCCAAACCTGATTCTAAGGAAATGGAAAACATTAACTGCTTTTGGACCTTCTGCAGTCACAGGATATAGAACTGGAAGGGACCCTACCGAGTACTGACTCCAGCTCCTTAATTTGACGGCTGAGAAAGCTGAGAGGTGAAGTAACCTATTACAGAAGGTCAACCAGGTAGTAAGAGCCAGGATTCTAACTCCCAAAGCCTACTCCACCACACTGTAATTATGGTTAAATTTGCCATTGAATAATGGAGTTGGGAGACCTTGAATCAGCTAAAGTGTCCCCCATATAAGGTCACTACAAACTTAGAATCCATGCACATTTAAGATGGTGATGCTCAGGAAAATCGTAAAGTTCTGCGACTTCAGCCTTTTAAATGCCTGCCTTGCTGTCAAGAGGCTTTTTCATCTTAAGACGCAGAGGACATGTCCTTGTTTCGTGACAGTTTCCAGGGATGTGTGGGTGCATTTGTGGAGGGGGGTTATCTCAAGACCCTTACATATGCCCCAGGTTTTAAGAGCAGTATTCAAATAGCATGGGTTTATCTCAAGGAAAGGTTTTTCCCACTGCCCTCCCTCCTCCTTAGGTTGATGATTCTGATACATTTTTTTATACGTTAGCTGATTGTGTGTGCGTACTTTGTGGCTGGGGAGATGCAGCTGGAAAGTGTGTGGGGGATTGTCTGCTTCCTCTGAGACTGATACAGGTGGTCAGGTGGGGGTGGGGAGGGGAGAGGCCATGAAAAAGGTGTGACACCCACTTCCTTTGGCGTATGTTGTGATGTGCTCTCAACCCACCATCCCCTACTCTAGTCACACTTGAACAGGATTTTCTTGTGGTAGTTTTTTCTTTCGTTGCTACTGATTTGCCTATTGGAGGTTTATGACTAAGGCTGTGGTCAAAGATTCCCTATTTAGTTATGAAAAATCTTTCAAATTATCTTGTGTTGCTTTTCTTTCTTCTTTTCACTTGTGGCTTTTTTTTTCTTGCCCTTCATATTTTCTATAACATGTAGAAACTTTCCATAATGCTAATAAAAAATAATAACCTAGAAGTGCTAGAGTAAAGTCAGACTGATAATAAAGATAATATAGGAAAAATGTAATATGAACTGATAATATAGATTCCTCCCAAAATCAGTTTCTTTTAGGCAGATAACCATTTGGTCAAATGTTTATATGATTAAAACCATTGATAATTGTTCAGAACTGACACAGGAAAGCCTAGCTTCTTGAAATATTGCCATGAGACTATCAGCATTGGAAGGTCATTCATTCATCCAGTCATTCTTTCAGTGGACATTTATTAACATTTACTATATATTCTGCACTTGTGTTGATTCTCTTACTTCTCTTACCATTCCTTCTGTTTACCTGGCTATTTCCCTTCCCTCCACCCTCATCCCACCCCTGCAGTGCATCCATCAATCTATCCCTGTGTACATTCTCTAAGGTCCTATCTTGCTTATTTACTTCCATGGTTTCCACTGCCATCTCAACATTGGTAATTCTGCATCTCCTGACCCACCTTCTCTTTTGAACTCTATTTCCATATGTCCAAAGGACATTTTCATTAAGATTTAAAGTAGGGTTCATCAGCCCCTCTTCTGCCCCCTGCCCCAAGTGACTTCCCTCTTTTCAACTTATAGCAGTCTTTTTCCAGTCACGCAGGCCCTAAACCTTAAAGTTACCTTGCATCTTCCCTCTTCCTTAGCCTGTCAATTCAGTCAGTCACCAAGCTTTCTAATTTTTTCTCTGCAATGTCTCTCATTTCCATCCCTCCCTTTCTACTCCTACTCCCTCAGCCTAATCCTAGGAGCTTATTATTTCATACATGGATTATTGTAATAGTTTCCCTCCTTGTTTCTCCATCTCTAGTTTCTTCTCCTGCACCAAAAAATTAATATTTTTTTTGGTCAGTAGTTAAGGGATGGAAAGAAAAGAACCAGCAAAGGAAATGGTAAGAGAAGGAGGAGAACCAAGATGCTATAGCAAGTTAACGCAAAGGGAGAAGGGTCTCTTAAGAAGGAGTGGATAGTCAGCAGTGTGATACATCAGAGTGGCTTAAGAAGGAGAATTCAGATAAGGATATTGCGTCTGAAAATTTAAAAATCATTTCCAACCTTTCAGAATGTGGCTGTAGTTGAGCGACGACTCAACTCTATTTCTCAGGCTTAAAGAGGAAATGGGAGTCATTTAGCTGATCTTTAATGGGCTTAAGCCACACCTTCCTAAGAAAGCTAAATTTTATATTTATATATTTAGTTTACTTCTAGGATCATACTGTGAAGAACCCAAGATTTGTAAGCTTTCACTGACACATATCAAAATCTTTCCACACCTTAGTTCTAGAGTTCTTAATTTTTTGTGTGTCATGGACCCCATTTGTAGTCTGGTAAAGTCTATGTATCATTTCTCAGAATACTATTTTAAAATATATAACACAAAAATACATAGAATTACAAAGGAAGCCAATTATGTTGAAATATATGTATCAAAATATTTTTTAAAAAATCAATAGTTTTCAGACGCCAGGTTAAAGAACCCCTGCTTTAGTTAATATTTCTTGTCGAGTTGCTGTGGCCACAACACCTCGTCACCTCTATCCAATCTTGTGTCAAGCAGACTCTCTCGACTGGATAGGCTGGTCTGGGGAGGACAAACTCACAGTCTTTCCCAGGTCCTTTACTTGAAGCTTTTCTAGCTTGGTCTATGACTTGCCTAGGCTTGCATTCATCTGGTATGGCCCTAAAAGACCCAGGGCTACCTCTACACCATGATGAAGTCATTAAGGGGGCCTTTAGTAGAAATAAAGTAAATGTAGTTTAACACATATTCAGTGGTTGATTGAGGGACATTGGTTGTTCCCTTGCTGATCTGTACCTATAGGATAGGGATTGGGGCTAGACTTGTAATATCACTGGTATAAGGAACTCCAGTGAGTTATAATATTGTAATATCACTGGCATAAGGAACTCTTAATGAAGGTCTGGAACCTCCTCTGCAACTCATGGTCTTAGGGAGCTGTCTAGGCTACTGAGAGAGGTTAAGTGACTTGCCTAAGGTCACACAACCAGTATGTGTCCAAAGGAGAACTTGTCAGGTCTTCCTGACTTTGAAGCCAGCTGTTTCACCACTACATCATCACTACAGGAACCATATTCTTTTTCCTTTCTTCTTATCCGTAAGGCTTAGCAAAATTCTTAATAAAATACTTCTTGGCTGACTATCTCTATAAATGTGTATGATTTGTCATCATCTCAGCACATTTAAATAGCCCCAATTTCTACTTATTGAATGTAAATTCAACTAAATGAATGAATGTTTTTATTAAGCACTTACTATGTGCCAAACACTGTGATAAGTAAGAGATACAAGTACAGAAGCAAAGATAATCCCAGAGATAGTGTCACTTGTTGAATTCATCAGGTTATGACCTAATATCTTAGCAATTTCAGCACTACATTGATGCACACTTCTTAGAGCAGATGTGGTTGAGGGTGATCAGGAAAGGATTTCAAGTCTTACATGCTCATAGCATGACCCCAGAGAGTAACATTAGTTCATTGTTTATTTACCTTTTGATATAGTAAGACACTTTTGAATATATTGAGTTTAGAAATGTGTTAGGGAAGAGTCACACATAGCACCATCCACAGTGTCATCAGTCTTCCTCTGAATTCCAGTGAAAGCAAGGATAACACTTCAAAAACATACGAAATGAGGAACTTTCAAACTTAAGTAAAATGTTTCTTCAGTGATTTAATGGATTTGTGATTACATTTATATCAATATCCCTGCACATATGCAGATTGAAACTTGTCCATGCTATCTCGCTTTAAAGGCAAAAATAAATTATTGTTAAACATTTTTCATTTCCTACTTAGTTATGAACCTAGTAAAAATGCAGAATTTCCTTGCTTCTGTCTTGTGTCTGTGTGAATTGTGAAGATTTTCATTCACGATAATGTAGTTACAATTATTTTTATTTAAACTTACAGGTTTAGAAATGCAGCTTTCTGTAGCAGTAGTTATGGGGACAGAAAATATTAGTATTTACAAATGTTAGTCTTCTTATCCTACCTTCCAGCTACATGCTGTTTATATTATTTATCCTACCATCAAGTCTTATTCTTTAATGATAAGTGCAGCTTGGTGAACTAATTCAGTTAGAAAAAAATCATTCCAAACTTGAACCCCCTCCCTCAAGACAGAAATGGATTGCTAAATTATATCTGTGACTCTTTAATTATTCCATGATCACAAGGCTGAGAGCTGCTTAGTAAAATGAAAATTCAGTCCACTTCTGTTGCTCAGGCTTATTGCCTCTTTTTTTTGTTCTCTACTTTTTACCTGTTTTCCCTGCTCATCAGCACCTTCACCAGCACTTAAGCTAGGAAAGGGAGAAATGATAAAAGTCAAATCATTTTTGCTTTTTATTAGCACTCTGGCAAAAGTTAAGCTGATACTCTTGAAGTCATTGCTAAATAGGATTTTTTGTAATATGTGGATTTAAGTTAGACTTTATTATACTTGTTTCCGTTCTTTTTTTTTTTTCTTTTTCTGGGGAGAGGCAGTCAGGGTTGAGTGACTTGCCCAGGATTACACAGCTAGTTAAGTGTTTGAGGCTGGATTTGAACTCAGGATCTCCTGACTCCAGGCTGTTGTGCTATCCACTCAACCACCAGCTGCCCCATCCTATATTCATTCTTAAGAAAATTCCAGAGGTAGCCTTTCTCACCCATCCTATGCCTCTTGGACTCAAGTTCAAGTCATAGATATTTATATTTATAATTCAGCAGATAAATCTAATTTTACCTATGCCCTCACCAAGCTTGAAAGTAAGAACTTCCAAAATCCAAACCTTCTAAAATGTAAAGCCCTCCACCCTAACTTTTCAGTTGGTAATCATACTTAGCAGATCCAGGCAAAAGAAAGTATTGAAACAATAAAATATTGAATCAAGACTGAAACAACTACTAAATATGAATATCTCTGAGAAAATACAGTTTGATCCACCTTCTCCCCTGAGAAATAAGGGAAAATTTCACCTGGAAAATAAGCCCATCCAAACTCACTACTCCAATAGGAAGGCAGGTAAATGGTCCTTCTTCAGCCAAAAGCTTTGCATATGCAACTCCATGGGTCTTTGAAGTTTTGCCTCATCTCGTATGTCTTTTCTCCCTGTTCCATTTACTCATAGGTATTTTCTGTGTTTCCTGGGTACCTGGATACAACCAATGTAGTCTCTGATGCCTCTCAGATATTTTTACGTTGGTCCAATCTTGGAAGAAACTTCAGTTTAAAACCCTATCCTCTTAGAAGAAATCTTCTCGTTGTAATTCCCAATTGTACTATCAGTACATGGCTCATGGGAAAAGAATTCCTGGAAATTCATCCACTGGGCATGGCATGCAATGTGCCAAGGCATTCTGTGAGGTGTAGTCCTACTGGATCTACCTATTACATAAAATTAGTTATTTACATAGAGGATACAGTAAACTATTTGTCTAGAATAGTTAGGGAATGGAGTTAAATAAGAATTAGCACATTTTTCAAATTGGGATTATCAATTTTTGAAGGATTAGAATATTTTAAAAATGTTTTACTTGAAAGCTATACTGAGCATAACTTAATTTTCTCTGATGATCTAGAAAATACTTTCAATATTTCACAGTACTTCACAATCATTATTAATATCAGTTTTCATTATATGGTGCTAGATGTGTAGGTGATATTGAATATTGGGGCAGAATCATACTGACTTCATCATGAACCCTGGAAATTAATTTTTTTTATGGAGGTATCACTGATATGGGCATACTTATGTTTTTGGGGAGAGGGGGAAGATTCTTTTCAATAGAATACAGGGAAAATTAATTGTTATTTGATATTTTTGGCTGTTTGAATTCGCGATAGGTGAAGGGAGATCAATTCAATCCCACAAACTTTTATTGAGCATTATAAAGTACCGTGCTGGGTTTATACTCAGGATACAAAGTTATTGACAACACTGGCCCTGCTCTCAAAGGACATGGCCTTGTAGTCTATTTTAGGGGTGGGAACCTGCTGCCTCGAGGGTACATGTAGCCCTCTAGGTCCTCAAGTGCAGCCCTTTGATTCAATCCAGACTTCACAGAACAAATCGCCTTATTTGTTCTGTAAAACTTGGACTCAGTCAAAAGGCCTTACCCAAGGACATAGAAGGCCACATGTGGCCTGAAGGCCTCAAGTTCCCTACCCCTGGATTTAGTCAATAAGTAATTATTACTAAACACTTACTGTGTGCCAGGTGCTGTGCTAAGTGCTAAGGATATGAGTACAAGGAATGAAACAATCCCAACTTGTAAGGAGCTTGCAGTCTAAAGAGGGAAGCAAATACCTCTATAAGTATATATAGCAAAAGCAAATATATATATATATATATATATATATATATACACACACACACACACATATATATACACACATATATATACACACACACACACATATGCATATGTATATTACATATATATACAGGAAGTAATTAAATACAAAAATGGGAGATAAAGAGTCAGAGGTGGGGCATGGGAAAGGCAAGGACACAAATAACCATGGTACAAGAGAAAGTGAAATAAATTCAAAGGAGTTGTCCAGGTAAAATACCGTGAGAAATTTGACAATAAAAACCGGTGGGCATTTACTGGTTTACTGTTATTAGGTAGTTTTCAAGTCCTGATATGGGGGGGGTGTGTGTGTGTGTGTATGTGTGTGTTTGGGGGTAAAGAGAGTGGGAGAGGAAGTGTTTGGGGGTTTTCTTATTTTTTAGCCTTCGTTTTCTTTCTACAGTATTTCTTTCTTAAAGATCAGCTTGCTTACAGGAAACCAGTCTCTGTGTTCTTGAGCATAATACAGCAAAAAAGATGTAGGGTGGGGCACCTTCATTGCGGGGTACACTGTATCTTATCACGTAAAGGTTGTCAGAGATGTATATTCAAACCACAAGTTAGTCACTCAGAGATGAAGGGAAGGAAAGGTGTTGGCCAGGGAAAATGACTTTAGGAGACATTTCCGTGCCTTGTGTAAATTCTGTGCTTTAAAGAATAACAGAATCTGAGTAGCAAGTGAACGTCTGGTCCACCTTACACCTGAGAAAGATGCCTTTCTATGGCTTTCCTGACAAGTGGTCACCCAACTTGTACTTAAATACCTTCAGTGAGGAGGCACCCACTACCTCCCAAAGCAACCCATTTCAATTTTGGATGGTACTGATTGTTAATAGGGAGAACCTAGGTGGCACAGTGGATCGAGTGCCGGGCCTGGAGTCCAGAAGACTCATCTTCCTGAGTTCAGTGGGGCCTCAGACACTAACTAGCTGCGTGTCACTGGGCAAGTCTCTTAACCTTGTTTTCCTTAGTTTCTTCATTTGTAACATGAGCTGGAGAAGGAAGTGACAAGCCACTCCATTATCTCTGCCAAGAAACCCCAAATGCCAGATGGGGTCTCGAAGAGTCAGGCACGAATGAAAAATGACAGAACAACAAAATTGTTAGGAGGTTTTTCTTCATTTCGAGTCTAAATTTACCTTCTAGCAACCTCCACTTCATTGTTCTTCCTCCTGTCTTCTGGGACTAAATAAAAGAAATCTACTCCCTCTTCCACGTGACAGGTATCATATTCAACCTGAACCTTCTCTTCTTTAGCGTAAACATACTCCGTTTTTTCAACCGTTCCTCATGTGGCATAGATTTGAGGCCCTTCACTATCCTGATTACCATACCGAGGATAGTATGTATGCTCTCTAGCTTAATAAATCCTTGTTGAATTTATTGCATTGAACTGAATTAAACTGATCCATTGGCAGGAAAGAGAACTCTAGTTAGACCTAATATATTGTAGTGACTTTCTCCATAGGGAAATGTCTTCCATTCACAATTCCCCAGAACCAACTAATGATGTTAAGAGACCATATCCTTTTTTTTTTTTTAAACCTCAGGTGGCTCAGTGGATAGAGCATGTGGCTTGGCATCAGGAAGACCTGAGTTCAAAACTGGCCTCTGGTACTTACTAGCTATGTGACCCTGGGCAAGTCACTTAACCCTGTTTGCCTCAGTTTTGCCCTGTGAAGTGAACTGATGAAGAAAATGGCAAATCATTCCAGTATCTTTGACAGGAGAACCCCAAGTGGGGTCACAAAGAATCAGATGCAGCTGAAAAACAGCCGAATAATGTAAACAACAACTTCTTTTTGTTTTGTTTTGTTTTGTTTTTTACCATTCACTGTGAGATAGGAGGAAGCATGTTTTAAATGAAAGAATACTCCCTGGATCTTGAGATAGAGAGACCACTGTTTGAGTCGTGGCTCTGACACTAGCTGTATGAACATTTCACCTTTCTGAGTCTTGGTCTCCAAATATGTATAAAGGCGAGGTATTGATTAAGTAAATCCACCATGTCATCCCACCCCACTTAGACTAAGTGATAAGATGTCCTGATACCTTAATGAGGTTAGAGCAAGTCTCAATCAATCAATGTCAATCATAGGCTTTAATTTTAATCAATCATAGACTTTAGACTGAGTGTGAAAAGCCCTTGGAACTATAAGTCATGTTTTACTGGAATTGTATTCAGATTGGCTGAGGAAACTAGGCCATGACCAAAGATTCATCTCTAAATTATCAAGCTGATTTAGAATTGAAGTTATTCCAGAGATTTAAGTAACTACAGCATTCCAGTAAAACTCTTCAATAGGAACTGCTTAGGGGGAGAGGGGAAAGGAAGTGCTTCAGCTTCAGCTTTATTTAGGTCTCTCCTCATACCTTCCCCCTCCAAACCCTTTGACCAGTGGGGGGGGGAAAAAACTTGTGAGCTTTAAAGAGTTTAGAGGACTTGGGACTTCCCATCAAGGACCTAATGGTATCCCCGATTCAGTTGACAGCAGTGTCTCCATTCAGAGCCAAAAACAGACTATGCCTATATTTGTGCTTCCACAAGGAGCCCAGAAAAGAAGCCACACTGAGGCAGACTTCTTCAGTATCTTCACAAAGGGGTATTCAAAATACTTTGAGCAACTGGGAACTTGGTTACCCCTCCCTGGCTGCCCCATATGCTCTCTTAAGCTGGATCCCACTTTCCCCTGTAAATGCTGGTTGGTTAAATCCATCACAGACTTGTAAAGGGATGTTTTGTATTAACTGTTCACAATGTGCCACCTTAGTAAATATTCCTTTCTAAAAATTATTTAAGACTTGCTGTCTAAATTGATTCTCAGTTGATAATCTAGGGGGGAAGCCCATCAATGAGGATGGTGATGTATTACACTAGAAAATAACCCCCTAAGCCCTCAGAGGTACTCCTTGAGCCCTGAGGGATGTGGTAGCCAAGATCTGGGGACCTGACTCATCAGGGTGAGTGGAATTAGATAGAATATGTACCAGAGAGCTTGTGTTATGTGTGTAAAATTGGGATAACAATTCTTGAACTTTCTGCATCATGGGATAATTAATTTGGAGGATCGGATGAGATAATGTATATTAAATGCTTTGCAGATAACAAATGTCCTAAATGAATGTGAACTGTTATTAGTAAGACTTTTTTTTTTACCTTTGTAGATATTATTGGTGGCCCCATTAACTGAATTAATTGCATCAATATTAGTAGCTTTATTTTTAGCCAAGATCTTAAAATGCAAGGTAGGAATTTATTAGCATGTTAACACAAACTGAGCAGAAAATTTTCTTTACATCAGATATTCTAACTCCTAAATATAACCAGTTATAGATAGGAAGCATAGCTCTGTTTGTCCCTTTGAAATGATTATCCTGGAAACATTACTATTGCCAGGGTAATTATTACATTCTAGGAAGTCTTTCTTGATCCCCTTAGTTTTGTTAGCATTGTCTCTTCCTGAAATTGCCTTGTATTTACTTATCTCAGTATATGTTGAATCTTCCCAGTAGAATGCAAGCCCCTTGAGGGGAAGGGCAGTTTTGCTTTCATCTTTATATTTGTAGCACCTAACATCTAGAACATCACAGGGGCTTAAGAAATATTTGTTACATTGATTGTTGAACCTGAAAGAAGTTTTGTTACACATAGGGGAGTGGAAAACTATTCTCTACCACCTTTGCGTAGCATAACAAGCACATTTATAAAAATGAAGCTGATCAACCAGACTTTTCCCCAGACACCAGGAAATTCCTCAAATGCTTTCTTGTCATATGTGCCAATAACATAATTAAGAGTTATTTGTAAAAGATAGTAAGGTCATCTACATTCTTTCAAAAATAAAGTAGAGCTATGATCTGTTTTTCTCACCATATCAGGCCTGTTAGGAGGACTAAAAAAAGAAAACCACTTTACCAAGATTAATGTCTGTAAATACTTGTTCAACTATCATAGAGTTCACTTGAATGATATTATGAACTCTAAGTACTTGTTTTAGCACTAACATTTTGCACTGAAACAACAATTTGGCATTCAGAGCTCTTCACAACCTGGACTCTTACTACCTTTATAATCTTCTTACTCATCATAACCCCCCTCTGTGTGCTCTGTGGTCTAGCCATTCTGGCCTTCTTGTTCCATCTCCCACTCTGCCTTTGCACGGCAGATTCTAGTGCCTTGAGTTCTTTTCTTTCCTGCCGCTAAGCTCTTTTCTTCAAGCCTTAGCCCATACGTTCTGCAGGAGACCTCTTGCCTCCTACCCACAGCTGCTAGTGCCTTCCCCTTTAGAGTTTTCTTGTACGTTCTGATATATAGAAATAAATCACATCTATATCTATATATGTACACGTTGTCTCCTCCACTGATATATAGGCTCCTTGACTAGAGCCTATGTGCTATATTTTGCTTTTGCCTTTTTGTACTCCCAGTGCAATACCTAGTGCTGAATAGATGCTTAATAAATGTTTGTGGAGTGAGTGGTTGGTTGGTTGATTTGTTGCCATCTCATCTCACAAAAACTGGATTTGGAGTTTGAAGATCTGGGTTTTAATCCCAGCCCTGTCCCTTACTATCTATGTAATCTTTACCTCTCTCAACCTCAGTTTTTCCATGTGTAAAATGAAGTGGGTGGACCAGCTGACTTCTTCACTTCTTTCCAACTCTAACTCTATGATCCTACACCTCTTAGCAGCCAACACCTTGCAGGTTCTCTCTTAGGGGACTCTAATAGGTGCACTAACCTTGAGAGAGGGTAAGTGGGAGGGGGGCATAGGTGAAAGGGAGGATGTCTGCCAAGACCCCACAGAAACTATTTAGTGGGCAGAGTCTCTCCCTACCTGTCCCCCTCAAGTGTGATGTACACCAGTGGGGAAATTTTCTTCATTCCCTCCAAGGCTCAGACCAGTTATAGCATTATCACGCTTAATTTTAGTATATGGAAACTGCATCAAGGTTAAACTGGCAAGAGAAAGGAAAACATATTTATTTTGGTGGTAGATGTGCCATGATTGCAGCATGTGGCTTCTCAAAAGGATTTGTTTTAGATTCGTGATGCTGAAAAATCCATTTACAGAACTGTCTGATTGAAAACCTGGTGCCTGTAATGCAGAGCTGCCCTTTCTACTGTATGGACCCAGTGGAAATTTCAAAGAGAAAGGGAACAGAGAGAAGGGCAAAGAATGAGGTTTGATATAGGAATTGAATTGAAAAAGGGCAAAGAGGAAAACTATAGAGAGACAATGGCAATTCTTTCTTGGTCCTTTTAACTGAATGTTAATTTCTTTTAGCTTGTGTCTACACCCAGAGCTTAGTAGCCATTTAATATTTTAACCAGCGCCAGCATTATCCTCCCATTGCAGACACAAGAAGGTTGGCAAGTCTTCAGAGAGAATCTGCTAGTGAAAGTTACATTTAGAACATGGGACATTCAGTTTTTATAGCACATGATTTTTATTAATGAACTGTCTGATGAAGCTTTTTTCTGGCATTTTATTTTAGTTTCAGCACATTATTTATATACGTGTAGAAGCAGTTATATTGCCTATCCTTTGGAAATAATTTTGCCTGTCTGGCAACATTTTAGAAATTATCTTTGCCTCCATACTAGATTTTTACATGTTTTATTCTCATTATTAAATGTAGGGCAACTCTACACAAAATTCTCAATAAATAGGGACAGGTTCAAATATATATGACATGTTTCATCTCTTATTCTAGTTTTTATGATGCCTTTAGCCTATTGAACATTAACTTACTTACATAACTTGAAAACTTTCTTTGTCATTTTCCCCTGAACACAACAATCTTAGGCAGGATTTCATTTCCATTTCATTCATTCATTCATGGAGCAAACATCTTTTGAGCACTTACTAGGAGCAAGGCATCGTGTTAGGCATTAGATGACATTTGAATCAATAAACCAGCAAGCATTTACTAAGTTCCTACTACAGACCAGTACAAAGAATAAAGTCATACCTTAATGAAAGGATTTTTACTTTAAAAGATAAATAAGGCATAGTCCCTGCCCTCAAGAAAAAATAGAAGTTTGAAGATTTATTTTTCAAAGTTAAAAAAAAAAGATTATTTTCACTGAAGCTTTGGAATGGGAAACATATTAACCTGTCTATCTGAGTAAGTACATGATGCATCATTATGTCAAGATTGAAGCAAAAAAAAATGTTTCTTACAAGCAATAGAAGTTGGGTAGGGTTTATTCGCTTTTTAAAAAGCATATATGGGGGCAGCTAGGTGGCACAGCAGATAGAGCATCGGCCTTGGATTCAGGAGGACCTGAATTCAAATCCAGCCTCAGACACATAACACTTACTAGCTGTGTGACCCTGGGCAAGTATTGGGAGGGTTTACATTTTCCTACAAAATTTTGGATTTGACCAAGACTTTAAATATGTTAACTGTTCTTTTACTGGTCCCTTTGAAGCAGAGATTAGATGTGTATTGAGTTTTATTTTGTTGCAGTTTTGTTGTTTATAAAAATTTAGTTTTAATCATTTTAATTATCCTGTTCATATATCATATTTACAAACATTGGCATGAAAATATTTTTGCCTTGTTGAGCTCTGTAAGAAAACTAATAAATAAATGAGGATATGCATATAAAGCTCATTGCATTTGTATAAATATGAATCTCTGTTACTGTGCTTCATAGTTCCTTATTTTCAAGTTGTGTTAGAACATTTTGAGTCTGCAACAGCAGATTAGCCAAGATAACAAAAGATGGAAATGGTCAATTGTTGGAGGACTTCACGAAAATGGGTATACCAATACAATGTTGACAGAGCTATGGTTTGATCCAGTCTTTCTGTAATGCATTTTGGAATTATGCTTTTAAAAAGTGACTAAAATGACCGAACCCTTTCACTCAGAGATCCTTCTGCTATGTATATATCCCAAGGTATACAAGGAAGTGAAAGTCTATCTATCAACCAATTGACTAGGGTTTAACTACCATGCTAAGTCCTGGGGATACAAAACAAAAAACAAAAAAACCAGCCTCTGCCCTTCAAGAACTTACATTCTAATAAAAAAGGCAACATATATCTACAGTATGGATTATATAATATAGTATAGGTAGAAATTCTATACCTATAGATACATATATATGTATCTGTGTATATGTTTGTGAGTACATACATATATACACAGAGAGAGATACATATGTGTGTGTATATATACATATCTATATATACGGAAAATATATTCAGAGTAGATACAAGGTAGTCTTTGAGGAAAGCACGTTAGCAACTGGAGGTATATACCAAAATAATTGTACCAAAAAGTTTGCTTTTTCAGGAAGCAAATAACTAGAAACAAATAAGATATCCATTTGTTGGAGAATGACTGAACAAATTGTGATACATAAACATACTGGAATCTTACTATGCTGTAAGAAATTATAAATGTTAAGATTTAGAAAAGGGTGGGAAGACTTATAAGAACTGAGGCAGAGTAAATACACAGAATTAGGAAAACAAGATACATTATGACTACTGTAATATAAATACAACAGCAACAAATGAATATTGCTTCACGCTGTGGCTCCAGAGAAAAAGTGAGGAAAAATGCATCTCTTTTTTTGTAGAGATAGGCACTATGGGAATAGAATATTGTGTATAGTGACAGATATGGTCAGTATGTTGATTGACTTTGCTGAACTGCTTTTTTTTTCTCTTTAAAAAAAGTTTATTACAAGGGATGAAAACAAAAAAGATACCAACAAAAATAAAATTGAAAGATAAAATTATGAATATAAGATCTGGAAGCTCACAGTGGGGGTAAACTGTAAAGTGGAAATAGAAAGAGAAGCTATTGTATGAACTTTATATAGTTTACAAAAGTGTGTAGATGTCCTTTAAGGGTATTGGTTAATTTTTTGCAAGATTTTTAAGTATTATATTTGAATCTTCCTACTTTCAAGTAGAATGCTAGTGCTTCACAAGTACAAGATGCTAATGTGTAGGGTAAATTTCTAGCTTCCCTACTACATGAGGTTGGCTACTAGGTGTGTGTGTGTGTGTGTGTGTGTGTGTGTGTGTGTGTGTGTGTGTGTGTTTATGTTGTTGGCTTTGACAATGAATTGGGATCTTTTCATGCTGAATTAGTTTATTCGGGCAGTTAAGTGGTGCAGTGGACTTGGGGTCAGGAAGACCTGAGTTCCAGTCCTGCCTCGATACTTACTAGCTATGTAACCCTGGGCAAGTCTCAGCCTCACTTACCTCATCTGTAAAATGGGAATAATAACAGCAGCTACCTCATAGGGTTGCTGTGAGAAATAATGAGATGGCATATGTAATAAATGCTTTGTAGAACTCAAAATACCACATAAATGCCAGCTATTATTATTATCATTATTTTAAATAGGCCACAATCTCAAAGATTTTCTTAGATTGCTTCTGGGTTATGATTATTTCAAAACTGAGTTATTTATAAAAGGACTGAGAAAGAAAACAGTCTTCATTTTTGTTACTTTTCCCAAATTTTTCTGCAGATCAGATAAATTATCTTACATTCATCGTTATTCACAGTCCAACCTCAAATAGCCTTATCATCTTCTTTTCTGCAATACAAGCAAATCTGAATTATTCTTCACTTGTCAATGATGCTTTTCTGACCTAAAGACCTTTGCTCATACTATTCCATCTTGCTGAAATAAAATAACTCCCCTGTATCTGTCCCCTTCCCCAAATACTTCTCAACTACCAAAATCCTACTTGAGACCCAAGTCTTATCTCTTCCTTCTATACAGTGCCTTCTCTCATCAATAAGATATGTCAGTGGAACTCCCTCCAGCAGCACAGACTGAATCTCATTCATGTATTCTTATCCTGTGTGATTCTTCTCCTGTTTCCACAAATCCTCTGGAAAGTTGCTACTCAATGCGATGGAGCCTTTACCCTTGGTCTTTTAATATTTTCTAGATACCAGTGTAGCACTTGAGCTCTCTGTTATCATTTGCTCTCACATGTTCACCCTTTTCTAGCTAATCACTTATTTAAAATGCTATCTTTTGAGCCACTTCTATGTAAGTCATTGTTGGTTACTTCTACTTAAAATCACTATGTTCCTTTGGGTCCTATATTGGCCTTTGGGTCAATCATCTGCCATTCTGATTCTGTGGAGATATTAGTGTCTTATTATTTGCAATCATGTAAGAGAATATTAGGGTGGTTGGAAGTATACTGTTTTCCAAATGCGTTCTGTCCCACTTTCTCCTATTCAATTCTAGACCTGTTTTGTTGTCATTCTTGAGTTTCTGTCCAAAACGCTTACACACGCATGCACACACATACACTCTCTCTCTCTCTCTCTCTCTCTCTCTCTCTCTCTCTCTCACACACACACACACACACACACGCACACACTATGCTACTAGACTAACTCAATGGGCTGCTATATAACTGCATGTCAAAATCTATGCAATATGGATTCTTCGCTTATTTTTTTTTCCTGTGTGGATTCCTTATTTGTTGGAAATGATTGCTACTTCTCCACTCATATCACACTTTGATTATATCAGTCATGTGACACATGACATATAGCTTTGTGTTGCAGATATTTGTAACCTATCTTATCTCCTCTACTGGATTATAAACTTGACTGTAGAGACTGTCTGTTATGCAACTTCGTATATCACACAGTGCCTAGCAGATAGTAGGTCATTAATAATTTCTTGAATAAATGAATGAATGAATGAGACAGTATGAGATGGCATTAACAGGCAAAAAGAAGTCTAGTCTTTGAAATCATTACCATTTAGCCATAAATCAAAGGAAATTAGTTTGTAAAAACCCATAGACAATGCACATGGTAGAATGGCAGAATGGTCCATAGTGATTTCTTGAATCACAAATAACCAATACTGTTGTGTGTTTTTATGAGCTTGAGGGCTATTTAGAACATGATTTATATTATTTATGAGAGGACAAACAAAGGAATGTCTTGGAGCTTTCTTGTTTTGTGTTTTATCTCTAAAGTTCTTTTGCTCATCTACATGAAGATTGAACATAGAGTTTGCAAAGTTGCCCATCTTTGAGGGATCTTTATAGGTCCAGACTAAAAACCAAAGTAAAATAAAATAAAATAAAAATGGAGATAAGAAACAAAACAGTGGCATGAAAGTCTAACATTTTGACATCCCAGACCTATTTTGGAGGATTAGTATGGACAGACAGATACTGTGACTGGGGTTGGAGAAGTAGAGATGCTCATTACTTGTAAGAATAGTTTTGAGATGTGGAACATGTGAGTAGAAACCACTGATTAAGCAGCTCCATGGTAAAGATACTTGTAGACCAAAGTGGAAATTGTCCTTGTTCTAATTGTATGAATGGTTTCTATTGGAAAAAATAATAAGGATGAAAAGTATAGTTCCATTGATCTAATGAAGACACTTTTTAATTATTTACTGCATAATGGGTTTGGAAGATAGATTTGTTCTGTGGAATAAAGGTCCAAGAAGCAGCTGGCCTGACTAGTAGCGTAAAACACATATTCTACCTCTTCTAAGTTCTTTCTGTATTCAGACCAAACTTGCTTCAGATGTGACTCTTCAGAAATGGGCAGCTCTTCAGTAAAAACTGATCTACAATCACCTTGCCAATTACCCTGGGCATTCTGCTGTTGATTGATTGCTTTTTCATTACCAGTAATCATCTGTGGGTTGCTTAATCAGGATTCCCAGGTGCCAACCAGCCTGTGTTCTCTAAATATTTTACTAGTGTTTTGTAGCCAATTTTGCTTTTGATTTTTAGGAACTATTTTCAAATAATTGAGACAAACTCTTGTCTAGATAAGACTGGCTTACTAGTAATTTTTTGCAATGTTGAAACTTACCAAATTGAAATCTCTTTAGTTATATTCACTTCTAGGCTTATGATTGATTTCTGTATTTTACTGGTAACATCTTGCCATTTCAGCCTGATTTTTCTGGCCCAGTAATTCTTTTTTTTTTAGTTAAATAAACATTCGATTCCATTAAACCACTTGCAGTTTGACAACTTAATTTAAAAACTTGGTCCCTACCTTTTAGAACTTATAAAAAAAAACAACTCTGCAGTTTAGCCTCTTTAAAGGAATATAGATGTTTTGAAAATGTTTATTTTGATAGGGACTGTGAACAACAAGATAAAAGTGAAGATATATTGCATAACTGTGTACAAAAGGTGCTTTGGAACAAGAATTCTTTGTGTGTTAAAAAGCAGCTTGTATAATAACAGCTTTTTAAAATGATTTGGCAGTAATGTCTTTGTTTCTGTATACCTTTCCTTTTTTTACTGTGCAATTTCTTTATCATGAATATTATCATTCACATTGCCAATATCTTATCTAATCCATAATATTTGATATAACGGCTGCTATGTTTTTGAGTAGATTTTAATAACTGCATAGGACATGTTAAAAATACTTTCATGTCTTTAATTATCCAAGGTTATGCTCTTTTACCTTCACTAATGCAGAAAGATTCCTAATCTCAGAGTTGGCCTCAACACTTAGAGAATATAATTTAGTTTCCTCTTTTTATCAAAAAATTTTGGGGACATCCAAAGTGAGATCCCTTAGTTTCTCTCCTTGATTCCTCAAAACTTCTTAGTATCATCACCTCTGTCATCCTTCACCCTAGTGGGGGAGGTGGAAGGGGAAAAAGAAGAGAGGACAGTAAGTATTTATGCCACACCTACTATGTGCCCTACACTGTGCTAAATACTTTTTTTTTTTACAACTATGTCATTTGATCCTCACAACAACTTTGCGAGGAAGGTGCTATTAATATCATCCCCATTTTATGGCTGGGGGAGCTGAGGCAAACAGCGTTTAAATGACTTGTCCAGGGTCACACCTAGTAAGCATCTGAGTCAGAATTTGAACTCAGGACTTTCTGAGTCTAGGCCCTATCCATGATACCACCTAGCCGCCCAGATCACAGAAGAGGAGGTATCCTCATTCTGCATTATGTCTAATTCTTCTGTCTATACCCTTGATCCCATTTCCTTCCACTATTGTTCTCATGTGTCTTCAGTCTTTGACTCACTACTGGCTCCTTCTCATCTCTCTACAGACATATTTGGATGGTATCGCCAGAGCTAACAAAGCCCATTGAATGACAACATTCCAGTTTCAGTCTCTTACTGCATCTTCTTCCTTTTGCTGTTTATTGGAGACGGTCATGGCGCCCAGAAAGAGTGGTGGCTTTGGAGTCAGAGGAGCCCAGCTCTACCACTGACTCCTGGTATGGCTTTAGGCAAGTCACAGCCTCTCCAACCTTATTTTTCTCATCTGTAAAATGAGAGGGTTGGACTTGATGACTTCCAAAGGCCTTTCCTACTTGAAATTTATGTTCTCATGTCTCAATAGAATCATAGGATTACATACGTAAAGGACCTCAGAGGCCATTCAGTCTGTCATTTTACAGATGAGGAAATTGAGGCCCAAGGATGTTAAATTATTTTCTAAAAGCCACATTATTAGTAAGTGGCAGAGGCAGGATTTGAACATTTGGTTCTGTATTTGGCTGTTATCTATAAACACTTCATTTGTTCAGTGAGCAGGGATTTATTAAAGACCTGCTCTGTATAGGGTGCTGTGCTATGGACTTAGATGAATGAGACTTTTCTGCCTTCGGGGAGGAGAGATAAGGCCAATATAATTAAATTTATTTCAATTCAACAGACATTTACTGATCAGCTAGTACAGTGTAGACACTATGTTAGGTGCCGGGGGTACAGACTGAAAGGATATTCTCCTTGTCCTCAACAAGCTTTTATCCTACTTGGGGAAAGCAGTTTGTATGTAGATAAGTACAGTCAGTCCTCAACTTTTGCGGAAGTAGCATTCTTAGAAAATGGGGCAAAAGTCAAAAATACGACTGCTGATACACTGAACCTATGGAAATGGGAGTTAGGTTCCCACAACCATGAAAAACTGTAATCTTCTCCTAGAGATTGCTGAAAATACACTTTTCTGCATACGATCCTTTATAATGAATTCTGGTAATAAGTACTTTTCAATACACAGTAACCGTGAAATAACCTATAGAATGCAGGGGACAGGAGAAGCAGCCCTCAAGGGGATGGGCAGGGCCAGGGGCAGAGATGTCAGAAGATCCCAGAGGTCAAAAAGTGAAAAAGGCAGCTCACCATCTCTAAGCTCCCTTTGGCTCCACCGTTGGACTGTTCCCTGAAGAAAAGCACATGCCTGGTTGGGGTTGAGTCCCCAACCTCCTGTTCAAGCTCAGAACATCCACAAGCTGAGCTGCTCTGCCACCTGAGATCATTGAGAGGATGGCAGTGACCACTATCTCATTTACCACAAATTTATCTGCCTTTCCATTTTTAAAATTCCCTCATTGCGCACTTGAAAGGTTACGTTAGCACTTTCTGCAGTGAATTCATGAACATACTTGACTCATTTTGGGGGATATAAACCTGCACTCATTGTGCCTCTCATTGCCATGAACGTGTGTGGTTGCCACTGGGGAAAGTGAAAATGATATTATTAATAAAATCACTTGAATATTTGAAGTCACTAAAGTTAAATGCATGAATGCCGAGGATAGAGCGTATATGCAAAGTATATCCTGGGTAAAAACCAAGTAAATTAGCTGGGTAGGAACTATTAAAAATTGGAGAAATCAAGAAAAGCTTCATGTAGGAAATGGCTCTTGAGCTGTTACTTTAAAGGAAGCGATGGAGTGGAAGGAGGGAGGGCGTTCTAAGCATGGAAGATAAGCCTGAGCAAAGGCATGGTGTTGGAAGATGGGATGTCAGTATGTATGGCCAGTTGGACTGGAATATGGCTGGTATGAGAGGTAGTAAGGTGTGATCAGCCTAGAAAGATTGCTTGGAGTCAGATTGTGAAGGACTTAAAATGTCAGTCAGAGGAGTTGGTATTTCATCTTAAATGAAATAGGGAAACACAGATGGTTTTTGAGCATTGGGGTAACATGGTCTATGTACAGCAAGGTACTTTTTTTAAGCGAATGGGGAAAGAAGCTACTCACAAGATGCTGTAAGAGAGTTCCCTGGAAATGTATTTGATAGCTTGAGATTGGTAGTTTTCCTCAGTGTTTTGGTTTTTTTCAAAAATTTTTTCAAATATTTTTCCACTTCTACTCTGCTTTAATGAAGGTACATTTCCTGTGTTAGAATCAAATTTCAGTTCATTTCAACATGTATTTTTCATATACTTATGATGTGCCTGACACTGTTCCAGATGCTATGGGGAATGATGAAGAAATGTGTTACATGACCCCTACCCTCAAGGAATTTATAATCTAACTTGGGAAAATATGAAATAGAGTACAATGCAATATACTAGAACTCACATGTATAATGCAGATAGTAAGTGTTATGCGCTTATGCTTTCTTCTTTCTGTCTTTAACATTAAAGTCTAGAGAACTAAAATTTGGGTAACAAAGCTTCTAGATGATTGTGCTACTAACTTCTTCCTCTTGTGGGGGTGCCTTCTCCTTTCTTGGCCTCAGATACACAACAGTCTCTTGGTTTTTCTTCCCTGACTCATTCACATGGTCCTCATCTTTTTTTTTTTAACTCTTTAAGCTTTCCTGGAGTTCTGTTCTTTTTTCCACTCCACCTCCTCTCTTTTTCTCTTTCTTTATATTCCTCTCCCTAGGCAATCTCATTCAGTCTCGTGACTTCAACTATGTGATTTTATGTAGATGTCTCCCAGATTTTCCCTGAGCCTTCCTTGTTTCCTTCTTGGACGTTAGAGATTGCTTATCATGTCTTATGCCTCGCTAATGCATTTTTTTCATGTAATATTGTGTGTTATTCCCGTTTGTCTTTGTTTCTTATTCTCAGGGTAGAATGTAAGCTCCATGAAGGCAGTTCTTTTTCTATGAGGCAATCAAGGTTAAGCTACTTGCTTAGGGTCACACAGCTAGTAAGTATCAAGTGTCTGATTTGAACTCAGGCTCTTCTGACTCCAAGCTTGGTGCTCTATCTACTGCGCCACCTAGCTGTCCCTTTTTTTAATTTTGTTTTTTCAACTTTGCATCTTCCCTACCATTTAGAAGAATGTTCTTAACACAGGAGGCATTTGTGGAATTGAACTGAATTAAACAGAAAAAAAAACCTTTTTAGTATTTTTTTGCCATGGAAACTGATGAAAAAAATTGTTGATTTAGCCCCAGGACTATTCTGTAGTGCTTTATGAAAGCAGAAAAGACAGATAGCACTTTGTTCTTTTAAAGAGAATTGTGGAATCTCAGCATGGGAAGCAATCTTTTCATCCAGGTCAACCTCCTACCCAGTGGAGGAAAAGCCTCTCTGTCAGGTGCCCATCTGATTTCTGCTTGAAGAGTTTCGGTGACAGGGAGCTTACTACTTCATAATGCCTCCCTATTCCATCTTTGAATACCTCTAATATTAGAAAGTCTTTCCTTTATGTCCAATCTAAATGTCTCTCCTTGTTATTTTCCAGCCCTTTGGAAACAGAATAAGTTTAGTCTTTCTTCTTGAAGATAGCTATCATATCTACTCTGAGTATTCTGTCTCCCACAATAAACATTCTTCGTTTCTTAAATTATATTTAATTAATTTCTTAAATCATAACAGTGGTTATATGGTTTCTATATCCTTTACCAACCAGGTTGCCTTTCTCCAGATATTCTTAAGTTTGTCAGTCCTCCCCTTAACGTGGGATTAGGAGAACTAAAGATGATATTCCAAATTTACTCTATTCACTAAAGTTTGTTTTTTGTTCTTATCATAATACTTCCTTTCTTCTATTAATGTGTACTAAGCTTTTGTGGCTGCAATATCACACTGCTGCTTCACGATGAGTTTGTAACTTTGAAAATCTTGGCTTCTTCAAATGAACCAACTCTTCTAATTCTTGTGCTGATAGCAAATGTCCAGGGCCTGATTTTTAAAATGATAGATTTAGAGTAGGTGAGCTATACTGACCCTTTAAGCCCTAAGTTTATGTGACCACAAGTTTATATTTGACAGTAACAAATATTTTATCCAGTTTTTCTTCCCAATATGCAAACTGGTTAAGATCTTTTAAAAAAAAACAGTAATAGTTAGCATTTATATAGTAGCATTTTCAAGTTTGCAAAATGCTTTACGTATTGTATCTCATTTGATAAAACTTTCTAAAGTGGGTACTATTATTATCCCCATTTTATAGATTAGCAAACTAAGGCTAAGAGGTTAAATGACTTGCCCAGGATTATATAACTAATAAGTGTCTGAGGCAGAATTTGAACTCAGGTTGTCCTGACTTGAGGTCTAGCACTCTCCATCCCTTACACAATTTACCCATCCAATCAGAACTTATATATCTTGATTCTTTAATACATAAATTTGGAACTGGCCATCGGAAGTAGAATATAAGCCTGTTGGTCTTTGACTCCACTCAGTGAGATACTGATATTTCAGCTGTACCCACACTGTCTCTCTGAAAGCATGGCCTCTGTCATAAATGTTCATACAGGAAGGCAAAATAAAGTATGCTTACTGGCTTTTTCCCACCTAATGACAGCTTTTGGTGGCTCAGTTTTCCTAACTTGTAACTTTCTTTTCCTTTTGTTTTCTTTTCTCTTCTCTTCTCTTCTATTTTCTTTTTTCTTCTCTTTTCTTTTCTTTTTCTTTCTTTTTTTTTTTTGACGAAAACTGCCACGCAGTTAAAATGCTGCCAGTTATTGCAGAAGTCCATATCAGCAAACTGATGGGTTCTCCCCTCATATCCCATGTGATTTATTGTCCTAATGGGAAATTGGCATCTTCATTAGATACTTATGACTAGTCTAGGTGTTCTCTTCTAAGTTAGGGAAACAGTTCAGCCTAGCACAAAAGGCATCAAAGAAGCATTTGGTTTTTAAGAGGAAAAAATAAAACTGAAAGCATTTTCTTCTTTTTTTATATGACTAGCAAATAGTGTTGATTAAGAAGAGTCAAGCAGGTGCTGGGTATGTGCTAAAATATTTAATGGCTTTTAGAATACTGGGCGGCTATTTTTAAATGTTTCTGTATTATTCTCATCTAAGCTTCTGGATGAAAAGTACTAAGAGCTAAAAATATTTACAGTTGCAGTAATGTTTTTCTTTAAGAAGAAACCAAAGCATCTATTTTTTTAAAAATAATTTTTAGAAAAATAATATTATTACTCAGAAAATGGCAGCTCAAAGCAGTTTGTATTTCAGGGACAGCGTAATATGGTGGAAAAAGTAATGGATTTCTAGTCAGAGGATCTGGTTTCAAATCCTCGCTCTGACATCTGTTACCTAGGGCAAAGTCAACTAACCTCTGTGGGCTTCAGTTTATCCATAAAATGGAGTGATAAAGGAAAGAGTGGGACTAGACAGTCTTTATGGTCTCTTCCAAAACTAGAGCTATAATCCTATAGCATCACCTCATCTAACTTCCTCATTTTATAGATTAAGTCCAATACTAAGGTTTAAAAAAATCTCTGGACCTTAGGCAAATTTCTAAGATTTACCTATTAAGTTATAAATCTACTAAATTTATAGACCAGTTGTGACACTCATGAAATCATAAACCTTGACTTACTGACAAGTATGCAATATATGTGCATTGTAAATAAAATGTGTTGATGATGGATAATTTTAAATAATCTACAAAAGATTCTAATAAGTGGAAGTAAAAAAGATTATTTCCTCTTTATCCCCCTTGTTACTGTCCTTTTATTATTTATTTCCCTTTTAAAGGAGCTGAATCTCAATTAGGCTTTACAGCCTAATCTGCTGTCCCTCCTAAATTCCCTAAACACCTTAAGATTCTGAAACTCAGTGAACACATATTTGGGCCCACAGTGACCTTTTGGGTTATTTATGAATTCTGATTCTATCACTAATTGCATTGACATCACTCCCAATTTTGTGTCATCAGTACTTTGTTTAATTTACCTTTTTAAATCTTGATTTAAGTCATTATTGAAAATGTTGAAAGGGACAGATTGCTATTTCAACATATTAGAGACCTCTGTAGATTGATATTACTCTATGAATCAGTGCTGTGAATTTTTGGTCTGACTTGGGTTTTTAAAAATAATCATCTGGAATATACATTTTTTATGAAACAAAGGGCCTAGAAATGGCACCAAGTACTGAGGACAAGAGACTGGGGGGTAGAGAAGAGAAATTTCATTAAGGAGGCTAGATGACTAAGAAGGGACACCATCCAAAAGGTGCTTGCTACTGAGCTCTTCCTTAGGCTCCAGGCTTCTGTATCAGTCCTGTGGAAGCAAAACCATCTCAGCATGACCAGTCCAGACTGAAGACATATTTGGAACACCAGAAAGACCCCTGTAAAATAGCTCACATTTATGTAGTGTTTTGAGATTTGAGAAACACTTTACTAATCTCTTCTGGTCCTCACCATAATCTTATAAATAGATACTTTACTATTCCCACTTTGCAGATGGAGAAACCAAGGCTCAGAAAGATTCTTAATCTTGACCAAGATCACACAGCTAGTAAGTGTCAGAAGCAAGATTTGAATGCAGGTCTTTCTGACTCTACCATTTATAGCACATTAGTTCTCTTGTAGTGTGTGTGTATATATAAATATATGTCTGTGTGTATATATACATACACATATGTATATACACTCACTCATTTATTTCCATGGTATCCTCTTTAGATTGTTGTTTGAAATTATCTATTTTACTTTACAGAGAAGTCAGGTCCCTGAAAAAAAAATTGTTTTTTCTAAATTGACTTTTGCTAAATGCACTAAAGGTGACAATTGTTTAGAAAGCCACAATTGGGGTTGATTAGGGAAAAGAGTTATAAAAAACATGGACCAGGTCTTATTTACACAGGCACTGGTTAACATAAGACAAGTTCACTTAATTTCTGTGATCATCAATTTCCTCATTAGTTAAAAAAATTGGCATGATATTGCATGTGAATCATATATTGTGTGATGGTTTATTGTGTTCAGAAGACTGAATGAGTTAACGTGAAAATTTTTGTACAAGGTTCCAGCATTATCCAAGGTAAGACAGAAGTTTGAGAGTAAAAGCTGCAAGGAAGCCTTCCTCAAAGTTGTCAGAGGAGAAGAAGAAGAGGAAGAAGAGAGGAGGAGGAGGAGGAAGAAAAGAGGAGGAAGAATAAAGGGGGAGGAAGAAGAAGAAAGGAGGAGGAGGAAGAAGAAAGGAAGAAGAAGAAAGGAGGAGGAGGAGGAAGAAGAAAAGAAGAGGAAGAATAAAGGAGGAGGAAGAAGAAGAAAGGAGGAGAAGGAAGGAGGAGAAAGAAGAAAAAAGGAGGAAGAAGAGGAAGAAGAAGCCTGTACTAAAAATTTTCTACTTTTTAAAGTTCGAATTTGTTGGCCACGCTTGTATTCTCTCTTTGTAGAAGGGAAATTGAGGCAAAAAAGGTAACTAGTGCTTCTAAACATCCTCTTCGGCAAGGCTGGCATTAGGCATGAAACACTCTTGATTCTTTAATTGTGTTAACCCATCAAATCTACTTTTCCATTAGGGTACACATGACTCGTTTTCCTTTCTTTCAGAAATCAGAGGCTTGGGACATTTGTCTCCATTGGTGGGGTGCATTCTTTCCATTGAAAATGCCTATCAGCTCATTTTTCATCTTTTTAAAGAGCCTCCTCAGCTGGCTGAATGTCACCTGGAAATGTCTTGTCTTGAAGGGGGAAGATTAGAAGGGGGACAAGGAGGAGGAGATGTTTCTCTTTGATGATAATGACAGGAATGGAAGGCATCGTGGTATAGTATAGAGGAAAGAGTGCTTGATTTAGAATGGGAGAATCTAGATTTAGAATCCCAGTTCTGTAACAGACTACCTGTGTGGTCTTGGGCAAGTCAGTTCACTTTTCAGGGCCTCAGTTTCGTCATCTATGAAATAAGGAGGTTGAACTAGATGGCCACTAAGGTCCATTCCAGCTCTGATTCTGTGATCTGATAATAGCTAATAGCTATGTGGCACTTGATGATTTCTAGAATGCTTTTCATATGTTATTTCACTTAATCCTCACAAAAGGATGTGAAGTAGACCTTACAAATGCCCCTATTTCCATTTTATTGGTGAGGAAGCTGCTTTTCCCTGTGTTGTACATTATAAGAAAGAAGCAGAAGGGGCAGCTAGGTGGTTCAGTAGATAGAGTACCGGCCCTGAAGTCAGGAGGACCTGAGTTCAAATCCGGCCTCAGACCAAACACTTGATACTTACTAGCTGTGTGACCCTGGGCAAGTCATTTAATCCCAATTGCCTAAAAAAAAAAAAAGGAAAGAAAGAAAGAAGCAGAGCTGAAACCTGAACCCAGGTCATTTAACTCAAATCAGGGCTCTTTGGAGAACATAGAATCTCTCATTGTAATTCTGCCACTTTAAAAGTGTTTTATTTCTTAGAGCCTGTGACATTTTCATTTAGATTTTTGGGGGGTTTTTTTGGGTTTTTTTGTTTGTTAGTTTTTTGTTTTGTTTTTGCTTATACAACTTCATTGTTGCTTACTGTTGCAAAAGGTGTTTAGATTTTGTTTTTAGGAATTGTATTTTAACAAGCTCCCGTGAGTTTTGGGTTGTTTTTCTAAACTCTGTATTTTTTTTAAAGTAGTATTCCAGTACAGCAGTCAGAAGTTTTGTGACTTCTGAAAAAAACCCATGAGCCCTACGACATCTTTTGCCTTGAATCAAATTTGTTTTCAAGATATGGCCTTTTTTGGGTAGGTAAATAAAAGATTAGAATC
The DNA here is from genome assembly GCF_003287225.1 of Phascolarctos cinereus. Lineage (NCBI taxonomy): Eukaryota > Metazoa > Chordata > Mammalia > Diprotodontia > Phascolarctidae > Phascolarctos > Phascolarctos cinereus. The sequence continues at coordinate 175,172,966 of NW_027555958.1, forward strand.
CATGGTGTTTTTCTAGATTTGAGACTGTAACATAATTTAGGTACTTGTTTTATTACCAGGAGTAGGAATATGTCTACTTACCTTGCATTTGGCAAATTACTGGTGTTCCCAACTTCCATAATGTAGCTTCCTGGAGTAATTTTCAAACTACTTTTGATACATTTTTATGGAAATGTTGATATTTTTCATCAGAGTGCTGCACTCAGAGGCAGGAAGATCTGAGTTCAACTGCTATCTTACCTTTAGTTTCTTCATCTGCAAAACTGGTATAATAATAGAACCTGCCTTACAGGTTAAGGCTCTTAGCCTCTATCTATGTATGTTCTTAGGACTTAACTATCAAGTCATAGAGAAGTTGCATCTACATGAGAGAGGGAGTTTCCACTCTGGGAGTTCCCTAACATAATATAATCACAAATACTTTATGTCCTTTTTGTCATACTTGGAAAGAATATATATATTAGTCAGAATTATTTTACTAACCTATGGAGCCTTTTTTTTGCCACTAACGATCTACATTGTATTTCTAGATAGGGAAATTGAATTGGATGTCTGATAGATGAACAGTGCGTAAAAATTTACCAAGCTGTGTATCTGTCCTAAAGTATTATACCTAAAGAGAAACAGATGACTCATTTATTTTTGTAGAGGTTCAGCTGTAATTTATTCTTATTGATTTGTTTATATCAACTTTTTGTACCTTCAGAATATTTAAAACTTGTTTTAGACCCAGACAGTGATTTTAAACTTGTTATCTTTTGGAGATACTATGAGTTTTGTCTCTTTTTTTACTGTAATTATTCAGTGTCCTTTGACTGAAAAATCTCACTGTGCTTTGCAAAAACTGATTGACATGTCTTCTAAATATCCAGGTAGGTCCTGAGTCTTATGTCATCAATGACATGTGTGGTCATGTGACATAACTGTAGTTTAAAAAAGGCAAATAAGTCTCAAAATATATGTAGTATAACTATGCTACTTTTCATTATAGATTACACTAAAGTGTCTTCTGTATGAGGTAAAGTTTTTCTTGGACCCTATCTAAGGGTGGTAACTTAATGGAGTATTAAAATGACCTCCTTAGGAAATAATCTCAAATATAAGGCAGTCCCATGGCATGGACCCCAAGAGGAAAGTAATGAGACTCTCTCACTTCTCCTCATTTATCTCCTTATTCTTCTTTAGTGACTGATCTAGACATCTTCTAAAATGCAGATTGTGGAAGGCATACTTAATTCTTAAGGACTTGCAGTCTCTTCAGGAGAACCAAATATTGAGGTAAAAAAAAATCTGACATAGAAGTTTCACACCAAGTTCCAAAATATTCAGTAGATTGCATTTTGATGTGCCTAGAAAGAGGTAACTGAAGGTTCTGAATGTAACAGATCTTTTACTCAAGTCTGGGCATTTTGCTTCCAGATGGATGTCAGATAGTCAACAGGCATTTATTAAGCACTTGCCAGGCTCTGTGCTAAATTCTGGGAATACAAACATTAACAAGAACAAAAAAGGAGTGTACGTTCTAATTAGGGAAGATGATACATAAGATGGGTGAGGAATGGCTTTGGGGGGCATAGTAGGGAAAGTCCAGAGAGCAGCCTGAAGAAGGAGGAGACATGGCTGTCGTGGGCACCCTCCTTAAAGGTTCTGGGAGAAACTATCCAATTAGAAGAAGATGCCAAAGTGGGGAGGGTATTTCCAGTGTGTGAATTCCAGGGCTGGAGGGAGCAGTCTGGGAAGAAGTTTCTGTGGGGCATGACAGGGTCTGCAGAGCAGCCTAGAGAAGAAGAGGATGTGACTTCTCATGGAGGCAAAAATGCTTAGTGTGACATGATGCTGAATACCTGCATAAAGGATGGAGTTGCTTTGAGACCTGGCTTAGTTCCAGACATTCTTTGGGAGACATGTAAAAAATTGGAAGTTGAACACATGGAGGGGAAGTTGGTTTTTTAATATGTACCTGCTTTCTAACTTGCTTCCCTAAAACTTTGAAGAGAGAATTTCCCCATGGTAAGATAAGGGCTTCTCTCTTGGTTTGAGCTAAGATCTTGCTTTAGCAAAGAACTAATTCACTCTTGTGTATTTTTTGGTATATTCTAATCTATAGAACTTCTCCAGTTTCTCATTGCTGTTTGTTTGATAAATGGGTTTACTCACTAGTCACAATTTGTGATGGTCTTTTATGTAACCAGCATGTGGTGGGAAGGGGTTAAATTAGCTAAAGGCTAACAATATTAAAGGGCTGGGGGTGGAGGGTGGAAATAGGTTTAATTCTAGCCTGATTCTCCTCCTGGAGATAGGTAGGGAAAGGAGCAAGCACACAGCTGGAATTCTTGTCTAGGTTCTCTCAAGTCCCTGCAGTTTGCATTTAGATAGCCTGTATGGATATACATATCTTACATGGGCCCACCCATACCCAACATCAAGATTTTTACATTATTTCCACAACAATCAGTAATGGCCTTGATTAACAATACTGGTTTTGGTGTCACTAAATTATCAGGTATGTTAATGCCTGTTAACACTTATAGTGTTCTTGTAACAGCATTATCAAAGCAACAGTGTATTCTAGTTATGTGGTATGTGTGTGCATGTACACCTGTATGTATACAGCCTGAAAATTAATGTCTTGTGTAAATAAATTGTACTCTGACCCCTAGGTTTCTTGCTTATGTAACAAAGAACACGTTTTTACAGTGATCTGGCATTTAAGACATTTTTCAGATTTGTGACATTGAGAACTTGATTGCTACCAGGCACCGTAAGTTGACAAGTTTCTGTAGGCAGAGCTAACATTTAATGAGTGATGAAATGATGAGACCTTTAAGGAAATGTATGTGCATGTGCCTTTCAACACTTCCATGTTCTGAATTTTAGTCATTTTTGGTTCATGTTCTGATTTTTCCTGATTAGATTTTAATTTGAATTTCCCATTGGATGTTAGAACAGTGGTAGGGCATTGCTTTCTGCGATAGTTGTATTGTTCCTGAGAAGTGTGATGCAAATTCAGATTTTATGTATCAAACTGGATTTGAAGGCCAAGGAGTTTGCTACTTAATAGCTAACATTTATATAACATCTACTATGTGTCAGACACTGCAAAGTGCTTTAATTTTGTCTCATTTAATCCCTCACAACAGCCCTAGGAGATTGTTGCTATTATTATCCCTATTTTATAGAAGAGGAAACTGAAGCAAACAGAAGTTAAGTGACTTTCCCAGGGTCACAGAGCTAGGAAGTGTCTGAAGAACATTTGAACTGAGGTCTTGCTGACTCCAGGCCTAGTACTCTAATCCATCTATAACAACAACGAAATAAATAACCGCACTCTTGTTTTGTGTTCATCTGTATTATTATATAACTTTTATAAAAAGTTGGAGTGCTCCTATAAAGAATAAATCAATTGATTTTTTTCTTGTTAGCATTTTAAAAGAAAATGTGTTTTTATTTTGTCCTAGCAGGATATGTCCTTTACAGTATCACTCAAATGCACTCAATCAAAGGAGAGAAATAGGGGGCCGGCGAAGGGGAGCGGCATTGACATTAAAGGAATCAGTTTCATCCTTTCTAGAGGATCTTGCTGTAGCTTGTCCTGAAGAATTTGGAACTGAAATTGAAGGATAAACCTCAGGTTCAGAAAATCCCACTTTGGTTGGGTTTAAAAAAAGAAAGTCTTTCTGTTATTAACCACTACCATAACAGTGGAAAAATTACATTTTGAAAAATGTTAGTATCTTCTTTAGAAGCTGATCATCTTTCATTTATATACGTTAAAGTAATGAAAAAAAGTACAAATTTGCCATAATTTCAAGTCTATTGTGGGAAGATGAAAAATATACAGAAAGAATTAAATTAGCCTTTTGTGTGATAAACAAGGCTGTTAGAATTGCTTTTGATATAGTAAGATTTTTTTTTAATTTTTTTATTTTTTTAGGAACCAGAGCCTTAGGGTGGAACAGTCTGGACTTTGGCTTACAGGGAATGAAACAGAGGGGTTTCAAAGTTTTTGTGCTCCTTCTGCAGGTAGTAACAGTAGTGAACTTAGCACCTGGTTAGCAAGGATCGTTAGACTAGGAACTTAATCAGATGACATTGCATCTTAGCTCCAGTGATCAGATCTGATCACATCTCCTTCGAACCCCTTTCTTCTGGCTTACCCACTCATCCCTACTCCTGGCTCCTTCTCCACTGGCAGTGGATTGATTCCACAGTAGTTACCTTGCAGTGTGTGAAGTTCTCTCCCTATGGTAGCTGTTTTCTAAGGGTCTGAATTCTCTCCTCAGTGTTTCTCTTCCCCCTGATGAATTTCTCTTACTCAGGTCTTTATTTATTACGTGTATGGTTATTATGTGCCAGTCACCATGCTAAACAGTGGAGATACAACGGAAGGCAAAAACGTGGTCCCTGCCTTCAAGAAATTCACATTCTAATGGAGACAGTGTGCAAATAACAGTATGTAAAAGTGTATAAATGGAAGACAGTCTCAGAGGGAAGGCATTATTTGGGTATAAGGGGAAGTGTTTCAGGGACTAAACAGTAGGAAGAGTCTCCTGTAGAAGGTGGGATTTAAAGCCAGTCTTTAAAAGTTCTTTTAATAATAGTTCCTTTTTTGATTCTTTCCCAGATTTGTATGGTTTTCCCCAGCACTGGACTTGCTATTTACATCTCTAGCTAGGACTAACTTATCTTTGTGTCTTCCCCAGTGCCTAGCACAGAATCTTCTACACATAGTAGGCATTTAATCTGTGGAATGAATAAAGGAAAGAACATAGAGAGCAGTCTGGCTAATGAACTGAGACATTCTGGCTAATGTCACTATGGAGAGTCATTCAGTTTCTTTATGGCCCAGCTGTTAAGGATTCAGCCTCTGCTACTCCTCTGGCTACAACTTAATTTCCTCCATCATTTCCTTTCTCCACTTAGTTTGCTAATTTGTCTAGTTCTTATCCACCTCATCTGCTTTCCTCAGTCACATAGCTATTGCTAGTTCTTTGCTAGTCAGACACTTGGCACATGTTCCAGAAGATGAATCCCATGAAGTTTTTTGCATCCTCTCCCTATTTCTTATTCTCTTCTCCCTTCCCCCTTCCCCCACCAACCCCTGCGTTGCCAAAAAAGGAAAAAAAAAGCCCAGTTATACCTTCACCTAATGTAGTTAATTGGTTCCATTTAAACAAGATGTTGGGTGAAACAGTGTTTCAAGGGGAACTTAATTCCAGAGGAACTCTGTTATAAATGTGAAGTAGATTCCTAGGCTGCAAAATGTAGACTATAAAAGCTTAAATTAGGTCTTTCCAGAGACTGGAGACAATATAATCTTTATAATGGTAACACTGACTCCCCCTTCTGTCAACTTCCACCCTCCCCCTCCTTGGATCCTCAGATTTCTTACCTGTCAGGCAGGGCGAGTGCAATGCCAGTTGTTAAAACATGCTTTCAGTATCAGCAGAGGACAGGAGGAGTGCTCTGATGTTTTGCCAGCCATCTGAATACCTTCTTCCTTCCCCTAGTGCTCACCATGATCACTTGGACAAGAAGCCATTTCTCTCAAGCTCCCACCACTTGGAGAGAGCCATATGGGGAGGGTTTGGGGGAAAAATGTAGGAGAGGAGGCTAAACCATGAGGGTTGGTGTCATTTGTGATTCACTGCTCTAGGCCTCAGTAGCTATTGTCTGATTGGCTTGAGTATTAAAGAATCCTAGGTGGGGTACTCTCTGCTATCCACCAATCAGAGGGTGGAGGGAATTTTCATCTCTAGAGATCAACTGCCATTTTTACATAAAGGCTTTTCTGTTTTCTAGTGCTGCGTGGTAATGATGTGTTAACATAATAATTGCAAAACAACATTGGTTAGGGTAACCTTATGCTGGTGCATGTCTGTGTTGTGAAACTTCATAAATGTAAACTTGACTAATTTGGAGTGTGTGCTAATGAGTTTAAAGCTAGGACTGGGGTTTATTTTTCTATGATATGAAGAAACAAAGCAAAAGAATAGTGTAAACAAGATTAAAAAGAAAATTATCAATTTGAAGAGATCAAATTGCTTTCAAGTAGTTTAGAAATACCCATTAAAAATTTTCTAAATGTAATGATGTAAATGAGGGGCTGGTACATTACAAATTATTCTTATCTATTCATTAAAGCAAGCCACTTATTATGGAAATACTTTTTTAGCCTATTACTACTGTACACACATTTAACAGAGGAGCATTTAAAAGATGTCGCTGATATGTGTGAGATTAATAAAACAGTACCAAGTATGGTGTCTTGTGTTGCAAACACTCCCTAAATGTTTGCTGAATTGAATTGAATTTTTAAACCTGTAAAACTGAGAATTTTTACTGATTTAGGCAGGCCTCTTCTATTGTTTCATGTGTGAGTCTAAATGGAATGACACCTTTTTAGCGTATCTAGAAAATATGAGTTCTTTTAGTACTTAGCCAATATTTCAGATGCGTATTGCGTCATTCTTGGTGTTTAGTCAGTACAAAGAAGGAAAAACAATGCCCGCTATTTAGATAATCCAGAAAGATAATTTTCTTTCTTTTTTTTGTTAAGTAGTAATTTCTTAAAATAACTTGGAGGGGATATGAGGCACATGTACGTGGACTGAATGTACTGGGCAGGAGATTATTTCAATTTCAAGAAAGTTGGTGTTTTCATTTCCATTACCAGTACACAGCTTCTATAATGAAAAAAACCTCAACAAACTCAGCACTGTCTTACCATTTAATATTTTTTTCAAAAATTTGAAGAGTTGTTTTATGCCTTGTCTGCCAGGTTAAAAGTGAAAATTCAGTCAAACTGGTTACTTGAACACATGAAAACAGAAAAAAAAATCTCAGTCTTTTGACTACATTCAGGATATATTGTTTCTTAAGATACTTTACTCAGTGTGGAATGCAGATGCAGACTAAATTTTAATTGTTCTTTTAAGTAAATTTGAAAAATAATATACTATTTAGATAAGAACTCAGATATTTCAGAGTATAAATTCTGTAGCTATATCTGGCAAGTGATTTTTTTTTTATCTTAAAACAACAGTTCCTAGTAGTTATTAGTTTTTTATTTAAAAAATAGTGAAAAAGCCCAAAAGCAAACAGCAAAAATCCCCTGGGTAAAACTATCATATGAAGTTGGAGTTTTTTGGTTTGGGGTGTTGGGTTTTTTTTTCTTTTACCATTTAGTTCCCTCAGTTTTCAGGTGAAATTTGGGTTGTTTAATCACATCAGCTTTAACTCACTATGGGTAAAGTTTTGTTTTTGTTTGAGGTTCTTACATATTTATTGCTTGAAAATATCTAAAGAAAGACTATTCTGCAATTAGTTTATGTAGCTAGCCTCAGGAGACCAATGAAGAACTGTGAGAGAATTGTACTAATAACCTAAATAACCGACATCCTTCCCACCCCAGGTCTTGTTAGATGCCCCCATTGCTACTGGGCAGATGGATTCCAGGGCTGAAAATGTAATCTGATGTGGCTGTTGCCATGAGCAGCTGACTCCAACTCTGTAGAACAGTAGGATCCCACAGAAGAGAGTGTTCCTTTCTTTCCCTACCCCTTCCCTTCTTTCCCTGCCTCTCCATATTCCTTGTATTTTTCCCTTAGGTAGTATGAATTTATATATTTGTAGTCACCTGTTACTTCTGATGATGGGCCAGAATAGAGGTGTAGATAATCAAAATATAATTTATATTTAGCTTTGGAATTAGAAAGATTTTTAATGTGTTGCATTGATCATTTACATTGAGTTTTTCGTCTTTTTGTCTCAGAGATATTATTTGTTATGTGGAATAGCTTTCTAGGAAGGGGAGGGAGATACTGGGGAAAACTATGGTGATGTAAAAAAAAATACATCAACCAAACATACTTAAGAATTTTTTAAAGAAAAACAGTTTGAGGACTTTTTTTTTGTAGTGGTGATGATTTTTTTTGGAGGGAGGACACAGGTTAGCCATTGTAATTATGCTTAGCTGGTGTTGATGTTAAAGTTTGGTCACATTCTTCTGGCATTTGGAAACTGATACTAGTGGCAAAAACACTGGCTTTGGACTTGAAGGACCTAGGTTCAAATCTTTTCTCTGATGTTTACTACTTCTATGACAGGGCAGCTAGGTGGCGCAGTGCTGGGCCTGAAGTCAAGAAAACTCATCTTGAGTTCAAATCTGGCCCATATACTTACTATCTGTGTGTCCCTGGGCAAGTCACTTAAAACCCTGTTTGCCTCAGTTCCTCATCTGTAAAATGAGCTGGAGAAGGAAATGGCAAACCACTCCAGCATTTCTGCCAAGAAAACCTCAAACAAGGTCACAAAGAGTTGGACATGACTGAAATGACTGAACAATAACTTTTATAACTTTGGGCAAATGATTAAACCTCCCTAGATCTCATTTTACTCATCTTTAAAATGAAGCTGTTAACTAGATGGCCTCTGAGGTTTCTTCGAGATACAAATCTAGGATCCTATGATAGGAAGGCAACAAGGGAGCATGGTGATGGGTGGTAGGGAAGCCTGTAAGTTATGAATGACCTGCTCCAGATAATTGACAAAGATGTGGGCAAGAGTTGCATAGGCATAGATATGTTATGATCTACAGCATTGAAAGGAAATTTGTGTTTTAAGAAATTAAAATTTTAAAGGAGGGAAGTGAAGGGAAGGGGAAGGAAATAAGCGTTTACATAGTGCCTATTGTGTGCCAGGCCCTGGGATAAGCACCTTACAAATGTTATCTCAATTGATCCTCACAACAGTAATGTGAGAGGTACTGTTATCATCCTTATTTTGTAGTTGAGGAAACTGAAGCAAACAGATTAAATTACTTTGTCTACAGTCACATACCTAGTAATTTTGAACTCAGGTCGTCCTAACTCCAGGCCCAGCACTCTCTCCACCTTATCACCTAGCTGCTTCAGTTGTTTACCTCTTTGAATTATGGCTTTCTTTTTATTTGTGTTAAAATGATTTTGAATTATTTTACAAATATCCTTCCATTTCTTAGGGAGCTAAATTGATAGTAAACATTTATTAGTACCTATTATGTGCCAAGCTCTGGGGATCTAAAAAAAGTCCCTGCTCTCCAGGAACTCACAGTCTCATGGGGAGACAGCATGCAAACAACTATGTACAAATAAGATATATCTATAGGGTAAATTGGAGATAATCAAGAAGAAAGGCCCTAGAATTAAGGGAGATCAGCAAAAGCTTCTTCTAGAAGGTGGGATTTTATCTGGGACTTGAAGGAAACTGGGAGGCATGGAGATGAAGAAGGAGTAGCATTCCAGGTTTGGAGAACAGCTAGTGAAAATTCCCAGAGGCTGGAGATGGAGTCTCTTGTTACAAAAAGAGAGAAGAGGCCAGTGTCACAAGATCACAGATAAAGGAGGAACCAGAGTTAGGGGCAGTGATTATAAAATATGTGGCTTTCTGACACTGTTTTCAATAACAAGGTTTTCCACAAGCTGTCGATTGGCTAAATTGATATGACTTTTGACCTATTAGTTAACTGAATCTGAAATTTTGGAAAGTTAGACCATACCTGGGACCTACAAAACAAATTTCATATCTTCTTTGTACTTGGAGAAAAAATCTGAAATGAGTCCTTGGGAGTTACTCAATTCAACAAGCAGCCTGGTAGCGGAGTGGGTAGAGTGCTGAACTTGGAGTCAGGGATATGTGAATGCAAATTCTGCCTCAGACACTCACTGGCTGTTTGACCCTGGGCAAGCCACTTAATCTCTCTGTGCCTCAGTTTTCTAAGCTGTGAAATGAGAAGGGTTAGACTTGATGGCCTCTTAAGGTCTCTTTCAGCTGTAAATTCATGATCCAATTAAATGCCTGTTATATGAAAGGCTCTGGGATTTCAAAAATAAATAATGTAGATTTTAGATTAACATAGATTCTAGATTAATTTGATGAGCTCCCCCTAATATGATACAAGTCCTTGTTCTCCAGAAGTTTGAAATCCTATAGTGGGGGGAAAGGCAGGAGAGATAAGGGGAAGGGGAGAACAGATATTCAGATAACTATGCTATAAGGAAAAGTGAGATAAGTATAATGTTGAATGAGGACCAAGCAAAAGGCTTTGAGAAATTTAAGGAGGAAGAATTTGCCTCCCCCTGGAAAAGGGGAGAGAGAGTGGTCAGAGAGTCCATAGAAGAGGTAAGATTTGACATGGGCCTTGAAAAAAGAGGAGGGCATGAAAAAATAGAAAGTAATGGGGTGGCATTTTATTGTACTGATGTCATTGTTTCTTTGCTTTTGTGACATTTGTGCCAATATTCAATGGGTCCTCATATGATGACTCTCTTAGAATTATTTTTTGATGTCTCATTTGGGCCTTGACAAAATGGTAAAATCAGGACCGGTCAATATGAAAGCTTAGGCCTCCCCATGGAATTTTCAGTTGGTCTTTCCCCTGTTTTCTTCCTTACTTGACCTTCTAACTGGAAGTTCATAATCTCCTCCCAGCAGTTAATGTGTTTTACTACCCTGAGTTCTCACGTCTGGGAAGTTAGGACTGTTGGACTAGGCTCAAGACCTCGTAACAGGATTGCGGTTCTTGGTTTCATGCCAGGTGGCTACCAAGTGTTGGAACACAAAATCCACCAACCCCAACTCCTGATATCTAGGCTTAATGGTCAGTGAGCATTTTAGGTGGCAGTTAAATTAATCATTCTGCTTTTTAGATGGTGTATTCTTGTCGGGGTAAATCTACTGGTTCTAAGACAGCACGTTAGCAAAAAGCACTAAGTACCGATCCGTCTTATCAGCTAGAAAAAAATTTAGTGTAACAACTTGCTTTTCCTTACACTGTAAGGAAAGTATTTGAGTAAGCTAGTCCACTCTTGCTGAGCTTTTGCATTTCTGGTTCTGTGGTGAAATAGATGCTTTTTCTTAATTTTCAAAACTGAAAGTGCAGCATGGCCTTATAGGGTTGCAAGCCTGGCAGAAAGAAAATATACTATTAAATAGAGGTAAGTGAAAAGGAGACAGAACCTGATGAGCTATACACTTTATAATATTAAGATGCACTGCCTCCAAGAAGAAAAACAATGTAATTGTTTCTTACATCCTGTGAATAAGAGCAGTCTTTTCACAGAAATGCAAAATGGGTATACAGTTTTAATTAGAAAAAAATTGCTAGAGTTGTTATAGTCTGCTTAATTGACCTTGATAACATCATCGCCAGTGGTTTATCTTTTTATCTTAGTAATTGGAAACCCATCTATAAAAACCTCTCTTAAGCAAGACTAAGCTATTTTCCTCTCCTCATACTTTGCACCTCAGCTCTTTGCCATCATTACCCTCACCTTGGCTTCTTCCCCAGATGAAACAGTTGGAAGTCAGAAGGGGATTAAAAAAAATTCATCCATTAAAAGTGATTTATTTCTTCTTTGTAAGTTTTAGTTAAATAAAATAGAACCACTTTAAAGGTTTTTGAGACCTACCACACATTTCCAGTTGGTCACCAGCAATTGTGGTATTGTGTGCATATGCAAATAACAAGTGGAATTTAATATTTTATGGAATTGCACAACTCCAAAAATGAAGCCTACTACTTGTTTCCATGGTAACCACTATTGAAATGTGTCTGGCCAACCTGTACCTTTCTTTAATTTTTCTGCAAGAGTTTCAGGGAATTAAATTCACTTTTCAATATTCTTTTTTTTACTGTTGTTCCTAGGAAGTATATGTTACTATTATAGAATTATCTTAGATACATCTTGAGTGTGACTCCATACTTAGCAGAAATGCATTTTGACTAAGGGACAGATCTATTGTTTTATATTTTTAGTCTGATTCAGTAATGAACTTGGGTGAGCAAAATTAATTTAAAAGAGCAGTGGATATCTTCATATAGAATGACAAAAGAAAAATAAAATGCTAGAAAAACAAAATCATTCTGTACTGAAAGCTTCAGCACATGTTTATAAGTTCTTTGACAGAGTCTTCTAAAAATCGAAATTAGTTTATTTCCATGAGGAACCTAATAGAAAAATGTTATGCTTTCATCATCTTCATCATTCTCCTGCCTGTAATTATTCCCAAGGTCCAAAGTTTCCAACCTCTGTGGAACTGGGACTTCATCGTTTGGGGAGGGGAGAGGGTTGGTGGGGCTTTATAACCTTCTTTCCTCTATAGTGTGTGACACTGGCCAATCCTCCATTCCTCAAATGCATTTCCTCCTTACCTCTGCCTCGTAGAGCCCCTCTCTTCTTTCAAGATGTGGTTCAAGCACCAGTTTCTGCTTGAAGTCTTTTCTGATCCCACCAGCTGCTAATGCCCTCCCTCCCAAACTACTCTTTATTTAACTAGCATTTATATAGAGCTTTAAAGTTTCCAAAGCATTTTACAAGTATCTCATTTGATTCTCACAACAACCCTGGGAGATAGGTGCTATTATCACTCCCATTTTACAAATGAGGAAACTGAATTAAACAGGTTGAGTGACTTGCCCAGGTGCTTAGTGACTTGACACAGCTGCTAGGTGTCATAAACTTGGATTTGAACTCAGATCTTCCTGACTCCAGGTCCTGTGCTCAAACCACTGCGCCACCTAGCTGCCTCCACTACTTTGTATTTGCCCATTTTGTCTCCTCCATTGGAAAACAAGCTCTTTGTAATTAGAGTTTATTTAATATTTTGTACTCATATCTCTGGCTCCTGGTACATAGAAGTTGCTTAATTAAATGTTTGTTGATTGATTGACAGGTACTGGAGAGCCCACTGATGACAGCTCCTCATCAAATAAAATAATACATGTGAATGTACTTTGTAACCTGTGAAGTGCTGTAAGGATAAAAATATAGGCTAGCAATCAGTGGCTTTTTTTTTTTCAGATGATGAGAGATGGTGATGGGAGAGAAACCAAGGACATCAAAAAAGACAGAAATATGTCTAGGTTGAAGAGGGTGGGGCAAAAATTTTATAAAATTTAAAAAACAACCCCACCACAGCCGAAGAATAAACCACCTATGATTCAAGGGCCTATTTTTTATGTTCAAGCCTCCCGGGTTTTTTACAGCAAGGTGGTTGGGGCCTCTGGAGTCATTGAGAACACAATATTGCTCAGGTACCTACACCCCTCAGGCTTATCATTACTCTCTAAAGAATTTAAATATCAACACTAATGTCTGTTTAAAAAAAAAAAGCCAAGTAATGACAAGCCCACCTTCTAGACAAATTCATTTTAGTAAGGGTAAGGCTTAGTAGGAAGAAGTCAGGCTTTACCTGCCTAAGTTATCCTTTTTCATCTTAAACACTGCAGACATGAAGTGTTCCTTTATATTGGGATATGGTTTGGTGCCATGGAAAGAATGCCACAAGTTTAGAGTATTTGAATCCCAACTCTGCCACTTGCTTCCTGTGTGACCTTGGATGTCACTTAACTTCTCTGGGGCTCAGTTTCCTCATCTGTTAAATGAAGGGATTGTACCATGAGACCTCTAAGGCCCTTTTTAGCTCTGTCTGTGAACCTGTAATCATGTAAACTTTGGCTGTGGTGGAGTAGCTATTTTTTAACAATGGGTAAAATAGGTGTATACAATCTTAGTTTTATGTAAAACACTGACCTTAATATCACCTGTGGTACTTACTGGCTCACTTAGATCTCCATTCATGAGAATGGTCATAAATTATGTAGTGGCTAGATCCGTTCATTTGTGGAAAGCTAGATGGTTTATGCTTTTATCATCCCACACAGTACTATGCATATCCTCTAAAGGAAAACACTCATTGGGAGGTTGCTCTATACTTTGTACTTCCTGAGTATGTTTGTAAGGAAATAACAGTAGTCATATCAATGCCAACCAAACCTTTGATAGTAGCCATCTAGAGTTTTTTAAATTATTTTTTTTCAGAGATCTGTCCTCCTTTCCCTAACCTCCCATCCCATACCATACATTGAGAAAGCAAGAAAAGCAAACCCTATACTATAAGCTGTTATAGTCAAGCAAAACAAATTCTTGCATTGGTTATATATTAAAAAAACAAACAAACAAACAAACTACTTTTCAGTGTGAATTCCTGAATCTGTACCTCAGTCAGGAGGTAGAGATGATCAAATGAAATATTCGTAAAGCTCTTAGCGCCAGTGCCTGGCACATGCTAGGTGCTTTATAAATATCCTCTTTCCCTTTCCCTATTGTGATCTGTCATTATATTGATCAGACTCCTGTTAGTGTATAAATTGTTTTCCTGGTTCTGCTCACTCCACTCTTTATCAGTTCACAAAATTTTTTCCAAGTTTCTCTGAAATCATCCCCTTCGTTATTTCTTACAGCACAATAATATTCTATTTCATTCATATGCCATAATTTGTTGAGCCACTCTCCCCCTAGTTAGTAGCCACTCCTTCAGTTTCCAGTTAAAAGCTGCTCTAAATATTTTCATGCGAATGGGTCCTTTTATTTTTTCTTTGGTGCATAGGTCTCATCAAAGACTATGCAGTTTAATAGCTTTGAGGGTATAGTTCTAAATTGCTTTCTAAAATAACTGGACCATTTCAGAATTTGCATCAAAATGCATTAATGTACCAGCTTTTTCCATAGCCACTCCAGCATTTGTCTTTTTCCCTTTTTTGTCAACTTTGCCAATCTTATGGATATGCTTAGATATGTTTTAATTTGCATTTCTCAAGTTAGTGATTTACAGCATTTTATAGCTATTGATAGTTTCAATTTCTTCTTCTAAAAACTACCGTTTCATATCTTTTGACCATTTATCAATTGGCTCTTATTCTTATAAATTTGAATAAATCCCTATATGTCTTCAAAATAAAACCTTTGTCAGAGAAACCTGTCTATACTTCTTACACATGCTTACCTCTACATTATAAACAGAGACAGACACAGGAAACTGTTGTTTTTGTTACCAGGTATTTTAACATCATTCACTAAGTCAGTGGTCTACATGATCTTGAGAATGTTTACAGAGCTACCAATGAAGTAGATTTAGTAGTTGATGAAGAATGATGGTGATGACTGGTGGGACCTCAGCTCCAAGTGTCAAGTGATTATTGTTCTCTTAATCCTATAGCTTCTACATCGAGTATAACTCAGGTATATTAGTAAGGTAGTAATCATATGGGCTTTCATTGAATTATAATGTTTGAAATTGGGACAGATTATTTACTCATTTTAGTCTAAACATCCTCCAATTATTTCACAAAATAATCTTCAAGATAATTTTGTAAATGAAAGAAAAATTACAGGTGTAAAGGATCAATCCATTTAGTTTGCAGAGAAGGAGTGATAATTCTTTCTTCTAAGAATCCAAGGGCTAAGACATACCTTAGAGATCATCTGATCTACCTCCCTGCTTTCATAAATAAGTAAACAGAAGCCTAGTGAGAATAGGTAACTTGTTCAAGGCTGCAGGGCTAGTTAGTGACAGCTGGACCTAAAAGTCATGTCTTTGCATGGTTAATCTGGTCTGTAGTTCATTATACCATAATGCCTTGATATGATGCCTTTAGTTTTTTGCACAAGCATGTTTTCCTTGTTGCTCCTAAATGCAGTGTTAAGATGTCACTGGGAAAAAAAATGAAGTTACAGTTTTTGCAGTAGTCTGTCAATAAAAACCAAAGGGCATGAGATGCACAGGGTTGCAATGTGTGTCTCTTTTTGAAAAATGACTTTTATTAACCAGATTGGAAGATTTTCATCATATATTGAATAATTTGTCTTAATCCATTTCAGTGCAATTCAATTCAAAATCTCCACTGTAACTATTGCCCTCCCTTAATAAACCTTAGAGTTGTGCATTATGTAGATGTTTTAAGGGTATGAGACCACCCAGCACCAGTTCCTCTAGAGACTGAAGCCCCACTGGCCATTGTTGTCATCAGTGGAGTTACCTCATTGGCATTTCTAAATGTTCCCAAAATTATGTGGACTGCTGAACTGGTGGTAATGTAGTTAAACTTTCTGATGATGAAAAAAGCCCTCTCTGAGCCTAAATTTCTTTTTACCGAAGGTCCTCCCACTTTCAGATCCTATGATCTTGTATTGAACCCATGGCTGGCTTTATATTAGAGATCAGATTTTTTGTTCATTTCAGGTCTTCTCCTTATGAAAGCTTGAAAACCTTCTATTTCATTAAATGACCATTTTTTCCCTTGAAGTATTAAGCTTAATTTTAGTAGGTAGGTGATTCTTGGTTGTATTCCTAGCTCCTTTGCCTTCCAGAATATCATGTTCCATGACCTCTGATCCTTTAATGTTGTAGCTGCTAAGTCCTGTGTAATCCTGATTGTAGTTCCCCAGTATTTGAATTGTTTCTTTCTGGCCACTTGCAATATTTTTTCCTTGTCCTTATAGTTCTGAAAATTGGCTAAAATGTTCCTTAGAGTTTTTCTTTTGGGATCTCTTTCCTGAGGTGATTGGTGGGTTCTTTCAGTGTCTCTTTTACCCTCTGGTCAGGGCAGTTTTCTTTGATAATTTCTTGAAAGATGCTGTCCAGGACCTCCTTTTGATTATGGCTTTCAGGTAATCCAGTGATTCTGATATTGTGTCTCCTTGATCTTCTCCTGGATTTTCTAATGAGGTATTTTACACTTTCTTCTATTTTTTCATTCTTTTGAATTTGTTTGATTCATGGTGTCCCATGGAATCATTAGCTTTCACTTTCCCAGTTCTCACTTTTAAGGAGTTGTTTTCCTCATTTAGCTTTTGTACTTCCTTTTCCATTTGGCCAATTCTACTTTTTAAAGCAGTTGCTTTCTTTTTCTAAGCTGTTGACTCTTTTTTTCATAATTCTTTTGTATCACTCTCATTTCCTTTCCCTATTTTTCTTCTACCTGTCTTATATGATTTTAAAGGTTCCTTTAGAGCTCTTCCATGAGCTCTTTCTGGGCTTGAGACCACTTCCCATTTTTCTTTGAGGTTAGGCATTTTGACAGTGTTGTCCTCTTCTGACTTTGTGTCTTGATCTTCCCTGTCACCATAATAACTTTCTATGGTTAGATTCTTTTTTTTGTTTGTTTGGGGTTTTTTTGCTCATCTTTTTTGGCCTTTTCCATTCTTTTAAATTTGAGCGCTGCTGCCAGGGTGGAAGGGGCACTGTCTCAGGCTCCTTGTGCTAGAGGCTTCAGGCCCTGACTGTTTACCTGGTGCTTCACTGATGTTGCCCTGAGGCCCACAGGGAACCCTGTATCTGGTGCTGCTCAGAGGGGGTCATGGCTGGCTTTAATAGAAAATTGTTGTTCAGTCATTTCCAACTCTTCATGACCCCATGGACCATGTCCATTAAACTTCCTTGACAAAGATACAGGAGTGGTTTGCCGTTTCCTTCTCCAGTGGCTTAAGGCAGACAAAGGTTAAGTGACTTTTTCAGGGTCACAAATCTAGCAAATGTCTAAGGCTGGATTTGAACTCAGGTCTTCCTGACTCCAGACCCAGTGCCCTATGCATTGAGCCACCTAGTTGCCTCCTAGGCAAATAGAGGTTAAGTGACCTGCCCAGGGTTACATAGCTAATAAGTATCTGAGGCTGGATTTGAATACAGGTCTTCCTGACTCAAGGCGTAGGGCTCTATCCACTGAGACATCTAGCTACCTCAGGAAGAGAGTACCAGATGATATTCTTGTGCCAAAGTAGAGAGAGAAGATCAGTGTCATAGAAACTAGTCTGCCTTCTGTTCAGTCTCTTTTGTATCATTTAAGAGGTTCCTTTTTCCTCTTTATGACACCAAGCTGCCGATGAAGTCTATCTTATAACTGTTTAATTTTTCAGTTCTTTGGGAATCTGTGGCTTCCTTGGTGTGGATATTTACTTTACTGGTACAGTTCTCAGCCCCTCCAAATTGATAGATAGTCATCCAGCAGAATGTAAACTCCCTGAAGGTGAAGACTTTTCATTTTTGCCTCTAGGCTTCCAGCCCCTCTTTAATAAATGATGCTTAATAAATGCTTGTTAAATGGAATTGTGAAGAGTTGCTGTGGCCCAAAAAACCATCATATTCTAGCCCATCTGGTAAGAAGCCTCTCAGAACTTAGTTGGATTGTTCTTTAGAAAACAGTAAATGGAAAACAGTTTATAGATGTTATCTTATTTATCCTCAAAACAATCCTGTGAGATAGTTACTATAACTATATCATCCTCATTTTACAGATGAGGAAACTGAGGCTTAGGCTTTAACCTGAATTTCTTGTGGTCAGTAAGTGTCAGCAGAGCCAGGATTCAACCCTTGGTCTTTTCTGACTCCATGATCTATAACATCTTAATATGAACATGAAATCTCCTTGGTTCATTAGTGACTGGAAAAACCTCAGACAGGGAAACTCACTTAAGTATTAGAGGTTTCATGGAAATTTATTTTAAAATCTCCACAGGGGAAAAGCATTCATGCATTAACAGACCCTTTTACAACTATAAATAAGTACCATGCATTGGTTACTCATAGTTTCAAGATTTTTAGTGTCTTAGCTTCACTGCAGACATTTCTTCATTCACTTTAAGTTTAGGATTTTGAAAACATGTATTTTATGATGATATGCCATATGTCTGATGATGGGTTATTTAGGGATTGAGTTTGCAGGGTTTTCAGATTATCTTGTCCTTTATTTTCCCTCTTCCTTCTGGTAATGTTCATTTTTTTGGACATTTTGTATTTCATTAACACTTTTGCTAGAAGGTAGATAGCTCCCTTTGGAAACTCTGCAGGTGAGATGAGGGTGGGGGAAAAGGTAGACCAAAAACAGCCTTCTCTGTTTGTCAAATGACTATTCCTATGAATTGAGATCCCAATCAATCAATTAATCAACAGACATTTATTAAGTATTTATTATGCATCAGGTAGTGTGCTTGTAGTAGAAGGCTCCAGGTTCTTTATTCTCCCCTTTCCCTAAATATAGCTTTGATAAGATTGGGACTGGGGCTTTGCTGTTACTGTGGAGCAATGGGAGAGGGAATAGGTGTCTTGTTTGGGGATAGACTCTGCTATCTCCAAAGTAAGAAACCCTCTCAGCCAGTTATTTGAAGGTGGGAGAAGGAAACTTAGCTAAGGGCTTGAGACTTATCTGTTTAGTGTACCAATATATAATCCTCTACCCCTTGACAGTGAAGAATTGAGCATTAGCTATGTATTCATAAACTCTACTTTCCATATTTTGAAATTTTAAGAACTTTGGACCCCAGTCAGTTTTTACCCTCAGAGGCTATTTTAGTGTTTCAATGAATCTGTGATGTCATCAATGTGATTACCCCCCTGATCAGTGCAGACCTTGATCTATCCATCTTCTTTTTTTCTATAACTCTTACCCAGGAACTCCATAGATTCCCCAGAGAGGCTCTATACTCAGTGTGCTGGGATCCTTTCTCCAGATCCTTCTGCATTTCATAGGTACCAGTACAGCATTCATCCACCAGGACAGCTGTCTTCCAATTAGCAGTCATTATCAATATTTCGTCTTCTAATCACAAATTTCCCTGATATGTTCTCTTATGCTACTTTTTATGTGTAGATACACTATATTCTACTTAGATATACACTGTAGCCTACTCATAATGACCATTGATGTTCTTCATGATCCTTTGGGTCACCTACAATTTTGACTCTTTAGAGATTATAGGATTCCAGTATTTTCCATGATAAAGTGTCACTGGGATAATATTGTTTTTTAAAAGATGAGTGAAAAAATTATGTTAATTGATAGCCTTAGCATCATTTTACACTTTATTATAATTTAATATTATATCAATAGATAACTAATTCATTGCCCCACGTTTAGAAGGTAATGCCATTTGTTTTTCTAGAGGGCCTTTTCAACTCAGGAGGCAGTTGATTTTTTTTTAATAATCTTAAATATTGATGGATCAAGTAAAAATTGAAAGAATCTAAAATAAATGTTATCTCTCTGAGGACCAGCCCAGTGGCTTTCAAACATAATGATTTGTTGGATCTCTGAAAGCAAAAGCAACTGGAAATCATTTCTGATTGTCTGCAATAGCAAGTACCATTCTCTTATTATATTTGGCACCTGACATATTATATTTCATTTTGGTTGGTGTTGCTCTTGGAATAGTAGGATATGTATAGACTAAAAATGAGAATTTACAGCCCTGGAACATGGAATGAATGACAGCTAGGGGTTGCCATGACAACTCATTAGGGTGCCAATTTGTAATCTTTTGGATTAGGTTCTGGACTAGGATCACTGGATTGGAATGAGAGAGAAATAGAGCATGGCTGTAATACCTTGATTTGAGTTTTTAGCTTTTCCAGAAAGCTAAACAGAAATAGAAGTAGCAATGTGGGAATATGTAAATTTTATAGAACCTTGATAAAGTGACATTTGGCAGTAAAAATACTTGGAAAGATAGGTCCGAGAATCATGTAGCATCTTGGAAAGACAGAATTCCTCGACACGTGTTTTGGTGTGAGCATGAATATACATAAGTATGCATATATGTGTGTGTGTGTGTGTGTGTGTGTGTGTGTGTGTGTGTGTGTGTGTGTATAATACCAGTGTCCCTCCATTTACCGAGGATATAGATCCCTGACAAATTGTCTGTAAGTGGGAGGTGGAGCCAAGATAACAAAACAGAAGCAGGAATTTACCTGAACATTCCCAAATTCCCCTTCAAACAACTTTAAAATTATGCTTCAAATCAAATTCTGGAGCTATAGAACCAAAAAGATCAGGTAAAACAATTTTCCAGCCCAAGACAACTTAGGAGGTGAGCAAGAAAGGTCTGTATCATGCAAGCGGTGATTGGCCTGGAGCTTAGTTCAGGCCTCGGAGGTGGCTGCACTGGGGCTGCAATAACTTCAAAGGCTCTCAGCCCACAGACAGTGAAGAGGTTGGACAAATGGTCAGAAAGAGATTACAGGGGATCCTTTGCTGGTTCTGTGTTCAGGACCCTGTTGCATTGTCCGTATCCAGGTCTGAGTTGCAGTCCCAGGGCAAAGAGAAGCATTAGCACTTGTGGCTGCAGGAGAGGAGGGGACCTGGTCACAGTTTCAGGGTGAAGAGTGCTTGTGGTTACTCACTAGGGAGTAGGGACCCTGGTCTCAATTCCAAAGCAGAAAGAAGCACTAGTGATTGTGACTGCTGGAGAGTGGGAGACCTGGTCACAGTTCTAGGTCCAAGAGGAGTACTAGCATTTGTGGCTACAAAGGAGCAAGGTCCCTTCCTGGGTAGAGACCACATCACAGGCCAAGAGAGCAGTGACCACAGCTCTCCTTAGATCGTAACACCTTGGAAGCACCCAAAACCTAGAGACTCCCAGTACTAGCTCTAAAAACAGCAGCAGGAAAAACCTAATGCTTGGGACAGTGCCCTTTCCACCCCAGTAGTAGAGCCCATCTTTAACCTCAAGTTAAAACTCAAGAAACAGGCTGGGAAAATGAGTAAACAACAACAAAGAACCCAACTGTAAAGAGTTACTATGGGGACAGGGAAGATCAAGCAACAGACTCAGAAGTAGAAAGTGATGTCACACCAACTACAAAAGCAAAGCCTCAAAGAAAAAAAATGTGAATTGGACACAAGCCTGACAAGAATTCCTGAAAGAACTCAAAGTAAGAGAGGTAGAAGAAAAATTGGGGAAAGATATAAGTGATGCAGAAAAATTGTGGAAAAAGAGGCAACAGCTTTGTAAAAAAGTCACAAAAAGAATACCAAAGAAAATAATACCTTAACAAACAGAATTGGCCAAATGGAAAAAGGGGTACAAAAATTCACTGAAGGAAAGAACTCCTTAAAAAAGTAAAATTGGCCAAATGGAAAAAGAGGTACAAATGTTCACCAAAGAAAATAATTCCTTAAAAATTAAAATTGGGCAAGTAGAAGTTAATGATTCCACAAGACATCAAGAAACAATAAAACAAAATGAAAAGAATGAAAAAAAATAGAAGAAAATGTGAAATATTTCATCAGAAAAACAATTGACCTGGAAAATAGATCAAGGAAAGATAATTTAAGAATTATTGGGCTGCCTAAAAGCCATACCCCCCAAATATCTAGACATCATATTTCAAGAAATTATCAAGGAAAACTGCCTTGATATCCTAGAGCCAGAAGGTAAAATAGAAATTGAAACAAGCCACAGATCGACTACTGAAAGAGATTCCAAAATGAAAATTCCCAGGAATTATATAGCAAATTCCAGAGCTCCCAGGTCAAGGAGAAAATATTGCAAGCACCCAGCAAGAAACATGTCAGATATAATGGATCCATAGTCAGAATTACACAAGATTTTGCAGCAGCTTCTATATTATAGGATTGGAGGGCTTGGCATATGATATTCTTAAGGCAAAGGGTCTAAGATTACAAACAAGAGTTAACTTATCCAGCAAAACTTAATATAATCTTTCCGGAAGGAAAAATGGATATTTAATGAAATAGAGGATTTTCAAGCATTCTTGATGAAAAGACCAGAGCTAAATAGAAAATTTGACTTTCAAACATAAGACTCAAGAGAAGCACAAAAAGGTAAACGTGAAAGAGAAATCATAAGGGATTTAATAAGGTTAAACAGTTTACATTCCTATATGGGAAGATGATAATTGTAATTCCTAAGAACTTTATCATTCTTAGGGCAGTTAGAAGTATACATAGAGGGCATGAATGTGAGTTGACCATGATGGGGTGCTTTCAAGAAAATAAAATTAAAGGGTGGGAAAGAGGGATGCATTAGGAGAAGAGGGAAGGGAAAGGAAGAATAAGGAAAATTATCTCATAAAAGATGTGCAAAAGGGAAGAGCTTTTACAGTGGAAGGGACGACGCAAAGGGGTGGCAGACAATGCTTAAACCTTACTCTCATTGGGATTAGCACAAAGAGAGAATAAGATACATGCCCAGTTGGTTATAGAAATCTATCTTACCCTACAAGGAAGTAGGTGGGGAGGGGGACAAGAAGAGGGTTGAGGATGATGGAAGGGAGAGTGAATTAAGGGAGATAGTGGTCAGAAGCAAAACAGACTTTTGAGCAGGAACAGGGTAAAAAGAAAGAAGGAGAAGGATAAACAGGAAAAAGGAAGATGAAGGAAAATAAGCAGTAATTATAACTGTGAATGGGATGAACTCACCCATAAAGCAGATAGTAGAACGGATTAAAAACTGGAATCCAACAATATGTTGTTTACAAGAAACAGAGAGACACAAAAAAAAAAAATAAAAAATAAGAGGCTGAAGCAGACTCTCTTATGCTTCAGCTGTGTTTAAAAAAAAAAAAGCAGCAATCATGATCTCAGACAAAAAAAAAAACCCAGACCTAATTAAAAGAGATAAGCAGAGAAGGTGCTATGAACAATTAAATAATATCAATACTAAACATATATGTACCAAGTGGCATAGCATCCAGATTATTAAAGAAGTTAAAATGAGTTACAGGAGGAAATAGGCAGTAAAACTATAATAGTAGGGGACCTCAACTTTCCCCTCTCAGAACTAAATAAATCTAACCATAAAATAAGCAAGAAAGAAGTTAAGGAAATGATTAGAATCTTAGGAAGTTAGATATGATAGACCCCTGAAGAAAGCTGAATGGCATAGAAAAGAATACACTTTTTTTTCTCAGCTTTACATGGAATTTACACAAAAATTGGCCATGGTTTTCACATGCAACTGTGAAATAAGAAATACAGGAAATGGGGTACAGAAATCTATCCTGCTACAGGAAAATAGGAGGGGAAGGGGATAAGAGAAAGGGGGAGAGATAGGAGAGAGGGCAGACTAGGGAAAAGGGTATTTAGAATGCATGCCATCTTGGGGTAGGGAGAGGGGCGAGATGGGGTGAAAATTTGGAACTCAAAATCTTGTGGCAGTAAATGGTGAAAACTAAAAATAAATAAATTTATTAAAAAACATTTTTTTTAAATTGGCCATGTATTGGGGGCATAAAAATATCACAACCAAATGCAGAAAAGCAGAAGTATTAAGTGTATCCTTTTCAGACCATAATACAATTAAAATTATATCTCTAAATGCTTGCATTAATGAAAGAGGATCAATTAATTGGGCATGCAATTTTTTTAAAAAAACTAGAAAAAGAACAAATTAAAATCCCTAATTAAACACCAAATTGGAAACCTTGAAAATCAAAAGAGAGATTAATAAAACTGAAGGTAAGAAAACCATTGAACTAATAAATAAAACTAGAAGCTGGTTTTGTAAAAAAATAAAATAAAATAGCCATTGGCTAATTTGATTTAAAAAAAAAAGAAAAAAAAGAAAACCAAATTACTAGTATCAAAAATCAAAAGGGTAAAAATTCACCATCAATGAAGTTGAAATTAAAGCAGTTGTTATTAGGAACTGTTTTGTTCAGGTGTATGCCAGTGAATCTAACAATGTAAATGAAATGGATGAATATTTACAAAAATAAAAATTTCCCAGATTAACAAAAGAGAAAATATAATACTTAACCATCTTTTAGAAGAAGAAATTGAAGAAGCCATAAATGAGTTCCCTAAGAAAAAATTCCCAGGATCAAATAGATTCACAAGAGAATTCTGCCAAACATTTAAAGAACCATTAATTCCAATACTATATAAATTATTTGGGAAAATAGGCAAACGAGTCCTACCAAATTCCTTTTACAACACAAATGTGGTGCTGATACCTAAACCAGGAAAAACAAAAACAAAGAAAGAAAACTATAGACCAATTTCCCTTATGAAAATTGATGTATAAGTTTTAAATATAATACTAGCAAGGAGATTACAACAATATATCACAAAAATCATACACTATGACCAGGTGAGATTTATACCAGGAATGCAGGGTGGATACAATATTAGGAAAAATATCAGCATAATTGACCATATCAATAACAAAAACAACAAAAATCATATTTCAATAGATGCAGGAAAAGTCTTTGACAAAATACAACACTGATTTCTGTTAAGAACACTAGAAAAAAATAGGCATAAATAGAACTTTCCTTAAAATGATAAGTAGTATCTATCTAAAACTTTTAACAAGCACTATCTGTAATGAGGATAAGCTAGAACCCTTCCCAAGAAAATCAGGATGAAGGAAGGATGCTATCACCATTGTTATTCAATACTGTACTAGACATGCTAGCTATAGCAATAAAAAGAAGAAACAGAATTGATAAATGGTCAAAGGATATGAACAGGCAGTTTTCAGAAAAAGAAATTAAAGCTATAGTCGTAAGAAAAAATGTTCTAAATCACTGTTGATTAGAGAAATGCAAATTTAAATAACTCAGGTATCACCTCACACCTACCAGATTGGCTAATATGACAGAAAAAGAAAATGATAAATGTTGGAGGGGATGTGGGAAAATAGGGGCACTAATGCACTGTTGGTGAAGTTGTGAACTGATCCAACCATTCTGGAGAGCAATTTGGAACTATTTTATTTATAAATTTATAAAACTATGCATGCTTTTTGACCCAGCAATACCACTATTTGATCTGTGTATCAAAGAGATCAGAGGAGAAGGAAAAGGATTTATATATACAAAAATATTTATAGCCACTCTCTTTGTGGTGGCAAAGAATTGGAAATTGAGGGGATGGCTGTCAGTTGGGAAATGGCTAAACAAACTGTGTGGCATATGATTGTTATGGAATACTGTTGGACTATAAGAAATGACAAACAGGATACTTTCAGAAAAAACTGGAAAGACTTCCATGAACTAAATCAAAGTAAGTGAGCAGAAGCAGGAAAATATTGTACACAGTAACAGCAATATTATATGATGATCAACTATGAATGACTTAGCTATTCTCAGGAATACAGTGATCCTAGCCAATTCCAAAGGACTTAGGATGAAAAATGCTACCCACCTCCAGAGAAAGAACTGATGGACTCTGAATGCAAATTGAAACATACTTTTAAACTTTATTTTTCTTGGGCTGGTTTTGGTTTTTTTTTTTTGCTTTGCATTTTCTTTTGCAACATGGCTACTATGGAAATATTTTGCATGACTGCACATGTATAGTCTATATCAAATTTCTAGCCTTACCAGGCAGGGGTAAAGGGAGAGAGGGAGAGAATCTGGAACGGAATTTTTTTTTAAATGTTAAAAAAAATTTTATATGTAATTGAGAAAAAATAAAATTAAAAAACATTAACTGTGAGTGAAAATTTGGTACACGAAAACCTATTTTCTTATTGCCTTCCATTGTAAAATTGAAACTGTGTTCCTTTAGAGAAACAAAGCGTGGCTCTAAGCAAAACTAGAGGTATTTTACCTCTCAATGAGGAAGTCAGCCAGACTGTGGCAGGGGGATCAATGAGCAAAGTATAGAACACAGTGATTGGTAGTGTAACCTCTTTGGGATCAATTTCTTCATCTGTAAATAAAGAATTTGAACTAAAGGATCTCTCACTGTTGTCTCTATCATTTCATGAGAATGAAATGGGGCTCTATGTTCCCTACTGACTTCTAGCTTGCCTTGACCATAAGTGTAAAGTTCTCCTAGGCAACTTGGGAGAGTTCTACATGATGCAGTTATAGTTATGAAAACATGTAAGCAGCATAAAACTGTATGTCAATAATAAATGGTGTTACAACGGCATTTGTTATTATAAAGTGGTCTGGTGATGATGAGAACATAAGCTCTTTGAGAGTAAGAATGGTTTGGTTTTTCGCTTTGTATCCTCAGGCAGCTGGCACAGTGCCTGGCCCATAGTAAATGCTGGCTTTTTCACTGATGGTCGGCAGTGGCTGTGAGACCACTTTTCTCAGTTCCTGGCAGTGGGCCCTCCCCTTTTGAGAAAGGCTCCTCCATGCCCTCCCTACTCACATACCTTTTGTTATTTTTAACTTTTGTTTTTCTAAACTATAGGCATTTTTCAGCCATTTGGTGTGTTAACAGAAGGGGGGGTGGAATTTTTGAAAATTGAGATTGCTGAGGAGGGCAGCGTTCCAGATAGAAAGGATGACAAATCTTGTGATGCCCTTCCTCATGCCTTTCCCTCTGACACAGTAGGGACCCAAAACTGGAGGAAATGAATCCCAAAGACTAGTGGAAGTCAAGTCTGTTCTAGGTACTAAAATAAACACCTGCCCAGTCCAACTCAGAGAGAATACTAAGGGCTTGAATTTTTTTGTATTTTACATTACCACATATTAAAAATTGAAATTCTGAAGTTTGTGAGGAATATGGAATGTATTTGCTCTGCTAGTCTGTAGAGTACTCTCAGTATATAATACGAGAAGCCTCCTGATCATTGATATTGTTGCTACTATGTGAGAGTCTGCTTGTGAAATGACAGTAATAGAATTTTCTGTAAAGGGAAATAGCATAAAAAGATAGTAGAACCAAACCAATAATTAACAAGCATTTATTAGTTGCTTACTATGTGCCTGGTGCTGTGTTAAGTGCTGGGAATAAAAAAAAAAAAAAGGACAAAACTAGGCCCTACCCTCAAGGAGCTTACATTCTAAGGGAGGTAACACGTTAATAGATTCGTACATACAAGGTACATACAGAGTTAGAGGAGATGGTTCAAGTGGCTGGGGAGAAGGGATAGTGGGAGACAGGAAAGGCCTCAGTTGGCATTTGAGCTGAATCTTGAAAGAAGCTAGAGTTGGACATCTCTACAGGTTAAGGACTTAGCATGCTATATGCTTTTCTGAAATGTCCAAAAACAGATGGTTATTATTGCATGCGCTATTTCTCAGTTGTTGCTCCTTAAAAATGGGTTTGAATATGTCGTGTCAAGTATGTCATACCTTGCATATAATAGACATAGAATAAACATTTGTTAAATTGAATTGGTAGTACTGAAATGTCTTGAGTTTTCTTCTCAGAGGCTTCCTCCTGCATTGCCAAGGTGGTTCAGTGTCAGAAACTTGGGTTAGGAGGCAGGAGGCATAGATGATAGTCCTTACTGTTTACTAGCAGTATCTTCTTGGGCAGGTTAATTAGCCTCAGTCCTGTGGGCCTTGCCTCTGAAATAGAGAGAACCTATTATGTTTCTCTCAATAGGTTGTTGTGAAAATAAAATGAAATGCTAGCTATGAAAGCCCTTTTAAAATTTGAAAGCTAGCTATGTGACCCTGGGCAAGTCACTTAACCCCATTGCCTAGCCCCCCCAAAAAATTTTAAAGCACTGTGAAATGGCAAATGGTGGTATTGTGATTATTATAACTGCTTATTACCCTAATTTCTAACCTAAAGCCCAGAAGTACCTTTGATGAAGAATATATACAGGATTATCAGATCATGTAGGCAAAGAGAAGCCCTGTTTACACATTCAAACAGTATAACATTAACTTTTAGATTCCCAGAGCAAAATTGCTTATGTTAGTTGTTGATTCCACCACTGGTACCTGGGTAGTCTGTTAAATTTACAGGTGTTTGAAAGACTGAGAAAAGATTGACAATCACCTCTTAAATGAGACCTTCCCTGCCTAGCTAGACCTTTACATCTGTCATCTGTCATTCCTCTGACACTGTCTCCCTCTCTTTCTTTTCTATTCTTGAGCTTTCTTCAGCAGTCAGTCAAAAAAGAGAGGTAGTATGGTGTGATGGAAAGAGATTCAGTCTGGGAGCCAGGAAGAACGAGATACAAGTCCTGCCTTTGGCACATACTAGCTTTGTGACCCTAGGCCACTTAATTCAGTGTTCTAGGCCAGTGATTTTCAAAGAGTGGTCCCAGGACCCTGGAGGATCCCTTTCAGGGGTCTTTGAGGTCAAAAGTATTTTCATATTAATAGTAAGATAGTATTTGCCTCTTAAAAGACTCCTTTTTCCAAATATGTGCGTGTGTGTGTGTGTGTGTGTGTGTGTGTGTGTGTGTGAGGCCAGATTTCCTACCTATATATACTTCAATCAAAACAACTTATTGCAACAGATTGAGTGCAGAAACAAATATGAGAATCCAGCTATCTTTTAGTAAGCTGGACATTGAAGTGATTTGTAAAAATATCTAAAGCAGCAATATTCTTTTCAGTAGTTTTCTTTTTGTTTGGGAAAATATAGTTATTTTCATAGAAGTATGTTAACATATAATGGTTTATTATTTTAAATTAATATATATTTAAGATTTTAATCATTTACAACTTTTATTATAGTAAATACTGATGGATATAACCTTTCTAAACAAAAACTATTTAGAATCATCAATTTTTTTAGTATGAAAGTCTCCGAGGTCCAAAATTTGGAAAGCACTATTCTAGGCAACTCTTTAAAACTATAAATTGAACAGAAAGGCGTTAACCTGCATTGATGCAGGGAGTTTCTTCACCCGGGAGTTCCTTGTCTCAAAGGAAATGCTGGGTCCAGTCTCCATCCTTATTCTTTAGCTTGGGCATATGATTTGAATTTCAAATTCAGTGAAACTCTGCATGGTACTGTACTGTGAGTCCTCAGTAGTATTTCACTTGAGTATTTCACTTGTTGTCCAGTCATTTTTTTCAGTCATGTCCAACTCTTTGTGACCCTATTTGGGTTTTGCTTGGCAAAGATACTGGAGTGGTTTGCCATTTTCTACTCCAGCTCATTTTACAGATGAGGAAACTGAGGCAAGCAGGCTTAAGTGACTTGCCTAGTGTCACACAGCTAGTAAGTGTCTCAGGCTAGATTTGAACTCATCTTCCTGACTTTAGTTAGACCTGGTGCTCTAGCCACATGGACATCCAGCTGCCCTTGTTTCACTTGTAAATGGTAATGAGGGACCTTCCAAAGTTCTTGCTTATTCTAAAACCCAAGAGGTATTATGTCAGGGCAGGCCTAGCAAATAGGCGTCTGGTTGTCAGATTGCCCTGACTCCAAATTTGACTTCTCTGGGTGTTATCCAACAACTGTGCAGTTATTTTTGTTTGTTTTATAGTTTTAACAAATGTTGTTCTTTTCTTTTTGAGAACAAAATAAATAATTCTTTAGCACACGACTTTATACTAACAAACCACTTGAGTTTGGGGGTAAGAAACCCTCATCTTCCTATTGAGAGTTCAAATCAAGTATTTCATGAACATGAACTCAATCAGTGAATATTTATAAAGCACTTACCCTGTACTAGGCATTGTGATAAGCACTTGATGCAAAAAAGAAAGAAAGATAGATAGATAGATAGATAGATAGATAGATAGATAGATAGATAGATAGATAGATAGATAGATGCAAAAAGCAGTCTCAGCCCCCAAGGAGCTTACATTCTAATAGGGAAGAGAACATATATAAATCAGAATAGACATAAATACAGAATGGGTGGAAGGTAACCCTAGAGGGGATGGCACTAGCAAAGGAAGGAAAGGTGTCTAAGAAAGGCCTCCTGGATGAAGTGGTCCACTTGAACAGGATCTTAAAGGAATCCAGGAATTCTAAGAGTTGGAAGTTTAGAAGTATTCATGGCAAGGGGGACAGCCATTGCAAAGGCATGGAGATGGGAGATGAAATGTATTAGATACAATGAATAGACTAGTGTGGGTGAATCATAAGAGTGTGAGAGGAGCAGAATGTAAGAATGGAAAGGTAGCAAGGGGCCAGGTCGAGAAGAGGTTTCAGTGCCAAATAAAGTACTTAATATTTGATTCTGAAGGTAAAGGGAACATTTTTTCAGTTTGTCCAGTAGCAGTGTGATATAATCAGATTTTGGCAGTTGTGTGGAGGATAGATTTAAGTAGAGACTTGCATCCTCTGTACCCTGTAATTAGCAGGGTTCTAGATATTTCAGATGCATGTCAAAAAATAGAACTTGTCCTTGACCTCAAGGAACTTATAATTGATTAGATTTTAAAGATCAGATTAGCATCATCTACTGGAAAAAAGATGATATAAAATTGCATTAAAAGGGAAAATTGTGCTGGCAGGTTTTTAAATGTACTGGATCAACTTCAAGGTCCCAGCCTGGATCCTCTTTATTTTTCTGTCTGCATTCTCTGTCTTGGTGATCTTATCAGCTCCCATGGGTTTAACTATCATTTCTATGCCTACAACTCCTCTTGAATCACCAGCTGCCCATTAGACATCTTCAGCTGGATGTTCCAGAGGCCTCTTGAGTTGAACATATCTCAAAGAGAGCTCATCATTTCTCTCCAAACCTCAACCTGGATTGTAGCATCAGAGCCATCATAGACTTTTCCCTTCCTTTTCACTTCATATCTAATCATTGTCGATTTTTTACTTATAGAGAATATTTCACATTCACCCCCTTTCTCTGCTCCCATGGCCACTACTCTAGTTCATACCCTTGTCTCCTTCTCACCTGGACTGTGACAGTAGCCTCCTAATTGGTCTTCATGCTTACAGGATCTTTCCCTTGCTAATCCATTGTATACATAGTTGCTGAATTGATGTCCCTAGAGCACAGGTCTAACAATGTCACTTTTCCTGAGCAGGAAGTCCCAGTGGATCTCTCTTACCTCTAGGATAAAATAACTTTTAAAACTCTGCTGGCTCCAACCAACCTTTCTTTCTAGACTCGTTGTACATTGCCCTCCGCACATTCCACATTCCAGCCAAATCAGCTTACTTTGCTGTTCCTGGTCCAGGATATTTCACCTCTCTCTCTGCACCTTTGCAAAGTCTGTGTACGGCACCTCGAATATGCTCTCCCTCCTCACTTCTGCATCCTCACCTCTCTGTCTTCCTTCAGAGCTCAACTCAAACACTACATCCTGGAGGAAACACTACATTCTGTTCCTCCACTCCCAGGTGCCGATGCACGCGCACACACATACCCCGAAATTAATTTTTGTCTTTTTTTAAATATCTGTACTCTGTATCTATATTTACTCAACAGTATGCATGTTGTTATTCACCTATAGAATGTAAGCTCCTTGAGGGAAAGGACTTTTCAAGGGTTCTTTGTCTTTACCTGTGAGGCATTAAGAAATGTTTATTGAATTAAAGTAAATTAAATCTGCAAAGACTTCCTGCAGGAGGTGGACCTTAAACAGCAATTTAAAATTAGTAAGGGATGTGGTGTTCCTAGGCATGAGGAAAAAGATATTTGCATGCATGTGGAATAGCTTTAGGCAAAAGCATGAGCTGTGAAGGGAAAAAAAATGAAAACCAGGAGGCCACCAAAAAGACAGCTTGATCAGAATGAACAACATAGGTGCAGGGTGGAGGATAGTGACTCACAAGAACAGATAGAACAAATTGGGATGTAGAGATTTAAAAGGAAGGGTATTTAGGAATAGCTAGGGCAAGGTAGATTGAGGGTTTGTTTGTTTTCCTGTATAATTTCAGGGAACTTTGAAATCGAGTCTGTCCACATTTGTGTTGGTTTTGTTATGTTGGCTTGTGGTTTGGGGTTTGTTTTGTTGTTTTGGTTTTTTGGGGGTTTTTTGCTTCTCTTCAATGTGAGCTTTGGGAAACTAAATCTGTTCCTAATACATTTAAATTTTTCTTGTTCTAATGCATTCCCTTATTTTCACAGAAAGAAAGAAGGAAAAAAAGAAAGGGAAGCATCTCTTTTTAAATGGAAAGGCCAGAGCAAGCATGGCAGTATTGACATCGTGTCTCTGTTCAGTCTTTATAACATTTAAGCAAATTGTTCCACCCCTCATTTTGTGAGCTGTTTTCTACAGATATTTCCTAATTTTTCCCATGACGTTTCAGCCTATTCCTTCACAAGATTGTGTAGCCTGAAAGAGACTATTGTTTCTACTGCTGGAGAGCAAGCTGGTGCACATTTGCTAATCTGGCTGGTTCAGGATTTGAAGAGTGGGTGTTGTACGGCCCAGGAACAGAGTGCGAGGAACAGTGTGGGGGATACCTTTGTGTGTAATAGATTCATGTTCATAGCACATGATTATTTTTTATCAATAGTAAGTAATAAGGTGGTTTTGTGTTGGCGGGGTGGAGGGGAGGAATTCCCATTCCCTCCCCACACTTAAAAAAAATGGTAAGACTTGTTGACCAAAATCTGAAATATACTCTAATGGATAGAAGTTGAGAAATTCATTTGGACTAATGAAGAAAGCTTCTTTTTTACAGAAATAAAAGAGATATAGAATAGAATCCATCCCCAGCTTAATTTCAGATAGATCCTTCTGTTTATGGATGGAAATGCATTACTTCTTGTGCTAAACTAGCTCAGTACCTAGGATTTGCAAGGGATCTCAGAGCAACAGCAAGGATAGCTTACCCAATAAATACTTATTACCATGTATTGTGTGAAGGTGTAAAAATAGTAACTACAATCTGAAGCAAAATACAAGAATAGGATTATAGATCTAGAGATGGAAGGGACTCAGAAGCCATGTAGGCAATCTGAGCATCCCCTTCCCCTTGTTTTTACATATGAGGAAATGAGGCCTAGGGACACAGTGTGACTTGTTCAAAGTAATACAAGTAGCAGATATCAGAGGGGAGGCTTTGATCCTGGTTTTCTGGTTCCAGAGCCAGAGCTGTTTCCAATGTACTAGGTTGTGACCAAAACCCAAATAGATTGTTATATTAAATATAGTATGATCACATGTCAAATGAAGTTTTCCTGTTATGAATTTAGTATTTGTTTTCATATTAACTTCTGAGAAATTGGTACCTAGATTCAGTTTAACCACATGCTAGTAATGTACGCAGCCAAATTCTTTGTTGATATAGGGAATCTTTGGAAGAATAGTAACATTTTTAAAGTAGATTTTGAAAATTCCCTCTATGAAATGTTCACAAGAGAAATAGTGACATTGGGAATCCAAAGACAATTTTTGGTATTTTGGGTATCCTTAGAGCTATAAACCTTTGCTTGTATGATCCTATAATTTCATGAAGCATTATAATGAAATTTGGTACTTTGAACATTTGTGTGGGTATTAGGATATTTAGCGGTTTGGGTTTTTGTTTGGTTTGCTTTTTAGCACTGTGGAAGATCTCATTTAAATCTTTCTCATCTTCCCCTCTCTTATACTTGTGGGAAAAGGCAGCAAGACCCAGTGGAGAGAGAGCCGTATGAGAAAACAAGCGGAAATCTAGTCTCTAATTTCACCTCCTACACTTACTAGGTAGTAATCATGGGCAAAGATACTTAACTTCTCTAGCATGAGCTACCTCATCTATAAAATAGAGATGATAATACCTACATCTGTCTCACAGGGTTATGAAGAACAAATGAGATAATGTATGTAAAGCACTTTGGAAACCTTAAAGTGGTATATATGGCATCTGCCGCCAACTAAGCAAATTCAGTTCTACTAACATAAGCATCAAAGTCCCTGTGCTAGACCCTGAGGGTTATATAAAGATGAGGACAAATTATAAGCTTCTTAAGGGCCAGAATTATTTTATTTCCCCTTTGTATTCCCTACTTCCTAGTACACTACCTAATACATAGCATAATTATTTGTTGAACTGAATAACATTTAATGTTGTATTAAATAATGTGATGCCATCTTCAACTTGTTTATGATCTAGTAATGCTTGTGTAACATTGGTAGCCATGAGTGTCACGTAGAGGGTACAGTTGGATGGCCAGAATTTACCACCACCATCTTCTTCTCCCTTTCCCCTCTCTCTGAGGATTTAGTCAGTTAGACTCTCTTAAGGAAAAAAAAGTAGTTCTTTTTTTTAAGCCTAGGGTCAAGATTCATGTTCCCTCTGCCACTTTATGGTGCTTGTATTAAATAAAATTTAGGAGTCCAATTGCAATAGAGCCCCCAGTTATGAACCTAACATTTAGTCAGAAGTCTGGCTCTGCCCTGATTTGAATTTATTTTTATCTATAGCTGACCCCTGACCTTGTTTCACATAAGGCAGAAATTCAAGTTCTTGGAAACTTTGGGGAAAATAAATTATGTGGTAGTAGAATATGCTACAGTGTGTGTTAATGGATAGGCACTGAGAGGGAAAATTGGGTGAAACTTCTCTCAGTCATTGAAGAGGTAGGTACAACCGTAGGTTTCAGTGTAAGTCTTTCGCTGCAGGATGCACATAAGGATAGATAGCCCTCCTTGATCTCTACTTTCTCTGTTGCAACTCAGCTCGCTCTCTCTCGCTCTCTCTCTCTCTCTCTCTCTCTCTCTCTCTCTCTCTCTCCCCCTCTCCCCTGTGCCACAAATTATTCCTTTATCAGTTCTTGTGGTCCTCATTCTCATTGTGTCTGACTGTTGTGTTTCTTCAAGAACTTTCAGTCATGACTCAATTCCACCTTCTGGCTAAAGATTACAAGAGTCTAAAATTGTGC
Source organism: Phascolarctos cinereus (assembly GCF_003287225.1). Classification (NCBI taxonomy): domain Eukaryota; kingdom Metazoa; phylum Chordata; class Mammalia; order Diprotodontia; family Phascolarctidae; genus Phascolarctos; species Phascolarctos cinereus. The sequence continues at coordinate 175,208,026 of NW_027555958.1, forward strand.
TTCAGGCTGAGAGAGGGGAATGCTTACTTCTCTGAACTACAAATCCTGATTCCTGTCAGTAATCAAATCCAGTTTATATTTTTGCAGTACTCAATGACTCTTGGATGATATGTGAACCACATAATTTTTCCTAAGTTTTTTAAAAATCTGGAATTTAACCTTTAATTACTCTTTTAAGTAGGATTGTAGTGGTATCCACAAAATATCCAGAGACCTTGAGGAATGCCACTAGTGCATTGGGTAAACCTTATAGTCTTATGGAAAGACAATCAAAAGAGTTCCATAGATAGAGGAGGCAAGAATGGCCTGCTGTCTGCCCTACCTAGCAGAGAAAGTACATGTACTGATGAGATCTCAGATCATGAGTGATTTTTTTAAGTCTGAAATTTTAGGTACGATTCATTTTAACTAAGCGAATTTTCCTTTCAGTGATTTCACAGGGTTAGCCAAATGAAGAAATTTTGACCTGTCTCCCATCTGCCTTGAAAGTAAGAGAACCAAATTACCGAAGGAAGGAAGTTTTAGAGTAGTTCATCAGATCATAGATTTGGAGTCAAAATGGATTGTCTGACCCAGTATCTTCATTTTATACGTGAGGCAACTGAGATGCGAGAAGGGGCTGTGACTAGGCAAAAAAGTCATATAGATAGTATATAGCAGAGCTAGAATGTGAACCAACTCCTCTTGTAGCATTTTCCCCCAGTATACCATGAGTGTTATGAAAAATCTTTTTTCTGCCGGTATCTACAACTGATCGAGTAACTAAAAATGATGTAATTACGTGTGAGTTGGAACCCAATTATGTTTTACAAGCATTGAGCCAAATAGAAAAAAAAAAGTTAGAATGCATAGGTCTTGTCCCTTGACAGATGTCATGAAAAAAAAAAACATACAAAACCTCTTGCTACCCCGTCAGTTAAAAGGTCAGGGATTGGACCCAAAAAGAGCACCCTTCTTCTCTGGAATGTCGTTCCGAAAATTTTCAGTATTGTCCTTGATACCATCGGTAATGTATTTTATTGAGTACCTACTGTGCACCAAGTGTTGTGCCAGGTATTGGATCTAATGGAGTGCCAGTTTCTAGACAGTGATTGAGTCCCTCTGGCATTGGATGTGGATTCTAATCTTGCATTGGTTGGGATGGAAGTGTCAGGAGTAGAGCAGAAAGGTTCCATAAAGCTGTTGCTGGTTTCATGTAAACCAGCAGTACGCATAAGTCATCAGCATTTAGGGGGATACTGCTTTGTAGAGAGGATTTTAACTTGCTTAAGTTCAGGTGGTATGCAAAGATGTGCTTCAGGGCAACAAGCGCTTGATTCTTTAATCTGTCAGAAGGGCTTTTAAAAATTGTTACGGTCATGAAAAGTTTTGCTTTTAAAGGTTTTTAAGTGGAGTTAAAAAATGTGGCACACACCAATGATCTTGTTTTGTAGCAGCTTGCCAGTTAAATAAAACCTACACTAAGAAAAGCTTGATCGATCCCATTGCAAACCCAAATTGAGACGGCATCTGCATATCTCTGCTTCATCTAGCACAGAGGCAGTCTCACTGAATGAAATGATAGTTTGGTTCGGTTCAAAGAATACTTTGAAATTCCAGGTGTGTTACGGTGCTGTACTTTTGAGAGGCGTCGTGGAGTAGTAGAAAGAGAGCTGGCCTTCAAGCCAGAAGGACCTGGCTTTAAGTCTCCCTCCTAATGCATTCTGGCCCTGTGACACTGGACAGTTCACCTCTAAGTACTCTAGGCAACTCTCTAAAACCTTAATTTGCTGAGAAAGTGTCAATTTGCATTGGTAGAAGTTTTCTCTCCTTGGAGTACCTTATGCCAGTGAAGTCCCTCATTTGTAACTTTCATAAAATGCACAGAATCGGCGGAGCCAAGATGGCGGAGTGAAAGCAGTGACTTGCTTGAGTTCTCCCCCAAACCCCTCCAAATACTCATAAAAAATGGCTCTAAATGAATTCTGAAGCATCAGAACTCACAAAAAGACAGAGTGAAACAAATTTCCAGCCCAAGACAACCTGGATGATTGATCAGAAAGGTGTATCGCGCTGTGCTGGGAGCGCAGCCTAGCGCAGCGCGCGCAGGCCACAGCAAACCTGGAGCAGGCGTCATAGGACTGAATCACGGGCAACTGTGGAGGTTTCCAGACTTCTCAATCCACGAATGCCAAAGACAACTTAGAAGGTGAGTGGGAAAAGTCTGTTTCTGTCGGTGGTCAGAGAGGAAGGTGGGGTCTCAGCTCCATTTCCCAAGAGCCTGGCGGGGGGGGGGGGGGGCTGCTTCCTGAGCTTCCGGCCCACAGACTGAGGGGGAATCCAGTGGCTGATCAGAGAGGTACTGCAGGGATCTCTTTGCCAGTGCTGAGGCAGGAATCTCTTGCTTTGCCCGTGTGTGGATCTGGGTCACAGTTCTGGGCAGAGGTGGTGGGGTAAGGAGGAGCGCTGGCATGGTAGAGCTTGGAGTGGCTGTGGAGAGGAACCCCTCCTTACAGTTATGGGACAGAAAGGAATACTTGTGGTCACAGGCCAGGAAAGGAGTAAATACCTTGCCCCTTATTATACCACCTTGGAAGAACTGAAAATTTACAGGTCCCTACAAGTATCTCTGAAAACAGCTACACAAACCCCTGAAGCTTGGGACAGTACACTCTCCACATTGGAAGCAGACTCTTACCTTAACAAGGAGTTTAAAACTCAAGTAATTGTCTGGGATCATGAGCAAGCAGCGCAAAAAGAATCAGACTGTATTATCTTCCTTTGATGAAAAAGAAGATCAAAATATACAACCAGAAGAAGACAACAAAATCAAAGCTCCTCCATCCAAAGCCTCCAAGAAAAATATGAATCAGTCCCAGGCCTTGGAAGAGCTCAAAAGGGATTTTGAGAAGCAAGTAAGGGAAGTAGAGGAAAAACTGGGAAGAGAAATGAAAGTGATGCAAGAAAATCATGAAAAACAAGTCAACAGCTTGCTAAAGGAGACCCAAAAAAATACTGAAGAAAATAACACCTTAAAAAATAGCCTAACCCAAATGGCAAAAGAGGTCCAAAAAGCCAATGAGGAGAAAAATGCCCTAAAAAGAAAAATTGGCCAAATGGAAAAGGAAGTCCAAAAGATTACTGAAGAAAATACTTCCTTAAAAATTAGAATAGAGCAATTGGAAGACAGTGACTTTATGAGAAATCAAGACACTGTAAAACAAATCCAAAAGAATGAAAAATTAGAAAACAATGTGAAATATCTCATTGGAAAAACAACTGACCTGGAAAATAGATCCAGGAGAGAGAATTTAAAAATTATTGGACTATCTGAAAGCCATGATCAAAAAAGAGCCTAGACATCATCTTTCAAGAAATTATCAAGGAAAACTGCCCTGATATTTTAGAACCAGAGGGCAAAATAGAAATTGAAAGAATCCACAGATCTCCTCCTGAAAGAGATCCCCAAAGGAAAACTCCTAGGAATATTGTAGCCAAATTCCAGAGTTCCCAGGTCAAGGAGAAAATATTACAAGCTGCCAGAAGGAAACAATTCAAGTACTGTGGAAACACAATCAGGATAACACAAGATTTAGCAGCTTCTACATTAAAGGACCGCAGGGCATGGAATATAATATTCCGGAGGGCAAAGGAGATAGGATTACAACCAAGAATCACCTACCCAGCAAAACTGAGTATAATCCTTCAGGGGAAAAAATGGTCATTCAGTGAAATAGAGGACTTTCAAGCATTCCTGATGAAAAGACCAGAGCTGAATAGAAAATTTGACTTTCAAATACAGGACTCCAGTGGAACATGAAGAGGTAAACAGGAAAGAGAAATCATAAGAGACTTATTAAGATTGAACTGTTTATATTCCTGCATGGAAAGATGATATTTGTAACTCATGAGAACTTTGTCAGTATTAGGGTAGTTGAAGGAAAAAAATTGTATGTATGTATATATAGATAGATAGAGGGCACAGGGTGAGTTGAAGATTAAGGGGTCATATCTGGAGAATAAAATTAAGGGATGAGAGAGGATGATACTCAGAGAAGAAAGGGAGAGGTAGAATGGGGTAAATTATCTCACAAAAAAAAACAGAAAAGTCTCTCACAGTGGAGGGGAAACAGGGGAAGGTGAGAGGGAATGAGTGAATCTTATTCTCATAGGATTTGGCTTAAGGAGAGAATAACATACACATTCAATTGGGTATGGAAATCTGTCTTACCCTACAGGAAAATAGGGGGAGAAGGGGACAAGAGAGCAGGGGGTGATAGAGAGGAGGGCAGATTGGGAAAGAGGGTAATCAGAAGCAAATACTTCTGAGGAGGGACAGGGTCAAAAGAAAGAATAGAATAAATGGGAGGGCAGGATAGGATTAAGGGAAATAGAGTTAGTTTTTCACAACATGTCTACTAAGGAAGTGTTTTGCATAACTGCACATGTACAACCTATATTGAGTTGCTTGCCTTTTCAATGAGGGTGGGTGGGGAGGGAGGAAGAGAGAAAATTTGGAACTCAGAGTTTTAAAAACACGTGTTTTTTAAAAAATGTTTTCACATGCAACTGGGAAATAAGAAATACAGGAAATGGGGTACAGAAGTTTGTCCTGCTCTACAGGAAAATAGAAGGGGAAGGGGATAAGAGAAGGGAGGGGGAAGAGATAGAAGAGAAGGCAGACCAGGGGAAGGGGTATTCAGAATGCATGCCATCTTGGGGTGGGGGGAGGGGTGAGAAATTTGGAACTCAAAAACTTGTGGAAGTGAATATTGAAAACTAAAAATAAATAAATTTATATAAAAAAAATAAAATGTATGGAATCGTGATGTATTAGTGGGGTTACACTATGAACTGGTTTGCTCTTTTTTTGGTGTATGGGTTTTTTGGGGGGTTTTTGTTTTTGTTGTTTTGTTAAACAGAAGTCATTGGTTTGGTTCATTGATGAGTAAAAACAAAAAAAAATAGCATTTGGATTTGTTTCATTTCAGAATTTAGCATGCTCACATTGCTATTTCTGGGTTTTGATTCATGGTTCTTTTAATGCAGGCCTCTTGCAACCACTCCATTCCCACCCTCCCCCCCTTTTTTTTTTACTCTCAGTGCCATGGCCCTAGTTCAGGCTCACATTACCATTTCCCTCATTATAATTGTGTCTGGTCTATTGTCAAATGACTCCATTTTTGCCCCTCCCTGATACATCTTTTTCATTGCTCCCTGTCAGAGTCAACAGACCTGACGTGCTGTCCTGTGCAGAAACTGTTTTCTAGAAAATAAAATGCAGGCTTCCACACCTGGCCTCATGGGCCCTCCACAGCCTTCTTCCAGCCAACTTTTCCAGCCGTATTTCATATTGCAACTCTTTACACGCTGTATGTTCCTGCCACGATGGACTGACTTCCAGTGTTCCCGGAGCTCCTCTGGCCCTTGCCCACCTCTATGCCTTGCAAAGGTGGACCCTATTTCCCGTGCCTGGAGTGGACTTTGTCCCCATATCCACCTGTGTCGGAATAGTGTAGGATCATGTGATTTAGAACTTGAAGGGGCCTTACAGATAATCTAGTACAACCTTTCATTTTATAGAGGAAGAAACTGAGACCCTTCCAGAGGTAAACTGATTTGCCCAGAATCACACCACACAGCTTCAGAGCTAGACTCTCAAGTGAAGGGAGCTTCCCCCCCCCCAAAGTCTAACTTAGTTGCCATCTCCTCTCACTAAGCCTTTGCTAAATTGAATTCAGGTGTTTAATTAAAACAGGAATAATACCTTGAAATAGAGACTGATATACACTAAAAATAAAACACACACACATATACACACATACATCAGTCAGAGTGATGCTAATTGGTTGTTTTTATAAACCCTGGCTGTGACTTTTGTGAACCTCCATCCATGCCTTCTTTTGAACTGTATACCAGGGAGATTTCTCAGTGCTCAACTGCCTAAAGAACCAGGCAGAAAAATTCCAGGTAGTTTCAAATTGGTAATTTCTCTTTTTTTCCCTTCTATTAGATACTACTTGGGTGCAAAACAATACAAGCTTAGGTTCACACAGTGGTTTCATAGCCACAAGTGGAATTTCATCAGAACAGAATTTTCTGTGGACAGTTCTATCAGTTTTCCAAAGGCAAAGCTTCATTTTTCTGTCATTCTATTTTCTGTAGTCAGAATGGCAGAAGCTTGACAAACAATCAATTTGAAATATAGAAATGGGAATAGACATGGATAGTATATTTTAAAAGCCTGCATGAGAATGTGGGCTTCCCTACATTCTTGTTTCCTAGAATTAAAAATACTCCCTGACAGATCCAAACTAGCTAGGCAGAGTTGATAAAATCTCGACATTTTGGTTAATCACAGTTTAATATTTTTTCCCTTAAGGTTGTGGTGGGTTGTATGTGTGTGTATGTGACAGAGGGAGAGAGAGAGAGATGCTTTTATTTTTTTTAAGATTCAGAGTTTCCTAATTTTAGCAAAATGGGCCAGTGAAGACATCTTTCTTGTCTGGGTCAAATTGAAAGTACTATATAAGTGTGAACTGCTATTAATTACTACCTTAAACTTAAAAGGTAATTCAAAATACTGTAAGAGAATTCTAAGGGCTCCTGTAGTGTGTTTTATGTGTTGGTGTGCTTGTATACATTGCATTAGCTATATACAACATTAAAAATGCATGCCTTAAAAAGTGTAAAGACTTAAATGTTGACACTTTTCCTTGCTGATCTGTATTGTCCCACTCCCCCTCAATTTTGGTTCTTCTTTAGAACCTGGGGGGAGAGGGAGAAAGGTGGAAGTGCCTATGATCGAATCATTGAGGAAAGAAGTATTTGCTGAATCCTGCGAACTTTGTTATTTGTAGTCAGTATGTTATCTAGTGTGAAAGTGACGTAATACAGGCTGAAGGGAGTGTGTGTGTGTGTGTGTGTGTGTGTGTGTGTGTGTGTTTTAAAACTCAAATTCCCAGAACATGAAGTGTGAAGGGCACCACGGTCAAGAATGTCCCTATTTTTAATGTGCTGTATCAAGTGCTAGCCTGGCCACTTTTAATCGGTGTGTTCATGTATATTTTTTGTGGGCAAATGAAGGGATGAGACCTTGTTGTGCAGCTTTCTGCCCAGGGTAAACAGCATCCTGCATTGTTTACTGTGCATGTACATTCCCAGGCATTGAAGTAGAGGTAAAAGTTCTCTTTGAAAGTGGTGAATGATGAGAATTCTTTAGGGGAACCATTGAGCTCAAAGAGGAGGGGGAGGGGGGAGGAAAGACGGGAGTAGGAAGAGAGGAAAGGGAGAGGAAGAGAGGGAGAAAAGAAACATGTAACTCCAGAGAGAAGTACTCTGCTGTACAGTTGCTTGTGTGGATAGGAACCAGATGGTAAGCTGGAACACCCGCTCAGAAAGCCAAGGAGCCAAACATATGGTTAATGGTTAGGAGAAAGGCTTTCAGAGCCAGAGCTCTGCTGACTGCCTCATATTACAGATTGTTACAGTGTGTCATTACATTGCCAACCTAAGTGCTTAATACCCACTGCGGGCGCTGGGCAGACACTTACAACAAATGACTTTTAGCACTTTGCTGGCATGGGCGGGGGGGGGGGGTTGACATCATGTGTGGGTTGAAAATGTCTATGGGGGGCACATGAGATTGCTGAGTTGGGGGGAATAGGGTAAAGTTGCAAGGAAAACACTATAAATCTCATTTTCAAAAATAAGCAAAGCCCCCTCCCCACACTTTTAATGAACTTTTAACTCTTTTCAGATAGCGGTGTATGTGTGTGTGAATACACACTTAGATACCATCTCAAACACAAGGCTTTTCCCAACCCAAAACAGTTTATTTAAACAATCGAGTTCACCTGGATACAGACACCCACTGTCCTTTCATGCCCAGCATTGGACGTGTATGTTTTGGGAGCTTTGGGCAACACCAGGCCCATGTTATCTAAGGAACTGCTGAGCTCATTCATCTGCTTTTCACGGCCTGCTTCCTTTTATTTTTAGCCAAATCCGTCAGGCCTGACAGGCGGGTAATTTGAGCCAGAGAAAGGGCAAAACTCCAGGTCCTTTCCACAAAGCAATTCTTCTCCTCCCTCCTGGGAGGCCTCCAAACTTGGCCTGCTCTAGGCAGATGGATTTGTTGAGTCATGTGAGATCATTTACACAAAAACACAGTGAGGCAGTGGAAATTTAAAAAAAGAAGAAGAAAGAAAAGTGGGGAGGGGTAGAGGAAAGAGGAGGGGAAAGGAAAGGAGGGAGAGGCAGAGAGAGAGAGTGAGAGAGTGAGAGAGAGAGAGAGAGAGAGAGAGAGAGAGAGAGTGTGTGTGTGTGTGTGTGTGTGTGTGTGTGTGTGTGTGTGTGTGTGTTTTCAAGCTGCTGTTGCTTAGGGTGGTGAGTGTAGGAATTCTGCTCTCAGGCAGCTAGACAGAGGAATGCAGTAGATTCGTTTTTTGTATAAGGTAATGTCTAGTTTACAGAGTGGGGTGGAGCCAGCATAGAGAGTCACTTAAAACAGATTGCCTGGACCGAAAAGGGGAAAGGGGAGGGAAGGGGGGGGGGGAGAAAAACAAGGCCCGTGCAAAACAAAGACTGCCCTGTTGACAGCATTGGGTTTCAGTAGCGGTAAACTACCAACAGGACTGTGTTTAGAAAATTAGTTTGCTCTGTGATGTAGTATGAGTTTGCTTTGTCTTGACACCAACATGACTGAGACAGTCAGGGATAGGGGAAGGGGGGGTGGAATGGAAATATTGTTGTCATTTAATAGTTCCCAGATATTGTTTAGAAGGGGCAGTACCGAAGGGGAGCAAAGGAGAATGAGTATGGGGGTGGAGGGTGGGAAGGGAGTGATGTGGTAGAGAATTACTATGAGTTCCCTCTTCATTGTGGTAAGCAAAGCAAGGACTTTAGGGCTGCTGCTAATTTGAAGAGGAATTGAGGAAGAGTCTTAGAGGGCCCCAAGAATTATTCTCTGTTGTAATATTCAGGAACTTTGACTTTTGAGGTATTTAAAGTCCAATGAATTCTACACGTTAATTAAGACAGGATTAAAAATGTAGTGACTCAGTTTTGTTCATTGTCTTACACCCTACATGTGCCAAACCATACCACTTTAAAAAATTATACAGCTCATCCAAGAGTTTCTTTAGGAGGTACACATTTTTTCATCTTTTTATTTTTTTAATCTCCTATGACTCATAGAGGTGATCTGGCAAAAGCCAAGAGGGGTGGCTTTCAAACAATTATTTTTGAGTCATAGGGAAAAATTGACTTGGGTTATTTAAAAGCGTATTTGATGGCCAAAACTAAATGAAATATGAATGAAAGTGTGCCTAGCTAAGGGGAGGGAAAAGAGAATATTGGAACAGAAGGAAAATGGAAATAGAAAACAAAACCTTTCACAGTGAGTCATGACACATTTCTATATTTACTTATCTATATTTACATAGCAATATTTTTATATAACCACTTTTTACATTCATTTCAGCATAGAGGCCATTATCGCTGCAGTTATCTTGTCTTTTCGGCTATTATTTCCCATTTCATGCCCTCAGTTTTCTGGCTTTTTCCTCATGGTCTCATGAGAGAATTTTCAAAAAGAGACATCAGAATTTCAAGCTGAAAAGAGAATTATTTTTTTTTCCTTTTTAAACAGATCTGGATAACCCTTCCACACCTACAACTCAGCTAATCACATAAATTACTTAGATTAGGGAATACCACACTCAAACCTTTAGCATTAAATTATGTACATTTCAACCATAAGGAATCAGCATGATTGTTATTAAAAGAATTAGCACTATAGTATAAAATTTATATATCTCTTTGTCAATATAGCCTTAAACAGAAATACATACTGTATTTAAAGTGTTCACTTGTACCAGCCAAAAGTTTTACGTTTGATGACAAAATGCCTTTTTTCCCCCCATTTTACTGAAGGCAAGGCAGATTGGTTCATTCTTGTGATTGTGCTAACCTTTTGTGTCCTTTTTGGGGGAAGCCTCTATGACAGCAACATTATCATCATTGTTATCCCTGCCCTCCTCCTTGAGTTTTCCATCAGCACTCTCCATTTGACTTGGCGTTCTTTCTCTGTGCACTTGGTTGGCTGAGCAATGTGTTATTTCTGACCTCATACCAAAGGGGACAAAGCAGCATTTTCTCTCTTGCCACTTCTTCAAAGTAGAATCCCAGGCTGAGAGTTCTTGGGAAAGCTTTCCAAGCTGAGCTAATCAGACAAGGGTGCTTGAAGAAGTTTTTCCCACTAGAGTATTTTGAGTTTTTGTTACACAGAGGAATCTGTGTCATGGAATTCAAATCCTAACAGGTGGAACCCTTCAAATCCAGGCCTAAATACTTTCCCAGAGCTTCCAAAGAGGAAATGGCTCTACAGTTTGAGGCTGGGGGATGTTGATATAAGCAAAATAGGAACATTTCATCAAGGGGACTAGGGCATAAAGTCTAGGCTGTGAGCACCATGCATCTCCCCAGGGTCATGGCCATTCACATCCAGGCTCTGGAAGAGGGAATGTAGTTATTTCCATCGACAAAGGGGAAAGTTATCCCATGCCAGTGACCACCATTGTAGAAGGCTGGAACTCTCATTAATAAGGAATGTGGAGTCTTCCGCAACATTACGGCAAGCATAAATTTCCTCTGTTTGTTTTGTGAGGACTAGCATGGGCTGCTATAATGAGATCAGGGAATCCACCAGGGACAAGGCCTCCATGTAGGCCATTTGAAAGGTTTTCTTTGGCTGCTGCCTACTCTGCCATCCGGGAGTACAGTGACTTTCTAACAAACCAGAGTTGTGTGACCCATGGGTATTTCTTTGGTTGGCATTAGTAAAAGTGGTTCTTGCCATCTTTGCTTTCCTTCAAAATCTATACTCCCCCCCAAAAAAAATGTTTTTTTTTCCCCCTTCCTTGTCCAGACATAAGAAGAAAGTTCTGATTAAGGCAGATTGATTCCTACAAAACTAGAAATATAGATTTGAAGTCCCAGTCAGAGACTTGATTTCCTGATAATTTTGATAGATATACTTACTGGTCTGTGCTTTTCTATCACAGGACAGATTTGTCAAGCCCAGACAACCATTGAGCTCTCTATCAAAATTTCTCTAGTGAGCACTCCCTTGTTTTGTTATAGAGAGCACTTACTATGTAATTACCAACAATGTGCTATTCATTGCACAGAGCATAAGACCCTATTCAGGCTTCTCTCAGTTGGAGTTAAAAGCCAGGTGACACCCATGTATGGAATCCTAGAGAAAATGGAACAAGAATACAAGTCCTGAGGTAGAGGTTTGCTATCCCAGTATGACTTTATTCTGTGGACCTAAAGAAACACATTTTTCTGCCCACAAAGAACTAGGCATGGGACTTAATATTAGTCCACGAAGCATACAAGTTTCTGCTCTCAAAAACAAACACCACCACCACCACAAACCCACTTCATTTGAGATCATACTTCAGTGCTATAGCTTATCCTCTCATGATTCTACAAAGTCTCTACATTAACTAACTTTGTCCTGAACTTTTCACAGTCAAGATTCCGTGTCCTCTCTTGAGGGAAATGTGTGCCTAGTGTATCCTTGGTGTCAACTGCGCTCGTGTCAATGGATGACCTACTAGTTTTCCCCTAATATTTAATTCAATTTTCTATAGAGGTCCCAGGAAGTGTGATTGCTGGACTATCTCCTCAAAATCTGGCAGGAAAGAAGGAAACTAAAATTGTTTGGGGGACTGTAGTGATCTTTAGAAATGTCACATGTTTATTAAATTGAAATTGAATTTATCTTTCATTATAAAATTGAAGGAACAAGGATAAGTTGAACAGGGTTAGGTAAGCTTTTGTCCCAGAAGAAAAGGAGAGGAGCTTTTTTTTTTTCCCAATCAGAATTGGCTAAATGGGAATCAAATGTTAATTTGTGTATAAATGCCTAGAGCTTTGAGCTGTTAAGACCCCCCCCAACCCACCCACACACATTTGCACAAAGTCAGCCCAATATAGCATCTTGTACCTGGCCTTTATAAATTGTGATTTAAGAGTTTTAACTTTATGCTTTTTAAAATATGATCATCAATAATATGGTGGAACCCATTGAGGGCAGCTAGGTGGTGCAGTGGATAGAGTGCTGGGCCTGGAGTCAGGAAGTCTTGCGTTCACATCCACCCTCACACATACTAGCTGTGTGACCCTGAGCAAGTCACTTAGCACTGTTTACCTCAGTTTCTTCATGTGTCAAATGACCTGGAGAAGGAAATGGCAAACCATTCTAGTATCTTTGCCAAGAAAACTCCAGACAGGATCAGGAAGAGTCAGACACGACTGAGAAATGACCGAACAACAACAAAGGAAATTTATGAACCTGTAAGATAATTTTTTCCATTGAGAAAGGCAAAGGGCCTCGATCTTCTGTTTGATAATCTAGTTACCTTTCTTTATCTGGATCAGGAGGAGGATGGTGGTGATGATGATGTGTGTGTATGGTAGTCAGAAGCTTATTTTGTCACCTCCATAAAATATTTATCATAATCTACACACATAGGAAGGGCATCCTTGATGAAAATATGAGAATGGAGTAAAGCAGGCTTTTGCAAACAGTATTCTACAGCATGCCACGTCTTTACAGTCATAGAGTTGACTAAGAGGTACGAAGAGTACAAGACACCTTGCTGTGCTTATTGTCTGCTGACTGTTGTGATTCAGTAGAGCACAATGTTAAAAGCTTTCCTCCAACAGGGTGTCTCCCATGAATATGTTAAAATTGTACGAAGAATTCTTTTATAACATCATACAAGATTCCTTGAAAAATTCAATAACCCATGACTTTGTTCAATTATAAATAGCAAGAAAGGCATAAAACAGGGAGATTGTGTGTGTGTGGTGTGTGTGTGTGTGTGTGTGTGTGTGTGTGTTCACTAAAGGTATTTATCATTGCCCTGGAGAATTCCAGCACAGAATCTAAAAGGAAGAGACATTCTCTGTAGAGGGTAAGGCCCTTCATAGGTTCCTATTTGTGGATGGCATTATGCTGATTACATGAAGCCCTAGAATGGCGGAACTTCTTATACAAGATCTAGTTGCCCAAAAGAGTTCAGCCTAACAGTTAATCCAGGTGGGCTGTGAGGAGGGGTGGGAGGCTGGGGAAGAAGTGGAGGAAGAATCTCTGTTGTCCAGACTTAATCTGCCATTGGATGGATGTGATAAGAGTTGGACCGTGTGTGTGTGTGTGTGTGTGTGTGTGTGTGTGTGTGTGTGTGTGTGTAGCTATATCTATATATACGCATACATAGACATATATATGTATATACACATTAGATAAATAGATAGGACATGAATTGTGGGTGTTCGTGTCCAGAATTGAATAGGACGAAGAGAGTGGGATGGCTTGCCTTTAGGAGACTGTGCAATGCTTTTACTTGACAAGTACAAGGAGTCTAAGCACTCCTCCCTGAAACAGAAGCCCAGCTTTTTAACATCGCCATTCTTCTAGTGATGGTGTGTGGCTACAAATCATGGAATAGTAACATCTCCAAAGAATCAGAATTAAAGGACGCTTCCAAGAATAATGTAAAATTACTGCATGTGTGGATTTGACTGTAAAACAGTCATACTTTTCCCAAAATGGAAAAGGATAAAACTTCTCTAGAAGTTTGGCTGTGAAAGGGAGCTATCGTATTTGTCTGTCTACATTTACCACAGTTCTGAATATTAATTCTCAAATGACTTAATCAGTGCTTGTGGAGAGAAGTTTCTGGCTGTTAATGAAACATAAATTGATTGATTGTAGATTTGTATTCTAGTTTAGGACAATCTGAATTTTTGAATTTTAATGCAGTCGGCTTTGACACTTGAAGGAGGCAACTTAATTTCTCTGGACCTCAATTTCATTGGATCATAGAACTGTAGTGTTGGAGGGGACTCCAGAAGTCATGTAACTGAGTTCCTTTCCAAATCAGTCAACTGATCAGTAAACATTTATTAAGCATCTGCTATGTGCCAAGCAGTATCAATCAATAAACATTTATTAAGCATCTAATGTGTTCCAGGCATTGTGCTAAGTGCTGAGGATACTAAGAAAGATAAAAGATAGTCCCTACTCTCAAGGAGCTCGCAATCTAATGGAGGAGACAACATACAAATATAAATTGGAAGTAATCAACAGATGGAAGGTGTGAAAATTGAGAGGGATTGGGAAAGATTTTCTGTACAAGACAGGAGGAAGCCAGGGACTCCAGGAGGTAGAAGATGAAAAGGAGGGACATTTTATGCATGAGGGATACCAGTTAGCAGGAATGACCTGGATGAAGATCCACCAAAGGAGGTTAAGAAGGAATGGTCAGATAGCTAGAAAGTGAACCAGGAAAGAATAGTGGCACAAAAATCTAGAAAGGAGTCTCGAGGAGAAGAGGATGATCAGCAGTCTCAAAGGCTGCAGAGAAGTCAAGAAAGATTAAGGATTGAAAAAGGCCATTAGATTTGACAAATTATGAATTTCACTTTCAATAGCCCCAAAATATGGTCACCTAGCTACTCAAGGACTTCTGTGACAGAGAACTCACTACCTTCCCAGGCAACCCATTCCATTTTGAGTCAGTTTTAATATTAGAAAATCTTATCCCCATGTTAAGTCAAAATTTGTCTCTTAACAACTTCCCCATTGGTCTTAGTTCTGACCTCTGGGATCAACAGAACAGGTCTGATCCTTCTTCCCCATGACAGCCCTTCAAAGCATTTGAAGACTGCTATCATTTTCCTCCTAAGTCATGTATATTCTTCTCCCATTTCTTCAGCTAGTATTGGTATGACACGGCTTCACATTTCCTCACTACCCTGCTCTCCTCAGTGCACATTCCAGCTTGTCAGTGTACCTTCTAAAATATCATGCTTAGACCTGGATGCAGTACTCCATATGTGGTCAGACAGAAGGCAGAGCATGACGGGACTTTTACCTCCAGCACCCTGGACATTTTAAAATTGTTTTACCCTCCTGAAATTTTTTTATATGTCTTTCCTAAATCTCTCCACTACTCCTAATGCATCGTCCTTAATGTTACTTTTTTCTGTACATTTCATAGCCTCCAATTAGATTACAAGCTCCTTGAGGATAGAGGCCAAGTCATTTTTCATTTCTGTATCCACCAGAATCTAGCCCTGGATCCTATTCATCTGTAGGCACTTGATAAGTGTTTATTCTGTTGAACTGTTGAATTTGATATTATCTTAATCAAAGTGCCTAGGGCAACTCATGTAATGGTCCCCCCTGTACTATGCTACACACTCTACTTCTATTAGTGTCTGCTAAGATAAAAGCCACTCATGTAGCAAACATGAGATGACAGTTGAAGAGTCCATCTAACAGATGGAGAGGAGGGCCTCTATCACTTCGGGGGGGACCCCTGTGAAAGAATTATGGGAGGACCTGGACAAGGCTAGCACCAGATAAAAATGTGTGAATGTAATTTACGTCACTGAAGAGACACTCAAATCTCCAAATAGAATACATGTCCATAAAAGTATCAAAAATTAAATTAGTACTTTCTATCTCTTGAAATTACTTGTATTACTTTGTATATGCATTGCTTTTAATTATCTGTGTACATTTTATATCCCTTTGCAGAATATAAGCTCTCTGAGGGTAGGTACTGTGAATGTTTTTCCCGTCTTTATATTTCCAGCATCCAAAATAGCTCTCTACATATTGCAGTGCTGATTAACTGTTTCTTGAATTGAATCTAATTTGCTCTCTTGGTTTCACATCACACTATTGACTGAGCTCAAATCCACTAAAATCCCTAAGTCTTCTTCATGTGAACTTTCTACCTATGTCTGTCCCATTTGTACTTGGACAGTTGATCCTTTGAACCCAGGTACATGACTTTGCATTTATCCTTTTTGTATTTCATTTGATTAGTTTTAATTCACCGTTCCAACCTTTTGGATCCTGATTCTGTCATCCACTGTATTAGTTGTTCCTCCTAGCATTATGTCATTAACAAATGCAATCTCTAATTGACAAATGAGGGAATTGGATAAGATGATGTGTATGACTCCCCTAAACTCGGATGTCCTATTACTTTTTAAACACAATTTTGGTGGAATAATGTCAAAGTCAGGACATAGCCTTGAACATTATTAGAGCAGACGTCATGTACAGTCCAGTCAAGTGTCTCCACATAGTAGGTAGTTAACAAATGTTTGTTAAATTTAATTAATTCTGTCTTTTAGGTCAGTGCCCTTTGGGGTGACCAATTTTTTAGTATAGTAGGGACCCCAAAGCCATTGAAGATCAGCAGCTATACTTCTAGCTCACCTTAGAGAGTGAGAGAGAAAAATGGTGGAAAAAAAAAAACAAGGAGCACTCTTCCTTCTCTCTCTGCCCGAATTTCAGGAGGAAAGGATAGAAAACACACCCTGAGAAACAGGAGGCACTGGAATGATTTAATTTTTGTTTGTTTGTTTACAACTAAACCCATTTTGTGGCTATACCATCATTTACTGCCTTTTATACTGGAATTTATTGCCTTGTAACATTAAGCGTAAGTGGAGATTGCGTGTGTGTGTGTGTGTGTGTGTGTGTGTGTGTGAGAGAGAGAGAGAGAGAGAGAGAGAGAGAGAGAGAGAGAGAGAGAGATTGAGAGATGGCCTCAAAACAAGGAAGACCTGAATTCATGCACTGCTTGTGACACATATTGGCTGTATGACCCTGGGCAAGTCATTTAATCTCTATGTTCTAGGCACCTCTCTAAGAATATAGATTGCAGAGATTGTGCCTAATTGCATTGATTGGTAGAGAAAGTTTCTTGGCCAGGGAGTTTTCCTATGCCAATAAAATCATGGGTCTAGTCCTTACCCTCATATATATAAAGTCTTTATATCAGTGTGCGTATATGTTTGTATATTTTGTAATGCTCTCACCTGCCTCTCTTGTGCCATAATTACAAGTGTCACAAGGAACAAAGTCCCAATATATGAGAAAAGAACCCTTGGTCCTTTGTGCCTTCTGATTAGGAGAGAATTGCTAACCAGTGTTGCTTAAGGGATAGATAATCCAGTCTAAAAGCAGTGAGGTGCCCTAGGGAAAAAACCAGAAAGTTTGTGCTTGACACGTGAAACCACCACCATCTTAACCACAGTTTCCCCTTAAACCATGATAAGGTGAGCCTAGGACTCTAAACTCAAGAACCTTGGGAATAGCAATGCCCCATAAATCACCAGACCTGCTTCTAGCCTGGCCCCACAGCCATCATTTAGGGCAGGAATAATTGTAGAAAAGGTGCCCATCTTCCTCACACCACCAGCAACAACTTCTAACCATCTGGTACCAACAGGCAGAGACATATAGGAGCCTTGATGGTATCAGTTTCCTCCCAGACAGCGCTATCAAATGGCCGAGCATCAGAAATGACATGATTGTATTAGTGGAAGTGACATTAAAAAGGTTTTACTCCTAATTTGCCACTGTTCCCTAAGGATCATGGGACTTTTTTTGATTCACAGCTGAAACTTTCCATATGTGTTGTCTCTCTTATTAGAATGTGAGCTCTTGTGAGAGCAGGAATGTCTGAATAGCACAGTGCATTGTACATGGCAAGCCCTTGATTCATTTATTCATTCAGGTAGACATACCTTTCTCTCCATACCTCTAGCACAGAAGACATCCACATAATCCTGATGAAGAATTTTATCATTTCTGTATGGTAGGTGGTAGGTGATTGTAGGTAGCAGGTGAGACCATTTCTGACTTTACATCGGTGTGTCTGTGTCTCAGGAGAAGCTTTCTTGCAGAAGCTTCTGAATGTTGAGTAGTAGAAATGAACAAGGAATTCCTTATTTATTGCCTTGCCGTAACTCCCACGGTGTTCTTCTGATGTGAGGAGGTAGTAGGTATATCTCTATACATAATCTCTGTATACAGTCTATTTTCTAATTTACCCATTTCCCTCTGCTTTCCCAGTAACCTTGACCTTTTATTTTCACCCCTTCTCTTATTTCCTCTTCCTACACTAACCCTTGCCTCCTTCTGCTTACCTAGCTTTTCCTTTTACCACCCACCTCTAGAAGTGAATTAAATGTGAGTTAATACTTCTGGAGTCTGATACTGACAACAGTAGAAGCCTAATTGATACCAGTAAAACCACCTCCACCAGGATCTGAAGAATGGAAATCACACATATTAAGGCTGAGTTCCTAGAACCTAGCCTGATGCACGTTTGTACTCTGCATTTATTCAGTACCAAGAGGATGTAAATTCTTTCCGTTTAAGACTGCCTCATTTTGAAGCTATACGTTCTTCTAGGAGACTCTACATATGGACTTGGCTATAAAACAGCCAGACTTGTACTGTTTAGAAAGAGGTTGAAAGTACTTCGAAGAATAAGGCCAGTCTTTTCTGTTGTCTGTCCAACAGATGCTTTGGTTGATGACTGGTCCTAACTTACAACTAGTCTGTTTTCTAGATTGTTGTCTTTTGTAGGCAGTGGATTTCCTTTTTGTGCTTTGTGTGTGACCTTCAGACTAAGCAACATATTTTAAAAATGGGTCTGTTATAGGGATTTTCTTCTCCAGGTCATTCTATAACCATAGCGATGAATAAAGGGCCTTTCCCCCATGATCTGGAAAATCCACATAAAATTTTTTGGCACTTCCTTTGTACCAGAGAAGAAGTCTGAATTTTGTCTTTTTCTTTTATGAGGTGTTTACAGTACCTTATTGTAAAATTTGGGTTATTATACTATACATTTATTTTATGCATTTCTGAGATTCTAAACTTTTTCTGTGTTGTCTACTGGCCTTTGTATGTCATTTGCTATATTTATAAAACTCCCAAAAAACTCCTATTTGATTTCTTCTGCCAACCTGCAATATATTGAAACCATAATGGTGAAAGTCTTGATGTGGAAGGGATAATTGTATAAAACACTTTCAGTCAACAGAACACAATTTTGTGCAGTTACCAAATACATTCTGTTTTCTGTGCCGTATTGGACAGAGCACCAGATGTGGAGTCAAAGAACCTGGTCCAAGTCCTGCCTCTGACACTTATATTTCCTGGGTGATCTGTGGCAAGTCACTGTTTCTCAGTTTCCCCATTTGTAAAATGAGGTCCTTTCTAGTTCTTAAATCCTGTGTCTCCTAGAAAGTTACCCTCTGACATAAGCTTTTTAATCTACCAACATTGACCTTCTGGCCTTTTCAAGAAAAAGACACTCCATCTCTCAGCTCCTAGCATTTTCTCTGGATGGAGCATTCCTTTCTCTGCACTGCCTACTGACTTTTCTGGCTTCTGTTAAGTCCCAACTGTGAAATCCCTTCTTCTGAAGGAAGCTTTCCCCAACTCCTCTTAATTCTAGTGCCTTTTCTCTCTTAATTATTTCATATTTTTCTTGCACTTTGCTTGCTTTGTAAATATTTGTTTGCATGTTGTCTCCCCCATTAGATTGTAAGCTCCTTGAGAACAGCAACACTTTTGCCTCTTTTTATGTCCCTGGTTCTTAGCACAATGCCCAGCACATAGTAGGTACTTCATAACGTTTGATGATTGATTGAAAGCACTGGGAATATTGACTTCATTATAAATTACTTTATTGTTGTTGTTGAAGCAGGATGGAAGATGCTAGGGGATGATAACGAGCCAGTAGCCTCTCTCTGATCATTCTAAGAATTTCTTTTCTGTGCTTTGCTCTGAAAGGCAGACTGCAGCAGTCACCAGCATTGTGTTTCTTTCCTCATTGTGTACAAAGTCCTAAACTAAACTCTGGGTGACATGAAATAAACAATCAATTAAGGTCAATGTAGTTGGAAATTCATGACCAACATTTGTAGGGGAAAAAACAGAATACTTAGAGAGCAATCTATAAAAAGATACAAATTTTTAAAGAAATTTTTAAAAAGACACAAATTAGTTTAGTGCAAACAGGGGTATATAGTGAGGAGTAATGGAGTCATTGGATGTGGGTAAGGTTATCCAATGAACATATCATTCTTGTTCTCCTTTATTATTCTCCTGTATGAAGGTAGGGACCATGGATTAATTCTCTAATGGCTTAATAAAAAGTGTGTTGAATGAATGTTTTTTGAATAATGAAGTATTGTTGTCGAATGAAAAAATGAGTCTGTATGTGATTCTGACATTCATGCAATATGCGTGGACAAGCTTTGTAATCATGTGTTCTGAGTTAGTTTAAATTTCATAGATAGTTCAAATTTAAAACCTTGAAATTCATTAGCATCTTAGCTTCCAGGAATATGACTGAAGAAGGTTAGACCAGCTGCTCTCTAAGGGATTTTCTTGTTCCAAGTCCATAGAATTAGATTTCAGTTGCTTTTCCCAGGGTGTTTTGTTTTGTTTTGTTTTGTTTTTGGTATAGGCTTATAGTCTTTGCGAGTAGATGCTGACTAATTCTATGCCCACTTATACCACCTTGTTTTATGGCCTTAGCACTTTGGAGTTTGACCAGATCAGTACCTACTTTACTTGGTTTTTGTGATGCTCTAATGAGCTAATGTTTGTGAAGTCCTTTGCAAACCTTAAAGCTTAAGGTAAATGTCAATAATGAGAATTATTATTAACCGTGAAGTACTCACTGAATGTTGTGTTATTGTATTCTTTTTTGGCTCTCAGTGGAGGTCTCCGATTCAGAAAGTGAGGATTCTGGAGAAGAGAAGAATGATCAAGAGCTGCCACACTCTGTGACATGTCCAACCCCTTGATCCAGTCCATGCAACATGTACAAGGTAAGAGGTGCCTTTTGCACTGAGTACACATGCCTTCATTTCCTTGTGCTACTTTGATCTTCCAAAGATAGAAATGATTTTCCAGGGTGTGAAAATTTTGTTCTTCCTGTTAGAGATCTTTGGGTGAGAAGAATGTTCTTTGATTTGTATTCGCCAGGTCAGCAGTCCTTATATTAGGGCATGACCAGGCAGACAGTAGCCTATCTGAATTGATACCTTGGCAGGAACCATTGACACAAATCACAGATGTACTATGTACTTACTGGTGCCTCTTAAGAGCAGTGGCAGGATATTGATAGCAGGAGATTTTAATGTGAAATAACAGCATTTCCAAAGGTCTTCTTCGTTAGGGTACTTCACTTCTCTAGATATGGTGACTCTCTATGGGGGATGGACAGTTAAGTCATTTCACCATGACTGACACTTAAGCACTCTTTGGGACAGCAATAAGAACCTGAGACCTCAGGGATTTAGCTGTTTAGACTCTGCAAACCTAATTTCAGTAACTCAGTCAATCAACAAGAATTTATTAACCACCTATTGCCTACAGTCACTCTTACAGATGTACAAATAAAACAGCTCCTGTGGTCAAGGAGCTTACATCCTAATTTAACTAGGACACTACCTCTGAAATATCCTGTTAATCATGAAAAGGGTCATTTTCAGGTGTCCCTTTCGATTTCTCAGACAGTCTTATTTGCTGAGTCTTCTGAAGTGCCAGGAAAGCCATATGGTTTTTGCTTGAATGCTTTTGAAAAGGTGAGAGAGACACTGAAACTGTAGTACTGTATGATCAGTGATTACATTGCCTTTCTCTTGACTAAGGTTTCTTATGAAGTGTTTCCTGCCCCCCACTAGTCCAGCCGTATCTGAATTAGGTAGAAAGAGCAAGTTCGGGTCCCAGGTCTTGAAGGAACTTTGGTGCTGAATTCTTTCTCCAGATTCAAGACTTTTAACTCTAAACAGCCTCTTCTAAATTCCCTGTTGAAATACTAGAAGCTTGGCAGCCATTTCCCCAGAGGGTCTTGGCAGGAGCCCTGTATTACAAATCTTGTCCTTTATTGCTTAAGAGATTTGTGTACTGAAAAGCAAAAGGAGCACTTGGGAAGAATCCTGAACAACTCGGTTCAGTGTGTCAGCTTCCTCTGAGTAGCTCCAGAGCAGCTCAGACTCTGATGTCAGGGATTCTCTGTTGACAAACAGCTGGAAACCAGACTCCTCAGAAATGTTATCAAGGAGTCTAGGTGGGTGTACTTCTGTATCCCAGGAAGCTGAGTGGCAGAGTGGGTGTCTTTTTTCAGCAAAATGTGATGTCTTACTTTTGTAGGCAGGAATCTTTTATGGCTTTTGTTGGCAGGGAGCAGAAACCGAGAGGAGATTTTTGAAACTGTTCTAAAGATACCTTAGGTCACAATATCAGAAAAAAATCTTTGAAATAGCTCTGCCTGGTATGTGCATGTACACACACAGACACAACAAACAAAGTGGCAGTGAAGACGACATCCGAGAGAAATATTCCATAATTAGAAGGGTGTTAGCCAGAATATAAAGTACCTATGTAACTTAATTATGCAAGTGGTAACCCTTGATTTAAAAAAAAAATAGGTTTATTAATAAAAAGTTGAGAACATTTGTAGATTTACCGTAAATATGCATTATGTAACTAGAATGGCTGTTTCCCTACCCATGCCAGCCCAGCTTCACTGTTATCATCTGAACAATGTTCTACTCTGTTACAAATGCTTTTTCAGGAATTGGAGATTTCCACTGAAGAAGCAAACCAGCCAAGTGATGCTAAAAGCAATAAGCCTTTATTGTAGGCTTATTTTACCTCACGCAAAGAGACGTGAGGAAGAGAATAAGGGGAGAGGGGGCAAGGAGTCATGAGGAATCATAGTTACCCAGGAGACAATGAGAACTCTAGTGGGACAGGATTACACTCTAGGGAGTTCACACCTTGGTTGCATGGTCAAAAGGCCTCCCACCTGCCCAAGCTAGTAAACAGGCTCTCAGTTACCACTTCAGTTGTGTGTGGGATACTTGAGTATGCATCTGTTTGGTTTTCCCTGTGCCTCAGGGTGGCTCCCATCAGTGAGGTTGCTTGTGAGATGAAAATTTGTAGAATGGAAGGTCCTAGAAGAATCTAGAAGAGGGGAGTTAGCTCTGTGAAGGAGAAAGGGGCTTAGCAAGAATGAAGAGACAGCCTGCTATAAGAAAAAAAAACTAGGCTTTAGGGGCTACTACAGAGATTTAGAATGAGATCTGGCCCTGTGGTTTTGGTAGAACTTAAAAGCTATCTTTTACAAATACGAAGTAAAGCAGAATTCATTATAGTTGAATTGGGAAACCCTGACTGCTTTTCTGAATGTTATATTTGGCTAGCTCTGCCGGTATTCAGCTATACAGGTAGCCAGCTGGTTTTGGTAGAGGCAGCAAAGACAAGATGGCATTACTCACAAAATCACAAATCCTGGTTTCTATTCCTACAGCTATTTGTAGGGCAACTGGGAGGGTGGTATGTGAGAAAAATTAATAATTGAGGGTCCAGGAAATAATTTCCCCCCTTTGTGAATATCTTCATAATGAATTTGCATGTTAACCAGTTTACCAGAATGTTGTAGGAGAAGAGCATTGCACTTAGAGTGAAAACACCTGGATTAGAGTTCTACCTCAAATACTAGCTATGTGACTCTGGGGCAGGTTATTTACACTTTCAGAGCTTCACTTTGCTCGTCTGTAAAATGGGGAAATCTTAATACACTAACTTATCCACAGGGTTCTTGTCATAAAAGCTTTTTCTGGACCTTAAGATGCTATAATTTTATTAATATCATATTCTTAAGATGTTTGGACAGTAGCCTAAATAAGAAAAGGTTTTGTCATGTGTGTATATAGGGGAAGAGGGAGAGAGAGAGAGAGAGAGAGAGAGAGAGAGAGAGAGAGAGAGAGAGAGAGAGAGAGAGAGAGAGAGAGAGAGAGAGAGAGAGAGAAACCTATTACTTTGGGGGCAATGGCTGCTGAAAATATGCTACAATTTTGTGTCATGTGCTTAGAACACAACAATTTCAATATTGTCGATTCTGAGAGTACAATGTCCTTGTTATATAAGGAAAATGAATATATTTCCAGGTTTGGCTTATTACATACATATGTGTCTTGTGATATAAGAAAGAAAAGAATTGTGGTGGTTTGTATTCTTAAGAAAATGTCACAGCTAAATTGTAGACCATTAAAAAAAAGGATAAGATTTTTCCTGGGAATACAATATGAGCTTAAAGTGATGAAATATTTTTGCTTATTCAGTATTTCAAGAGAACAATCCTAGCACATGGATACTATGTTTTTTTAGAAAACATATCTTTAGAAGAGTACTGTTATCTGCCTCTCAAAATTTATACTTAATTACTTAACAGTTGAATTTTCTCTTGAAGGTGTATGTGTCACATGTTGCCCTGAGTTTGAGGACAGTTTTTTCCACCCAACGAATCCAGAACCATTCCCCACCCCAAACTACCCCCAGTAAAAGTGAATGCTCTTGAGAACTGTCATAAGGAGATTCTTTCCTATTACAGACAAATGAAGTTGAGTCAGACTTTTTCTTTTGGCTAAGGGCTGTTGCATCAAATGAAGTAGGATAAAATCTCTTCTTGTGACTTAAAGATGGATGGATGTCACTGCCTTGCTCAGAATCTATTTTTTTAAATCTCTCTTCTTTTTTCCATTGTTTAGAACCATATTTTTAATGCAAGGTTCAAAGTAGTTCACTTTCTCAGGTGAAAAGTGTAATGTAATGACAGAGTACTAGAGTTGAAATAAGAATGCCTACATTTGAATCCTAGTTCCAACACTTATTAGCCATTCACCTCATTTCTCTGGGCCTTCATTTTCTCATCTGTAAAATGGATATGATAATACTTGCACCATCTTTGCCATAGGGCTGTCATAAATAAAGTATTTCGTAAAGAGCTGCTAGCAGCAGTAACAACTCCAGATAACCAATTACTAACAACTTTCTCTTCTTTCATATTTTTCTTTCACCTTCCTTACTTAGTGATAAAATCAGGTAGTTATCTTGATTTCTTTTTCACGTGCTCCAAAAAAAAAATGCTATCTGTAAACTAAATCAGCAAGCATTTGTTAATTCTCTACATTGGATAAGGGTCCAAGAATAAAAAGACAGAAAGGAAATTGTGCTTCTCCTCGAAGAATTTACACACTGTAATAGTGATGATGATACAAATGAATATGAATGTGGGTTATTAAGGCATTTATATCCTTAGACATTTTTCTGGGAAACCAGGATCAGTGTGTAAGACATTTTCTTCCATTGAACATTCAGGTTGGCAGAGCTGCCCTGTACCATTTAAAATATAATTGAATAGCTAGATCTTTCCAAATTGAGCATTTGTCTTTCCCACTCTACCCTTTGTTTCAGCGAGGGAGAAGGCCTCAAAATCAGCTCTTTGTTTATTCCTCTGTTGTAAATGGTTCCAAAGGGAACGGCCAGGTTGCAAGTTATAGAAGGAAAAATTTTCGTGATTCATAGATAAAACTTTCCCAGTAAATTTCAATGATCGTCTGCTGTAGAACTAGACATTTTTGGTGCTGCAAAAACGTGTCACTTTGTATGAAGAAAAATAAACAGCTGTGACTTTCTTGTGCATTAGCTTTATCAACAATACTAAAATGCCAAAGCAATTCATAATATGATTTTACATTTATGCTTATACTAGTCACTTAATGTGTCCATCAAGCACTGTGTGTAAGGCACTGCCCTAAGCACCAGAGCTTATATAAAGACATGAGAATGTATGTTTTTTGCTAATTGTTTATCTGAATTAATAGAGGGAACTGCCTTATCCATAATTCCCTACATCAATATAGAGTTGTGAAGTGTAACAAAAGAAGTAGAGACCAAGTATTATGGGAAATCATAGGATGGAGTGATTGCTCATACATAGCTAGAAATAAGGGAAGGGGGGGGAATTAAGGAAGGCTTAATGGAGGAGGTGGCATCTGAGCTGGGCCTTGGAGTGTGGGTAAGAGTTCAACAGACAGAAACGAGAGGAAAGAGCATTCTAGGTGGAGGGAACAGTGCAACCAGTGCTTCCTGAACTGTGGTCATCATTCTTACCTATTTTTTTTTGCAGGGAAATGACATGGCTACTTGTAAGGGAATGTTGTTAGTGGAATTTGTGCATTGAGTAGAACTAGACTAGATGTCATCTGAGGTCCCTTCCAACTTTGAGATCCTATGGTAGGTTTGTGTACCAGAAAGAATAAGGTGACAGTAACAGTGGGTTAGATTGTACAGGATAAAGACTAGAGGTAGAAAATCTGATTAAAAGGGGATTGCAGTAGGCCAGGAAGAAGGTCATAATGAGATCCTTAACAAGGCTACTAGCAATGGAAATGGGAAGAGGTTCAAGTAGAAAAGATGTCTGACTTGAGACTAATTGAGTGTAAGAGGTAAGAAAGCAAGAAAAATTGAAGGTGACTCCCAAGTTTTTTAGCCTGGTAACAAGGAAAAATAACATTTTCCAAAGTATGGAAGAAGAGAGCATTTTCAGGGAAATGGTGATATTTAGTCTGAGGGCATATTTA
Organism: Phascolarctos cinereus; assembly: GCF_003287225.1. Lineage (NCBI taxonomy): Eukaryota > Metazoa > Chordata > Mammalia > Diprotodontia > Phascolarctidae > Phascolarctos > Phascolarctos cinereus. The sequence continues at coordinate 175,234,348 of NW_027555958.1, forward strand.
AAGTTTGAGATATTCGTGGGATGGGCACTAGTGTTTGGAAGAGCAGGTGTGAGATTAGGATAGAAGGCAGGACTGGATACATAGACTTGAATCATCTATTATCTATAGAAAGAGATACATATCAATAACGTGTACATTTTATGAGTATTTGAGAAATACTTAAACTTCCCAACATTTTGAGAAATGTTGCTGCCCTTTGATTCTACTCCCTCAGAATGAATCAAATTAAAGTTTCATCCTGTAACATAAAGGTATTATTTCTCTTCCTTCCAGAAATAGACCACAGTAGGTCTGTCTTGCATTTGGTAGTCCTGCTATTAACAAGGTCAGAAGAGATCCATACCCTAAATGCCAGCTGCCCTTAGCCATTATGATATGACCACCATCAATTTAGTCTTTTCTCTTGAAGGAGTAACTGCCCTCATTCTTTTTTAAAAAAAATTTGGGTAGTTCTTCAGGCAAAAAAGAACTTGTGACTTTTGAAAGATTATTATTGCTATGAGGCAGATGTAGCACCTAAGCTTCATGTAAATTGAGTTATGTTGAGCATATGACATATGGAGAATGAGGAGTCAAAATTCAAGATGTATCATGTGCTTCAAGTTATGAGAATCAGGAAAGTTTTACAGGGGAAAAAAAAGAAGACTTCTCCACCCTCCCAAACAGGTTCAAGAACACAAATTTTAAAAAATAACAACAGAATTCACCATGTACCTACTATGTGTAGGTGCCTTTGTATTCAAAGGTAAGGCTACTTTTATAAGGAGGAGGTGATTTTAAGAGATGTAATGGAAAATTTACATATATGTATGTATGTACATACACATACATATACACACATGCTATGTATACACAGTATTTATAGACTTACTGAGAAGAGTTAGGAAGAATTTTTTTTGAATATACATTCAGCTCTGCCATAAGGAAACCATATTCAAGATGAGATTAAGAAATGTAAAATATAATGAAAAGGAGAAATCTGTTTCAGTCTGAAGGTACTACCTTCCTTTTCAGCTCAGGCAAGAGCTGCACGTTTCAGTGGGTGTCACCTTAGTGCTCGACACACTTCAGAATTTCACAGTAAGAGGTGTTTGCAACAGACCTTGTTCCCTGCTTTTTGAAAGGCAGGTTTCTCTGGCCTGTTACTGAATAGAAAATAAGGCTCTAACATGAGGTTAGTCTTTGGGTCATTCATCTGGACACTGACCAGAACCTTGTCTTGTATACTTGCAAGTCTCCTCAACGAACGGGTGGAGGTGGCCTACAGGGAGGAGACACGGTAAACACTCTTAAGTTAAAAATCAGATCTGGAAAGAAACACCACAAGTATCTAGAGTTGTTTTTGTTTGTTCTAACACTATACGGAGACATATAGAAGGTTCTGTCTCAGTCAGACTGTTAAATTAATTTTGTGTTTAAGATACACGGCTATAGCCAACAAATAGGCCCTTGGAATAGTGGTGGCAACTGCTGACCAGAGGTGAGAGTTAGTATATATGTGGAGTGGAAAGGGCTCCTGTTTCCAAATTGGCCTTTTCAGCAACCGTTTCACATTAAGATTCCAGTGATCAATCCAGTGATTTGGTCCAGTGACCAAAGGACTCCTTTGAAAAGAAAGCATAATCATACAATTTTGAGTGGTTTTTATGAGTCAAAGTTTCTGTTTCTCACCTGAAATTAACTTCTTACCACTGTTTTTCTTCTTTCCTGTTTTGAGAGCTTTAGATAAGAATAGAACAAGGGTCTTTTTATCTCCTACAGTTTTGTTTTGTGTATTTTTACACTCCAAATGGATATGGAACTTTTGAATGGACTATATAGTAAATAATATAAAGGTTTTAAACAAACTAATAAATACAACAAATCTATAATATGAAGGGCAGCGTGGAGAAGAGGAAAGAGGCTTTGAGGCCAAAAGATCTGGGTTCTAATCCAAGCTCTGCTATATACAATCTGTATGACACTGGGCAAGTGACTTGACTTCTCTAAACCTCGTGTGTAAACAAGAGGGTTGGACTAGATTGACTCCACAGTTCCTTCTAGCTCTGAATCTGTGAACCTATAATTAAAGAGATCCTTTGAGTATTTGATGCCCTTTTGTATAGTATGACTTTTTTTCATTGCTGCAAGTGGTTGCTAAGGCAAAGTAAAAACCGTCATTGTCACCATTTCCCATATTTTCTGTTCCATATTTGAATTGTCTGTGGTCTTGAGTGTGTGTGTGTGTGTGTGTGTGTGTGGGTGGGTGTGTCCCTTTCTTTTCAGGATAGACAATGCCTAATGTATATTGTTAGATGCCATTCTGCCTTGATTGATCATAGAATCATACCCTATGGAGCTAGAGGAGGCCTCTGAAATCGAATCGACCAGTGTCCTGCCCCTCCTCACTCTCCCCGCCCACCCCAACTTGTTTTTCAGAGAAGTTGCCAGACCACAGTGGTAGTAAATAACAGAGCTGGGATTTAAACCCAGGCCCTCCAACTCCAAATCCTGTGCACTTTCAATCTGTATAAACATGTGTAGATACAAAATGGGAAAGACTTCCCGTCTTAACTCATTAATCTATTATTTGTTTATTTTAGTTGAAAATTAAAGATTCTCCCTGCCTGTCTGCCCTCTATAACTTTTCAGTCCAAACAGTAGGAAATCTGGACTTGGTGGGAATATGTGATTGATAGGTTTCATTCCCACCTAGCTTATTAATTTGAGTAACTAAGTACTTGTTGGAGTTTTTTTCTTCTTAAATAGAATGATGTATCTCACGATAAGCCACAAGTGACTTTTGCCACTATGATTTCCACCCTAATTCTAATTTAAAAAGAAAAAAAAATCTGATTGCTTACTATGCATGATATGAATGGAAAGCCCTCCTCCAAAATTAGGAAAACCTGCGTTTGAAGACTGCCTCTAACACATGCTAAATGTGTGACCCTTGGAAAAGTTACTCAGCTTCTTAGTGCCCCCAGACAACCCTCAGACTCAAAATTGTGGAATAATTGTTTATCTGAATTAATAGAGGGAACTGCCTTATCCATAATTCCCTACATCAAGAAAGTTAAAGGCCTTGGCCACAAAAAAGGACATTTTTTTTCAGGGAGCTTTGTGCTGTAATGCATAGATATCATTGGTTACTGATTTAAATTTTTATATATGTCTTTTTTTTAATATTACCTACATTTCCCAATATATCCCACCCCCCATTTTCCTATCAGAGAATGAGTACTTATAATGAAGAATATTTTAAAAAGGAAAAATAAGGGGCAGCTAGGAGGCACAGTGGATAGAGCTCCAAACTTGGAGTCAGGAGGACCTGAGTTCAAATCTGGCCTCAGACATATGACACTTGCTGTTTGACCCTGGGCAAGTCACTTAACCCCAATTGCCTTATCAAAAAAGGTAAAAAAACAAAAAAAAAGGAAAAATAAAAAGTTTAGCAAAACTAACACATCAGACAAATCCAACATTGTATACAGTGCCCCACACCCATATCCCGCTGGCCACCGCCCACCCCGAAAAAAAAGGGATGTGCATTCTCATATCTTCTCTTTCGTGTCCAGCTTGGTTATCAAAATTAGTTATCATTCCATTTCAATTTTTGTTGTTGTTCTGTTGTTCTATCCACTTACATGGTTGTGGTCATTGTATAGGTTCATAGGATTGTAGATTTAGAGTTTATTGAATCCATTTCCATCATTTTCCAGATAAGGATGTTTTCCAAATTCTTCTTTCTTTGATTTGCATCATTAGTTCATACAAGTCATACACTTCTCTTTTTTATTCATATTCATAACTTTTACAGTGCAGTAATGAAATTATAGTCATATAAAGCAATTTTGTAGCCATTCTCTAATTGATAGATATCTTTGTTTCCAGTTCTTCATTTTACAAAAAGTGTTTTTATAAATATTTTTGATGTATATGGGATTTTTTTATCTTTGACTTGCTTGGGACAAATGCTTAGCATTATGATCTTTGCGTTGAAGAGTACAAACATTTTAGTTATGTTTTTAATGTAATTACCAATTGCTTTCTGGAAAAGTTGGACCAATTCACAGCTCCACCAATTGTATATGAATGTGCTTGTCTTTTCACAACTCCTCTAACATTGACTATTCCCATCTTTTGTGATTCTTTCGAATTTGCTGCATGTGAGCAGAACCCTCAATGTTGTTTTGATTTGCATTCCTCTTATTACTAACTTTTTTAAGGAAAATAAGAGAAACCAAACAACAATATTTTTAGAATTCTTAGAGTCGAATTGATAGAGAAGCAAAAAGGCTTCTTTTGGTCAATCGAAACCAATTCACAAATAATAATAGTTAATATTTATATGGCACCTACAGTATGCCAAGCATTGTGTGAAGTAGGGGCTATTATTTTATCCCCATTTCACAGTGGAGGAAACTGAGGCAAGCAGAAGTTGAGTGAATTGTCAACAGTCACATAGCCAATAAGTGTCTGAGATTGGATGTGAACTTAAGTCTATCCTGACTCCAGACCCAGTGTTCTATCCACTGCACCACCTCACTGCCCTCAGATTCTGTTCCTCAGATGTTTTTCCAAGATAATTTTTCCTCTGAGAAAAAGCATGATTTACATGTGAATTAAAATTATTTAGATTTGCTTGATCAGCCACTATTTCTTCTTTTGTTTTAAAATGTGTGTGTGGATATATATGGGGGAGAGAGAGAGCGAGAGAAGAGAGAATTTTCTAACTTTTTACTATCCCTCACATTTAAGGAAGGTAGCAATGTCTTGAAAGGCTAGTCTCAATTAGGTACAAATATAAGCAGCTAATTGCACCATTGAAGTCTAGCCAGTGAGATAAAGTGTCATATCACGTCATAGTGATCACAGAATGCCTGTTAATTAGAATAGTAGAAATTGGTGAGATGAGTTATGAAAAAATTTATTTGGTAAAATGAACAATATCTGCTTCCCTCTTTACTTTTTCCATTCCACTGCCACAAATAGTTTGTTGTGACAGCCGTAGGATAGGATTATGCCGTTCTGGAAGAGGTCTGATTACAGCTAAAAATAGACATGAGGATTGGAGATCAGGAAAGGAATATTAAACAATTGGAATTTTGTGAAAGACTGATGCTGCCTCATTGTAATAATTTCCCAAAAGGCACATTAGTAATGCTACTAAATACAGACTTTAATAGACTTTAATAATGTGTACTTTCGAGGCCTTATACACAAAGGAATAATGTATAAAACATTCATTATGGAAAATTGCTACCTTTTTTATTTAATAAGAAATCTGTTGAAACAAAACCATTCCACTGCCTGTGGCATTATGTTCCTGGGTGTGAGCAGGATGAAGAATGATTGCCACCTTTTTTTTTTTAAGTTTTTCACCTCTTCCAAATCAATCAGAAGCATGTTTTCCCTCTTCCATCAATGGAAACTGGTACATTTTTAAAAACCTGTTTACTGCTACAACTGGTGTTGATTGATTTCTTCTCTAAGTTTTCAAGTGTAAAAATAAGATTTTTCATTGACATGCTCTTTAGCCGTATCCTTATCTGTGTCTGTCCATCTAGATCTTCCTCCCCTCTTGCCTAGAGGTGGTCATGCAAGCTGGCAGAGGAGGGGGTGGGGGGCAGAATAAACCAATTAAAAAGGAATCTTAGTAAGCAACTCTGAGCAAGTCTTGCATTGGATTTCAATTTGATTTTAATGTGCTGCTGCTGAGAGCCCTGCTGTTGAGCAAGAGAAAAGAGTCAGAAGCAGATGCTTTTGGTGGAACAGTAGGGCATTTATAAATCTCTTTTAATGAGATAACATCATTAGAGCTGACAAAGTGCTGCAAATCAATACTTGTAATGGACTGCTACTATCATCCAAAAGTATACTGATTGTGGTCTTCCTAAACATTCAGATCTGCTGAATCATGGGTTCAAGAGTTATCAGTTATTATTGTTGGGAGCTTTGTTCAGAGAGAATAGAATTATACTTCATAGACACCTGTAAGGAATGGAGAAGTATACCAACTGGTTACATATAAATGGCATAATGAATAGAGCTGTCCTCAAGGTAACACAGACACATCAGGCTTCAATTCTTCCCTCTCCACCTTACGCTTCAGTGTGGGATCCATACCTCTGATAGGTACTGTCTCCATGACCCTGGCTAAGTCACTTAATTCTCAAGGGTTTTAGGTACCTCTCCAAGACTATCTGTTTAAGAGCGGATTCCAAGCTGTATTGTGGCAGAGCAAGTTCCTCCTCAATTTGAGTTGTGTCCAACTCTTCCTGACACCATTTGGGGTTTTCTTGGTAAAGATACTGGAGTGGTTTACCATTTCCCTCTGTAGCTCATTTTATAGACAAGGAAACTGAGGCAAGCAGGGTTAAGTGACTTGCCCAAGGTTTCACAGCTAGTCAGTGTCTGAGGCCAGATTTGAACTCAGGAAAAGGAGTCTTCCTGACTCTAGGCCCAATGCTCTATCCACTGTAACACACCTAGTTGCCCTCCTCTCCAGTAGCCCCTTATACATCAATTAAAATCACAGGTCTAGTCCCTATCCCTAACTTTATAAATCACCTAGGTCCTTTGCGGAGAGGGAACCTTACAGAAACTCAGAAGGTTGATCCTTCCCTCTCCTCCCTCTTCCCACTCCATGTCTATTTCGCTTGACTTCTTAAAATGGCCGAGTGTCTCCCCTTTTCGTTCCCGCTCTGCCCAACCTCTATCCTTTCTGTGCTCTGCGCCGATTTCTTCAGAACAGTGGTGTAATGTCAGGAACACTAATCATGTCATACTGTGGCACTATTGACCCTGACATTCAGCAACAAAGGAACTCGAAGAAAGGAATAAGAGACAGAATGAGAGAGAGGAAGGTGGTAGCTGAAGAAAAGCAGCAGGAGGAAAAATATGCAGATCAAAATTATTTTTTATTATGAATAAAGCCTGTAGCCTCAGAGTTGCTAATATTCTGAATAAAAAATGTGCAGGAAGATTAAGTTGGGAGCACCAGGATGAATTCTGATTTCAGTTAAGAGTAGGATGGGAAGAGCTGGGTTGCTCTTTTATGCCTTGCCTTTTAAATTGCAAGGGGAAGCAAATATTGTGGTTATCATAACTCGAGGGTTTCTCCTCACCTAGAGAGAATGTTCAAAACTCTTTTTAACTTCCTTAATCCTCTCTCCCTTTTAAAATGATTACCAAAAAATAAGTTAATGTTTAATAAGGATGTAAGTCATATGTGTAGATACCCTTAAGTTTAGAATTTTATTCTGATTCCCATAATTTGTCAGGTGAATGAGTAGCAACCTCAGGGAAGAAATCATCAGTGAAGGGCTTGATCTGGCCATAGCAAAGCTGAGTCAAGCTCCTTTTCAAACTATTTTATTCTCAGGTCCTTTTCCCCCTGCGCTCTCACAGCATGTCTTTGTGGCAACAGGAAGAAGAAAATACTGTGAGAGTCCCAATACTGTCTATTTCCTGGCAGGTAGGACCCACTAGTACCAGATTTCCCATCTGCATCATAAAGTATCTTGCTTGTGGGGCTACTTTCACCATGTGATAGAGATTCTGGTGAGCAGCCTGACACTTGGATAAGTCATGACCTGGAAGCTTGACACTTGCCACATTTCAAATGTGTTTTGAATTGGGATGCTGTGATCTAATTTGAGCTCTGAGCTCACTCTGAATCATCCAAACATTTCTATAAACACAGGGGACTCAGCTGCCAGTTAAGCTTTTGAGGTATTCTGAATTACAACTCTATTGCTTAAAGAGAGCCTGCCACATCTTTTTACTTCCTGCAAGAAAAATGAAATAACATTAAAAAAACAGCAACTATTTTTTCTTACAAAGAGAGTAAGTTTTAATTTATTTTAGACGCCAGATTGAATTACCTAGTAATCTCTATTGAGATTGATAACAAATAACAGTATTTGGGTTGTTTGTTTGTTTAATGACATTTCACCTTATGATACAAAGAGGAATAGCCTTTTTCTACTTGACTCCATAAAGTAGAGAAATTGGGTGGAAGATGAAAAAACAGCAAATTTCAGCTATCATAAGGAAAAATTTCCTAACCATCACAGCTATCCTAAAGTGGGTACCTCAGGAGGGGTAATGGGTTCTCCTCTCTCTGGAGATCTTCAAGTCCAGGCTGAATCGCTTCTAGTCAGTGACATAATGGAGGACATTATTGTTCATCTATGGGTTAGGCTAGATGGCAGCTGAGCTCCTGTCTAGTTCTGAGATTACGTGATTCAGTTCCTTCACTCTATACTAAAACTTCCCACATTCAGACTAATTTGGAGAAAGGCCCATGTGAATTCATGTTGGTATCATCTATTTAAAGAAATGTAGTATGGTAACTCAAGCTAAGCTAACAAAAGTATTGCCAGGTACAAATCCATAGGAGGCTATCTTAATGAATAACTAAGAATGATTTGTAATTAGTATATCAATTGTTTGTGGTTCCAAAGGACCTGGGGGTTCTTAGTTTATCCTCCCAACAATCTTAAACATTCTCCCTGTGATTTTTGTTTACACTGCTAATTGGTGCTCTCTGTGAAGAAAAGTTGTGCTGAACAAAGGTGGAACTTGTCAAGGAAGTCCAAATTAATGACATTTTTACCGTATATCTGTATTTAGCTTATTAAAAAAACAGCCTTCTCTATTTTGGGGAGGAAGGTTTTGATTCTATTTTCACTGTCTCCTTAAGAATAACATGTACACACCCTCCCCCCAACAAGTATAATTTGAGCAGAGAGGAGAATTGCATGATGAGTTTGTTGTGCTTATCTAGGTTGGCTAGACCTTTTTATTTAATTATAAAAGTCCTGTCTATATTGGTTGTCTTTTCTAGGTTTCGTAAGTGCACATTGTTTTGTTTGTTCCTTTGCAGTCAAAAGTCATGAAGTCTTTACATTTAGAATTGCTAAAACCTTTTGGAATTACCTGGTGAATTATTTTATGCTTAAGAAAACCTAGGAAAAAAAAGTTTCTACTCCAGATTTTATTGGCCTCTGAATAAGGCATTTTTCCAGAAATAAAGGAGAATTTTAATTCCTTTTAAAACAAACAAGTAAATCTAGGCTGAAGACTTGGTTATTAACCTCAGACATGAGCACCATAGCCTTTATATTTCACTTAAGATTTTGGTCATAAGACACCATGTGAGTAAACCATTTAATTTAGTTTATTCTGTAGGGTTGCCATTTTATACAATGGCCAAAAATTCAAATATGGTGTTATATACAACTCATTCTTATGCTTAAAAAATACAGTGATCATACTTTTGGGGGGTAGGAGTCAGAATCTTGCCCTGTTGTTTCACTGGTGTAAGAAACTGAATTAAGGAAACTCAATTCAGATAAAAAACTTAATAGACCTAGAGAATTGTCTAGGGCATTAAGAGGTCTCATAGCCAATATGTGTCAAAGACTTGAATCCAGGTTGTCTTGATTCTCAAGCCAACTCTGTACTACACTATCCTTCCTCTACTTAATACATATGCATCTTTATTTGGTATTTATTTGAGTGGCTTTTTAAAGTGGTGATGACTTTTGATTGTGTTAATATAAATATTGGCTAAAATATTTATTTTTAATAGTTATATAAATATAGCAAAAAAATCATTTAACTGATACTGTTTTGGAATTTAGACTAATTTAGCCAGAGTCTAGGATGAAACTTATGTTTTCTTTATCTGTGATGGGAGGTATTGCTGAGCTAAGAGTATAAACAAGATCTCAAGATGGATGTTTCAGTATCTTCAACCAATCTGTTAACAGGCATTTATTAAGCACCTAGTATTTGCTGGTCACTATGCTAAATACTAGGGATACAAAGAAAAAAATGAAACAGTTCCTGACCTCAAGAGGCTCACCTTCTAATGATATACATGCACTATAAGTTGTTTCGTTGTTGTTTGTTCTAGAGGACCATGACATCACGAAGGTGATGCCATGACTTGCAAGTGAACTGGATTTAAGTGAAGCAGGACTGAGCAAAGTCTCCATCCTCTCTTTCCTCTGGAGTCATCTGGGTGCAGTGGCAAGATATAGAACAGGACAACTGGAGATGGCCCTGGATGCAGTGGGAGAATTTGGCCTTTCTAAGCTAAGGTCTTTCCTAGGTGTCAGGCAACTGAGGCAACACCCATTCAGTGATTAAGGCTAGGCAAAAAACAAGGCAAAGAATAGCCTCTTCTACCTAGTCCAAAAAAAAAAATCAATACAAAATAAAGGGAGCTGGGAAAGAGGGGCTAGTAGCTAGAGAGTGAATTGGTGTCAGGAAAAACCTTATGTACTAGGTATCATCTGAGTTGAATTCTGAAGGAAACTATGAATTCTAAGAGGAGGTGGAGGTAAGAAGGGTATGTATTCTAACATAGTGACTCACACAAATGCTTGTTGAATTGAATTGAAATTAATTGAATTGAATTCTTGCTAACAAGTGACTCCTTGTCAAAGAGTATTTCTTAAGCACCTACTATGTACTTATGGACAAATAAAGAGAATGAAACAATCCATACTCACAAAAAGTTTATGTGATAGAGACCAGAGTGGGGCAGGGAAGAAGAAAAGGGAGAGGAGAGGGAGAGAGTAGGTATATAAATATGTACAGCATAAATATAAAGTTGGTAAATACCAATGAGTATGGAGTAGTTTGGGAGGGAGGTCACTAGCAGTTGGGAGATCAGGAAAGCTTTTATATAGAAGATGGTGCTTGGTTTATGGGTGTATTCTTTTGGAAACATTTAACTTTTCTGGTAAGGTAGCGTAGCTTGTGTTTTGACAACAAAGGTAATTTAGAAATTATTTTCCTTTATTTTGATACTATTTTTCACTTCATCTAGTTTTACTCTTAAGTTCTTTGCCACTAAGTACGTAGTTATGTGCCTTTGGACAGTCCACTCAACCTTACATAACTAGGCTTCAGTTTCCTTGTCTGTCAGATGAGGAGTTTGTACTAGATGTTGTCTAGGATCATTTTCAAGTCTAAGATCCTGTGAGCCTATTTAGCAGCAGGTAAAAGCATATGTGCAAATTGATGCTTCCTTGCATGCTTTGGGTTTAAAAGAAATCATAGTTTGGACTAATGGAAAACAATTACCTCTTTTCTATGTTATTGAATTAAAGTGAAATTTGGAGTATGTACTTCTTTTCCATTAGATGAGTGCCTTGCATGTAGCAGGCACTGATAAAATACAGTAGGAGAGGATATATCACTACGTAAAGAGATAATGCACATTTTCACCTTCTTTCTGCTTTCTGTTAATGCTACTTTGGCATTTTTATTGGTCTATTACATACTAGATTGGTAATGCTAATATTGCTTGATTATATTCATTTTGACCTTGTACCCCCTCTGCTATAAGCATGTGATAACATTGGACTATCATCTCCTGTGATTTTTTTCCTCAAAAATTAGCCAGATTGAAAAGATGTGGACCCTACCTTTCAGCAAATAAATTAATTAGATTATGAGAAAATTATTTTATCACGGCTCTTCTTCCCTTGGCCCTAGTGGAAATAGTGTTGAACAAAGAGTCAAAAGACCTTGGACAACTGAGACAAACAGAGGTTAAGTGACTTATCCAAGATCACATGCTAGTGAACTATCTTAGATTGGATTTGAACTCTTTGGTTTTCCTGATTCCAGGCCCAGCTCTCTATCTGCTGTATTATCTAGCAGCCTCAGGTGGGAACTTAGTGTCAGGCATTGTGCTTAAAAAAGATCTTTCAGCACTAAGCTTCTGTAATTTTATGGAGGGAAGGGGATTAAATAGCACCACTTCTTCCACTATTTAGTCTGAGAATGTACCTGGAAGAGTAACTCACTGTTTGTATTTTTTTTAAGCCTCTTATTCCTTAGGAGGATCCTGGGTTGTTTAAAAAAAAACCCCTCTTTCATTTTATGGGTATTCAGAAATGTTCATAAAAACGATAAAGCAGTACAGACATGCACCTATGAGATTAGTCATACATACCCACAAATATGTAATAATAGCTAACATTTATACAGTACCTACCATGTGCCAGGCACTGTGCAAAGCACTTTATAAATAATATCTCTTTTGATCTTCACAGTGACCCTGGGAGTTAGGTGCTATTAACATCCTATTTTACAGATGAGGAAATTGAGGCAAATGGCAATTAAATGACTTGCCCAGGGTACACAGTTAGTTTGTTAGTGATTGTCTGAGACTGGATTTGAGTTCAGATCTTCCTGACTCCAGGTCTCACAGTCTTATTGACTGCAGTACATATGTCCTATTAATCAGAGATTTAAAAAAAAAACATTCTTTGTTACAATTAAATTAATATTTGTTGTGTTAGTATGTATGTATTTGATCTATGTGTACTTCACCAGGTCATCTGTCCCAAACTCTAATGAAAACTAGAGCATTATAGCTCTATTTCCTTTGCAAACCTTGTGGAAAGAAAAGTTATAGTAGGCCATAGTAATATAATTTGTCTTCTGGCCTGCCATGAGCAGTCAAGTTTAAGATCTGTTCTCTAAGACCAAGTACTCAATTGAAAATAAGCAGTGGGAGGAAATATGTAAGACTAGCCTTTGAAAACTGGTAGGGTTTTATTTGGTTTTTGGTAATGATTTTTTTTAATGAAATGTGAAATAATACACAAAGGATTAACTATCCCTTAGTTGTATAGGTTGAAAAAAATAAGACTACCTAATATTTGGAGGATGGAAGAAAGAGGGATTAGAAGTTGCTCCTAATTTAGAGTTGGTTGGTCTAGATTGAGCTAAGCAATCTGGATGATTCTGTGTAGTTGTATTTAAGTTTTCCTATAGGAAACTAGCCTTAAAGGAAATGTGGTCTTCTAAGTGTTTATTCTGCATTCTGATTAGAAGGGATAATAGACTCCCAGTATCTACTATAGAGTCTGATCAGCTTTCATGGTATGAAGTTAAAGAACAAAAGTATACAGAATTTGAATTTAGAAGTAATTTTTTTAAAAACCTTAAGAGTCACCTTATAATAGAAGAGATATATTCATCTATGGAAATCTTCCCAGAAAGCAGCCTACACTGAGATGATTTATAAATGTGTTAATAATGACAGTGGTATCCTTGAGAATCATATCAGAGAGACAGCAATATCAATGGAATTAATGTATAACAAAACTGTAACACACTAATGACAAATAGCAAGATGTTGGTCTATATGGCTTCTAGAAGATGATTAGTGATGGTAAAGTTCAAAATAAAAAAGAAAGTTTAATTAAAAAAAAAAGATGATGAGTAAGATATTTCCAACGTGTGGACCACTACTACTCAGGAGAAGAATATTGCTCTGACCAGCATCATAAATATACATTCTGCACCTCTTGGGCAAATAGAAATGGGGACTATCCTTGACTGATAATACATTTCCTAAAGAATATCTGATGGGTCTTTGCACTAATTCTATTACTCACCAAGCAACTCCAATCTCAATTTGGTTTTCCAAATTGACTTTCCTCCTGTGATGAGAACAAATTAAGCAGCTGGTGACATAATTTTTGTAGTCTGCTTGTCAATTTTATTTCTTGGTAGAAATTAATAAATTTAAATTCATATGGGTTGGAGTTAGTGTGAAAATTTCTCTTAATACCTGATCTGTGTCTGACCTGGACCAACAGATTTGGGTATTGAATGTACAAAATTGGGAAGCAGCCATCCTGAACTTTGAATGACCCCACTAAGACACAAATACTCTGTAAGGATCTTCCTAAAACAACCAAACAGCAAACCTTCCACCTATGTTCATTAAAACAGTAAACACTAATGAAACTAGTTTCATGGTTTAACTTAAAGCTTTTGTCCTGTGGACTAGAAGTTTGGGTGATAATTTTACTAGTAGAAAACAAAGTGTTTTCATGTAACTTAGGAAAGGAAAAAGTATAAAACCATGCAGCGTACTTTTTCTTAAATACTGTTAACCTGATTTATTTTTACTTTGACAGATACTTCCTTTCAAGGGGTGCTTTCCACAGACAGATATTCATTGTGCAATAGGAGGAGGAGGGGAAAAAAACTTGCTAAATTTTGCCTCTAGGTTTCTTCCAGAAAGGTGACCACACCCTTGCCTCCTCTGATGCCATATTCTCGATGAGAGAGTTGACTTATTACATTAGTAAATGATTCTGTATTCCCACAGGAGGTTTTTCATTGGTAGGATGTATAATATGTTTTTATAGCTCACACACTGTTTAATGTAGAGGAAGACAGGCTCTGTGTATCCACCAGGTTCAAATTTGAAAATAACAATTGAGGTCCATATGTGTCCCATGCTTGTGACCTAACATCTCAGTATCATAATGAGTCAGAGGGTCTGTAGTTGCCGGAAATAAACGTGTATGTTTCAACTTGACCCTCCCCTCTTCAACATTTAACATCTCTTGGTCTCTTTTATCCCAGCTCTCAAAGTAAGGATTGATTTTGGCCAATCTTATTCAGCTACAGAAGGCTATCAAGATATAGCATAAAAGAGATTGAAAGATGATTCTAATAATAACTCACATATGTACAGTGCTTATGGGTTATGAAACACTTTCCTTACAACAGTTCTATGAAATATGTAGTGCAAGTATTATTTTTCACCCCTTGATAGATGAGAAAACTGAGGTTCTCATAAGTTTAAGTGACTTTGCCCTGGTCACAAAGCTTAAAAAAAAAAACACCTGAAGAAAGATTCAAATGAAGGTCTTTTATCCCTTAAATATAGAAATCTTTTAACTTTGCCATTCTGCCTCTACCACCTTGAAACAAAATGGCAGCAGATAAACACTTTTAAATGGGCACATCTTAGGTGGCTCCATTCACTGAGACCTAGAGTTGATAGAATCATGGGATCATAGGTCTAGAGTTGGAAGAGATCTCAAAGTCTATCTAGTCTAATGACCCCTACCCCTCATTTTATGGACAGGGAAACTGAGGCCCAGGGACATTAAGGCAATTACTAAAAGTCACACAGATGATAAGTGTATTTCTCCAAAATGACTTTAAAATTTACAACTTTGGTAGTATTTGGGGGACTGAGTTGTGGGTAGTAATAGGTATTTTTAAAATGCTTCATGGTGCCTAAAAAGCATCATTAGCACAAAATTGCCTCATTCATTGTGACACTTGTACTCTTCTAGAGACTTGGCTCTTAGAACTATTGATGTTTTGTTTCCCCAGTAGAAATCTCTTTTGTCTCTCTCCCTTATCTTGGAGTAGCCTTGAGATATCAATTAATGTAGAAACTAAACTATGCTGTTCTTCCTAGAACTGAACCATTACAGATATTTCTTAATATGCGGTATATTACCATCTCTGTATATATACAGAGTTAAGCTGTATGACAAGTGAAGTATTTGATAAGGTGTGTTTTTAAGTAGGGAACATATGCATACGTGAATCACTGCTGACACTAAGAAATTCAGGCATAGCTATCCAGAATGAAATAAAAAGCCAGATACTTTCTTTATCATTATCATCACAAAGGATTTGTTAAATTCTTATATTTGTTTGTGACCAAGCTAAAAGACACCATACAAAACTCTCCTACTGTCTAGTCACCTGTATTTTAATATAGAAGAAACAAATGTGGACCAACCTAAAACATGCAAATTCACTTACACCTAAAATAGATATTTTAGAAATTTCATTTTTCCCCGTGGATGTTGGTGTTTAATGTCCTTCAAGTGGTTTTGGAGATTACCTTAAAATTGCTCTCAAACCCAGGTAATTTATGACTAGATGCTATTCTTTCTCTAAGGTGATTTAAAAGAGAAAAGTCAAATTGTCACTTGAAACAATCAATAAATATACAATCTCATACACACACACACACACACACTCTTTTTTTTTTTTTGCTCTGAACAAGAGCTATTGTTCACCTAAAGGGGAAACTTCACCAACTTTACATGTTTCCGTAAGCGGTATTGCTACTCCATGTATTACATTTGCACTTATCAGGGTCCATGCACACATACACTTTTGTTTATAGAATTCTTCCTGATAATCAAGCCACTGGGTGGGTTCTGGAGAACTGCCCAGCTGCATACCATGCATGTCCACTGACATTTAGTCTCTAATGGCTAATGGGGTGCATTTAACTCTTTCTAATATCTCAGTAGACTTTGCGTAGTCACTTTGTGTTTTTACTGGCATCAAAACCATCAGCACACACATGCAATCACACACACATGCACACATTTTTCTTTATGTGTGCATTCACATGAAAGGACAAGTTAGTAGGCTATGCATTATGGAAGAATCGGAGGTCACATGTGGAAATTATTTAACCTCTATGCCCTGCCCCTCAGCTACATCAGAAACTGCTATATGATCTCACATAATTTTCTGATTAGTACAATGTTTCTCAGACTTGGAGGAGGGGAAGTATTGAGGGAGGAAGAAGGGGTATTGAGGGATAAACATGGTGGTAGAAGATATCACAAATGATTTCTAAAGGAATCCTAGAAATGAAATCCATTCTAATAAGATGAGATTGCATCATGCCTTCCCCTTCTCTCTCTGCCCCATTTCTGCTCAGAGGAGCAAATTTCTCCTTCCCATCTTTAGTTCTAGCCCCCTCTCCCTTTCAAAGGGCACACAGTAGCCAAGCTCTCGCTGTCACATCTGGCCTCTTCCATTTCCCTCCAGTTTCTGTTCCATGTGAAGTGTGGGCAGCAAACAGAAAACAATCCGAACAGCTGTGGTGTCCCCAGATGAGTGTTGAGAGAGATGACAGGGAGAGGAGGACTAGAATAAGCTAGTTAGAGTATGTATTTGTGTGGAAATAAGGTTTGGTTTCAATTAATCTTATCTCTAGAAATACCATTCTCTTTTTACTCCTAAAGAGATTTTTCTTCACTCTCTTCTGTTGTACGTACTTTTTGATATGCATAAAGGTAAAGAGAACACTTACTAATATCCTACAGTAGTAATTGTTTTCTCAAGAAAGAGAGCTAGAAGAAGAGATGGTTAAAGTAACATTTGGTCTATTTACAAATATCTACTCTGTCCATGTTTCATTACTTACTCAGAGCTTTCCTGCCTGGCACAGGCTGAAATTATATCATTATCTTGCTTACTATTTCAACAGTTCCAGGAACATTGCTCCTATAGGTCAGGGTACTTGGTTTCACATAAACAACTCATAAGAGCTCCTTGTAATTTCAGAAAGATAGGCAAGAGGAGAAAACCACAAGTGAACAAAGGATGAACTAGTGACATCCTTCTTTTGTTCAACATAGATGTAAAGAGCAGGGAGTGTGCTGCCATAACTTAGGATGGAGTATTATTTTTTTTCTATTTGCCCCTAAATTGTGCTGCATTTGTTTTTCAGTAGACACCTTCCAGCTCCTCTGGGAGACCACGAGGTGCATGCTTAATTGCTTCATGGATGATGTGAAGTCTTGGAATGCAATCCAACCATCACTCATTAACTAGCTCAACTTATTAAACCTTGACAGCCCGCAGAAGTGACTCAGACACCCTTGATTGCCGGCAGCCTGGAATTAAGCAATGCGTACAGAGTAGAATGAGTGGTGGACTAACACCAACCTCATCTATTTGAACTTGTCCTTCAGCAAGGCTACCAAAGTTGTAGAAAGATAGGAAATTAATTTGCTAATTGTTCTTCCCTGCTTTCTAGTATGTTTTGTTTTATGTGTGGGTGTGTGGGTGTGAAACAAATAAGAACTGTTGTTGGTAGGGGCACTAAGGAAAAGCTCATGACAAATCCATTTATTAGAATCCTGCCTGTATACACTTATTGTCATGAATAATCTATTAAAATATTAAGACATTTTGTCTTAGTTAAAGCCAGTCACATCCATGATTAAATGAAGAAAAAGTGTCTTTCATTTTACTGACTTAATAGGCATAAATATTAATGAATAACTTCATAGCAATGGTGCTCAAGGTCCTTGGGCTCTGGAGCCTCACTTGTAATTACTTTTAACCAGAAAACCATATGACAAACATATTCCATAGCGTATGATAGGTATAGTGCTACATTCTAGTGTGGAATATTATTACATTATGTATTCTAATCTAGTAATTAGAGATCTGGAAGTACTATACTATAGCTTGAGAATCGCCACTATCATCATCACCATCATCATCATCATCATCAGTTTGCACTTATATGGCACTTTTAAATTTGCAAGGTATTTGCCTGCATTATCTCATTTTATCCTTATGACAATCCTGTGAGATATTCTTACTATATCCATTTTGCAGATGGGAAAACTCTCATAAGCTAGTAACAGTTTAAGTAGTTTGGCCAATGTTTTATAGCTTCTGAGGTCACGAGAAGGTTTCAGGTCTTCCTGATTCCAAGGCTAACCTTCTTTCTCCTATGCCATGTTGCCCATCTGCCTAAGTCATTGAGTGGTGCCATTAACCTAAGGATTCCCAGGGTGTGGGTGTACACCAGCTGTCATAACTCCATGAGATGTATGTCTTAATCCTGGTTGTTTTTCTAAATCAGCAACCTTCAGGTAGTAGCAGAATCATGCTGGTCTGCCATAGACAAAGAGTAAACCATCTTCATGAAAGTTCACTAGGGATTCAGCGAGGTGAAACATAGTTTGGAATCTAGCCAGGACATTGAAGTTCAGGGTAGTCGGCTTGAGAGTGTGCAGGACTAGGGTTTGAATCCCAGCTTGGACATTTAGTAACTATGGATATGGACAGGTTATCAAACCTTTCTGAGTCCCAGTTTCCTCAACCGAAAAATGAAGATAATATTTGTACTTCCTACCTCCAGGGTAGGTATTACACAAAATAATATATAAACTTAAATAGTTATTATCCTTTAAAGGAGAGAGATCATATATATTTAAAATGTATATATGTGTGTGTGTGTGTGTGTGTGTGTGTGTGTGTGTGTATATATACACTTGCATATACATGTAAATGGAGAGAAAGCACAAGTATATACATATATCTTAATGACTTATAATTCTCTCTAAAATACTTTTCCAGTCCTTTCTCACTACCCTAGCACCATTAAATGGTTGGTGGTTTGGAATTATTTAAGGGAAAATAAATTATGTAATCCACTACCTAATCATGTCCTTAATGAGGGGAGATAGGACCTCTTCCAAGTTGCAAGTACCTGGAGTCATTCCATAGAGTAAGCCCATTTGCTTTAACTTCCATGTGAAACTACTCTCCCTCTTGCTGGTTCTATGCTAGGCCAATACCATAGGCAAAAAAACTTCAGAGCTAAAGATTCTTCAATGGAGCTACACATACATACATACATACATAGATACATACTTACATGTATGTACTGGTGGAAATACGATGGCGCTTCAGATCAGCACCTTCTCTGCAACTTCCCTGGGACACTAAAAGGTAAAATGTCTTACCCAGGGTCGTGTAATGAGGATATGTCAGAGTTGGGATATGTATCCAGGTCTTCCTGACTTTAAGGTGGGCTCTTTACCCAATATGCCACACCATCAATATGCTCTATATTAATAACATTCCTTAGAGTTTTCAAAGCACTTTCACACACAGTATCTTTTGGCAGGTGTTATCCAAGTTTTACAAGGACTGCTTAAGACTTGGAGTTGTGATTTGCCCTCAAACACAAGGCTAACAAAGGACTGAGCCAGGATTTGAATCCAGTTCTTCTAATTCTAAGTCTGGTGCTGTTTCCATTGTGCTATCTCCCTAAATGAGTTGGTACTGAATCATACAAAAGAGGATCATAGACCTAGTTGGAAGAAACTGTCTAGTACAAAGGTGGCCAGCTTATGGCCCTGGGCCTCAAGTGACTGCAAAACTGTCAAGTGGGCCTGAACTAGGTGAAAATGTAATTGGAAAATATTTAATAAAATAAATTTTAAAATACAACATAGATAATGTTAATTTGTGCCTTTCTAAGCCAATATGTGGTTGGCAGCTATCAGTTTCTACTAGAGTGATGCCACTGATCTAGTACAGTAGATCAGGAAACTGAGGCCTAGAGAAATGAAAGCCACATGAGGAGTTAAATGGCATAGCTGGTCTTCTGGCTTCAAATCTAGCACTATTTCTATTGTGCGGAATCAGTACCTTTAGATTACTGAGAATTAATTAAGGAGAAAATATGCCTCAAATCCACTTCCCACGACTTGTGTAGTATATATGGATTAAGAAGCTTTTTTTTTTTAAAGTGGTGGTGTCTTCAAAGGAGCATATGGCCTTTCTTTCTTCTGAAACAGTAGAACCCTTCCCTTTTTCCTCCAGGGTCATTTTCCTGTCAAACCACATCATTTCTCATCTTTTTTTTCGCCTACATTTTTTAACTCAGATAACTAACTAGAGGTCAAGTAAAAGGGAATCTTAAGAGATTTGTTTAGTTAATGAGAATGAAAAAGAAGATACACTTTATCTTCTTTGCCTTTATTACCAGGAGAGGGCAGTAGTTGAAATAGATATTTATCTAATCCTACCCCCTGCTCTATTTTTTACATATTGAATCTATTTTAATAAGTGTACATTTGACATTTTTAAATGTTCATTTCATTCATTACTGTTGCTTTCTTGATCTTGACATCTTTACTATGGGCATTTGATCTGATTGCATCAGCAACGAATCTCCCAGGATACTGAGGTACGACAAAAAAAAAAAATTTAAACGTATCATTTTAAAAACCTGCTGCCCAATACTGTTTATTCTGGGGGTGGGAAGAATGAGCAGTGTTCTGTCTGGTTACCCCCAAAGACCTTTCTCTGGGTGACAAGATTGTGAATGCTCTCTATCAATATTCCCTGATGGATCTGTGCTAGTCCAGCTGACAGAAATAACATGTAGGGAATCTGAAAATGTCTACAAGCAACAAACCACAGAGTAATGCTCTCTTCCACAGTTTCTGTCTGTGCGCCTGCCAGGAATGGCCTCAAGCTGCTCTACATTTTTCTAGCCAAAGCAAAAATTGAATGAGTTGAAATGTAGCTCCTAAAATATGAGACGAATAACAGGCAGGATCGTTACCCAGCACAAAATTTCCAGGTACTATATTCTTTAGTAGAAATTGAATTGAATGGGAAAGTAAAAATTATTTTAATTTCTCTTTCTCCAAAGGAAGAGCTTTTTCTTTACCACTTTTTTTTTTGTGGTTTTGGAAAAGTGGTTGCTTAAAATCATTAGCCTAAATCTGGGATTCTTAGCCCTTTTTGTGTTATGGCCCCCTTTGACAGTCTAATAAAGTCTTCTCTGAATAATGTTTTTAAATAGTTGAAAGAAATACCTAAGTTTCAGTTAGAGGTTTGTGAAAATAATAATGTTACTGTTTTCCCATCCAAGTTCACAGACCCTCTGAAATCTGTCTGTGTAAGCCCTCAGGGTCTGTGGACCACACCCCACCTCAGGTTAAGAACCAGTGGAAATGGTAGTAACCACTTTTAATTTGCCCTCCGTAGCTAATGAGAAAGTAAAAACCAATGGGCCTCTGATAGTCCTAGTGGATGCAAGGAAATGAAAACTATTGCTTGAGAAATATTTAAATCTTTTTATTTGTTAGAGGAACAGCTGTAAAACTCAACTGTTTGTTTGTAACAAGCTGTCTGTTGGAAGAGTGATGTGTATGTTTAGATGCAGAATATTAATATCCAAAACATTGTTTTTAAATAATAATAAGGTAGGTGGCAAAGACAATGGACCAAGGCCAAAAAAATTCAGTTGGAGCTGACATTTCATCCTCTTGGAGGTTTGAGTAAAGGCCATGTCTAACTTTATATTTCCCCAGGAAGGAGGGTGGAGATTTTGTTGGTATCACACCCTTCACGTTATTTAAACATAGGGTTTTTCATTTTATTTTCTGTGTAGAATGGTTCTGGAAGCAAGTCCTTTCTGTGCCTCTCTTCAGAGTGCTGCCATGTTGTTTGACAAAGATCTGGGAACAGGGAAGGACTGGCTTCTGTTCTGGAGGAAGTGTAAATGACTTTTTTTTTTATCCCTAATGAACATGTGTATGTGTGTGTATATGTATATTTTTATGTGTATAGTATCAGGTAGTTTCCTAAAAAATGCAACTTCAGGCCTGGGTCAGATCATTTGAAAATTGCTGGTTATCAAAAGTATAGATCTTTAGAGTCCATAACTCTTTTCCCATTAGAGTAAAACCAAAGTCATTATTTATGAGAATCCTTTGCACATGGATCTCTGACCTGGGTACTTGGACCTTAGCCAGATATAGAAGGTGCATGGTTCTCCTCTTGGTCCTAGGCTTAAGACCTGAACAGTATATTTTACCAGAAATGTTCAGGTCCCTGAAATTCTGTGATCAGAATGTATCCTTGCCCCACTCCTGATGTCTTTGGTTATCTTAAATGAAGCCACAAGCCTTCCTTTATTTGAGTAAAAATGTGCCAAATAAAGGCCTATTGCTATCAGCTTTCTGTTGGTTCATCTGTCTCTTTTTGTGCAAATCTCTTAAGTCCTCAAAAGGCAGATGTACTAGAGTGAGACATAAGCACAAATTGCTCTCCGTTTGAGACTACAATAAAGACTATGTGACAGCAGAGTGCTCTTAGTGGCAGGCAAAATTCATAGTTGTTGATTTCTTTCTTTTTTTTTTTTTTGCTCTTTTTTTCATGCTTAGAATAGGGAGGAATGCCATCTATTTCAGCTTAATTACAGTTATTGCATATTTTCCATCATAATGAGACTACTATTTGTTGTTTTCATCTGTGAATTTACATGTTAC
Source organism: Phascolarctos cinereus (assembly GCF_003287225.1). Taxonomy (NCBI): domain Eukaryota; kingdom Metazoa; phylum Chordata; class Mammalia; order Diprotodontia; family Phascolarctidae; genus Phascolarctos; species Phascolarctos cinereus. The sequence goes on from NW_027555958.1 coordinate 175,257,024, forward strand.
CAACATCTCATTTGTCCATCAGTCTAACTTGTCTTGCAGAGTACTGTGCTTAGCCTTTTTATACTGGTGGTTGTGCAAAGACAGCACTTTACTTTCCTACCTACCTTTAAGACCAGGATTCTTAACCTTCTTCATGTCATAGACCCCTTTGGCAGTAGGATAAAGTCTGTGAATCTCTTCTCAGAATATCTTTAAGTACATGAAATAAAATACACAGTGTTGCAAAGGAAACTGATTTATATTTAAATACAGTTATCAAAATATTAGAAAAACAAGCTCCTGGTCCTCAGATTAGGTATCTCTGCTTTAGAAACTCTCAAAGGTAATATTCTGAAGTTCTAGGAGATGGAGGTGTAATTACATAAAATTGTGATCGGTATAAATATCTAATTTTCCAGAACAGGAGCAAGTAATAGATTTTTTCCCCTTGATAATTAAAGTAGATGGTCCTAGAGAACAATTGATAAAATACATTTCCTTCTTTTCAGTAAAGAGATTGGGGAGGGCACCCATGGTTGCAAAATTTTGTATATACCATTGATTTGTTGGTAATTTTTTTGTGTTTGCATAACTATTTTGGGTGGGGAGGGAAAGTTCATTTTTCATTTAAAAATCAGACACCAATAACCAAAAAAACCCCCCAAAACTCAGCAAAAATAGCAATAGTAAAGAATACATCATACATATTGTGCTTCAAAGCTAACAAAGAATCTTATATACATTATGTCTGTCATTTGATTTTTTAAAAAAGCATCAGAAGATAATAGAATGGTAGAATTTGTTATAAGAATTAGTGGTGATGATGGTTATTGGAAGTAATTTTGGAGAAATCAGATGCTGAGTGGACAACAGAGACATTAGATAAACTAGCTCTGCAGTCTGTGGGGAGAAACAGCTATCGACTTTTCAGTAGTCCTTGGTAAAGGTCCATCATCCATGGGACAACTCTTCTCATCCTCAGTAATTATAGAGCTTACCCTGAGGAATCAGCTTAGTGCCTGGCTTAAAAAAATTATCATCTTTCTACCTCCACAGTGTTACTTCAGTGATTATAATCATAACTAAGACATTATTCAGAATATGAAATGTTAATACAGAAGATTTCATGAGGAAGATAATATAGTATTATAGGACTTATAAGGATTTTTCAGTCTCATTATAAAATTAAATATAATATTTAACATTCTTAATGCCTGAAATTTTGTTAGAAGTTAAATATTAAGGAAGCTGTTAGAAAAATGTGATCTGTCTATAGAAAAGGCATCTTTTGATGCTGGTGAAGAGACTGTAGCTTTTAGCCTTCCCCAAATATCCTAGCATGATGGAAACTATGAGTGGAAGTTGAAAAGAGTGAAATTTAGGCTTGGTGTGTGAATGTTCTAACAATTAGAGTTAGCCATGTGTGAAATGGGCTGCCTTTGGAGTAGGACCTATACCTCCATGGAAGTCTTCAGACAGGGGCTAGATTATGACTTGTTGTATATGTTGTAATTAAGGTTGCTTTTCTGGTATGAGTTGAACTGAATGACTACTGAGATCCCTTCCAAGATTGAAATTAAATGATTCTGTGGCATTTTTAAAGTGGGGTTGCATGATCCTCTATACACCATGAATATACTGAGTACAAATGAAGTAGAAGAGGTAATATGCAAACAATCAAGATGGAGATTAACTGTGGTCCTTTGTTTAGAAATTAGAGCATTTATATATCGCTTTAAAGTTTATAAATATTATTTGGTCCTTACAACAACTATTAACATCCCGATTTTATAGATGAAGAAACTGAGGCAAATGGGTTAAATGACTTGCCCAGGGTCACACAGCTAGTAAGTATCTGAAGCTGGATTTGAATTCAGGTCTTCTTGACTCTGGATCCCATGTTTCCACTATACATCCTAGAGAAAACTATTTGGAAGAAAGCTGCTTCAACCCAGATTTGATTCACTAATTTTATAGAAAGACAGCAATGTTACAATGACAAGAGATCATGCTAAATTCTTCAGGGGGTGGGGGGGAGAAGGTGGAGTAGGAGGGAAGAGAAGGTGGCAGGGAGAGGAGGAAGCAAATCAGCAAATAGCAAGTTAATATGAGGGCTTTTTTTTTTCAAGAAATTGAGTGTCAGGACTTGGGGTCAGTAACAATTCAACCTCTTATTTTTATACTGATTACATCAGGATCTACATCTACCATTATATCATCAGCATATTACAAGAACTAAAGTTTAAAATGCTATCTCAATCATCATAAAAAGTTAAATTATAATTCGGTATAATTACTTTGTTAAAGCAGGGAAATCTTTAAAAGGTTTCCATTTTTAAAAACCAGAATATTTTAAATGCACATTTCAGTATAGCTGGGAAAACCCTGCTGTCCAGAACTCAGACCCTAGAGGATTCTGGAAAGCTGAGGTCTTATTATGTTTCCAGACAATTTTCTGAAAATATTAAAAAGACTGGTACTGTTTGTTCAAGAAGGCTTGATGGTCTTCAGTTCCTGTTCTGGTTTTTTTTTTCTAATTTAAGAATGATGTGGCCTCCCCCCCCCCCTTTTTAATTTGAAAGCCAATGAAACTGTGAAAATATCTAGATTGCCAGGAATAAGAGGCAGGCAGGCAGGGTGGTACTGAATTTCCTTTGTAGGGTTGGCATTTAGGTAACAAATTCTGTAGAAATTGATGGATTATTCTAGAAATATTCTAGCTAATATTTGATTATTTGTAAAGGAGGCAAATTGAAAGGACAAGACAGCAGACAAAATATCACTGTCCTTAAGGTAAAACATATTCTTAGAGGACCCCTAGAAATAATATTTCAGTGTGAAAATAAATTAAGTCTGCTGATGTTAAAGCAAATACTCTAGTTTAAATACCATCCTTTTTATTACTTTAACATCAAACCTTTTATTATTCAGATGCAGCCAAGATGCTGTTTTCAAATATCTCAGTATATTTTAAAAAGAAGAGCAGTAAATGCCACCCTTGTTATTAAGACCAGTGTGTTTCCTTCATCAAACAATTGAAGCAGAGAGGGCTTTTCCCCCTTTGTGTAAATAGAGAATGTCAGAGCTGCTGGAAGTCTCCATGTGACACTCCCTTGATGCAGAGATATTTCCTTTTAAATCCCAGCTAGAGAATTGTAGGGAAGACTGCTGCTGCACTGTGTGTGTGTGTGTGTGTGTGTGTGTGTGTGTGTGTGTGTGTGTGTGTGTGATTTTTAAAGGGGTTAAGAGAGTGGATTGGGTATGTGTGTGGGGTTGCTTTTGGTTTTCTTATGACTAGTGTATATAGAAAAGAGAGTTTTCAAAAATTGGGGAGAATTTAAATAAAGATTGTGTCAGCTAAATCTTTTTGGCCCTGGGTAATGCAGGTTTTTTTCATCATCACAGAAGATTGGCCTCAGGCTATATTCTTCACAGTAGTGGATGTCTTACAGCTTTAAGAGAATCATATTAATTTAGCAAGAATCCGGAGCTTGGCACAGTGCCTGGCACATAGTAGGCACTTAATAAATATTTGTTGACTACTGACTGATTGATGTGAAGTATTTGATTAGAAAGTACACTTTCTTAGTATAGTCCTAACATTTCAATGTTGAAAATAAAAATTCTGGCCTGGGCTTTAACAGTCCATCCAGCCCCTCAAGACTATACCCCTTCCTAGATTTTGCCAAATAGCAGCCTTTGTTGGGGAAAGTACCTTTCATATCCTTAGAAAATTAAGAGCCATATCCCTGAACAGAGAGTGTACTCACACTGTTGTTATTTGTGAATCCTTTGAGGTTGAGGTGGATGGCATCCCCCAAGAGTATTGGCTTCTGTCAACCTGTAACATTTTCGCCAGTCCTACTATCATTTTAACATCTTTGTCATATTAACAGCATTGCTAATGACAATGAATATTAATTAGTAGCTGGAACGAAAACAGTATATATGATTGAAGTTTTACTTTCATTTTTAAAAAACAATTTCTTTTGGCTTAAAGCCTTCCATGTACCTATGGGCCAGTACAAATGAAGTAAAGGATACTCATTTGCCCCAAATGCTGTTTTTATCAAGGAACACTCATAGTTTACAAAGCAATCTACCATTATAGTAATGTACATGCAGTGGGTAGCCCATCAGATTGGTATCATGATAAAATTGCTACTAGTGGATTTTCATACTTCAAATCATCAAGGAGAAGTGATGGTTCAGTGCACTAGTTTGTCCCCTCCTGTCACTGTGTTCCAATCCTAGTGTTATGTTTGAAGGACTTTATCTGGACTTTTTTTGAACTGGAGTGAGAATCAGGCATTAGATTTTAGGCCTGGAAGGATCTGTACCCTAGTGGGTCAGAACACATCTAGAGCATTGTGTTGAATTCTGGGCACCACATTTTCAGACATTGATAAGCTGCACAATATCCAGAGGAAAGCAACCATAATGTTGAAAGACTGAATTCTTGCTGTGTGAGAATCTGTCAAAGGAGCTGGCAAGGTTTATCTGTGTTGTTAAGGGCAGAGGCTGGGAGCTGGGGAACCTGAGTGTGATAGTTGTTCAACAGTTTGAAGGGCTATCACATGTAAGAGAGATTAAATTTCTTCTGCTTAGGCCCAGAGGACAGAACTAAGAGTGATTTCATTTTGATATAAGGGAATAAATACTGCATAAAGATTAGAACTCTCCAGAAATATAATGGGCTGCCTTGAGATATAGTGGATTCTTCCTCAGTGTACATCTTTGGGCAAAGGCTAGATTGTCAGGTATACTGTGGAGAGATTATTTCCTCTTGGTAAAGGGTAGATAGACTAAATGGCCACTGAGCTCTCTTCCAACTCTGAAATTCTCTGATTCTGTTATTTTAGATCCTAAAATTTGGGACTGAAAGAGAACTCAAAGATCATCATCTCGTTAGATTGTAAGCTCCTTGAGGGCAAAGATTGTCTTTCCTTTCTTTCCTATTTATATTCTAAGGACTTACCACAGTGCCTGACACAAAGTAGGTGCTTAATAAAGGTTTGTGAACTATTGACTGTCATCCTGCACAGCCTTCTCATCGTACAGGCAGATCAAGGCCCAGTAACCCTCTAAGTAAGGTTATCAAAATGCATAGAGGCCTCATAAACCCTATGACAGAAATCTTTCTCTAGGGACCAATACAAGTTCAGTTACATGTTTTCCCCATAGTCTTGTTTTGCCTCAAGAGAGAACAACTCCAAAAAATCTGTTGACTGAGAAAATTGGATATTCTGTTTGTTACAAATTTTCAGTTACGACTTTCTGAAAGGCAGTGTTTGCCTAAGTATATCCATATCGAGTTGTATTTTTTTAAATACTGTATAAAATACCTGTGTAAAGGATGACCCCATCCATAATGGTACCAGAAAAGTGTTTCCTCTGATACTAAACAACATCTGTATCTTTAAAATTCACTGAAAAAATTCAAAATGAAAACTATATGCAGTGTTCTAAGATTAGCTGAAGAATTCTGTCTTGTAAATAAATGCATGGGAGCTTAACTATATTTCAGCCACACTGTGATAATCAGTTCACAGGATTCTTCACTTTCACCAAAAGAAAAAAAATGCCTTTGCCTCTTTTGTTTATCAATCAGTAAAGCATTTATTTAGAACTTCTGTGTGCCGGGCACTGTGCTAAGCTCTGGGAATAGATACAAAGAAAAGCAAAAGCAATGTGCTGCCCTCAAGGAGTTCACAGTGTAATGAGGAAAAGAGTGTGCAAAAAATTATGCATGCAGGATGTATGTGGGGAGGTAGGGAGGAGGGACTAGAAAGGACTCCTACAGAACGTAGGATTTGTAGCTGTATCTTGAAGGAAATCAGGGAATCTACTATGTAGAGGTGTAAGGAGAGAAGAGTACTCCAGACATGGAGGACAGTCAGTGAAAAGGCGTAGAGCTGACAGACGGAGTATCTTGTGCCAGAAACAAGAATACTAATGTTGCTGGCTAGAAGATAATAAAGTATAAGAAGACTAGAAAGGTAGGAAGGGGCCAGGTATGGAGGGCTTTTAATTCTAGATAGGGAATTTTATATTTGATCCTGGAAGTAATAAGGAACCACTGGAGATTATTGAGTAGAGTGCTGGCATGGTCAGACTTGTGCTTTAGGAAAATCACTTTGGCAGCTGAATGGAGGATAGATTAGAGAGCTTTGAGGCAGGGAGACAACCAGAAGTTAGGCCAGAGGCCCTGCACCAGATGAAGGGTGCTGTGAATGGAGAGAAGGGGATGTATATGAGAGATATTGGGAAGGAAGAAATAAGATGTGACAGTGGTTTGGATATGTGGGGTGAGGTTGAGTAAACAGTTGAGATTAACATGATCGTTGAGAGCCTGAGTGACTGGGAAAGTGGTGGTGCCCTTGACAAGAACAGGGGACTTTGGAACAGGGGAGGTTTAAGGAGAAAGATAATGGGTCAAGTTTTGTTGAGTTTATGAAATGTTCAGTAGGAGGTTGGAGATGTGAGACGGAGGTCAGCAGAGAAGTTAGGGCTGGGTAAATAACTCTAAGAATCATCAGCATAGAGATGATAATTGAATCCATGGGAGCTGATTAAATCACTAAGTGAAATAGTAGATAGAGAGAAGAAAATAAGATCAAGAAAAGAGCCTTGGTGGACACTCATGGCACAACCTCAATTAAGATACAGAATAGGATAATATTTGTAAAAAAGCAGAGTACTTGACATAGTAAGTACTATATAAGTGCTTGTTTAAGTCTTTCCCCTTCCCCCTTGCTGCACTGAGGGCTCAGCTGAAATTGTGTAAAATAAATTTGTGTAGGTCATAAGGCATCAGGAAAGGTAGAATAGTAAAAGATTAAGATGAGATGAATTTCAGAGTTCATAAACTTGGAAGATCACTTGTGGGTGCTTGCAACATCAAAAGTATGACCATCCCTTTGTATAACTGATAAGGAGTGGAGAAGTAGGTCATAGAAATTCATTAGACTTAGGAACTGGGAAGTTGGGATGTTTGAAGGGAATTATTGGTATTTATGTTGAAGTCCACTAGTATAGGGACAGAAGTTGGAGTGCTTACATACAGTGTGAATACTTTACTTAGTTGATTTATGCATGTATTTGATATTTCTGTCATGGATTTTATGTCTAACTGTAGAACCCTTCACTGGGGCATTGAGCTTTAGCTAAGTATGATTTTCCCCCCTCAGGAAAGAGAGAAATGGGAATGCTCTTTTAAGACCAATCTCGTATTTCTGTGTCTGCTACTTTTCTAAAACTTTGTCTTTAATCCACATAAATTCTACCACGACTGAAAAATAGGTTGTATTTAATTTTACTCAGGCTTTGAATTTTGAAGAAAAGAAAAGCTGTGGCAAGTCTTTTCAGCACATCATCAAATGTCAAGAATGTGCCTACTTTGTTTGACAGCTCATTTTTAAAAAAAACCAAACGTAAGTCTTGTAGTGTGCTTGACTTTTACCAAAGACCATGATGCAGTTCAGATCATCTTTTATTGTCAATTTTCATGCTTTCTTAAAACACACACGCACAGCAAACCCAACAGTTGAATGTACAGAATATGATAAAATTCTAAGGAAACAAAGCATGTACTGTGTCTTTCCTTTCTGCTATCCGACATTCATCCAAACTGTGTCCCAATCCCGTTCCACCACCACCCCACCCCTTGCAGATTTGTACTGTAAGGTGTCACTATCTCATTAACTCTGACTTTGCTTTGATCAACCATTTCCTTATTTGTAGGTTTCTTTTCTCAACTAAATTGGCTTCCTGGAAGATAGCTACCTCTGGGCTATATTAGAGAGAAAGAATATTATTATGTATGCTGATTTAAAAGGCAAATCTTAATATACCAGTGTATCTATTAACAGTTGGGTTTCTGGAGGAGATGCTGATGCTATGATGCTGGCTGAGAGGATAAAAATATTTTGACCAACCTCAAAATGTGTAGGTGTAATTTAGATGTAAAGATTAGAAAAATTTTTGTTCATGTACATAAGAGTTTTACTGTATTGCTTTTTCTTCCTTTCACTGGAATTTCTTTTTCTGTATATATGTATATTTGTGCACATATAGTATATGTGTGCACACATACATATACACACATATAGATTCATATGTAATTTACCAATATATACACACATATAGATAAATATATGTACACATATCAAATATATGTATATTTGTATATTTTAAAAGTTTTATATATATGCATATTTTACTTATGTGTATATATACAAATATATATGTATACACATATACACACACATACACACACACATATATGTGTGTGTATATATATATATATATATATATATATATATATATATATATATATATATATATATATATATATATATAACTTATCTTCACTCCTTTTCTCAAATACTTTAAATTATCTGGTTAGACTTGTTCTTGTATAACAAGATTAACAATACTGATTGAAATAACCAGAGCTGATGACAGCCAATTTTGTGTGTGTGTGTCTGTCTGTCTGTCTGTCTGTCTATCCATTGATATGTGCTGATTACATTGTCTGTCTTTGGACTCTTGATTATCCAAAGACTACTTTTGTCTTTCTGCCTGTTCATATAGTTGATTTACTAGCTGGGTAGAAATTTATTTTCAGACTCATTGACTTTGCCTGAGAGAAGCTATCTAAAAGAAGTAACCATCCCCTATTTTGTTTTTATTATAGGTTTGCATTGGTAATTAAGGGGCTTTTCAGTTATTTAAACAACCATGTGGTAATAGATAAAAGTAGTTGGGCGCCATAGAAATTCTGAGTGTGTTAACAAGGCAAAAATATTTGTTTGGCCACTCCCAATTTTGAGAGGTATAGAAACATTGGGATATAGGGGCAAGCCAGAACAAGATGCCATATTTTACAGCCCTGTGACAGTGTAGTATTTTTTTGTTTAAAAAGGAAACAATCAGAGTTCGCAGTGATTGAGCTTTTTATTCTCAGTGTTACTTTCCAGACTTTTGTAATAGGAGAAGGTCAATGAAAAAATTTCAGTGTACTCTCAGAAGCTACAGGTCCCTTTTCATTAGGTTTATTCTACTAGTTGTTTGTTATAGCTTCCCACTTTGAACCCATAACCTAGCCCACTTACTGTCTCTCCTCTCGCACACAACTTTTCTCCTGTCTCAGTCATGACAAACTTTTTCTGTATATCCCTTCCATAACCAATACCCAGTCTAATAACTTCCTTTCTATCCTAGTTTTATAGAAACTGTGCTTAGTAATCTTAAAAGACAAACTCCAGAATTTTGCTTCATCACATTTTCTTTGCACTCTATTGAATAATTGGTTGTGAAATGACTGCAGGCATACGAGTTCCCTTTACATTTTCTCAGATTTTGTTAATGTATCAAATCACCTATTCTCTTAGTTTTGGGCTTTTAAAAAGAATAGCCCTACCGAATAGGGAATTAGCATCTTTTTTTTCCCACTATAAACTGTTCTTTGGAGGGCTTCATCTGAACATAGGTGATCAGATATCTTGGAAAATGCTTTATTTCCAGGGCATAGGACACATGCACTTGCTCTCAGCCACTGTGGTTATATCTCTCATTTGTCTGATTCCTCATGACCTTTCACATATTTTCAGTTCACTTAAGTGCTTTTTGTAATCCAGTTTTATCATCACTTTAGTTCATCACTCTTGGGGCCATCAAGTAAAGATCTTGAGCAATACTGACTCGTGCTGAAGTGCCCTCTACCTACTTTATGTCTTGAGAATCATTTCCTTCCACTAATTGTTTTCTGCCTTCCCTACCTGTTTTTGAACTTGTACTCTGTGGCTTCCACTGTTTCTACATTGCTTTTCAGGGAGGGATCTTCTCAAAGTGGGTTGAAAGTTGTACCCAACAATTTCCTGTTTGTCTCTGTAAGAGGGAGCATGCGGGTTTGACAAAGCTTGGCTGTGTTTACAAAAGCTAAGCTGATTCATCCGTTTTGGTTAGATAGTGCCCCTAGACCGTAATTAGTCCATCACCACCACCACTACTCCTCCCCCTAGTGATACCTGACCATTTTAATTTTTATGGAAATGAGACTTCTATAAATCTATAAATCATACTCATATTTGCTTTTGTGTTTTAGAAAAGCTTTATATTGGGTCTCTCATTTCCCTGAATTTTTACTTGTTCCTCTTAGAATATTTTGGAAAAATTTTAGGTCTTGGGGAGGGAGGTAGCATGTTGCTTTATGGAGTTTTGTTCTTTCAGAGCTCTCAATTGAATGTGCCTGGTTTGGAATAGAGAAAAAGGAAGTAAATCCATGAGAGAGAGAGATTTTCCTCAACTCAGGTGGATGGAGATTTGGGAGGGACGCATATCTCTAGCCTTTAGTCCTATATATCGCTGACAACAGCTCTGGAGGAAGAGCTACATTTATACATACATATAGATACACACACGTACACGCATGTGTATATATGTCATGTGTATTTGTAGGTGTCTTGGCCAACGAAAATATGTATATACATGTAGTGTGTGTATGTGTATTATGCATATAGTATATGTACATGAATGTGTGTGTGTATATATATATATATATATATACATATATATTTTTTACCTGACCCTAATAAATTTAGATCTCTAATAATATTAGCTGAAATTTCTATACTACTTTAAAGCTTGTGAATCACTTTACAAATACTATATGATTTTATCCACATAACCCTGGGAGATAAGTGCTATGATTATTCCCAATTCCCAACTTATAAATGAAACCAAGATTGCACAAAAGTTAAGTGACTTGTTCAGGATCCCGTTAGGGTTGGCTAATATCTGAGACTGGATTTGAACTCAGTTCTTCCTGACACGAGTTCAGCACTCTACTCACTGTGTCACCTAGCTGCCTTTTTTCTAAGCTTCCAATAGCATTACTTATCTTCCTCATAGCTCAGATAACTCTGGAATATAATATAATATAATATAATATAATATAATATAATATAATATAATATAATATAATATAATATAACATAACATAACATAACATAACATAACATAACATAACATAACATAACATAACATAATATAATATAATATAACATAACATAACATAATATATTGAATTAGACCAGAAGCAAAGATTGAGGATTTATTTAGTTTATCTTATTACTTCTTTTTTATCCCCAGCACTTAGTACAGTGTCTGGCACGCAGTAGGCACTTAATGTATGTTGAGAGGCACCTTGCTTGGTAAAGTGGATAGACAGCTTGGCTTGGAGTCAAGAAGACCAACATTCAGATCCCGCTTCTGACTCTTAATAACTGTGTGACCATTGGCAAGTCACTGAATTGCTGAGTCCTTTGCAAACCATAAAGTATACTAGAGAAATGGGAGTTATCATCATCCTTATAATTATTATTCACTTATTTAAAGATATATGTATATGTATATATGTGTATATATATATATATATACACATATATATATATATACATACTCCAAATAACTCTCTAGGATATGATTAAATTATAAAACCAAAAACAAGGGAATATTTTGACATAGCTATAGATGGCCTGTAGGTTTTAGGATTTGATGACAGAGTAATACTTTTAATTGAAGTGGCACAAACCATTTAAAAAATTTTCCGTGGCTAATAAAAAAATACTTTCATCACCTTTCATTAAATTCAGCAAACTTTCACACTCATGGGCCCACGCCCAGTGAGTGTACTGTTCTAGATTATGGAGGAGATACATAGATTAGATAAGATTAGATGATCTCTACCCTCATACAACTTACAGTGTAATAGAGCAATAAGATATGAGCACAGATAATTATAATACAAAACATTATACAATAATGGAAAGGAACAAGCATTTATGAAGCACCTACTATGTGCCAGGCATTGTGCTAACCACTTTACAAATCCCATTTGATCCTCTCAAGAAGGATCTGGGAGATAGATGCTATTATTATCCCCATTTTACAGTTGAAGAAACTGAGGTAGGCAGAGGTTAAGTGACTTGCCCAGAATCGCACCTCTATTCAAAGGCCAGATTTGAACCCAGTTCTTCTAATTCCAGATCCAGTATGCCACCTAGGCACCATATTAGACAGTTAACAAAGCAAAGTTCATGTGAGTTCTAAGAGAAAGGTCATTACCAACCAGGGGGATCAGTTAAAGCTTTGTGGAAGGATAGTGCCAGCAAGGGCACAGACATTGGAAATCTCAGGCCATATTCCAAGAGCCAAACACAGTCTAGTTCTTCTTATTAGGATCACTGCACTCTCTACTTCATAGTGCTTTATAGTCTACAGAGTGTTCTCACAACATCACTGGGAGGCAGATAGTACAAATTTACTCTGTATTTTATAGATGAGGTTACTTGACTTGTCTACTGTCAGAGAATCAGAGAATTTTAAGTTGGGACTTTAGCAGCCTGTAGTCCAGCCCATACTCAAAAGGAATCTCCACTGTAACGTATCTGTCTGTCAGCATCTGCTCAAAGGCTAAGGAATGGGGATGTTGGGGTTGGGCTGGGGGTGGGGAAGCACAGAGAGGGAATCCATCACCTTCCGAGGCACATTTTGGAGCCAGAACTCAAACCCAGGCCCTCTTTCCGACCTCAAAATCAGCTGGTAGATCAAAAGTGCTGATGGTCTCCCCAAATAATAATCTTCTGTACCTTTCCTCTGCTAAATTGACATACCGTAATTCCCTCCCATCAAAGAATTGTTTTGTGCAATTTTAATCAATTATATTATGGATAGTTGTTGAGGATGGGGCAATATGAAACATGGTCATTGTAATGCTAAGAGCATTGAATTCGTATCACATCCAGTGACTTCGTAACACCCATATCTGGAGGTATGACAGAATAAAAACATGATTTAATTATTAGAAAATCTCTGTTTATTTTTATAGCTGTACCATTACTGAAATCTGTAGTAGGCATCAGAATTCTGTTATACATGGTCCCTGAGGGCTGCACCTGTAAAACCCATGTTTTCAACACTAATAGGGGAGAAATGTTTGTGTGCATGGGGGTGTGTGTGTGTGTGTGTGTGCCTACCTGAGTTTGTGAGTGTGCAAGCAAGAGGTTTATCCCTTTAGAAATAAATTATAGTGTAGTGTGGCGTGAATATGATGTGTCAGTGAATACAGAACACAGGATTACCTTCTGTCTCCTTTCTTTATTATAGATAACAGAGGCAGTATGGAAGAAGAGATTTATTTTGTGGCCATTTGAAGCTGACCAAGCAATTCATAACAGATGAAATGCTGATTTATTGCTGGAAAGAAAAGATGTCTGTTCTCACTAAAATGCCACTAATTGCCTTATTGTTTAAAGTGCAAATTATATTCAGTAATTTGTCAGGCTCATTCCTTTTTTTTTTTAATGCGTAGTTGTAGTAATTCACCAAAGGAGTTTTAAGAAGAAGAAAAAAGACAAACTAAAATTAAGTAGAAATGCATTAAGGTTGGCTGATCTCTTCATTCTAAGTCTTGCTGTAAACATGTGAAGTAAATTACATTTAAAGAATAAGGTTAGAGAAACAGTTACTGCAAAACCATCCTAGAGATAAAGTTGACATTTCATCAGACTTTTGTTGATTTCAATGTGGATTCTCATTTTGAATTCAGAGCTCTCCCCTCATAAATGTGCTGAGCTGACCCTGGTTCTGAAAAGCGGAATAGGATGTCTATTTGTGAACTTGGCAGGTTCTCTTCTTTTTAGGAAGATGACCTACTTGGGCGGGGGGAGAGTCTCATTTAGTTACTTTGCATAATGAGTTTTTCTCTTTTAAGGGAGCATGTGTCTTTTTGTAGGAGAGGTTCTTTGTTCAGGGAGTCTGTGGGAAGGTTTCTCTTTGGGGGTAAGAGGACGTACTCCTTAAATACTGCATTCCCTAAATGAAAGGCTGGATCTTGATATGCCAGTGTGTCTATTAACAGTTGGGTTTCAGGAGGAGATGCTATGCTGTGATGCTGGCTGAGAGGATAAAAACATTTTTTTGCCGTCAAGGAACTTACAGGTTCTAGCCAGGGGTGAATGATGGGTACATACATAGGGACACACAAAATAGTGTTGTTGAACCACAATTTGAGAATCAGTATGCTATTGAAACTTCAAATCAGTCTGACAACAGAGAGGAGTAAGATTTTTAGAATCTTAGAATTTGAAGGGCTCTAGGAGGTGATATTCTCCAACCAACACATGAATCTACTGTGGAATAACCCAACAAGTACCCACCCAGCCTCTCCTTGAACATTTTCAGTGATAGGAAACTGACCTTATAAGGCAAACCTTTCTGTTTTAGACAGCTATAATTGTTCAGTAGTTCTTCATATTGAGCTGAAATCTGCTTCCGGATTGCTTAGGATTGTTGGCTTCTGGTCTTAGCACTGGAAAGGACTTGAGACATCATCTAATCCAGTCTCCTCATTTTTCAAATGAGAAAACTGAAACCCAAAGGGATGTAAGGTAATTAATGTGGGAAATCCTTGAGCCAGAGCTCATCCTTTGCAGAATACTTAAGAGTTCATCGTAGAAGTAAATGCTATAAATGTGGTGAATGGGAGGAAGCCTTTAAAGTATAGCATTTCTTATTAAATATCAGAGAAAGCACATGGAAGAGAAACCTTTTGAATAAAGGAAAGCCTCTAACTACCACTCAAATCTCGCAAAATATCATAAATTTCATATGGGTGGGAAATGAAATTAATATGGAAAATCTTTGTGACAGGTTAGTTTTTATTAAATTTCAGAGACTGTGTACTGCATAGAAACCCCAGGAACACAATTCAATGTTCTCTCTGTTATACCATGACACAAGTCATTGTCCTTGAGGAGCTTATAGTCTAGTAGAGGAAAATAAGGTACATTCACAAATGAATATAACAAAGTAGAGGATGAAAAATGCAGGAAGAATTTGAAAAACAAAGTATTATAAGAGTTCATAGGAGAGAGCAATCACTTTTAGGGATCAGGGGAAAGGTAGAATTTATTAAGGATTTTGAAGAATGGGTAGGATTTCAGCTGATGGAGATGTAGGGGGAAGGCATTCCAGGCATGAGTAAAAGCATACAAGGAGGAAAGATGGTACCCATGTGGAAAATGCTGAATGGACTGTTTTGGTTGGTGCATACATAGTCCCATGTGAAAGGCAGGAGTGTAAGATAAGGATGGAATTTGGCCTAGAATGAGATCATGGGTCTGTCCTTTCTCCTTCTTGCCACCAAACAGACCTAGAAAAACTCTTTTAGCTGTCCTTGGTCTTTTTTAGAAATCTCAGCCCAGCCTTTAGCCTCCCTGACCCTTATAAGTCTGGTAATGTCTATAAGGCACTCTGCATACTTGAAAGCTCTATTATATAAATGTCAGTTATTATCATGTTGCTCTTTTACTCATCCTTAATTATAGGCCTCTGCTTCATTTTTTTTCTGCATGTCCTTTGTGTGACCATGGACAAGTCACTTAATAACCTTCCTGGGCTAAAGTTTCCTTTTTCTATGAAATCAAGGAGTTAGAGGTGATGGTCTCTGAGGTCCTTCCAGCGCTAGATGTGTGATTCTACAATCTTCATGTAACAGCATCATTTTTTTTCAACATCTCATTTTCTTCTTCTTCTTCATGGAAGGTTGAATATTTATGTAGGGATATCATCCCCACCTGCCCCCACCCCAGTCCCTAGCCCCTTTCCCTAGGGTCAGGAAATAGAAAGATACACAATTGAAATCATGGATAAAGAGTAGGAAACTAGATCTGATGAAACAGCTTCATCATTGATTGTTTCCCAGTATTGGTAAACACTGTGTAAGAGTTTCTGGAAGAGCCAAACCATGAACTCAGAATGACACAGACACCTATAAACACCTCATGCACACAACACAGTGATGCTACAGGGGAAGGAGAGCCAAGGCAGAAAGTTTGGGTGCTGTCACCTCAGACTCCCTGCCTCTAGAACAGTGGTGTCTAACTCATAAGGATCCTTACAGATACATATTATTTGAAAAAAACATTGGAAAACTGTTAGCTTTATTTGTATTCTGTTGTATATTCTTTTTGTTCAATATTTCCCAATTACATTTTACTCGGGTTCCAGTCGTCTGTTTCATACCTCTGTTCTGGACCACCAGGATTCCCCCTGAAAGCATTATCCTAACTGTATTACATGCCTATTTATGCAAGTCTGCTCATCTGTTCTACCTCAGCAAACGAGACCCAAGCCTCCCCATTTACCATTTTTTGCTCTGTACTTGTAGAGTTCTTACTTGCTGGCACCCTGAAATACTCCAGTGGCAGTGCCAGTGAAATCACCTACAACTTGTCACTTGCTTCCTCAAATACAGCAGGACTTCTGCTGCTGCTGCTGCATGGTAACAGGTACATGGTAGTACCTTTTTACCTCCCACTGCCGCAACTTTTCAATCTCTCATCAGTATTCTTAATATTCATTTTGTGGCTGTCGTGAATTTTTAGGATGACATAATCCCTTTCTCAAGGCTCCCGTTGTTTCCACTTTGGCTAACACATTCCTCCTTGCTGACCAGACTCAAACACAGAGTAGTTCAGTTATCCTTTCCACATTGTGACTTTCCCCTTCGCGGTTTCAATATATCATAGTTCAGCATAAGAAATTAAATGGAAATTTTTGGGGAGTTTTGAGGAAGCTACAGAGACACACAAAGGCTAGCAGATGCCACAGAGCCTATAACCAAATAAACCAAGTTTTACCATAAGGTACTGTAAACACCACATAAAGAAAAAGGAAAAAATCAAATTTCTCCTCTGGTACAGAGGGAGAGCCAAAAACGTTTACATGGATTTCCAGATCACCGGGGTACCATGCTCTTAACCCCCATGATGTGGAAGGGATAACTGTAGTTGTCCTTGTGGTTTCCTCCAACCTCTGAGAGATGAAATTGTCAAGGATATTTCAGATATTTTACTTTTAGCAAATAGGGTCATTGATTCCAGGTAAATAAAGTCAACATTACTACTCTATATATTGCCATTGTGCCACTTTTGTGATCTATGTGAGAAATATATCATCTAATTCCCCTCTTTAGCCAGAGAGGTAGTATATTCCTTCCTACCCCATTATCACTTTTTTCTTTCTTCACTCAATATCAGTTTGTGGAGTGTCATATAGGCTTATATAATTTTGCATAAAATACTGTGTTCTGCCACCCTTTTGTTTACTTTCTTTTAAACAAGACACATGTTTACATGTTTGCCTAAACCCTAAACCCTTTTATTTGTTGCAATCAAACTGTGAGTTCCCTAACATTAACACTAAGCCTCAGTTATTTCCATTGTCATATTTATGTCTTATTGTCAAAAATCTTCTGCATGCCCAGTTTCTACCACCACCAGCCATCACCACCCTCTCAGGTGTTCTCTTTTTGAAAAACAGAGCCCCAAAGGTGATTTCACTACTTACAATTCACAAAAATTCATCTAGAAAAAAAATCTGTTAATTTGACAATTCAGCCTTTGCCATTTTCTCACTCTATAGGCTATATCATATTGGGGTTTGGGGTCAGCTAAGTGGTGCAGTGGATAGAATGCTGGCCCAGGAGTCAGGAGGACTTGAGTTCAAATCCGTTCTCAGACACTTACTAGCTGTGTGACCCTGGGCAAGTCACATAACCTTGTTTGCCTCAGTTTACTCATCTATAAAATGAGCTGGAGAAGGAAATGGCAAACCACTCCAGTATCTTTGCCAAGAAAACTCCAAAAAGTAACCAAACTGCGCATACCCATTGGTCTAGCAATATCACTACTAGGTCTATATCCCGAAGAGATCGTAAAAAAGGGAAAATGACCTACATGTACAAAATGTCCTGGTGGCAGAATGCTGGAAATTGAGAGGATGCCAGTCAGTCCACCAGCCGCTGGGGAACAAGTTGTGGTATGTGAATGTAATGGAATACTATTGTGCTATAAGAAATGATGAGCAGGCAGATTTCAGAAAAATCTGGAAAGACTTCTATGAGCTGACACAAAGTGAAATGAGCAGAACCAGGAAAACATTATACACAGCATTAACAACATTAATGATGATCAACTATGAATGACTCAGCTCTTCTTAGCAACACAGTGATCTAAGACAAGTACACAGGACCCATGATGGAAAATGCTGTCCACATCCAGATAAAGAACTGTTGGACTCTGAATGTAGACCAGAGAATACTTTTTTCACTTTTTTGTGTGTGGATTTTTTCCTTTTGATCTGTTTCTTCTTTCACAACTATGACTAATATGGAAATATGTTTTATATTATTGTACATATCTAATCTATATCAAACTGACTGCCATTTTAGGAAAAGGGGAGGGGAGGAAGGGAGGGGGGATCTCTGGAACTCAAAATCTTGTAAAAATGAATACTAATAATTATCTTGACATACAATTCAGAAAAAATAAAATACTGTTTAAAAAAAGAGTCATGAAGAGTCAGACATGACTGGAAATGACTAAAAAATAACAACAACATAGGCTATATAGGGGAGCATAAGCAACTAGATCCTAAGTCCCAATAATATGTCACATTTATATAATGTTTTGGTGATTAGAAGTGGTTCCTCACAACCCTCTAGAGTATGTGTTGTAACAGCCTTGTGGGGTATGTATTGTAAACATTATTCCTCATTTTATGAAAGAAGAAACAGGGCAGCTAGGTGGCACAGTGGATAGAGCTCTGGCCTTGGAGTCAGAAGGACCTGAGTTCAAATTTGGCCTCAGATGCTTGACACTTACTAGCTATGTGACCCTGGGCAAGTCACTTAACCCTGATTGCCTAGCCAAAAAAAGAGAAAAAAGAAAAAAAAAGAAAGGAGAAACAGAGACTCAAAGCTGTTAAATGACTCACCTAAGGCCATACAACTAGTGTCAGAGCAAGGATCAGAATGAACATGTCTCCCCTGACATCAGCCACTTTCTGTTACACAGTGTAGTAGTACAGGCTCAATCCCTCACAGTTTCATTTCCTACGTTAATTTATTCAGGTCACTCTGAAATATATATCATAGCCAAATTCACCAGAACTTTGGGTTATTTTACTACCCTAAAACACTCTATATAGAACTGAAATCAAACACTCTCTTTTCCCCTATACTCCCCCCCGCCACCTTGTATTCACCTTCTCTGTAGAGTGAGAAATGGGCAGGAATCATCCTAGCGCAAGGATGTATCCCAGTACATCTGTCTTCTCCTCTCAGCCCCACAGCATCACAGGCTCTTGACAGCTTTGTTTATTTCCCATCTCTTCACATTGGTATATAGTCAAATAACTGTGTATATATGTATATATATGCATGTATCAGTGGTATTTTCAATCTGTGTAAATGAAATTATTCTCAGCAGTTTCTTTTCCTCTAGCTCCTTTTGTGATTTTTTCCATCTTCCCATTTGTCCTTAATTAGAAATCAGAATTCACCATTGATTCCAAAATCTACTAAACTTAACATTTTCCAAATCAAGATCCTTGTTTGTTACTTCTACAGTATTTGCTTTGCCAACTATTCTGGGATTACAGATGTGCTATATCTTTCCTGCTAGGTTGTAAATTCCCTTAGGTCAGGGACTAAATCTTAACTATTTTTGTTTTTCTCCAAACACCTGCTTAGCATAGTGCTATAAATGTAGTAGATACTTAATAAATAGTTATTGAATGAATGAATGAATGAATGTCAAGTTTGGTGCTAGCTTTATCTTTCTCATTTTGATCTCATTCCATGACTGTTTTAGATTCCATCTTGACTATTCCTAAAATCAAAATATTCTTCCTCGTAAGTATTTGCAAAGTGTTGCCACCTGATTTCCAGTATAACTCAGAATCTAGTTGTAAATTTGCTCTAATTTTAAACCTTCCTAGATTTGGCTAGTTTCTTCCTTTACCTGGTGCTTTATTCATCCTGATTTTTCAGATTCTGACTATGTCTCTTCTCGTATTCCACCTTAACCAAATGAGCCAGTTCCTTTGATGTTTCTTCTCCCTGGGAAGAACCTTTCTCCTATGGGAGAATCTCATCTGTCTCTTTAATATCATTTTGTAGCAGTATTTTCCCTTTCCCCCTGCTATTGGCCTTTTGATTGAATGCTTTAATTTATTTGCAATGAAAGTTCACTGTACTACCATTTTGGATAATTCATGATATGCATGATCTTGTACTTAATTCTGTAAATTATTTTGAAGTATTATTTTGTGAAAGATGTATTGTAAAATCAAAGGTAGTTGTATATATATGCATGTATAAATATATAAAATGTATATATAATATATACATATAAATATGTATATATTATATATTTTAACTGTAGGGAGTAATATCTACTACTCATCTTCATTTTTGAAATGGCTTTAATTGCTAAAGACTCTATAGAAATTGGGAATGGGAGGGGGAGCATTTTCTTGTTTTGCTTTGTTTTTCCAGTTAATATATTTGTTCTCTATTTTAATTTTAATTTTGTTTTCTTGTAAATAGTGGATTTTGAATAGATGTATTCCTTAACTGGTAACATTTGTGAATTGGCTTTTCACATCATCTGCTTAAGTTTCAGGCCACGAAATAATGTTACCAGTGTAAAGACTATGAGGACAGTGTAACAGGATGCTGCTTCTTGGCTGCAGAGAGAGAAAGATGTGTCTCTCTGAGTATACTGTTACAGCAGCATGTGGGAAGGCTTATGGTATAGTAATGTGACAAGCTGTGAACAGTGGATCAGTGAAAAATGTGAGATAATTTAATTGAGGAGCTTGGTGAGAGGACCGCTGAGAAGAGGAGACAGAGGCTGTGGCAGAGAAAGGACATCTGAGGAGTGGATGAAGGAAGAAATGTCGTTCTGAAGGAAGTGTGAAGACGGTATGCTACCTCATCTGTCTTCCAGTTTGGGATGGTCTCTTACCCTCACACACTTTGCAAAAGGGAAATCATTTCTGTCATTGCCTTATTTTAACACATCATCTATTTCCATGTGGGGGCGACTTCCTTTTTTCCTACACAAATTATAGCATATTTGCTCTTTTTTGGCATGCCACACCTTCAGAGGAAGAAATATGGCTTTTTCTTTGGTTGAGTCTCCCTTCTGTTACAGGCTTACATGGTGAACTGTTTAGTGAGGCTGTTTTTGATCAGTGATTCCTAAATGTCTTTTGAATTTATGTTTTGAACCATCCATTTTTCTTCACCAGTAGGTTTGTTTCTTAATTGGGAAAGTGTCAAGTTTAGGTGATTTTACAATTCATTCAGGCAGCACCACCAAATGTTAAAAAAAAAAACACTATACACTCCAAACTAATGTCACCCATCAGACCTTGGATTGCTACACTCAGCAATACTCAAAACTGCTCCTGAGGAACATACTTATGTTTTTATCCTGATAAATTCAAATAGGCATTCCTAAATGAATTTAATTCACACAATATTAATGCTGTACTTCCTTTTTTGTTTGTGTGCATGTGTATGTTGCTTCCACATGTTTCCTTTATAATCATTATCTGATTCTGAACAAGATTTTAGGAAAACAGTGGCATCCATTTCTATATAGCTATATAGACTATTGCCAGCATTATAATGATGCCAAGGTTCTTGGACATCATCTTAAACCCTGGGGTGTGATCACCTTTAAGAAAGAGGCTGAGGAGAAAACAAAGAACATCTTTGTCACACACAGGTTGCAGCTACCATTTATTGGATCAATATATTATGCCTTATAGCCAAACGTGGCGTTAAAGCATCATAGTTTATGTTGTTCTCTCTGCCTTCCCCCTTGCTCTGAATTTACTCCGATTTATTCCTTGACCAAATGAATGCTCCCCAAGTTTACCAATCACAAAACTTCTTATTAATATTACTGTTATCCTTAGCATGGTATAGTGGATAGAGGACCAGCCTTAGAATCATGAATGCCCGACTTTCAATCCTTCCTTGGACACACACTGGCTACTTGACTATGGGCAGGTCACTTTAACTCCCAGTAAGTAACAGTTGAGTCTGTGTCAATGGGGTCAAGTTGCTGATCTGCATCAGTAGAAGGAGAGTCTAACACATAGTCTCAGAACTCTCTCCAAAAAACAAAGCAAAACAAAAAGAAAACATCTAAAACCCAACATTTTGCAAATAAAGAAACTATAATTTTGGGGAGGGATGGGAAGGGTTTTAGCTGTGTTGTTGTTTTCTTTTTTTTTTTTGGTAAGCAGGTTAATGTATCTTAGAGGAAATTAAAAATAAGAGAGAATAGCACTTTCAGACCTCAATTTACAATATAAAGTAGTCAACATAAAAATGTATTTGGTATTGTTTAAAAATAGAAACTTTGATCCATGCAATGGACTAGATAAGTACAAATCAGAAACAATAAGTACATAGCTATGTGCCAGACCCTACGCTAGGTATTGAGAATGCAAATAGGAAAAACGAAATTATCCTACTTTCAAGGAATATATTCCATCCAAGGAGACAACATATCACTATAGAAGTATTTGAAAATAAATATGTGTAAAATAAGTACAATTAGTAACCTATTGATTGATAACCCAAGAACATAAATTACTTGAGAAAGAACTCTATATTTGACAACTAATGGGAAAATTGGAAAGCAATTTGCCAGCAATTAAGTTACCAGTATATTTTTACAATATATTACAATAAGCTCAAAATGGATATTCAACTTCTTTATTAAAGGTCACTCCATAAAAAAATTACAAGAGAATAAGATCAGGTACCTTCCCTAGTTAGGGTTAGGAAGAATGGTCTTAAGCAAACAAGGTCAGAGGAATCACAAAAGATAAAATAGATAATTTTGAGTTGAAAAATTTTTGTCCAAACAAAATTAATGCAAATAGGAAAAGAAGAGAAGCTATCAATTATATGTGATAAAAGACATACCCAAGATGTATAGTAAATTAACACAGATGTGAAAAGGAGTTCTCAAAGAAATTGTGAACTATTAATCATATTTAAAAATGCTTCAAATCACTGGTAAGAGAAATGCAAATCAAAACAATTCTGATGTCTCATATCACATTCTGTAAATTAGCAAAGATAACAGAAAGTGGAATTAAATGCTACATTGTGTCCAAAAAGACAAGCACACTAATATATATTGTGGAGCTGTGAATTGGTCCAACCATTCTGGAAAACAATTTGGAATTATGCTAAAAAGTAATTAAAATGTCTGCTAGGAATATTCTCCAAAGGGGACAAAGATAGAAAATCCCTTCCACACCAAAATATTCAATGCAACACTTTTTGTGGTAACGAAGAACTAAAAACAAAATAAATGTCCTTCTGTTGAGAAATGCATAAACAAATTATGGTTTATGAATGTCATGGAATATTACCGTATCACAAGAAATTATAGATGAAGCATTGGATATGATGAATTCACTGAAGCATGAGAAGACATATTAACTGACGCAGAGCCAAGTAAGTAGCATCAGAAAAAGAGTAAACACAATGACTGCAACTGTATAAATGGAAAGAACAAAAAAAAAGAAATGAAACTGGACACTGTCCAATTAGTATGAACAAGCTTGATTCCAGAGAAGAGTTAGAAAAAAGTACCTGCCTCCCTTATTGGCAGAGGTGGAGGGAGGACTATGGTTGTGGAAAATCGCGTAGACTATCAAGCATAAGTGATGTCTTAGTTTTAATGAACTGCCCCCACCCGGCCATTTCATTTTATTCCTTATTACAAGGAGATAACTCTTTGAGGAAGGGAAAGAGGAGAAATATATTCAGAAATTAAGTCACTGCAAATACAAAAGGCATCAATAAATTTTTAACAATAATAATAAAGCCAGTTGATAACATTTCTTAGACCTTTCTAAAGTAAACATGAATAAATACCATCCATAATGAATACTATTGTGAATTGGTCCTTTATTCCAATAATTACTTACATTTACACCATTTCACAATTAGAAAATTCTTATGTGATGCCCAAACCATCCTGTGAGGTGGATAGAACAAATATCATAAATCTCATTTTACAAATGAAGCATCTAAGGTTGAAAGGTAAAGTGATTTATCCAAAGATTCATGCAACTGTTAAGTAGTTAAACTAAAGATGTCCTGAGACTCTAACCATAATGGATATGAAAGTGTTCTGGTTGTGGATTCAGAATATTGAGTCCCAACTCTACCTCTCTGTAACCTGAAACAAATAACCCAAAGTAACTTCTCTGAGCCTCAGTTTCCTCCTCACTTGTACAGTTGGGATGGAGCAAAGTACATGACTTGCAAGGTCCTTTCTAGATCTGTATCTCTGATCTTCTTTTAGGGGGTTCTCCATCTAGCTAGATCATTTTATATCCAGCAGAAATTAACTTTAAAAAATTAAAGTAAGCATTTAGTTCATGACTCCTTTCTTCAGACTAATTTTTTACTAAGAAACATCTAATACCAATGGCTTTGGTGCTAATAATAATAGCAGCTGGCATTTTTATAGCAATTGAATATTTCCAAAAGCACTGTCCATGTATTATGTCATTTGATCCTCACATCAGCCCTGGGAGGCAGTTCTGATTCCATTGCTGCAAATATTTGAGTTTTCATGGACCCATAAGGGAGGAAGAAAGCAACAGAGTAATTTGGCTAGCTTCTTCAATGAGTTCTTTTTCCAGTTACTTCTTCTAGCCATCCTTTTCTTTCAGGTCTACAATTTAAACTCTTTCCCTTCCTTCTCCCTGATATTTTTGCACCTTGAGTTGAGTGGGCCCTGAACACTAAATTAATCACATGAATTAGCTTTGTAGAACCATAGATCTAGAATTAGAAGGGGCATTAGAGATCATCTCATCCAACTCCCTCATTTTATAGATGTGAAAACTGAAGCTCAGTGAGATTGTGACTCTCCTAAGGTCAGGTCCTATAAATCCAAATTCACTGGTTCTTTCCATTGTATCTCACTGCGTCAAAGATATTTGACAAGTTAAAACTGTCTTAATATGACTTAGTTCAGGCCCATTAAGTTAATACTTGCCTAGCCAGCAGTAAAAGTTGCATGGAGTCTCTCCCTAAAGAGATGCCTGGTGAAAGGGACACAGAGACCCCTCTAGTGGCTTTCAGGGAATTGTGTTTTCTCTTTATTTTATATTAATGGAGGTTTGCTTTATGAGCATACTTTGATCTTCCAAAGCACTGCAATACTTTTCACTAGTATGGAGAGCCAGTGTGTACCAACTTTGTAAGTAGACTTCCACTTACTTCTCCCCATACTCCAAACTGTGTACTATTTCCAAATGCTTTCCATTACACAGACACTTTAAAAAATAATAGATTACACACTTTTTATACTACCAAGCCAGTAGCTGCTAATTGCCTGTCTTTGTATTTCAGTTCTCGATAATATTTTGACATGGGTTGTGCCACCTCTGCCTTTCCAGAATTTGTAAAGTGCTCTTATGTGTGATTTGGGAAATCCAAGTGCTGTTATGTAGATTAGATAGAAGCTTGAGGATGCTTCTACCAGCTCTTTCCACTTCTCTTTCCTATTGTATAATTTCCATTATCACTTTCAGCTTAGGCATCTGGCTGATGACCCTAAACTGGATAGAATGTAATCTTGCTATAGGAAGAACCAAATCCAAATTTTTTTGAACTGAAATGGAATGTATTATCCAGTTCTTATTTTACAAATGAGGAAACAGAGGTTCATAGAGGTGAAGTAGTCTGCTTATGGTCACACAGGTAATTGGTGGCAAACTAGAACTAAAAGCCTTTTGTGGAGGGATTGGGATTTCTGGGGTTTGCTTCTAGCTGCATTATTTACTGAAGCTTTGTTGTAAAATGAGTAAGTGAATTCCTCTGATGCTCAGTTACCTGGCTTATAAAAATGCAGGGTAATTGTTGGCAGAAGTGCTTTAAAGTATGCACATAAAACTTGTGAAGTATGGAAAATGTCATTATAAGATGATTTTATTCCTTCTTTCTAAAATTCTCTGTTTGCTTACCTGCTTTTTTAGGTGAATAGTACCTTCAATTCATGAAAGGGAAAATGTCACTAAGACTTCCTAGTATCTCAGGTATGCACTTTCAGGGTTTCTGACTGTAAAGAATTGTTTTACTTATTCTCATCACACAGTCACCATTAAAATATAGCAAGGTCACTCAAGAACAATTGTACCTCAAGGGGGCTTTTTCTAACTTACAAAGTGAAATATGTGTCTTTTTTGAGCAGCTCAAGCTTGGATCTCTCTTTCCCAACCTCTCTGTCTCTCCCTTCCTCCCTTTCTCTCTCTCTGTTCCCCTCTCCCACTCCTTCTCCCTGTCTCTTTCCCTCTTTCTCTCTCTGCTAAATGTGACATGCTACCACTTCCCTTTCAGTCCAGGCCAGTTAGCCTCTCCTGTCTATCCCCTGAATGCCCAGGCAGTTCTCTCTCCTCCTAGATCTATCTTCCTATTCCTATAGATTATTAGCATCCAAGCAGCACATTTCTTTGTTTTACAAAATAGATCCACTGATTGACAGATGGGATTCTTATAAAAAGCATATCTGGCGGGGAGATGAGAACTATGCCCTTTACCATGAGGTTGGAAGGTCAGAAGCCAGTTAATCTGTTACCTCTCTCCCTAGATAGGGTAAGTGCCAGGTAGATAAGTGCTGTAGAATGTAATAATTTCCTATGGAAATATTCTAGACAATAAGTGTTCCATTGATTTTAAAACCTTAAGAAGTCAGGTGAACCTTTATTTGTTCTAACAGTTCCAATGCAAGAGAATTACAGCTTCCAATAAAAATAGAAAACAAAGACTAGTGGTACTTAGGGAGACTTTTTCCTCCTCTGCATCATTAAGCAAGTAAGAAAGTAGCCAATGAATTAGAATATAGAATCCATAATAGACCAAAAAGGATTAGAAATATGGAAAAGCGCTAAGTAAATTAAAACATCTTAGAAAAAGGTGCCAAAAAGGATTTTATTTAAGGTAAGAGGTTGGAATGCAGGGGAAGGTTTGAACCACAGGCTTATCTGGGTGGGGAAAGGAGAGGATAGAGGTTGAGGGGAGAGACAAACAAATAAATGAGAAGCAATTGGCATAGTGGCTAGAGGGCAGGCAAAGAAAGAAAAGGAAGGAAGGAAGAAAAGTGAATGAATGAATAAATATAATTAGCAGTTTGTGTCGATTCAAGGAAATTGGAATAATAAAGATAAATGAATACTAGGAGAAATTATATTAGAATATTCAGATTAGCATCAAAATAGTGTAAGCAAAACTAATCCCTGAAACATAGTGCTGCCTCAGAGGAGGATATGGAGGAAAATCATTGTAAAAGAAATAAATGGAACAAAATACAAACCAAATCTTTATGACCTTAAATGTAAATGGATTAAGCAGTATAATAAAATGAAAGAGAATAGCAAAATGGATAAGAAAAAAACCAACAATTTATTGCATATAAGACACACTCCTAAAAAGTGAAGATACATGAAGGATGAAAATGAGAGATTAAACCTAAAGTGATTCCAAAAAAGCAGGACTTGCAATTATATAGTCTGACAGAAAAAATTCAAAAATCATCATATCAAGAAAAAAAAAGATGAAAACAACTATGTTTTAAAGCACTGGTGTCAAGCTCAAATGGAAATGGGGGCCACTTAGAAAATCACATATTAATATTATCTGTGTTTTATTTTCTTTTTATTTTGTTAAATATTTCCCAATTACATTTTAGTCTGGTTCAGGCAGCATTTGGGAGTGTTGTGGGCTGTGTGTACTCCTCTGCTTTAAAGTACCATAGAAGAAGAAGCTATCATTATTAAAAGTATATGTACTGTGGCCTTGATTATAAGGAAAAATTAACTGAAATGCAAAAAAAGATATAAATAGTAACTCATTGATTTTAGGAGATCTTATTATATCTGTCTCCAAGATGGAAAAATCTAACAGATTAATAAACCGAAAAGAAAGAGGCCCTGTGATACAATAGAGAAAGGTCTTTCTATGGAATCAGAGAAGTTTGGGTCAGGTCTAGCTTCTGTACCTATGTGACGTTGGACAAGGAATTTAATCTCCTTGGCCCTCAGTTTCTTCATCTGTAAAATGAAGAGATGGTCTCTGAGGTCCCCTGTAGCTAAAGGTAACATAAGATGCTTTGGATATATGTATATTCTTTAATGTTCCTATTCAAAAGATACCATATTTTAAAATTTTTACTTCTAGTAGGATCTTCAATTCTATATTTTCTGAAAATCATAGATTTGCTCCAATTCTAAATTTTTAAAGGATCAAAATTTTGTTATGATACTATGAAAATGTAGAACCAAAGAGATATTAGAGAAGTTAAATGTTTAAAATATGATCTCTTTTGAATAGGAACATTCAAGAATAAGTGTATATCTATGCATCATTTGGTACCTTTACAAAGACAGACAATTTTCTAGAGCACAGAAAAGGTAGAAATATTCAGCACATCCTTTACAAGCCATAATGTAATTTTTGAAAGTATCGAATACTTGGAATGCAAACCAAGGATGGGTGTTAAAAGGAGACTTAATAATGATACCCTAAATAATGAAAGTACCAAACAACAAATCATAGAAACAATTAAAAACTATGTGAGACAGAACAATAATGATGAGACAGAGGTCTCAACATTTTGGATATGTAGCTAAAGTAGTGCTGGGTGGCATTTTATATCTGAAAACAAAGACTAACAAATTAGAAAAAGAATTCATGAACTAAGTATGCATAAGCAACTAACAAACACAAAATAAGCACCAAAGAGGAAATGTTGAAAATTAGAATAGAAAATGAGTAGAATTGACAACAAAATGATATTTAAAAATTAAATTCTAGTTCTTTGAAAAGAATAATAGTGACCTTTAGCTAATTTTATTTAAAACAAGAAAAAGATAAAAATTTAAAAATCAATAAAGTGAATGCCCAGCAAAAGGGAAATAAAAAGGAATTGTCAGAACTTACTATGTATGTTTTTTTTTACCAGATTTGTGATTTCATTAGTTCCTCAACAACAACAATGGCACAGTGAATAAAATGTTGGGTATGGATTTAAGTAGACCTGAGTTGAAAATTGACCTCGGATACTGTCTAGCTATGTGACTTTGAACAAGCCACTTAACATCTCTTTGCCTCAGTTTCCTCAACTCTAAAATGGGGATAATAACACCTGTTTCCCAAGATTATTGTGAAGATCAATAAGAAAAAAATATATATATATATAATGTATATGTGTGTGTATGTATAATGCTTAGCACAATGCCTGGCACATAGTAGGCACTATATAAACACCTTGTTCCCTTCCCCTTCCTCTATCAATCTATATTATTTCCAGCTCTGTTACTTCATAGCTTTATAGAGTTGTTTGGGGGCACTGCAAGATTAAATAATTTGCCCAGGGCCAAATAATCATTCTGTGTAAGAGGCAGAACTTGAACTCAGGTTGTCCTGACTCCAAGCACAACTCTTGCTCCACTACTACACCATGATGCCTGTCACAATTGGGGAAATACCTCAGAGAGGGTGTTATATATGCTAGCAAAACTGAGAATTTTAGAAGATGGATGATTATCCAGAAAAATGAAAATAAAAAACACTAAAAGTAAGGAAATAATAGAAATGTTAATTCAGTCTTTTTTAAAAGTCAGGGAGTGGGGTTAGGAGGAGGGACGGGACATTGAACAACTCACATAGAAACTGCCAAAGGAAAAAATGTGCTGGTCCAGAAGAATTCTGTCACATATTTTAAAAGTAATTAATGCCTGTGCTATACAAATTATTTTTAATAATTAACAAGAAAGCATTTAATCAAATTCCTTTTATGACACCAATATAGAACTAATATCCTAAACCTGGGATAGATAATGCAGAGAAAGTGAACTAAAGAAATAGAATGAATAGAGACAAAAATTTTAAATAAACTCATAAGAAAAAAATGACAGCAATATAATCCAAAAATTATTTACTATGATCTAGTTGTTTTTACACCAAGGATACAGAAATGTCCAACATTAAGACAACAATTAACATAATCATACAAAGATAAAAAACAACCAAAATCACATGATCACATCAATAGATACATTACAAACCTTGACAAAATTTAACTCCCATTTCTGCTTTAAAAAAAAAGCTAAAAAACATAAATGCTGAAGTGCCATTTTTATTTTGAAATAAAATATATATATATATATCTTAAACCAAACTCTAGAATTATTTTCAATTGGAAAATATTAGAAACTTTTGCAGTAAATACAGGGATAAAGCAAGAATGTCTTCTTTTTTCACAATTATTTAACAGAATTCTGGAAATGTTAGCAGTAGCATTAAGATAGCATTAAGCATTAAAACGATAGCAATAAGACAAAAGAAATAAAGGAATAAATATCAGGAAAAGATCCTGATTTTTCCTATTTATGAATGACATGATGGCTTACTTAGGAAACCCTAGAAAATCACGAAGGAATTAACACAGTATTTCCAGTAAGAGTAAGTACAGGGGCAGCTAGGTGGCACAGTGGATAGCACTCTAGCCTTGGAGTCAGGAGGACCTGAGTTCAAATCCAGCCTCAGACACTTGACACTTACTAGCTGTGTGACCCTGGGCAAGTAACTTAACTCCAAATGCCTCACCAAAAAAGCACCCAAAAAAAGGGAAAAAAAAAGAGTAAGTACAAGATGGAAAATAAATTCCCTTAAATTATCAGTATTTCTATATACAACAGTAATGAAAACCAGAAGAACCTGTCAGTGAAATCTCATGCAGAATAGCTTCAAAATATATAACATATCTGGGAGTTGATCTACCAAGATATATTTAAGACATGTAAACGTTGGGGGCAGCTAGTGAATAGAGCACTGGCCCTGGACTCAGAAGGACCTGAGTTCAAATCTGGCCTCAGACACATAACACTTACTAGCAATGTGACCCTGGGCAAGTCACTTAACCCCCACTGCCCAACCAACAACAACAACAAAAAAAAGACATGTAAATGTAATTTCAAACTCCTCTTTCCAAATGTGGAGGAAGACAGTGATGATTGGAGAATAATATTCATTGCTCATAGTTGAGACACACCAACATAATAAAAAAGATGATGCTACCTAAGATAATTTATGTCAAACTATAAGGTAAGCAAGGGGTAATTTTATAGACCTAGACAAAATTATAGTGAAAATCACTTTAAGGGAAATTTTTTTCAAACGTGAAATTTTTTCAAACAATAAAGGAATTTCTAGACATCAGACTATATTATAAAGCACTATTCATCCAAACTATTTGGTACTGCTTAAAAAAAAAAAGAGAAAGAAATCAGCAGAACAGCGTAGATATGGAAACAACAAACAAGTATTAAGTATTGGTTTAATCAACAAATAATATGCGCAGAGCCAGGCACTGCATTGGGCTTGGGGGGTATAAATACAAAAAAAAAAAAAGAAAGAAACAATTCCTAGCAAGGGTATTACCTTCTGTCTTGGGGAACAATTTATACTTATAGAAGTATTCAAAGAATAACTACAAAGGAGTTAGGGAGGGAGATAATTAATAGGTAGAGAGAACAGGAAAGGCTTCCTGTAGAAGGGGAAGCTTGAGGAATTCTGTGAGATGGAGTTAAGAAGGGAGTACATTTCAGGCATGAGGGGTGACCAGTGGAAAGGTACACAGAACCAAAGATCTAAAGCTAGAGGACACCTTAGAGGCCATCTAGGCCAACCTCCTGGAACCTCCACCTGCACAGAAGCAGAGGCGAAGGAGATTGGACACCGCATGTGAGCAAGAGAGAGAAGGCCAATTTCTTTGTATCGCAGGCTATGGAAAGTGGAATAATGTCTTATAATGAGACTAGAAGGGTAGGGGACATACTGCTTTAAAATGCTATAGGCAATGGGGAAACACTGGAATTTATTTGAAGTGGGGAATGACATGTTCAGATCTGCACTTAAGATCTGTTCAATCACTTTGACAACTGTGTGGAGGATGAATTGGAATAGGAGACAGGCAATAGGAATAGGAGGAGGCAGGGAAAGTAGTTAGGTCATACTAGCAGTCTAGTCAACAGGGGATGAGAGCCTGAGCAAAGGGGGGTGACCGTGTGAGTATGAAGAAAGAGTCAAATATAAGAGATCTTGGCAACTGATTGAATATGTAGGATCAGGAAGATGACAAAATTGATGGTAGTCATGAATTTACAGACCTGGGATGATGGGAAAATGTTGGTTCATCCAGTCACTCAACAAGTATTAAGTGCTTACCATGTGCTGAGGATGCAAAGAAAGTCAAATAAAGACCTTGCCTTGAACATGTGCACATTCTAATGAGGGAAAAAACAGGTAATAACTGCATATACAAAGTATGCGCACAATAAATTACATACAGGGCGGAGCCAAGATGATGGAGTGAAAGGAGTGACTTGCTTGAGCTCTCCTCCAAACCCCTCCAAATACTCATAAAAAATGGCTCTAAACAAATTCTGAAGCAGCAGAACCCACAAAAAGACAGAGTGAAACAAATTTCCAGCCCAAGACGACCTGACTGATTGATCAGAAAGGTGTATCGCGCCGGTCTAGGAGCACAGCGCAGCGCGGCGTGGGCACGCAGGCCACAGGGAACCTGGAGCAGGCCTCAGAGACCTGAATCGTGGGCAGCTGTGGAGGTTTCCAGACTCCTCAATCCACGAATGCCAAAGACAACTTAGAAGGTCAGTGGGAAAAGTCTGTTTCTGTCAGTGCTGAGAAAGGAAGGTGGGGTCTCAGTTCCATTCCCCAACAGCGTGACCCTGTGGGGGTGCAGCTGCTTCCTGAGCCTCTGACCCACAGACTGAGGGGAAATCCAGTGGCTGATCGGAGACGGATTGCAGGGATCTCTTTGCCAGTGCTGAGGCAGGAATCTCTTGTTTTGCCTGTGTTTGGCAAACAGCTCTAGGCGGCAGTGCTGGGGTGAGGAGGAACACTGGCATGGTGGAGCTTGGAGTGGCTGTGAAAAGGAGCCCTTCCTCACATTTACAGGACAGAAAGGAATATTTGTGGTTACAGGCCAGGAAAGGAGTAAACAACTCACCCCTTATCATAACACCTTGGAAGAACTGAAAATTTACAGGTCCCTACCAGTATCTCTGAAAACAGCTACACAAACCCCTGAAGCTTGGGACAGTACATTCTCCACATTGGAAGCAGACTCTTACCTTAACAAAGAGTTTAAAACTCAAGTAATTGGCTGGGATCATGAGCAAGCAGCACAAAAAAAGTCAGACCATAGAATCTTACTTTGGTGAAAAAGAAGATCAAAACATACAACCAGAAGAAGACAACAAAATTCAAAGCTCCTACATCCAAAGCCTCCAAGAAAAATATGAATCAGTCCCAGGCCTTGGAAGAGCTCAAAAGGGATTTTGAGAAGCAAGTAAGGGAAGTAGAGGAAAAACTGGGAAGAAAATGAGAGTGATGCAAAAAATCATGAAAAACAAGTCAACAGCTTGCTAAAGGAGACCCAAAAAAATACTGAAGAAAATAACATAACACCTTAAAAAATAGCCTAACCCAAATGGCAAAAGAGGTCCAAAAAGCCAATGAGGAGAAGAATGCCCTAAAAAAAAATTGGCCAAATGGAAAAGGAAGTCCAAAAGCTTACTGAAGAAAATACTTCCTTAAAAATTAGAATAGAGCAATTGGAAGATAGTGACTTTATGAGAAATCAGACACAGTAAACAAATCCAAAAGAATGAAAAATTAGAAAACAATGTGAAATATCTCATTGGAAAAACAACTGACCTGGAAAATAGATCCAGGAGAGAGAATTTAAAAATTATTGGACTATCTGAAAGCCATGATCAAAAAAAGAGCCTAGACATCATCTTTCAAGAAATTATCAAGGAAAACTGCCCTGATATATTAGAACCAGAGGGCAAAATAGAAATTGAAAGAATCCACACATCTCCTCCTGAAAGAGATTCCCA
Organism: Phascolarctos cinereus; assembly: GCF_003287225.1. Classification (NCBI taxonomy): domain Eukaryota; kingdom Metazoa; phylum Chordata; class Mammalia; order Diprotodontia; family Phascolarctidae; genus Phascolarctos; species Phascolarctos cinereus. The sequence continues at coordinate 175,290,891 of NW_027555958.1, forward strand.
AAGGAAAACTCCTAGGAATATTATAGCCAAATTCCAGAGTTCCCAGGTCAAGGAAAAAATATTACAAGCTGCCAGAAGGAAACATTCAAGTACTGTGGAAACACAATCAGGATAACACAAGATTTAGCAGCTTCTACATTAAAGGACCACAGGGCATGGAATATAATATTCCTGGAGGGCAAAGGAGATAGGATTACAACCAAGAATCACCTACCCAGCAAAACTGAGTATAATCCTTCAGGGGAAAAAATGGTCATTCAGTGAAATAGAGGACTTTCAAGCATTCTTGATGAAAAGACCAGAGCTGAATAGAAAATTTGACTTTCAAATACAGGACTCAGTGGAACATGAAGAGGTAAACAGGAAAGAGAAATCATAAGAGACTTATTAAGATTGAACTGTTTACATTCCTGCATGGAAAGATGATATTTATAACTCATGAGACCTTTGTCAGTATTAGGGTAGTTGGAGGAAAAAAATTATATGTATGTATATGTAGATAGATAGATAGAGGGCACAGGGTGAGTTGAAGATTAAGGGGTCATATCTGGAGAATAAAATTAAGGGATGAGAGAGGATTATACTGGAGAAGAAGAAAGGGAGAGGTAGAATGGGGTAAATTATCTCACAAAAAAAAACAGAAAAGTCTCTTACAGTGGAGGGGAAAGCAGGGAAGGTGAGAGGGAATGAGTGAATCTTATTCTCATAGGATTTGGCTTAAGGAGGGAATAACATACACATTCAGTTTGGTATGGAAATCTGTCTTACCCTGCAGGAAAATAAGGGGAGAAGGGGACAAGAGAGCAGGGGAATGATAGAGAGGAGGGCAGATTGGGAAAGGGGTAATCAGAAGTAAATACTTCTGAGGAGGGACAGGGTCAAAAGAAAGAATAGAATAAATGGAGGGCAGGATAGGATTAAGGGAAATAGAGTTAGTTTTTCACAACATGTCTACTATGGACGTGTTTTGCATAACTGCACATGTATAACCTATATTGAGTTGCTTGCCTTTTCAATGAGGGTGGGTGGGGAGGGAGGAAGAGAGAAAATTTGAAACCTAAAGTTTTAAAAACATGTTTTTTAAAAATGTTTTCACATGCTACTGGGAAATAAGTACTACAGGAAATGGGGTACAGAAGTCTATCCTGCCCTAAAGGAAAATAGAAGGGGAAGGGGATAAGAGAAGGGAGAGAGATAGAAGAGAGGACAGACTAGGGGAAGGGATATTCAGAATGCATGCCATCTTGGGATGGGGGGAGGGGGAGATGAGGTGAAAATTTGGAATTCAAAAACTTGTGGGAGTGAATGTTGAAAACTAAAAATAAATATATATTAAAAAATGTTTTAAAGAAAGAAAAAAATAAATTACATACAAACTGTACAGATCTATACAGACTAAATAGTAGGCACACTCAAAAGGAAAGGCAGTAGTAGCTAGAGCAGAGCAGAGGGGGAAGACCAGGAAAGGCCTCCTGCATAAGATAGGATTTGAGTTGAGTCTTCAGGGAAGCCGTGATAACTAAGGCAGATGTTAGGAAGGGGAGCATTTCAGATAGGGAGGACAGCCAGTGTGTGTAAAGAACAACAGGTAATCCAGTATTACCCAATCATCAAGTGGGTGGAGGGTAGTACTATGTAAGGAAACTGGAAAAGTAGGAAGGAACCAGGCTGTGATAAGCTGTAAATGCCAAATAAAGGGCTCTATGTTTGATCCTATGGGTAATAAGGAGCCATTAGATTTTGTGAGTTGGAGGAATGACTTGGTTAAGCCTCTGATGAGATGATTTAAAATCATTTTTGGCAGCTAAATGGAGGGTGAATTGGAGTGAGAAGAGATGTGAGTCAAGGAGACCAATTAAAAGTGTCTTGTAATAGGCCTGGACCAGAGTAGGACCAGTAGAGGGAGAAAAGACACATAGAGATGCTGTGAAGGTAGAAATGATAAGATTTGACAATGAATTGGATATGTGAGTTGAGTCCAGGTGAGGAGTCAGACATGACAAGCTTGCTGATAACCTAAGTAATTGTGAGGGTATTGGTGCCCTGGATAGTTATAGGTAGAGTTTAGGGGGAAAGAGAGAGTTCTCTTCTAAATACTTAGGAGTTGAGTAATGGTCAGTAAACCCAAGAACATAAACTATTTAGGGAAGGACTTGCTATTCAATGAGAACTTGTGATAAAACTGGAAAACATTTGGACAAAAAAAGTTTATAACAATATTTTGTACCATATGCCAAAATAAGTTCTGAATTGATACCCTACCTAAATATAAAAATGCCTCACTTTTAAAATAAATATTGTTTTTTAAATAGAAGAAAATAAAGAGATGCTTTTTACAATTATGGCTGGGAGAAGAATGTTTTAACCTAACAAGGGATAGGAAAGATCATTGCTGTTCAATCATTTCAGTCATGTCTAACTCTTCGTGACCTCATTTGGGGTTTTTATTGGCAAAGATGCTGGAATGGTTTGTCATTTCCTTCTCCAGCTTATTTTACCGATGAGGAAACTGAGACAAGGTTAAGTGACTTGCTCAGTGTCATACAACTAGTAAGTGTTTGAGGCCAGATTTGAACTTAGGTCTTCCTGACTCCAGGCCTGGCATTCTATCCACTGTACCACCTAGCTGTCCCACAGAGATCACTAAGGTAAAATAGATAATTTCCATTTTCATTTGAAGTAGAAAAGTTTTTTGCTTTAACAAAATTGATACAGCTAAAATAAGAGAATCAGAGCAGGAGGGGAGTCTTTCCATTAGACTTCTCTGATAATGAACTGATTTCCGTAATATATGGGAAATTAGCACAAACACCAAGAGCTATTTCCTAATATATGTGTACAAAGAATATGAACAGTTTTCAAGAGAAGGCATTAGTAGTTATATGAAAGATTGCTCCAAATCACTAATAAGATAACTACAAATTAAAATAGCTCTGAAATTTCAGCTAACACTCAGCAAATTGCCAAAAATGACAGAAAATTAAAAGTAAAGTTGGAAGGGCTACAGGAAGACAGGTACAACAAAATATTGTTCCTGGAACTCTTAATTGGACCAACCATTCTGGAAAGCAATATGGAATTATGCTAAGTGATGAAAATGTCCATAACATTTTACCCAGGCATCTTATTCCTAAGGGTATATACTTCAAGTAGGTCAAAGACAAAAAGGCTCCTTATCTGTCTATCTAAATAATCTGTCTGTCTAGCTTGCTATCTGTATCAATATATTCTTAGCAGCATTTTTTTTTGTAGCAAAGAATTGGAAATAAAGTTAAGTGCTCATTGATTGGTATCTGTGTCAATATATTCTTAGCAGCATTTTTTTTTTGTAGCAAAGAATTGAAAATAAAGTTGAGTACTCATTGATTGGGAAATGGCTAAACAAATTGTGATATATTAATGTAATGGAATATTATTGTGTTGTAAGAAACTCTGAGTATGAGAAATTCAGAGAAATAAGGAAAGACTTATAAGAACTGATACAGGATGAAGTAAGCAGAGCCAGGAAAAATATATCCAGTGACCACGGCAATGTAAACAAAAAGCAATAAAATGAAATGGAACATTGCTTAATTATAATGACCCAGCTTATCCCTGGGGAAGAGATAAGGAAATGAAACTCTTTGCTTTCTTTGGAGAGGTAGGGAACTTATGTCTATGAAATATTGCATATACAGACACGATCCTGTTCTTTTTACTGTTTTCTTTAGTTTATTACAAGTTAACACTCCCTGAATAGGAGAGAAGGAAGAGTATATTTGAAAATGACTGATGTAAAAATAAAATAAATTAATAAAGCACATATAAAAGAAAATATTTACTTACAATGAACTCAGATTAGGTTCCTGTGTAATAATATGAAATCAATGTTCTCCTTTGTCCCCTTAGTGACATTTAATTATGTATTTTAAGAAACACCACTGAGCCTTTATAAGGTCATGTAGGACCAGCCCCTGCTTCTTGCCACAGCTAACCTCTACACCTGTTCTCTTGCCCCCTGTCCTATCTCCTTTTTGTCTGGTAGTTTTTCCATTAATTGCTCTCTTCCTTCTCTTTCCATCTCTCTGTATCTCTCTCTCTGTATCTCTCTCTCTCTCTCTCTCTCTCTCTCTCTCTCTCTCTCTCTCTCTCTCTCTCTCTCTCTCTCTCTCTCTCTCTTTCTCTCTCTCTGTATCTCTTTCTCTTTCCCCCCATACTCATTCTCTCCCTCTTTATTGATTCTCTCTTCTCTGCCAAGAAACACTCTTGAGTCTCCGAAGATAATGCAGAGCTACTTTTACAAGTGCATTTTAAAAAAAAGTGTAAACAGTTTATGTGAGTTTTTGTTCACTTATGGTCACCACCATCCCAGCACCTAAACCCCACCACTAGCCTCTCTCCTTCACCGTTTACTTCCCAGTTTATCTGCAAAGATAAACTATCCACATGTTTGTTTTTCCCCTTCTTTACCTCTAGTTAGTGGGCTTATTACCAGGGAGGTACACTAGGAATGCAAATAAAACTTAAGATAACAACCTTGCCTCTTTTCCATGGGGTCATAGGGTTGTGTTTCCCCAGTCCCTTATACATCTGTTTGAGTTTTAATTAGGTCCTGTTGAGTATCTTCCTCCTTCCCACCCACTCCCATCCCACCCTTGCCTTTTTTTTTTTCACAAGGTATGTGTACAAAGCTAGCAGAATGATTCTGCTCTTTTGAAAAGTAGGTCAGGCAGTGAACTCCTGGTAGGATGAGGCAGCAGTTTGTTGGGTAACAGCTCAGCAATAAACTGGAAACTTTTGTCATAGTGGATATTAAACAAGTTCCTTCCTGTAGTCTAGTATTTTTTTTCCTCTAATTTAAAAACCATCCTTGTTTTTTTGTCATTTGCAAGACATATTTAGCACTGTCCTCAAGAACTTCAAGGCATTAAAATGACAGCTTTGAAATAGAGGGCATTTTATATCCTGACATTAAGTAAGAGGAGAGAAAAAAGGGAGAGGAAAGGAATAAAGACTGTGGAGAAAAAAAGAAAGACCTGGCAATATAAAATTTAAACCATAGGCTACTGATGGCTACAGGATGAGAGTTTCTGGATGTTGCTCTCACTAATCTGTGTCTCAGATACCATGTGCTTAGCCAAGAAACAAGTTTGATGGGAAGGAGGTTTTCCTATAAAGTGCTGACAAGCATGGTGGTTGGGTGACTCCTCTCTGGAATCGTAGCAGTAGGCGTACTATAGAAGCTCCTACTATCCTTGTGATCTTATTCTTACACCATTATGTGGTGCCTAAAAGTAATATGAGTATAGCCCCGGAAGGAGGTATACTAATTTTGCCATTTTTACCTCCTAACTTTAATTGAATAGATCATAACCTAGAGTCTGTGATATTTTTATATTTATATATCTTTAGAACTTTCAATATAATTTATATATTTTCTAACTATTTCAATATAATTGATTTCCTTTATAACCCTGTGTATTTATTATATTTTATGCATTTAAAAATATTATGAGAAGGGGTTCATAGGCCTTACCAGGCTGTCAGTGGGGATTGTGAAACAAAAAAGTTTAGGAACCCCTTGCCTAGAGGATCAGAGGATTTTGAGCTGGAAGGAAAATTAGAGATTATCCAGTGTTCTCATTTTAAAGATGAGGAATCTGGGGCCCAAAGAGGATAAGTAATTTCTTCAAAGTCAAGAAAAGAGGGAAGTGTGTAGCAAAGCTGAGATTTGAACCCACATACTCTGACTTCAAATTAAGGGCTCTTTCTACCCTGCCTTCTTAATGCATTGTGCTGAGCCAGGCATGATATTGTTATTCAGTAGCAGGAAGGGGATGGGATGGGTGAGGCTAGAGGAATAAGACTAGAAAATGACTTCATTGTTCATATGAGATGGTCCAGCATTTAGTTGTTGTTGTTGTTTGCCCTTCATTCTCAAAGAGGACCATGACATCAGGGAGGTGATGCCATGACATGCAAGTGAATTGGATTTAAGTTAGGGAGGGCTATGCAAAGTCACCAGTCTTTCTCCTCTGGAGCCATCTGGGTCCAGTGGCGAGATATTGATCAGCATGACTGGAAATGGCCCTGGATGCAGTGGGAGATATTGGCCTTTTTCAGCCAAGGTCTTTAATGGGTCTCAGCATCTAGTTGGGAGGAAGGGAAAGGGGCTATAGATAGATATATCACCTACTATGTGCCAATCAGTGCTTAGAGCACTTTCTCTCCCCCCTTCCCTTCCCCTTTCTTTCCTCTCTGTTTTCTCCCCCTCACTTTTTATCCCTCCCCATTTTTGCCCCCTTCCTCTTTTCTCTCTCCCCCTTTTTGTTCCTCTCTCCCTTTCTTCTCCTTACCTTCACTTCTCTGACATCCTCTCCATTTTGCCCATATCTTTCCTACCCTTAAATTTAAATAGGTCATTGAGTGGGAAAAAGTGTGACCCAAGGCCTAATGGTGTGACATGGGCAGAAGGAGGGACCTTACGGAAAAAACAATATTGATCTTTTCTCCTTGGTGTAGAATTGGCTCAGAAATGGATTATTATCACTGGGTAGAAAGACCTGTAAATGTTCGATAAATCACAGAAAAACTGAGCATTTGGGGTATTACTAACCCACAAAGCAAACTGAAAGTCTGTTTGCCCAGAGACAGCATAGAATGATATTTTTTTTTAAATTAACATAAATTGACAGAAGACTTTAGATCATAATTTACACACACACACACACACACACATATATACACATATGTATTTTGGAAAAAGATAAAAATTCTATCCCTTTCAACGTACCCTAGTTTATAGTTTTCTCAGAATCTTCCTTTTCCTTTTATGTTTAAGAAGCAAATAGATTTGTAACATCTTTAAGCAATTAAATACAGGCACACTTCTCTCATAAACACACATACTTATGAAGCCCAATAGGAACATCTGAATATTGGCCATGGGTATTTATAAACTCATGGAATCACAGAATTTTAGACCTGAAAGGGACCTTAGAGATCTTCAGTTTCAATCCTGGCCATTTACAAATTTATGGAGAAATTAAATGCCTCTCAGTTATCCTAACAGTAATAGTCATGTGGGTAAAATATACAGTGTAGACAGGGAATTGTCCATTTTCTAACTGATTTCATTTGCCACAGGAGTGACAGGGTGGGGGGAGGTTAATAAAATGGCAGCTATAATATTCAGAATGTTACAGTTGTTGAAGGAAATGACAGCTAGAGAACAATGCCAGTCTGTCTGTCACTTTTTCAGTCCATGAGGTAATTGTTTTCCACTGTAAGTCTCCATTCTACTCAGGATTTCATACATACATACATACATAATACTGGGGTCACCAGATGTCTTGGCATACAGAAATTGGGTCCTTAATTTGATATATCCAGCCACCTAGACATTGGGCCACTTTCTTCTCCAATACTAGTTTTGTTTTCTCTCGTGCACCTCATTAGGTTGCCTAGTGCCTCACCCCACCCCCCACCCCATCACACCCCAGGCACTCCTCTTCAGAAATGGAGACCTGAAAGCAAGGTCATCAGTTGCCACAGTCAAGATAAGCTATACCAGACAGAATCTGATCTTGTACCTCTCATCACTGCTGTCTCTGTAATGGTATATGCTGTGTAGGAGGTACTGACAACCTTGCCACAAGCTCTCCCTGAGACTAACTCTGATATACACACACCTACACAAAACATGCTGACCATGCTGGGGAAGGAGACCCAGTGCAGGCACCATAGACAACAGTGTCGGTGTCTCCCATCCTCTCTGTAGGCTCTGTAGGGTCTCACGCTGAAACACATCCTACAGCCAGTGATTCCCCTTTTACGTTCTAGTGCTCTTTCAGCACCCAAATCAGCTTTTACATACCACTGTGTCACCCATACACCAGCAGTGTGCGTACTTCCTGACTTCCCCCCCTCCAATACCTTCACATCATAGGATTGCACTTATGCAGTGCAGGGGTGAGTCACAGGAAAAGAATCTGTCTGTGTAAGTGACAGCAGCTACATTTCTCTCCCAGACCTGCAGCTTCCCAATTCCCTGAAATTCCCATAGGCCCATAGGATTGAGAGCTTCAAGAAACACTAGACATCATATAGTCCAGTGCCCTCATTTTAAAGATTGAGAAGCTGAGGCCCAGAGAGATAAAGTTTCTTGCCCTGAGTCACAAAGGTAGTGTATGATCCCTGGCAGGGCAGCCTTTTTATGTGCTATTATAAATAAGGTATAATATAGCTAACCATATGGAATTAATTCACAAAGGGCACTGAGCCAAAATTCAGAAGATCTTGGTTTTAGTTCTGGCTTTCCCACTAAGTTTCTGTGTACATTGGGCCCCTTCATCCCTATGGCCTCAGTTCCCCACCTGGAAAATGAGGACCCGAGGCCTAGACTAGATGAGCTTCAAGGTCTTTTCTATCTCTTCCCTGCTCTTTCCCAGTAAGAAAGAAATCATTGAAAACAAAATCAGTCCCCAGGCTGTATATCCTGTTTCAAGACCCAGTGCCTTTTCCTCTGTACCGGTCAACAGGTCAAGAAGCATTTATTAAACACTTCCTATGTGCTAGGGACCGTGCTAAGTGCTGAAGCCAGTCTTCTCGAGCTGTTTCCTAATCCCACATAGCCCCACCTGAACTACAGCAGAGTTTAGCATAGAGATCCCCAGTCTTTTTGTAAGGAGAAGGTTCCTTTTCATCTTCTGAAAGCACTGAGATTACCTAAGGAGGAGGAAAAGATACTATAAATAGTAAAGCCATTAAGTGGAGTGGGGGAATTGGCACGATTGTCAGCTGTTGTGGAACACAGATCGAGAGACATGGTGGTTACAATTAGCCTAAAGATCTGCTAGGTAAAGCTCAGTCTTCTCACTGGGAACCCATGCTTAGCTGTGTGGTTTAAACCACCCATCTGGTAATGTTGAAGATTAACCCACTAACATTTACATTAGCCACATATTGACTTTGTGATAAATGTACCTCTCCATATATATTATAGTTGTTGGTTGGTTTTTTTTTTAAAGAGGAACCAAACTGTCTAAACTTAGCTTAATTCTCTCATTAAACTTTGTGCTACTAGCTATGTATAATTTGTGCTTAAAGATTGTTCACACTTTAGTAAAGGAGTTTGTACATTATGAATGAGTTCCTGGGTATGTGATGCTCTGAATGACTATGGATAGGTAACTGAGAGATTTTTAGAGATACCTAGGTAGGGTAAAGATAGGCCAGGCTAAAGATAAAAACTATGATGAAGATGATGATGATGATAATATAATAACAATAATAACTGATAATGGACAATAACATTAAAAATAGAGAGAAGAGTGTAAAATTCTGCTTCCCAAATCCCCTAATATCTCCTTGCCATTGACACTTCTACTGTCATCATCATCGATATAATAATTTTATTTTTATTATCATTATTCATGGCCTGTATCTGCAAAATGTCCTACAGTACTTAAACAATTTATTCATAGAAATCTTTTGAGAATCTTAGCAACAGTAAGGATGATTAGTATAATTTCCTGGAAGGTGATTGAAAAAAATTTGGGAAAAGACTGCTTTAGCATTCTCGTTAATTTTGCAGAGAAGTTGCATTTCTTGGAAGATTGCTGTTGACCACTTTTATGTAAAAGACACAAATGACCAAAAATCAAGCTGACACCAGAGAGTTTTTAAGGAAAGTCTTCCTGAGTTCAAATCTGACCTCAGACACTTACTAAGCTGTGTGACCCTGGGCAAGGCATTTAACCCTGTTTGCCTCAGTTTCCCAATCTGTAAAACGAGCTGGAGAAGGAAATGGTAAACTGCTCCAATGTCTTTGCCAAGAAAACCTCAAATGGGGTCATGAAGAGTCAGACACACAACTTAAATGACTGAATAATAACAAAGACTATCAGAGATTCAGAGTGTATATGAACCAATTAAATGTGCTGTCATCCCATCCTTCTGTTCCATAAGGGCCATCTAGAGTCCAACACATGAAGAATGTTAGAGAGGAGCCACCTCAGCATTTCCAATTTCCATTAGGTTTAGGAAATGAATCCTTATGATGACATAAAACAACAGTCTTCATTCTTTGTAAGTGAGCCAGTGCAATGTGTTTGTTTGGAAGGGAGTCCTTTGTAAGAAGATATAGTGTGCTTTGACTATGGTGCCTTGGACCACTAACGTCACCATTTGTGCTCCCCACTATTGTGCCAGAAACAACACCACAAAAACCCTAAAACCCCAAATTCTGTTTTTCCAGGGAGTTGCTCCACAGAGACATTGACATAATGCCCTAAACTTTATTTCAGCTTTCCCAAGACATAAACATAACGTGGCCTTTCAAGGGGGTGGTTTCCTATACAAAAAGACATTGATGAGATTCTCCCAGTACAAACAGTTCAATTCATAATTAAGCTGATTTTTCTTGAACAGTTTACTTTCTTATGCTCAGCCACTAAAGCTGGAAACTTGTGGTCCTGGCCATGGAGGAAAGCAGGCTCATAGATCCCTTTGAACTACTTGAGGAGGAAGAGGAGGAGAGTTAGCATTTATAGAGAGCTTTAAGGTTTGCAGAGCACTTTATATACATTAGCTTGTTTAATCCTCACAACAACCCTATGAAGTAGGCACTGTCATTATCCCCATGAGGAAATTGAGGCACAGAGCAATTGAGTGACTTGCTCAGGATCTCACAGCTATTTAAATATCTGAGGCAGGATTCACACTCAGTCCTGGGATCTATCTACTGTGCCACCTAATGACCCCTTACTGAAAGTGTTGCTCTTTTTAAACAGCTCCAGAAACTTAAAAACTATGACCAGCTCAGTAAACAATCGTGACTCCAAATCACTGATGATAAATCATATTTCCCATCTCTTGGTAGAGAGGTGATCAGCTCAAGGTGGAGAAAAAAGACATACATTTAAAGACCCAACCAATAAGTGGATTTGTTTTGTATGTATTTTTTTAACCAGGGAGGACTTTTATTTTTCTTTAAGGAAGAGGAGAGTTAGGGAAGAAGTAGGGAGGATTAAAAAAGAAAATAGCATCAATGAATCATTTAAAAAAATAAAAAGATAGTAGAAGGATGTTCAGAAGGGGACCCCAACAGGCAGGACAATGTTGGAACTACCAGTTTAAGCTTTAATTATGCCCCCAAAAAAGCCCAAGTTGTAACTACTGGAGATTTTAGGTTTCCTAGGAACTCTTTTAAAAATGTTCTTTGTATATAGGAGTATTCATGTTTGTTGTATTTGTCAAGTTCATAATAATAAAAAGGAAAACTTTTTTAAAAAAAGAAATTGTCAACCTTTGTGATAGAAAGTGGTTAAGTGACTTTGAATCATGCTAATCAGTAGAATATTGAGAAAGGACTCTCTCCAGCTTGTTGTCAGCTTGGTATCTGTGTGGGCTCTAAAATACATCAGAGAGCTATGATTTAATCCTTGTGTATCCTCCTTGCCATTGACAAGAATGACGATCCTCCTGTGAAAGGAAGTAATAGATTGTCCTTATGAGTGACTTGAGTGGCTGTGGCCAAAAAAATTAATCAAATCATGCCCAGACTTTTGGTTCTAAGAGGATCAAGTGAAATAATATATATGAAGTATTTTGCAAATCTTAAAGCACTTTATAAATGTGAGCTATTATTATTGTCTAGACAGCAGGTAAATAATTAACACCAGAGATCTGATTCCATGACATCACTACTATGCTTAACAGAGGTATGTTCCAGGAGCATTAATATTCTTGTAGTGCTTTGCATGGTCAGATTCTCATATTCATTGACTTTGGAGGGAGGCAAAGGGAAGAAAGGAATGTGTTTAGTGCCTGTGAGAAGGTACAGAGAGAAGAGGACCCTTGTCCTAAAATATTTCTCCTGAAAACTTCCTGAAATTCTTCCCTGTGTTCAGTGACCTGAAATTCTAACCATATGAATAATGCTTTGGTTTAACAAGTATCTTAACATGTGAATCATGCTACCCACCTTCTGAGAAGAAGGTGATGAACTTAAGGTACAGAATGAGACATACATTTTCAGACACAGCTAGTGTGGAGACTTGTTTTGCTAAAAGGACTTTGTTTTTCTTTCTTTCTTTCGTTTTGTATGAGAAGCTGGAGGAGTTGAGGGGAGTTATCAATAATGCTGCCAAAAAAAATTTTTTTTGAAAGAAAAGAGGGTGATTGAAGCACTTTTTCAAAATTCACAGAAGAGAATAGAAGGAAGGTCAGTAGGAAGTATAGACAAGCAGGTCAGCTTTGAAAAAGACATATTGGATTTATTATATGTACATATTTTAAGCAAGCTGGACATAATAGAGTTTCCTGATTTTACCTATACTCCTTTTGTTCTATTCTACATTGTATATAGAAGTGCTTGTTTAATTTATTGTTTGTTAAGTTCAAAATTTTAAAAAGTAATCCAAAAATGCAAACACCCTTGGAAAAAATTGACATTGTCAGTTACATCCTAGTGTGAAATTATTGAATGAGAAAATTTTCTCCTTATGCACTGAGGGAATGGGAGTTCTGATGGGCTAGGGAGAAAGGGCATAGATCACTACTTTCTACTGGCTGGATTAAAGTAATACTGCCAGTTTTAAGGCAACCCAGAAAGTATAACCTGGCAGGAGAGATAGGCTGGGAATAGGAGATAGTGAGACGATGCACTAGAAGGTAGAATACAGGTAAAGATTTGGAAAGTGTGAAAGCAATGAAGATAGATTTTGCCTACTTTTATAATTTTGCCTAGGGCCAACTCTGCTTGTTCAAGTCATTTTCAACAGTTAACTTAATTATAGCTTTCTAAAGGGAGCTCTTACATTGTCTGATTTTTACATAAATTGCAACTTTTGATTACTAAAAGCACAGGCGACAGAGTTAAAACGCCAGACTTATTTTCTAAAACACGTGGCTTCTCATGTAAAAGACTCATTTCTCAACAGGAAGTCTTCCCTTACACCACATCTACCATGAAGCAAAGAACCCAACTGTGAAAAGGCTCAGGAAGAGATACTGTAAGATAACCCTGTAGGTTAGTCCAATTGCTTACCCATTCTTCTCTATCTCCCCACCTTTGTTAGCCAAACCCCACCTTCTCTCAGGCAGTGGTGAAGTAAAATAATGAAATGTAAATTCGCAAGTTAACAAGCAGCTTTTGTAGCTTCCCTGAGATTGTGGTGAAGTATTTTTTTTAGAGAAGTGGAAAAAGGAATTATTTCTATTCCATGAATGCTACTCCATTGGCAGCTGGTTTTTTTTTTCCTTGTGAAAAGATAAAACCTGGAACCATGGCAAATTGTGAATTTTCCTCACTTCCCCACCCAAGGGGAAGAGATCTTAGCAATCCATTCTGCAACAAAATCAAGTCAACAAGCATCTATTAAGTGCCTACTGTACACTAGGCACTGTGCTGAGGGGTTGGGCATTTACCTCCTTTCCTAAGGCAATCTATTCCACTTTTGGACAGCTCCTATTATTAGGAAGTTTTTCCATTATATCAGTCTAAATCTACCTCTCTACAATTTTCACCCACTGCTCCCAGTTCTTTTAAGAATAATTCTAATCGCTCTTCTTCGTGACAGTCTTTCAGGTACTTGAGGATAGCCATCATTTGTCTCATAAACCTTCTCAGTCTCCAGACTATAATCCTTATTTCGTTTAACCACATCTGCTATGATAGGCCTTTCAAGTTCTTCTTCCTTCTGATCTCTCCTCTGAACTCTCCAGCTTATCAATGGTCTTCCTAAAAAATATGACACCTGCAAATTTCAACATAGTCCTGCCCTGGAATATGAAGCAACTTATATGGCCCACTGGAGACCACGTTTTTGCTCCGCCTTGCTTCACTTGGGTAGAACTAGTGCATGTTATTTCTAAGTGTAAAGGCACTGCCCACAGAAACAAGTATGCTTACCTGCAGAGCAGCATTTACAATTTTTTGTAAGATACATTTTTGTGTTTTAGAGTATCTTTAGTGTATATTGGCTGAAAAAGAGAAAAGGTGTGTTACTTTTTTTAACTAACAACTTATAACTGTGTCAACACATAAGACAGTCTGTCAAAGCTTACCGCTGGTGTTGCTGCTGTGAATTAATTTTGAACATCAGTTGTGAGCAGTAAACACTTTTGCAGTGTGAACAACTCTTTGTGTAGTATAAGTTGTCAGCAGCTTGCTGTCTACCCTTTAAGGGGAAAAAAAGCAAAAGAAAAAAAAACCAGAAGGTTCCTTGACTGGCATTCAATTAGTTGGAGTATGAGTTACAGAAATTCTCCATGTCTCTCTCTTGTATTTATTTTTCTTCTGTCCTTTCGCTTTCAACCTTTGTAGTGTTTTCCAATCCCTAGAAGTTAATCTTCCTTACTTAACACTGAAATATTTCCTTACTATATTTAGGAATTTGCTGAACTCACTATAGCTAGTAGGGTCTATGGAGGACTCCTGCCTTTAAATCCTGTAGAGCAAGACCTATTTTTATAATAAACATTGTTTGTCTCCCATATCTCTAGTTGAGCCCGTTTGCATTTTATGTTCTTTGACTTGTTCGTTGACCTCTGTGTCTTGTGCAATTTCCAGGTATTTAACTTTACCCACAACTTGTCTCAGGTGACGAATTCTCTTCGAGGAAGTATTCCTAGAAATGACTCTCTCCGTTTCCAGAGCTCATTCCTTTGTCTTTTTCTGTTACTACTTGTAACTTTTATCTCTTGTTCCTAGTAAACTATCATACTAAACCCCCTCCCCATCAACTTGTTAATTTAATTATTTGGGGACTGTCTAATTTTAAATATAGAATTAATCTAATTTTATCTGTGAAGGTGGAAAAAAAATGTAAGCTGCTAATAGATTCTAAGTTCTTTGAGATCAGGGACTGTTTTTTTTTTGTAATCATTGTTTTTTTTAGTACCTAGCACGGTTTGGTTTCCAGTTGATGATGTTTAATACTGTTTGCTGATGCTGTTGATAAAACCAAAGATTTGTGCCTCTGAGACCACATCATGTCAAGTTCTCCTCATGGAGCAAAGTTTCTGTCACTTAAACTTTCTTCCTTTTCTCCATTGTAATCACTTAATCATTGAATTTCAGAGTTGTTAGGGACATCAGAGGGCTACCTACTCTAGCCCATTCCCAAACAAGAATCCCCTCTACATCATACCTAACATTAACATCCAACCTTAAAGAACTCCAGTGAGAGTGAACCTACCTCCAGACCCCTAAGGCAATTTATTCCACTTCTGGACACCAGTAATTGTTAGGATGTCTTTTCTTAGGTCAGGTTTAAATTCGCCTTTTTGCATCTTCCACCTGTGACCACCAATTCTGCCTTTTTGAGCCAAACAAACAATCCCTCATCTACACAGCAATACTACAGATATTTGAAGATAGCTAAATATGCCGGTTTCTTTAACTGAGCCTCATCTTGGCCCTGAAAACAGCCTCCCTATGAGTCAGTCTCAGCTAAATCAATATTTTTTTAAAACTCTGGAGGTCAAATTTTTGATGCATTTGCTCAAATTGTCTTCCTTCTAGATTAACTAACTTTTTGTTTGCTTCCTTCTTCCATCATATGTCTATGATGTGGATAAAATATTATTGGACACTTGTAACAGTTTCATTTTTGTATGTTTGATACATAGACAGTACTGGGACTGAAGACCAGAATTCTAATCCTGTCACTACCAATAACTTGGGAGTTGTTTTGTTAATGTATTACATACTATGTGACCTTGAACAAGTCACTTACTCTAACTTGGGCTTCAGTTTCATGATCTGTAAAGTGAGGACATTGGACTAAATGATCTCACGAGATTTCCAAATCCAAGAACTATATTTTACATTCTCCATTTGGAAGTTTTGAACATGCAACACTTGGGACACCCGGGCAGGGGCGGGGGGTGCTTTCTAAGGTTTATTTACAATCCTTTGTGAGTTGTATGTGCAAAGATTTACCTCTTCTAGTTTGAGAATTTTCTCCCAACACTAAAAAGATGCTGAATCAATCAGCTAACTGAATGAAACATCTTAAAGCGTTTTAATTCAGTTGTGCTAATAGAAAAGCAGCATGGGGTGGGGAAAAGACTGCTAGGTTGATAGGCAGAGAACCTTATTTAGCATCCTAGTGCTGCTGTTTGCTACTTGTGTGACCTTGGGCCAGGCACTTAACCTCTGGGATTTCAATTTTCTCCTCTGTAAAATGAGGTGGTTGAATTAGATGGCCTGTACGGAACCTTCTTACTTTAAATATATGATACTGTTATCATGCCACCTAAATCAGGGGATCAGTAATTTTTATTCAAATAGTTTTAAAACTCAGAACATTTTAGAGTTTTCTTCTGCCATCTTGTTACAGAATGAGGTGGAAGGATCAAATCCTTCAGTTTTCTCGCTTTCCAAAGTGGTAACTAATCCTATCATCAAAAAATTAATTCATTCTTATTGTCCGAACGTTTTAAGGGATAGCTTGCTGAAGAAGCATGCTAAATTGCAAGTGAATTTGCTAGCATTTTCAAGTCCAAGCTCAGAACAGAAGAAATTAATATAAGGATGGAAAGGGATCACTCATGTTTCTTAAAGAAAATCTTAGGAAATTAGCTTAAATTGGAATTTTCAGGGATAAGGGGTAGCAAGGGGCCTGAAGAATTTTACGACCAATATGAATCATTTGTAGCTTCCAAAATAGCAGATTCCTTTGTTTTTGCCAAACTGCAATAATATTAAAGTGGGTTTTTTTAAGTGGCCAAATAATGAATGCATCAGGATGGCATATTGTATACACACGTGTCTTCATGCATATGTGTGTGTCCGTGTGCTTGTGTGTGACTGTCTATTCTAGTGCTGAGTCTTCTTTAGGATTCCCTTGATTAACAGAGATCCTTGAGTATTCTCTGCTTGAAAGACTGAGCAAGAGCCATCCCAGGTGCCTGTGCCTGCTTAGCTCTTTTATGTAACAGGCCTCTGCCCAGGCAGGAAGCATCTCAGGGCCTTATGAATTTTGAGTTTCTGTGAAAACAGCATAAAGGACAAGGTGACTTTGCCTTATGATTAAATACCCGGCACAGCTTCCTAGGATGATGCAAAGACTGACTAAACTCCCAGACATTCAGTCACTGCCTCCTTGAATAGATCCGGCTATGGAATTGGCTATCAGAATGATTCATCATCCTTTTCCCCTCCAAGCTTTCTTTAAAATTTGAAAGAGGATATCACCAATAGAAAAGAGAGGGGAAGACACACAACATACCCACCAAACACATTGACTTGAGCCATATGTCTCAGGTTCATTATTATCAGTGTGATATGTGAGGTCAATTATCAGATAAGATTCTACTGAAACAATGCTTGTGTACAGCTGTTTGAGTTTGCACTCCTTGGTCTCCTTCCTTTGTATTCTTTTAATATCTACCAGTGTTTCCTCTCCTTCATTAGAATTTTTTGATGGGAGCACAGGTATGGGGATACTGCAGTCTGGACCATGGTGTGGTAGGAAGAATGATGGATTGGGAGTCAGGGGACACGAGTTCAGATCCTGACTCTGCTATATAATATCCATGTCACTTTGGGCACATTTAACCTCTTCTGAACATATTTCGTCATTTGGAAAATGAGACACTTGGCTAGATGATTTCTGAGATCCTTTCCAAGTCGTCGTGGTGTGCAATTTCTGATATAGAGATGTCTTCCACTGATGCACATTAGCCACTTCTAGTCTGAGCCAGGTCATGAACCCTACAGGTGTCTAAATTTAAAAAAAAAATTTGATAACTTTATTTCAATATAATAGGTTTCCTTTATAATCTTATATATTTTATTTTATACGTTTAAAAACATTGTTCTTAGAAGGGAGTCCGTAGGTTTCACCAATATGCCAAAGCAGCCCATGACATAACAAGGGGTCCATGGCTAGCATGAGTTGCCTGTGACTTGCTCAGCATCACACTGCTAGTATATTTCAGAGGCAAGACTTCAACCCAGTCTTCCTGATTCTAAGGCTCCCTGACTCTGTCTGCTACCTCATGCTACCTCTCATTCCCATGTGAATACCAAAAAACAAAAAAGCACCATTCTGTGAAAAGACAGTGTTGTTCCACTGAGCTCCATATTTTGGCTCTAACAATGGCAGTAGGGAGTGTTTTGTGAGAGAGCATGTGCATTTCCTTCCATGATGTCATCCTCAGAAGTTAGAGATGTATTCTCAACATCCCGAAAGGCCCCTTAAAATCCTTTCTGGATTTTGCACATATAAGTATACCTAAGCTCTTCTTCAACCTACTTAGAATATACTTTTGTTCTATATAATCCCCTAAACTAATGAACTAGCTTCATGTGTTTAGTACCTGCTGTGTAAAATAGTACTTTTCCTTTTGATTTGTAAAACTGTTTCCTTCAGGCTTTGGAGGGTAACCCACTAATTCTAAGTATTCTGAGATTTTGGGAATAAATTAATGCTCACCACATCCATATGTTTTAAGGATATCTTGAAGGACCAAGAAACAGTTCATACACAGTGCATTTGCACTAGAGGTAGTAGGATGAAAATTTTTATTTCAAAATGAAATTATAGTGTCTTCTTGTAGTGTTTGTATTTAAAGTACATTTGCACGAATAGGAGAAATTGTAGTTTTTTTTTAAAATTATTTTCAAATTCTTGGTTCAGTTAACACACCTGGTCCTTCTAGTTGTCTCTACAAACTAGAGGCGATGGGGGTGGTATTCTTTAGAGGAGAGCCTTCAGTAGGGAGATGGATCATTTGAGCTGGCCCTGTGTGCCCCCTCAAAGTGGTTAACTAACACCATTCTTCTAAATTAAAAGGAATTTGGAAACGAATGAGTATTATGGCAAGCCTTAAAGAGTTAAAAAATAAAAAATTTTGTAATGGGAATATTAAATGTATGTCATGTAAAAAGCAAATGTAAAATACTTAAGTGACAGGTGGCATCATTTGAAAGAGATGTGGGCGCTGTTCATGGAGTGGTACTCATACACAGCTGCATTAATTTGCCTAATCACTGGATTGCCATAACCAGTGTCTATAAATAAACACACAAACTAATCTTTTGATTATCCTTTTTTTAATGTGCGTGTTCTTCTCCTTCCTTTTTTCTTCCTTTCTTTTCTTTTTGTTATGGTTGAATCAGATCTCAAAATCAGTGCTTCTTCAAAACCTTTCATTAGAAATAAATTCAAATTTCATATATTCCAAAATGACCTGCTAGAAGTATCTTTTATTTTAGAAAAGGAAATGGGCTCTAAGATCAATTCACCATGGTAAATGAGAGATGAGTGTCCCTGACACTTCAAATTTCTCATATGCCAGCTTACAGGTTTTGACCTTTCTCGATTTTGAGTGGACCTCCTTTCCTGGCTGACAGCCTTCAATGTTAGCGTTCCTGCCTCAGGCTATCAATAGGCCTTAGAAGAAATAAATGAACAAAAATCCGGAAACCAAGAAAAACCTCGAGATGTGTTCCCAAAGTTGGTTTTTTGGTGTTGTTTTCTTTTGTTCTTTTAAGTCTAACTCCAGGTGCTTCTTAAATAAAAGGAGCTGAATTTCAAGCATCCAGTTAACTGAATCGTAACTTGTCCATTGAAGTGATTTAGTTTCCTGCAAAGAGCCAGCAGAGGTTGTGGCCTAGGTAGGTGCTTTCTCAGCACCATTTGAGGTTGGTAGCTGGGTTGAGGATACCCTTGTTGTACAACAGCCTTTTGACTTGCTTTTCTGATGGATAAGACCCAACTAGGTAAATTAATTATATTCCACAGCTTCATAAAAGATATTTGCCTGAATCTGAACCTGAAACACAACTTAGATATAATAACGTCACTATCTACTTGCAGTCTATCTCAATACCTACCTTAAGTCTCAAAAGAAATTTAGCTGGGGCGGGGGGTGGAGGAAGGAAGAAAATCACTCTAAGTCCACTGGCTATAGCCAACATGGGCTTTGTACATGCTCCATACATACAGTCTTTCTTTTCCCCCTACAGTGCAAGAAAAAAAAAATAGTCAAAAACTAAAAAGAATTTAGCCATGTGTTCATCTTTCTCTTCTGCTTTCAAGCATTCCTTTCCTGTAAACCTTTCTTTGTTCCCACAAGAGACAGAGAGCTGTGTTTGATACTGATATTGATGTAGACTGCCTTCTTTGTGTCCGCCTCACTCACTTTGTATTTGTTTGGCAGAGGCTAGTGATGGCTTTCTTACTGGAGGTATTTTTAGTTGAGGACAGTGTTTCTCAAAAATGCCTTTGCAAGTGCTTGGTCATGCAGAGCCAGGTTCATGTCTCTCTGTGGATCCCCACTGAAGAGCTTTGAGTCACAGTCCCGTGAAGACGTCGACACAGATATGAATTTGGTCCATGGTGCGTTTCATCTGGACAGATAAAGCTCTCAAAATAAAAAGGAGGAGAACAAGATTACTAAGTGGAAATCTTTTCTCATACATTGTAGATCTCAGCTGCCCACCTAATTAACATTAAACTTGAAAACACATGCAGATGTCTTCTTTATGTGATTCAGTAAATAAACTTACTTTAAGTCAATCTTGCAAATTAATAAGGAACCACACCCTGGGAGGCAGCCCAAAACTTGGCAAGGCCACTAAATAAATATTTAAATCAAAAGAGGGTGAGAGCAATTATATTTAGTTTTTTGTATATGTACACATTTATAGTGTAATGCCTTATATTTATATATAAAGAAATACATCATTTACATCTTATCTTTGTGTTCATCCTTATTACTTTTGTCTGCTAAGGACATAAGGTGGCTTTCAGTAAGCTGGGTGTGGCTAAGACAGAAAACATCCTTTTGGGTAGATACAGAGTTGTACCCACGTTTTGTGGACTTATAGATTGAACAAATATAAATGGGCCTGTATAGCACCTAGAAAGCCCGTGGGGACAAAATTTGCAGCAGCAATGACACAGTTAGCGGGACTAACTACTTGGAGACGTGTAGACTTTGACTGTGTGTTCTCATTAACCTGATTTGTAATCTCACATATATCTTAAGTGCCTTATAAGGTTTGACTATTGACGTGAGAAGAGGTTTTCTGTGTTAAAATGGCCTAATAGAACTTGACCCACTCTAATTGCAGAGAACCACTTAGAGTCTTTCAGAACTGATAGATGCTTTAACAGACTTCAGAAGAGGGTTTATAGTCATGCAAATATTAGCTTACTTCCCAGTCTAGAGAAGTGCAGAAATCAGTACAATGATGAGCATACTTGGGAGGTACTTGTGAGATATTCAGCCTTGAAAACTGCTTTGATGAATTATGGAACTAATTGTGCTTCTTTTTCTCTAATTCTCACTTAGGGGTTCATTCTGATAGTTTATCCTAATAGTGACTAAGTGGAACAGTAGGAGTCAGGCTGGGATGGAGCCAGGGGCAGGTTGGAGCCAAGGACTGTTACAGTTTTCATTGTGAAATCAGAAATCGGCAAACTACAAATCAGGGCTCAATTTATTGTTTTCTTGATTGTCTAGACTTAAGAAAGTGATGAGGGAAATGTTAATAATGCATATTAAACTTAAAAGCGTCATGAGTGCATTTTTTTTTTATCCCAAGGATCCGGTTGTTAAACACTTGCCAGCACACTGCTAATTGGAGTCCTTACTCCGAGACTGTTTTGTGACCTGGTCAAGTCACTCTATTTGTGAACCTTAGTATATGCATCTGTAAAATGGGGATAATAATGTTAGCTGTACTACACAGGGTTGTTGTGAAGAAAGTGTTGTGTGGTGATATGAATCTGAGCCTATTTTTCTCCTCTTACCTCAAGGCAGAGTTCAAGGCCATTGTGGTTTTGAATGGCCCCATTGGTTTTTCCAGACTTAAGCAAAACCCATTTGGCCAGAGATAGGAAGTGACACATAACAAATCAAATTGATACTACTGTGATAGTTAAGAACAGGTGCTCTTTCACACACAAAAAATAGCCTTTTAAAAAGTCGGGCCCTAAAATTATCCTAGGTATAAATTTAGTCATTTTCCTTTTGAGGTACATGTTTTCCATTATTCAGTATCTATTATAGTGTTCCTTTTCTAATCATAGAGAGGTTCTAAATATTCTTGTCATTTTAAAAAATCACTTCAGAAGCTCTAGTAAATGTTAATTATATTTTACCAGTAGCATTTCGAATTATTGGGTAATACCACGTCCTGGATATTTTCAATAAGCTATTACTTTTCCAGATGCTGTGGAGTATTACCTATTTTTAGAAAGCTGTTGGTGCAGCTGCTCAGCTGTTCTATCCATTTCCAATTTCAAGTTAGAAGTTTCAATTCCATCCATTTAAACTTCCTATCTTGAAATAAACCCATATCACAAAATCAGGTGAATGATTTGACCATCTCTAAGACATTTCTTTGTACCTTAAGACCTTCCAGTAATGGCAAATGTTTTTGTTACTGTACTAATAAATTCACTATAATTAAAGCGTTTTAAAAAGTTGACTTCTATCTGATGCATACATCTTTCCTGTTAATGTTTTCCTGTACTGTGTAATGTTATGGTATAAGTTGTTGGAAATAAACATTTATTTTGATAAAATTTACAAATTGTACTTGGGGTGTATTAAGCCTTGGATAGTTTACATCATCATCACCACCGTCCCGTAGAAGTGAAGTACTTATATTCACTGTTCAAGTTAAACATTGCTTCTCTCCTTGAGGAGTTTGCAGTCTAAAAGTGATAGCTTCTCTACACACAATCATATAAAGGCATAGGCAATACACACTGTTGTTGTTGTTCAGGCTTTTCAGGCGTGTCTGTCCAACTCTTCGAGACCCTATTTGGGGTTTTCTTGGCAAAGATACTGGAGTAGTTTGCCTTCCTTCTCCAGCTCATTTTACAGATGAGGAAACTGAAGCAAACACAGTTAAGTGACTTGCCCAGGGTCACCCAGCTAGTAAGTGTCTAAGGCTAGATTTGAACTCAGGTTTTCCTGGCTCCAGCCCAGTGCTCTATCAGGAGTGGGGGACCTGCAGCCTCAAAGCCACGTGTGGCCTTCTAGGTCCTTGGGGGAGGCCTTTTGACTGAATCCAAGTTTTACAGAGCAAATCCTTTTATGAAGGGGATTTGTTCTGTGAAGTCTGGATTCAGTCAAAGGGCCACAGGGCCGTTGACCTTTGCCAATCTCTGTCTTTAATCTGCATTCACAGTTTGCCCTGAGTTCATTGTTCAGAAAAACTATACTCTCAGTGCCTGATTCCACTCCTACCTCAGCTTCTTAAAGAACAGTTCTATTTTTGGCCCAAGTCTAAGGTGTTCTTGTTGTCCAGGGGCAGAAAGTGGAGGAAGTTAAAAAGGTACCCTCTGGGTACAAGTGTGAATTCAGGAATGCAACTGGCAATTTTATTCCCATACAGAAAGGGAATGCTAAGATATAAAGAATCATAAAATGATTACATTCCATTGAGAGGCTAATATGCAAGCAACATTAGGACCTTCATAACAGGGCTATTCATTAACTATTTTACATTTCATCATCACTGACTATAGCCCAGTCAACACAATTTTGCTTTTTTTCTTTTCTGATGCTTTCTCTCTGTGTGGGCAGTTATGTCCCCCTTGGCCAGTCTGCAACTGCCACTACCACCGTTGCCGCTACAGTTGCTCCAGTGGAGGATTCCCTGCTGCTTGGGTACCCAGGAACAAGGGAAGATGCCAACTCTCTTTCAAGATCTCTCAAGATCCTATACCAAAGGAAAAAAGACAAATGGCAGGCAGCCCCATCCTAGCCAGAGGATTGCCTAGGAGGCCACATACTCACCAGACAGCAGGTTAAGGGGAAGTTCCCCCTGCCCCGCACACATGCACACCGTATCCCACATCAGCCCCTAGAGCTCAACAAGCTGCCCGTACATTTTGAGGCAGGCAGGAAAGAGTGGGTGGAGGGGTGAAGATTGCCCATTTATTATATTCACAATTCTAGCCCAGCAGCCAATTACAAGTGCCCTCATTGAAAATAAGAAGCAGAAGATAACTGCACCTCCCTGAAGTCAGAGAGAAGAGACTCTTATCACACAACCCCAAAGGGGTGGTACATTGGATTTTGAATAAAATCATTTCTTTATATTCCTGAGTTTAGATCTAGGGTTTTTTTTTTTCAAAAGAATAAGTTTTTCCCACCAGAACTAAGTTACTTAAAATGATAGTTCTAGCACTAGAACTACCCATTCGTTATAATTCCACAAATGTAGATGCAACAGCAAACTCAACTGTCAAGGAATTCAAAGTCCACTAAGAGGGAAAGCCATGCATACAAATAGCTGTTACATGTAGACAAATAGGAGAGGTTCAGGTGGCGTGATTTCAGAAATCTGGAGGGAGAGACAGAGAGAGAACGAGGAAAGGAAGGAGGGAGAGAGATCCCTTTCAGATAGAAGGCTTGAGAAAGGCTTCATGAAGGAAATGGAATCATAATCGAGCCTTGAAGAAAGAAGACTTTCTCAGACAGATATCAGGTGTGGGGAAGAGTCAGGTTTGGGTGATAATATGAGTAAGACATGGACATAGAAAAGCCATGAGAACAGAAGAAAGATACTAGTCTAGTTTGGTTGGTACACAGAGTACAAAGCTGATGGTCATATAGCTCTTTAAGGTTGCAGAATGCTTTACATCTCTTATTTCATTTGAGCCTCATAGCAACCCTGTGAACTTGGTGCTGATGTTATCCCCATTTTACAGATGAAGAAACTGAGGATAGGGAATGGTTAAGTGACAATGAGAATTTGAGAATACATAACAAAAATAAGAGTTGATCAGCTGCACCTTCTCTCCATTATCCTAAGTAATCATTGCCCCATCCACTCCAAGCAATATTCTTCCCCCTTCTTTGATCCTCTCTTCCCTCAAAGAACCAAATAAAAAATAAAATATATTTGTTTTGTTGTCTTTTCCATCCTTCACTAACCCAACTCATTCAGAATTTAGTACCTATTCCGTATCACCTTTATCTTCATCCTCCACTACCTTCGCTTACTTCTGTCTTCTGAATGTCTTTAAAACCCATGTTTGTTGACAAATTCACTCTGCCTGCTTATTGATCACTTTGGACAATGCCTCATTTTCTTCCTCATCAGAATTGTTTCTCTTTATTTATGTATTTAGAATTTTATGCTTGAAAGCTTCCAATTTCTCCTGGAATAGTTTCCTCTGTTGATTTTTAGGCCATACAATCATACCTATTCTTTCTCTGAACGTTTAGAAATATACTCTCTTACCATCTATGCACATGTAATACTATACTTGACGTTCCTTTTCTTAATCACGAATTCTGTGGTGATTCGAATGATTTTTCTCAAAGTTTCCATCATTTTCACTTCAGCTAGTGGTTTCTTCTTGTTGGTAAGAATCAGGCCTAGAATAGAATTTCCCATGGTGGTTCCTCTGACTTTTGAAGCAGGAAATCACCATTAAGGCAAGTCAAGAAATTACGAGCTTATCTCCTTTTGGCAGAGAGGGGGTTCCAGCAGATGTCTGGATAATTGTAAATCTGCCATCACAACTCTATCATGTTTCCATACCAAGCTTGTAATATGTTTCCTGAATTCCTTATCTATTTATTCTTTTTATTCAGGTAGCCTGTAGTGTGTATATATATATATATCACTTCTGTTTTTGCCTCCATTGATTATCATTATTATTATTATGCATCCTCACTCTGGTTCCTTGATTTTCTCACATGAGTTTATCTGTATGAGTTTCTGTACCTTAACAGAATCTTACTTATTTCAATCATGGACCTCAACCTAGGCAGCTATATGGAATGCTGAACCTGGAGTCAGGAACACCTAAGTTCAAATCTGACCTTAGACACTTATTGACTATGTGACCCTGGGCAAGTCACAACCTCTGTCTGCCTCAGTTTCCTCATCTGTAAAATGGCTATAATAATATCTACCTCCCAAGATTGTTGTAAGGATCCAAAATAATATTTTAAGCCATTTTGTAAACCTTAAAGTCCTAATATAAATGCTAGCCAAAAAAAGTGACAATGAGACCTATGAGGTCAAATATACTTCCTCATAGTTATTTGGATCTTTTAGTCATTAACGCTGTTGCTTTGTGCATTTGGGTATAGACATCTAAGGACATGGATGTGTTATCAACTCCTTTCTTGAATTTTATCTCTTCAGAATTTAGAGGTATCTCTACTATTCTTAACTAAACTGTAGCTATTCACTATAGTATTTAGTTTGGTAGATATATGTATAGACAGTTTTGTCATTCTTCTTAAATTTAATGCCCTTTTGGCTAAATTTGAAAGATACACTCCATTCCTGACCAGGAACCTGTTGTTCTCATGTTCAGACATCCAAGTCCCATTCTCAGAGACCATTTTCCTAACTAGCCATTCATTTCCCAGATCTGCCTTTCTTTTCTGAAGCTATTGCCATCAAATGGCAGCAGGTGTGAAAACACCAACTGTACCCTCAAAGTCTTGAGTTTCTTGCCCAGTACTTCATAAACTCTAGTAATGCTTTCTAGATTACTTCTGGGAGTATCATTTCTGCCCACATGAATCACCAGACTTCTGGTGATTGGCTAGCAGTCACCTGGTTTGGCAGATTTGGGGAGCTTCTTCATCCCATTTTATGTTTCACGCGTAGGGAAAACAGCAGACCTCTCTTTTATTGCTATCAGGTTGATAGACTACCACCTTGGTCTCTGTCGTGAAGAAATTATCTATCACCACTACTTATCCCTTCTTCCTTTAGCCTTTACTAGATAATTTCTTCCTAAAAGAATCCGTAGACCCATGTCATCATCCCTTGGAGAACAAGCAGTGACTTCCTCTTCAGTGCATCCAGCTCCCGTCTTCAGTGTAAAGCAGAGGAAGACTAGTAATCTCTCTTCAGTTTTCCTACTTAAAGACAGTTAAGATGGTATGTATTAATATAATTAATATTAATGTCATCCCAAGACTTTAGCATGCAAATTAAAAAAACACTTGTGTAATTGGGAAATGAAAACTGATCATTTGTTTTATATGATTAACTGTAGTCTGTGCTTTTTCACAACCTCTCATCCATAGAACATCCTTGCAAAACAGGTAGGAGGAAAGAGCTATTGTACTACTTTTCCACCCCAAAGAAGGGAAGGGATAATGTCATCACTATGCATGGCGGGGGAAATCCCCTTAGGGGCAAACCCAGCAGCATTTATTCTTTTTTCAGATGCACAGAAAAGCTGTCAACAATTTTCTATGCCAGTGTGAAGGGGCTCAAGGAAATTGTATTTTTCAGGGTCTTTGGAAGCTGCCACCTTCAGGTAAAGGAAAGTTGCTTGAATTTGGCAGAAGTCTGGGTAGAGTAGAGGACTGATAAGTCCTAGACTCCTGGGATTCTTAGAACATTAGCTTTGAGAAAGGGCTTTAGAGAACATCTTAGCAGATGCAGAAACAGAAGCCCAGAGAAGTTCAGCCTGGAAGTACTAGGTATCATACTTCCAACCACAAAAACCAATGCTCCTTTCTTTTACATTGTACTGAAAGGGCAGAAAAAAAATAAGTTCTAAACTCTGTCTTCAAAAGGGACATATCATTGTAACATCCTATCACAGAAGAGGAAAACCGGGCAAATAATCAGTCTGTGGCACAGACAGAAAGGATGGCAGCTGGTATGGCAGAGAGCATTGGAAGGTTTTTTTTAATGTGTTTTGTTTTGTTTTAAAGACTGAAAATCCCTAAGCTCAACTCCACCTTTTTTATGACCATTTCTCTACCACATATTTGAGTTACGAGGGCTTTAAGGCATTTTTTCGTGGTATGTATGAGTCAGTCAGCACTCTTCTCAGACTGTGGGAAAGGATGAAAGTCCACTTAATAACCAATGTGTGTGTTGGCTGCCTCTTCTGGTGTATCTCTCTGGGATCTCAGCCTAGTAAAGCTCTGTTTCCCAGAAGCATGAGGATGAGTTGACAGAATGCACCATCGTTGGTTTGGTGGTTCTTTTTCAGTAAAGGATGATGCAAGTGTTACCCAGCATCCACTCATCTCCCATGAGACGACCTCCTGACCTTTCCTTATGCTGCATATTGGAACAGGAAATAGCGCAGATCTTAAAATGTCACCTATTGTCATGTGGCAATAGAAGCCAGGAACTTAAGCAGATGGCTTCAGTCAGATTTCTATCCTCCTTAAAAAATAATAGTGATAATTCTGTCTGTTATAAAAGCTTTAACTTTCCTCTGATCTCCTATCTTTTAAACATTTTATAATTCAGTGGTTCAGGGATCCATATTTCCATCAAATGTGGATTCACTGTCCCTCTGGGGGACCCGGCTTACAACTTCTCTGGAGCACCATAGTGGATTGACTTCCTGAGTTTTGGTGGCCCTCTTTCTAGTGATGGCCTTTCTGAATCAAACCAGGCTGATGGTCAGACTGCAGACCTGTGGTCCGTTGCCAGACTGTACTATCCTCTCAAAGGTTTTATAGCTTGAAAGAACCTTGCAGAACTTGCTGGACTGGCATAGCTTTCCAGCAACCTCAGGGTCATCCTCCCCCCATGCCAAGGTATATGATTAGGAGTTTAATATAAGTTATTTTTAGATGGGAGGCAGCACTGCTTAGTGGATAGGGACTTGGTCTCTTAAACATGAAGACGACTTCATTTCTTCCTTTTACTGGCTGGGTGGTCCTGCTGAAGTCACCGTACCCATGCCTCTAGGCAGCTCTCTAAGACTGTAAATTACAGAGGTGCTGACCTGCGTTAGAAGAAAGAGATTCCTCATCGGACAGTTCTCTATGTCAATGAAATCAGAGGTCCAGGCCCTTTTCCTGTCATTAGATTTAGAGGGCAGCATGGTGTAGTAAATAGAGAACTTCATTTTAGGAGTCAGAAAAAAAGACTAGCATCTGAGTCCTGCCCCTGACACGTACTACCTGTGTGACTGAGCAAATCACCAAACCTCTTGGGTGCCAATCTATAATCTCTAAGATTATAGATTGCAGAAAAATGCTGATTTTCATTAGTAGAGGCAGCTAGGTGGTGCGGTGGATAGAGTACAGGGCCCGAAGTTGGGAAGACTTGAGTTCAAATCCAGCCTCAAGACACTTATTAGTTTTGTGACCCTCACCTTCTGCTTGCCTCAGTGTCCTCAGATGTAAAATGAAGATGATAACAGCTCCCAGGGTTGTATCAAATGAGCTGATATTTGTGAAGCACTTAGCACTTAGCACTTGCTTAATCATGCTAGTTCCCTTCCTTTTGCCAAGAGTTCCCTGCACTAATGAAATCACTGGTTCAGACCAAAAGAATTAGCCATTATAATGATAATGGTGATAAAGTGAACAAAGTCCCCTCACCCCATAAGTTTTGTTAAATTAGTGATATATGACTAATTCTATGTCATCTCAAGACATCCCCCAGGTGAGGAGGTGGGTTAAAAAAAAAAAAAGGAAGTGAACTGTGTCTGGTTTCATTATGATGATCAGCCCTCCATCAATCCTCGTCTCACGGACAGGACTGCATAGCAGGCCTACGCTCTGGAATCTGCTTCATGATTAAACATCCTCTTGACTTAGATAGCTCCATGTAGAAGAAATAAATATGAATGCAAATATTTATTCAGAATTTCCTCTCGCAATTTACCAAGAAGGATTATCCACACATGTGCAACTGAGCTAGTTCCTAAAGGGAGTTGTTTGTTGGATGATTTATCCCCTATCCTCTTTTGAAAACACAATACAGTTTCCTGGCAGAATCCCTTTGGCGCAGTTCTCTTTCATGTTTTCCTTTGAAATAGGTAACAAGAAAAACATTCTTGGAAAGATCCCTTCCAGCTCTGCATCTAAGCCTAGGGTCCTTATCTATGACGTTCAACACCCTGGCACATAGTAGGTGCTTAATAAAGGTTGTTGACTGATTGATTTCATTCATCTATCAGCAGCTTGTTGGCACAGAAATTTTGGGAGCGCATCTACTAAGGCATAAAGGAAGGCTTGCAATCTGTCCCAGTAAAGATATTGAGTACCCACACAGATGAAATTACAGGTCATTAATATACTGAATGATATTTAATGTAGTGAAATTGAGGGGGTTTGTTTTTCAGGGGGTTTTTTAACTTGATTAAGATAATAAGGTGTGAAAATCCAATGAGAAAAATCCAGTTGCTTTGGGAAATTTAATAGCACAAACATCAATTTTGAAATTTTTGGTTTTTCTAGAATTATCAGCAATGCTCTTCCTAATCTGTCTGACCTTTTCACAAGGGAGGGGGAAAGTGTGGAAAGGATCCTTCCTCAGTCTGAAATGGCAATGGCCCAACCTTGAATGGACAGTGTCCACTTGAGTGGACGTAAGGGAACACTACTGCATTAGGAAAGTTAACCCTTCTTTGTTCTTGTCCAAAATATGGCCTATCAACTTTCCTCCTCTTTGTCCCCAAAATCAATTATTTTGTTTGATAGAAAGGCTTTTAAGTGATTTTGTTTGATAACCAGAGTTATATTTCCTTTGCTCTACTACTAATAAGAAAATGCCAGCTATTTGTTTGGCACTATAAATTGACATGGTTTAAATGAGTATTTTGATGTTAGGACTCAGTATTTAAAATTCAAAGCTTGGAAAAATCATCCCTCAAAATCGATTTTTGATGACTTGAATGGAAAACATACCTGTGGTTGGCAACAGAAAAATTGCTAGTCTCGTAGGTTTTTTTTTAAAGGCAGTTAAAAACAAGGATGCAAGATGAAAGAGTTCATAATTATTTTGAGAAACTCCTAAAGAGAGTACAACATATGTATAGTCTTTAAAAAGAGAAAAAGAATTAACTATGCATTTATGTTGTGCATTTGCCTATTTATTAAAGTAACTTTAATTGTACTTTTATTTTCCTGGCCACAGTTCAGTCTTTGTATCGTGTGTCAGACCGTTGCTGGTTTGATTCCCATTGGCACCATCAGGCTGTTAATTTCACTCTTCATAAAATGTGTTGCAAAATGTGTATTTAAAAAAACCACAAGATATCAAAGTCTTAAGGGATTTTTTTTTACATTAAAATTTTGCTTAGTTAACCCTGAGTCGTCTTTGGATGTCAAGAAGCTTAAATTGTATAAAATCATTGAGAGCAGTGTCTCTGCTTAATTCATCTTTGTGTAGAGTCATGCTACATGTTATCTGTGCTTAAGAAGGAATTGATTTTATGTGAGGTGTCTTGGTATAGTGTGGGTGGGACTGCTGGACTTACAGTCAGGAAACCTGAGTCCAATCTCACCTCTGACAACAACCTCCTTATCTCTGGCTTCTTCCCTACTGCCTACAAACACATCCATATCTCTCCTGTCCTTTAAAAAAAAACAAACCCTAACTTAATCCAGCCATCCACACCTAGATATCATCCTATATCTTTCCTCCTGTTCTCACTAACCTGCTCAAGAAAGCCATTTACACCAGGTTATGTTCTCACTTCCTCACCTCTCACTTTTTTCTAAACTCTCATCATACAATTGAAACTACTTTCTCTTGTAATGGCTTTTTTTCAGTCCTTTTCCTTCTTTATCTCTCCTTGCCCTTTAACATTGTCAATCACCTTCTCCTCCTGGATGCTGTCTCCCAGTTGTCCTTCTAGGTGGATCATCATTCTCAGTAACTATAGGAGTCCATCCCCCAGGTTCTGTCCTGGGCCTTCTGATCTTTTCCTCCTGTGCTATCTGTTCAACTGTTCAATTGTTCATGGGTTCAACTGTTAATTCCCAGGTCAGTATATCTTTCTCTCTCCATTACCAACTGCCTTTTGGACATCTTGAATTGGCACCACTATCATCTCAAATTCAACATGTCCAACACAGAATTTATCATCATTCCCTCTTCCAAACTTTTCTGTTACTGTCCGGGGTATCACAATCTTCTGCATCACCCATGTTCTCAACCTTCGTGTCATCCTCATCTCATTTACACTGATCCCACACATCCATTGCCAAATCTTGTCATCTCTACTTTTACGCCATCTTTCCTAAACACTCCCTTCTTTCATTCAGATAGCTACCACCCTCATCACTGCTCACCTGGATTATGGTAATTGCTTTCTGGTTGGTTTCCCAGTCTCAAATCTCTCCTTGCTCCAGTCTGTTCTCCACCCAGCTGCCAAAGTGAATTTCCTCAACTGCAGGTCTGAGGAACCATGCCATCCTCCTCTTCAATAAACTCCAGTGGTTCCATATTGCCTACAGTATCAAATATAAAATCTTCTGTATGGCATTTAAAGTCTGTTGTATTCTGGGCCCTTCCTACCTTCCCAGTCTGATTATGCTTTACTATCCTCCTAACACTTTGCAATCTAGCTGTACTGCTATATAGACAAACACTCCATCAGACCACCTCCATGCATCTGCACTGGCTTTCCTCCATCTCTGGAATGCTCTCCCCTCTTCCCTATACTTTCTGTCTTCCCTGGCTTCCTTCAAGACTTAGATCACATCTTGCCTTCAGCAAGAGGCCTTTCACAGCACCCACCCCTCCCTGCTGAGAGTGTCTTCCCTCTGAAATTACCTCTCATTTAAATTGTATATATATTATGTGTATGAATTTATTTGCATGTCATCTCTTCCATTAAAATGTGAGGTCCTTGACAGAAGGATATGTCTTTACCTTTCAGAGAATCCTCAAGACTTATCACAAGGCCTGGCACATAGTAAGTGCTCATTGATTAACTCACTATGACCATGGACGCTTAGCTTGAGTGCTAGTTTGTTCATCCGTAAAATGTGGGTAATGACTTCTACAGTATCTTCCCGGGTGAAAATAATGAATATCAAGTATGTAAATGTCAGGCGTTATTAACGGAATAAGCACGGTGTGGTGAATAGAGTAGTGGCCTAAGCATCAGGAGGGCCTGGGTTCAAGTCTACCACTGAAGCATATTGGTTCTGTGGGTCTGGACAAGGCACTTAACCTCTCAATGCCCCCAAAACAAGTCTTTCTAAGACTATTAGTTGAAGAATAGATGCCATATACATTGATAAAGGGAATTTCCTTATTGGGAGTTCCCTACATCAGGAAAATCATAGGTACGTCTACTTCAAAAACAAACAAAAAGTACTTCCGATAATCTGTGTAAAGATAATCCACAGTTATCTGAACATAATAGGTAACCCAGAACAGAACAGCCCTAACTCGTGATTTGTGTTGTTGTTCAGTTATTTCTGTCATGTTCTACTCTTTGTGACCTCATTTGGGTTTGGTTTTTTGGTTTTTTGTTTTGTTTTGGTTTGGTTTTTTTGGCAAAGATCCTGGAGTGATTTGCCATTTTCTTCTCCATCTCCTTTATACAGATGAGGAAACTGAGGTTAATAGAGTTAAGTGACTTGCCCAAGGTCACACAACTAGTGAGTGTCTGAGACCAGATTTGAACTCAGGAAGATGAGACTTCCTGACAGCAGGCTCAATGCTCTACTAGGGTGGGGAACCTGTGGCCTCAAGGCCACATGTGGCCCGCTAGGTCTTCAAGTGCAGTCTTTTGACTGAATCCAAACTTCATAGAACAAATCCCCTTAATAAAAGAATCTGTTCTGTAAAACTTGGACTTAGTCAGAACGTTGCGCACAAGGACCTAGAAGGCCACATGTGGACTTAAGGCCCTGGGTTCCCCACCCCTGCTGAGTATCCACTGCACCACCTAGCTGCCACCACGATTTATGAAGTGTCTTGATTGAAGAAACTATTACCAGCAGCAATGGCTGCTCCACGTTTCAGTTTTCATTAGAAATAGGAGAGGCACGGTGTAGTGGATAGAGTGTTTGTTTAGAGTTGAAAGACCCGAGTTTGAGTCACAGTTCAGTTATTACCTAATCATGTGATCCTACCACTTCAAGCATACTAGTGGCTATTAGTGGCCTGAAAAAAAAATTAATAAAATTTTGAAAATAAGCAGGCTTCCAGTAGTATAGACTAGAAGTTTGTTTTTAATTGAAACTTTTGCCCAGAGTTTTATCATTTTTCAGCTGTCCCTTCTCCTCCCCACTTGCCCAAACAAAACCACACAGATGTCTGGTAATAATAATGAATTACTCTTTTTTACTCTCTCTATATTAGGTGAAAGCTCCTTAACTGTACATTAGTATAGTTGTAGTGGTGTAGCCAATAATAACCTTTTCAGTACAAAGACTAAATATCTTCAAAATGACTTCCTGAAGAACTTCAGAAATTCTTCATTACCTTGAAGAACTATGCAATGGGGGGAAAAAAACATTGGATTTGTCATCAGGGGACCTAACATTCAAATCCTGGCTCTACTACTTACTATTCTGTGACCTTGGGCAAGTCATTTGTTGTCTTGAGACAAGTTACTCGACTTCTCTGGGTCTCGGTTTCCTCAACTGTAAAGTGGCCTCCGAGGGCCCTTCCATTCCTACATCTTAGATCCTTATCAGTAAGATTCATTACCAGCTCGATGGCACATCAACTCCGAAAGGCCACCTGCCTGTGAACTCTAACCCTGGCATCCATAGATTGGCATGGAAACCATGGATAGATTTTAGGGGGTCTGTGGACTTCAATGGTCAATGTAGTTGGTTTCTTTTATAAACCTTTATATTTTATGTATTTAAAACATTATGTATTTAAAACATTATTCTGAGAAGGAGGTCATCCATAGGCTGCCAAAGGAGGTACATGACACATAAAAAAGGTTTAAGAACCCCTGTACTAAGACGTAAGAGAGATATGTGCTCAGAAAGAAGCACCAAGTACCCACATGGGTGAAATTACAGTTCATTAAAGTAAGTACAGTAAGAAGATGCATTTAACATGTGAAAAGTGTTGAACTTTGGAATGGGTAACTAAAGGAGGTTGTGGAATTTCTAAAAAGAGAACTTCAGATAGTTTCACAGAGGGATTGTGGTGATTTTATTTCCAGTAAATACTAGCACCTCTGTCCCCAGAGTATTCTTTTTGATGTTGCCAAGGACACTGTATGATCTCGTCTAGTTGTCAGAGCACTAGACCGTAAATCAAGACATCTGGTTCGTAGCATCATCTTTGCCACTGACTAACTCTAGGCTTCCGTGCAAGCCATTTTCTGTGTCTCCTTTTCTCCATCTAGTATAATAGTATACATTTATAGAGAACTTTATGGTTAAAGAAGCACTCGCATACATTATCTCATTTTATGTATCAAATGGGGATGATATTGCCCATCTTTAACAATTTCACTGCATTGTTCTGCAGGGACAAATAAGAGAATATTTGTGATGAAGCATTCAGAGTATCAGGTATAGGCTTTCTTCCCTTGAAAACTTAATTTGATTTTGCAAAATCTCCTTTTAAAAAAAATTAATAGTACCAAGAAAACGTAATTCAGAATTGCTTAAGTTGCCAGAGAAGTGTGAAACTGTTTCTAACAGATGTTCTCCATGATCCCCAAAACGTAAACATGTTTGCAAGATGATAGTGAGCCAACCTGTTTACATGAGGAAGTCCTTTAAAAAGCAAACAAAAAAGTCTCACCCAGATCAGTCATTGTGATCAAAGCTGACTTGATTATTAGGGTGTAAAGGAACTGATGAGTCAATCTTGCACCACCGCAGCGGTCTCCAGATTTCAGTTTCGTAACAGAGTTTCTTTTTAGGAATATTCTTCACTGACACACAAATCCGATTTTCTTTCTAAAATGTTTTCTCGATTTTTGTCAAACCGAAATACCAAGGTCCCTTCAAAAGATGATGGTGAGACCGTAGAATTGATAAGCTTCATATGCAGCCAACTTTTTTCCCCGACGAAGAACCCAGGGTTTTCACTGGAATCTTTGGATACTTTGGAAGAAAAGGGAGGGGAGCCTCTAATGAAGTGATTTTTTTCTTCTTTCTCCTACTTACTCAGACAGGATAGAAACTTTCAGACTGTGTGGTAATTGAAAATAACTTTCTGAATCAAAATGTGATATTTTGATCATTTCTCATGCCTGAGTATTCTGGGCAAGTTTAAGTGAATGACTCATGGATCAAGATGTAAAGTACTTCTCTGAACTATGGCTAGAAATGAGTTTTTAAACCTAGAGCAACCCAGGCCATGATTTTTATGAACTTGAGTGTTTGTTACAATACTTATCTTTCCCAAAAGTGATAGTACCCTAGGTACTACCCCCAGCTGGGAAGCAGGGTATAGGTAAAGATGACTGTGCTGAAATGTAAATTTTGTGTCTAACATTTTTATAAGTTTTACACATACAAGATTCTCTGATTTGGATGAATTGTGAATGAATGAATTGACAGATTAATGAAAACGCATTTATTAAGTAGTTACTATATGACAAGTATTGTATTAAGTGGTAAGTTTAGAAATACAAACCCTCAAAGAACTTCGAACCTGGTGTAATAGGGAAGTTTAACCAGGGAAGGAAGTCTTGGTCTGGGGAGGACAGTCATTTGACACATCCTTTCCAGAAGCAGTGCTGGTATTGATTTTATTACTGCACTTGAGCTGTAAGTCAAAAGTGGGGATGAGGGAGAGGAATGGCAAAACATGTGGCAGAATGGCCCATGGGAATAGCTGGGTAGGATGGCAAGCGTGGTCTGGTCCGAGTCAAGCTAGATACAGTGAGCTGCATGCATTCATACTATTCACCAATCAAAACAGCTTGGCCCCAGAGTAGGATTTTAAAATTTTGAGTAGATCACCTTCTCAGAAACTGAAGGCATGATTCCTGAAAGTCTTATTTGGAAAATGCAATTTCAGGTAGGAAGAAGTGGGACAGTGGCCAAATAGATGACAAGGTGGCCTAGGCTTCTTTTGTGTCCCCACAGTTGGTTGTTTGGAAGTCAGAATACATTTCCAACATAAATAATGGGATAGTGTATGTATGTCATACCATATATAGAGACAGGGAGTGAGCAGCTTTACCTTTATCTCCACCTCCTCCCCTCAGTTCCTGATCTGGTGCCAACCAGGAAAAGGGAGAAATAGCACTGGCATCCTTCCCAAATGACCCCTTGAGATCTACTGCATGAGAACTGGTGGTGACCTCTCTTGAGATTTACAGAATCTCAGAGTTGGAAAGGACTTCAGAGGTCATCCAATATAACTTCTACGTGAATAGGAATCCCCCTTGGTAGTATTCTCAATAAATGGCCACGAAGATTCCCAGAGCATCCCATTCTACTTTGGGACAGCTCTAACTGTGAACAGGTTTCTTATTATCCCATTATCTGCCTCTTACTACTAGTTCTGCCCTCCAGAACCAAACAAGAGAGAGATCTAAATGATTCAGGGGCATGAAAGACCTTCGGATCCTAGAATAGAGTTGTCAGGTACTTTCTGTATTTGCTCTGGCTGAATATGTCCAGTTCCTTCACCCTGTCCCTGTCTCCTCACCATGCTGGTCACCTTTTCCTGGACCAGCCCCCATTGACCAGTGTCCTTCCTAAATTGTGGCAGTCTGAACTAAACACAGTACTTGAGATTGGCCCTGACCTAGCGGCACTACCACTTCTCATTCTAGGCACAATACCTCCTCTTAATGCAGCCAAAGATCAAGTTATCTTTTTTTTCTGCCACGTCATACTGTTGACTCATATTGAGCTTATAGTCCACTTACCTCCTCCCCAAGCCTCTTTCATTTGCCCCAGAAGTGTTTCACACAATTTTCCACCAGACAAAAAGCATAATACTTGCTACTAGTCATTAGATTCTCAGGCTATCCCACAGAACTCTATTTAATCAATGATGTAGTCAAATGGTATAAATTAATATAATCAGCTGTATCATTAATTGAGTATTTTTGGACCAGTTGGAAAACAAACCACCATGTATACTATTATTTCTATGAGAAAATCTGCTCCTGTTCAGAGGACGAAGAAAACATCGCCCTAGAGCGGGACTTGACTTTGTTACCACCACTACCGTGAACCTGGAGGCCAGGACCATTCTTGTGTATGGGCCATTCCTCAGATAGATATTTGTATCTTAGGAATTGTCTGTATGATCTAGTTAGTCGTGCCCCCACATGTTATCCTAATCAACAGCACAGTAACGCCATTGATAATACATTTAAAAAATAAAGCCCTTGCTTTAAATTTGAGGAGTTGTGTTTGAAGATCAGTCGCTCATCACTAGCCCAGCACTCTTGGCAGTGCCTCTGTTTAACCTTCCCCTCCCTCTCTCCTAAATTGCTCCTGCCCTATCCCTCCTTCCTCCCATATGTACACTCTGGTCCCAGATCTGCTCAGCCTCACCTTGAGGCAGGAGTACTGCTGTGGTCCCCAGCAAGCTCACTTCTCCCCTCACCTAGGGCTACTTCACCTAGGTGTCTGTCCAAAGCAGTTTTTCCTGTGATATCATGTACCCCCATAATGTTGTTTTGCCTAAAATTGTCATTTGAAGGAACCAGTTTTGTGATGTTAGTCTGGGTATGCTTGTTTTTAAATATCATAAATATTTTATTTAATAGAAGTTAGAATAATGCCTTTAGTATGTTTAGTCCAAATGTAGATATTTTAGAGAATATGTGATAATCTGTGTTGGGAAGAGAAGGCCTTCAGGTGGACCTTTAGGAATGACTCCTAAAGAGCAGGCTTGTAAAGCATATTTCTTTATTTAAAACAAAAAACAAGA
This sequence comes from Phascolarctos cinereus, assembly GCF_003287225.1. Classification (NCBI taxonomy): domain Eukaryota; kingdom Metazoa; phylum Chordata; class Mammalia; order Diprotodontia; family Phascolarctidae; genus Phascolarctos; species Phascolarctos cinereus. The sequence goes on from NW_027555958.1 coordinate 175,329,427, forward strand.
AGGATATAGAGGTAATAAAGAAGGAGGGTGCCAAACAGTTTTCCCCTCTCACCTGGCATAAGGGAAAGGCATTATGATTGCAAACTATAGGATAATAGTTTTAGAACTTGAAGGAACTATGGAAGTCATCACATCCAACTTCCCCATTGTACAGATGAAGAAACTGAGGCCCAAAAGCATTAAGAGACTGGCCCAGAGTCACACAGCTATGAAATGTCTAAGGTGAGATTCAAACCTAGGGCTTCCTAACTTCAATTTGAAATCCAGTGCTGTCTATCCAGTATATCAGGCTACCCTCATGATAGCATGAGGGTTTATAGTTTTGCTATAAACATTCAAGGAGCAGGCTGAGTGGAGAGAGGGGTGATAGAGAGAAAATGACGATTTCTGGGACAGAAACAGCAGTTGATTTGATAAGATGGGCTATGTTAAGAGCAATTTCACCACAGGCCACATAGACACATGGGACACAAAGCGGAGTGTGGGGAAGTACCCCAGTATAATTTAGGCCAAAAGTAGCCCAATCAGAATAGCCTGGGGTCGAGTTGGGGGGGGGTGAGAAAAATGAGTGCCTAGAAGGGATCATCTAATACCTTTAAACTGATGCAATGCGAATTTAAGAAAAATCATGACACGCTCAGCCTTGAAATATTTGTACTACTGAATTTTCATGCTTTTAGTAAATAGCTTTAGCTGTACTGTTGAACCCCCTGTTGCTGGATTGGGGAGAAGGCCATCGCATCATAGATTTAGAGCTCAAAGGTGCCTTAGAGTTCGATCCAACCCCCTCAATTACAGATAAGGAAGGAACCCTAGAAGTTAAGCGATTTGTCCAAGATCACACAAGAAGTACCATCAGAAAAGCTGGAAAGAGTGGCAAATAAAGTTCATGACCCAGGTCTTTCACAGGAGAACCCTCTCTCCATTTCCCCTGGGGGAACACTAAATCATCTGTCTAGCAGAATAGACAAGTTCCCATGCCCTATTTCTCCTAAAACCCATTTAGAAATTTTTTTAAAGCATCATTGTATTTCTCCAGCTGAATGATAGAACATGTTGAATGGTCTGGCACTTCTTATTTTTTGGATTAAAAAATGAATACCTACTGAATGACTTCATTGCCTGCAGTGCTGTCTGATTCTGTCATGGCATTTGATAGAACTTGTTAAGAGGATTAGGTAAGACAGGATGTTGGTACATTTGAGGTCATTAAACCAAGAAGAAAAGAAAGCCTTGCTAAATGTTGAACCAAATGCAGAATAGCTTAAGGACTTACTTTTATGCTATCTATGTAATTTTTTATCTCTATGCTTTGAGATTATAACAACAGACACTATCTATGGCAGAAACATCCTAGTCTAAAAGAAGCCCATTTGTAAGTGTCTGACATTGAAAGAGAGGAATATTGCTCCTGTTTTGCTGTAGTTTTTACTGACAAAGTTTGGAAAGGTGTGTTATTCTGTGTTACATGATTGGAGGAAATAACAAATTAGCATTTTAGGGAAAGGATAAACTGCAGGGGTACAAGACTTAAAGAAATAACACAAGCAGCTTTTTCATCTAGCATCCAAAGCTCCTGCCATTCTCATTACAAGGCCAAGGAAATAATGACAATGATGACAAATCTGTTGGAGAGAAACTTATTGTTTTGATCAATTAAATATTTCCCCCAAAAGAGTTTATGTTTTTTCTTCATGTCTCAGGCTTCCTTGAATCTTAATAGATGGGCTAATACTCAAAATAGTATTGAAGCAGGAAGTAGAAAAGAGGTAAAGTTTTTTTTTTAAATAAGGAAAGGAATTCTTACTTCCTTTTGTTGAAACTGTAAGCATTAAACCTTTTACTCTTTCTGAGTAAAGAATATTGACCAAAACATTGTATTTTACTGAATATAATAAAATAATATAAAAATAATAATATAAATAAAATAATATATAAATATATTATATACAAACATATATAATAATGTATATTTTATAAAATAATGTATAAACTTACCAAGATTTTTAGAAATGTAGACTCTGCAGTACTAAAAATCCACAAATTCCTGAGTAAACACTCCAGTGGGTTCTATGGCTTTTGGCATTGACCCTGTCAGTTTTCTCAGTCTCTCTTCTGCCACCAAGCATTTTGGATCAGTGGACCAAGACTGAGGGCCTGGGAAGGGGGATTTAATCACTATAGAACCAGGGTACAGTGGCACAAGACAAGCCACGAGGGACCAGATGAGCAGGGTGACCGTTTAGCATACATTCAAGAGATTACAACCAAGAGATCTTTTCACATAAAAGGAAGAAGACATTGAGTCCTCTAAATCTGCAGAGAAAAACGGAAGCCAAAGTTCATATTGTCAGGCCATGAAAAAGGAACAGGGTGATTGATGCCCCAATCCCTGTTCAGAGATTTAGATGTAACAGAAAGGGGTAAGCCAGAAACAGGGACCAAATCAGCAATTAAAAATCAAAGGAATGGGTGGACAGAGCGTATGGACAAGGAAACTAAGAACTGTGCCTTGAAATCTAGTGTAAGTAAGTGATTCCACATTCCCTCAGTTGTTAATACTCTCTCCACCCGCTGACCTCTGAAATTACTGTGTATTTATCTTGTATATTTTTTAGTATTTGCAGCACAAGTTCAGGGAACAGGATGGAAAGCTGCAGTTCCTAGACTGGAAACTGAACTAAAGGTGCCCAAGGTGGACCAGAAGGCCCCAGAGCTCTGACCAGAGACACTGAAGCCTACAAGGCAGCAGCAAGGAGACAGTCAGGAACAGTACCAGATATGTCCTGACTGCCCTGTTCAAAAAAATACTGTTACCAGTGTTTTAACACTTGGGTGGAGGGGACAGGGTGTGGCATGTAGCAGCCAATATTCAGTCTTTTCTACTCCCTCCTTCCTGCTGAAGAGGGAGCAGAACTGACTCCTCAGGTCTTTCCTTGTCTCTTCCCTAAGGTATAGTTTAGCATGTAATTCTTTTCTCTAGTCATCACTCTGTCCTCACTACCCCCTATCTCTCAAGAGAGTTAGTCAATCAGATCTTATCAGAAGAATTTGCTACCAAACCTAGAGGCAATTTAATGGCCCTCAGTCCACATGGTCCCTTCCTCTATGGAGTTTATATCAAGTAAAAATTATTAATATAACTATAATAGCTTAGAGCCCCCAGTTGGGAAAATGGCTAACATTCAGATAGCAATTTGGAGCTCTACCCTAATTATAGGAAATAAATTTTAAAAAATACTATTGATCAAGAGACACCCCCCAAGAGAAGAATAGAGTAACATAGAAAAAGAGGAGCCCAGGTCTCCCACATATATTCCAGTAAATATCTAAAAGGTAGCAGATTGAATAATGATCAAGAAATGCAAAGAGAAAAATAACAGCAAGTGCAACAGTAAGTAATAACAATAGGTACAGAGTCTCAGGAAGAAAAGAGTCTTGACCATAAATACTCCAAAAAATGGCTAGAAGAAATGAAACAAGATAAAAATGAAATTGTAAGTGTAATAAGAGCTCTGGCAAGAAGCGTTGGAAGGAGAATAAATAGATTAGAATAGAAAGTAAGAACTTTATCCAAGTAACAATAGACTCTGAAAATTTAGAATGGAACAAACAGACCTCAAAGACTTCATGAGACCACAATTATTAAAACAAAATCAAGAGATTAAAAATTGTTTTAATATAAGGTATTTACTATATAAAACAACTGACCTGGAAGATAGATTGAGGAGAGATAAGGATATCATATTTAAAGAAATTGTAAAACATCATATATCTATTAGAATGAGAGACAGATTAAAAAGTGGAAAGATCCACCTATCATATCCTGAAAGAAACCCCAAACTGAAAATACATAATCATATCCCAAATCAAGACCCTTCTAAGTCAAAGGAAAAAAATAGTAGAAGCAGCCAGAAAGGAAGTTCAGTTGTTAGGAAACCCCAGTTAGGATCACACAAAACTATGATGCATCTGCTTTAAAGAAAAGACAATTTTGGATTACAGTATTACAAAAGACAAAAGAAAAAGATATATGACAAGAATAACTACTCTACAAAACTTAGTATAATATAACAAGGAGGAGATGGATCTTTAATAGGAGAACGAACTTTCAAGCATTCCTAATGAACAGGCCTGAGCTCAGTAGAAATTTTTAAATGCAAACAAAATCAAGAGAGACCTAAAAAAGTAAATAATGTGAGGATTTAAATAATGATGGAGTGCTTACATTCTAATAGAGGGAAAGAGATAAATATCTTTTCAAAAATCTTAATATCTTCAAGGTCACTGATAAACATAAGGCCTAAATGCCATTTTGTTCCGCTTTGTTGGTTTTAAAAAGGGGACAGGAGAAAGGAAGGGTAAAAGGAATACATGAAGGAAAGGACAGTACAAGGAAGTATTTATTTTGTATCAGTAGGGTGCTCAAGAAAAAGAATGTACAAACAGAAAAGGGCATGGAGGTGTCTTATAAATGTCACTCTTATCTGAAGCGGGCAAAGGGTCCTTGTTACAAGGCAGGGGGCGGAGGGGGATGGGCGGAAGGAGAATTTGGCCTAGAAATACTTTAAACTCAACCAAGGATATAGATGGGGACAAGAAAAGGAAAGGGGGGCATAAGAGGGAGGATATATTTGAGGAGATAAGAGTCACAAGCAAAACAAGCAGTAACTTCAAAGGCTAATCAAAAAGAGCAATTAAAAAAAGAGAAGGAAATAATAAAAAAATAGAGATCGAAGTCTAGGTTTGTTGAAGGGAGGAGGAGAAGGACAGACTATTTCATTTTTCGATTGCTGTTATTTGAACAGATACCTTCTCTTTCTCCACTGTTTTCCCTTCTTTATTAAAAAAAGGTGGGGGGGGACAGGAGTAAGAGAGGAAAAAATATAAAGGATTATGATGGAGAGAAATATGCAATTAACAGTTATTAACCATGAACATGATTGGGATGAACTCATCCATAAAACAGAAGATGGTATAATGGGTTAAAAAAAAGCTATAAATTGGTTAAAAAGCAACTGTATTTTGTTTGTAAGAAACACACCTGAAACATAAAAATTCATATAGAGTTAAAATGAAAAACGAGGAGCAGAATTTATTATGCTTCAGGTGAACTTTAAAAAAAATGAAGGTAGCAATCATGATCTCAGGCAAAGGCAACAATAAAAATAGACATGGTTAAAACAGATAAGGAAAGAAACTGCATTATACTTATGATATTGTAATATATGAAAGAATATCAATACTCTGTATATATGCACTGAATAACATCTAAGTGTTTGAAGGAAAAGTTAGGCAAATTATAAGGAGAAATAGAAAAGCAAAACCATGACAATAATAACTAGAATTTATATTGGAGTTTAAGGCTTACAACATACTTTACAACAATTTCATTTTATCCTTACAATAATTCTGGGAGATAAGTGCTGTTATTATCTCCATTTTACAGATGAGGAAACTGAGCCAAACAAAGATTAAGTGATAACCAATTAAATGATCTGTTTTCTCTCTTTTGTTAATGAAAATGTTTAGAGATGTAATGACTTAGAAATTTTATGTGAGTTTGGCATGCAACTGAAAGCATTAGAAAAACAACAAATTTAAAAAATCAAACAAAATACAAAAACAGATATTCTGATAACTAAAGAAGTGAGCAGCCAATTTTTTAAAAAAAATTATTTGTTAATTAAAACTAATAAAGCTAATTCTAAATTAGCTAGAAGATAAAATTAAAACTAATAATATTAACTGTTGCCTAGACTGATACATGCCCCATCAAAATAAAAAGAGAAGGGATAGCTAGGTGGCACAGTGGCTAGAGCACCGGCCTTGGAGTCAGGAGGACCTGAGTTCAAATGCAGCCTCATACACATAACACTTACTAGCTGTGTGAATTGGGCAAGTCATTTAACCCCAATTGTCTCACCAAAAATAAGTAAGTAAAAAGAGAAGGGAAAATCAAATTGTCAATATAAAAAATGAAAATGGAAAACTCACGATAAATGAAGAGGAAATTAAAGAAATTATTGGAAACTATTTTGCCCAATTATACGTCAACCAAATTAATGACTAGTATTAGTTAGTATTTAGAACAATGTAAAAACCCGTAGTAGCAGAAGAAAAAATAGCAAACTTGCTGTAAGAAAAAAAAATGTGAGCAAGCTATAAAGGAACTTTCTAAAGGGGAAAAAAAAACAACCAAATAGATTTACAAGTGGATTCCCCTCTGGTATTTGCATAAATTGCTTATGAAAATAGGAAAGAGAATCCTAATAAACCCCTTATAAGAAACAAATATAGTGGTGATACCTGTATTAGAGAGAAACTAGAAAAAGAAAACTATAAACCAATATTTCAAATAAATAGCAATGGAAAATATTAAATACAATATTAGCAAAAAGGGTACAACAACATTTTTAAAAGATTATATGCTATGGCCAGCTTGCATTTATACCAGTAATGTAGGATTAGTTCAACAGTAGGGAAAACTATAAACATTACAGACCATGTTAATAACAAAAACAATAAAAATTGCGTGATTTTATCAAGAAATGCAGAGATTTTTAACAATATCCAGCCTCCTTTTATATTAAAAAAAAAATTGAAAAGTATAGGAATTAATGGGATAGGGACTATACCTGTGATTTCATTGGTATAGGGAACTTTCAGCTGAAGAAAGTCTACAAGTGCAAGTCTGTACATTCTCTGCAATTTTTAATCATGAAGAACTGCCTAGAGCACTGAGAAGTTACGTGAATTGCCAGGGGTCACACAGTCGTTATGTGACAAAGTCAGGACTTGAACCCAGATCTTTCTTATTTAGAGATGAGATGGACTTCCTAGGGACTGCACAATGGTACCAATAGAAACAAATAAAATTATTAATTCAGCAAATAATATCTATCTAAAACCAAGTGCTAGCCTTATCTGTAATGGTTAGAAACACTAGAGAGACTTTTTATGTAAGATTAAGAATGAAGTAAGGATATTCATCATCACCATAATTATTTGATACGATTCTATAAATGCATCTCATAACAATAAGACAAAGAAAATGAAGGAATAAGCCTAAGCAAATAGAAAACAAACTTAGTGCTTTTGTTACAGATGATATGATCATTTACTTAGAAGATGCCTGGAAGGTCAACAATTAATAATTTCTATAAAGTCATAATATAAAAATAAACCGACAAAAATTGTCAGCCTTTCTGTATATTACCCACAAAACCCAGTAGGAAGAGATAGAAAAACCAATTCCAATTCCATTCAAAATAACTACTGAATATATAAGATATCTTGGACTACTGACACCAAGACACACATGAGCATTATATGAATATAACTGCAAAGCATTCTTACTACAGGAATAAAGACAGAAGTAAGTAACTGTGGGGCTCATAACTGTTTATGGGTAGGCTGTAGCAATATAACAAAAAATGACAATAACATTTAAGACAATTTACCGATTCAGTTCCATACTGGTCAGAATACCAAAGGCTTACTTTATAGAACTTAAAAAATATAGCAGAATTCTTTGGAAGTAGGAAAAAGTCAAGAGCTTCAAGGGAAATAATGAAAAACAAGTAGGAAAGAAAAGATTCTAACAACATCTTAAAACATACCACAAAGCAGTAATTTTTAAAACTATTTGATCCTGATTAAAAATTATAAAAGTTGATCAGTGTGTTAGATCAGGTTCTCATGACCCAGAAGCAAATGAACATAGTAGCCTATTGTTGAATAAAATTCAGGGACTCCAAGTACTGAGGTAATACCTTACAATTCAACAGAAGCTGCTGTGAAAGCCAGAAACCATACTTAGACCAACATCTCACACCACACAATCACGATGAGTTCCAGTGAGCACGAGACCTAGCAGGAGCAAGGACAGGGATACCTCTCTCATAACGGAAAATATGGGAAGAATTCTTGACAAACAAGGGACAATGAGGATGAAAAAAGATAAAATAGATAATTTTATTGTATAGAATTAAAAAGTTTTTTGTACAAATAAAATCAATGCAGTTAGAAGGAAAACAGTTAACTTGGGGGGTAGGGATTCTTCGTAGCATAAAAGTCTAATATGCAAGATATATAGGAAATGCATTCAAATATGCATGAAGAAGAGCTATTCTTGATTTGTAGATAAATGGTCAAGGTATATCAGCAAGTTATCAAAACCAGAAAAGCATATTCAAGAATAAGTATATTTTTAAATGCTCCAGATCACCAACAGAAAGAGAAATGCACATTACAATAACTGGCCTTATACCCGACTTGATGATTTTCAATGATGACCAAAAAAAGGACATTGGCAGCTATTGGAAGGGCTATGAAGAGGACTACCACACTGATATAGCATTATCCTAGCTGAGAAGAGGTCCAGATGTTCCAGTTGTGGGGGCAACGTATTGCACTGAACTTGAAGTCACCAAATCTGAGTTCAGATCTTGACTCTAGAATTCACTGCCTATGTAACCTTTGGTGAGTCACTTAAATCTCTGGGCCTCAATTACTTCATCTCTAAAATGAGAAGTGTATCCTAAAATATCTGTCAGGTTCCTTCCCTAATTCCAACCCTATCTTTAAATCGTGATCCTATGAAAGCTATTTGGTATGATACCCAAAATTTCACTAAAATGTGCCTATCCTCCACCCAGTGATACCACTACTAGGCTTAGACCCCGAAAAGATCAAAGAAAAAAGAAAAGGCCCATATTAGAAATATCTGTGGTCACACTTTTTTGTTTTACGTGGAACAGGAAACAAATATGGTGCCCATCAGTTGGGGGAATAGCTGAAAAATGACAGTACGTGAATGTAATGGAATAAAATTATGCTGAAATTATGAAAGAAATAGATCTAGAGAAACGTGGGAAGACTTGTATGAACTTGTGCAGAGTGAGTAGAACCAGGAAAACAATTTGTACAATGACTACAATCTTGTAAAGAAAACCAACTGTGAAAAACTTTAAGAACTATGGTCAATGAAATGTCCAATTACAACTCCTGAGTACTAATAATGAATCTTGCTTGCTTCCCACTTTCTTAGTAGAGATGTAATGACGTGGAGGTACCAAATGAGACACATATTTTCAGATACAGCCATCGTGTTTATTTGTTTGGGGAGAACTTTTCTTTTGGGGGGAGGAGGGAGGATTAGGACACTAGATGGGGGAAATGATAGTGATTTTAAAAATAAAGTTTATGAATTAAGCATTTTTTAAAAAAACAGAAAAGAACAAAAAGAAAGGCCAGAGAGGGACAAAGGCAAACAATTCAGGGTTGGAACTTCCACGTTAAATTTGTATTATGCAAAGAAATCTATGCTGTACATAGTAGTGAAAAAATGTACATAACTTGTACGTAATGCAATAATATGCCACCTAGCAAGAAGAATGGATGGGTCTTTTGGTGAGAGAATAGTCTGGCTCTGAATTATCAAAGCCACCATTAAATTAGATATTGTATCTCTTTCTCAAGAAAGAAATTTTACTAACAATTGTCTCTGATTAGTTTAGAATCATCTTTTGCCTGATTTGTAACTACATGTACAGCTAAGTTAAATTATCTTTTTGTTTTCTACTTTTTAAAATGTACTATGTTATCATAAACTGCATTCTCTGGTTTTACTCTCTACCTGCTTCATGGAAATCCATGTTTTTTAATATGCTTGCTCAGAGTGTAACCTATTCTAAGTGATCATTAAATCCACATACTTGGCAGCAAACTGAACTGCCCTCCTAGGATAAAGTATGGTTGAATATCTAGGACCACTGACTGTCCAGAGAGGACCACATATATAGCCTGAGCTCCTTCCCTAATCTGGTATGAGGGAAGGACAGTTGACTGCTGTATATGGAGAGTTAATACACATCCCCAGCCCCAAACCATTGCTTCTGCCAGCCACTGCAACAAATATAGTAGGATTGCTGTCCCCTTCCTAGCCTGCTTTAATTTTAGAGTTTTACCTGATCCCTTATGGGCAAACATGACTCAGTGCATAGGAAAGGCCATAGTTTCCCCAAGCCTGCTTAATTTTTTTCTTTCACAGTGATCAGGGTCAGAAGTTGAGCCTATCAAAACAACAACTCTGCACTGACTTTTCCACTCTTCAAATTTCCACTCTTTCTGCAACCTGTTCAAAGTGCTTTTTCTTCCCATTTGGAAGCCTTCCACGGTGGCTTCCTAACAATCCATAGATGACTACTGGTCTTTCTTTTGGCTCCAATCCACTTATGGTTAGAGCTGCCAGGAATCATTATCAATAACATCAGCATGTATTACTTAGATAACTTCTGGGTTTGATGTTCTGCCTATCTAATAACTGGACATGTCATCATGAGCCCATATAGAACTTATTTGCATTACCAGATTCCATGATTAAGAGCAGATGTTACTAGCTCATAAAGTCAGTCCTTTAAAGAATCTTTGTAAGGGGCAGCTAGGTGATGCGATGGATAGAGCACCAGCCCTGGATCCAGGAGGACCTGAGTTCAAATACAGCCTCAGACACATAATACTTACTAGCTGTGTGACCCTGGGCAAGTCACTTAACCCCATTGCCTAACCCCCCCCAAAAAAAAACAGAGGGAAAAAAAGAATCTTTGTATTATTTAATTGGATAACTTAGAATACATTTTTCGTTTAGAATATTTTTTGGTTGAGGATTCTAGAATCCTCCATTCATGGGACATAACCAGTACTATGAACCTGCACAGTGCATTATAATGAAAAGGATCCAGGATTTTAAATTAAAAGGGTTACATCCTACCTCTGCTACTTATGGCTTGTGTCATTTTGTGCCATTCACTTTATTTCATTGGACTTCAGTTCCTTCTTCTGGAAGCTGAGGAGCTTGCCCAGATGACATCTGAGGTCCCTTTTTGCCCTAAATCTGTGGTTGTATCATCTCTTCTTTTGGTATAAGAATATATCATCAGAAAATGGTTCCATGGGTGTGACTTTGTGGGAAATAACATTACAGGGGTCAGGTTTCTTATCTTAGAGTGGAATATTGTAATGATCTTTTGATAGCATCTTTGAAGTATCAGTCAATCAACAGGCATATACAGGATAATTTGGAGACAACCAACAGAGGGAAGGCACTAGCATTAAGGGGGAATCAAGAAGGACTTCTTTTGGAGAGTGGTACTTTAGCTGAGGCTCGAAGAAAGTCAGGAAATGGAGATGAAGGAGGGATTTTAGAAAAGGGGGTATATAGTGAAAATGACAGTCTGAGGATAGAAATGTCTTACATGAAAAACAGCAAGAAGGTCAATGTCACTTGAGTACATGTAAGAGAATATGATGAAAGAAGGCTGGAAAGGTAGGAAGGGGCCAGGTTATGTAGAGCTTAGAAGATTTTATATTTGTTGCTGGAGGTGAAAAGAAGCCACCAGAGTTTATTGAATGGGGAGGGGACCTGCAGTTTTTGGAGATTAATTTGACAGATGAATGGAGAATGAACTGGAGTAGGCAGAGAATTAAGACAGTTAAAGCAACCAGAAGGCTATTGCATAGTCCAGACAGGGGATGATAAAGACCTGCACTGGATGATATCAGTGTCAGAGGGAAGAAGGAGACATATACAATTGATGTTGCTAAAGTAGAATCAATAGAATTTGGCAGCTTATTGGATGTGGAAGGTGAGAGAGAGTGAGGATTTGAGGATGACCTCTAGTTTTGTGCCTGGGTAACTGAGAGGATGATGGTGCTCTTGACAGTAATAGGGAAGTTAAGAGGAGAGGGTTTATGGAGGAAAGCTAAGGAGTTCAGCTTTAGATATGTGGAGTATAAGATGTTTATGGTCCCATCCAGTTTGTTGTTGCTGTTCAGTTGTTCAGTCATGTCTGACTCTTTGTGACCCCATGGACCATAGCACACAAGTCCCTTCCATCCTCTACTATCTCTCAAAGTCTGTTCAAGTTCATACTCGTCATCTTGACACTGTCTATAGATCTTATCCTGTGCCATCCCCTTTTCCTTTTGCCTTCAATATTTCCCAACATCACGGTTTTTTCCTATGAGTCTCATCTTCTCATTTTGTGACCAAAATATTTCAGCTTCAATATTTGACCTTTCAGTGAATAACCTGAATTCATTTCTTTATGCTCTATCTTGAGTAACCCAACATGGCATAGCTCAGTTTCATTGAGCTACACAAACCCCTCCACCATGACAAGGCATTGATCCAGAGATGAGGTAGGAGGGGAGGGTACCATCTAGTTAGATATACCCAATAGGATGTTGAAGATTCAAGACTGAAGGTCAAGAGAGAGGTTAGGGCTAGATAAATAAATATGAAAATTATCTGCATGGAGATGATAATCAAGTCCATGGAAACTAATGAGAACACCAAGTAAATAGCATAGAGGGATAAAAGAAGAGAACACAGGACAGAGTCTTGAGGTATAACCACAGTTAGTAAATAAGACCTGGATGAGGATCCAAAAAGGGAGCCTGAGGGAGAGCAGCCAGGCTGGTAGGAGGAGAACCAGGAGAAAGCTGTATCACAATAAACCCTAGAGAGAAGAAAGTATTATGGAAAAGAGGGGGAGCATCAGTGTTAGAGGCTGAAGAAAGGTCAAGAGGGATGACAATTGAGAGAAGACCATTAGATTTGGCAATTAAGAGACCATTGATAACTTTTGAGATAATGATTTTTAACTGAGAGAATGAAATTTAACTTTTTTTTATTTTATTTTTGTTATCATGTCTTCTCTCCTATTTGACTTGTATTTCCTAGCAGCTTAGGGAATCCTAAGCCACAGAGACAAAAAAAGAAAAGACTCACCAGGCTCTGAGATTCTGTGGTACCTTTATTCATTCCCTACAATAAATAGAATAATCCCTTGGTTTATTGTTTAATCTCAATTTTCAGTGGAATTACTGATCCTCTTCATCGTGGTTCATCGAAAGTAGTGTTTGACACCAGTTCTTTCTTCTCTCTTTAAAAACCTTTCTGACTACAGACATTACAATTCATGAAGTTCATGACAATTACCTTTAGCACACATAGATATTAACAAGGACTCCTGTTCCATTCACAACTTACTACACATTTGGATCTAAAGTTGTCACTAAACTTTTAATTATCTGTAGTTTCGAGAATGAGTAAAATCTTTGGGATTTGATTTTATCCTATGATGCAGTCAACTTGTGGTCCAAGTTTTGAACTCTTGCCGAATCTCTTGGTGTGTAATTCATTTTTCCAGTCAAGTTTGGTGGAATTCAGTGATGGTAGTGGATATGATGATGTGTATGCAAGTAGGCAGAAGATTAGAGTCCTGTAAATCAGTAGTCTCGACCATAAGAAACCATAAGAAAAACCAGTATGGTCTTAAACCTAGGAGGTCAAGGTAGCTCAATAATATCGCCAGTATTCACTCCGATTGGTATACAGAGAAGATTCAAACATGATGGTCAGCCTGTCATCTAGCAGTCCAATCCACTGTTCAAGGCACTGTTCTAGGCACTTTGTATAAAGACAAAAAATTTTTAAGGAGCTTACATTCTACTAAAGGGATTGTTGTTGTTTAGTCATTTTCAGTCATGTCCAACTCTTTGTGACCCCATTTGGGGTTTTCTTGGCAAAGATACTAAAGCAGTTTGCCATTTCTTCTCCTGCTTATTTTACAGATGAGGAGACTGAGGCAAATAGGGTTAAAGTAACTTGCCCAGGGTCACACAACTAGTAAGTGTTGTGAATCCAAATTTGAATTCATGTCTTCCTGACTCCAGGCCCAGCAGTCTACTCCACCTAGCTTCCCACTAGGGGAATATAACATGTAAAGAGATAAGAATATACACTATAATTAGAAGATTAGGAAGAGAGTGATAACAATTATGGATGTTATAGATAGCTTCCCACAGGCCATGGCATAGGAGCTGAAAATGATATGGAAGGAGATGGCTTAACTCCAGACCTTCTGTTTGGTATGCCTATATCTTTTAAAGTTAGCAAAGTCCTGCCCAATTTCAGATTGAGACGAAAGGATGAACTGTCTCACCTCCTCCTTCCCGCATCCCTCCCCACCCACCCACCAGCCTATTTTGTTTCCCTTGAAAATCTAAATGAGGTTTTAAAAAATGGGGGGGGGGAGACAATGGGAGGAGTGGAGATAGGAAAATGTTGATAACAAATAGGAAGACACAGGAACACAGGTCTGAAGGGTGTTTCTTTTTTTCTTCTCTTATTAGAATTGGGGGCAAGATTTCTTTGAAGTTATCTTTTTGGTATTAGATTTAAGATACAGATAAAAAATACCCATAACTGCAGTTTTCTGGAGGAGGGCAAATAGGGCTTTGCTATTCAAATCCCATTAGCACTCCCAAGAAAATCTTAGCTGAACTTAGTTTTGGATGAAAGCATGCAATCAGCAATATTCATAGTAAGATGTACTTTCTAGAAAACCTGATCATTTCATATCTGATTTTACACAAAAGTTTCCATGCCCACTGTTTGCAGCTGAAGACCCACTCTTAAGATACATGACTGTTGCTGTAATTAAATACTGTTTCCTTTTTCTCAGCTAAAAGTGCTAGCTAGCCCCAGTGGCTTTTTCTTCTAAGTAAACTTAAGTTTATACAAAAGGGAATTATGTGCAGGTCATTACCTACGTCTGGGAAGTGGGGATTGACTTGCCAGAAAATTAAAACTAATTCTTCAAATATCTTTTTAAACTTTCCCCAGGTTTCTCTAACAGTAAATGTGAAGAAATGAAAATGCAGTGCTTTCAGGCTTAGTGTAGCATCATATATCTCCTTACCCACATTCTCCAGGGAGAATTCTAGTGAACATGTTGAAAATTTTACAGAAAAAAAAACCCAGTTATTTGAAGGACTGAGTTTTACTCTCTTGCCATTTTAATGTGGTCCTAAAAGAGACAATCTGAAAAGGGATGGAGAGTTTGAGAAAAGCCTAAACATTAAAAGACATTGAATCATTTAGAAATGCCTGAATCAGTAGTCTCTGATCTCTTTTTTTTTATTGCAACCCTACATTGGACTACATTAAAGCTTTGTAACCTGAATGCATAAAACACCATTAAAATAGGATGGTCTTAATTTTTTTTTTCCTGTAGGAGGTGGGATTTTATTTTTTTTATTTTGATTTATTTATTTTTAGTTTTCAGCATTCACTTCCACAAGATTTTTGAGTTCCAGATTTTCTCCCCCTGACCCCTAGACAGCATGCATTCTGAATACTCCTTCCCCTAACCTGCCCTCCCTTCTATCACCACCCCTTCTCTTATCCCCTTCCCCTTCTATTTTCCTATAGGGCAGGATAGATTTCTATACCCCGTTGCATGTGAAGACAATTTTTAACCTTTGTTTTTAAAACTTTGGGTTCCAAATTTTCTCCCTTCCTTCCTCCTCACCCACCTTCATTGAGAAGGCAAGCAACTCAGTATAGGTTATACATGTGTAGTCATGCAAAACACTTCCATAGTAGTCATGTTGTGAAAAACTAACTGTATTTCCCTACATCCTGTCCCGCCCCCCATTTGTTCTATTCTCTCTTTTGACCCTGTCCCTCCTCCGAAGTGTTTGCTTCTGATTACCCCTCCCTTCTATCATCCCCCCTCTTATCTCTTTCCCCCCTATTTTCCTGTAGGGTAAGATAGATTTCCCTACCCAATTGAGTGTGTACGTTTTTACCTCCTTAAGCCAAATCCAATAAGAATAAAAATCATTCATTCCCATTCACCTTCCCCTACTTCCTCAGCACTGCGGAAGCTTTTTCTTGTCTGTTTTATGTGAGATGATTTACCCCATTCTGCCTCTCCCATTCTCCTTCTTCCAGTATAATTCTCTCTCACCCCTTAATTTTATTTTTTAGATGTCACCCCCTTATCTTCAACTCACCCTGTGCCCTCTATCATCTATCTATCTATCTGTCTATATACAAATATAACTTATTTCCCCTCCAACTACCCTAATACTGACAAAGGTCTCATGAGTTACAAATATCGTCTTTCCATGTAGGAATGTAAACAGTTCAACTTTAATAAGCCCCTTATGATTTCTATTTCCTATTTACCTTTTCATGCTTCTCTTGAGTCTTATATTTGAAAGTTGAATTTTCTGTTCAGCTCTGGTCTTTTCATCAAGAATGCTTAAAAGAACTCTATTTCACTGAATTACCATTTTTTTCCCTGAAGGATTATACTCAGTTTTGCTGGGTAGGTGATTCTTGGTTGTAATACTAGCTACTTTGACCTCTGGAATATCATATTCCAAGCCTTCTAATCCCTTAATGTAGAAGCTGCTAAATCTTGTGTTATCCTGATTGTATTTCCACAACACTTGAATTGTTTCTTTCTGGTTGCTTGCAATATTTTCTCCTTGACCTGGGAATTTGGGATTTGGCTTCAATATTCCTAGGAGTTTTCCTTTGGGGATCTCTTTCAGGAGGTGATTGGTGGATTCTTTCCATTTCTGTTTTACCCTCTGGTTCTAGAATATTAGGACAGTTTTCCTTGATAATTTCTTGAAATATGATGTCTAGGCTCTTTTTTTTTATCATGGCTTTCAGATAGTCCAATAATTTTTAAATTCTCTCTCCTGGATCTATTTTCCAGGTCAGTTGTTTTTCCAGTGAGATATTTCACATTGTCTTCTACTTTTTCATTCTTTTGGTTTTATTTTACAATGTCTTGATTTCTCATAAAGTCATTAGCTTCCATTTGCTCCATTCTAATTTTTAAGGAAGTATTTTCTTCGGAGCTTTTGGAGTTCCTTTTCCATTTGGCCAATTCTGCTTTTGAAGACATTCTTCTCCTCATTGGCTTTTTGGACCTCTTTTGCTGTTTGGGTTAGTCTATTTTTAAGGTGTTATTTTCTTCAGTGTTTTTTTGGGGGGGGTCTCCTTTAGCAAGGTATTAACTTGTTTTTCATTATTTTCTTGCATCACTCTCATTTATCTTCCCAGTTTTTCTTCTACTTCTCTTACTTCTCAAAATCCTTTTTGAGCTCTTCCATGGCCTGGAACTGATTCATATTTTTCTTGGAGGGTTTGGATTAAGAGCTTTGATTTTGTTGTCTTCTTCTGGTTGCATATTTTGATCTTTGTCACCAAAGAAAGATTCTGTGGTCTGACTTTTTTTGCACAATTTGCTCACATTCGCAGCCAGTTACTTGAGTTTTAAACTCTTTGTTAAGGTAGGGGTCTGCTTCCAGTGTGGAGAATGTACTGTCCCAAGCTTCAGGGGTTTTGTGCAGCTGTTTTCAGAGATACTTCTAGGGACCTGTAATTTTCCATTCTTTCAAGGTGGTATGATCAAGAGCGAGGTGTTTACCCCTTTCCTGGCCTGTGCTCTGGTCTATGAGTGACCCCAATTACTCTTTTCTACCTTGGAACTGTGAGGAAGATTCCCTCTCTACCACCACTATAAGCTCCACCATGCCAGTGCTCCTCTTCACCCCAGGACTGCCACCCAGAACTGTGACCCAGATTCAGGCATGGGCAAAGCAAGAGAATCCTGCATCAGCACCAGCAAAGAGATCCCTGCAATCCCCCTCTGATCAGCCACACGATTCCCCCTCCATCTGTGGGCCGAGAGCTCTGGAAGCAATCTGTGCCCTGGGGTTGCACTAGGACTGGGTCTGGGACTGAGCTTCTTTGTCACCGTATTCCAACAGACCTTTCCTACTGACCTTCTAAGTTGTCTTTGGTGTTCATAGGTTGAGAAGTCTGGAAACTACCATAACTGCTCATGATTCAGTCCCCTGAGACCTGCTCCAGTTTCACTGAGGCCTGGTCTTTACCTGCGCACCCACTCTGAACTGTGCTCCTCTCCCACCCAGTATACAGTAGACCTTTCCAAACAACATCCAGGTTGTCTTGGGCTGGAAATTTGTTTCACTCTGTCTTTTTGTGTGTTCTGCTGCTCTAGAATTTGTTTAGAGCCATTTTTTACAGGTATTTGGAAGGGTTTGGGGAAGAGCTCAAGCAAGTCACTGCTTTTACTCTGCCATCTTGGCTCCACCTCGGTCTTAATTTTTTTTAAATGATGAAATTGACATATATAAACTGTCACAGTACCCAAGTAACCTGTTAACTTTATTTTTAAATAATTATTTTAAAATTATATAGTAGGGCTAAATTTGCTGAGCATGCATGGTAGCCCCAATTGACTACCAAACCCCAGGAAGAAGTCTACTCTGTAGGCTGTAAAGAGTTCAAGAGTTTCTAGTCTTTGGGAACTGAAGGACCAATCACATGTAGTAAGAATGATGCCTTAAATTAGTATGTAAAGTACCTTGCAAACCTTAAAACACCACATAAATGGTATTATTGTTATTACTGTCATTATAATTATACCTTAGAAACAGCTAGGTGGTATGGTAGAGCATGGAGCTTGGAGTCAGGAAGACCTGAGTTCAAATCCTGGCTCAGACATTAATTGCGTGACCCTGGGCAAGTTATTTAACCTCATTCAGCCTTAATTTCCTTAACTATAAGGTGGGAATAATAGCACTAACTTCCCAGGGTTGTGAGGATCAAATGAGATAATCTTTGTGAAGTGCTTAGTACAGGTCGTGACATACAGTAGGCACTTAATAAATCCTGCCTTTCCTCCTTACTTTTCCTTTCTTCCTTACCTCCTTCCTTCTCTCTTTGCCTTTTCCTTCCTCCCTCTCTCCCTCCTTCCTACCTTCCTTCCTTCCTTCTTTCCTTCCTCATACATGTGTTTGCTTAACTTAGTTATGTGAGTGGTATATCTCAAGCTACTAAGTCTCCCATTGGGGCATCAGTGGGAACTACTGTGATGCCTGAGCTTGTAATTGGTTTGTCCATCTTTGAGTCACTATTGCTCATAGAAGGCCTCGTTGTCATCTTTGTTTTATCTATAGGTGAGTCAGGCACTAGTCCTGGAAACTTGTTTCTCCCCTTAGCAGTTGACTCCTCCTACCCCCAACTCTGTTTTCTTTGCTTTCCAAAAAGTCATGAATAGGTTCTCAGTGTTTCTTAATTTGGGTCATGTTCCAGAGTTGATGACCAGTGGCCTTACATATGAACTATTTCAGAAGAAAATAAAGGAGAATTTAGAGGAATCAACCAACAAGACTTTTAAAGTGCCTACTATGTACCAGGCAGTGTAGATAGAACGGTAAAAATTAAGTAGTCCCTGCCTTCAAGGAGCTTGCATTCTATCAGGGAGGCAGTATACACAAAAGTGTCTCACACACACATACACACACACACACACACACACACACACACACACACTACAAAGTATACTTGGCAGAAAAGGCGGTAGCATTTTGGTGAAGGCTTGAAGAAAACCATGGATTTTAACAATTGAAGATAAGAATATAGGACATGCCAGGCATGGAGGGGGAGGGGAACTGGGAGAGGGAACCATTGCAAAGACACAGAAGTTCAAGTGTCATGTATGAGGAACAGCATGAAGGTCAGTTTGGCTAGACTGCTGAATGCATGAAGGGGCAATAGAGGTAGGCTGGGCCAGGTTGTGGCTTTAAAAGCCAAACAGAAGAATTTATATTTGATTCTGAAGGTAATAGGAGGCTCCCTGGAACATGGGGGCATGATATAGTTTGAAGAAAATAATTTTGACAGCTGAGTGGTAGAGATACTGGAATAGGTAGAGGTGAGCCAGAGGGACCAACTAGAAGGTCGTTATAGTTCTCCATGAGTAAGGTGGTAACTTTGGTATTCATCTGGTCTAACCTGAAGAGGCAGCACAGTATGGTAGAAAAAGCAATATACATTGCTTTTTTGACTTTTGATTCAAAAGACTTGCATTTGAATCTTGAATGTGCTACTTACTACCTTATAACTTTGGGCAGATTACTTAGCCTCTCCTGGCTTCTATTACCACATCTATAAATGAGGGAGCTCAATTAGATCTTTAAGGCCTCCTTAAGCAATCATTCCCATGAGAATATAGCACCCCCTCTGGAATCACTCTCCCAACCCTCATTCCTACTGTAGATTAGATTCCCAGGGGGCAGTGTCTACCACTCCCCTCGTACTGCTAGGGGTAACCCTGAGAGGTTGGGATTTTTAGCACTGTCACTCACAAGTTCCCATCTTATATATTCCCCATTGATTAGCTTTTAGAAAGGGACATTTACTAGTTGGTGCAACTATCAACAGTTAGTATAAAAACATCCGCCTAATCTGTGACACATTCTTTCCTTGTACATGCAAGGTAGGCTCCAGTTTAGAGGGCATGTTTCAAAGGGGTAATTCCTAGCTTCTCGTAATCAGGAGCCCTTTTCTTCCTTCATGAAGTCCTCATGAAACTCCCTGAGGTGTGTGTAACTATTTTCTGGACTCTCCAAGTGCCAGTACCTTTGAAGTGTCCTGAAAACTACTCTTCCTCATTGTGTATAATCTGTCCTCACCTCTTAACACAGACACTGCTATTAGCCACTGCTCTTCTAAGGATACTACTACCTACTCTGAAAGGCGTCCCAGTCTTCACTTTGAAGTTCACAAGGTTATCATCTGATCAAGGGAAGGAGACAGGAAGTCTCTTCTCACCCTCTATCCCCAAGCTACTCCATCTCAAGATCTCGGTGGGGAGCTGCTGAAAACTGACTTGCTGTTTTATCCAGCCCCCAGAGCACTAACTGATTTTCTTCAACCAACCAAAAGACATTTCCTATATGGTGTCATCTTCTTTCATTCAGTTTGTATCTAATTTACACCTCTGGTTGACTGATTCAATAGAGACGTCCAGGCTTTCTTCACCCTTAGTGTTATGTCCATGGTTGATTGACTCTATAATTCAATCAAAGAAGCAGTCTCACAGGTATCAGAGTATAGAGCATATTGTCAGTTATATTAATTAGAGTTGAGAGCTATGGGACACCCTGCCCCTTGCAATCCTATGAATTCTTGTTTTATAAATGTGGAAACTAGAGCACAAGGAGTGAAGTGACTTCCCTCATTGTCCCAAGCTTATGTGACTAGGCTGAAACTAAACCCTAGGTCTATTTTAAGTGCTCTTTCCACTGTGATCATTACAGAATGGAGGTGAATGTTCTATTTTATATATACATACATATATATGTATGTATATATACATATGCACAAACACACACATATAGATATATAATATAAATTCAATTCAACAAATATTAAGTGTTAACATTAACAACAGTGCCAAGCACTGGGGATACAAAAAGAAACAAAAACCAGTCTCTGCCCTCAAGGAGTTTACAATCTAATACACATTCATAATACATTTACATATACACAGATATTTCGTAGGACCATGGAGCTAAAGGCAGCTAGTTGGCACTGTGGGTAGAGGGCCTGGAATCACTAAGAGTATTTATTTGTTTTTGTTTAGTCATGTCCAACTCTTCATGACCCTATTTGGGGTTTTCTTGGCAAAGATACTTGAGTGGTTTGCCATTTCCTTCTCCAGCTCATTTTATAGATAAGAAACTGAGGCAGAGTGAAGTGACTTGCCCAAGGTCACACAGCTAGTAAGTGTCTGAGGCCAGATTTGAACTCAGGAAGAGGAGTCCTCCTGACTCCAGGCCTGGAAGTGGCCTTATTCCTAGAGCTTGTTGGACTTTCAGGGCCATCTAGTCCAGTCCTCTCTTTTCACAGATGAGGAAACTGTGAATCCCAGAGGGGTTAAGTAAGGTCACATGGATAGTAAGTGGCAGAGGGATAATTAGAACTCAAGTCTTTCTCCTTTATAGTAATTCTGCTTGTGTATAATATACATAGAGGAATTAAGTTGCAATTATCAAAAGACTATTAAGCTGTGAGTTGTTTCTCTTCAAGCCCAACTTTAAATGAGACTTATTATTTGCGGTTAAAACTAGTGATCTAAGACTGGTCAGGACTAAAGCAGAGCTTCCACCTTTCATCTTTATATACTGTTTACATTAGTTTGGCTGTTGTGTATAACATGCAGACTGGCCTCCTCTCCTCAAGGACCAGTTCATCTTTAGAAAAGCTATACATACATGATATAGAAACAAACACAGAAAGGGCAAAAGGAAGCAACCACAGATTTTCCTTAAAAATTAGGAAGTTTGGGGGCAGCTAGATGGATACTCACTACCTATGTGACCCTGGGCAAGTCTCTTAACCCCAGTTGCCTGGCCAAAAATAAGTAAATACATAGATAAATAAATAAAAAACAAAAAAACCCAGGAGGTTCTTAAAGTGTCTTATTTGGGAAGAAAGATGGGGGGCATCTCTCCTGCAGAGTGTAGGACCAGTTTTGAAAAGTGGATGTCTCATTTCTTACATCTGCTCATCACATATATCTTTGGTGACCCAGTTCTAGAATCAGACTAAGTTAGGATAGTATTGCCTCCTGCCTACAATCCAGATCAAATGAAAAGGACTTCTGAAAGGACTTCTGACTTAATCTCAAGTTTCTATCCAAGTTAAGCTAACGTATTAAGCACCACAACCTCTCTGCTGTGTTATCCAGCCCTTCTCCATAGTGGAGTGATAAGAGTTCTTTAGAACCAAAAAGTCATCCCTTGGCACCCAAACTTCTGGCCGTGAAGGAGTAGTGAGGTACATCAGTGGAAGAACTACTCACACCATTAAAGTCACATGTCCTTTGAAGTAAAGCAAAAAGGGCAAAGTAAGGATCCATAACCTGAGTTCTTATCCAAGGGTCATTAGGGCCTGGTTTTGTGACCTCGTTCAAGTTAGAATAGTAGAGCTGAAAAGAACCCTGTACTTGACCAATGAGGAAATCAGGGCCTAGAAAATGGGGCAAATTGTATAAGGTGTCAGTGCCTTAGAGAGAATGGTGCTCTGCAGGACACAAAGGCAAGGAGGAGGAGTGCGCACATTATGGAGGAGACTGGACTTGGAGATGGGAAACTGGGTCTGAGTCCCTCTGCTGGCATAAACGAGCTGTATGACCATGAGTAACCCACTTCACTTCTCTATTTAGTGAGTCTCACTTTCCTCATCTGTAAAATGAATTGAAGAAGGAATTGGCAAACCGCTCCAGTATCTTTGCCAAGGAAACCCCAAATGGAGTCACAAAGCCACAACTAAAGCAAATGAACAACAAAATCTCCGAAGTACAGTGGTACCTAATGGGTCAGCTAATCCAACCAGTGGTGGAACAGGAATCCCCTTAGTCCTAGTGCCTGTCTCTAGAAAGAAAAAAAAAAGGTACCCAGCAAACAAGTACTGGGATGGAATTAGCAAATTGCTGCTTAAAGGCAAGGATCCAGGTCTCCCAGTTCCCAATTCAGTGTATATTCTGCATACTTCAGTTTTCTCATCTGTCCTACCTATCTCACAGGGTTGTTATGAGGCAGAGAGAGGAGATGTGAACACAAAATGTAAATGTAATGGTCTTATTGCTATGTATGGTTTATACTTTTTAGCATAAGTGATATTTTTCTTCTTTGGTATTTAGTGACTTTGAAGGGAAGGAGTTTTTCCCGAGTGACACATTTTTTTATTTTGGTAGCATGCCTTGTTCACAGATTGTAGTTCAGCAGTGAAGCTGAGTGGGTTTATTCCAAGCATATTTTTTTAGATGAGAGAATCCAGGATTGTACTTGGTCTTACAGATGCTGGTTGTGCAGTTTGGGTATCCAAAGCGTATCTGGTGTGGGTTTTTTTTTCCATTTTGGAAATTGATTAGATCCTTCTGAAGAATCAAAGAAATCATTTTCTCAGAGACAGGGAGAGGGAGAGAGAGAAAGAACATCTCTAGTATTGCCATGTTTCTTGCCCACTATATATCATCATAATAACATTTATATGACTTTACAATATAGAGCATCTCTATACACATTTTCTCATTTGAGTCTTACAGGAGGCCTTTTAGAAAAGTACTACAAATAATATCGTCGTCATTTTAAAGAGAGGGAAAGTAAGGCTTCTGAAGGATAGGCAGTTTCCCCTAATCGTATGTCAAAGGCATGATTTGAACCCAAGTCCCCCTAACTGCAAATCTAGTCCTCCACCTAAGCTGCTTCATGAGCCCCTTTAAAGCCGGAGATCTGTTGCTATCATCATCATCATCATCATCATCATCATCATCATCATATTATCATCAATTTCATTTGTGATATATGTCACAATCAAACAAAAACGTAAGACTGCATTCGATAGGAGAGTAATTTGGTAGCAAGTTACAGGAAAATGCTACATTAATTTCCCAGAAGCACCATAAATTAAAAGGAACGATCCAATTCCTTGATGCAGTTTTGGCTTTGCCTTCAAGGCTTTAAACCTTTTGGGTTATAAACAGTTCTTCCTTCAAAGTGTAATTGTTAGGGAAAGTTTATTTTACTCATTTCCTACCTTCTTAAACCCTCTTCCTTCTTTGTCTCTTCAGAAATTAAACCATATAGGTCATGTAGAATGAGAAAGACAGGAGAGAGACAGAGGAGTGGAGACAGACAGACAGACAGAGGAGAGCACCAAGTGCATTTGTGCTACTCATAGGAAAATTCTTGGCTGTTATTTTAGGTCATAGAAATCCTCATGCCCCATTTTCCATCCAGTAATCTAGGTCTATAGAAATAAAAGAAAAAATAACAAGAATTTGATAATCATGGGTAGAAATTTAACATATGGGCCATGATCCACATTTTCTTAGCAATAGTTATCAATTACCTCTTCCAAGAAGAACTTGGTATTTAAAGGAAAAAAAAGAAATGTGAGGTTTGTGCAGGTTTCGGGAGGCCATGTGGGGGAAGTATTGTGACTTTGGACAATTCACTAAATTTCTCTTAGGTAACATTAAATAAGAATTATATTCATCTCACTCCCTGTCTAGAAGGATGGTAGGGAACAAGCATTCATTAAGTGCTTCCTATGTGCCAGGCACTGTGCTAAGTTTGTAGGGTTGGTGCAAGGAGCAAATGAAATTATGTATGTTAAAGCACTTTGTAAGCAATGGAGTTCTTTATCTGTGTATAAGTATATTTATATTTGTGAGCTATTATTATTTCTCTGCCACATGTCCTTTTAAAAAAATCCTCTTAAACAGCAATAATTTCAGCTTTCATCCTTTTGTTCAAAGACAGGCAAAGACTTCCTTGTGTCAGCACATAGTCTTTTCAATTAGTTTTACCAAAAACTAGAATGGCTTTTAAAAAAGAGAATTATATTTGCTTTTCCTTGTAGACTCCCTGAATTATGGTGACAGAACAATGTAAAGATTGAGGCTGGGGACTTATAGCCAAACTCACCGTTATCATGGTAACCATGGGATAAGACTAGAATAGATCATTGAAATTCACAGACAATTCTCAAACCTCATTAAGGTGTGAAGGGAACTGATGAGTCAATACTTCCAACATTCTCCCCACCAGACCTTTTACCAGAGCTGCTAACATGTAGCAAGGCTGTCTGATTAGATTTCTTATTCATTCTTTCCCCTTTTTCTGCCTTTCTGCTGGGTAGGCTAATGAGGAGGGAAATGACCAAGAAACAAGTGCATTTTTTACAAGGGGGGAAATAAAATGCTTGCCAGGCCAGAAGCAGCCTATAAATAAGCAGCAGGTGATTATATTTCTGATGGTGGATTTTTGCAGTCTTGTCGATTCCACCCCCTCCACATCTCTTGTCCCTGTTCTCTTCACTTATTCCACAACCGCTGCAGATCAGACCCTCCTCCCCTCTCTCCTAGACTTGTGGTAGCTTCCTGATTGGTCTCCCTGTTTCCCCAATCAAATCTATCCTTCACATAGGTGCCAAAGTGATATCCATACCATGAACGTTCAAATATGTCACTTCCCCATCCAAGAGGCATCAGTGGCTCCACATCGTCGCTAGAATAGAGTAAAAAAATCTTCTGTTTAGCATTTAGAACGTTTAAGATTCTGACTCCAGCTTTTCTTTCCAAGCTGCTGACCCATCACTTTCCTCATGCGTTCTTTACTTCAGGCAGACCTGTTTTCTTGCTGTTCCTAATGTCCAGGATTTTGTACAGGTTGTGCCCCAAGCCTAGAATGATCTCAAATCCTGTATTTACTTAATCTGCAAAGAAGTATTCCCTTTCACCACTTCCTAGGATAATGTAAACTCCTTTAGGGCAGGAATTGTCTCACTTTTGTATTTCTATCCTCTCTACCTGGCGCAAAATAAATGCTTAACAAATACTTGTTAATTGGGTGTTTAATTTGTATCTTCCCCAGAAGTTCTACAGATTTGCTGTTGTTGGTTAGTCGTTGTGTGTCTGACCCTCATGACCCCATTTGGAGTTTTCTTGGCAAAAATACTGGAGTGGTTTATCATTTCCTTCTCCAGCTCATTTTACAGATGAGGAAACTGAGGCAAACAGGGTTGAGTGACTTGCCCAGAGTCACACAGTTAGTTAAGTGTCTGAGGTCAGATTTGAACTCAGGTCTTCCTGACTTCAGATCCAGCCCTCTCTCCATTGTACTACCTAGCTGCCCCATTCTACAAATAGTAGGTGCTTAAAGCATGTATGAGGTTGAATAGGAGATCCCTGTCATGGTCATTTTTCTGCCTCCTTTCCCTTTCTGCTGTAAAGAAAACTTGTAACCAAGTAGCATCAGACATATACTCCCTAGTGAAGTGTGTCCATGTTTGACCCATTCTGATTTAGGAGGTGGTTCAATGTGCACATTTTGTAAATGGCACCATGACTTGATAGAAGATTTACATTCATCCCATTTCTCCTCGACCCATACTCAGTGGCTATGGAACTGGTTATCATCTTCTCTGTGAAAATCCTTCATATATAATTAAAAACCTCAATAATATGGACTTCTTAAGTTTGGATATTCTACTGATTTGGGAGGGGGATGCCCTAAGCTGAAAATACCTTAGCTGTATTTATTTGTTAAACAGTTCAGTGGCATAAATGAAACTTTGTATAACTTTATACCTGGTCTTGAGAACAGACTTGTGAAGTACTTTAGAAATCACTATTTTATGTGCAGATATTTTAATTGCCAGGTAAGCAAAAGCAGCCAGTTCTGGGGCTGGTGTTTTGATGAACTAAATACAAATAAATTCATCTGTTTTTTAGAAGGACTTACGTAAGGGAGCACTTAATAGGACTAATTAATAAGGAAACAATAACATAGTATAAGTTATTTTATATACAGGTAGGCCTTCACCAACTCTATGTGTACACACACATACATGCGCGTGCACACATACACACATACACACACACACACACACCACACACACACACACACACACACACACACACCCATCCTTTTTGGACAAACAGTTGCCAGGGGATAACTATCCCAGCCAGATGGCTACAGGAACTCACCTTCCTGTCTCACCTCAATTAATGGTATTTCCCTTTCTCATTCTGGGGCAAAACACCAAGAATCACCAGAATTAACCCTAGAGCTTCCTCTGGGCAATAGATAAATCTCAGTCGAGCTTTTTTAAATACTCAGAGACTCACCTGTATCACCTTTGTGTCTTCTGTCTTTCCCTAGGAATGCCAAGTGAAAAGGGACTGGGGATAACTTTCTCAGAGTTGTTTGTTTAGTGGTTCTCTGTTTCTTATTGTTAACAAATTTGAAAAGCCTTAGAAAACCCCAGGGGGCTTATATGGTTGTTTCAGTTACAGGGGAAAACTATAAGACATTTTTTTAGTTTCTAGGCTTCCCGGAAGAGGAAGGTTAACTTAGGGGAATAGAGGACAGTAAACAGGAAAGTAGGTGAGTCCAGTCACGGTGACCAGCTAAAGGAAAGAAAGATGTCAATCTGGAAGTAATACTAGAGCTAAGAAGCCCAGCCCTCACTCCTAAAGCCACTGTTTCGATCCATTGGAAAGCATCCAGCCCTCGTATCCACTTTGCTGGATCCTCAATGTATCACTTGCAGTGGAGAGAGACTTTTACCTGACATCCCAAGTCAGAATTCTGAATACATTTTCCCCAAGAAATATTATTCACGTGGCACTTAGATTCTATAGTACTGTTAGCACAAGCCTGTGTTTAGCATCATTATTATTGCTAGTACTGCTGTTGTGGATAATGATGATAACTCACATGTTTATATGGAGTTTTATGGTAGCCCAAGTAAACCATAATTATTTGTGGTAGCCCAAGTAGAAGCTAAGAGAGGATAATAAGATTTAGAGTTGGAAGGAACTTTAGAGCTCATCTAATCGAACCTTCTCATTTACAGATGACGAAACTGAGGTTCAGAGAGGTTAGAACTGACTTGGCCAAGGTCATAAGGTTAATTACATTGAAGAATTGGATCTCAAATCTTCTGAACCCAGGTCTAATCATCTTTATAATATTATTTCCCAAATTCTAGAGTACAGATTGGCAGTAATTAATAGCAGGTTTTGTTTTTTTTACTAAATCCACCCTAAAAACATGCCCCTATTTTCCAACCTTTGTTCATTCAACAAGCCTTTATTCATTGTTTTTCTTAAACACCAAATGACTTTCGTCCAACATCTCTTCCTATTGAAATCCAAATGCCCTCTTCCTAGAAGCATGCCTTGGGGACCCCTTTATGAGAAATGACCCTCCCTCTTCTCTCTCATAACACTTTGTTTATATATTCTCATGCAATTTTCCAGTTTTGTTTCGTATGATGGGTTACTTATGAAGTAACATCTCTCCCTCTCTTTCTTCCCTGTTTTCCATATCCATAAACTTTCCAAGTGAACCCATGAGAGACACTGCCCTCAGGATGTAAAGGATAAAGTGGTCCAGGGTAAAAAGATTTTGACATTTTCAGTTCCACGGAAGGATCTGGGAATATCTCACTCATTGTTACATCCCTGTAGCACTTAGCTCCATCACTGGAACATGGGAGCCTCTCAATATTTGTTGAATTTAATTAGGTCTTGTTTTTAACCCTTTATTGTATTTTTTGAGGAGCTGCATGGCATAGGGGATAGAGGGCTGACCTTGGAATCAGAAAGAGCCAATTTCAATTACCGACTACGAACACATCCTGACTATATGACAAGTAGGCAAGTTTCTCAGACTCTCAAGGCTATAGTCAGCTTTCTAAGACTATAAATTGTAGAGCAGTTGCTGATCTACTTCAGTGAAGAGAGTGTCTTCACTGGGAAGATTCCGTATATCAATAAAATCACAAGCTCAGTACGATTATCATCTTTAGCCTGCCTTGCTAGACAAAACTTTAGTATTCATCTGCAATATACTCTCTGCATAAAGAATATAACATAAAAGAAGTCTAACTAGACCTTTTCTTTCCTATCACATATATTGCAGAAAAACATTCTTCTAGAGTAAACCTGAGGCTGGGCTCAAATTTTATTGGTGAGGAAACTGAGGCCCGGATTTAAGTTATTTATTCAAAGTCACATAAATAGTAAGTGGCAAGGGCAGGATTTGAACCCAGGTCCTCTGATTCCAAGTCCATTATTCATTATTTTATTCAGTATAGTTTATAAGTGCTACATAAGTATAATTATTTGAATTTTAATCATCTTGATTTCTATTACCATTAAGTTACTAAGTTGAGGAAGGAAAAAAGTTATGCCAGCTTGCACTTGGCTCTGTCCTGAAACTCTTTAGGATTGAAGAGCAGAGAACAAATTCAAGCCATCAAAACCTTTAAAGAAATTTAAGTTAAGTTTGACAATATTAGAATAGAATGAAAGGATTGTAATTGAAAAATGAAAGCGTCATTTTTAGTTTATTATCTGTGGGGGTCACCTGTTTATAATTGGTTCTGAGAGTATTTTATAGTGGGACTCTTTAAAATGAGAGCTTTGGACAGAAAGAAGTCAGTTCTGAGATTTAAAACCAGAATCAGAGAAGAGATAATACTTTGAGTTATGCCCTCTGACTTTTTTCTTGTTACAGCATCACACACCTTTTTCACCAATTGCGCTCAGACTTGCTAAAAGTTAGCACTTAAAGTCACAAAGGATGGAACACCTTAACTGTTCAGACATTCTATTTCTCTGATTCTTCTGCTAGCTTCTAGTGAGTACGTACTTGTATGATGGAAGCTTCTCTAGAAACTTCTCTCAGATTTTGTAATCTCATTAAAAACTAGCTTCCAAACACTTAGAATCCACATGATCTCGGAAAAAGTCACTTAACCTTTCAGAGCCTATTTCCTCGTCCTATATAGATAGGGATCATACTTTCTGCCCACTGTATGTTCCTTACAGGGTTGTTGTTAAGAAACCAGAAAGTATTATATTAATAAATTAGGGATCTATTATTGCCTCAGTGCAAGGACAGCCTTTAGGAAGTAAGCCTTAGAGAGCTGTCAGCCTCAGAAAAGTTGTTAATTTACCGTGTTCTCACAACTGGTGAGTGGTCTGAGGCAGGGTTTGAACTAAGAACGTCCTAACTCCAAGTCCATCTTCCTATCCACTGTACCACCATGCTGCTTGTCTAAAGTACTGTATAAATGTGAATTATTACTATTGTTTTTAACCAAGACTATAGTTTGACTGGCTTTGAGCTGGTTAAAATACCACACATGTAGAACGGGGGAAACAAGGAACTAATTTCACCTGAAAATGAGGGGGGTTTCATTCTGCTAATCAGTGATTTTTCCCTCCCCAATTAGGTGGAGATCCATTGATTCATCATCAGTTTGCATCACAAAGCTTTGGGGGTCCATGTCTGAATGGATTGCTGTAGCCTCATTTCTCCATTCATCCAGTTCCCTGCATCATAAGACTTTAAGCCAGCACAGGACCTAGAAAAATTACATGTAAGTTTTTTTTTCCAGTTTCTTTTTTGAAAACTAAGTAAAAGATAGCGTAAGAATGCTTCCTTGGCAATGAGGAAAAAAAATAATAAAAGCCCACAAAGCATTTTAACGAATGTATCCTAAGAGCTTTAATTTAAGAGAGAGAGAGAGAAAAAGACTATGTAGTTAATCGATCCTTTAACTCCAATATGATTGGAAATATGGATCACAAAAGGAGAAATCTCTTCTGTTTCTGTGCTTTACATCTCTTTGAAGAGATTGTAGCACTATCTATGGCACAGCAGCCCACATCTCAACCCCACTTCCCACTCCTAGAAGAAAAGATTTAACTCTGGAAACACCTTCAAGATTTGGTTGAAACAGTGACAGTCTGCATGTTTAAGTCCACTCCACAGCTGCTGTAATTTTCCTTCATTACTTTCACATGCAAAACGCCACTTAATTCTATGCTGGCTGCAATAGACTATTCCGTAGGCGTACTCGGTTTTAACCAAGCTCAAGAGAGAAAATCCGGATTTATCCTAAGTAGTTGATGCAGAGGTACTTATTTGCCTTACAAAAGATTTATCATAGGATCGATTCCTCTTTCCTATTGCATTTGAAAAATGATTTTGTTTTATAGAGGTTGGATGTACGTGTAACTTTTCAGGCGCTCATATGTCATGCAAAGCAAGACACACTTGTATTTTTAATTCTAGCAGGAAGGTATAGCTCTTTATGTTTTCTTTGTGCTTTCAATACTCATCTGTTTTAAGGATGAAAATGGTATTGTGTAAGTTTTGGAATTAGACATTTGTTTTTTTGACCAGAGCAAGTAAGAATCCATGCCAGCCTACTGAAAGTACAGAATGAGTCAGTTAAAATGTATTTTAAAAAAACAACAATAATGATCTATGCATATTGTCTTTGTGTCTCTGTACCCACTCACACACCAAAAATTTTCTGGACTTTTTTGTTTGTTTTTGTTTAGGCAGTCGGGGTTAAGTGACTTGTGCAGGGTCATTCAGCTAGTAAGTGTCAAGTGTCTGAGGTCATATTTGAACTCAGGTCCTCCTGACTCCAAGGCTGGAGCTCTATCCACTGCACCATCTAACTGCCCCTAGACTTCTTTACAAGATGTAATAGTGGATGTTAAAGCCACTTGGCTTTATCATACTTCTCTGCTACAGGTAGGAGACAGATGCCACCTCTGTTTCAAAGTTTTGGTCAGATACCAAAATGTATTAAGTACTTGACTCTTTGCTAGAAGACAGACGATGACCTCCTGTCTTTAGTTCACTGAATTAAGTTGGGTATAAATGTAGTAAGACAGAATGGCATGAGAAAAAGAGAGGATTCAAGTCTGACCTTCACCTTATACTGGCTGTGTCACTGTGGACAAGTCGCTTAACTTCTCTAAGACTATTAAGTTGGAAAAAAAAAAAGACTATTAAGTAGCAGAGAAGGTACTAACTGACCTGCATTGGTGGATCGAGTTTGTTCACTTGGGGATTCATTGTCCTTATTAATACAGTATAATAATATAAATTAGCAAAAGTTTGGGAAATGCCTAGTCACCTTTGCCTAAAAAGTACACTGTGATCTTTATTATTAGAAGCAGCTGGTGGCATAGTGCATGGAGCACTTGGCCTGGAGTCAAGAAGACCTAAGTTGATATTCAGTCTCAGATATTTACTGTGTGATACTGAGAAAGTCACTTAACATCTGCCTGCCTCAGTTTCCTCAACTGTAAAATAAGGATCATAATAGTTGCGAGGATCAAATGAGAATGATATTTGTAATGCTTTTAGCACAGTGCCTACCAGATAGTAGGCACCATAATGTTTATTCCCTTCTCTTCTCTTCCCTTTTATTACTTGACTATGATCAAGCCAATCATTTTAAAGTCAAATAGATATGTGGAGATTCCTGAAGCTGTCAGGTGCAAAATAAATCTCTTGTCCAAACAGTGCTTGCAAACATATATTGAAAACTTTGAATCCTACCAACCCCCATAAAGAAAAACTTGTTCCACTAGATAAACTCTGAGCAGCCACATATTACTCTGTTCACAAAGATAAGAAATAGATTTGAATACTTATGCATGCTAAAACAGAAATCATGAAATCAGAGAAATGAGACAAAAGCTGATGGCTGATCCAGAGACTCAAAAGGCTTTGTTTTCAGGATATCAATGCAGGTGCCGTCTTAACCTTGAAATGCCTTTGTAGGATCATAGATCTTAGAACTGGAAGGGACCTTGGAGGCCCTCTAGCCCAGCCACCTCATTTTACAGATGAGTCAGTCAATAAACATTTATTAGATGCCTACTATGTGCCAGGCACTGTGATGAGCAAACTGAGAACCATGGAGATTGAGTGATTTGCCCAAAGTTCTCCAGGGAGTAATAAGCCTAGAGGTAGATAGAAGCCCTCCAGCTCCCCAGTCCAAGTGACCTGTGATACCGGTCTGTTCTGTTTCTGCTGTCTATAAAGAAAACTAGATGGGGAGTCTGTGAGTCCGTCAGAACTTCAGACCCTCCAAGAAATATGGCAGGGAGCCTGATTCTGTTGCTTTCTCGCTGGGTTGAGGGTGTCTGAGTGCCTCAGTGGAAAATTACAACAACAGATTGATGTGCTGAATTTCCAAGCTCTTAGTCACAACCTGGTGTAGCTTACAAGCCCAGAAGAAGTTAACCGCATTCTCTCACCCAGACTTGCCACTAGTAGTGGATCCCTCGGTTCAGTCACATCCAAGTCAGACTGAATATCTATAGGAGTGGATCCTTCGGTGCTGGCTTTGAGGCAGATTTAATGAAACAGCAAAGGAAGGCTCTGCCACCACAAGAGATACTAGTCTCTAGTCCTAGTCCAGACAAAATGCAGTTCATGCTTAAGGAAAAATTGATAGGTAATTCAGTGACATGAAATGTACCGCGTTCATGGGGTGCTCTTTCAATATACTGCCATAAGGGAAGCAGGGGAAGAAATAAGCCTTTATATAGCACCTACTATGTGCTAGGCACTACTTTTTTAAAAATTGTCTCATATTTCATTTCATTAGTTCAATAAGCACTTCCCTGTGGGTGCCACCTACTAAGGAGATAAAATTTGTAGATAAGACAAGGGACCCTATGATGTCATGGAGTTTATAGTCTAATAAGGAGGTAAGACAGAAATATTTGTATAATTTTAAAATACAGTGTTGTATATATTACATAATAAATGTGCTGAATCACTATGGATTAGAAAAATACAAATCAAAACGAATCTGAGGTACCACATCACACCTATCAGATTGGCTAATATGACAAAATAGGAAAATGATAAATATTGGAAAAGATGTGGGAAAATTGGAACACTAATGCATCGTTGGTGGAGTTGTAAACTGACCCAACCATTCTGGGGAACAATTTGGAACTATACCCAAAGAGCTATAAAATTGCGCATACCCTTTGACCCAGCAATACCACTTCTAGGTCTGTATCCCAAAGAGATCATAAAAACGGGAAAAGGACCCACTTATACAAAAATATTTATAGCAGCTCTTTTTGTGGTGGCCAAGAATTGGAAACTGAGGGGATTCTCATCAATTGGGAAATGGCTGAACAAGTTGTGGTATATGAATGTAATGGAATACTATTGTGCTTAAGAAATGATGAGCAGGCAGACTTCAGAAAAACCTGGAATGACATATCAGCTGATGCTGAGTGAAAGGAGCAGAACCAGGAGAACACTGTACACAGTAACAGCCTCATTGTGCAGTGACTGACTCTGATAGACTTAGCTCTTCTCTGCAATGCAAGGATCTAAGACAACTCCAAAAGATTCATAATGGAAATTGCTATTCACATCCAGAGAAAGAGCTATGGAATCTGAATGCATATGGAAACATACTATTTGCTCTCCTTTTCTTTTGTTGTTTTGTTTTGTTTCTTCTTTCTTGTGGTTCCTCTAATGAGAGGAATTTTAATTCGTTCTGACTTTTCTTTACATCATGACTAATGTGAAAATATGCTTAATTATGAATGTATAAGTAGAGCCTCTGTCAGATTGCATGACATCTTGAGAGGGAGTAGGATAGGGAGGGGTAGAAAACTTAAAACTCAAAATCTTATAGAAGTGAATGTTGAAAACTAAAAATAAGTTAATTATTTAAAAAAAAAAAAAAGAATGATTAGGAATTCACCAGGCAGGGAGAGAAAGGACATTCTAAGCATAGAGAACAGAATGAACAAAAGAATGGAAATGGAAGAATGTAGGGCATATTTGAAGGATTGACAGTGGTCAGGTTTGGCTATAGCGTAGAGTACATGAAAGGAAAGAAGAGAGAAGAAAAGGAAGGAAGAAAAGAAAAATGGAGGGAAGGAAGATACCAGAATATTAAGGGCCTTGAATACCAGATAAAGGAGTTGAACTCTTTTTGAGCTGTTGTTCAGTCATATCCAACTCTTCGTGACCCCTGTAGTGTTTTCTTGGCAAAGATACTGGAGTGGTTTGCCATGCTCTTCTGCAGCTTTCCAGATGAGGAAACAGTCAAACAGGGACTTGCCCAGGATCACACAGCTAGTAAGTGTCTGAGGCCAGATTTGACCTCAGAAGAGGAGTCTTCCTGACTCCAGGCCTGGAACTGGGCCACCTAGCTGCCCCAAGCCAATACGCAGCACTTGAGTTGAATGCTCAGCAATCAGCTTCATGTAAAGTTCAACAAGTTTTATCTAATGTAAAGGTTGAGGAAGGCAAAGGACTTGATTTGAACCACCTTTGACAAATACTTAAAATGGAAGGATGAGGGTTGAGGGGCCAGGAAATATGGTCTTGGCACAGAGTCAAGAATACTAGGAGGTTTTCTAATAGTAAATTATGTCAGCTGCTATCACTTACTGAAGGACAAGAGAATCAAGGCCACCTGGGGTCAAAAACAACCCAGAATTCTGGGTACTGTGATCCTTCTTGAAGAGAAGTTTTCTGTGCTCTCAGCTCTGCTGAGGAAACGTATTTGGGGCCAACCTAAAGCAAAAAGATTTTGTATGCCGGTTAGTACTACTACAGCTACTACCCTCATGTGTTGTCCTTCTGGAGTGTAAAAGGTGGAGCCTGAAGTTCTGAGTAGATAAAGAAGGCCAAGTAAGAAGATCTTTGATGAAGGTCCAGAACTTACTGTTCCTCCTTCCCCAGCATTAGGATTCTGACACAGGTCTTCTGATTGTAAGTCTGCCTTTCACAGCATTTCTCTCACAAATATGTCCCAGGTACCTACCCCCCTATGCTTAAGCTGCCTAAATATGTGGACTCCTTTTAAAAAAAAAAAAAGGTAAACCTGATCAGGGCAGAGTAAATAAATTTTAGGATAAATAAATTGGCACACTGAAGGTATAGTTTGCTTAGATTATAGGAAAGCATTTGACAGTGTCTCTCATTTGACTGCTTTTCTAGAAGCAGCTAGATTGCCCAGTCAGTAGAGCACTGGGCTGGAAGACCTGAGTTCAAATTAGCCTCAGATATTTACTTAGTTGTATTACCCTGGGCAAGTCATTTAACTTCTGTTTGCCTCAATTTCCTCAACTGTAAAATGTGGATAATATCAGTACCTGCTTCTTAAGGTTGTTGTGAGGATCAAATGAATTAATATTTGTAAAAGTGCTTAGCACAGTGCCTGGCCCAAGGGTGGGGAACCTGCAGCCTGGAGGCCACATGTGGCCCTTTAAGACCTTGGATATGGCCTTTTGACTGAGTTTTACAGAACGAATCCTTTTATTAAGGGAGTTTGTTCTGTAAAGTTTGGATTCAGTCAAAGAGCAACACTTGAGGACTTGGCCACATATGGCCTCTGAGGTCACAGGTTCCCCACCTGTGGCCTGGCCCATAGTAAGTGCGTAGATACTTAGTCCCTTCCTCCTTCCCCTGGTATTCCTGTGGAAAGAATGTAGAGATATGAACTCCACCATAGACGATTAATTGGATTTGCAACAGGTCAGATGTCCAGATCGAAAAAAATTGCCATTAATAGTTTGAGGTCAGCTTAGAAGGAAGTTTCCACTCATGTAGCTGAAGGATCTGTGCTTAGCCTTGTGCCAATCAGCGTTTTAGATGGGATTTGGCTAAATCTGTAGATTGCATCCTTATCAAATTTGACATGAAGCCAAGAGTGACAGTTAATACACTGGATAACAGAATCTGGATACAAAAGGAGCTCGACAGGCTAGTGCACTGGACTCAGTCTAACAAAATGGAATTTGATACTGATAAATGTAAAGTCTTATACTTGGGTTGAAATCAACTTCACAAGTACAGGGTGTGGAATTTGTGGATAGATGGCATTTGGTTGGAAAACATCTGGTGGTTTTAAGTGGACTGCGTGCTTATTTTGAGTTAACATGATTAGGTAGCCAAATAAGCTAATACAGTCGTAGGTACATTGAGAGGCATGATGGCCAAGACTAGGGAGGGGGGATAGTTCAATAAGACTTTTGAGTTCAGGTCTGGGCATCCCATTTTAGAAAGGATATTGATGAGTTGGAGGGCCTCCAAAGGAAAACAGCTAAGATGGTAGAAGAGCCTCGATTTCATTCCACCTGAGGAGAAACTGAAGGCATGGTTAGCCTCAAGAAGAGAAGAATTAGTAGGGAAACGCTAACCTTTTTCAAATATTTGAAGGGCCATCGTGTGGAAAAGGGATTAGATATACTCTCCATGATGCCAGAGGACATAACGAGGAGCAATGGGTAAAGTTCCAAAGAGACAAATTTAAGTTTGCTGTTTAAAAAAAAAAAACAACCTTCCCAACAAGCAGAGCACTGCAAAAGTTCAGTCGACCTCTTCAGGAGATAATGGGCTATGTTTCAGTGGAGGCCTTCAAGCAAAGGCTGGATGACCACTTGTGAGGGATGCTGTAGAGAAGATTCTCTTTCAAGTTCAGCTTGGAATCCAGCAAGGTTGGACTAGGTGACCTCAAAGGACCCTTCTGATTTTGAGAATCTCTGATTCAAAAAACAAGTCAACAAGCATTTATTAAGCTCCTGCTTACTATGTGCCTGTCCTAAGCACTGGCGATTTAAAAAAGGCAAAAAACAGTCCTTGTTGTCAAGGAGCTCACAGTCTAATGATGAAGACAGCATGCAGACAACTATGCACAGACAAAATATATGCTGGATAAATTGGACATAATCGATTGAGGGAAGGCACTAGCATTAAGGGAGATCAGGAAAGGCTTCTCACAGAAGATTGGATTTTAGCTGAAACTTGAAGGAAAATAAGGAAGCCAGGAGGCAGAGATGAGGAAGGAGAATATCCCAGGCATAGGTGAGAGTGAAAATTCCTGGGGTCAGGAGATGGAGTGTCTCATATGAGGAAGAGCAAAGAGGCCAGTGTCACTGAATCTCAAAGTACATGGAAGGGAGTAAGGTGGGAGAAGACTGCAGAGGAAGGGTGAAGCCAAGAGAATATACAAGCCATAGAATTTTATATTTGATCCTAAAGGTCCTAAATTGGCACTCATGGGAGTTTATTTAATAGTGGGATGGAGGGAAAATGATATAGTCAGAGCTATACTTTAGGAAGATCAATTTGACAGCTGAGTAAAGGAAGAACTGGTGTAGGAAGGTCTTGATGCGGAGAGACCTACTCCCAGAAAAATTCAAGAAACCAGCACCCTAACAGGGATACAGAGGCAGATGGTGGGAGGATGGGGATGGAGTGATGGAGGAAGGCAAGCAGTGTGGGGAAGGGGATGGAGAGGGGGAAAGACTAGGAGAATCACTCACATAACCATGGACTCAATTTGGGAACATTCAAACAGCATGGACCCTTAGGAGATGAAAGAGTGCTCAGGGGGCAGGAGTTTGGATCTTGTTTTTACAGGGTTTGAGGGGGAGATCAGATTCTTATCCATGCCACACTTGGGGTTAGTTCATTTAACATATCCAAATCATCTCAATGTTGTCAGTGACACTTTAAAGTTAACATATCCACATCATCTCAAAGTTATCAAATACCATTTGGTATTCTGCCAGTCTTCCTGCAGATGTCTGAAACTTATCTGAGATTTACATATCATAGGACCAAAAGGCCCTTACAGGAAAGCCTAGATGGCTTCCCTTGATTTGGCAGATATTACCAGAATGTGATTTTTGGTTAACTTGTGAAACAATTTGTAAATTATGCTCCTTTGATCTTTGGGACAGTTTGTGCAAGACTTCTAAGTTCCACATCTCAATCTTACTTCCTACTATTGCTACTTTATACCAGCTACTTATAAACTTACTATACTGACTAGAAGAGGCTGGAAGGGGGGGGGGGGCACATAGTCAAGGGTACCAGAAAGATGCAAAGACAATAACTGTGCTACCTCAAGAACTCTCAAGTTGCCTGATTGACCACCCTCCTGGTTTCCAATTTTCTTTTGAAGAAAGATGTTAATTATAAAGGCAAAAGCTATCAATAATTTTGTTGCCTTTTAAAAAAAAAAAGGGACTATGGAAGAGAAACTTCCAGAGTATGTTCAGACTAATTACAATTAATATCCAAAATGATGACCTTTAAATCATCAAAAAACATTTAAATATTTTCCCATATTATCCTAAGGCAGTGGCTTATAATGATTTTAGAATCATTTTCAACAAAAAGAATTTTCCTAATACTCTTTGATCAGAAAAACCATCCAATTTCTCAGATATTATAGTCAAATGAGATTTTGCTATATTTAATGTTATATCCTAGAAATATTCTCAAAATTAGGATTTTATATAGAAAGATACATAATTTATTTCTATATTCCTTAGGAAACTTTTACCACCATTCATGAAATCTTGGCTCTGCTCTTTATCCTGAGGTACCTGGTATCTCATGCCAGATGTTAAGTTTCAGATATTGCTTGTAGGTTTTGGAAAAGCTCCAAAAAGTATCTTATGTATTTGTATTTTGAATTTAGCATATAAAATAGTCAAATATAAGGTTGAATCTCAATTATTTGCATTACTGGAAAGAAGCAGTCACATGGATTATGCAGAATAAATTTGTTTTATTTTGGAATTCACCTGTGGGTATATTAATTGGATTGTTTTCATAATTATATTTTGGACACAAAATTAGTTTGCATTCCCTGAACACACAATAATAGCCCAGGTGGCCTAGAACAAAAGTGTCACACATGTGGCCCACAACACTCCCAAATGCAGCTTAAACCAGATTAAAATGTAATTAGGAAATATTTAACGAGATAAATAAAAATGCAATAAAGCATAGATAATATTCTATTTTTAAAACTAAGTCAATATGCAGTTATAGTTTTAGTGTCCCCCTGTTTCCATCTGAGTCTGATACCACTGTTCTTGAAGAGTGCTGAGTAACAAAAGGAGAATTACTTGAGATAATGTGAGTGTGGAAGAAGGGAAAGAAGCCTGGATCTAAAATTAGAGAACCTGGTTTGAATCCAGGCTCTGCCACATAGTACTCAAGTGGCATCAAGTAAATTGTCTTATGTTTCTAAGGCTCATGCAAAATGAGGTCCTTAAATTAAGTGACCTCTGGGGTCCCTTCCATCTCTGAATCTTTTGATCTGTGATCTTAATCTAAAACCCATGCATCAGATAATCTACCCTCAAATGGGTCATCAAAAGTCGACTGAATAATTAACACAAATGAGTGGTGATGGTACTCTTTCCTAAATGAGTGGCTTAGTTTGGGAAAGTTGCCAGAAGTGAATTGACATTTTGAGTCGGATTTCATGGCATATCTGAGCAGAATGAGAGGCTGAATGGAGAAGCTTCCTACCCATCAGCTCAGGGGTATTCTTTCCAGAGGTTTGGGAGGCGACAGGGTTCTTCTAATCCCAGCAGCACTTGTAGGAATACAGAAACTATTTACTTCCAACATAAATGTTGCCAGTAGCCTTTGCTTTGGGCACCACAGTATCACACTATCTTAATATGCACCACTTTAATAGAAGTCCACATGGATATGTTGTAAAATTATTACCGATAATAAAGTCAAAGTCTATCCAAATCTCTATGTAATGTCTGTTGACTAATAATATCTCATAAGTCAGCTGCATTTTTTAAAAACAACACATAGATGTCATTTTATGGCATTTTGGTCTTTGTTTACTTTATTCTCTACAGTCAGTTAATAAGCATTTATTAAGTGCCTACTTTGTGCCAGGCACTGTGCTAAGAAAGGAGGATACAAAGAAACGCAGAAAACAGTACCTGCTCTCTAGGAGCTCACAGTCTGATGGGAAAAGATAACATGTAAACAACTATGCACAAACAAGATATGTACAAATAAACTGGACATAATCAGTAGAGGAGAGGCATGAGCATTAAGGGGGATCAGAATAAGCTTTTTGTAAAATACAGTATTTTAGCTGGAAGGAGTCCAGGAGGTGGAGATAAGGAAGAGAGTATTTTAGGCACAGTGAAAATACCTGGAGTGCAGAGATGGAATGTCTGGTGTAAGGAGCCAGCAAAGTCCAAGGAGGGAAGGGAGCTTATCCAACAGATGTTACAAAGATAAAATCAGCAGACCTTTGAAACAGATTCAATATGGGAGGTGAGAGAGAGTAAGGAAATGAAGGTGGCACTTAGGTTGCAAGCCTGAGTGGCTGGGAAGATTCAGTTAGAATTATACAAAAGTGGTATCTAAGTAAAATCTATTTTTTCTAGCCATTTTGTCCACTGGAAATCTCTAGTAAGTAATACTTCCTCATTTCCCCCATATGGTGTTACTGGTGTTTGTAGTAGTGACCTTCAAGCACTATAGGATCCTAAGGGGTCTACTGATTGATCAAAGTTATATTGAATTATGTTTCATGTGATTTTAGGGTTAATATTTTTGTTGTAGCATCCTGGATTTAGAGTCAGAGGACCCAATTCAAATCCAGCTCTGCCAATTGCTGCCTATAACATTAGACAAGTAACTTTATCCCTATGAGCCTCAGTTTCTTTATAAAATAACAGGGT
The DNA here is from genome assembly GCF_003287225.1 of Phascolarctos cinereus. NCBI lineage: Eukaryota > Metazoa > Chordata > Mammalia > Diprotodontia > Phascolarctidae > Phascolarctos > Phascolarctos cinereus. Next base: position 175,371,015 of record NW_027555958.1, read on the forward strand.
TGTACTAAAAAGCCTCTAGGATCCTTTCCAGGTCTAAACATATGAATCAGTTATCAGTGATCCTTATGGGGTAAGGGTTTTCAGTGTTGGGTGCAGAGACCTCCCTCCCTACCAAAGAGTCTGAGGATAGATTTCTGAGTATCTATGAACGTGAGTGGTTTGGTTTTTTTAAAATCACATCTTATTTTACATCTTTGTTATTTACTGCTAAATCCACTGAAATATAGCATTGTTTTCAATCATGAATTTTTTAAAAATCTTCAGAATGGGTCCATAGGCTTCTCCAGACCACCACATGGGTCCATGACACCAAAAAAAGGTGAAGAACCCCTGGTACAGGATAATAGAATTTTTGAGAAACCAGAATATCCTTTGTCATCATACCAATTAACAGTGTGCAATGAAAAATATCACCATATGAACAAAGGATTTTCAAGACATACTAGATGACTTGTTTATTTCAAGCAAGATAACATTTCTGAAGTTCTTAGCACAGTGCCTGACACATAGTAGGCTCATTATAAATACTATTTCCTCCCCCCCCATTACAACAATTTCCAGAACATTAGGAGGACCCATCAGTCCTCTGAATGTCATAACAAGATTAGACTGAGACCTATCCTTTTCAGCACTATGACATGGACAGCTTTTTTTTCTCCTTATCTTTTTCTACTCTCCAAAGAAGTTTCTGTTCCATTTCCTTTTGCATGCTTTTCTACTTGAGACTCTTAATACCTAAGGCTTTTGCTGTCCTAGAATGACTCATCTGCTTTTCATACAGAAGGCTCCCTCTCCCTCCCTCTCTCCATCTATTCTCTCTCCCTCTCTTCTCTCTCCTTCCTTTTCTTTCCCTCTCCCTCTGTGTCTCACCCATTAAGGGGATAAGGGAGGCCCCGTACTTCTGGGTCTTATTTTTTATTTTGAACTCAGTATTTGCCTAAAGCTTTTTAAAAACAGATTGAGAAAAGGAGTATGTGAAAGAACCAATCATATCCCCCCCCCAAAAAAAATACAGAGATTCTTATGGGAGATGAGTCAGAAAGCTGTGTACCTGTTGTGGGATTATGACACCCCAAAACTTCTACCATTGTTATCCATAATATTGAGTATGACACTGGTTAAAAATTCTTCGATGATGGAGAATGCTTCCATTTGGAAGAATTTGCAGCTCTTTTTCCTTCTGCATTTCATTGTCCACGTGATAAAACAGATCAGTTTGCGTTCTTTCTACAAGCAGTTGTTAGGTGTATTGATAGAGTCCATCAAAATTGTTAACCCTGCTGGTTCCAGTTGTTACATAGAAATGTTGTAATGCTTCTCTTCTGAGGACAAGATGCTAATGCAAATGGTGGCCCTTTTTACTTATGATCTTCAGTCCTCGTGTGTCAGCTCAACTGGACTGAGGCAGTACATTCAACTCAGTAGCAGAATGTGTCCTTTGATCCTGAACACTGTTCGTTGAGATGTTTATTACATTGTACCCAAATTTCCCATTACATTAACAACTAATACTTTTCGTATAATTGCAAGAAGACACTGAAAGATTGTTGGCTTTGTAGTTGGCATTGAAATTAACTTTCTCTAACCTAAGCCAGTAAAAACTAAAACACTCCTCACCACATTAAAGTTTTGCTTTCGCTGCTGTTTAAATCCCTCCCTCCCTTGTCATAGCATAGTCATTCTGAGCCTGATTTGGGGGCGGTGTGGTTGTATCTAGCCATGTATGACCCACTTTTTCATAATACTTAACCCATGTTTTTACAACACATACCAGAAGTTCTGACAGTACTGTACTGTCACCCAAAAAGTTTTTTTCCTTGTTCATTTCATCAGTGCTTCATAAGCCACAAGACACTAGGAGAAGCTAGTAGTCCTGTGAGGCTTTGTGTTAATTACCAGTGGATGATGAGACATTTCCTCTAGTTTGCGGATAATGAGCCAGCACAGGTAAAGATGAGATGTTGCCTTTTGTGTCTTAATTATTTTTTCGGAAATGACTTTTAAACATTAACCACTAGCTGTCCATGTTTGTTGTTGTGGTTTGCAGAGGGTTTTGAGGTACAAGTATTTTAATTGGTGTTTCAGAAGCCTAACAACTTTTTGAGCAAATGAGATGAGGAATAATAGGCTATCATCTCTAAACTGTGCCTCAAGGGGGAAAAAAACTCAGAAAAATTCATTTTAAAAAAAAATCTGTTCTGTTCTCATGGTAGCCTTCTCTAAAAATAGAGTCCGTTCACTTAGTGTTCACTTGTTAAACTGATGATTGTGTTGGAGGGAAGTGTGTAGAAGGCAAACAGATAGATCAAGTATGAAAGAAGTTGGCAAAAGGATTCTGTTCCTTATTAAGTTCTGAACACTGTTGTACAAAAGGACTAGAAAGCGACATATAAAGGAGGTTCACATTAATGGTATTGACTTAAGTATTGGGGTTGAAGGGAAACTTCTCAATCGAAATCTTTCTTTGGGGGGAAATTTGGCTATTTCTGATTCTACTTCATGAATGTGAAGGATTTTTTTTATCATGATTATCTAAACTGATGTGGATGTATTTTTTTTTTTTACTAAATGTATGAAAAGGTGTTCCTGAGCTACATTCATGTCTGCCTTTGCCATCTAAGGTTGTTAAACAAAATGTCTGTGATCAGAGAACATAGAATTTGATCTGTTCAAGATCATACATAACTTGTCAAGTTCTAACTGGAACCCACTCATCCATATATGAAATGCCAGTGAAAATGTCCACAAACAGCTAGACCTGTCTGTATTGTTTTCATTGTGTCTCCTGCTGTCTACAGTTGAGAATGAAAGCACACACACACAACTGGGAAAATTTCACATTTCAGTGCCTTGTTGCATCCTTCCTTAGGATGCACCATGGGTTGGGGTTTTTTTTTTTTTACATTTGTGAACTTGTGCAGTAGGTGGAGAAAAGTGTGGGTGGCCCAGAAAAGTAGTGGTTAGAATAAGATTTTCCATTTATTGCCCTTTGTGCACAGCTAAAAATAAGATTCATACAACTCAGAATATGTGGTGCAAGCACAACCATTCTCTTAGTTCTGATGACGGACTTGCCCACATCTTTGCATCTGTCTCGTAAGTAGCACTTTGGGAAAGAAATGTGTCTTTGTTTAAATCACGAAAGCCAGCCAGATTTTTGCACTGTTTGTCTGCATGTGATAGTTTATCAGCATTTTCCCCTTCTTGGGTGGGATTAGGGAAGGAGGGCTGTGTAGCTCCTGAACAAACAAATTGTGTTGATAGAAAGATGAAGGAAAGTAAGATTATTCGGTTATCAGTTAGGGGTAAAAAGTACAGAATGACTGGGGAATTTTTAAAAGTAATTATATGGCTTGAAATACTGCACCAGAATGTCTGTCTTCCTGCCTTTTGTTAGAAATCTGTTCCTTATAAACTCATGAAACAGCAATAAAAGGCTTCCGCACTGAAATGAAAAACTACTCTGCTTACATGAGGCTGCAGGGATGAATGAGCTATTGAATGCTGGCTCAGTATCATTTCTAGATGTCCACAGATGCTTGTGGGCCAGGTAACCAAGTTAAAACTTACCTTCATCAAACTGCTAAACCTACTGTAACCACATTAAGTGAGAGCTTGTCAGTTTGTGGCCAGAAGAAACACTCAAGAGAGACCATGGCAGTGTTCACAGGGAAATTTATAATTTTCTTCTTCCAGCACCGGTGCTGTCCCTCCTTCCACAAGCTGAGTAGCTGTGGCATTTCCAAAGAATGAGAGAATCTGCGTGTGCTACAAGCCTTTCATTTCAGTTTGATGTAATTTGTGAAATGGATGAGTCAAACAGCAGTCATTCAGGAGTGTGTTGATGAAGTCTCAGGAGCTAGCCGCACAGAGACTGCAAAACTCATTTCTCTTTTAAGTGTGTGAACCACATTGAGTTTGGGCTTTGTACTTGATACAGCATTGGAGACTTTGAGGGATTTTCCCCTCCTTGCTTTGGGGAGTGAACATTGGTCATTTTGAAAATTAAGAGAGGCCAGGTGGGCAAAGTTTAAAAAAAATCATTCTTATAGTCAGCACAGGGAAGAGAATAAGGGGGCACCATGTAGGCATTTACAGAGCATTTGTTCCACAGTCTATCGATGCTGTCTGTGGGATATTTTTATTATGCTATATAAAGTACCATCAAATTAGCACAATGTGAACCCACCTTTCTTTTTAAGATTAGCACCATGTTGAATGTATTCAGTTATTTTTGCCTTCTCACTTGTACTTCTTTTTATTTAAACATGGATATTTCAATTCTAACATCTGTGCATGTTAATTGTAGTACCTGCTGGTATACATTATGAAAGAGAGAGAGCTAATGTTGTGATCAAATACGGTTTTAAATGTTTCAGGTGGGAATGGGCAAAACTTCAGGAGCAATTAGCTTCCATAGAGGTACAATTCCCCATAGAAAATATTACATCTGTTATAATTATAGAAATTGCTCAATACTATAGCTGACCAGATGTTGACAGGTAGGAAACATTTGCTGCTACTTTTTTGCAGATTATCTTTGTGCACTATTTGCTAAGGGCCTACTATGTGCAAAATACTGTCCTAGGTACTATGTGAGATACATATTAAGACATAGGATCTGTACTCATTTTAAGCAGGGATGTAGTATGCATAAATATGCAGTTACTGTGTATGGAATAAAATATGTTAAGATCCCATATAAAGTGCCTGTAAGAGTTAAGGGGAGGAATAGGCATTTGAGAGGCAGTATGGTGTAGTAGCAAGAACGGTTGATCCTGGAGTCCAAGAATCTGGGTTCAGATCCTCAATCTGCTAGTTTTTATCTGTGTGCCCTTGAAGAAGTCACGTATTCTTTCTGGGGTTTGGTTTTCTTACAGAGTTTTGGTATAAATCACATCTTTTTCACCTTTTTTGCATCATAAACCCCTTAGACAATCTGGTGAAGTCTGTGAACCAACCCCTTGTCAGAATATTTTTAAATGCATAAACTACATAGAATTACAAAGGAAACCAATTTCAAAACAGTAATAAAAATATTTTCTAAAAGATCAAGGACCCCAGTTTAAGAACCCCTGGTCCAGACGATCTTTGAATTCTTTATCTGCAAAGTGTTTTCCAACTTGGCAGGATCAGGGAAAGTTTCCCAGATGGGGTAAAACTTGCGCTATTTCTTGAAAGATACATGAAGATCAACAAAGATAGGAACATGGCATCTCAGGCATAGGGAACGGTGTAATTCATTCCTTCCTGCCCTCTTTGTGTGATAATTCTCTCTTCCAATGGAAGGGTCCTTTTCATAGTAATAAATAGATTGAACACTCAATCATTCAAGAGGATTGGAAGAGTTGGCTTTGTTTTTTGAAAAGCATAACCACTGTATTCAACACAGAAAAGCCTCAGAGCTCAGTTCAGGCTCTGCTGTTCAATTCCTTTCAAGCCAACAGATCTAGAGAAGGTACCTACTGTATTCAAGGCAATGTGCTATTCTTCACTTGCTGTATGACCTGGAGACTGTCCCTCAACTCTCCTGGGATGCTCGCTCTTTGTTGCACAGTGAAACAGCTCCTGTATCTTATCTGAGCCTCAATAGAGAACTAGTAAGAAATAATAGACAACAAGTAACAGCATGCTAAAAAGATTCAAATGAAATGTAAAGATTAAATGGTTATGATAAGTACCTTTCAATGCAATGTGATTTATTACGATAAGAAAATAAGACTTTTTTGGAAACACATTTATAAAATTTGGGTTTCATACTTCTGTCCAGTTCTCCTTTTCATGAGTTGTCCTTTCTCAGTCTTCGACGTCATCTACATCAACAGTATCTTTTTATTGAAATAAAACCAAATCTCCACTCATTAAATAATGCTACCTTCACTTCCCCTATTTATAAACACTTAAAGAGTTAAATGGTTATCCTGGTTACCTACTGTGCAGACATCCATTCCAGTTACCTTGCAGAGTTCCTAGCAATACATGCAGCCCCAAAACCCCACAAGAATTGTCTTCAAGTATAGAAAAACTGACTCATTGCACTTTGCCACAGACTGGAGTTACTGGGAAAAATCATAGGCTGGAGAAAGTGATAAATTGGTCTGTGACTGTAATTCCCTCCCACCCTTCATAAGGAATGATTGAGGTTTTGAAACATTCCCCTGATATGGTATGTGCTGATTCCAGCATTGTGGCTGATTTTAACCTATGTCTTTCATGTGCCGTTGAGGCTACTGGCCAGTCTTGGCTCATTATTACTTTAGTTGAATAATGCAGAGCATTAGCAATGGAGATTTACTCTAATGATGTATTTTAAGTGCATGTCCGCACTGCTGGTTTAATGTACTCAGTCACGGAATGCCTTTAGAGTTTATTGCTAATGGATGAATCTTCAAGAAAATCAGAATTTTCAATAAGATTGACATTTGGAGTGAGAAATATAAATCTAATGAGAGCATTTCAACCGAGGTTTGTAATTAGGGATGAATGAAGTAAATTTGTACACGCACTCAACAGAAGGGCACAATAGAAGGTGAAATTGCACACTCTGCAGTGAATGAGGGATGAAAGCCGATGTATCAGTGTCATGGCATGACAGTGTAGAGTATAAATGATACTGTCACTGAGTGCTGCAGAAGGTATCAGGGAATTCCACTCCAGTAAATTACATTACTTAGACAGACCTGAAGGCATTGTGTCTGAATGAGTGGAGGAAAGAAAAGGTTGTCAGCACAAAGCAAGAAGATATTACAGTACAACTGGCTGCAGGGTTAGGAATCAGTGGTTTCCATCATGCTTTGCTTTTTTTTTCTTTTTTCTTTTTTGGTTATGTTCGCCTTTGCTAATTAGTTTATAGAAGTTACTGATCTGTACATGGAATAGCAAAAGATCTCTCTCTCCCTCTCCCCCTCTCCCCCTCTCCTCCTTTTCCCTTCTCCTCCTCTCTCTCTCTCTCCCTCTCACCCCTCCCTCCCCCTCCCTCCCTTCCTTCCTCTCTCAACTTTGAATCCCAAGGAGGCTTAATGTTGATTTCAGAAAACAAGTTAGTTAGGTTTTTTCCCCTCTAGTTATTTGTTGTGGGGTGATGCCAGGCATTAAAATACAGGCTTCCCTTTTATTCTTGACTCCTGATGTGAGGGGCCATCAACTAGGAGAATTTCACCACTATTCTTTCTGAGAGGTTTTTGTTGGTGAAACCTTGTCTTGACAAGAACAGCAACCACCTCTGTCCTCCTCCCATCACTCTTTTCCTTCCATAACCCTCCTTCCCCAAGGGAAAGTGCTTTGAACCAGCACTTAGCATTTAATTTTGTGCTTGGAGGACTGCAAGTTCTCTGCTTGGTCCCTTGCTCAGCATTTGACTCATTGTGGATGGTTTATTGTCGGGAGGGGAGGGGGTCATCCAAGAATCACTTGGGCTCTTTTTTTTCCCCTAACAGTGAAAGTGAGGAAGAGCCTCATTTGTTGTATCTTTGTCCATGTAGTGGACAAAGAAAAGATATTGCTGCTTGAGTCTGGGGCAAGATATGCCAATGAGCTTCTCCATTCTAGCTTTTAGCTCCTGTTTGCTGACAAAGATGAGAGAAGGCTTTAAAAGATGCTCAAAGGTCAGCCTTTCACCATAGAGCAAGCAAATCCCTTCTTGGCAGCTCAGGTACTCTGTGGTCCTGAAGACACTTCTAAAATCATATCACTTTGGGCTTTCTTAAATAGGTTTTACATTCTAAAGTCAACATTACTTAAAACCCTAGTAAAGAGGCAACAGGGAATATAATTGGCTTTCCTTCCTCAGCCTTCCAGGACAAACATATGATACATTTACGTGAAATTCTAAATGGCAAGGTTTTAAGCAGCCTGTCTGGAATAGGAGACTCAGATGGATAACACCAACAATAACAGAGCCTTGCTCTTTGTGGTTTTTAAAAGCACTTTTACATATATTATTGGAATCATAGGATCATCTCATAGTTGTATAGCTGGTTGAATAAAGTAAAACTAACACAACAAAATTAAAAGGCCCACTTAACTTGGAAATCAGGTTTGAGAATAGACAAGAGAAACCATTATTAGCAACAGAGTTAGTAGGTGTTTCTTACTCCTGTATATGCTGACCCCCTCCTCTCAAAAATTGCTGGCTGTGTACACAGTGTTTAGCATCTATAAGCAGATTTATTTTAATGGTATTGTTAGAAAAAATGAAGTTGTGCCTGTGGCCAGCAAAAATTTAAGGAGAGCAATCTCATCTCTTCTCCCCCCCATCTTGAAAGGAAAAACAGGTACTTTTTCTTATGGAGGATATAAGGGTAACTTTGTATAAACTGCGTATTTCCACTTTTTTTTTTATCTTGCTCCAATATGCTGCATGAATGAAACAGCATTCTCCCACTAAGTAAATTGAATATATGTGCATACAATGTGTAGGAAATCTTCATTATTTCTTTCTAGCCTAGCTTGTTTATTAGCCCTTTGACTACAAAAAGCTACCTGCGGTTTTTTTTGTTTATTTGTTTGTTTGTTTTGTTTTGTTTGTTTGATCAGGCCATATGAAACATATCCTCTTTTTTTTCCCCTGAGCTTTTGGTATTGCCATTTTCTCAAACCATGTCCTTGACTTCCTCTGTATTCAGTCCTCATGGTACAGAATTTAGCAATATCTAAAATAGAGCTGATGCAGAACACATTCTACACACTTGGTTGTACAATGCAGGCATCCTCCATTCTATAGAGATTCCTTTGTTCCTGCCTATCTACCAAATAGTCTGGCTGTATTCTTTTTCTTTTCTTATACCATGTTTGGAGGGGGAGCAGAGAGACAGCCCTTTAGGGGGAAAAGGGTCCAAAAAGAATTGTGAATGTTTGCTTAGAAATTATTCATCTCCCTAAGAAATACAATAAATTGAAGCTTTGAGACCTGCCTGAATCTCCCAAGATTAAGTCTTCCTCCCCACCCTACCCTGTAACTACTTCTGTGATCACCAAAGACTGCTTATATTTTCATTTCAGATCTGAAAGGGAATATCCAGAACATTTGGTCTTTTAGTTCCGATGGATTCTCCTCTTTGATGAATTGTCTCATTAATCCCTAATAATGTAATACCTTTAAGTTTGCCGTGGTGGAAACTTTTCCTATAGACCTTGATTTACTAATTAGATCATTTCAGAATTACTTAACTGACAAACTGCTGCCCCAAATCACCATTTGCATGGAGTTCCCAATGATAGAGTAAAAGAGACTTTTGTTCTGACTTGATAAGGAAAAAAAATGCAAACCAACAGTACAAGCCCCAGAACCAGAGTTCCTATAAAGACGTTCAGATGAACAATAAGGCCATTTATTCACATATGACATAAGGATATAAGAATTTAAACAATAAGATCTCTTATGAAATTCAAGAAAATACACACCACAAGCATTGTGAAGTTCTCTTATAAAGCCCAGTCTCATGGAAGGCAGATTTATTTATATGGGCTTCAGAAATCCATTAACTTCTAAGGCACTCTTTAAAAAAAAAAAAAGAAAGAAAGAAAGAAAGCAAAACACTTGTCTTACTATATAACATTAAAGCAATTTTTGTTCTAGGGAGAGCTAAAATGCATTCATTTGGGTAAAATACATAAAATACATGCACTGTAATTTACCAAAATACTGTACTTTAAGAAATGTGCTTTTCTCTCCCCATCCCCCAACACTTGAAATATGAAATCATTTCTGTCAAGATCATTCTCTTGCAAATTAATATTTCTTTCTTCAGTATGGAAAAAAGAAAGTTCTCCCAAACCATTTCAGTTTAGTTTCTGCTTCTTTTCAGGATGAAGTTTTATAGATCAATACATCTCTGTAAGATGCTCAACATTTCAGGGAAAAGCGTCTTGAAAGGAGATTTTTTTGTGTGTGGTTTTTTTTGTTTGTTTGGTTGGTTTTTTGGTGAGGCAGTTGGGGTTAAGTGACTTGCCCAGGGTCACACAGCTAGTTAAGTGTCAAGTGTCTGAGGCCAGATTTGAACTCAGGTCCTCCTGACTCCAAGGCTGGAGCTCTATGCACTGCGCCACCTAGCCGCCCCTTGAAAGGAGATTTTTAACCGGCTGTGTTTTTAAGTCAAGATCTCACCTATTTCTCTTAAATGCCTGTTAAGGCTGACCTAGTGTGCTATGGTAGAAAAATTCAAAGATTTCTTTGTCATCTTGCACCAGGTCTCAGATGACACCTCAGTTTTGCTGTTGTGATAAATATTGAAATATGACCCCTCAGGAAAAGGAGAAAGTATACGGCTGTTAGGTGACAGAGATGTGCCTTTTAAAGTGATTTAGAGTTTATCTATCAAATGTTCAAGTATTTGAAAACCTGCATTAAGAAACTGTTGCCAAATCCTAGTACTGGTGCCATTGCTGCATCTCTATCTCTCTCTCTCTCTCTCTCCCTCTTCCTCTCTTTTTCTGTTGACAGAAAAGATTGCCTACTGATAATTGCTTTGCTTAAGTGTCTGATAATATGCCAGGAATGAGAGCATTCTGTGTTAGGTCATCTTTAATTATGCATATACCACCTGTCAGCTCTAAATCAGTGCAAGATTAGCTTCTTGTGAAGTCAGTTTGGGGAGGGTCAAAGGGGAGCTGAGGTGATCTCTTTTAGAAACAACAGAAATAGACAGTGGTAAACAGTGCTCGAAGTGTGTGAGTTGTTTTTGTTTTTAATTTTCTGAAGAATCTCATTTCCATTGTTCTTGGGCAGCAATAAGCTATTGGCATATCTGAAAATACTTGAAATATTGCCCATCCAGCAAAGATGAATTACTGTAAGAGGATGGTAGTCCATCTGTTGCATTTCCTTTCCTCTCTCTTCCTCCTCCCTCCGCCCCCTTCCCATCATTGTACATGAGCCAGGGAAAGCCTCAGAAACATTTTTATGAGCTGTACAAGAACAGGAAATATGTGAAATGATGGTTAGATTTCATGTATCTGAGGGGTTTTTTTTTTAGTTAGCTTTTTTTAGATGAACAAACGTGGGCTGGAAATAATGCCTGTTACTCTCTGTTGGCTTTTGGTAGTTTTATTCTCAGTTTTTGGGGTTATTTGGGACTTTCTGGAGGGATATTTAGGTTCTTTACCAAAGATGCCTCTTCCCTTTTATCCTCTGACAGCAGGGATTTGTGAAATAGTATGACTGACTTTCAGTACACCTGTCAGCGGTATAGAGTTGTTTTTCATTAGTGGCTTTGATGCCATAGTTACTGCCATATTGTATACTAGAGTATTCAGAGCTAAATGTGGAGTCAGAAAGAACCAGGGTTCCAGTCCCACCTCGGACATTTACACTTATGAGCTTTGTGAACCTAGGCAAGTCACTTCGTCTTTCTAAGCCTCAGTTTCCTAATCACTAAAATGAGCATGATAGTAGTGCCTCCCTCACATGATGTTGTGGAGATAAAAAGAGATGATTAATGTAATTCACTTATAACCATTTGTCAAGTGCCTGATTTGTGTTAGGTACCATATGCTAGGCTTTGTGGAGATACAAAAGCAAATACGATAATAGTGCCTGACCTCAAGAAGCACTTTGATGACCTCGTGGTGCCATAGAATAGACAGCTATCATTATTATCATCATTTCATTATCATTATTATCATCAATATCAGATGGCATGACTGAGTTGAGTGAAGGACCAGGAAGAAAATGGGATGAGGGCAACAAGAATACAAGTGAATATATTAACCTTGTGTGCTAGACATGGAGTCAGACGACTTGGATTCAAATCTCCAACTTGGCCACTCGTGACCTGTGGGATGTCAGGCAAATAATCACTTAGCCTCTCTGTGGGCCTCGGTTTCCTCACCTGTGAAAAAAAGGATTGGACTAGGTAAGCTCTGCCAACCCTCCGAGCTCTACTTCTATCTCACTGTGGTGGCATCTCTTACTAAGATCTCTTACTTGCAGCCATGGAACCCAAAATGAGTCAGTTCGCTCACATGAAATTCTAGCTCTCTAGGATTTTTGAGAATAAGATTTCCACTGAGGAAACAAGATTTTGGAATTGCTAGAAAGTCTTTTCTCAAACACTGTTGTTGGGAAGCATTGAGTAGAAGGTGCAGTATTTTGGTGTGATGGGTCAGCTGATAAAGGATTGAAAACCTGCTGACCACTGCTACCCGTGTTCCACCGCAGCATCTCAGCCCAGATTGTATCTCTGGATGACTCATTTTATCTATATCAGTGCACTGGATGCTGTTTTGTTTTTGTTTGACATGAACTGACTCCAGAGTAGAGGTCAAAGCTCTGTAAAAGAACAGTGGTTTAGCAAAATAGATGTCAGAGATGTTGCCAGTTACTATAATGCGTACCATTGTGATTTGACTATTTAGTATTAATATTAATCAAAGGGTTATGAGGTGCTGTATCATCACATAATAATATTAATAGCTAGTATTTATATAGTGTATTAAGGTTCAGAAAGCACTTTACAAACATTACATCATTTTTATCTTCATAACTACCCTGGGAGATTGGTGCTGTGTGTGTGTGTGCATGTATGTGCATGCATGTATATACATATATAAGCATACATGTGTGTATATATACATGTGTGTGTATCACACACACATGTATATATCTCCCCATTTTACAGATGACGAAGCTGAAGCAGACAGAGGTCAAGTAATTTGCCACACAGCTAGTAAGTGTATGAGGCTAGATTTGAACTCAGATCTTCCTCACTCCAGGCCCAGTCCACTATACCACTTAGCTACCTCAAGAAAGCATGGTTTGATGACTATGGTGCTAGACATGATTTCAGATCCCCAAACACTAGCCAACTTTGTCAGCTAATAACCTCAGAATTTCAGTTCCCTCATCTGTAAAGTGGGGATAATAATATTTGCTTGCTTTTCCTTCTATATAAAGTTGTCATGAGGAAAGTGCTTTATAAAAAGTGTAATATAAATATGATTTATTATCAGCACTTAGGCCAGTTACTTGCATATTGTAGTTGTTGTTGTTGTTCAGTCATGTCCAACTCCGTGACCCTGAGAACCAGTTGTCCATAGGATTCTCTTGGCAAACATACTACCCCCCAGTCAGATTATTAAGCAAATGGTTCATGAGAATAGGTGGTAAATTTTTCCATGCTGTCCTGACTTGGTAGCTCTACAATAAGGAGCTAAGTTGGTCAGGGCCTGATAATGCCAAGGACAAACAGGATCACACATTCACATATGTAGTTGATGGAGTGATGAATTTTGGCGTCAGAAAGACCAGAGTTAAATCTTACCAGACACATACTAGCTACATGACTCCATGAACATTACTTAGCCTCTGTCTGCCTCATTTTCCTCAACTGTAAGGTGGGGATTATAATAGCATCTACCTCTCGGGGTTGTTGTGAGCTTCAAATGAGTTAATATATGTAAAATGTTTTACAAATCTTAAAGGATTATATAAATGTGAGCTATTATTATTTGTATTGTTCAATTGGATTTGCTGAGAGGGAAGAGTGATCTAATGCTATGGACTGTCCCAAAAATTATGTGCTGTTGGTCACAAATGGAATAATATTGAAGTGTTAATAACTCAACACAAACCCACGTCACTTCTGGGTATATCACTTCACCTTCATGGGTCTCAGTTTCCTCATTTGTAAAATGAGGAAATGGGACCTGATGATCAATCTGGTCTCTTCCAGTCCTCATGATAGTGACTTTGAAAAGCATGCGATGATGAAGCAGACTTCTCACCTCCTGATAGATAGGTGATTAACTCGGCACAGAATGACACATTTTTTTAGTCATAGCCAATGCAGGAATTTGTTTTGCTTGACTATGCATATTTGTTACAAGGGGGTTTTGTTTTTATTTTTATCTCAGTGTGTGACGGTGAAGTGAGGAGGAGAGAAAATAGATTTTTGTTATTTAAAAAAATTAATTTTAAAAAAGGAAAGGAAAAGAAACAGAATGGGGGGATGAGTAGGCGCTAACATGGTTTCACTGAGTACAACTGCATTAATAACTCTTCCTCCTCTTGGGCCTCATATTGAGGTAAGTTGCTATGTGTCCCAAAACACCTATTTAGAGACTTGGGATCTGCTTATGTAAGGCCATACTCTTTCACCTGTTCTACAATCCTGGACTCGTTTTCAGCCCATCAAAAAATACCGTAATGATCAACTGGCTTTGGCTGCTTGACCCATATTCCTAAGTAATCACTTAACTACATTTTTACCCACCATGGAGAAAAACAAAAGGAGCCAACTCATAAAATTAAAACTTTTCCCATCAATTCAAAAACATAATACACCATCCCTCTGAAGATTACTGCGAAAATATATCTAAAAACAAGCCTACTACCCAAGGTAGAGAGAGGAAGTATGGTATGGTGGACAGGGCACCAGATTTGGTGTCAGCAAGACTGTGTCCAGGTCCTACTTGAGACACTTACTGTGATACCCTAGGTTAGTCACTTCACTTTTCTGGGCCTCAGTTTCCTCAGCTATAAATGGAATCGTTTGGATTTGATGACCTCTGAAGTCCCTTCTAGTTCTCAATCTATGATCCTGTTGTCAATGAGACAGACAGGCCTTTGTCACCTCTCTGTAGCAGTTAAATCCTGCTTTTCTCACCTACCTCTGGTGGCCCCATTGCCAGAAGCTTCTGTATCTGTACCTTATGTGATGATTCTTTCCTTCTGTCTTTCTCTTTGATTCATGTCATTTAAGCATGGTATGTCTTCCACCTTACCCACAGGGCATACCAAGAAATTGCCCTGTGATGCCACTCATCATTCCTGTGACTTCCCAGGCCTTCACACCTCTTCTTGCTTTTTGTGTGTGTGTGTGTATGTGCGTGTGTGTGTGTGTGTGTGTGTGTGTGTGTGTGTGAGGCAGTTAAGTGACTTGTCCAGGGTCACACAGCTTGTTAATGTCAAGTGTCTGAAGCCGGATTTGAACTCAGGTCCTCCTGACTCCAGGACCCGTGCTCTATCTGCTGCACCACCTAGCTGCCCCACTCACACCTCTTCTCTTGGTAACCATTCCCCTACCTTCCCCTAATGATCTGTTTCTTAAGGGCAGTGGCTGTCTTGCTTGTTTGTGTTGGCATTCCCAACAGTTAACTTGGTGCCTGACACATAGCAAACACTTAATAAATATGTTTTTCATTAATTCATCAGGTACCTGCTATGTGCCAAGCACTGTGCTCAAGCAATGGGAACTAAGACAAAAGAAATGTGTCTCCTGCCTGCTAGGAACTGACAGGAGACAACATGTATCTACATATACACATGCCAGATACATCTAGAATGAAATAGAAAATACAAATAAAATAGATACAAAGTAACCTTGGAGAAGAAGACTCTAGAAGCAGAGGGAGGAGGGTGGGGGTAGAGGGGTTCAGGAATGGCTTCCTCCAGAAGGAGGTAGGACCAGGGATTCCAAAAGGGAGGAGTGGAGGGAATATTCTCTGCGCACTCTTTTTTTGTCCTCTGATCATGTAGTGATTGCCCTAGGAATATTCCGTTAGGGGGAAATCCACCTTGATGGTCCCCCTGAAGTTACACAACTCAATTAGTAAAGTAACATAGTATAACTTCCGTTTTTAGTAGAAATTAATGGTTACAATGAAATCCTTTCCCTCAAAGTCATCTTTGTGAGTATTGTGTCTATTGTTTATATCGGGATGGGGTATAAATTTACTGGTGATGTAATAATATAAATAAATTATAATATATAAATTCACATTTATATAGCATTTTAAGATTTACTTTATATGATTCTTTATATAGATTGGTGGTAGTGTTATCCCCATTTTACAAAAGAGAAAATGGAGACTCAGGTTAAGCAGTTTGCCCGCTTAGTAGTTGTCAGGTGTTGGATTTAAACCCAGGTCTTTCTGATTCCAAGATCAGCACTCTATCCACTAGGCAGCAATGCTTCATCAGGATCCTGGAAGAAATGTAGTAGCAACATTCTCATCTCCACTTGATAGAGGAAGAAACTGAGGCCTAGAGAGGTTAGGACAAGTAAATGTTCAAGCCAGGATTTAAAAGCAAATCTTTTGATTCAAAGTCTAGGCTCTCTCTACTAAACCAAACTGCTTATTTGAATATGTGCATATACACATACAAGTATTAACAAATTAACCTATTCGTAGTCATACAACTGTTCTAGGAGGTAGTACCACTGAGACTAATTCTTACTACACTGTTCTTTCTAATATACCTTACAAACATAAGATATTTTTAATAATGTAAGAGAGAATGGACTTTCCAAACAAATCTGTAGTCTCCTTAGGAAAGTATTTCCTTGTTATTGTATAGGATCATAAAATTTAGCAGAGAGATCATTTAGTCCCTCACAATTTTGGACATAAGGAAACTGAACCACAGAGAGGTATCTCTTCTGTGAATCCGTGTAACTGCTTGTTATGGTAGTTGTCACCTTCTGCATTGTATTTAATCTTATTCCCCTACCAGACTCTAAGCTCCTTGAAGACAGGAACTATTTTTTGCCTTCCTTTTGTATCTCCATGCTTAACATAGTGCCTGGCACATAGTAGGTATTTTATAAATGTGGATTGATTGATTGATTGACTGACTGATTATCCTCCTACCAGACTCTAAGCTCCTTGAAGGCAGGGACTATATCTGTACCACCCCCTTCATTGTAACTAGCATAGTACCTTACTTATAGTAGGCACCCAATAATATTTATTGAATCAGTATTTTCCATCCTGAGTTCCTATTTTCTGTTCCTATTTTTAGACTCAAAATTAGCAGTATGATAAAGATTGAAAATTTATCACTGTACAAAAATGGTATTTTGTGTCTTTCTCAGAATAATTTTTCAAGTTTATAATGAAATCATTGCTAAAACAAATATGCCTTCTGGAAGAAATCTAATGTGCAATCAGAAGAGGTAAAGTGGGGGCAGCTAGGTGGCACAGTGCATAGAGCACCAGCCCCGAAGTCAGGAGGACCTGAGTTCAAATCCCATCTCAGACCAAACGCTTGATACTTACTAGCTGTGTGACCCTGGGCAAGTCACTTAACCCCAATTGCCTAATTTAAAAAAAAAAAAAGACCAGAATAGGTAAAGTGGTTTCTTTTACAGGTTAGGTACAATAAGAAGGTGGAGAGATTTCAAGGAAATCTCCCTCCAGTAGGAAACTGCCAGTACAGTAGGCATTTGGTGAGTATTTAACCTTGTTCTTAGTTCAAAGTAGAATTTAGTTAGTATGTAAATGAGTTCATACTTGGGTATATTTAATTTGTGAATGTTAGCTTTTTCCTTTCTCCTGTTTCAGTGAGATAATGTTTGTTTGGTATTAAGTATCTTAGAAATAATACTGAATTTTCAATTAGAAGACTTGGGTGTGAATTCTGACTCTGCTATACACCAAATAGCTATGTATTCTTGGGTGAATCATTTCACAACTCTGAATGTCAATTGCCTTATCAATAAAATGAAGAATTTGGACTTGGTGATCCCCAATGTTCCTTTCATTTCTGAAACTTTTGAAATTAGCACACAAAAGAATCAGTAGCCCCAATTGTACATTATATTTTATACCACTATAAACTATTAGTTTTGCTGGTAGTAAATCACATTTAGTGAAACCGACGTAAAAATATATCACTTTAAAACAGTTGGTCCATCTCTAACAACTGCTAACTATTGGGTTGTTGTTGCTGTTTTATTTTGGGGTTTTTTGAAAAGTCACCTTTTACATGATACAGAAACTCTACTGAAGCTCGTTTGGCAGTGACATAGTCTTTGCCTTTAGATCTATTTCCAGTTCAATATATATTATCAAATCATTACTCTTATTGTTATTATTTATTATTAAAGAGGTAACATGATTTATTGTGGTAGTCTTCAGCCTTTTTGAATATGAAGACCTTTTATTTTAAAACCAAGAAATTCTCCAGCTTTACTACCCTCCCACCTCAACCCAACAATTAGCTATTTATACTCTACATTGCCCTCAGCTCTTAAAACCCTTGCCTTTTTGTCATATCATTGCTCTTCTCTTGCCATTCCTTATTCCCAAGTTACTGCCGTTGTCTGCTTCCTCCACCCTTCCAGAATTGCTGAGTGAAGCTGGAACAAGTCTCACAACCATCTCAACAGGCTACATCACATCTAACTATGACGGGCCCCATCACTGCATTAAACAGTCCTTTTATTCCTCCCTAATCAATTCCCTAGCTCACTCTCCACAGAAGCTGTTCTAATTTACATGAATGCCTTCTTCTGCCATTACCTTCATCTCAGAATTGCTTGACATCATCTCCGATTCTCCCTTTTCCCTCAGTCTCTGAAAAAGAGGTGGCCCTTCTCCTTGCCAAGGTCACCTCTTCTACATAGGCACTTGATCTATCTCAGCACATCTTCTACAGCAGATTACATCTTAAATTACACCTCCACCTTAAGTGTGAATCTTCAGCCTCTCCCAAACTGCTGCTTTCTTTCCTACAGCTTACGAACATACCCATATCCAGCACCTTTAAAAGACCTTCATTAGACCTCCAGAAGTGTGCTAGAGAAAGCTGCTGTAGACTTGAGAGAGCCACTTATTAAATCTTCAAAGAGGCTTTATACCTCAGAAATAGATAAACAATATAAACACATAAATGTATATTTATACACATATATAAATATGTCATGGCATAATTTATTGTTTTGTTAATTGGACAAAAAGGTGGTGGAGAAAATGTTAATAATGCAGATTAAATTTACAAGTATGTCATCAACATTTTTTTGAGAGACAGTTGTTAAACATTTATGAGCAACCAGTTCTTATCCAATATCTCAATGAAACTGCGTTTAGAAGTTATCCACATTCTTTGTCTCTACTTCCTCTCCTCTCACTCGCTTCTCAACCTTTTACAGTCTGGCTTCTGATCTTGTCACTCAACTGAAACTGCTATTTCCTAAGTTATCAATTGATCATCTTATAACTGCCAGATCTGCTGGTCTTTTCTCAGTCCTAATCCTTCTTGACCTAACTGTTGTATTTGGCACTGATGACCACCTTCTCCTCCTAGATATTCTGTCCTCTGATTTTCATTATATTAGCTCTCAGTCTTCTTTCCTGGCTCATCATTCACATCATGCTTCCTAATTATAAGTATCCTCAAGGTTCTGTCCTGGGCCTCCTCCCTTCTTTCTGTATTCTCTCTTGTTAAACTCGTCTCTTTTTAACTAACATCTCCAGGCAGATGACTCCCAGATCTATATAGATAGAGTTACTGAGCTTCATTCCTCTATGGACATTTCAAACTGAATTTCCTGGAGACATCTTAAACTTAATATGTCTAAAACAATGCATTATCTATTTGTTCCCCTAACCCTCCCTCTTCCAGACCTTCCTATTTCTGTCAAAGACACCATCATCCTTCTAGTGACTCTGATTCTTAATTTCAGCATTATGCTAGACTCTTCCTCATCCCACATAATCCAGTCAGTTATAAAATCATACCACTTTTACCTTCACAACATTTCTTTGAGCCAGCCTATCCTCTCCATTCATAAAGCGGCCATTTTAGTTCAGGCCCTCATAACCATTCACCTAATTTATTACAACAGTCTCCTAATTGGTCTCACTGACTCAAGTCTCTCCTCATTCCAGTCCATCCTACATGGCCACCTCTCTAATTTTCCTTTCCTTGAGATTTGACCATGTGTCTCCTCTTCTCAACTCATTCCACTGTCTCCCTTTTGCCTGTGAAATAAAACCTAAATTCCTCTGTTTAACTTTTAATATCGTAAACAACATGGCCTCAGTCTCATTTGGGCTTTACCAAATTGACCTTCTCTCCATTCCTCACAAGTAACAGACACTTCGTCTCCTTCCTGTGCCTTTGCATTGGCCTTCCCCCATGCCCACAGGCTTATATTCATATGTTATGTGTTATATATTATAATATTATACATAATATTATTATAATATATTATATATCCTTCTTAGGTCACCATATAGAGGCCTTCTCTTCCTTTAAGTTAAAGCTCAGAAACCATCTTCTACATAAAGCCTTTCCAAATCCCTCCAACTGCTAGTGCCCTTCTTACCAAACTACCTAGTGTTGGCTACACTCTATATGTTTGGTTTTTTATTTATTTTGTATATGTTTGTCCATATTTTTGTCTTCCCCATTAGAATGTAAATTCTTTGTGAGTAGGGATTGTTTCCTTCTTTGTAATCTTGTTTCCAGTTTTTAGCTCAGAGTGATATAGTAGGTGCTTAATAGATACTTGCTAATTGAATGACTCCTCCCTCATGACAGTATTTGTACTAAATCGAATTACTTAGAAAATTCATGTTGGACAAAAGGCACTATTAGTTCTGTAATTCTTTTAAATGGATTTGGTTTTTTTTAATGATAACAGCGTCTGTATATATATATATATATGTATATATATATATTTGAAAAATTGTAATGGAATAATACATGTGTGAGACATTCAGTCTGCAGAAGGTACATTTGCTTATTTATTACTCTGAGCCACACTGCATAATTTGTTGAAGCTAAATAAAAATCAAGATGACAATGCTTGGTGGCACATATGGACTTGCAGAACCTTTGTAATAATGCCATGCTCCGATTAATCACTAAGCATTTATTAAACCCTACCAATTAGAATGTGACTTCATTAAGGGCAGGGACTGTATTTGCCTTTCTTTCTATCCCTAGCACATCATCAGCAATCATTTATTAAGCTCTTATAGTCAATCAGCTAGCATTTATTAAGTACCCATGTGTTTAATAAAGCTGACTGACCATGTCATACAAAGAACAAAATAGTCCCTTCCTTCAGAGAGCCCCCATTCTATTAGAGGAGAACCACAGGAACAACTTATAATGGAAATGGGAAAAAACATAGTCTTTGGAATCAGAAGACTTGGTTTCACTTAACCTTTCTGAGCTACTGATCACTAATCTGTAATACGGGGATAATACTTGCAGTTTCTAGTTTTCTGGGTTGCTTTGGGGGTCAAAATGAAATGATGAGGATAAAAGTGTGTGTGTGTGTGTGTGTGTGTGTGTGTACACATTTACTTGTGTGTGTTTGCAAAGTGCTATAGATATATTGACTCATTTGATCCTCACAGCAACCTTAGGAGATAAGTGCTATTATTATTCCCATTTTACTGTTGAGGAAATTGAGGCACAAACAATTAAGTGACTTGCCCAGTGTCACACAGCTAGTAACTGTCTGAGGGAGGATTTGAATTCAGGTTTTCCTGATTCCAAGCTTTGAACTCTAGCCATTGTGCCTCCTAGCTACCTAAATAATTTGTATCTATAAAGCCCTCAATATGTCAGTTGTCAAATTTAAAGGATTCTCTACAATAGTAAAGTAACAGTTGATAGCATGAATTAGTAATTAAGTGGAATAGAATAGCTGAGAGAAGGCAGAATGGTAAACGTGTTGTGATCAGGGCGCAGGGGATGCAATGGCAATAGACAAAACATAGCTTACGCTGAGTAACTGCAGAATCAAGGCTGAAAGGAGGCAAGGAAGGCCAAATCAGAGTTGATATATTAGGAGAACAGGTAAGAATTGAAGAACTGTATATATTAAAAAATAAAGATGGAAAATTGCTTGAGAGATTTGTGATGGGGGAGAAGGACACAGAAAGAGAAATTGCAATGCATAGAGAAATAAATAATCATCACATGGCAGATTTTTTTTTAGAATGACCTCAATTCGATGAAGTGGAAAATGCCAGGCTAATAAAGTAACATAGATGGGAGGAGAGGACCAAAGAAGAAAATGCAGAAATAGAGGTCTGGGTGGTATGCCACTGAGGTATGGGATTGGCTAACAGATGTAATTAGGTAGACCACGAGGTTGGCCATTGAACCTTTAGGCCTATTCATTTCTTATCCTAAGCTTTTGGAATATCACTTAGGAGTCTGCATTAGCCCAAATGCACGTTAACGTTCATAATGCAAAGTGGCCGTTAAACATCTACTAATGGACCAGAGACATTAGACCTATATTGGGCTAAGGCAGAAAAGCAGAAGCTTTTACCTTTCATGTCTTCTGTGGGAGGCCAAACACTTTGTAGTGATTTCTTAAGTGATCCTTTGCTGACTCTTCTTTCTCCTTCCCTGCCTAAATGTGATTTTTTCCCCTAGGCTTTATTCTGCATCCTCCTTTCTCCTTCTCTATGCACTTACTCTTATTCATCCCCATCATTTCAACTGTTACCTCTATTTAGATGACTCCCAAAACTAACTATTCAGCACTGACCTTTCTCCTAAATGCCAGCCCTTTGTTTTTAGCTGCCTCTGCTTGATGCATCTACCTGCAAGTCTTGGCAGTACTTCAAAATCAACATGTCTAAAACCAAAGTCCTCATTTTCCTTCATCTCCCTTCCCCTTCAACCCACTTTTCCATATAATTTTACTGTCCGTTATTCTAGTCATCTCAGGCTCAAAACCTCCTTTGACATCTGACTCTTCCTCACCTTCCATGACCAGTCAGTTCCCAAATCCTATGAATTTTTTCTTTAAAATATCTTTCTCGTCCATTCTTCCCTTTCCATGTCTACTGCCCTTATTCAAGGCTTCACACCTTGACATTTATAATGTCCTGCCAACCAGTCTTCTTCCCTCCAGTGTCTCTTCTCTAAATCATCCTGGCACACCTTTCCAAGGTAACCCTTTATGTACTTAGAATAAGGAAGACCTGGGTTCAAATTTCTTATCACATAACCTCTCTGGGCCTCAGTATCCTCATCTATAAGAAGGAAGACTGAGTTAGATTGCCTCTAAGGTCCCTTTCAGCACTAAAGATATTTTCTGATGTCCCTCCAGTGCTCAGAAATCTTAGGTAACTCATTATTACCCCCTCAACCCTTTGGCAGTTGCCTCAATCTACCTGTCAAGCCTTATCTCCCTCTTGCACACGTGACCCCTGTACTCCTATCAAACTAAGATTCCCAAATACAGTTTTTAGATATAGAAAAGACCTTAGAGTTTATCTAGCCGAGAGCTTCTTAAACTTTTTCCATTCACAGAGGCTTTAGTACTTCTTAAACTGTGAGTCTCAACCCCATAAACCCATAGTTTAAGAAACACTGAAAGGCCTCATTTTACATATGGGGAAACTAGGGCCAGAGGGGTTAAGTTACTGGACTGATTGCACCATCATTAGTGCATGGCAAAGCCAAGGAGCAGACCTAAAGTCTCAAGATGCTTAATCCAATGGTCCTTTCCCTGTACGCTATTTCTGATGTTTTGTCCATTCCTGCCTTGGTATTTCTGCTCATATCATGTGTTCAACTTTGAATGCCTCCCCCCAACTCTCTGTTTTTTGAAACTCTTCCTGTCCTTCAGAGTCCCAGCCCAAATGCCACCTTCTTCAGGAATCCCTTCTACTCATCCCATCCAGAAGGTACTCCCTTCATCTTTGAAGTCGTGGGACAGTTTCTTACTACCATCTTTGTGGTATTTCTCACAAACCACTTTTTTTTGAGGTTATTCAAACTACCTGTCTTTTGTCCCCTACTACATTGACCGATCTCTCCTCTCTTTCACAGCTACACTTATTGAAAAAGTTGCTTACACCTGATACCTTTGCTTTCTCACTTCATACTCAGATCTCCTCAGTGCCTTGTAATCTAGCTTTTTCTGCCATTCTACTGAAACTCTACTCTTACAGAGGTTAGGAGTGATGTTCTAATTGCTGCAACCAGTGGCCTTTTTTCATTGATTAATGATTAAGATTTACTTTATCGTTCTTAACTTCTCTGAAATATTTGACACTATTTACTGTCTTCTCCTTCTGGTAGTCTCTTCTCTTTTGGCTTCCATAAGATCACACTTTCCAAATTTTCCTCCTGCTTCTGTAAATCTACCTTCTGTGTCTCCTACAATGGGTCCTTTACCTCTTTCCAACACACAAGATGAGTACTTTCCAAAGTTTTTTCCTCATCCCTCCTCTCCACTTATTTCACTTTCTCTCCCTTGCCCACTCTTGTCACTTTATTTGTATCTTCCTTGTGTGATCTCCAAATCTGTGTGTCTCCAGCATCTCTGTACCCAACTTTTCTTCAAATAACCAGACCTCATCCCAAGCCGCTGATAGTTTAGATCTACTTGGATATCCTACCAGTATCTTAAGCTCAGTGTTTTGAAAACTAAGTTTATTTTTTTAAAAACTGTTATTCCTTCTGATTTTATTATTTCTGTCATTCACCCAGTCTCCCATATTTGGAAACTTTGTGTTTTCTTTATCCTTTCCCTCACATGTTATTCCATTATTGGTAATACTAATAACTCACATTTATGTAGCATTTTAAGGTTTATAAAATTGCTTATCTACAGCCTTCCTTAATAAGAATAGCTAATATTTATTTGCTTTGAAATTTGCTGAACACTTTACATACATTATCTTATTTGATCCTAACAATCTTGTGAAGTAAGTGCTATTATTCTTTTTTGTTGATGAGGAAACCGAGGTTCAAAAAGGTGGTCATGTATTTAGTGTCACAGGAGAGATTCAAACCCAGTGTTTCCTGACAAGTCCAGTGGCCTTTCAAATATTTCGCTTTGTCTCTTTTCCTAGTGAGATATTACTGTTACTGTTTAGCTGTTTCAGTTGTGCCAGACTCTTCATGACCCCGTTTGGGATTTTCTTGACAGAGATAATGGAGTGGTTTGCCATTTCCTTTTCCAGCACATTTTACAGATGAAGAAACTGAGACAAACATGGTTAAGTGACTTTTCCAGGTTCATACAACTAGTAAGAGTCTGAAGCCAGATTAGAACTCAAGAAGATGAGTCTTCCTGACTGCAGGCCCAGCACTCTATCAACTGCGCCACCTAGCTGCCCAAAGCATTATTATCCTCATTTTATAAATTGACCTCCTGCTGCCTAGAGAGCAATCCTCAAATATTTATCAAATGCCTCCTCTTTTGCAGGCTTTAGCCTAGGCATCGGGGATACAATGACAAAATGTGTGTGTGTGTGTGTGTGTGTGTGTGTATACATACACACACACACACACACACACACACACACATATCCTTTTTTTTCCAAGGAGCTTATGTCCTACTGGGGGAAATAACATGTCCATATGCAAGTATAGAGAGATTAAATGTAAACAGAATAAACCCCAAAGTAAATAAAAGCTAGTTAAGTACAAGGTTGTTAGGAAGGAAAGACACTAGGTGCTATGGGTAGGGTGGAGAGTGGGATCAGGAAATGATTCCTGTGGAAGGTGATACTGGAACTGTGTCTTACCAGAAAGGGAGGGCAAGCAGGGGGGTACATTACAGGCCTGGGGCACAGCTAATGCAAAGTCAGGGATATAAGAGATGGAGTACCTACCATGTGTGAGAAATTGAGAGGTCAATTTGGCTGGACCATGAAGTGTGGGAAGGAGAGCAATGACTAACAAGATGGGAAAGTTAGGTTGGGGCCAGTGAAGAGCTTTAAAATTCTGACAGAGGATTCTTTTATCTTAGAGTCACTAGGGAGCCACCCTAAATTTATTGGATAGGGGAATAACACAGTCACAGCTGCACTTAAGAACTCTATACAGTATTTTGCCTATCAGTCACTTTGGCAGCTATGTGGAAGATGTGGGAGTGGAGAGAAAGGCTTTAGACAGAAAAGCCAGTTCAGAGGTAACTGCCATAATCCAGGCAAGAGATGATGATGGCCTGAACTAAGGTAGTGGCCATGCAAGTATCAAAAGAAGGGGTCAGCTCTGAGAGACATCAAGTTAGAAACGGTGAGATTCAGCATGTGATTGCACATGTGGGGTAAAGAGAGGGTAAGGAGTCAAGGATGGCATATGAACCTGAGAGGCTGGGGAAATAATGGTGCCCTTGACAGAGATAGCTTAATTCGTAGAGGTATGAGTAAAAAAAAAAAGGTGAGGCTAAAAAAGAGGTTAAGGGATTTTTTGCCAGTCTCTTGGCTAGTAACTGTCAGAGCTGAGACTTGAAACCCCGGTCCTCTGTGGATTCAGCACCCCTTTCCCTATGGCATGTCTGTCAATAATTTTACATGGACAGTATGTCTTAAACAGGTAGTAATGTATTCCCATGCCACCACCCTCATACAAGCTCTCATCAGTTGGCGAAACTACAGCAGTAGTGTCTTCTAACAGGTTTTCTTACCTCCTGTCTTTCTCTCCTTCAAACTGTCCTTCACTCTGCCTTCCTTCCTTATACATTTTAGTCCTTTACTCAAAGCCTACAAATAGTTGGTTCCCTTTGGCCTACCAGGTAAGGCTTAGAGTCTTTTGCCTACCATTCAGAGTCCTCCAAAACCTGGCATCACTTTCCTGCCTTTTCTCTTACAGTCCTTCTTATAGCCCTCTGCTCCAGAAAACTGAGCTGTGTGCCATTCCTCCTTACATATCCCATTGTTTCCTGCCTCTGTGTCTTGACTACTGATGTTCCCTGTAGCTGAAATGCTTCCCCTACCCAGTGCCTCTTAAGTTCTTACCTGTCTCTTAAAGCCCAATTCAAATGTCACCCGTCCAGTAAGCCTTCCCCTGTTGTGAAGATGAAATGAGATATCTGTAAAGTGCTCAGCACAGTGCGTAGCACACAGTAGGTGCTTAATAAATGCTTGTAACCCTGTTCTGTGATCATCCCTAGGCACCTTTCCTCCCTGCTCCTCAACCTCACATCTCACTTGCTTTTTTTTCTCTTGTGTTCTTATCAAAATATTATTTTGTATTAGAGTTATCTCTGTGATGATGTGTCATACTATGGAACTGGCCAGGATTCTTGAAGACTAAGATGGTGAAACACACTTCCTGGTAGAACTTTCCTAGAATTTAAGCCTGAACTTGGCAGTAGGTCTTTTATACAAACACCAGTCTGGCTAAGTTCAAAGAGGCTTCCAGCACCAGAGGCTTGACCATTAGATGTTTATTTTTGGCTGCAAAAATTCATGAAATCCATCTTCTAAGACTAAGATGGTTGCAGTCTATATGCATGGAGGAATTGCCCAGATCCTTGAAATATGAAAGCATATATGATTATTTAGGCATGTATCGTATTTCCCCTACTGAACTTTTAGTTCTAGAATAGCATGTCCTATCTAAACTTTGAATCTCTCCCCAGTGCCTAGCAGAGTGCTTCTGAACTTGGGCAGATGGCACTTAACAAAGATTTGTTGAATTAAGTGACTTAGGGTCAGAGAGTATCCCTTATGAATTTTGTATTGTCCACATTGATACTTGTTTTTTGAGTTGAATTGAATCTAGCATTTTGAATGGATGAAGGAAAGATGAAAGAAACCTGACTGTCTTTAATATGCTTCATTCTCTGTAGAGAATCCACATTATCAACCAGGACTCAGAGTCTTTTAAAAGTGTGTTTCCTGTGTCTTTGTTTCCTTTTTTGCCTATTCTTATCATACTAGTTTAACTGGTTTTCAATTTATGCCTAGACTCTCAATCAATTGAGAATTTCTTAAATGTCTGCTATGTTCCAAACATTGAGCTGGACATTAGCAATACAGAGATAAAAATGAGGCAGCCCCTCTCAAGAAGCTTGCATTCTGTTTGGGGAAACAACATGTACACAGCTATACAAAATATATACAAAGAAAATAAAAGATCATTTCATCGGGGAAGAATTAACAACTGGTGAAGGGAAGAGGTGGAGGCTGGATTAGGAAAGGCCTTATGAAAGAGGAGTTTTGGAGCTGAGCTTTGAAGGAAACCAGAGCTTCGAAGAACACAGAGGTGAGAAAGGGGTGCATTCTAGGCCTGGGGGCCAGCCTACACAGAGGCACAAAGACAAGAGATGGAATGTAGTGTGTGAAGCAAGCAATGTGCAATAAAACTGAGCAGGTAGAGCCTGGTTAGATAGGGCTTTCAATGCCAAATAAAGGCGTTTGCATTTGATCTCACAAACAGTAGGGAGTAGGGTAGTGACATGGTCAGACTTGTACTCTAGGAATATCATTTGGCAGCTCTTTAAAGAACGAGAGGGGAGACACTTGAGGCAAAGAGACCAATTAGGAGGCTATTGCAATTGTCCAGATGAAAGATGAAGCCTATTATTGTACTAACCTCCCATCTAGGCTCCCTACCTCCAACATTTCCCCCTCCAATCCATCTTCTATATTTCCACCAGACTAATTTTTCAGATCTACTCTAATCATGTTTGTGCCATTGTTTTCTTTGCCTACCAAATAAAAACAAACTCCTTCATTTTCAAGGTCTAAAATAATCTGGCCCCAACCTCTCTACTTAGTATTATGGCCATTTATTTTTATGTCTTTATCTCTCCTTCTGGATTCTTAATTCCGTGAAGGTAGAACCCATGATTTTTATGACATTGTGTCCCACCTCACCTATAACATGATACCTTGTACCTTGTAGGAGTACTTGAAATATTTGCTGAATGAATGAGTGACCATAGCTATATCCCTAAGACAATCTATAAACATTAAAACCTTCAAATGGCTTATACTTCGTGCGATCCCCATCTCTTCTTTTTCTTGTTGCAGCACCACCAAAAATTACATGCGTATCACTTAGCTTTTTAATTTGTTTTTTTCCAGCTACATTGTTTTGTCATGTTACCCCAGGAACATCCTGTTATTTGACATAACATAATATAATGTGATGTGATATTTCATGCTGCTTAGCAAAAATTAGAATGGTTGTTGGCTGCTTAGATTTTTTGAGGGTGGTAATTAGCAAGCAGATTCTCTCTCACACATACCCCAACAGGAAATTTTCAATGATCCATTAGCCTGAACATAGTAGAAGGTTTTTCCAAATCCAGCTTCTCATTTAATTAATTACTTCCCCTGAATACTTGCCTTTGGGAGGAGAAGTTGAGGGAAGGGGGGAATCCTCAGAAACACACAGTAAATTCAGATTCTCATTTCACTGTTAAAGGAATCAGGGCAAGCAGCTTTTGTTTTAGATCTGTGTCAAACTGTGATCCAAGAACAGATTCACTGATAACTCTTGCTCCCTGTGCATTGTTCAGCTTTTTTCATTTCACTAGAATCACTAAGAAAAGAAAAAAATACATGAAATAGCCCTCATTGAATCAGTGGGAGCTGGAATTCATTCAGATTTTGGTAGGATCATTCAAGCTTTTTGTCCTTCCAAGGGAGATATGTGTTGAAATTCCCTTGTCCTCTACGTGGTGCAGATCTTATATGAGTAATGTTTCCAGTTCTGGACTTTACAAAGAAAGAGTTATCCAAAGAAGAATGACCAAAATGTGGCAAAAATAAGATCTATAGAAAATTAGCGTAGAAGAATTGGAGAGAAGAAAGGGCTAAGAATTGGCTTAACCGTCTTCGAATACATAAGAGATTTTTGGAACTTTGTGTAGGGGTGGGAGGGATTATTAAGAGGAACATTTTAACTAATTTTAATTCCATAAAGACCAAATAAGAGAATTAAACCTACCTTAAAGGATTTGATTGAGATTGGGCATAACATAGTAAAAAAGTGGTAAAATCCTGGGCATAACATAGTAAAAAAGTGGTAAAATCCTGAGAATGACAACCAAGGAACTCTGAGATAAGATATCTTCTCCTGGAAAGGGAAAATAACAGCCATTTTCTCTGGATCACTTAGCCATCTTCCAGACCAAAAGAAGGGGCTGGACCATATAGCTTCTTGATGGACCCCTTCAGCCCGATGGCCCTGTAAAGTGACCATCCATTTTCATAACCATCCCAGACTGCTTTTGAATTCTGGCTTGATAGTCACTTGTGGGTATTGTTCCTGAGTGTTCTTGATAGCATTTTAAAGCCATTGTGTATTATGTTTTCTTGAATTCCTTGCCTTGGTAGAAGAATCATTAGGATTTTATATAATCTAGACATCTAAGGCAATATAGTCTGTCTGTCTTGTTTTTTCTCATAAATGGATCACACATGCCTTAAATATTCCCAACATCAAATTGAACTAGTTACTTTGTAGTTTTTATTCTATTCAGTGTGAATTTTTTTAAAAAATGTTAACTATTTCTACATTTGTTAATTCTCTTTTCATTCTGATTTCTCAATGGTAAAGGGATGCACTAGTATAAGGCCTACTGAGAATAATCTATCCTTATGGTAAGCAGAGGTTTTGAGACTTTATTCATCAGAAGATGAGGCAATAGTCATTCAGAAAGTATACCTGCCAGGGGGAATTTTTTAAATAATTAAAATTGAAACTCAGAAGCTGTAATGAATGAACAGCAGATTTTCAGAATTATCTTTTTGCACATTTCAATTGTGTTTACCTCAACCTGAAAATCCCAGCCATCTTTGTGTCCGTTTAATCTTCTACCCAAGTCATACATCTTAGGAATTCAAATATACCCCAGTGGTCCCAAATGATCATGAACTCTTCTCATTTTATAATTAAACTAGAGTGTGCTCCTTTGTCCCTGTTTGCTGTTTGAACAAGTATATGATAGCATACTATGTCAACATGCAGTCTTGGTCCCTAATGTAATTTGTGTTATCCTATCACTACTTTATAAATAAAACCACGAAGAAGTTAAGTGATTTGCTTCCTAGAGGTCATTAAAAGTCAGCATTTTCTCAATGGTTAGACAAATGCTTTATTTACTTGACTTTTTTATTTAGGGTAGGACTATCTTTAATACAAGCAAAGATTTTACAAAAAAAGAATTATCTCCTCTTGGGAACACATAGATTAGCTTACCTTATGCACTGAGGAACACAGAATCATTATTAATTCAATTTTTTTACAATTACATTATGTAAAAGAATATTGCTCCAAATCATCACCTAGGAGGTAGGAAAAAATGATTACCCAAGGGTGAGGGGAGGAGTAGAGAAAAGGAGGTAGAAGAGACATTAAAGAAAATTAGTGTCTTTGCAGTTTTTTTCAGAATGGATTTCCTTATGACCAAGAATGGAATGAGATGTTGGTTGAGTGAGGTAGGACACCCCATAGCAGTTGCTGTCGCTGCCTCTTGGTTTTTACAGGTAGAGGAGAAGGAAGTAGAGGCATGGAAACTACCTTCATGTCCCTAAATAGATTTCCAACCCCTACTGCAATTCATTTTTTGGTCCCCAATTATTTACTCTGTCCTTTTTTACAGAACCAAAATAACAATAGTTTGTAGGAACTCAACATGACCTAATGGTCAAACTCTAAGAAACAGAGGGCTCAGCCCTGACTTGCTCTCTCCTAATTACTACTTTGGCTTTCCATACTTAAATTAACTATGTTCAGTTCTCTATTTATGTAATTGAGATGACTAGAACATTTACACAATACAGTAAGATGCTGCAAAAATCAGTAGCACACATGCTAATATCTACTTCTCTCCAGGCTTTTTCAGAAAATCGAAAAAATGGTAGCAGCTCAGAGCTTGAGTAGAGATTTCAGAGGAAGAGCCAAAAATCAAGGAATTGGCTTGAGTTCACTGGCTTCAGTATTTGGGGGATGGGTGTGGGTCCCTCTTCTGACAGCACAGATAACAACTCCCCTTTGCCTCTTTGTGAGTACAGTGACTGAAAATAGTTATCATCCCCAGAGCCAACCTTACAATAATGAGCTTTTCTGAATTTGGCTAAGTTAATCATCAGATAAAAGATGTTTCTAGCCTTTTAAATTTGCCTTAGCATAGGGTTGTCCTGGAATACCCTTTGAAGACCCACCATAATCATTTCCACACCACAGTAGACTCACCTGAGCAAAAATGGAAGTGACTTGTAGCCATTCCTTGTCAGATCACCAAACAAGAAGACAAACTGTTCTGTAGTTTGGTCCTGCTATCCCAGTCTGACAGTGTGGTATGGAGGAAAGGATGTGGGATTTGGAGTTAGAAGACCTCAGTTTCATTCACAGTTCCACTTACTACTTGTGTGAAACTTAGGTAAATCACTTCCCTAGGCCTCAGTTTTCCCACTTGTAAAATTCAAGTGGATTAGTGAGTAACTCCCAAGATGCTAAATGCATGACCCTGTGACCCCCACATAAAGTTGTACAGATTAACACTAGTTCTTAATAATGCTGATAATACCTTCTAGTAAGCTAGTGCAGGAGATAAGAGGACTAGTAGGCCTGAAGTCAGGAAAGCCTGAGTTCAGATATGACCTCAGACACTAGATATGTGCCTCTGGGCATGTCTGTTAACCCCTACCAGCCTCAATTTCCTCATCTATAAAATCAGGGTAGTAATTAGCACTAACCTCTCCCAGGTGGGAGGATGAAATGAGATAATATTTGAAAAGTGCTTAGCACACAGTAGGTGCTTAATAAATGCTTATTTCCCTCCTTCCTTCCCTACCAAATATAAAGCCCTAGTGCCTTCTTTGAGTCTTTGTTCTTCACTTGAGTTGTTTAGTATCACAGAGCATATGGAAAGCACTTTATACAAACAGTAGGGCTTCTTGTGAGTGGGAATGTAAGGTAAATTGCTCCACCTAGCTGCTTCTGGAACACAAAAAGAGAACAAAAAAAAATACCAAAAACCTAAGTGTTTTGTTTGTTTTGTTTTTTTGACTGTTAACCCAGTTGGAGGTCACAATTAGAGGAATTTGGCTCCTTAATCCCTTAGTTTCTCTAGCTCTAATCCATTCCCAGACTAGCCCACCCTCACCATTCCCTCCTCTATATACATACATACATACATACATACATACATACATACATACATACACATACATATATATATACATACATACATAAACATACATGTACTTCTGTAGGAAGAAGGTTCATCCCTCCTTCAACTAGAAACAATATATTTTGGATTCTTTTTCTTTTTTTTAAGTATCAGTTTCTACAAACTCATTGGAGAATTGTCACTTCTAAATTAGATCTTAAATTAGCTGTTAATAGACTCCTAGAGAGGAAAGAGTTAGCTAGCTCCTTTCCCCATCCACTTTCTAAGATGTCACAGTATTGTTTCCTTATTTTCTAGCCAACTGATCCCCAAATATTTTTGTTTATACACCTTTGTCAGTAAAAAATTGTTGAGCATATACGCATATGCATACAGTATTTGCTTATTTAGAAATTAGATATTTTGCTACAATACTAATAATTACATCCCTTTAAACACATAAATAAAAAACAGACATTTTAAAAGTATGAGATAAAGATGAAGTAATATTTGTTCCTAAGGTCATTAGAAAGTACTAGTTTATTGAGTTATAGAGTGATGTGCTCAGACCTGTGCCTTAGGCAAATCACTTTGGTAGTTGTGTGTAGGAAGAGTTGAAGAATGGAGAGACATATAGCAATGAGTCCAACAAAAAAAAACCTATTGCTTTAGTCTAGGTGAAAGGTGAGAGAAGGCCTAGGCTAGGGTGATGGCCAGGTGAGTTGAGAGAAGAAGATGAATGCAAGAGATATGTTGAGATGGTAGACTTTATTTTATGTAATGACTGAATAGATACATGGAATGGGGGAGAGTGAAGAATTGAGGATGGCTCTGAGGCCGAGTACCTGGGTGACTAGGAGGATGGTGATGTCACCAACATATGGGGAAATTGAGAAGAGGAGCTGGTTTGGGGGGGATATTGAGTTCTATTGAATGTTGAGTTTGAGGTTATCTACAAGACCTTCCATTCAGAGTGCCCAATAGATGATAATATGGAAATAGAGCTCAAGAGAGAGACAAGGAAGATAGAGATAGGTAGATAGACAGATAGATGGATGGATAAATATGCATATTACATAGACATCCATATATTGTAATATCATATATAGTGTATATATATACATATGTATATGTAGTAATATATATAATGTATATTTTTCCGTGTGAGTCATCTACATAGAAATGATAAAACCATTATTCACCAGCTGCTGAAGTCAACAGAGTGTAGAAAGAAGAGAAGGCGGCCCAAGAAAGAACCTTGTTAAGGGATGTTATGGATGATTGTCTAGCAAAGAAGACTAAGGAGTGGTCAGACAGGAAGAGAACCAAAAAAGACAAGAGTTTAAAAGATCCAGAGAGGAGAGAGCATCTAGAAGGAGAAGGTAGTCAACATTGTCAAATACTGCAGAAGTGAAGGAAGGTAAGACAGAAGAGGTCATAGATTTTTGGCAGTTGGTAAATCATTCATAAACTTGGAGAGAGCAATTTCAGTTGAATTTTCCCAATGACTCTTGCATAGCTGAAGGTGCCTGGATATGAATTAGGTCATAACTCCCTACGTAACTAAGACCTGCTCAGGAGAAGAGAGAGATAAGTAGTTTACACAGTGAGGGAACAAGAGTAGAGTAGTGTTTGGAGGACAGGATATAGATGTGATTGTGTTGTAGAAAAGCCCCACAATTATTGTCTCTCCAGGGGAGGGTAAGATGTGTCCCATCTCCCCACCCTCTAATTAATTGATCATATACTCATTAGGGTCAGGTCACGTCTCTCTCTCTCTCTCTCTCTCTCTCTCTCTCTCTCTCTCTCTCTCTCTCTCTCTCTCTCTCTCTCTCCTTCTCTCCCCCTCTCCCCCCCCTTTAGAAACTATTGCTCTAGCCAATTACTTCCCCTCCTTCCCATTCACTTCCCATCCCCACTTCACCACCATTCCAAAAGCTGCCAAACATAAACCTCAGGGTCTATCTAATCATTTGGTATGTAAAAATCTCCACAGTTTAGGATTATTAGCATATCCAAGGCACCCCATCCATCCTAGTCCTATTATTGTAGCAGGTAAGCATGAAAGCAAATTTTAAGTTGTGATGGTCTGAAATTTAGCCCCCCAGGAACTTAGCTTGCATTCATAATATTGTTGCTATGGTAATAACTGCCCCTGCAACACTGTTTCCCCTAAAGTCAAGTCTTTGGAGAACTAATTAATGTAGGTGAGATGTGCGTCTAGTTTATTGGGTAAGAATGTGGGGGGGGGGGGAAGTACTATTAACTTTCAACATAGTAAAGTTTAAGCTTTAAAATGGTCCGACAGATGGTATTTGATGCCAGCATCCAAATGCTGCGTTGTTGCTGAGGATACAAAGAAAAACAAAGGAGCTTCCTCTCTAGTCGGAGAAACAGCAGAACACAGTACTTTGGTTTGCTGTTACTGTTACTGGGGTCAGTAAGGAATAGAACCCTCACATTGGCACAATGTTTCATAGATGTATTTCATAGATAGCACTTAATAAAGACTTTTTCATTCATTTCATTCATTCATGATTGTATCTTTCAAGGACCATCTATTATCTTGACCTGTGTTTTACTGGGGATCCTGAAAAGCCTTATTTTTTTCCTACCAATTTAGATTTTTTTCCCCACAATTGAAAAGTACAGTAGCACTTTGCTGTGTGTAACTGAAAAGAAATTATTTTTCCTTAGAGTATATTTTGCAAAAAGTCTGCCTCCCCCTTCCTGCCTTTTTATCAAGGCATATTTAGGTTATCCTCATAAAGATTTTTTTTGAGATAGAAGGGATATTGATATCCTCATTGCATACAAGACATTATATGTAAATCATACATAATCAATTGTTAACATGTCTGTGACCTTTCTGACCTTTATATACCAAAGTAGGTGGGAAACTCTGTTTCTATGTGTTTTGTGTAATACTAAGTTTTTTTTTTAAGTGAGTGGTCTAAAATGTTTAATCTGTAGTGATAATCATGTTAGCAGAAGAGCTTTGGACTTTGAGTCAGGAGAGAGACTGAGTGTTTGAATTTCACTTCTGACACCAGCTGTGTGACCATGGGGATTCACTTAATCTCTCTGAGCTTCCAGAGTTTCTTGTTTCTTTTATTTTGATTTGTTTTGCTTTGTTTTTGCTTGTGAATTGGGGGTTAATAATATCTGTATGTAGCATTTACTTCAGAGTAATGTTATGAAACACAAATGTGACTATGGATGTAAAGTACTTTTCAAACCATAAAGTACCATCTACATGATGGCTTTATTTTTTAGTAACAATAAACATTAATAAAATTAATCTCTGAAATCACATATATTGCATGGATTAAAAAAATTTTTTTGAAATAGAAGATTGATATTCAAAGCCTTTATTGGTAGAAATAATGAGACACAACCCAGTTATTTAATTTATTCAGATCACTAGTTGAGCTGGACCACTGACCTCAGGGGTCGATGATCCCCAGAATAGGAAGGATGGCATGATATTTTCTTTGGCCCATCCCAGGCTATCATGGTACATCTTATGCCAGAGGGCATCTCTTAGTGTAAGATGCAGTTTTGTCTGGTCATATTTGCTGCTTCTGGTCATATTTTCAGATTCAATGAAAGTTTTAAGATACCTGTTAATTGATTTCTTTGGGATTTAGTTAACATCTTGAAAGCACTATGCCAGGCTAAGAGAAGAGTAGAGTACCCTTGCCCATAAAGCATTTTTATACTAATTCTTATAAATTTGACTTGCAAAAAATACATCCACAGCCAGCCATGAAGATGTATATGTATGTGTATATAAGTATATACATGTCTACTTACACATATATGTGTGTATATACATATGCATGTGTGTTGTGTATGTGAAATTCATGTTGACATATATATATGTGTATCTGTATGGGTATACTACATGTGTTGTATATATGGATCTTTTGGGTGTTTTCTGAAGTAGCTAAATCCCAGTGCATTCAGCATCCAAACAGAAGATTATGGTTAAGAGGTAAGCTAGAGAAAAAGTAGTCTAAAGTAGTAGGTTCAGAGCAGTTCTCTATGCTCAAACATAGTATATTCAGTAACTCTTCCATCCCTAATGCAGTCTTCTATAAATATTCCCTGATTTGTACATTAGCATATTTGTAATCTGAATTCAGCAGATCCTAGAATGATTGCAAAAGGCTAAATGAGGTTCTTAGGCATTAAGATCTCTACTTTGGTCTAGTGCAGAGGTTCCCAAACTTATTTGGTCTACCGCCCCCTTCTAAAAAAAAATCACTCAACACCCTCCTGGGAGTCTTTAACCCTTGAATAGTTGTTGTTTTTTTTTAATTTGCCTCATTTCAAAAAATATGTGATTTTTAAGAAAAATAACATCTTAAGTTTAATAATTTAATTATAAACTTGTGGAGTTTTTCCCTGCATTGAAATTCTGATGATGCAGTATTGTAACATGTAACCATATAGTACTGTATTGTAAACAAGTCGTTACATGCACATATTCCTGCTGATGCATGCTGGACTTCCCAACAGTGTTCAACACACTCGCCTGCCAACACTTCCTTGTTAAGACCTGTTGGCAGACTTGACCGTTGATCAGTTATAACTTGCATTTTATGTAGTTATTTGGAAAATGTAATCTCTACAACTTTAATTTTGTTACACAACAGATGAAATATATGCATGAACACTTTAAAAATTTTCTTCTCTTCTATCCTTATGCTTCTACTGCCCCTTTATTTTTATTCAGTGCCCCACAATTGCACCCAAGGCTACTACCACCCCCATAATCCTTCCAGTGTTCCCCTAGGAGTGGCATCACCTACTTTGGGAACCTCTAGGCTAGTGCTTCCTATTCTGGAGATCAGAAAGCACCGGGGAGTTATGGAGGAATATAGGTGAGTAGTCCAGTGCAAGTAACAGCAGTAAAGATGATCATATTTAGACCTTATTTATGCAAGAATATTTTTAAATATTAAAAGTTAAATTTAAAATAGAAACATTTTAAATATTTTAAAATTAAAGACCCAGAATAAAACCCTAAAAAAGCAAGGGTCCATTTTATAATTATAATGACGAGCCTTGGCTCTGGAGGATAAATGAAGATGGCGTTCTCTTCCTTTCTTTGAAGAGGTGGCGCCTAGGGGCATAGAATGCTTCACTCACTGACTGGTTTTGCTTAAGTAGTTTTTTTTGTTACAAGGGAAGGCTGTTGGTGGCAGGGGTGAGGTTATAAATGGAAATGACAATGATACAAAAACAGAATGCAAAAATAAAACTTTTTTAAATCTTCAAAAGCTAGTGTTCTGTTTTTAAGTCCACTGATTTTAAAAATAGGAAACGGTAAAAATTCAGTTACTTGGAAGGAGATGATCTTAGAAAATGTCAGTGCAGTAGGAAAAAAAATATTATTCACTAGTATTATTTGCCCCTTATTTCTGTCACCGTTACCATTTGGTGTTTTGCATGTAGGTTTTGGTTTTTTTATTTCTGTGGGTCACTGAAACTGTTTTTGTCAAGCATCAGAATATTTTAAAATAAACATATGAATTTGTTGGACACAGTGACCTAATTTTGACTTCCGAGAAACTCAAGTTAATGACCCCAAATTCTTTGAAATTCTATGAACAGAGTAGGCTTATGGCAAGATTATTTTGAATTTACCTGTGGAAAGTTGCCTGCTTCTTTCTTTGACAAAGATGACCTCTTGCACAGAAAATGCATCTACAGATTTGTAATCTTTTTTCCTTTCTTAACATGGAGCGTGTAACATACGTCTTTTTTTTCCCTTCCAGAAAGATTTGCTCTTGCCTTCTCTGTATTGTATCAGTCACAGAAACATATTGCAGTGATATAGAGTGTTTACCACAGAGAAATATTTGATGACAGATTTCCTTGAACTAGGTCAATGCACCTTTTCTCATCCATGCACGTAAGTGCGAACTTGTCCCAATATGTCCCTCAATCTACTTTATCAACTAAATTATTCTGGAATATAGGCTCACTCTTGAGACTTGGAAGATGCTGGCAGAGTTTGCTGTCTAGGCAAGAAAGACTTCATTTCTATGCCCTCTTTAATCTGTGAGTGTATTGTCAATGGCCTTTCTGCTCACTCTTGTGTATGACATATGTTAAATGATAAATAATTAGTTATCCGTTCAGATCAGCATAATTCAAAGTCAGATTAGGTGAACTGCTTCTTCACTTCCTCCTCTTGTATATAAACCTATTCATTTCCAAAGTTGTAACAATACCTTAACTCAATTCTGCTCACTGATATTATGTAATTATTAACTGTTGTTAAATTTATGGTCTTTCTGCTTATATCAGGAGATCAGTACACGTTAACTATACAGCATTTTTTTATTTCATACCTGCTTTCAGTACTTAAATCCAAGTAGGAATTAGGAAATACTATATTTTTATATCAAAAATTTTTCATCTTCTTAGAGCATAAGGTAATTTTTTAAAAAGTGCTTGGTTTTAGAGTCACGGGATTATAGATCTGTTTTTTACTCCTTTGTAACATTATGAGCAAGTCACTTCACCTCTCATAACCTTATTTTCCTCATCTGTAAAACGGTGGGCCTAGACCAGATGACCTCCAAGCTCATTTTCAGATGGTATTCCATGATCCTTTTTTTTTTAATAGAGTATCACCATTGTTATTATTTGGTCATTCAGTTACATCCAACTCTTTGTGATCCCATGGGGTTTTCTTGGCAAAAATACAAAGTGGTTTGCCATTTCCTTCTCCAGTGGATTAAGGCAAACAGAGGTTAAGTGACTTGCCCAAAGTCATACAGCTAGTAAGTATCTGAGTTGGGATTTGAACTCAGGTCTTTTAGACTCCACGCTCAGCACTCTATCCAGCTGCCATCATCAGTGTATGTAGCACCAATTTCTTTGCCTTACAGCATTTCTAATCAAGTATATGGTTGCTAGTACAAATGTGTTCTTCTTTAACAAAACATGAAAATCCAAACTTGCAGCATGTAATTTATGCAATGATTATTCATTACAAGAATATTTTCTTTTACAAAAGTATTCATTGGAGATTCCTTTTAAAAATAACCTTCCATTCCGGATCTAAAACATCAGCTGACAAACTAGAGAGTGTCTAAAAGTTGGGCAGGCAGCATGATGCAGGAGGGCCTTGTGTCCATGTCATTGGAGGATTAGGTAAACTACCTGAGGATATTTAGCCTGAAGTAAACTTGGGGGCATACATTAGCTGTTTTCAAGTATTTAAAGGGCTGTCATGTAAAGAGGGCAGAACCAGGAGTAAGGAATGGAAGTTGCCTAGGTCAGTTTAGGCTAGATATCAGAAAAAACTTCCTAACAATTAGAGCAGCCCAAAAGTAAAGTGGCTGTTTCGGGCAGTGCTAGGTTCCCCCCCCCCCAATAAGGGAAGTAAAGCTTCTGGAAGACCATTTGTCAGCTGTGTTTTAGTGGATATTATTTTTGTGTATTAGCTGGACTAAATAGCCACTGTGTTCCCTTGCAACTCTATTCTGATTCGCGCCTAAGTATTTCATAAAGCAAGTACTGCCTATTAAGAGATCTGTCCAAGTAATACTCCCAAAGAAAAAAATTATTCTCTCAGATGAAAATAACCATTTATACCCCCTTTCCTGAGATTTAGCTTGTAACATAGCTATGCAAAACTGCCAGCACCACTTAGATCACCAGTGGATACAGCATTGTGCAACTGTAGTCCCCTTATTCTCCAATGAAAGGCAGGGACAATGTTCCTTTTTTTCTGTTTTTGTTGGTTTCATTGTTATAATTTTATAATTTTTTCTGTTATTTTAACATAAAGTATCCTTTTGTGACAAACTTAACAAAAATGTGTGTGTATATATATGGAGAGAGAGTATATCCTGTGCTGCAAGTCTAATTAATATAACTAACCAAATATTCCATGCTCTGATACCTTTACCCAATAAGATCATGCCTAATTTGATTGAGTTACAGAATCAATCAATCAAAAGTGTGAACAATCCTAGTCATCTCTTGAATCAGTCAAGCAAAGACATAAACTAGGTGGGAATAACCTAGTTAATTACATTGGGAAGGAAATTCAAGCCATTGGATACAATCAAATGATAAAATGTATTAGGTTTGCTTGAAAGAATTAGACACACATCTGGGCTTATGTATATAAGGAGATTTTAACAGAAACATCCCAACAACTGCTTCAGAAGTCAAGCTTTGAGAGCACTTGAAAAAGCAGAACTCACTTTCCTCTACCAGGGGTGAGAAGAAGGACAGAAGGAGTAAATCCAAGGAC
Source organism: Phascolarctos cinereus (assembly GCF_003287225.1). Classification (NCBI taxonomy): domain Eukaryota; kingdom Metazoa; phylum Chordata; class Mammalia; order Diprotodontia; family Phascolarctidae; genus Phascolarctos; species Phascolarctos cinereus. Next base: position 175,411,866 of record NW_027555958.1, read on the forward strand.
AGAAGCCCCTTATACTCCTGCCTGAGTATTTGACCATGACTCAACTAGTTACAGATAATGTGAGAGAGAGAGGGAAAGAGAGAATGAACCTCAGTTTCCTTATCTGCGAAATAGAAGTGAGCTAACATTTCTTTTTCCTTTTCCTTTCTTGTGTGGGTATGGGTATCTAGAACTGTGATTTCATTAGTGTAATAAACTCTTGGTGTGAAAACTACCTCTACTGATGAAGTACTATGATAGTGTCAGGAAATAGTGTGGAGCAGTGAGATATTAAGGGAATTATCCATGGTCCCAAGGTAGCTTGGGTTTTCCCAACTTCCAGGCTAGACTTCTATCTACAACACTAGGCTGTCTCTCCACAAATATTTACATTTATATATCAAAACACTTTGTATACATCATCTCATCTGATCCTTACAGCAGCCCTGTAAGGTAAATACTGCGTGTGTTATTTTCTGTTTTACAGAAGAGGAATCTAAGACACAGAGAGGTTAAATGTTCATGATCCACACAAATAGTAAATTTTGGTTGCTGAATTCAAACTCATGTCTCTCTGGGGTTCTTTTTCCCATTACATTCCTACCATCATCATCAGCCTTGCAAGACCACCCTTAGAGTATTGCAGGAAAGTTACTCTGCAAGCCTTTAAGGACTACACAGTATTTGTTGTTTGTTGTTATTTGTTGTTGTTGTTGTTGCTGTTGTAAAAATACATGAAAACACATTTTGTCTTGTCAAAGAAATAGAAACAAAATAGATGCTGATCATTTGGGGAATGGTTCAGCAAGTTATAGTACACAAATGTCGTGAAATATTGATACACATAAGAATTGGTGAATATGAGGAATTCAACAAAGCATTGGGTAGAACTGATACAAAGTGAAGATAGAAGAACTAGAACCACAATATGCATCATAATTAACAGTGTAAATGGAAGGAACAAAAAACATTACTTAAGACCTCCCCTGTAGTATTATGGAGAAGGTACTTTGCAAACCTTCAGTGTTTCACAATATTAGTTGTTACTGTTAAGACACATGAAAGTAGCATACGTCATAATTTTGAATGTCATGTAATTATAATGGTCAACTTTGGCCTCAAAAAAGAGATGAAAAAATACATCTCTTTCTCTTCTTTGCAAAGGAAGAAAACATGGGTGAGGAACATTGCATACACCATAAAAGTATCGATGTGTTGGTTAGTTTTTCTGAAATTTTTTTCTGTCCTTTTTTTCTTTTATTACAAGTCATGGTTCTTTGGGTAAGGAAGGAATGATATAAAAACAAAGCATTGAATGAAAATGTTTAATGAAACATGAAAATATTTAAAATGTATGAAAATATATAAATGAGATATTAAATGAAAATATTTTAAATGTATGAAAGAAAATACAGTACTTTTCAATTGTTTTCATGGTATCCTTCATGACTTTATGGTACTTTAAAGCTTATGTTCTTCCTCTAAATCTTGTGGATTTAAAATAGTGTTCCAAATCATCATCAAAACAATTTTCATGTGAAGGTTTTTGAGAGGCATTCATCTCTCGTATTTACTCCAGTAATTCACAGAGCCATCATTTTTTGCCCATTGGCCATGGGTGTGCTTTTTATTTTTCTGTAGAGGAGTCAGTAGATTTCCAAATGAGTAACAAGTTGGGTGTGGACCATGTCTTCTCTTCAGGCTGTGCATTTAAATCTCTCTTCAGGTATTTTGTCTTATGTGTAGGTGAGATGCTAGTTTAAGGAAGTGATAGTGGTTTTTCTTTGTTAGCTTCCATTAGACTCCCCTTTCATGGAGAGCTATTACAGATTGTTCTGATAGTATCTGCTACTCTGCTGCTATTGATTACCATGCTATTCTGTTTCAAAATTGAACTGATGAAAACAAATCAGGGCTGGATGTGTTGTGATGCACTAGCATAGGATGGCCAGAATTCTGGTCTAGCTAAGTTCAAATACTCATTTCTCTGCAGGAGAGGAGAGGAGTTAGCAGGATGGATTCTGCACCAGTCTGCTAGATGATATAGGAAATGTCAAATGGTAGGGATGGGGAATTGACTGGCCTATTTTTGAGATTCCTTCCTAATCCAAAGTTCTGTGATTCTAGTGACCTTTTGAAAGCAGAGATTGATTAGACATGGAAAATTTGAAAGGGAAGTGGTTAAAAGGGGAGAAGGGAGGCAAATTTACATTTCAGCATGGCATCATACAACGCGGTACTCTGCCAACCGCCTACACATGGCACAGGAAGAGAGCTGATTAGGCACCATTGTAAAACAATGCTCTCCTTTATAAGTGTGTTTGTGACTCAAGGAAAACCTGTTTCGTTTGCCCTTGAAGATGTAAAGACCCAGAATCTTAGCTTTTTTTATTTTAACCTTAACCTTATTATCCTTGTAATTCCCATTTTAAAAATAATCGTGAGCTCAGAACCAGGATTTTCTTCAGGTACTCAATCCTACTACTACTCCTCTTCCTGTTATTTCCTAGGTGGTGTAGTAGAAAGAGGATTGTACTGGGAGTTAGGAAACCCAGGTTCTAGTTAGTGACTCTGCTGCTGGGTAATTCAACTCAGTTCAGTAAACATTTTTAAGCACCCACTACATGCCAGCACTATGCTAAGCAGTGAATATATAAAAAGAGGCAAGTCACTTAACCTTTCTGGGCATCAATTTCCTAATCTGTGAAAAATAACAGCAGTAGCCCAGCCTATCTTTAAGGACCCTGCCAGCTCATATCTGGTTGTGACAAAGCTGAGTTGTGTTAATCATCCTCCTCAGCAGTTCCCTCCAGGACCGTTGTCGAGGCTCAAATCCTAAACTCAGATCATGGCTCTCAAGCTAGGAGAGGGTCTCCGGTGCCACAATGAAACACCAAAGTTGTTGCTGACAATTCATTTCGATGAAGCAAAACTATTTCGGTCTCAGTGAGTTTCCCATCTCCTTTGTTTCTTGTGTTGTTAATTTGTGAATGTGGATAGTTTTTAAATCACTCAGGAGATAAAATTCAAGGAATTGTGCAACTAGTTCTTTGCAGAAATATCAAGAACAAAGAACAAAGCAGAAAAATGCAATCTTCACTTGTAGGACTGTGTGTTCTGTTCACTTAGGCTTATTCTCAGGTAAAGATTCTTATTGAAATATTGGCTGAAGTAGAAGATTGTGAATCCCTAGCCAGGTTTGGGTTGGTTGGTTGGTTTAAATGAAATAGAGACAAAGCATACTATATTATCATGGCACAAAGTCTTTCTCAAAGTATAAGAGAATATCAAATCACATCCCATTTGTATTCCTGTTAGCCCTGTTTATAATTACTAGGAAGGCATGTGTACCAACACAATATCTTACCTCAAATATAACATATGCGTCTTTTAAACATGTTTATATGTATAGGCCTCACATACACTTGGACACCTATCTTTTTTTATGCACATATGTCCCTAACAAGAGTATTTAAACCATGCAAGAGCCCAATTGAGAAAGACTTGACTTACCAGCATACCTTGTAGGTAGATGAGAATGCATGGCGAAGCCATCTGATTTGGTCCATTATTGTATTTTCAATTATCTTTGGTGCTCAAAGAAAAAGACATTAATATAGCTGGGGATGACATAGCAAATTACCACAGCTCTCTAACCTTTTAAATTGCTAACACTGTTGTAATCTGTAATTATAGAAATCAGTGTGAGAATTGTGGCACTGCATAATTATCTTTCCTGATACTTTATTGCTGAATGAATTATTAATCACAATCAGTCTTGTATAGTATTTGCAGCAACTCAGAAGAATAATGTATAATTAAATTTCATTATTCCTATTTTTGTGCTGATGTTTTATGATGTTGTAATTGATAATTAATTGGTTAAAAACTCACACAATGCTTGGGTGTTTCAGGTGGCTAGGAATGTTCAGTGTGCTGAGTATATTAACTAAATACAGTAATGATCTTGCTGAAGGGTACCATGAAGTAGAGTCCAGTATATATCATTGGGTTGCTGAAACTGGTGCATTAATTATTAAGCTTTTATGCTGCCTAAAACAAGGTAACCGCAGTGTAGTACATACAAACCATTAAAAGATCACAATAATGGATTTTTGAAGCTGTTCAATTTGAAGAAATCAGTTTGAAGTAACCCGCTAACGTACTGGATTAGTACATATCCACTACTAAATTCTACCCAATTGAAGTAGAAATTGAAGTAGTCTTATAGAAAAATCTTTTAAAAAAAAGGTTAACTGAATTACACCGTGAAAAAACATTTTCCCCTCTGCCTTTGAAGACACTAACATATCTTTAAAGAAAAAGTCTCTAACCTAATCCGCTTTTGCAATTGCTTAAAGTAATAAATGGTTCCCCTCTACACAGACACAGAAGATTGAAAAACTGAAAGGATTATGAACTTTTCCTTGACTAGCATTCTAACTAACTGTTCCTGGAGTGAGTCTCTTTGGTATCCCTGGCAGCCAAGGTAACCAGAAAAAGCTCACAAGCCAAGAATGCCTTTCACCCTTTCTGAATCCTATTGAAAAGCAACATTGTCAGGTATTTTATATGAACTTCAGCTGTGCTGTTTCATTAGATAAAACCCAAGATTCTTCTCTCTCTGGTTTTCAAGTGTCCCCCCCCCCTTCAGAATTACTTAAGGTTTCCTTTGCAGGTAAACATCTCTTTGAATTTTTATATTAATTCCAGAATGTAAACTGTGAAAGGGAAGTTGTAAAACCTTGTACTGTTCTTTTAATCAGCTGTTTCCCTGAGCTGGAAAAAAAAAATTCATGAGAGACTTTTCCTATGGAATACTTTGCAAATTCATCTCCATGTTTCTAAGAAAGCCACCTGTGATTTCATTTTTGCATGGTTTATGTTGACACTGATGGCTAACAGTTCTTAGATTATAAATTATTAAAGAGGAAACTGTAATCAGAAGAGAACTGAAACAAGGTCTTTCTAACACCTAAAGCAAAGGTATTCAGTTTTACACATAGTCCTCACTTTTCCTACTTGTATGGCTTTGAAATAAACATTTGAATTTAATTCAGCAAAATTGTCAGCACCTTGAACAGTACCTGCCAAGTGTTAAGGCACTGTGCTACTCAGGGTCCAGGAGAAAAAGAGCTGCCCTCAGGGCAGGTAGGTGGCATAATGGATAGAGTACCAGCCATGGAGTCAGGAGAACCTGAGTTCAGTTGTGGCCTCAGACACATAACACTCACTAGCTGTGTGACTCTCTTAAGTCACTTAACCCCAATTGCCTCACCAAAAAAAAAAAAAAACCCTGCCCTCAAGGGAAAGGTTTGAGGGGGAGGGGGCATATATGATATATGCACAAGCAAGTATACCAGATAGAATATGATAAAGGTCACTTTCATCTGGGGAAATTAGGAAGGGCTTCATCAAGGAAATAATACCTAAACTGAGCCTTTCAAGAAGCAAGATTTTAACTGTCAGAGGTGAGGACAGAGTACACTGCAAAGACAGGAAGTGGCCTATGGAAATGCAGATTGGTTGGTTGTTGTCCTTTGTACTTGAAGAGGACCAAAATGACATCACTATGTTGGGGTCAGTATACAGTGTGTCTGACTGTGGCTGATCAGACCAATACAAGCATGGAAGGCTCTACCATGGGTCAGGTACAAATAGCCCATATAAACATAATAATAGGAGAGTAGAAGACAAGACAGGGGACCAGCTGCTTGTCCATTTGGGCTGGAATGTGGAGTGCGCAAAGGGGATTAATTAGTGCCGAATAAGATTGCAGATAGATTATAAAAGACCTAAAATTCCAGGTTAAAATAATGTATTTTATTCTATAGGCAATAGAAAACCATTGAAGCTTTTTTTTTATACAGGGGTGACTTTTGGGCCTTTGAATTAGGAAAAAAAAATAAGGAAATTTTCCTTATTGTTTTCCTCCTTCAAAGACTCTGGATAAAAGCAATATGACCATTCAAATGGATTTATGTCTAAGTCATATATGCACCCTTCACTCCTACTAAATTTTAAGTTTATTGAGGACAAAGGCAGGGGGTAATATGAGTTTTTTCATCTTAGTATACCTAGCACCTAACACAGCTAGGGTGTTGTACCTACTAGATGCACATAGGGAGTACCTACTAGATGTTTGAGAATAGAATAATATTCATCAGGAGGTGCTTGGGGCTCTCTTAAAAATTTGGAATCAGGCTAATTTAGTATTAGCTAGAAGCATTGGCTCTGGTGGCAACTGACCATGCTTGGTGATACAAGTCTGTATTCATTGAACCTAAGAATTGAAGGAATTTCAGAATCCTTCTAGTTCAATGTGAACTTGAATGTAAATCCCACCTGTGTACCCAGTAAGTGGTCAGCCACCTTTTGCTGAAAGGGCTCAGACCCATTAATAGGTAACCTACTGTCTCCCTCAAGGAAGCCCATTATCCTTGGACTCAGAAAGACCTAGATTCAAGCTCCCCCCCCCCAACACATGCGTGACCCTCAGCAAATCACTTAACTTCTCAATACTTCAGGCAACTTTCTAAGATACAGGTTCTTAATCTGGTGTACATGAACTTGGTTGTTTGTTGTCTTTTTTTTTAATATGTTGATAAGGGTATTTCAGTAGAATTGTTTTCCTTTATAACCCTGTATATTTTATTTTATGTTTTTAAAAATTATTCTGAGAAAGCATCCATAGACTTCTCCTGACTGTCAAAGACGGCTCATGGCACACACAAATGTTCAGGACCTCGATCTAAGACTACAATTTACACAGCAAGTGTGTTGATATTCTTTGATAGGAGTTCCTTACCAGATGCTCCCTCACTTAGGAACTCACAAGTCCAACACCAGGAATTTTTTCATTACATCAGCTTAAAATTCCCTCTTCGCAACTCCCACCCCATCATTCAGTAGCCTCTGAGGCCAAATAGATCAAATGTAATCCCTCTCCCATATAATAGCCTTTTGAATACTTGAAGAATGGAATCTTGTTCCCCCTGTGCACCCCAAAGTCTTCCCTTTTACAGGCTAAGCGTCTACCGCTCTTCGAGGTTCTTTTCATATTGCATGAACCTGAGACCCTTCAATTTATCAGCATCCTTCCTCAAATGTGGTGCCCAGAATTTCACACAGTATTCTAGGTGTGCTCTCACCAGGACAGAGTAAAGCCAGGACACTGTCCTCCCTAGTCTTAATGTGACCTAAGATCTGTGTTACTCTAAAAGATGGCTGAGTGACAAAAAACTGACTTGAAAACAAGCAGCACCCTGTTTGGCAAATTAAACTAAGTGCTCAGGAATTGAAAGGTAAAGGGAATCTTGCAGTGTTGGAGGAGGAGGAAGCACAACAGCAGAGCAGCGCAGAGGGTCTTTATTGGAACAAGACAATTAGATGCTTATTTCCAGCACCTAACTGTGCAGATCCTATGGATCAAAAACGTATTTCACTGTTGGTGAAAGACTCAAAAAGTTGTAGAGCAAAGCCAACTCCAAATCCCCTTAGATATAAAATCTCTAATTGCAATCTAACCCTTTTCTATAGATTTTGTACTTCTGCCTTCACAAAATAGAATCATTTCGTCTCCACTTGGAATTACTTCAAGTGGTCTTATAGATCAGAGATTCAATTCACTTCAGCTCAGTGCAACAACTACTAGTTTCTAGTATGTGCTAGACACTGATACCTTCTACTGAGGGAATATAACATGTACACAGATGCAGGAATAAAAGATAGTTAGTCAAGGAGGAAGAGAGAACATAAGCAACTAGTGGCCCCAGAATTGAACTTTGAAGGAAAACTAAAGACTAAAAAGCAGAAGAGAGAAGAAAGTGCATGCCAGGCAGGCAGCGCAGCCTACACAAAGGTGTGGAGGTAGGAGATGGAATTCTCAGTTCAGGGAATAACAGACTTAAGATGGAAAGTAATAAATAGGAAATGAATTCCGAGATGTAGGTTGGAACCAAGCATGAAGGGCTTTTTATGCCAAACAGAGGCGTTTACATTTTATCCTAGATACAGTTTTTGAGCAGAGAAGTGGCATGGTCAGACCTATTCTTTAAAAAGATGATTTTGGCAACTACAGATAAATTAGATCTGAGAAGAGAAAAACTGGAATGAACTGTCAAGTACAGTCAAGATGAGTATTTCCGATTTTTACGTCATAGCATTCAGTAACTGGAGGGTGTAAAAAGAGTAAAATATTCACAACTGATGTTTACTTCTAAAATGCTAAAATATTCACTGACAGAAGAAAAGCCTCTGTGGGCACTTTGCCTCTATTCAATTACTGCAGCTCACCTGTGGAACACTAACAGTGTCTTTTTTTTTTCTTGTACCCTGAATTTTTCTTGTGTTGTTTTTGTTCAGATAGTTTCTGTGCTAGGGGAATACCTGACTGGCTTGGTTCTCAGGCTTTCTTTAGGGCTGTCAACAGCAGTCTTCTTGGAAATATTATTTACAGAAAGTCATTCTTGTGGCAGTTCTGTGACTGTCCCAACTGATGCCATTTGGTGCTGACAAGCAGGCTTTTGCCTTTTGTGATTCCTTTTGCTTGTGAACTAAGTCACAAAGGCAAATAGCTCTACAAAGAGCTGTGCAATGTGGGAGAGGCTAGAGTGACAACTGATTGCAGACTGACAGTGGAAATGGAGGAGATTTCAGCAGAGACAGTGCTGAAATTCAGAATGAGCTGATGCTGACAAGGGAAGTTGAGGACAACAAAAAGTAGAGGGAGTTAATTTTTTGGGGGGGAGTGAAGGAAGATCAAATAAAAGATAGAACTTTTGCTTGGAGTAGATAGAATGATAACAACTGACAGCAGAGAGAAGGTAGAACTGTTCCACTCTTATTTATTTTCTCCGCAAAGGAGAATGGCCTTTACCCTAGAAATAATGAAACAAAGATGACTGACAGGGAGTTGATAGCCAGATAAGGAAGGGGATAGTAAGGGAGTACCTAGCTGCTCCTGAGGGCTTCAAATCACCTGTCTCAGGTGAATGCCAGCCTTTGATCCCAAAATAACTATGATTATTTCATGAGATGTAATTACTGAGCCATTGTCAGTGATATTTGAAAGACCATGGAAAACAGGAGAGATACTCCCCCCAAAAAATGGAGGGGGAAGCAGCTAGGTGACACAGTGGATAGAACACTGGCCCTGGAGTCAGAAGGACCCGAGTTCAAATCTGGTCTCAAATAACTTACTAGCTGTGTGACCCTGGGCAAGTCACTTAACCCCAATTGCCTCCCCCAAAAAAAAATTGGGGGGCAGCTAGATGGCAGAATGGATAGAGCACTGGCCCTGGAGTCAGGAGGACCTGAGTTCAAATCCAGCCTCAGATACTTAGTTGACACTTACTAGCTGTGTGACCCTGGGCAAGTCCCTTAACCCCCAATTGCCTCACCAAAAAAAAAAAAAAAGAAAGAAAAAACAGGGGGAAAAAATCCTATAGCTCAGCAAGCTTGACTTCCTGGGCAATTTTGAGAATGGATTATTAAAGAGATGGTTGGCAAACATATAGCTAGAGAGGTAGTTATTACAGGTAGCCAACATGGCTTCATTAAGAATAGGTTGTACCAGGCCAGCATCATAGTTTCTTGAAAATATACTAAACTACTAGATTAGGGACATGCTATGGATGCAATTTACCTAGATTTTATCAAAGATTTTAAAAGAGTATCCCATACTATTCTTATGGAGAAGGTGGATCAGACAATGATACAATCAAATTCAGACTCAGATCTGGTTGGATAATTGCACTCAGAAGGGTATTTGTGAATGGTTCGATGTCAGTGTGTCAGGAGTTTGCCAGTGGAGTATCCCAAGGATGTATATGCTTAGCCCTATGCTGTTTAAAATTTTTATCAATGACTTGGTTCAAGGTGCAGATGTCGTGCTCATCTAATTTGGAGCTGGCACCAAGATGAGAGGTAGATGACAAAGCCAGGATCCAAAAGGATCTTGACAGAGAGAACTGGAGTGAACCTAACAAAATGAAACTCAATAAGGATAAAGGTAAAGTCTTGCAACTGAGCACAAAAAAATCAACTTTGCAGGTATAAGATGGAGAATGCCATTGATAGACAGCAGTTATTCTTTAAAAGATCTGGAGGATTTAACATACTATCTCAAGCTTAGTATAAATTAGCATTGTGATAATATAGCAATTGGAAAAGCTAATGCAATCATGGGCAGCATTAATAGGGGCATAACTTAGGAGCAGATCCTGTGGTACTCTGCCCTTGTCAAACCTCATATGGGAATATCACATTCACTTCCGGGCCCCGCGATTTAAGTAGAACTTTAGTAAACTGGAGAGTGTCCAGAGGGAAAACAACCAGGATGGCAAAGGGCCTTGTATCTCATGAGGCTCAACCGAAGGAACCAGTTACATTTAGCCTGAAGAAGAGAAGACTTAGGGGAAATGTGTTAATTTTCTTCAATATTTGAAGGTTGGTTGTATGGAGAAGGGAGTAAATTTGTTCTGTTTGGCCCCAGAGAACAGAACCAGGATCAAAGGGAGGAAGGTGCAAAGAGGCCAGTGTCAGCTGGATGTCAGCAATGATCCAGAAATAAGATGGACTCCCTTGAGAGGTGAGGGGGTCCCCCTCCTTGGAGGTTTCCAAGCTGAGGCTAATGACACTCATCAGCTAGGTGGAGATGCCTTTTGTGTATGGGTTAGAGTAGGAGCCACTGAGGATTTTTCCAACTCTCAAATTCTATGAGAAAAACACAGTTCCTGAGCAGCTCGTTTTTTGGTTCATCAGTATACAAAACTATTATGAACAATACTCCAGAATTAATTAATCCAAAGACATTTATTATGGACTCATGTGTCACTCCCACTGCTTGGATGCTGGGGATACAGAAACAAGCACTCAGGAGTCCTGGCTTATGTTATATCTAAGGGAAAAACATGTAGACATACAGGTAGTGCAAAATGTCTGTATCTACTTAGAGGTAAATACGAGGTAGTTTTGTTGAGAGGGAGAGGAGGCACTAGCAACTGGGGAGACCTGAGTTCAAATCTAGCCTCAGACACTTACTAGCTGTGTGACCCTGGGCAAGTCACTTCACCCTGTTTGCTTCAATTTCCTTATCTGTAGAATGAGCTGGAGAAGGAAATGACAAACCACTCCAGTATCTTAGCCAAGAAAACCATAAACCACAAATAATTGGCCATAACTAAAACAACTGAGCAACCACACCCTTAAAATATGAAGGTAATAGAATTAGCGAGGTGATGCTAACACCATCCATTTGTGTAGCATGTAGTGCTTTTTGTAGGATCATAGACTTAGATCCAGGAGGTTCTTTAGTGATCATCTAGTTCAACATCTTCACTTTATACATGAGGAAAATGAGGCCCAGAGAGGTTGGGTAACTTACCCAAGGTTGCACAGGTCTTTAGTGGCAGAGCTGGGGACTTGAAGCTAGAACCCCAGATTCCAGATGCAATATTTTTACACTATATACCCCTTTTCATTTATTCAATAGACATTTCTCGAGTGCCCATTCTGTGAAAAGGCCCTATGCCAGGTGCTGGGAGAAGTAAAAACATAGAAAGTTGACCAGCTCCTTGCCCTCTGTGAACCTACAATCTATTAAATGTCATTTCCCTCAGAAACCAGATGAAGAAATTCAGATTGAGGTAAACCAAGTGGCCAGCTGGAAAGGTCACTACTAGCACCATAGAGGTAAAGTGAAGAGGGTAGGACTTCAGTAGCAAAAAAGGAGCATTTGTCCAATGAGAAGCTCTGGCATTACAAACAACAAAGATACATGGACATACATACTCACATGTGCCAAGTATGACTGCAGCCAACATACAAACCCTTTCTGGCATATGTGAAACTATCCCCTTATAACACCACGAATGCAGATTGCAAAAGGGCAAGAAGATAGAGTAAAGAAGTCAGGTAAGATTCTTAATGTAGTGAGATATAGCTGTGATGGTTTGGGGTCCCCATCCACATGTGCATTTGCTCCTTTCTAAAACATTCTCATCTTTGAGGGGGGGAGGCAACTAGGAGAGTGAGGAGGAACTGGATCCCCTCCCCCTATGTGTCTTGTCCACCCATGCCCCAGTTGTTATGCCACCCCAGAGTCCAAGCACATATGGCATCATCATACCAAAAATAAGCTAGAATTAGAACCCAAGCATTCAGACTCCAGTGCTTTTCCCATTATGCTAAACTGCCAGAGTAAGAATTGCCTAGAAAAATAAGGAAGATGCTCTTTTCCACATTCAAGTTTACGTTATCTAGAAAAAAAGGAACTCCACATATATGGTCTATTGTATATAAACTTTATCTAATTGAAGTAAATCTAGTATTCAGAATTTCACATTTACAAAGTTTACAGAGGACCTAATTTATCTTACATGTAACACTCAAGACCCCTCTCACATGTGGAAAAGTTAGAGGCATGTCAGGACTCAGCATCTGCTCAGCAGCAGAGTTCACAAGCTTCCCATCCCTTTGTTGTCATTCAGTCATGTCCAACTCTTCATGACCCTGTGAACCAACTGTCCATGGGGTTTTCTTGGCAAAGATACTAGAATGGTTTGCCATTTCTACCCCCAGTTTATGCAGGCAGGGGTTAAGTGACTTGCCCAAGGTCACACAGCTAGTGCATGTCTGAAGTCAAATTTGAATTCTGGTCTAACTCCAGGCACAGTACTCTATCCACTACACCACCTAGTTGCCTCTCCCCTGCCTTACAAGGATAATCAAGGGACTTCTTGTGGTTCAGTCACTTCAGTAGTGTCCAACTCTTTGTGATCCCATTTGGGGTTTTCTTGGCAAAGATAACTGAAGTGGTTTGCCATTTCCTTCTCCAAGTTTGTTCAAAGAAAAGACATGTCATCAAACAGCACAGCAAAATAAGTGACCAGAAAGACTCCTCTCATGCTACAGGGGTACCCGTAATACTACCACTCAGAAAAGGTACATATACAGGAAATACCTGTGTCAAGCATATGTGCCTGGCCAGAGCAGTTCTGTTCCTGAGGCAGCATCCCTGTTGACATGCCTTTTTGCCTCCAGCACAACTACTTACTTCCCCTAAGAGTCACTGGTGTCATATGATCATAGGTGTAGAGTTGGAAGAGATCTCAGAAATCATTAAGTCTGGCCTCCTCATTTTATAGATCAGAAATATGAATAGAGGTGAGCTGATTTGTGCAAAGTCACACAAGTAATACAAGTCAATATTTGAACCCAGGTCTTCTGACTCCAAAAGCAGTGATCCTTCCATAGTACCACCCTGCCTTTCAAATTTCAGGAGGAGTTCAACCAGACTGTACTGCCCCTCAGTACTAAAAGAACAAAAAAAAAATGGAACCTTTCCCAAAATGGCAACAAAACAGACATCAGCAGCTTCCAAGCTACATGCCTATTTTTCATCTCTATGAAACATTTCTGAGCTTGACCTACCTATGCATATATTGGGAGAATCCTTGATAAAAATATGAGAAGGCATCAAGTCCTCTTGAACAATTTTCTATAGCAGACTACATCTTCACAGTCGTACACTGAGACTGAGAGTTGTAAAGAATACAGCATGTAAATTTTTTATGACAGTTTTTTAAAAACACCTAATTGTCATCCAAGCAAGCATTTTTAAGCACCTGTTATATTCCAGGCCATGTGCTGAGCACTGGAAATACAAAAAAGGGAAAGGGGGCACTGGGAAGAGGGAGCAACAGTCCCTTCTCTCAAGGAGTTCACAGTCTAATGGAGAACTAAATGTCATTTTAAAGACTCTTCTCAAATCGAGTGTCTCCCTGTATAAGCAATCTGCAAGCTACTTTCTCCTGCTACTGTCTATTAAACTGTAGCTTCAATTTCTAAGGGTTTCCAGTCTTTTAGCTCATGACCTCAAAGGGCTGTTTCAGTGGTTTTTAATTCCAGAATCCAGCCAACTGCCTAGGGAAGCCATTGGGCATTTAAGTCAATCCTTTGAACTATTTTTTTTCTCTGCTAACTCTCTAAACTCATTTGCATTATGGTCAAAAATTTCCTTTTAATTCCTGTCATACCACTTGGATGACAGTCTGGGTCCCTGAAAATTGTTGCAGAAACCATCATACCCCTGATCACTAGCTTGAACTGGAAGAGTTGTAGACATTTGCATTTCCACCCTCTACCACTACCCAAGCAAGCAAATCACTGTATCTCCTATGTACATAAGCTAAAGCCTTAAATTTCAGACTCAAGAAATAATTCACATATATGTTGAAGTCTAGATCTATTCGACATAGTATATATATACCCAAATTAAAGAAGAAGGAACTGTGTTCCATCAGATTTAAGTGTAGAGTCACAGTTCTCATATATAGGGTCCTCTAGTCTAATAGTAGTAGAGCAGAGAAGAAGAGGAGGAAAATGCAGCATCCAGGAAACTCTGGACTTAGTTAAGTGCTGGAAAGCTCAGAAAGTATTGCAAAACATTCCCAGCAGACCTAGCATTTCCCAAAAACTACATAGCATTGAATTGGCCATCATCTTATCCTCTTGCTAACCCAAAGTCTCCAACTCATTTTATTAGGGAGACTTTTTTTTCCTTTGGGAAGGCATCTCTGATTATGAAATAAAAATCAATAGGAAAATATGGTTCACTTTACAGAAATTTCATCTGGCAGCAAGTTTGCTGTGGAATGTGTCTATTTCATCGGACTGAGAGTGGGTGTGTATATTATAGTTTATATTTCAATCACCTGTGCTGACCTCACAATTTGATAATGGGAAGAATTACTTTGAGAAAATGCCAAGGATAGGAATAGGAAAACTGAAAACATGATTTCTTTCTCTCCTTTAATCCTTCTTTGCTTAGGCCCTCTCTGTTTTCCTATCACACTCCCTAGAGGGTATTTCACCTGTATGTTAACATTCTAGCTGCATTGACCTCCTGTTATGGTAACAGATGGTTCAAGTGCTTTTATTATCCAATTTGGGATTTAACAAACTGCCAACCAATAGTCTCCACCTCCTGGTTTTAATCATTTTAAAATGGAAAAAAAAAAGGCAAAGAGAGAGAAGTGATAAAGACAGAGGCTCAAATTGAAATCAAAGTGTCTTTACCCCAAACTTTTCCTGAATGAAGCTCAGATCAGATTATTTCTCTGAATTGTTCAGATGCTGCCTCCATTTGGTGCAGTTTTGAGTTTTAATTGCCTCTTTGACATGTTTGCCACTTTTAACTTCATGAGCCTAGCTTAAATTTCCCCACAGAGAATATGCAGAGGCAGTCTGGTATAGGAGAAAACCAGTCCTGGTCTGATTTGATTTTGGACTCAAAGACCTCTCACATCCCTGGCAGCTCTGTGATCTATGATCCAAAACAAGCTGTGTGATCCTGGGCAAGTCATTTACCTCACCTAAACCTCATTTTTATCATTTGTTGTCATCTTCACAGTGTGTTGGGAGGAAAAGATTTTGTAAGCTTTAAAGCCATGTGAACATATGAATCATTACTCTTGTAAAACAAAATGTCATTTTCTCCATTGGGCTCTGGTGGTGGAAGGAACTTCATCTTTCTGAAGATATGTCTTAATGGTATTTTGGCTGGGCCACATTTCCTCCCTTTCTCCAAACGTCTAAGTGCCCCCAGCCTAACATCCCTATTCCAGCTCCTGACCAAGCTACAGAGGCAGATAAAGTCAGAACGTTGCATTCAAAATGTACCTGAATAAGCTGCGTCTGAGCTGGTAACAGAATGAAGAAAGCAGAGCCAGGGAAACGGTATGAATAATCATAACAGTGGTATAAATGGAAATCACACTAGAAGGCTGTCAAATCCAGAATAATTTCGCTGACCAATCTTGCAATCTTGGTCCCTCCCTTTGGGAGAAAGGTGGTGGACTAGGGGTATGAAATGTTGTGCATGCTGTTAGACTAACCTGTTTGTTGGTTGGTTTTGCTGACATAACTCCTTTTATTTGTTACAAGGAAAGGTTTCTGGGAAGGTGGGGGAGTAGGTCAGGAAATGACCTCAGTGTGAAAAAGTTTTATTTTTTAATATATCTAAAGGTGAGCAACTACTGGGATGCAAATTCTCTCCCTGTATCAGTCGAAGGGTACCTAACGTCTCTCTATAACCCACCTTCTAGACCCAATTAAATACATTCTTAGCTTCAGTTTCTATGGGAGGAGGGGAGGGGGGCAGGGAGAAGTCACGTTAGCATCCCATTGGCAATAGCTAGCCAAGAAAGTGTCTTCCAGAGAATAGAACTACTGTTACTGTTGCTTGGCTTCCCTACTCAAAACCTAGAGCCCAACGTTGTCACCGTCCTGGCTTGTCAATGCCTCACAGAATTTCCACAGGGTAAAGTCCTCCCAGATTAGAAAACAAACAAATGAAAGAAAAGAACCACAACCCTGGAAAGTTGTTGTTTTGTTTTTCTTGGAAAAACATAGCCAACTAATTACCATAGCATAGTTTTTAAGACTGCTGCCTTTGAGTTTGGTGTTAATGTTGGAATTAAGCAGGCCAGCATTACAAAACACAGCTTTCTTTCTTGCTGAATTTGGCCACTGTTGGCATTTGTGAGCAGATTTGTGGGGTTTGACCTTGGTTTATTTCCTAAGAATAATTCCTGTCAGGTTCTAGAAACCCTCTCTCCTCCTCTTTCTTGAGGGAGAACTGTTTTGGGGAGAGTCAAGACAGCAATAACTGTGTGCTAAGTACAGATCCACAGTGTGTCCTATTAATATGTAAAATGATCCATTGAGTCATCCTCTTGTTAGTGTGACTCAGATGCTTTATGGCGCACTTTGCATGTCGTTCATTTCTAATGATTTCCCCATGGAGAAGGGCATCTGATGGAATCCAGGCAAACTGGAGATTGTTCTAAGTAAAACCAAGCTCATGTATTTTCAGCATTAATCCTTAACCTTCGGTTTCCCAGTTCTTAAATTTCTTCTTCTAAGGCCCTTAGCCTTCCTTTGAAAGAGAAGTAAATAGGTAATTTAGGTAGCACAATAGATAGAGCTCTGAGCCTGGAGTCAGGAAGACTCATCTTCCTGACTTCAGATCTAACCAAAGATATTTACTAGCTGTGTGATGCTGGGCAAGTCACTTCACCCTATTTGCCTCTGTTTCCTTATCTGTAAAATGAGCTGAAGAAGGAAATGGCAAACCACCTCAGTACCTTGGTCAAGAAAACCCCAAATGGGGTCATGAAGAGTCAGACACGACTGAAAAATGACTCAACAACAACAACAACAAAAAATAGGAAATACCATGCCTTACTTTACAACTAGTGAGTGTGGTTTCTACTCCTAGAAACGTTTCAAGTATTTGTTTACCCACGAAAGGGAGGAGGGGTTGCCATGGGATCCTTGCAAACTTGGTGCAGGATTGAGAAAAGTGTGGGGAGAACGGATACAACTTCTTCCTCCCCTAGGGTTCTTTAAACTAGTCAAGTAGGTAGTGAAAAAAAATGTTAAAGGAAAATAGAAAATATTATGTAAGATATGAGCAGTGAATGCAGAGAGAGACAATGGGTGAAAAGAAATAATTCCAAAGACAAACTGGAGGTGATGAAAAGCAAAATTACTAAATGAATTAAATAATTCCGCTCTTTCTGCCCCAGGGTAACAGAGAGAGGGCTTTGATTGCATGGTTAGTTGAGAGGTTACCAATAACATACCAAGAGCAAGTGAATAAATGTAGAAATTCATAATGACGAAATTCTCCATTTCCAAATCTGATTACTGAATCCTAGCCATGGAACTTTGGTCAGGTCCCTTCATTTCCATAGGCTTTCTCCTCTGCACAACTAATTGGATTGACCGCTCTAAATCCTATGAACTTACCAAGTGCATAGAGAGCACTGGAATCATGAAGACCTGAGTTCAAATCCTTCCTCAGACATTTACTAGCTGTGTAACCCTGGGCAAGTTACTTAATGCCTGTTTGCCTTAGTTTCCTCCATGTAAAATGGGGATATTAATGTCACTCACCTCCCAGGGTTGTTATGAGAATTAAATGAAATAATGTTTACAAAGCACTTGGTACAGTTCCTGACATGTAGTAAGCCCTTAATAAGTGTTTCTTTCCTTACTTCCTTCCAAATCCAAACCAGGTCTTAAATTTTGAGAGAATAATGAGCCACTTGTGCTTTTCCACATTCATAATTTCCTTCACTCACAAATTTCAAAGAATATTGTTCTTTAAGACAATTGGTTAGCACAGTGGAAAAAGCACTGGGGCTGGAGTCAATAAGACCTGAGTTCAAATCCAGCCTCAGACACTTATAAGTCGTGTAACCCTGGGCAAGTCATTTAACCTCTGTTAGTCTTGGTTTCTCACACTGTAAAATGGGGATTTTAACAGTACTTACCTCCCAAGATTGCCGTGAGGATAAAATGAAATTATATTTATAAAGTGCCAAGCACAGTACCTGGCATATAACAGGTACTTTATAAATGTTTATTTATTTATAAATGAACCTTCACTGGTTCCTTTTTTTAAATTCAATTTTATTTTGTTTTCAATTCCAAATTTTCCCCCTTCTCACTCCCCCATCCAATGAGAAGGCAAAAAATAGACCCATTACACATATGAAGTCATGAAAAATAAATTTCCACAATAACCAGTTCCCCCCCCAAAAAAAAAAGGCAAAATAAAAAAAGAAAGAAAGAGAAAGAAAATGTGCTTCAGTCTGCACTCTTAAGTCCTTCAGTTCTCTCTCTGGAAGTAGATGGCATGTTTAGTCATGAGTCCTTTGGAATTGCAGGGGGTCATTGTGTTGACAGTTACTCAGTCTTTTGCAGTTGATTACCTTTACCATATTGCTGTTACTGTGCACATTGTTCTCCTGGTTCTGCTTACTTTACTTTGCATCAGCTCATAAAAGTCTTCCTGGATTTTTCTGAAACCATCTCTTCATCATTTCTTACAGCACAATAGTATTCCATCACTTTCACGTACTATAACTTGTCTAGCCGTTCCCCAGTTGAAGGACATCCCCTCTGTTTTCAATCCTTTGCCTTCATAAAAAGAGCTGCTATGAATTTTTGTATATGAGGATGCTTTTCCCCTTTCTTTGATCTCTTTGAGATATAGACCTAATGGCATGTTGTTGGGTCAAAGGGTATGCAGAGTTTAGTGGCTTTGGGGGAATATTTCACTGGTTCTTTTGAGATTACAACTTGTTAATGTAGTATTGGAAATTCCTAGCCATAGATAGATAGGTTCTTTCTTGACTCTCTGAACTAGAATCTGAGAGCAGAGGAAAGGACAGAGTCCATCTACTATTGTTCCTTTAATCATCTGCCTGAGGGCTACAAAACCCCAAATCCCCACCTTGCCTAATTTCAAATAACACTATTTGTGTGTGTATGTATTACTAAGTTGTTTGAACAAAGGTAGTAATAATATGTAATACATTAATTCAATATTAGCTGAAGGCACCCAGAACCTAGTTCTTCTGCATCCTAATCTCCCTTACTAAGAAGTCTTCTTGGACTTAGTCAACACAAGTAATTCACTGTAGTTTTTGATATGGGTTGTGTCCACATGATGGGGAAAAAACATGCCAAATCACTGGGTCTGCTCACTCCTTCAGCCAGGCAAGTCAATGGATGGTAATGGGGTTAAGTGGTTTGTTTGCTTTGTTGTTGTTTGGGGGGGGGGGTTGCATTATACAAGCGATCCCCTTTCACCCAAAGCTATTTGATTGAAATGTTCACTATTCAACCAAGTCATTTCATGTTGTACAGACACAAAACTTCCCAAGGTCTGCCAACAGAGAAACAAATAAAATAGCTGGTTTGGCATCTGAGAGGAGACAAAAGAGATTCCTAACATCACAGATGTCCGGATACTGTTTTAAGGATCCTAAATATTAAAAGCTTGTTGCTTTCTTGGAAGCTTTTTTTGGTGTTTTGAAAAGTTACTGGTCACCTCAGAAACTGTGGTTAATTCACCTATGTTCACCTGTTCCTCAGCTTTCTTCTCACCCACTGGAAAAAAAAAAAACCAGGACCTTCAGTATAATCAGGACTGGGAAAGGGGTACCTAGGAGAACCTGGGTTGAGAGAGAAAAGCCCTTGGTGCATCCAGAGCCTAGTTTTCGCAGCCTAGTTGCCATGTACCCATGGGCAGGTCACTTACCCTTTCTGAGCTTTGTTTTCTTCATCTGTAAAATGGCAATAAAATGTTTGTATGCCTTATCCCACAGGGTTGTTGCAAAATAAATGTTGTATAAATCTTAAAGCATTATACTGTGAGTAGTTATTATAATGAATCCTCACTGCTCTTAGCTACTTGCATTCAGTCTACAAGCAAAATGCATGTAGTCATCCTCAGACATGTCCTTTTCCAGAATCTACCATGCCGTCCTAATATCTAGAGCATTAATCCCTCTTCTGTTCATGTGATGTTCTATTTCTAAAGTTTCATCAAAATATGTGAAAAATTCTGATGGATTGATAATATATTACTCTTCCTTTCTTCTTGTATTTTGATCCAATTAGAAGAATATAGTGGCCAAAGGATGGAGAGCTATAAGGTTCCTTAAAAATCATCTCATCCAGGGGCAGCTAGGTAGCGCAGTGGATAGAGTTCTGGCCTTGGAGTCAGGAGGACCTGAGTTCATATATGGTCTCAGTCACATAGCACTTACTAGTTGCGTGACCCTGGGCAAGTCATTTAACTCCAGTTGCCTCACCAAAAAGCAAAGGAAAAAAAAAAAACCATCTCATTCATCCCATTCATTTTTATAGATGGGAATGTCTTCTTAAAACTTAGAAAAATGTGTATATGTATGTGTGTATGTATGTACACATATATTGTTTGTATTGTATTGTCATAATTTGTGTGACTTTTATATTTTAAGAGAGAGAGAGACCATCTCCTAGCAACTGTGATGGTCCCTAACCCTTTCTAAATATTTTCTGCTCTGCATTATATCATTGTCCAGGTTGTATTGTCTATCAGTAAGTTAGACTTTCTTCTTCAGTGGTTAGTACAGGTAGGTCCTGATTAGTGCAAATAATGAAACCCCTAAAGTGGCTGCATTATTTGAATTTACACTACATATTTCCACTAGGCTAGAATTACCATGTTTTATGTAATCACAACTTTGAATAGCATTAATATGAATGCATGTAACTACTTTGGGAGAATTCTTTGTTTATACTAATCAGAACCTTTCTATAAAATGAAAGCTTCTGTCAAGATTCCAGAACCATGCAGAACTGTTAAGGATCTAATGTTAAAATTGCTTCTCGGCATTATCCTTAAGTTTCTGCTTCTGTGGCTCCATAAGAACGTGTACAAAGAATGCTTACACTACTTCATGTCAAGTCCTTACTATAGCCACTGAAGATATTGGAACCATTGACTGATAGGCACCAGAGTGGATATAGCTTCACCAGACTGCTGAAGGTATCCAAAAAAAAGTTAAGGCACTGAAATTAGTTCAGTTTGTATTGATGTTCAGTTTTAGGTTTATAAAAACACTTTTTTAAAAGATAGTAAAATTGGAAAGAAGGATGGACTAGACGCCTACTATGTGTCAAGCAGCTAGGTAGCTCGGTGGATAGACTGTAGGCCTGGAGTCAGGAAGACCTGAGTTCAGATTTGGACCTAGACACTTACTAGCTGTGTGACCCTAGGCAAGTCACTTAACTTCTGTTTGCCTTAATCCACTGGAGAAGGAAAAGGCAAAACATTCCGGTGTCTTTGCCAAGAAAACCCCAAGGACAGTATGATCCATGGGATCACGTGACTGAATGACTGAAGAATAACAGCATGTGTCAGGCATTGTGCTAAGTGCTTTATAAATATTATTTCATTTAATCTTCATAACAGCCCCAGGAGATGAGTACTATTAATACCCCCATTTTACAGTTGAGGAAACTGAGGCAAATAGCAGTTAGGTGATTTGACCAGGGTCATATGGCTAGTAAGTATATGAGGAAGGATTTGAACTCAGGTCTTCCTGACTCCAAGTCCAGCCCTCTATAGAGTGAACTACCTAGTGGTCTCTAGCTTAAGTTTCAATGTTAATTACCAAGCTCCATATATTTGTATTTCTTCCCCATCCAAAAGTGGTAACTGAGTATTTTGAAGTGACTCTTGTATTCTAAAATTTCTATAAACTTGACAACTCTTTTCTAAAATTTTTATCATTAATGCAAATTCAGTGTTTGAGTCAAAGAAGTATTTACTTAAACACACAGTTAAAAAGGAAAAATGTGGTTGGAGTTTCAGGTGAAATAGTTTATATTTTGGTTTTGTTCATTACCTTTGAGGGATGTTATTATTCATTTCATTTCATCTGGAACATTCTAGACACAACGGTTTGTCTGAAAGAGTTAACCTTCTAAGCTCATTCATGAATCAGAAGTCTTTTGGATTTTCCACTCAAGTTTTTCTACAGGCCTGCAGTTTCACACTTATGCCTCTAGAATGCCACTAAACATTTTAATTTCTGAGTCATTCAGTATTCAGCTATAAACAGACTCTAAGGAGTTGGAAGACAGTGTGCATGAGGTTGTATTGTTTTCACTTGGGTTTTTTGAAGAGGTTGAGAGGTCATTATCCTTCTAATGAAATAATAGCAATAATACCTTTAAGGTCCCTGTCATCTATGTAGAGCCGTAACTAGGTTGGAGCAACTGGGCCTTTTCTGCAAGCACAGCAATCTAGAGGTCTCTGACTGGATTTGCCATCCTTGAACAGAATAGAAACAAGTAAATTCTGCACCCACTAGATGAGCAAGAATAATTACTTTTAAAAGGAAGCTGCCAAATGGCACGTTCTTCAGTTCAGCCACACCCCAGTTGAGCTCTTCCCCAGTCTGGCCCAGCCTTGCTCCACCCTACCTCTACCTTTAGTTTCCCTTGGAGTTTCTGCTCAGAAGGATATCTTTGGATCTCTGTTTCCCTACAGAAAAACTTATTTCTGAAAGTTGATCTGAGGGCATGTTCTGTACAGCTAGCCTCAGGAGAAATATTTCTAGTTATGTTCTGAAGTTAACTGAAGAAAAGTGGGAGAAGAGGGAATAGAGGAAGAGGTACACACACGTAACTCATTCTTTTTGGGCAAAAGAGGGAGAACCAGCTGAAACCAGAACCTTTGGAAAGCTTCTTTCCAATCTAATTCTCCCTATGTATATATGTAACACATTTTTGAATACTTAAAATAAGAACTCATTTTCAGATTCTTCTGGACCCTGTTACTCACTGGCTAGAAATTACTTTGTTCTTTGGACGTCTTCTATTCCACTATAAAATTATAGGAGTTACTATGCACTTAATATTGGCATGTGTGTGTGTGTGTGTGTGTGTGTGTGTGTGTGTGTGTGTGTGTGTGTGTGTGTGTGTGTGTAGAAAGAGAGAGACAGGAAGCATGGTTAGGTACTGAATCTTAGTATGAAGTGGCAAGAGCAGTAGGGTTCAGTTTGGTTCCATTGGTCCAGTTGAAACATCAACAAATTGGAAAGGATTCCTATATAACCAGAACTATGCAGATAAGTAGATAATTGTAGAAAGACAAGAATTTATAGATTTTTGGAGGGAGATTAGGAAACTAAAGATGGACAAAAAGAAACTAAAAATGTTGCATTCAAAAGATGGCCAGGAAATAGATGGAATGGGAGATAGTAAGTCAGTAAATACTACAAAGGCTTAAAGCTGACACAAGGAGATTAAAGAAGAAATTGTGGAGTGATGGGATAAAATTAAGAAAATTCCCAAACGAGGAAAACTCTAAGAAAAGCTTCCTGATAGTTGTTGATTTTAGACCAGAAGATGTCTTCTATGTGTATATATAGCAGAGAACACTGTCTTCTTCCTACAAGAGGTACCTTAGATGACCTGTTGAACCCATTCTATATCTCAGATTAATTCCCTAAAATTTTATTTCCTCCATAGCAAGCATTTCTCATGATAGTAAAAGATAATGATGTCTGTTGCTCAATAGACAGTGATGGAAGGGAGAGGTTTAAGATATTCATTCATTCACTATTTATTGAGCACATATTATCTTACATACTCAATGAATACCTGGGGATTGATTGATTGAGAGAACTGAATTTGATAGTAGAAAGAGTAGTAATTTTAAGGCTAAGAGTAAAGTGGACAGTTGAGAGAATCCCAGAGATAATCCTATACACGTGAGTACTTGTAAGATAGAAAAATAAAGAGGAAGTGAAAATGAAGCACATATATCTTCTGACTAAGTAATGAACAGTTTAGCACTAGTTTCCTCAGCACAAAGAGATGCCATGTAAGCTAAATCTCACACCCTGGCTTGTAACCAATTGCACCTAAATCATACCAGCCAGGATGTTCTTCTGACTGTAGAGAAAATGCATCCCAGGAGGAAAAGGGCACATCTGCCTTGCTGCTTTCTTCAGGACTGCTGGGAGAACTATTCTTTTGTATAAATAGGGTTTGGGAGTTATGGGGTTGGGGGGGGCGTGTATTGGACTGTGGTCTCATTGGTGTAGGGAATAACTGATGAGCAAATGCCTTTTACCAATGCAGGTCAGTGTCTGTTTTGCTTCTTAGTTTTAGAGAGTTTACCTGGGGTATTAAGAAATTAAATGATTAGCCCAGGGTCTCCGAGCCAGTGTGTCTAAGGTGAACTTGAATCCAGTCTGACTGACTTCAAGGCTGGTTTTTTCTCCACTATACCACAATACCTCTCAAATAAGCTTATGGGTATATATTCCAAAAACACTGGTTAAAGCAGAGCCAAATCCACACAAGTGGAATCATAATGGGATGAGGATCATTAGGGTAAATGTTTGTGAAATGTTTGGATTTCCTTAGATTAAAGGCATTGGACTCAAATAAAAATGTTGTTATTACAGGTGTGCCTCACTCTAGCAGCAGATCTTTTTTCCTGAAAAAGTCATATGTAATTTATATTATACTTTTTTACTAAGAGAACTTGTTTAAAGAAATACTACAACAAATCCTTTTATAAGACAAGGAATCCTCTAAGATGCATCATTACTACCTAGTCTGCCTTTTTTTGGACCATCATGATTTTATCATTGGGTTTCCTTAGAATGGATGTACATCCATTTTTTTTGGTTAAGACGACAAGGATTGTTAGTAAATCAGTGACAGATGGGTGACTACCTATGAATGAGCAAAAACAAAGGTATCCAGTTGTACTTCTTACCTCAGAGAGCTACAAGCTTATCCGTGCAGTGTAATTTCCTTTCTGACATAGATCACAACCCCCTCCACACTTCATTAGATGATTTCATGAGCTTCTGTGGCCCAAAAATAAATCATCCTCTGGATGACCAACCTTCTTATAAAAGCCTCTCCAAGTATACCTAAAGGGGAGGGAGGGTCTCAACTGACAGTCTGGTAATTTGGTAGGGTCTGCCAGACATTTAAAGAATGCCAAGTCACTCTGTGGCACAGCAAGGCATCAAAGGAGGACTTTAATAGAAGATGCAACTGGACCATGTGATGAAATGGTAAAAGGTACCCGTTAGTATCTGATTGTCAGAGGTTATTTAGACAGGAGTTATTAACCTTTTTGTTTGTTTGTTTCATGGACCCCCTTGGACAGTTTAATGAAGTCTGTGGACCCCTTCTCAGAATAATACTTTTAAAGGCACAAAACAAAATATATAAAATTGTAAAGGAAGCTGATTTTATTTAATTGTAGTTATCAAAATATTTAAATATTGGGTCCCAAGTTACAAAGTCTTGATTTAAGCAGAGTCCCTTTTTAGTCCTTGCTAATATTAGGTATCATTACTAGTTACAAAAACTAAATCCCTAGTGTCTAAGCTAAATTCTGAAATCATACTGGTGGTACGTTTCAACAATTCATTCATTCATCTAAGTGCCAATGAGCATTCATCCACCCAAAAGACGTTTATTCATTCAGCAATGCATGTACTTCAGAGTTATTTTGTTGCCGTTCAGTTCAATTCAACAAACACTTACTTAGCTACCTCATGGTACCAGGCGCTGGAGATACAGGGACGAAAGCAAGGTAGTCTCTGCCCTTAAGGAGCTTATGTTCTATATTTTTGTTAGCAAAAATCTTAATTAGTTCTATGTTTTGGACTATTCATGTGTATCTTCTGAAAAAAAAAATCAAGCTTCAAAACATTGAAGAATGGATACTTTTTAAAAATTTTGTATCTTCTGTTAAAAAAAAAAATCCTAGCTGTATTTGCTACTGTGGGTGGATAAGGAACCTAATAAAGGAGAAGGATAAAGGTCTGTGATAGAAAATGTCTTTCCAGATAGTTTTCCTGAGCTTATTGTTGTAGCAGAGAATTAATGTGCTGATCAGCAGTTTTACCATTCGCTGCCTAGTTCATGCAGGACAGAGAAACCATGATGTCATCTTTCTTTGCCTCTCTCATTTTCTCTCCCACTAGTGTGTGTGTGTGTGTGTGTGTGTGTGTGTGTGTGTCTTTCTCAAACTCTGATAACTAGAATAACTCTTATTTCTATTTTAGGGTGTGAACGGAATGTCTGTGGATGAGAAGACTGAATCCCCCATGTATGTGTATGAGTCAACAGTCCATTGTACCAATATCCTCCTGTGCCTCAATGACCAGCGGAAGAAGGATATTCTTTGTGATGTGACTTTGATTGTGGAAAGGAAAGAGTTCCGAGCCCACCGGGCTGTGTTGGCAGCATGCAGTGAATACTTCTGGCAAGCTCTGGTAGGGCAGACGAAACATGACTTGGTTGTCAGCCTGCCTGAGGAGGTACAGTATTTTTATTTGTTACAGTTGATGATGGTGACCAGTCAAATGATTGATAATGTTGATTTGTGTGCATGCTTTAATTTGTGTGCATGCTGAATTGTCCACCAAGTAGCATACTGTATCCATCTCATAGACTTATGATCTGAGTCCTACACATAGTAGGAATGGGGCATACAAGTCTCTGAGGTATGGTTATGAACGAATCACCTTATTTTAAAGGAACATGACCTTCTGTGTGGTTTACAGCCACTTACTGTGTTCACTTAACCCTCTGGTTATGAGTATGCCAGTCCAAGGATGGTACAGCTCTTGTTGTGGGATTTCAATCAATGACTGTTGCTATGATCTTTCAGTTTCATTGGGCTTAAGGATTGCTGGATTTCCCTTGAGAGTGAAGGAACGAAAGTGTTCACAAGACCTTCCTTTAAGGGGCTGGGGGGAGAGAGGGAGTAATAAAAACAACCCATCTTTTGACAGTTGCTGTAACAAAAGCTCTCAAATGAGTAAGCTTGCCTTGTTTGCCATTATTGAAAATATCTTATAAGAACTTACTTCATTCCTTTCTGTGGCTGCACCTGGTAGTTCTGTGCTGGTGGGACGTTTAGTTTAGGTGGCTTTGCAGGTTTTGATCTAGAGATTTACTTCAGTGGTTCTTATTGAGCTTTAGAACCTCCTAGGATAAGCTGCCCCAATGGAAGGCCATGAAGTCCACTGATCGTTTAAACTATATTTCCCCTAATTTCCTATCTTGCGTACAACTACTTGAATCCTTCCCTGCCCAGCATCCTGATTCCTCTTTCCTAATATGGATCATTTTTAGGACTTTTATTCAGGTTGAAAAAAGCCCATGGGGACCAGAGAAGGAAGATAAACATAGTAATGTCAGACATTGCATCAAATGGCTTCCCACTGGCTTTCTCACACCTCCAAAGGAATCCCTTCACCTGTAGTACAATTCGAATTTTTCTTTCAAACCTTGTCAGGACCATAACTTAAACAAAGTACTCTACATTCCCAAACAAATGATTTTACTACTAACTAACAGTATAATGGCAAAAGTTAAAAATAGCAAATGCATGAGCATCCAGGATTTTTATATTAATAACTTTTTAGGTCAGTTTTTTGGGGGTACTTCATTATCGATGCTTAGACATCTCTGTCTGCTAGATAAGAAGTCTAGTACCCATTTGACACATGGGTCAGCTCAATCAGTTGTAAAAATTATGATTTTTGAGGGGACATATAGGCAATTGATGGGGGATAGGAATAAGACTTAGGAGCCTTTATTTTTCTGTTCTGAGCTGGCAGAAAATATTCTGCATTAAATCAAATTCTACCCCAATTTCTCCACTAAAAAATGCTTCATTACGAACAATTCTAAACATTGTCTCAACCTTATAGTGTGAGATTTTACTGTAAACCTTTAACAGTGAAGTATCTAGTTAAATAAGTATTGCTAAATATACTACATACATATTGCCAATTTTCAAAGAATTAAAATACAGTGAAATATATTTAGTAGGAAAATTATTCTAAGCACTTTAGGTCTTATAATGTCCCGAGTTTGTTAGTTATCACAGTATGGTGATCTTGATGAGAAAGGGTGTGACATATCCAAGGAGTCTCCTTTTTGATCAAATCCCCAATAATAGTTTATTTAGAGGAAAAAAGGTGGTTCACTAGACCTAGAGTCAGCGAGACTTGAGTTCAAACCCTAGGCAAATCATTAAACCCCTGTCTGCTTCAGTATCCTTATCTGTAAAAATGAGATTAATAATAACATCTGCCTCCCAGGATTATGAGGATAAAATGAGATAATATTTGTAACATGCTTTGCAAATCTTAAAGCATTATGTAAATGCTAACTATTATTCCTATTATTATAATTTGTTTGTCATTGGTCTCTTCTTACATAGACAGGAAAGTCCTACTATTTTAATTTTCTAGCTATTTATATTCCAGATAAAAAGTCAACAGGACTGTATTGATTTTTATCTCTTCTAGACATGTGTAAAGCGATCAGTGAGCCCCATATGATCCCTACCTTCTATATCATTTCTAGCATTCCAGTTAGTGCATCGGTGAAACTTTCTGCTCAGAACTTTATAATTACTTCATTTTACTGAGGGATAAAGATAAATTGAGTATGCTCATCCTCTCCAACTTTAAATATCAGATCAGTTTAGGGCAGTTCTTGGAAGTGTTTTTTTGTTTTTTTCTAATGACACTTAAATAGCCACAACACACAAGTTAAAATCCCACTGACGTCTGTGATGTTATTGTCTTGCTTGTTCCCATCAAAAACTTCACAATTTTTTTAAGTGGTAAGTAAAGCATAACTAACACAGCCTCAAACACATGTATCTGGAGGCTGCTTCCCAAGACTTCCTGACATTTAATAGGGAAATAATCTCGTGGAAGAAAAAAAAACGATACCTGATTAAAACTTCGTGTACCTGGTCACATTGCCCAGTTCACAGCACTGACCCGTGATTATTCACTTCTCTGCATATCCTTTGCCTGAAAGTTTGCAGGGAGTTTCAGAATGGCAGCAAATCTTACATATCCCATTCCAACCTTGGGCTCCCAGTCTTCTTGTTTAGCCTCCTCCCTTCTTGCTTTTATAATATCCTACCCTGAAAAATCTGATTGCTGGGAGATCAGAAACTTACATCCCTGAAAACCATAGGTATATACAGCAAGAAAATCTCTGTCCACTATTTTATAAAGAGACTATTTTATGAAGAGACTTTTTTCAAATCTGTTTTATAAAAAGACTTTTCCCTTTCGAAAACAACAGCAAAAAGATAGCAAGAGATGCCCACTATCCCCAAAGTCTGTTGAGGCCAGAACTCTTGGGATCTTCCCTGGCATTAGACAATAGAATTCTTGGTAAGCTACATCCCAATAAATAGCAATCCAAGACTGCTCAAAAGAAAGGTAAAGAAGTATTAAATGGCAAACATTTACATGGACTGTTAGAAGTTTCTAGCTCAATACAAACACAGAACTTTCAAAAATGATTCCTATATGTTAGCTAGCATTTATATGGCACTTTGAGATGTACAAAGCACTTTACATATATTATCTCATATCTTGCTCATATGCCTTCTGCCACTGTACACTTTCACCCATGTCTCACAGGATGAGGTGGCCTCACTTCTTACAAAGGCTAACTCCTCTACCTGCTCAACTGATTCCATCCCATCCCATCTCATCCCCTTCAACATATTGCCCGTTCTGTCATCCCCACTCCAACAGTTGTTTTCAATCTCTGTCTAATGGCTCATTCCCTACTGCTTACAATATGCCAATGTCTTCCCCATCCTCAAAAAAAAAAAAGCACCTTACTTGATTCCTTCCATCCCCCAACTATTGCGCTGTATCTTTACTTCCCTTTGTGGCTAAACTCCTTGAAAAGGCTGCCTATAATAGCTACCTTCACTTTCTCCTCTCATTGTCTTCTCATCTCCTTACAATCTATCTTCTGACCTTATCTTTTCACCAGAACTCCTCGTTCCAAAGTTACCAGTGATTCTCTTAGTTGCCAAATCCAGTGGCCTTTTCTCAATCCTCATTTTCCTTGACCTCTCTGCAGCCTTTGATAGTGTGGATCACTCTCTCCTCCCTGATAACTCTCTTCTCCCTGTGTTTTCACTTTCTCCTTGTTTTCCTTCTACTTATCTGTCCAGTTTTTCTCCATGTCCTTTTCTGGATACACATTCAGATCACACCCTCTAACTGTAAGCGCCCCACAGGATTCTGTCTTGGGTCCTTTTCTCTTCTCCCTCTTATCTTCTCTGTCCCATGGATTTAATTACCGTCTCTCTGCCAGTGCCTCTTAGATCTACCTAATCTGCACCAGCTTCTCTCTTGACCTCCAGTCTCTCCTCACCAACTGCCTTTCAAACATCTCAAACTGGATATCCATAGACATCTTAAACTCAACATGTTAAAAACTGGACTTAATAATATCTTTCGCCCTAAACCCTCCCCACCTTCTACCTTCCCTGTTATTATAGAAATACTATCTTCCCTGGCCCTCAGGCTTGCAATCCAGATGTCGTCCTTGACTCCTCAGTATCTCTCAGTCCCCTGTATCTAGTCTGTAACCCAGGCTAATCTGTTTCACCCTTCTCTCTGTTTCTTGTACAATATACCCCCTTCTCTCCTCTGACACTGCCATCACTGTGTAGCAGGCCTTCATCACATTACACCTGATTATTGTAAGAGCCTGCTAGTGAGTCCACCTACCTCAAGCCTCTCCCCACTCCCACTTGATTTTTACACCCCTTTATCTTAATCAGGTAAATTATTTTGGAAAACAAGACTCCATGATAACCATGTTAAATAGCACTTTTCCTGGTTACTAGTTTCAAAGAAAAGCATAGAAGAGAATTGTTCAAGACAGATTATGCCAGGAAATTATATTTTTTCAAAAGGGACTCAGTGGACAAACCATCCAGTAAATAACTCCCTCAGATATACTTCTGTGTATATAATCCTCCTTGCAGAAAGTAGTCCTTGGCTGCACTTTACAATTTTAGATGGCGCAACAAGTTAGCCTTGGCGTGTCTTCTTCTGAATGTCAACCATAGGAGGAAAGGTATAATCATAGACCAGTGTTTCTCAGTTTCTAAGGCGCAGAGAGCAGCAGTTTAATGGCGTTCTTTAGAGAAATGTGACATATGAGCCTCTACATGCAAATCTCCTTCAAAAATAAGATATTTGGTCTCCTCATAAAGAAACTACACTCTATGTTTACAACATTTTTAAAAGTAATATGCCAACAGTTAGCAGGCTGTGCCATGGTTCCAGTGAAGAATTATACAAGAAAAGCAACATAAAGGCTGTCATTACATTTTTTACAAATGGAAAAAAAGATAGGCTAGTCATGTGTCAAGAGTGATGAGTGGACATCTCAATTGCTCCAACTGGTATCTAGAGGAAGGCCCCCACGTATGTTGGGTGAACTCCTTGTGAAGGATCAATCAATTAACATGTATTTTGGTGATTACTATATACCAGGCACTGCACTAAGAGACTACATACCAGTCCCTGTCCTCAAAGAACATACATTCTAATGGGGCAGATAACAATATAAATAATAGCACACAAAATAAATATGGAGTAAATGGAAGGCAACCTTAGAGGGGATAGCAGAGTAATTGGGGAGACCAACCAGGAAAGAACTCTTAGAAGAAGCCAGGAATTCAGAGTTGGAGATGAGAAAGTATAACATTCCAGGCATGAGGAGCAAGCAGTGCAAACTCCATGAGATTTATGGGAGCACGCCTGTGAGAATCACACAGGATATTCAAGCAAAAGTAGGCTGCGAGCTGCATCATCGGAAGGAGCGTCAACATTAGCGAGATCACAGATCCATCAAAGGATAACAGCACCCACAACTCTGACCTCTTCGAGGGACTTGCCCAAGGCAGCTCTGACAGGCCAGTTGTCTACAACTCAGAAATCAGCAACAAAAAAGGGATGGGGAGGGGGGGCGTTAATAATGAAGATTAGACATAAGAAGTGTGTGTTGGGTACTTTTTTCTGGAGGGTTTGTTGTTAAACGTTTACCTTCACACCTCTACCCCTATCCGTCTGGAGTGCTTGGAAAGTAGTGCTTGACAACGCCACAGTAGAAGATGGGAGATTCACACCAAGGCTGAGAAGAGGAGTTGGTTAGCTACAGCTGGGCCCTTATACCGTCTTATGTACCTTGTCACAGGTGGCTAGGACAGCTTATGCATTCATTTAACATCTGGGAACAGAGCCCTTTTTTCCCACCAGAAAGAGCAACTGACTCAGGAAACATCTCTAAGATTCAGTTGAGGTTGCACAGTTTTAAGTTTTTAGCTGAAGTACTATAAGGAAGAAATAAGTGGAAGCTGCTGGAAT
Source organism: Phascolarctos cinereus (assembly GCF_003287225.1). Classification (NCBI taxonomy): domain Eukaryota; kingdom Metazoa; phylum Chordata; class Mammalia; order Diprotodontia; family Phascolarctidae; genus Phascolarctos; species Phascolarctos cinereus. The sequence continues at coordinate 175,444,457 of NW_027555958.1, forward strand.
AAATAATATACATCTAATCTAAGTGATTTTTAAAATGTGCTTCTAAAAAAACATAATTCTTACCAAAGAAAGGTACTTGAACAACACTGTGGAAACAATTTTGAAAGACTTAAGAACTCTTATCAAAACAATGACCGTTCATGATTCAATAGAAGGTATTCATGGAGAGGTAATGTGTTCAAGGTACAGAATGGGAATTTTTTAACATGGTCAGGGTAGGAATTTGTTTTTCTTGACTATGCATGTTATTTTTCTAAATTTTTATTATTGTTATTTTATTTTAATTTAATTATTTTAATTAATTTTTCTGATTATTTTTCTGCTGCACTCTGTGACTTAGAAAACAATGTGCATTGTTTTTCTCTTTTTCTTAATGTTGTGGCAGAGGATGGGAAGAAAAGAATTCATTTTTGTTCATTGAAAAATATTATTTAAAAAAGAAAAGTATTTGTGACTAATTTAAATTGTGGGCCGTAAGAGAACATTAATTACTGTAACACATGTCTCCCAACAAGGACTGTTAAGCTCATAAACTGAATGATCTAGAAGCCTTTAAAGGAAAGAGAACTTAGGCACAATCTTTCCAAGAGGTAGGAAGGCTGATCAGATTCTCATTTGAAGTTTGCGCCAGCGTTTGATACTAGAGAAAATGCTTAATGACAACAAAGCTTAGGGGTCCTATCACAGAACCTGTGGGAGCATTAGACCAGATAGATAAGTGTAAAGGGGAAGGCAGAGCTTGGGATGATACAGAGTTTTGGTTATGCAGTGTCAGGGCCCACAGAATGATCACCTACCTTCTTTTTCTCCCCTGTCTTGATGTAGACATTGCCTCCAACCTAATCCTTTCTTGAGGAAGGTACCTTTCTCTCTCATCCTAACCAAGGTAGGATTCAGCTTGCTTCCTGCAAGCAGAGGATTGAGGGAGAGGGAAGAAATGTTGGGCCAACGAAGTAGGTTGCGTGAAGGAAAGGAAAGGAAGGGAAGGGAAGGGAAGGGAAGGGAAGGGAAGGGAAGGGAAGGGAAGGGAAGGGAAGGAAAGGAAAGGAAAGGAAAGGAAAGGAAAGGAAAGGAAAGGAAAGGAAAGGAAAGGAAAGGAAAGGAAAGGAAAGGAATAATAATTTGGGAGGGTTATGGGTATAATATTTGTGGTTTCTGCAAACATTTCTAATTAGACCTCTTAGTTTATGGCCACAGGCCTTTGAAGAGGCATGGGTGGGAAGAATGGGATTTCCCTGAGGCTTGCCAGCTTCAAGAGTCTGAGAATCACTAGATATTATTGAATAGTCCAAACACAGATTTTGGGAAATACAAGCCATCACATACCCCTTCTACTTCTGTTTTAAGATATTAAGAAAGTTACTTTGTGTACCTGTATAGGCCCTAGTTTTTCTTATGGATATGAAAATGCCAGCCACACCAGGTGGGATGTGGTAAGGATGGATGAGGTATCATCTGTGTTTTCTGTTAAATCTTTCAAAAAATGAATGCTGTGTAAACAGTGGACATTATTACTGTCAGAAAGGAGCCCAACCCTTACTGCCGAAATACATTTTACGAAGAATTCCTCATTAATATCTATGGTAAAGATTTTCAAGACCCACTAATGAGATTTGACTGTGTATTTTTTTAAAAAGCAAATATTAAGGATTCAAAATACGTTAGTCATGGGATACCTACTAAGTTCCTGTTGATAGTTTTGAAATTTCTAAATAATAGCTAACCTTAATATAGCTCTTTCAAAATTTACAAATTTTTTCTGTTTTGTTTTGCTCTATACAAATATCTCATTTGATCTTCACAACAACCCTAGTAAGTAGTGTTGCTATCCTCATTTTACAGATTAGTAAACTGAGGTAGGCAAAGGTTAAGTGACCTGCCTGGGGCCATGAAACTGGTAAATGTTTGAGGCTGGATTTGAACTCAGGTTTTCCTGTCCCCAGATCCAAGTCAGTATTCTATCTGCAAAAGTAACTTCCAAGATTCTGACTTGGCCTTCAGAGTCTAAATAGGTGTACAGTGAAATGAAGCCATGTAAAATGAGAGCAAATGCTGTTATAATTTGACTTTCAGGATGGTGTTATTTGGGAAGGGGAGAATAATGTACCAGGTGAAAAAATAATCCAAGCAGTAGTTAATTTTGAAACTGAAATATGTAAGCTGTTTGAAAATCCTTCCATTTTGAAATACCAGGGCCATTAAGGCCTATTTAAAGAAAATGCTGAAGAATTGCCTTCCTCTTTTAGCAGTTGGGATAGGGTATATGTGAACCTGAGGCATTTGTGCACGTGAACAAGTGAGTTTGGGTTTGTTTGGAGTTTTTTTCGGTGACCTGTTTTCAAAGCCATTTTTTAAAGCCAACATGGTCACTGTTATATGTGTATGTGTTGCTCAGTGTTTCAACGTCATGTGATATGAACTAGCAACAACATTTAACTTTTAAAAATGGATTTATATAAAAAAAGCTGACATTAGAAAATTACTTGTCTGTTTTTGTAATTATTAATCAATTTGTTTCAGTTTGTGTTTAGCTATCATTTTCATATATATGTTGGGTAGGGGGGGAAATGCCTTTTATATTTTACTTCCCTCTCATACTTCTTTTGTGTAATTTCTTAGCCACTTCAATTACAATTATTAATAGTCTTCTAGACAAAGTTCAAGGCTGCAAAGTCCTCATTTGACCAGTATTCGTCACTATTATTTTGTTTTATTCAATCATAGAATTCTTGCCTTTTAACAAGACACTTAATTAAACTTTTAATTCATGATAAGAAGTTAAATAGCACTTGGGAGAGGTTTCTTTTTTATGGTTTCCACTTCCCATCCAGATCACACAAAAAAAAGGTGTGATGGAAAGGCATACATGGCTGTCGGCCAGGGTGTTATAGGTCATGCCAATATTAACTGGCAGCAGGCCATTATCCAATTAACATTGCTTCATCGTTGCAAGTAATAGCTCTTGAGTAGATGATTGAGTCATTCATGGTATAGTGGTACTTTACTTGAGAAAGAGCCAGTACTTCTTAGAATAGGTTTCTTATTCACTGTTATTACCTGCCCTACTTTGCTAATAAAAGTACAAGATCATTTAGTCCAAATCTTGAGTCTAGAAGCTGACAGAAGAGAAACATTGATTATATATCTCATTTATCTTTTACTTCCTGAAAACTGAGATTTCAATTAAAGGGGGAGGGGGAGGGGAGAGAGGCGCTGAAATACAGAAACATACAAATGCCCAGCTAAATATCCAAAGTCCAGACCAAAAAAAGTTGGTTTTTAATATTCATTCTCTCTCCCTCTCCCTCTCTTTCTGTCTTCCTCTCTCTTTCTCCCTCTCCCTCTGCCTTTCCCTTTCCCAACTCTGTCCCTCTTCCTGTCTCCCTCTTTCTCTCTCCCCTCCCCCCATTCCACCCACAAATTCCTGGAGACCAAAGAAGTTACCTCATAACCTAATGGGATTCAGATTCCATTAAACAACTTGGAATATCTCCAAACTCCTCCAGGGTGCAGGTCCATTGTTAGAGTTTTTCATGACATTTCTGGGTGTGTAGTTGTAATAAGTGAAGAGCTTTTGAAAGAAATTCACTTTATGGTAAGAACACCTGGAATTGCTGAAAAAGCTTTGGGGAACTCTTTTCCTTGATTCCCATCAGCAACTCATCAAAAACTCATAGTCTTAGAGATTTTTCTGGAGCACTGAGAGGCAGAATATAAATCCATGTCTTCATGGTCATGAGACCAAACCTCTGTCCACTATGCCAATAAACCTCTGGGAAGATGTAACCCAAGATTACTCATTCAGGTATTTTTCAATAAAATAGATGCTATCTAAGCATTGGAAAGGTATGGTCATCTAGCCACATACTAGCAATTAGCAATTGCAAATGTATGGTAATTAAAGTTGAAATATCAGGCACTAAATGTTATAGTTCTGATTTGTTTGAATTTTTTTTAATGGGTCACTTAATAGAGGGTTGGAAATTTGGTGGCTTTGTTTTGAGATTTTTAAGTGGGTTGATTAGATGATAACATTCAGTTTCTTCATTTCTTATTCTCTATCATCTTACTTTTCCATTAATATGATACATTCAATAAAATTCATCATCTTGACATAAGCCCCTGAAATCTGTCTGCTCTCTTCCTAAGTGACATCAGCTCTTCCTCCAAGATTTTAAATGACTACAAAAAGAACTGAATGCTCAAAGATGGACTTTGGTTTCTAGGCTGGCAAAAAGCTGTGTGTTAGAAAGTTAATGCATTCAGCACCCTGGGTGGGATGGAGCCAGGCATCCAACATGAGCACATTTCTTGACTGGCAGCAGAGAGAAATACTGGCAGCTGTTCCCATCTAAGCCAAGAAGAAACCAGCCGGGATTAAAAAAAAAAAATCTGGTATTTAGCCAACGTGAGGATGACTTGGTTTAGAAGAAAATCAAAGAAAGGATACAGGAGGTCAACAATTACAGGCTTCCGACTGGTTAAAATAGACAGCTATCCTAGGTGTTTTTTTTTTAAATACCTCTCCTTTAAAAAAAAAAAAAAGACAGTAAATGCTCTTTTTCCTCTTTTGCCTTTCCTCGCATCATCCCCTTTGTTTTCACTTCCCCTGTTTCATCGACTATTTCTTATTTTTGCTTTTACTTATTTGATTTTCTGATCCTTTTTTTCTTTCATATGCAAAACCAAAAGATATTCTTCCTTCTAAAAACTCCACGTAGATTATATCCCTTGCAAGAAGTGAAAAGAATGGAATAGGTCTCTGCTAACTGTCTGTTGAGTCTTGTGGATATGAAGCAGGTCAAACTGAATATATATTTATATATCACGTAAGAAGATAAATCCATAGAGATTTTTTGAAGCCTTGCTTTAGTTGTTATCTAGACCAAGATGGAGCCAGGATCTTTTGCTATCTTTTACTGGAAAAGAGCAGGGAAGCCAAGAAAATCAGCCTAAGATAAGGTGTGAAGAGCTGATAGAAGCTAGTAGCCCCCAAAGACTCTGACTATTTAAAGATGTACATTCAGTTATAAGAACTCTTCTCATTTGTGTGTAATTCTTCCTTTTACCCTCAATTTCTATCCCTAGGTAAGTAGGCGCAGTTCTTTTTTTTTCCCCTCTAGCCAATGATTCTTCTTTTGCTTTAAAAGAGGTTGTAAGAATACTCTTTTGCTTTGGATGTTTGCCCAAAGAAACAGAAATATCCATCCCTTATTCCAGTTCACACCACAGACACCCTAGTTTAGACCCTGTGCCTCTTGCGTGCACTATTGGAAACAGCCTCCTAATTGTTGTCCCTGAATCCAGCCTCTTCTCCTTTCCTATTCGTTCTCCACAGAGCTGGCAAATTGATATTTCTAAAGCACAAATACAACCATGATAATCCCCTGCTCAAGAAGATTCAGTGGCTCCCAGTTGCCTTTAGGACAAAAATCCCCATGCCAGAAATGCTTTCCGTTGTCACATCTACCTCTTGGAGCCCTTAGTTCCCCTTAAGGTTAAGCTCAAAAGGTCATCTCCTACAAGATAAGTCCCACTGGTTAGTGCTCCACCCACTCCCCCCAATTTTTTTTTATCTTGACTGTGTGTCCTGTTTGTTTATCTGTGTCCAGTTTTTTTTCCCAGCAGAAGGTAAGCTTTTTAAGGGCAAGGGCTGTTTTCTTTTTGTCTTTTTAATCTCTGTCTCCTAATGGTACCTACAGATGGTAAGCATTTAATAAATGCCTATTGAGCTGTGCTGAATTTCGAATTCTGTTGAATTGTGAATCACCAGATGAATTGTGACCTACGAATACAAAGGTATGAATCTGCACACTGGCCGAGAAAGGAGACTCATTGTGAGAGACAGCAAAGGCGATGAGAGTGAGTGAAGTGCAAGCCAACAAAGGAGTTGCACACATTTTTAGAAAGTAGCAGAGTTTCTAGGGTGATAATGGGCAAATGTCTAACTTAGGAATATACTGATGAGTTAAATCCATCAAATATTTGAGCTCTGCTGGCTGAGGAATTTGAAATTTATGTCAAGAGCTTCAAATGCCATTATTTATGGGCTGTAAAAGAAGATGTTGGCTAGCCATCTTTTCCTCACCAAGGACAGAAACAAGAGCAAATACGCCCGCAGCTAAAGCATAAAGGGATTTGAAGTAGGAAGTATTTTGTAACATGAAGATTTGATAAACCCTAGAATAGTATATTAAGGAAAGCTAAGGAATTCCCTCTACTGGATACATTTAAGAATAATCATCTCACCTGGATGGTTTCAGTGCAGACCTTTATAGAGGCAGAGATATGAGCTACTTGGTTCTTGTACAGTCAATTAGCAATTTTTAAAATCACTTCCGATTTGCAAATCCCTGTACTGTGTGCACTGTAAAGAGCAATGAAATGCAGTCACTGCCTTCATGAAGTTTATAATTTAATTCAGTAAGAATTTGTCAACAAATTGGATATGGAGGGGGAAGGGGAGTGAGGAGTCATGAGGATATAGCCAAGATAGTGAACTAAGGAAATTGGAAGGATGATGGTGCCTCTGGCAGAAATAGGAAAGTTTGGAAGTGGGGTGGGATGGTTTTCGGGGGAAAGATAATAATTTCTGTTTTGGACATGTCAACCCATCCCACCTCACTACACCTCATACCCCTTAACCAATAAACTCCAGTTTCTCCCTGTTAACTCCAGGATCTCTATTTGGCATTTAAAGTTCCTTATAACCTGGTCCCATTGTAAATTTAAAGGCTTCCTACACTTTACTCTCCTGCACATGCTTTACGATCCAGTAACACTCTTCTACTTGCTGTTCCTAAAACATAACATCTCCCATCTTCACCTCTGCATCTTAGCTTCCCTGACTTTCTTCAGGACTCAGCTCAAATCTGACCTTCAGCAAGAGGCCTTATTCAAACTGCCCCCCACACACACAGCTGCTGGTGATTTCTCCTCTGAGGTTAGTTTCCATCTCTTCTGAATCTATCTTGTATGTACATATCTTATTTACATGTTGTCTACCCCATTAGAATGTGAGTTCCTTGCCGTGAACTGGTCCAACTGTTCTGAAAAGCACTTTGGAACTATGCCTAAAAAGCTATTAAACTATGCATGCTCTTTGATCCATTGATACTGCTACCAGGTCTATGCCCCAAAGAGATCAAAGAGGAAAGGACCTGTATGTACAAAAATACTTATGGTAACTCTTTTTGTGGTGTCAAAAAATTGGAAACTGAGGGAGTACCCATCAATTAGGGGATGACTAAACAAATTATGGTATATGAATGCAGTGGAATACTATTGTGCTATATGAAATTACAAAGGAGATAGTTTTTTTAAAAAAAAACCTGGAAAGACTTGTATGAAATTATGCAAAATGAAGTGAGTAGAACCAGGAGAACATTATACAACAACATTGAAAGACTTAGGAACCCTAATCAATACAATGACCAATCACAATTCTAGAGAGCTATGCATCTCCAGATAGAAAACTAATGGATTCGAGTATGTTTTCTTTCTTTTTTTCCGTTGTACCTTTCTTTCTTTGTTCTTTCCTTCCTTCTTTTTGTTTGAATGTGTGTGTGTGTGTGTGTGTGTGTGTGTGTGTGTGTGTGTAATTTTCTTGCCTTCTCAATGGATGGGGGAGGGGAGGGGAGAGCAAGAATTCAGAACTGAAAATAAAATAACATTGAGTTTAAAAAAAGAATGTGAGCTCCTTGAAGGCAAGTACTGTTTTCACCTTTCTTTGTATTTCTAGAGGTTAGCATAGTGGCTGGCATGTAGTAAGCATTTAATAAATGCTTGCAGACTGACTTGAACCCCCAAGGTCAGAATAAGAGTGAAAAAGCAGGTTCATGAGTGTGCTAGTGGAATTATGAGACATTGTGATCACAAAGGGAAGAATTTCAGAGTTTATGATCTTAGAGGTAGGGTAGTTTCATGTGATGGTGAGGTCTTAGATGTGACACCTCTGTGGGTGACTGAGGTAGAGTGGAAATGGCAGTGATGGGAGCTGAACACGTTGATGAACTGAGAAAACAAGGTGTTAGAAAAGCTATCAGTGTAAATACTGAGGTCACTAGAGATAACGGCAGGGGGAGGGTTGGACAAAGACAAGTTGTATTTTATTAGGGAACATGACATATTTAGAAGAGTAAATACAAAAGTAAATAAAAATAATACCAAATAATTTCAAGAGGCAAATAACACTAACTTGGGCGGTCATCCTTTTTGGCATTTCTGCAGCCTTTGACGCTGTGGATCACCCTCTTCTTTTGAATGCATTTTTCTATCTAGTTTTTCGTGACATTGCTCTGTGCTGAAGTTCTTAAGTGTCTGGCCTTTCCTTCTGAGCTTCCTTTGCTGCATCTTTATCCACATCAAGCCCACTAACCATGGATGACTTCCAAGGCTCTGTTCAAGATCCTCTTCTCCCACTATATTATCTCATTTGGTGATCAGCTTCCTGGGGCTCAGTTACCATTTCTATGCAGATGATTCCCATATCTGCATATCCAGGCCTATTCTTTTTCCTGAGATCCAGTCTCAAATTACTAACTTCCTCTTGGATATCTTGAACTAGATGTCCTGTCGACATCCCAAACTTAACTTATCCAAGACAGAACTCATTGTCTTTCCGAAAACTTTCCCCTTTTCTGAACTTCCTTGTTACTGTCAAAGGCATCGTCATCCTCCCAAATCATCCATGATTACAACCTCAGTGTCATGCTTCATCCCCCATTCACACTCACTCCCCATATACAATCTATATGTTATCCAGATTTGTTGTTTCTGCCCTCACACACAGCTGCCATCCTGGTACAGGCCCTCCTCATCTCATCCCTGGACTGTTGCAGTAGCTTTCTGGTTGTTCTCCTTGCCCCAGTTCCTTCCCCACTCCCATCCTTCCTCCTCTCAGATGCCTAAGTGATTTTCTAAAAGAGTAGGTCAGACCATGTACAGCTTGCCTCCTTCCTACATTTGCAGTCTTTTACTCTACTCTTCTTCATGTGCTTCGCAGTCCAGCAACACCATCCTTCCTGCTGTTACTTGCAAATGACTCTCTATCCTCCTGACTGTGCTTTTTCACCAGCTGTTTCCCATGCCTGGAGTGTTCTCCTTCCTCATTTCTACCCTCTGACTTCCCTGGATTCCTTCAAGTCTCAGTTCAAATTCTTCTGTATGAGGCCTTTCCTGGTCTCCACCCCTTATCCTCAACTGCTAGGGCCTCTCCTCAGAGATTAGCAACCGATAGATGCACTTACACTGTATCTATTTTAAGGATACAGCTGTGTTTTATTTGGGCTTTTTCACCTGATTTCTCTCTTGTTAGTATGTGAGCTTCTTTAGGGCAAGGAACATTTTCTTTCTTTCTTTCTTTGAATATCCACAGTGCCTAGAACAGGGGTGGGGAACCTGCAGCCTTGAGGTCACATATAGCCCTGTAGGTCCTCAAGTGTGGCCCTTTGACTGAATCCAGACTTCACAGAATAAATCAGAATTTGGGGGATTTTAGAAACAAATTGGGATTTGTTCTGTGAAGTTTGGATTCAGTCAGGGGGCCTCACTTGAGGACCTAGAGGGCCACATGTGGCCTCAAGGCCACAGGTTCCCCAACCTTGGCCTAGAACATAATAATTGCATTAAAATGCTTGCTCACTGACCAGATTCTAGACATAGAGGTCACATAGGTGACCTCTGTTCAAAGGCATGGAGGTGGAAAGTAGGATATTTTATATGGGAAACAACTACCTAACCGATATGACTGAAGGGTAGAGTGTATGGAGAGAAGTAATGTGAAATAAAGACTAGAAAGGTAGATGGAAGCCAGATTGTAAAAGGCTTTAAATGCTGGTCTCAGGACTTCGTATTTTATCCTAGAAACAAGAGGGAGCCGTTGACAGGTTGTTTGGGGGTTTTTTTGTTTGTTTGTTTTTAGTTTTTTGGAGGGTGGTGACATGGCCAGATCTGTGTTTTAGGAATAACAACTTGATAATTATGTAGAAGATGGAATGGAAGGGGAAGAGACTAGAAACAGAGAAATTAGTAGATTATTGAAATAGACCAGCCCAAATGTGATGAGAAACTGCCTAGGGGAGAGGCTGGGTGAGTGGAGAGAAAGTAACAGATGCAAGAAACAGGGAAGTAGAATACACAAGACTTAGTAGCTAATAAGAAAGGGAGAAGTGAAGGGAAGGGAAGAGTCAAAGATGACTCCAATATTGCTAATGTTGGTGGCTAGAAGGATAGTGCTGCCCTCAACAGAAATGGAAAGCTTTGGTAAATGGATAGATTTGGTTAGAAATATATTGCATTCAGTTTTGGACATTCTGAATTTGAGATGCTGATGGATGGATATCCAGGTATAGGTAGAGCACAGGAGAGAGGTTCGGGCTAGATATATATATATTTGTGTGCCATCTGCGCAGATATAATGACTGAACGTAAGGGAACTAACAATGTCACCAAGGGAGAGGAGATCCTTACAAGAGAAGAGAACCAAGTTCAGAGCCCTGGAAGATGCCAACATGGGGGAGACTATGAAGGAACAATCCATATAGGTAGGAGCAGAAGCAAGAAAGTGCAGTGTCATAGAAGCCAAGGGAGGAGAAAGTCTTAAGGAGTAAGGAGTGGTCAAAAATATCAAAGACTGCAGAGGGGTCAAGTAAAATAAGAACCAAGAAAAGGCCATTGGATTTGGTAGTTGATGATCTAGTGGCCAACCCTAGAGAGAGCATTTTCAGTAGCGTAGTATGATCAGTCTGCAAGAAATTGAAAAGTGAGTTGGAAGATGAAATGGAGACATGTATATATATAGACATCCTTCCCAAGGGTTTTGTGATTGTATATAATCCTACCACAAAAGTACTTTGCACAGAGAGCTCTTTTTTGTTGTTTTTTGTAGCACTTTCAGGGTATGTTCCCAACAATAGAATTGTTGGATCAGAGGTAATGCTTTTTTTTCCAACTTTCACAACTTTAATTATTTACTACCACATTGCTCCCCAAAAATATTCTATAAGTTTGGAGTTCCGCTAACAGTTGAGCTTCCTTGCTTCTGGTTATGTGTATAAAGACATATCTCAAAGGTGTTTTAATTTACATTTCTTTGATTATTGGTGAGGTTGGGCATTTTTTCAAATGACTTTTTTTTTTTTTGGTGAGGCACTCAGGGTTAAGCCCAGGGTCACACAGCTAGTAAGTGTCAAGTATCTGAACGCAGATTTGAACTCAGGTCCTCCTGACTCCAAGCCTGGAGTGCTATCTACTGTACCACCTAGCTGCCCCCTCAAATGGTTATTAACATTTTCTGTTTTTCCTTTTGAAAATTGTCAGTTTATTTCCTTGGACCATTTAACCATTGTGGACCAATAATTACTACTGTAGCTATTTAACAACTCCTCATATATTTAAGATGCCAAGTTTTTAATGTCATATTTACCATAAATATTTTTCCAATATTGTTTTTCTTTTTCTTTTAATTATATTGTTTTTGTTCTGCTGAAATTTTTCATTTTCTTTTAGTCAAGCACATCTGTCTTGTCCCTCCTAATATCCCTTCTGTTTGTTGAATTGAAAAAAATAATCATCTGTCCACAAATGAGATAAATGCTTTATCCCATTTTCTTCCATCTTTTAAGCCCATCTCTTTAATATCAATATATGCAAATCATAGACCACAATCATGAAAATTAAAATTACACAGAAAAGGAAAGATACATGATGGACATAAGCAGACAGCATCATTTTACCAATGACAGCTCTCACAAAGTGGCATAAAAGACCTCATCGAGGAAATGTACATATGACTAGGAAAGGAGGTGGGCTAGTCATGTGTCAAGAACGAAAGACAACAAACAGATCGACAGCCCAGATGGTATATTGGTATCATCTCTGAGATGCTGAAAAGAAAAGAGGCATGCCTCACAAACCTAGTCTCTCTAAGAACCAATGCAAAGTCAGAAAAAAGAGGAATAATCTTCATTAAGTTTCTTTTCCCATCTAGAAATTAACATTTAAGCAATACTTTTTTGAGTAGTGAACTCGGGAGCACTGTATCCTACAGATGCCTTTGCTTTCTTGTGTGTTATCCATCCTAATTTCACCGAGAATTAGGATTACTTTCTGAGGAAATAACTTAAATATTTTCATTCTCTCTGGCCCTATGTGTTATAACACTTAAAAGGAAATTCCCACCCTGTGGTGGAAATGTGTATGGGCGTTGGGGGTGACAGGGGTGGGGTGGGAGGAAAGTTTACCTCCTCTTTACCCCTTTTGAAAACATAGCAAGCATTCAAGTTAGAGAAAATTATATTTGTGTTTTTAAAAATGTATATTATATACAAACACATGCACATATATTATTTGCGGTCAAAAAAAAATCACTATGCAAACTTAGGGTGAATTTCAGGGGCGAGCGTCAGGTAGCTTTTGCTTCAGGAATTTGCCAGGAAATTCAGTAGGAGTGGGCATGTTTTCATTTAAGCAGTCTTTCTTTCCTCAGTGTTAGACTATGTTGAAAGCAGATTCTGTAGCTTTGTTGGAGTTTTTCTGTGCAGCTTTGAGCGCTTGCTTCTCACAGGGATCACAAAAGAGCAAAGGATGCTTTCTTGCCTCTTCACCTTGTTCCCACTCAGGAATCTCAGACCTGGGCCCCCATGTAATGTGATTGAACTTGTTGGGGTTTTTTTTTCTTCCTTAAATGATGATATTCTTTTTCTCCCTCATGACTGATGTCTAAAAAATGACAAGCTGACACAGACATGATTGAGATTTCAGAACACTTTGTAGGAGAAAAAAGCTGTTCCAAAAAGATCTGCACTGCCCCCCCAAAAAAAAAAGAAGGAAAAAAACAGTGTTTTAAAACAATTTAATGTAATTAGCTCTCTGCTGTGTGGTTAAGTGTTCGTTCAGATTCCAGCTTTCCCTAACCTTCCTCCTTGGTAATCTTCAGGAATATGTCCACCTTCCTTTCTTTCTCCCTCCTTTTTCTTTCTTCTTCATTTCTTCCTTCCTTTCTATTAAATAATTCTGCCCTGCAGTCAGTTCTCTTGGAATACTTAACCTGAGAGTTTAAAGCTTTTTAGATTTCATAAACAGAAAATTCTCAGCTATTGCCATGAAGCCATTATAGACTTAGATTAGTGTTCTCAGAAAGGTCTTTGAATACCTATGGAGAATTCCATTGTAAGTTTCTAGAAGGTGTTTAGATGAATAATCGGAATTACCTCCTATGAGGTAGAATATTCCCCTCTATAAATAAGCCTATTTCTGTAAAAGTCATATTCTGTCAACCTGGATGAAATAGTTAATTCACAATATACAACGTCTTCTATTCGGAAGCAAAGAGAAAGTGCTGCCAGGATTTTTTACCGTCCTTATTTCCTTTATTCCTGTGTGATCCAAGCTCGGTTGGGTTATTTTGCTTGCTTATTTGGGGAAAAGAGTCCTTCAATTTTTTTCCTTCCATGGAGCTCCTGCAGGCCTAAAATTTCATCTTGGAACACTAGAAGGAATTGATTGTAAGAGGCATGTGCATTGAATAGAATCATAGATTCATAGGAACTGGAAGGGACTCCAGAGACTATGTAGTGTAGTCCCCATCCACCCCACTGAACCCTCATTTTACAGATGCAGAAACTGAAGCTTGACAAAAGTAAGTGACTTTACCCAAGGTCATATGGTAATAAATGGCAGAAATGGGATTCAAACCCAAGTCCTCAGACTTCTAAATCCAATGTTCTTTCCCCTGTACCATACTGGGGAATCATCTGACAACTCTAAAGCTGGTACAGGCTGACAGATCTCTTGAGTTCAGGAGTTCTGAGCTTCAGTAGGGTTAGGGCTAAAGGTGTGGCCATACTAAGCCTGGGAGGAGCCACCAGGCTTCCTAAAGGGGAGCAAATCAGCCCAGGTTGGAAACTAGGTCAGAGCTTCCCATTAACAATAGGATCTGGCCCATGAATGGCTGCTCCAGTTTTAGCCTGAGAGAGATAGGAAGATCCAATCTCCAAAAAAGAGGGGGAAAGGAATAAAGGGAGAGAATTCTATGGGTAAGAGGTCACAAAAAACTAATAACAGTATTTCAATAAAATTTAGCTAGATTAAGCTGTAATAGAACTTCCTAGATACTTTCTGCCAGTAACCCTTGAAAATCCACGTATGTTTCGCAGGCATTATTTCAAATGTTGTGCCTTAGTTTCCTCTTTTCTGAGCATGCCCCCCCATTCCTCAAAAGCAGGTTCTGGCAGGAGTGAAGCCATTCATTCATGTGTCATCCCCTCTTGCTGGGATTCCTATAGAGCCCAGCCTTTAAAATGCCATGTCTTCTTTACTCAGATTTGTCCTTTAGTGCTTAGAGGTTTTCGGTACTTTGGGGTTTTGGTGTCTTGGGGCTTTTGGAAGTAAGAGATTGAGCTTTCTAAAGAGCATTTGAGATGTAGTCTCAGACATCTTGTGCTCTCAGTAAATATTTGTTGATGCTGATGACTTCTTGAACTTGCTTTCCTAGAACTTTCTGTATCGAAGGAAAGTTTGGGCCTTCCTCTTTCAACAAGTTGAAACATATCCTACACAACAGAGTTCAGTGATGATAATAAGTACTAGAGGCTATTTCTCCTTTTGGTCACTATTGGAAAGGTTGAGTCTCTCTTCAGCTGTCTTGTTCATTATCCTCCCCTAGTCTGCCTGGAAAGCTTAGTTAATAATACTGACTTTGCCAGAGATAATGTTTTCCTATGTTCTCAATTTATTGTTCCCTAAAATGTGGCAAAGAAGCTGAATCAGGGATGGCTTTACATTTGTTGCTATTGTAGTTTTGTTCAGTTTTGGAGATTGTTGTGTTCAGTAGAAAAGAACATTCTGTAGTCTTTTCAAATAATTTGCTAGTGATTTATTTTGGGACTCATGAAATTTCAAAATTAGAGGAGATTTAAGAGGTAGTCTAGTCCAAACTATATCTATATAAGAATACCCTCCATAATAACAATATCTCCGAATGATCACTGAGTATCTAGACCTCCAGTATTGGGCAGCTCAGTACTTCCTCAGGCAACACATTCCACTTTGGGAAAGCTCTAATGATTAGCAGCTTTTAGTTTTCGCCGAGGCAAAGTCTGTGGCTTTGCCACTTCCCAAAATTGCTCCTGGCTATTAACCATAATGATTTTTATATAGAACAGTCTGTATACTTTATCTTATTTGATCATCACAACAGCTGTAAGAGGTAAATAGGTATTATTATCCTCATTTTACAGATGGGGAAACCAAGGCTCAGGTGAAGTGGCTTACTTGTCATCACATAATAAAGTGCCAAAAACAGCATTTAAACCCAACTATTTCCTGAGCAAGGCCAAGCAGGAGAAATCTAATCCCTTTTCTGCAGGACAGCTCTTCAAATACATGAAGACAGCTATTTGGTCTACCCTACCCGTAGTCTTCATTTCTCCAGGCAGCATCTCCAGTTCTTTTCATTCATCTTTTATAAAGCATGATTTCCAATCCACTAACCCTCTTCTTCATCCTTCTTTGGACATAAATCAGTTTGTCAAAATTTTTCCCCAAAATGCAATGCCCAAAACTGAACGCAGGGATACAAATATGACTTTACATCATTTGACATTTCTTCCTTCCTTCACCCTGACCAGGGCAGACTTTAGTAGGAATAGTACTTCCCTTATTCTGACTATGCTTCTTCTGTCAGTGCAGGCTAAGATAACACTAGCTTATTTTGACTGCCAGACCACACTCTTGAGTTCTCCTGAGCTTCATACTAGCCTCCACCTGCCCAGGTCTGTTTCACTTACACCATTGTCTCTTGATTTTTGAGTAACTAGGTCTGAAAGCCTGAGAGACAGGGAGAATGAATGACCCCCAACAAGCCATAAATTGCTGTTATCCAGCATTTCTTACCCCTAATCCTCCCTAGTTTGCCCTTTCTCTGTGTTCAGAGTTTTTGTTTTTTTTTTAAACCATGTAAGTTGACAAAAAGGAGGAATGAGTGACTTCAGAATGGCCTTCAAGTTATTCAGTTCTCTGTTCTATTCTCAGTTCTAGAATTTTCCAAACTGATTGCCTGTATTGTGCTACCAGCACACCAGGGCCTCCCTTTAAATGAACTTTCCTTCAAAATCCACCACCACCACCCTCCAAAAAAACAAAAAACAAAAAAATCTATACTTTCTCTATGATGAAGTCTACTCTGAGTTAATCTAGGGGTTAGAGATAAGAAAAACGTTGCTAGAATTTAGGATTTGCTGAAATTCCTGATTTATTTGTAGATAGCTCACACTGCTATTTGCAACTACATCTGCTTCATTCCCCCAAAATAATATGATTCCCTTATCCTAGGTAAAACATGAACAAAAATAACAGCTGTCTTAATGGAGAGTGGGAAAACACTGGAATGTGAGTCAAGAGACCTAATTTAAGCTCTACTCTCTAGTAAGTAGCCAAAAGACCCTGGGCAAGTCATTTCATTTATCTAAGCCTAAGTTACCTCATCTGTAAAATGAAGACGTTGGACTAGGCAGTAGATTAGAAAAGATATCTGAAGTCCCTTCCAGTTTGAGATTTTGGAACCTATGAGAAAGATGGATTAGTGATCTATAATATTCCTTCTGGGCTTTTGACATTCTATGATTCTACTTCAGCCACACAAAGCTGATAGGGCAGCAGCCTGATAACATGTTTAGGAGCAAATAAAATGAGAAGCCCTTTGCTGATTCCGGAATATCTTGTCCTGGGTTGCTGTGGTCCACCCCAACATGGTGCCTAGAGTTTGAATTGGAATTACTCATTAAGCATCAGATGGCCAGTCAGTCAGCAAGCATTTACTAAGTATCTACCCTGTGCTAAGTATCATGCTAGTCACCGGGAATACAAGGACATAAGTGAAATAGATAGTCCCTGTCCATAAGGAGTTTATCAGGAAGAGAACATAGATACAAAAATAGCTTTGGGAGAAAGCACTGGCAACTTGGAATAGGGGAGTAGGAATTAAGGAAAGCTCCATTTAGAAAGTGGCCCTTTAGCTGAGCCTTGACACAAGTGAGGGATTCTACAAGGTGGAGGTAGGGAGGAAAAGCTCTCCAGGCATAGGGGACAGTGAAAGGCATGGGAACAGGAGATGGCATTCCTTGGGTGAGGAATAGCAAGGCACCAGTTTAGCCTTACCATCCTGTGCATGAAAGGGAGCAATATGTAATAAGACTGGAAAGGCAGATGGTGCCAAGTATAGCAACCCACCTCAGAAATATTATCATCTTCATTTCTTCCACCTGGTTGATCTCCAGGCTTCTTTGAAATTCATAAGCCAAAGAATAGAGCATTTCCAGGTTCAGACCTAAACACCATTCAGGGGAAGGGCTGTAGAGTGTTTTCTACAGCCATTTTATGATATACAGGCTTGGTTGAGGTGTGTGCAACTGACATAATGTTTTACAATGGCCCAGTTGTTGTTAAATTAGGCTCAAGAGAGAACATGCTACAATCCGTTCTAGCAGCTGCTGGCTCAGGACACCAGTTCTGTGTCTACATTTACTCACATTCATGGTCTGTATAGAAAGCAACTTGTACGTTAAGTGAGGAGAAATAACATCTATAGAAATATCTTGGAACTCAGGGTGCTAAGTCCACATTTGCTCTTTTTCAGAGATTCTCTTAACTCACCAATTACCCTGGTGCTAACTGGCTTCTTACTGTGCCCCGGATAAGTGGTGCTCCTTTCTTTATTTATTTTAACAACACCAATACTTCCGATCCACAGTCTCAGAGTTCTCTGTATTCTCTGTGTAAGTTATTCAAGACCTCAGCAGACTGGTTGGGCAAGGTCAGCATTCCAAACTAAAGAAGTTTCTAAGAGTCATTTATAGTCTTAAGGTAGACTCAAGGAGATTCGAGGGAGATCTATTTTTTCAACTACTAACAAGACAAAATGGGAAAAATCTTTTTAGCAAATTTTTCTGATAAATGTGGTCTGCTATTTAGACTGGAAGTCAGGAAGATGTAAGATCAATCCTGTCTCACATTTACTTCACAGTGTAACCTCTCTGTGTGCCTCAGTTTCTTCATCTGTAAAACAAGGATAATACAGTAATGGTACCTGTATCCCAAAATTGTTTTGAGGGTAAATTTTGATGATATTTTGAAGCACTTTACAAATCTTAAAAGGTTATATAAATACTAGCTAGCATCATCATCATCATTATTATTATTATTATTATTATTATTATTATTATTATTAATATCCAAGACATATAAGTAACTGATCCAAAAATATAAGAATCAAAACCATTCCCCAGTGGATAAGTGGGATACAAATAGGCAGTTTTCAAATGAAAAAATGCAAACTGTTAATAATAATAATATTAAAAATACTCCAAGTTACTAATAATAAGAAAAATTAATGTTAAAGCAACTCAGAGAGTACACCTCCCCCTTATCAGACTGTCAAAGGCAGCAAAAGAGGAAAATGGCAATTGTTGCAGCGACTGTTGCAAGGGCAGGCACACTGACACACACTGTGAGTGAAGCTGTGAATTGGTTTAGCCATTCTAGAAAACAATTTGGAACCATACCCAAAAAGTCACTTAACTGTGCATCACCTTCGACCAGCAGGACTACTACCAGCTATATACTCCCAAAGAAGTCAAAGACTCAAAGACACTGAGAAAGGACCCATCTTTAAAAAAAAAAAACCTTATAGCTATAATAACTAGCATTTATATAGTGTTTTAAGATTTGCTAAGGGTTGAAGCCTTGGTTACAATCCTGGGAGGTAGATGCTGTTATTGTATCCCTTTTACAGATGAAAAACTGAGACAGAAGTTAAGTGACTTTCCCAGGATCACACAGCTAGTGAATGTCTGAGGCAGTATTTGATCTCCATTCTAGAACTCTAGCCATTGCACCACCAGTCTACCCTGATTATAACAGCACTTTTTATCATGGCAGAGAATTAGAAACAAGGGGAGTGCTCATTAATTGAGGAATGACTAAGCAAATTGTGGCATATGAACATATTGGAATGTTACTAAATTAAATGACTAAAGAGACAGATTTCAGAGAAACCTTGGAAAACTCACCTAAACTGATAAGAGGGTAAAATGAACAAAACCAGAAAACAGTTTTACACAATGACCACAATACTGGGGGGGAAAAAACATCTTTGAAAAATAGAGAATTCTGATTCAGTGACCAATCATGACTTTAGAAGACTATTGGTGAAACCTGTCACCCATCTTTTGGCAGAAAGGTAAAGGGCTCGAGGTGCAGGATGAGACATATGACCTATTCAGACATGGCTAATATGTTGAATTATTTTTCTTGTCTGTGCTTATTTGTTAACTTTGGGTTATGTGATCAACATAGAGGACCACACCTCTTGCCCAATCTTTACAACCTCCCAAACCTCTCCAAAATGGGAATCATGTGTAAGAAATAAAGCAGTTTCAGCTGTGTCTACAAGCCAACACACCAAGAATCCTAATGAGCTGCAACCTTGATGAACTATCAGAGAAGGCTAATCTCTAATATCCTCACTCAGCATCCCCTTCCCCCATGGGCCACTGCTTCTCGGCAGGGCCGCATAAGCTATTTGTAACTAACTGAGTTCAATTCCACCTACTTTCCCCTCCCTTACCACTCCCTCCATGATGGAAAGCTAAAAGACAGAAGCTTGGAATGCAACATGACAAAACTCTGTGCTGCAACAGTACTTAGCCAGAGAACTGAGGAACATAGGGAACTGGAGTGGGATGCCAGCATATAGATAACTCCACTATGCCTGAGGGAATTCCCCAGTGTGGAGGAGGCTGAGACAAGTTTGAGGTTCAGACCCCAGAGTAAACACCATCAAAAGGGCAGGAATCAGAAAATGAACAAGAAGGGAATATAAGAAAATAAGACTAAAGTTACAAAGATTTCAGGAGGAAAAAAAAAAACGAAATTAATTTCCTTGAGCATAAATAGACAAAACAGCATGACTGCACTTAGTTGTTATAAGAGAAGGTGGCTGATTGTCTGGGAGAAGAGGTGAGTGAGTGGGTAGGGATAGAGATTTTTGCAAAGAAAGAAAGCAACATCAATAAAACATTTAAATGATACAAAAAGACAAGAAAGAGAAATTTGAAATAGGACACAAACAAGGTGATTTTGATGCAACTATGTTAAGTTTAATCTACACCTTTTTTTTTTTTACATAAACCATATGTAATGAGTTTGCATTATCCTAGAAATCCTTTTTTGGGTTTTTTTTTTTTTTTTGAATCCTGAAATGTTAATATTTTGTATACCTTTGTTAATGATCAGTTCATTAAAAAAAATTTAAGACAAAAATAAAAACAAGATAAAAGAATGACAAACAAGACCCATTATGCAGATGGCATCTAGGTGATGCACAATATGTGAAAAAGAAGTGTAATCCCCAGTGTGAGGGTGGCATTAATTATAGTATTATTATAGTTTTCTACCTTTTTAGACCACAATTAGAGTACTTTTCCAGCTCTGGGCATCACATTTTAGGGAGACACTTTGACAAACTGGAGAACAACCAGAATAATGAAGGAACTCAAGATTTTGCCATGCAAGAATAATTTGAGGGAAAAACTGAACACATTCAGTGTAGAAAAGAGAAGTTTTAGGGGTACATAATAGCTGCCTCTGAGTTTGGAAAAGGTAGTAGACCTACCCAGCGGATTAACCCCCCAGAACAAAAATTGGCCATCATTAGAAAGGAGCACAATTTGTCTGTCCATGAGAGAAAACATCCTAATACAAGCTGTCGAAAAAATGGAATGAGTTACCTTGACAGGCAGAATCCCCCCTACCAGTGGAAATTTTCAAGTGGATTAGCATTTGAGGTGTTATACAGTGGAATCATAGCTGGAGGGGGTAAAACTAGATAAATCTCTGAAATCTCAGGAGTGTGTAAACTCCTTGAAGACAGGTATCGGCTTGGGATACATTTGCTCTTTAAGTCTTTTTATCCCTAGTATGTAACCACAGTGCCTGGTGTATAATAGGAGCTGTGAAAAAAAAAATGACTGTTAAATTGGATTGGATCCTTCCCAGCCCTAAGATTTTATGATTCTATGAGAAAGCAATGGAAGCTTGGACCCAGGTCACTTGACACCCACAGCCTAAATAGAGAACATACAAGTTTGTTTTAGGAAACATTCCTACATAGAGGTAAAGGAGAAACCTTTTTTAAAAAGTAATAATAATAATAATTGTATGTATATATACATATATATATACATATATATACATATACATACACAAAGTGGCTCACATCTCTTGGAATGGGCTTCTCAAAATAATACCAACTCACATATTTTTATAGAGTTTTAAGATTTACACATTTGTGCTTTCTTTACAATGGCCTGGTGGAGTAGATAATGAAAATACTACTATCCCCATTTTACATATAGGGAAAACCGAGTCTCAGAGAAATAATTGACTCACAGTCATCTAACTATGAAGTGTCAGAGTTAGGTCTGTAGACTACACTGAAGAAGGGAGTCCCTGAAAAAAGGCCCCCCCAAAGAATCCCACTAGAAAAAATTGCTTTAGTCTCTTATGGTCATTGCTTTTTTGCTTGCCAACAAATTGATTCAGATCTCCTGCAGCTTCAACTTCATATTCTTCTGGTCCTGTCTCTGCCCATTTCCTTTGCAAATTTTGACTCTCTGCTCACTCAGGGACACATTTTCCAAACAATGATGTTACTTGCGAGACAGTACTGAGGCCCAGACATGTCTTGTACTCTTTTTCTTAGATCTGTTTGGCTGGTATGGAGCCAGAGTGGTTCTGGCTAGCACCTCTCACATTCCTTTATCCTGGACCTTCTCCAGAAAGGCTGGGCTGGCTCTCTCCTGCACATATTACTATGCCTGCTCCTTACAACCGAGTTGGGAGGAGGGGGAGATTCAGGTTGGATCCCACTCCCTTTGTGCCACACGTCTATGAGCTGTTTTCATACAGCCATTCTTAGCCTCGTTAGCCTCTTTCTTTCCATCCTCAGAGATGATTGAATCCTGTAAATTTCTGCTGCTGAGTTATTTTTGGCTTTCTTTCTCTCAGCTAGGGTGCCTGTCTGCTCACCGACAACTATTAACAGCTGTTTGAAGGGGCTTTGAATTCCCAGGCTTCTTGCTGGAGTGTATTTGAACAATGGCCTTCCAGAGCTATTGCAGAGAAAATTGTAGAGGAGAGAGGGAAATGACAGAGAAGTCACTGAAAGCCCACTGTTTTTTCTGGAGGCAGATTTTTTTTCACTTTCTTTCTTCTTCCCTCCCTCTCTCTCTCCCTTTCTTTCTCCTTCCCTCCTTTCCTCCCTCCTTTCTTTATTTCTCTCTTCCTCTCTTCCTTCCCCCCCTTCCTCTCCCTTTCTTCCTCCTTCCCTCCCTCCTTTATTTCTTTTTTCTTTATTTCTTTTTTCATTCTTCCTTCCTTCTTTCCTTCCTTTCTTCCTCAGAAAAACTGAAAGACTATGACAGAGGCCAAGAAGCTAGAGAGGAAGGAACCATCCACCCAGCTGAGCTCCTCTAGAATCTAATTAAGCCAGATGATCTCATCTGCTAGTCCCTTCATGGCTCCTTGTGTCATTCACTGCATTCCCCCCCCCAAGAATAGATCAAGAAGTTCTAGAATGTCAAGAGGAGAGATTAAGCTAGCATTCTTCACCCACTGGAGTCAGTGGGCCCCATTTTTCATCCGTTTAACCCATATTGGCTGAGCATCCATGGAAACATTTGGAATTGGCTCCTTTCAAAATGGCAGCATTGTCACCCTTGAGCATGGTAATAAGCTGTTTGTGGTGCTGTTATAGATGGAGGGCTGCTAAAAGCTTAGGGTTTAGGGAGAAAGACAACAGCCCACGCCCAGGTGTTCAGTAGTCCACCTTTTCCTCAGGAAGCCATTTCCCCACACTAGGAGCTTTTCCAGTTAGCCTGTGTTGAACACCTTCCCTTCACAAAGACTTAAAAACACCAGTAGTGCCATTTGAAAAGTGTCATGCACCTTGTAAACATTAATCCATTAATCCTCACTAACCCCAGGAGAGAGGCAAGTGTTGTTACTGTTAATTGAGCAATGATTAACACTCAATCTACAGAATACTTTGCCATCCTTCGCTACTTAAACCCCCTGGCACCACACCAGGGACTTGTGAGGGATATGTGTTCTTATCCCCATTTTTCAGACAAGGCAACTTGAGAAGCAGACACAGTATCATGCTCCAGGCCTCAAGCCAAAACAAGCATCCAGTTGCTTTAATTACTAACTCAGTCCTCCATCTATCCATAGGATTTGCCTCACATGTTTAAACCTCCAGATCATTATTAGGGGAAGAGCAGATATGATGGCAATTTGTAGGGTTTCCAAGGTTGGAGTGCATTTTATGTAGTTATTTGCATAGAAATGTAGAACTGTGCCATATTTTTGTGCTCTTGCACATGCCTTCAAATTTAATAAGAATTTTTTTAATTGCATGTGCGTATGTGTGTAATGCTCTTCTTGATTTGTGTTTGTTTATTTCAAGACCACATTCCTGGTAGCCATATTTACCTATGCAAAAATTTACCCTCACTCCTTCACAGCCTTTCCAGATATCCCAGATGTCTTCCTAAATCCTCTTTCAAAGATCTCCAAATTTTAACTTATTACCATCGTTTCCTCCCACCACACAAACACAGACACATACATTCTCACATGCACCCTTTTCTAGTAAGGACAAAAGGTTTTTTTAAAAAATTTTTTTAAAGAAAAAAAAGAAAAGTTTAAAGACAGGGTGATGTAACCCTGTAGTGGTGACTGACTCAGGAGAAACTCCTCTTCCTTTTAATCTTTTCTTCTCTCTCTCTCTCTCTCTCTCCCCCTCTCTCCCCCTTCCACTTCACCACATGTGGAAGTGACTCTGATCCACCAGCACAGTATGACAGATGAATTAACTAGGTTTGCCCTGTGGGATTCATAGGCTTCTGGTTACATTGTTAAGTTAACCGTACTTTACAAGAAGTTGGTTAGGATTCATTATTTAAGTATTTCAAGGATATGTGGAAGAATCTGTGATTTCATCAGTATGGTTGCTCCTTCCACCAATGCAGATTGTCTACAAGTTGATAGATAATAATGATAATATAGTGCTTTTTATATAGCACTTTAAGGATTGCCAAGGACTTTGTATATTTTTATCTCACACACCTTTGCATCAACTCTCCAACATAGGTATTACAATGATTATCTACAACTTATAGATGAGAAAATTGAGGCTGAGATAAGTTAAATAACTTACCCTGGGTCACCCAGTGAATAAGTGCCTGAGGAAGGATTCGAACTCATGTCTTCCTGAATACCTATGGACAAAAAATTTCTTCACCCTGTGTCTTAGCTGGTAATAGGATTCTGCAGGTTTACTTAGGTTTTTCTTCAAGCAACAGACATGTGGTTTATCACTAGGCCCAGACTTGAAGTTTTTACAGCTTCATAAGACCTGTCAAAATGTGCCTTCTACTAACAGCACTTTCCAAATCCAGGGTCATCACAACGAGGCACCAGGGTTGACTTTGACCCAGGAGTCCTCACTAGAGACCACAGAATCACAGAATTTGAGAGTTGAAAGGGATTTCAGTGGCCATGCAGACCAAACCACACCCAACATTCCCTGAACTTCAAACATTCAGGATTGTCAGTTGTTTTGTTTTGTTTTGTTTTACCAATTATGTTTGCTCAGGTTTAAGTATATGCTTAGCAAGACACTTAGACAAATTGATTTTCATACGTGTAGCAAAGTAACCTCCCCTTTCCCTGTCCCCTACTTCCTAGTGCAGATACACACACACACACACACACACACACACACACACACACACACACACACACACACACACACACACCCCCAATAAGTAATGGGTTCCCAGAGGGAGGGAGTAAAGAGAAGACTGAAAGAACTGTGTAGATTGACTCCTCAGATGCCCATAAGAGGCTTGCTAAGGAATGCTAAGCTTAGCACAGTTCAAGGCACATAATAAGCATATCATAGATATAGACTAGTTTTTAATAACATGTAATATAATAATATAATTTTAGTAATATGATATATTAATAATGTATAGTATAATAATAAAATAGCATATTTTGTAGTATAATATAATAATTTAATAATATAAAATATATTTAATAATGGAATTTTAATAATATGATATTAATAACCAACATAACTTGGTTTTTGTGTCTGCCTTTCTAAGAATAACAATAATAGCTAGTATAATGATAGCTAGGCAGCTAGGTGGTACGATGGATAGAGCACTGGACCCATTGTCAGGAAGACCAAATTCAAATCTTACCTCAGAGACTTACTTGCTGTGCCATACTAGATAAGTTACTTAATCTCTGTCTTAGTTTCCACTTCTGTAAAATGGGGATAATAATAACACCTACATCCCAGGCACGTTGTGAGGATAAAATGAGATGGTATTTGTCAAGTGCTTTGCAAAACTTAAGGCACTATATAAATGATAGCTATGGAACCTTTAAGGTTTGCAAAGCACTTTACATAAATATCTCATTTGGTTCTTACAACAACCCTGAAAGTAGGTGTTACTATCCCCATTTTACAGAAGTAGAAACTGAGACTGAGAGATGTTGTGACTTGCCCAGGGTCACACAGCTAGTACGTGACTAAGGCAGGATTTGAACTGAGGTCTTCTTGACTCCAAGTCTAGCACTCTATCCATTTTACCTCCTAACTACCTTAAGAAGGATAGAAGAGAAGAGGCAGATTGGAGAGCAAATGGAAATGTAGAGCTGTCAAGTATTAAAAAAAAAAGCAGGAGTGTCTCATGTATACATTTCTGAAAACTTTCTCAGTGGTATCCCCTGTTTTCAGGTTCTTTATACAATCAGTCTTCAACCTTAGCAGGGGTAATCTTCCTAGAAAATGGCACAGAAGTCAAAAAGGCAAGTGTTGATACATTGAACCTAAGGGAAATAGGGGATTAGGTTTCTGTGACCACCAAAAATTGCTATCTTTTGCTCGAGATTGCTAAAAATGCACTTTCTGCATACAGTTCTTCATAACAAAACATTATTTCTGATAATGTACACTTTTCCTTATATAGTAATCATGAAATAATCCATAAAATGCAGTGCACAGAATAAAATTGGTAACATGTAAAACATCTTTCTCACTAGTAATTTCGTATAATTTCGTGATTTTTGTGCTAACATCCCAGTTTTTAAAAAACACTGATTTCAGACAGTATTCACTTTTTGTAAAACATGAAATCCACAGTATCATAAATACTTCCTTACTTTTCATAGATATAACAAATCATCAATTCATTAACACCAAATTTGTGGCCGACAGGGACTCCAGACATTCTAGTGTGGAGTTTATCTAACACCTTTATTTTCTCACCAAGCCAGTGTCTGACTTTGTGTGCTTGGGCGTAGAGCCCAAAGGACTTAACACTGTGCTTTGGGGGCATAATTGCAACATAGAACTTGAGTTTTAAAGACAAACAATGAAAATATGCAGCAAATGCATAAGGAGCTCTTTACAGCAATAAGGTGAATGAGACTAGTAAAGTGCCTAGTAGGATACCAGCCACTCCACAAACCTGTGTGCATCTTGCCTCTCATTTTTTTCTCTTGTGCATAGCTGCAAATATGCCTAGTTGCCAGAATAAAAGTGAAAATGAGTTTACTTAATAAATCACACAAATGCTTGAAGTCACAAAAGTTAAACGTGGGAATGTTGAGGATTTACTGTACTTTGTAGAACTGCAATTCCTTTCATTTTAAAAAGATGTCCCTTCAATCAGTAAAATATTTCCCATTTCTTGGTTATTATTTACATCAGTTTTTTGCTGGAATATTTTGCTGGAATAACGGTTGCATGTGACATTCCATACTTACTGGTAGTTGTTTCTTCCCTTGAACACCCAGTAATTCTTGAAGATATAATTTAGGCTACTTTCCATGGGAACTTTCACCAGAACACTTTTCTCACCAGTTTTTATCCTAATCTGTAGTATGAGGGCATGGGAGGGAGGAGTTATTTGGGGAGAAGGAGTTATTGGCATACCCTATAAGTCTACAAGAAACCAGTCAAGGATATCATTATATAGCTAAGGAGTTATAGAAATTTCATGACTGGGGAAAACTTATGCAATTTCAAAACTCTGTCATTGTTCAAAAGAAAACCTCTGACATAGAGACAAAGAAGAGGGCATTATAACCCAAACCAGTACACATCTTTGTAGAGAACTTTGGCATCTTTCTAAGCAAAGAGGGGAGGATGTCTTTGGTAAATCTTTCTAATATGACTGTGATATTTCCCACATGTTGAAGTTGAAACTTTCAGCACCTGCAGATAGAGTAACACTAAGCCACAGAGTGATGAAAGTTGGTCATTCCATGGGGAAGTCAGAGGTCAAAAGCTACTCTCTAGTTTCTTGTCATTTTGATCCTGGTTTCTGGTTCTTACGAAATAGAACACCCACAGCTTCTCTTGAAATATCCAGCAGTAATAACCAACACACACAAAAAACATTATTTTACAGGGCGCTAGAAAAAGATCTTTTTTTTTTTAGAAAAAAAATTAAAGCTGTCTTTTTCTCTTGCCTTTAGATTTAGATTTGAGTCATTATAGGTCACATAATATGGAGCCATATCTCTGTATATGTCTGAAAGGCATGTGCACTTGTCAGAGACTTCATTGCATGTGCAGCTCATGTTATTTTCATCCACATGTAGTATAAAGCAAGAAATCTAAGTAGGTCATCAAGTTTAGCCTTCTGTCTCTGAAAGTAAACCAAACAATCCAAAAGAGATTGTGATCTATCTTAATATTAAAGCTCTTCAGATAAGGAGACAACACCACCCCCTTTGATAGCCTGTTATGGTTAAACAGTGGCGTCAAAAAGTCCCTTTCTATGTCTAACCCAAATCTATCCTGATACCTTTTAGTCCCATTTTATTCTGTAGTGATGCAAAACAAATGGTTATACTCTCCTCTGCCAGTGGATCTATGATATCATCAATATATGCATCCCCAATAATAATAATGCAGAACAGTTCACAAATCCTTCCATGCTTGCCTTCCTATGCCATTCTTATCCATGTTCTCCCATAAATCTGCCACAAGGGACCTACCCAACATGCTGGGAGCCCTCCTTGTGTTCTTTTGGCATTGCCAAGTATACCAGTTGCATATGCAAGCTGCAGATCGAGTGTCACTGATCCATTTCTTTTTCCAGTCATACTTAATTTTTTATCCTAACAGCTATTCACTCTAACTATTCATGTATAGCAAAAATCTTTTATACCATGACACATTATTATATGGCTGTAGATATGCCATGGGTCAAATCTCGTCCTCAAATGAAACAGTCCAAACTTGATTAACTTAGAGAGTTAGCATGAGTCAGGTTGTTAACACAGTCCCCCAACACCAGTGTTTTAAAGGAGCTCCATTAATTATGTTGAAAACTATTATTAAGTTGACACCTAGAGTTCCCTTTCCCAGTTTTGATGATCTAGGGTTTTTTTGGATTTTCTTAAATAGATACCATTTTCCCATCTTTTTGTCATATTTATTATTCACATTTTTTCAATACATTTCTTAAAATGTTAACCCCCCCAACTCTGAAGTCTATAGAAAAAAAAGATTAAAAAATTCAGAAAGATAATTTTCTAGTTTTAGCATTTAATACTCCTCATATTACGCATCAGTAATAACATATTGATTCTTCATATAAAATATCTAAAGATAGGATCTACAGTGACCACTTTTTTAGGATCTAGAGGGAGTAGGGAAAGAAAGACATTCTGTATCCTTCAGTTGGGTCCTCTCATTTCCTTCTCCAAATATCATATTTAAATTGTACCAATTGAAATTCTTCCTTTTTTTGCTTTCCATTCTTTTATATTGTCAAGCCTATTCAAATTCCATTCCTGTCCTCTAAAGTACTAATAACCTCCCCTGAAAATATTTGTATGATCCTTACTATTAATTAAAATATTTGGTAACTTATCACATAGATATAGATATAGATATAAAATATAGAGGTCAAAGGGATATAGCATGAAACTGAAAAACCCTGGATTCAGAATTAGGGGGGGCCCCCCCGGGTTCAAATCTTTACTCTGCTACAAATTTAAATACCCCAGTCCTCATTTTCCTTACTTCCAAATGGACAAAGTTGAGCCAGATCACGCTGAGGCTCTTTCTAGGTCTCTGTATCTGTCATATAATTCCTTGCTACTTTGATATATCTCTGATTAACACATATCCAGATTCACTCCTCATTGTTCAATTTACTAGTATTGTTTTACTAGAGCTAGTCATTCTTCTCATTAGAAAACCTTTTAATTATGGGTAAATTAAGTAACTTTGAGAAAAAACTACACTTCCAAAACATTTCTCATCATTGGATTCTTCCAACAGGATTTTTTTGTTATTGTTCAGTCATTTTTCAATCATGTCTAACTTTTTGTGACCCCATTTGGGGTTTTTCTTAGCAAAGATATTGGAGTGATTTGCCATTTTCTTCTACAGCTCCTTTTACTAATGAGAAACTGAGGCAAACAGGCTTAAGTGACTTGCCCAGGGTCACACAGCTAGTTAAGTGTCTGAGGCTAGATTTAAACTCGGGAAGATGAGTCTTCCTGACTCCAGGCCTGGAACTCTATCCATTGCACCACCTACCTACAGATTACGTTTTAGAGTTTTCTACTTGTAAGACAGCTTAGGTCATCCCCAGTGACAATTGAATTGTGTTCCCAATGGATTGTGTTCCAAGAGTTTGTTTGTAAATCAGTTGCTTAGGCAACTCAGGGTGCTTTTTTTACCCATAGAAATAGCATTCTAAATGGTGGTTGGATTTCTTCGAAAATCTGTTCCTCCCATATTATACCTGAATTATCATAACAACTACACCTTACATGTGAACTCAGTGGTCTCTAACATCCCTGCCTTTCTCTAAATCTATGATCCTACTACACGTTATAGTTTTCAAAATGCTTTCACATACATAGTTCTCATTTCTATGGAAAAATGCATACCCACTTCCAAGTCAGGAACTCAGTGGAAGGGGACTCCACCCAGTAAGATATATAGATAGTCCTGGGCACCAGCAAGTTATTCCTCTCCATTTATATACAAGAAGATAACTCTTTATCTAGGTCAATCACTCTCCAGAGTGTTCTGAATTAGAGAACAATAGAAAGTCACTTCCACTGGCATTTCCTAAGGGCTGCACAACTGCCCACTTAGGTTACTCATAAGTCAGGTATCTGTATTGCCTGCGTGGTTATTATTTTTAATTCCTTCTATCTCAATTTCTCTTTTATTTTTTTTCTTCCAAGAATTGGAAGATCAACTTAGTCGATTGTTTTGTCTTTTTTTTCCTTATTGTCAAATTTTTTCACCTTCTCTAATGTCTGTTTGGCTTTGTTTTTAAGCTGTGTGTTAAGTGAAACACACACGTGTACCCACAACCTGACCAGTCTAGTTAGATAAAGACAGTGTACCTTGGTGTTCCCAAATGGTGCTAGAGTGTTGACCGTAACATTGGAAACACATTCAGAGACTGCTGTGACCAGCAAGCTAGCTGTTACTCTAGACTTTGGTTTACCCACTTTCATTATGAGTGAGAAAATCCCATAGTTAATTGCAGTGCATGAATGGGAAATATCCCTGGATTTATTTGCATTCATTTGCTGTTGGTAGTGTCTCTGTTGAGGTCTCTGTCCTTGTTTTTACAGAGCTTTTGGCAGTGTTTCTGCAGTTGGTGTGTGAATTTTTATGATCTGTTGCATGTTATCCATGCAATTTCCTGCCCTGTAATGGTATCAGTTTTCCAGACACAGAGGAATACAGACTAAAACCCAGGAGCTCACATTAGCATAAAATGTCCCAGTTCTGTCAGTTTGATTAATTTGTCTCTTTGTCTCCTCTCTATATGATAAGTGCTATTAATGGTTGCAACACTTCATATGTCAAAGTCTTTCTTTCTAATGACTTGAAAATGTGGTTTATTTCCCCCCTTTTTGTATTATTTTTCTCATTTAGCATTCCACTCAAGTATAGATTTATGCCATGCTCTTTCATTATCTTACTGGTTGCAGCACTGGAGTGATTACATATGGTGTAGGGTACGCGTAAAGATGTGATCCCAGGGGCAACAGCTGCTGATGCAGGCTGAAAATAGATCCAGCGGACGCTCAGCACTTTTCCCAGAGGTCTTTTATTTATTAGTAACAGTCTTCGTATAGGACAGCTTGGATCCTCATTTAGCAAGATGACTTTTTGTCTTTCAGAGCAGCGAAGTGACTTTGCTCTATTTCCTGACACTGCTGTGTAATTTTTTTCCCTTCTTTGTATCTAAGCAATGACTTAACCTAACATAAATTGTAATATAATCCTGATATATAATGAACTCAAGGAACGACAGGCTCCGTTCGGAGTAATGGAGCTTGACAGATCTAAGGTTTAAATTAAATAATCCTATTTGTAAGACAGCATTTGTACATGGTACACTGATTTAAAATGAACTTCTATTCTTCTCCAGTGACTCTTACACCATTTTTAGTATTTTCCCTTCCAAAGGGACTTTTTTCAGGAAGAAAAGCATTCAGAGGGGTTTCATTTATTTGTCTTTGGAAGAATGTACTGCAAAGCCAGCAACTCTTTCATAAGGGAAGAATGAGATAAAATTATTTTTACCCCATTCTGTCTTTGAGAAAGAAAGAAAAGAGAATCAACACCATTAATAAATTGGAATGTGTAGTTATTAATCCATTCAGCAAAATCTTAATGGCACTCAATTTTCTATCAGGGCAACATACCTGTACCACAAAATGTAAACGGTTGAATTTAGGATTCACATCATTACTGGTCTTTTATAAAATGTTCCAAGTCTATGTAAGAGTATTCTCTCCTTAATTTTAATGAGTTTCACTAATGAATATATTTATTAGCTTTTTTTAATTTGCCTGAAAAGGGCATATTTCAGGGGGAAGATTATCCTATTATGTCCCTCCCACTTTTCTTAGACATACCAGGAAAATGACAAGGATGAAATGCTTTGTGCAAGTTAGCAGATGATAGGACAGTATCAAAATGATAGGACAACCTTGCCATGCTACGTGATAACACATGTGTTTTAGCTCCTTGCTCCAGATCAAAAAGAAAATCTTATTGTTTATGGTAGAATGACAAATTATGTTAATAAAAGCCCAACCCAATTTTTCTAAGGTCGTGAAGAGGAGAAGCTAGTCTAGTCCGTCATTCATTAGCAGGACCTAGTAACTCAATGGGAAAGCCTTAAAGAAAAATGAAGCTTCTAACAGAGAGTAAGCTTCTTTCCTTAAGAGCAGTAGACAAGGAAGGTAAAAAGCCCAAGCAAGGTAGTGAATTTGCTTTTTATAATTCTATCCAGTGATTTGCTGGCCTGGAGTTAATCATGTTCTACATCAGGAGACAAGGAATGATTCCCTCACTCTGAAATTTTGATACAAAAATTGTATGGTCACTCTAATAGACTGCCCTATTTTAGAATATCTCTTACATTTGTAATTTATACATTTAATTCCCCAATATGGAACTATAGAGAATTATTTTCTATTAAGTTATATTAGAAATTGATGTGATGGTTCCTGAGAACGGGGAGGGTGGGAGTGGCATAGTTTAATTTTATCAGGTGTGGGGTTCATAGGGTTGTTCAGGAACCAATAATGCTGAATATTGCTAAAAATAACTCAACCCAGAGGCAATTCAGTACATAAAAACAGAAACTATTTTTTCTCTTCTTCATGAGAAAGTATAAGTTCATATTATTTTGTCAAACTGTGGTAATTGTGGTTAATATTTTCCTCCAGGTTTATTTGGAAGTTTATTTATACTGCTAATAACCATAGCTGCTGTAGCAATGACTGCCGGCAATATTGCCGCCTTTTAAATCCACTCTAATGTAATGGTAATATTCTAGTCATAGAAATCTGTGGCAAGCAGCATCCTGCCAGAGCAGACTTGAATCCTTTCTTTCTCTTTTTTCCTTCTGTCTACCTTTTTCTCTCTGTTTCACACATACTGAGTCCCCAAGCTCAGGCTGCAGGATCATCCTTAATTTACTCCATTGTGATACTGTAATGTAGCTCATTTCATCCTCTGCCTAGTGGCCTCAAAATGGGGATAGCCGGAGGAGGGGAAGAAAACTTGCCTGCTATAGGAAATGTGAAATTCAGCCGTGACAGGGTGAATTAAGAATGGAATTTAAGTAGTAGCTCTTAATTTCCTAGCTTTTGTGATCTTAAGGCAGACATACAGTAATGTCATGGGGAAGAGTTGAATGTGAGTGTGTGTGTGTGTGTGTGTGTGTGTGTGTGTGTGTGTATGAGCCTGTCAGTGAAACTGTGGTTAGTTAGCTAAACTGACCCTAAATTCACATCAAAACACAAAGACTTGGTTTTCTACTCGAGGGAGGTTTCTGTATTCCAAAAATGTGCTATCCAAGTAAATTCACATCCCAATTAATAATGTCAAATGCCTTATTGATACCCTTGAACTCTACTGTTTCCCGTGCCTTTGCTGCAGCTTCAGTCATCATAGACTTGATCAGTATTTGAAAACTAAATAATTGCCTGTGTTTTCATTTTGATTCCAGGGCTCACTTTCCTTTTTCCTCTGCATTTTTTCATTTCCCGTATATCTGTGGAAGTGAGCTCTAATCTGTGTCCTATGCCAGGCAAGGATAGATTAACCCGTTTCTAGTGACACAGCCCAGCAAAGAGTGAATCTCTGTCATTAGTATTAGAAACCTATAAAATGCAAGTGCCTCACCCTCATCACCCTAGAATCAGAATTTTAAGACCCTCCTTTGTGAGGTGTGACCTCCCTTGTTCTTTATTTATACTTTATTTACACTTACCTTCACCATCCTTCTTCTGCCCCTTAACTCTTTCAGTCTAAACCCCCTTCAGAGCTGCATTCACAGAATTTTAATGGACCTTCCATGAATCCTTAGGACTATATTGTGGATTATTGCTATCTATATCTGAAATAATCATTGTTCCCTCAAAAGACACAGAGTGTATTGTTGCTACTTGTACTGATGATCTGTTCCATGAGCACTAGAAGAATAGGAAAACATAGTAATGACTTTAGGGCAAGTCTCAACCCATCCACAAATATTTATTGAACATTTATGTAATCAATAAATCATACATTAAGTGCCTCCAATGTGTCAGGCACTATTCTAAGCACTGGTGATACAGATACAAAGAGAATACCTTACATTCTAATGGGGAAGACAGCAAGTCCATATTTAAGTATATAGGAAATGATTATTAAGTAAATGAATACAAATAAATACCAAGTATCAAAATACAAGATTTTGGGGAAAAGAGGGTTCTAGTATCTGGGAAACAAGGGAAAGGTTTTATATAAAAACTGCATAAAAGACACTTCCGCTGTGTTTTGCAGGAAGAGGATTCTGGGGGGGAAAGGAAGAAAGGGGTTGTAAGAGGCAGAAATGAGGAGGGAGGATATTCCAGTGCAAAAGTATATAAATGGCAGATGTAGTGTTATGAGGAAAGAAAACCAGTTTGGCTGGATTGCAGAGTGAATGATGGGGAGTAATGTTTATGGAGCCTGGGAAAATAGGTTGGGGTCAGGTTGGGAAGGGCTCTAAAAACTAAATAGAGGAGTTTGTTTATATTTTATCCTAAAGGTAGTAGGGAGCCAAGCCACTGGAGGTGATTGAGTAAGAGAGTGATGTGGTCAGATCTTTGCTCAAGAAAAACTACTTTGGTAGCAGTATGTCGGATATATTGGAATGGGGAGAGGCTTGAGAGACAGGGAGACTAGATGGGATGTCTTTGCAATAATCTAGGCAGAGAGTGATGAGACCTGAACTAAGGTGATAGCTGTGCAAGTAGAGAGTTGGATGAGAGAGCTATTATAAAGATAGAAGATAGTCAAGGATAATGCCAAAGTTATGAATCTAGAAGACTGGATAGATGGTGTTGCCTTCCACAAAAATAGAGAAGTTTGGGTTTAGGGAGAAAGATAATGAATTTAGTTTTGTTACATGTTGAATATAAGATGTCTCCAGGATATCCAGTTAGAAATGTCCATTGGGCAATTGATGACATGGAAATTAAGCTCAGGGAGAAACTAGGACTGGATAGATATAGATATAGATATAGATATAGATATAGATATATAAGATATAGATATAGATATATATAGATAGATAGATAGATCTGTAAATCATCTGCATAAAGATGATTGTTGAACCCATAGGAGGGGAGGGTATGAGGTTAACAAGAGGGAATTCCCCAACTGTAGAAAAGATTCGTAGATAGGAGCCATGCTATGGATGATAGATAAACCAGCAAAGCAACTGGAGAGGGCATGGTCAGACAGGAGAACCAGGAAAAATTAGTGTTGTGAAAACCCAGATAAAAGAGTATCTAGTAGGAAAGAGTGGTCAGTAATATCAGATGCATCAGAGGGGTCAAGAAGGATGAAGATTGAAAAAAGATCATTAGATTTGGCAATTAAGAAATTGTCATTAGCTTTGGAGTGAACAGTTTTCCACTGAGTGATGAAGTCAGAAGCCCTATTACAAAGGATTGAGGATTGAGTGAAAGAAGACAAAGCCAAGACAGCAGGTGGAGGAAGCATCTCCAAAGAACTTCCCTGAGAAAGGGAGGAGAGATATAGGCTTGAGAGAGTGGTTGGGTCTAGTGAGGGTTTCTTAGGGCAAGCAAGACTTGGACATGTTTGAAAGCAGTAGGGAAGGAACCAGCATATAAGGAGAGGTTAAACATTCAAAAGAGAGGAAGGGGGGATAATTAAGCTTATATCTTTTTTTATTTATTTTATTTTCAGTTCATGGAACAAAACAACAGTACAATAAAAAAAAGATGATTGCACATGAAATGGCAGATCTACCATGTACAACTTGCTATTCCTTCCAAACATACAAGTTATCATGTAAATTCCTTTTTTTCCCTTCCCTCCCTTCCCCCACCCTAGAAATGGCTGCCATTAATCACAAATAAGTGTGTTTGAGTGTGTGTGTGTTGTGTTAAATTATTCTGTAAATACTTCTAGTCATCAGTTCTTTCTCTGGATGTAGATAGTATCTTACTTCATATGTCCTTTATTTTTAATTTGTGTATTTATAATAACCAAAATTATTGAGTTGCTCAAAGCCATTCTCAAAACAAGATTGCTATTATTGTATACAGTGTTACATCTTCTCTGCTAGAGAAGACAGAAGAGTATGGGATCAAGTATACATGTTCAGGGGTTGGCTTGGCAAGAAGAATGGCCTCCTTGAACACAGTTCAGAAAAAGAGGAGAGAATAGAAGGTAGGGCTTTGAGATGAAAACAATAGGTTAAGAGGAAGCTCTCATCAAATGCCTTGGTAATGTAATCTCTATGTTACCAAGACCTTTTTGAGAGACATCATGGCAAAGTTGATGGAGAACTGGCCATTCAGTCAGGAAAGCCTAGGTTCAGGTCGTGCATCTGACACATACCAACTGTCTAACCATTGACAAACCACTTAACCTCTCAGTGCTCCGGAAAATTCTCTAAATTATAAGTGACAGATTGGTTGCCAAAACACATCAACGAGATTCTAAACTCCTCAAGGACAGTACTTGTTTCACTTTCATCTCTGTCCGCAGCCCAGTGCCCAGCACATAGTAGGCCCTACATAAAGGAAATCCTTCCACAAAGGAAAAGATGCAGTAGACTTGGCAAAGAGGTTCAGTAAAAGATCAAAGACCAAAAAGGAAAGAGCACAGAAAGGTATGATGAGGCTTGTGGGTCTTGTGGAGAAAAGAATATGAATGAAATTCAAACAGAATTATTAGTGGAAGGAGGCCTTGCATAGTAAATTTCATGTTAGTGTAAGAAATAGGAAAGAGTGTATTCAGCAACTTAAGAGGATTAATGAGCCTGTGGAGGATGAGGAAAAGAAAAACTGTATTTCAACGGAAGTATTCTGAATAGAAAGAGAGAGAAGAAATAGCACAGGAAGAAATGAAATGAAAAAAATTGTTGAAGTCAATCTAAAAGGTGGATTTTTAGCAATGAGGAAAGAAAAACATTGGAATACTTAAACCCCGAACAGTAGTTAGCAACAGAATTATCAAATTCATTCTGCTCTCACACTCAGTTATGTGACTTCCACTTCCCCAAATTCTTCTGTTCAAATAGAATAGAGAGAGTCTGTGTCTGCAGCCTTGCTCTGGAATAGATCTAAAGTGTCCCTCCTCTGAAACCCACCTTTATAATAGAGTCCAGAAGCTGTGTGGGTTTGCTTGCTTTTTTTTTCTCTTAGTGACAAGCCTATTTTTAGTCTGCTTTAAAAGACACTATATAAATATATACTGGCTTGTTGCAAGTATGTGTGTACTGTATCTCTTATTGCAGACTGTTTCAGAAAAACACACATTCACTCCAGCTTCTCCACTTCAGATTTCAAGTGTAAGAAAACTGTTTGAAAGGACACTCTCAACACTGACTTGTCAAACCTTGAAGAACTTGCCCTAAAAGCTACAATGAATTTTGATGTGTCGACTTACTTTTCATGAGTGATCTCTGATACAAGGAAAATTATAGTGTTGGTACATATTAATGGACACATGCAATATACTCCTAAATGTCTTAACATCTGTATTATAAACAAGTCAGAGCAGCACAGAAACTGATCTCCTAGCCGCTCTATACTCTTATACCTGAGTTTATTTATAATAGGTCACCTACTAAAGCTCTGTATTTGATCACATGGGCACAGCCACTGAAAAGAAGCACATCTTTGAGCAAAGGCTTACTTTACTGTGTAGGCCAGGACTTGATGATAGGTCAGGATTTCCTGTATCTCAACTTTGACTCAGTTTCCTTTAAGCAACTGCCATGAGAGACTTTAAAATGAAACTTTCATACTAGAGCCTGTTGCTTAGAATGTAAAGAGGATTTTAAAATATGCTCTGTGTGTGTGTGTGTATGTGTGTGTGTTGCATTTGAATCATAAAATGATAAAGCTAGAAGTGCCCTCAGTCATCTTAACCAACCTCCTCATTGTACAGATGAGGAAGGTGAGATCTAGAGGGAAGCATCTTGCCCAAGACTGCACAACAAGTCGGTGCCAGAACTGGAACTGGTACCCAGGTTACATGGGGCTCTTTGCACAACCACACACTAAAGTCATCAGCAACTCATCATGAGTAATTTGCTTTAAATGAACAAATAGAAGGCAGACCCACTGAAAAAAAGATTAGGTTCATAAAGTAAAATTCAATAGATTCTATTCAACAGATATTTAGGAGCTGGGGACAGCTAGGTGGCTCAGTGGATAGAACTCTGGCCTTGGAGTCAGGACGACCTGAATTCAAATCCAACCTCAGACACTTGACACCTACTAGCTGTGTGACCCTGGGCAAGTCACTTACCCTGATTGCCTCATTAAAAAAGCCAAAAAAAATTTATTTGGGAGCTTAGTTTTAGAGCTAGAAAGGACACTATTAGAGATATCTAGCTAGGTGACACAGTGGATAGAGTACTAGGAAGACTCATCTTCCCGAGTTCAAATGTGACCTCAGACATTTACTAGCTATGTGACCATGGGTAAGTCACTTAACCCTATTTGCCTCAGTTTTCTCATCTGTAAAATGAGCTGGAAAAGGAAATGGCAAACCATTCCCCGTATCTCTGCCAAGAAAACCCCAAATGAGGTCATAAAGAGTCAGACGTTACTGAAATGACTGAACAACAACAAGAAATCATCTGATTCAACTCTCTCATCTTATGTCTGAGGAAATGAGAAATACTAGAAAAGTTAATCATCTTGTCCATGTTACATGGATAGTAGAAGGTAGAGTCAGGATTTGAAGTCAGGTCCTCTGACCCCATATCCAACACTCTCTCAAATGTGCCACATTGAAGTTACTAAGTGCCTGCTAGGTATATGTTGTTGTGCTGAGCCATTGAGGGTAAAAAAAAAAAAACAACATACAAGACAGTCCTTGCTCACAAGGAGCTTATAAGAAGCGGGTTGGCACAGTAGAATGAGTGCTGCGTTTTGAGTCAGAAAAGCCAGATTTAGATCTTGATTCTGGGTGACTTTGGGCAAGCCTCCATTTCTCTCTGTGCCTCTGTTTCTCTCTGTTTCTTCACTGGTCAAATGAGGAAGTTAGGCTAAGTCTCTTCTCACTCTTAGATCCATGATGATCTTGTGATCCTACAGTCTGATGAGGAAAAAAAATGGTCATGAAAATAGAAAACTTGAAGCCTTTTCATCATTCTTTACACATGAAATATTAAATCATAATTCCTAGGTTGCAGCAGACTTGCTTGACACCTTTTTCACTTTCAGTTGGTTCATTTATTCAACATCGAGTGTGCGTTGCTTTGTGCCAAGCGTTGTGCCGAGAGGGAGACACAAAGATAAGTTAAAAGCCCTCCCTCAAGACCCTTTTTTTAACCTATATGTTTGACTTTTGGTACTTCTCTAGTTGTAGGTGAGACTGCCAAACAGGCTATAACTTTGTAGACCTCCACCAGTCCATAGTCTCCTAGAATCATAGACTGAGCTGGAAAGAACCATGATGATTGTTCTTTGGTTTCACCGTCTCATACTAAATAACACAAATCACTTCTCAGCCTATAAACCTAATCCAGCTAAATACTGTAATGTTAAATTTGATCTTAGTCTCTGATGTGAGATTACATCCTTGCTCCTAACTTTTTTCTGTTTTGACTCTTACATTGTTGTGACCATGCCACCCAGTGGTGAAGGCACATTAAAGGGAATAGGGAAAAGATGGCAGACCATAAAACATAATTCATCACTGACAAGTTTGGCAATTTATGAAATAATGTTCTCCTCCCAGACAATCTGTAACATAAATAAAATGGCTATCCAGGTTTGGGGCTTAATTTAAACTGCATAAAAATTGCGTCCATGTGGTTAAAAAAAAAAATGGATTCCAAATTGCCAATTAAAAAAAAAGTCCACCAGATGCATATAAATTGAAGCAATTTGCTCCTCTGCCTTGCACATTCTCTTCCTCTCACTTTCTCCGTGACCCAGATATAAAAATATGTTATGTTCTTGTGCTCCCTCTCCTGGTTTCTTCTGTTAGGCAGTGAGCCTATATCTTTAGCATTGTTTTTATCTTGTGAGTGACCTGGGTGCAAGAATGAAGTATACCAGTACAGTAAGTGTGGATTTTAAGATAAGGGGTGGGGAGACACCTAAAAATAAATGTGTCTTTGTGGAGCAGCTTTCTAGCTTGACCAAATAAAACTGGGATTCCACTGACTCTGTGTGTGTGTGTGTAACCTTTTGGGAAAGTGGAGATTAGCATTAAAACAGCATTAGAATGAATACTTGAGAGACTTCATTTAGAAGGCGAAGGGGAAAGATATGCCTCCCTGCAGATAGATAGATGCATGTATGATTGTGCCCTACCAGTTAATAGTGCTAATTGCCTAATTATCTGGTCATGTGCAATAATAAAGCCTTTTGACATTTCATTCTCTCCATATGCCAGATAAAGTGTGCTGGTATCTGGTATGTCACCGTGGTGATGAGTAAACCCTATTCTCTTCCTGCCCAGTGTAAGGTAGCAGGATGATTTTTATAGGCTCTTTGGAAGCTGGGCTTTTCTGTAATGACAGAAGCCTGGAAACAATAGCAGTCAGATTCTTTCATTCCAGAATTAACACAGGAGTATCAGCCTTACCTTTTGGGGAGGCAGGGAGCAAAGAATACACTATGACCTCTGGGGTCTCCACAAGCACCCATGTCTGATTCCTCTTCCCTTTCTCTGTCGACTTTATGACTGGCCATTAGGAATCTGACTTGTTTACTTTTGTGCTTCTTTACTCTCTTTGTTTGGTTTCCTGAAATAGTCTTCCTGCCAAATGAAGTTGTTCATGCCTTAGCTTCCGGGAATTTGTTTTATTTGTGAATCTACAAGTTAGTTGTCTAAGCTGTACCCACTATTTTGTTGCTCTTAACAATTGATCCCTCCTTCAACCTTCCTATCCTATGAATTGATGCTATCCATTCTCTCCAATCTCTTAAGACTCTCCAGTCCAATTCTAAAAAAATAATAATAATTTTCCTAATTATTTTCACTGTAACAGTTCCAAACCTCTGCCTCTTAAGAATTCCTGGTTTCCTTCAAAGCTTAAGTTAAACACCATCTTCATGATCTCTTTTAGCTGCTCACGTCTTTTCCACTCCTCATCTTCCCCAAAAAAGTTATCATGCACTTATTTGGTGTGTGCCGTGTGTGTGTGTGTGTGTGTGTGTGTATACACGAAGTCTTCCTCCTTCCTCCCCTGCACTTCATGAAATGCAAGCTCTTCAAGGGCAGAGACTGTTTGTCTTTATAGCCATAGTGGCTAGCCTAGTACCTGGCACACAGAAGGCACTTAATACATGCTTATTGATTGATGGATTGATATAGGACAAGGTATATAATTTTTTTCTGCAAAGAACCCACATCCTCAGACTCTGTAAAGAATTGTCATTGAAACATACAATTTTAGAGCTGGAGAGGACCTTGGAAAGCATCTCATCCAATCCCTTCCATTTACAGGTGAAGCCCAGAATGACTTTTCCAGGGTCACGCAGCTGGTTAACCAGGATTAGTTAGTTAACTAGCTAACCAGCTAGTTAACAGAACTAGGACTAGCACCCAGGTCAACTACTATCCAATACTCTTTCTACTTTTTTATACTCATGTTTCCTTTTATGAAATAGTTATTAAGGAAGGAGGCATGATGGGGTCTTCTCAGGCAGAGAGGGATAGTAATCCCAAAAGCTTACTGCTCAATCCTTTTCTAGAAAGTCAGGGGGAAAAAATTACACCTTTCACCTGCAAAAATTGGGATCATAAAATTTGGAGGGCAGATTATAATAAAGATTCTGTCACCCTGTTGGGCATTTGACTTCCTGCCTGTGGGTCTGCTCTGGAACTGTTCCCCTGCCCAGTCTGATCTGAGTCCCTGCTTTTCTTATTGTTTTGTATCTGTTTCATGTGGCAGTCCACTCTCCTCAACTAGATTATAAATTCCTTGACAGTAAACTTGGAGAGGGAGGATGGTGAAAGAGCGTTGGGAGTCAGGAGAGACCTAGGTTTGTATCTTACCTCTTATGCTGGCCAGTTGTATGAATGACCCCAGGCAATTCAATCTGACTCTTCCATTTCCCCATCTGAAAAATGAGAGACTGCTGTTTCCCTGAGAGTTACCGCAAGGATCAAATGAGATAATGAATGTAAAGCCTTCAGTCCTTGAAGCCTTATATGCATTTGAGCTATTGTCGTTGTTACTTGATCAATTTCAATCTGTAGGCAGAGTGATACAATAGAGCACGAGGCTTTGAGTCAGGAAGTACTGAGTTCAGATTCCACCTCAGGTTCTTACTAGCTGTGTAATCTTGGGTACATCACTTAAATTTTGTCTGTCTCAGTTTCTTCAACTGTAAAATGGAGGTGATAATGGCATATACTCCCCAGGATTGTTGTGGAGATCAAATGAGATATTGTAAATCACTTAGCACCAGTGCCTTCCATGTTTTGTCGTTGTTCAGTCGTTCACCCCTGTCTGATTCTTTCTGACCCCGTGGATAATGGGGTTTTTGTGGCAAAGATGATAGAGTGGTTTGCCGTTTCCTTGTCTCATGTGTCCCCGTTTTATAGATGAGGAACTGAGGAAAATAGGGATTAAGTGATTTATCTAGGATCACACAGCTAGTAAGTGTATGAGGCCATATTTTAACTCAGATCTTCCTGACT
Organism: Phascolarctos cinereus; assembly: GCF_003287225.1. Classification (NCBI taxonomy): domain Eukaryota; kingdom Metazoa; phylum Chordata; class Mammalia; order Diprotodontia; family Phascolarctidae; genus Phascolarctos; species Phascolarctos cinereus. Next base: position 175,487,277 of record NW_027555958.1, read on the forward strand.
CCAGGCCTGGTGCTGTATCCATTGCACCACCTACATGCCCCCTCCTGGCACATAATAAATTCTTATTTCCTTCCTTCAGTAGCACTTATTTTAAGGGCTTGATCCTCAGTTCTGTTACTTATTAGCTCTGTGACCTTGATCCAGTTACTTAACTCCTCCAAACCTCCGTTTTTCTCATCTGTAAAATGGGAATAGTAATGGTACTACCTATGTCATATGGTTTTTGTAAGAACCCAAAGAGATCATCTTTGTAAGCACTTTGTATGTTATACAAAAAGTCTGTGAGTTACATATGTTGTATGTTATATAAAATACTCACAGAACCTTAAAACATCTGTGCATTTTTTTTAGTTGTTACCCCAGTGGCAAAATAACCTATAATTGTACAGAGACACTACATAGGCTCACAGGACTGCAATAGTTATCCTCTCCTATACTTGAAGACAGTTGTTTAGCCAACCTTTGCCTTTGGCTTTGGCTTCTCTGTACACTTGGTAACTCAAATCCTCCCCTTCTTTTTTCCCTGGAGCCCTCTATTTTTATGAGGTTTTCATTGACTTAGTCCCATTCCAGTACAGTTAGACATTTACTCTGATGGCTGATGCTGTTTTGATCATTTGTTCTTTCATGAAAACATGAACTCCTCAAAGGGTCTTCCTATGGCATTAAGTTCTACCTCCATCCCAATGAGCCAATCCTCCCTACAATACCCACAACAGATGTTGTTTTTAGACCCTGCTTACACGATTTTGTATCTGCACCAGTATCAGGAAATGTACTCCCACACATAACTCACTCAAGTAATTCTTTCTAAAATTTTTACCACCTTCTTCTAAAAAGATAGAATGTAAAACACTTGGAGATCAAGGACTATGCCGTTTTAAAATTGTTGTGTCTCTAGTGTCCAGGACTGGCCTTGTACACAAAAGCACTTTATTGATGATTGTTGAATGGAATTGACTAAGTTTTTGGTTTTGGATTTTTTTTTTCAATTCATCCATTTAATATAGCAAGTTGAATACAGTATGAATATTTAACACATATATACAAAAAGGAAATGAAGAAAAGATATTAGCAGTTACCAACCATATGTGTGCTTTTTCTTCTATAGCACATCTATATAAGCTGTGGAAGTTGTTATTATCCTGACCCACACTAGCATTAGCAAATCGGGTTCCAATGGTATGTCATTCTCAAGCCATCATCTTGGTGTGTTCCCCCAATATCAATTTACCCATTGATATCTCCTTAATATCATTGATAGCCAGTCATTATCAGTTAGCTTTAACAAAGGGATGTTTATTGAGAAGCTATAGCAAAACCTAAAATACAAAAACATCTCCCCACATCAGTGTACATTCCCCTCTGTCACCTAGATCTTGAGAAGAGTGGGCTGAGATTGAAGTGGTGGCTACCCCCACCAAGTAAACTTCTACGTATGGACATACTGCTCTCTTACTTGCAAGGCACAGGCTGATGAGCCTATCCACTGCTTGGCTGGGTCAGGCAGGTCACTCATTAGGGTTATACTAGATCACCATGCTCAGCTACTGTAACTGTCGCGGACTGTGCTTCAGACTCCCATTGCTGGACCTTCTATTGACTTTCTGACCTTTTGAAGCACACAAGGTTGTCATGTCTGATACTCATTCACTTGAATCAGGGAAGAATAACCACAACAAAGGGAGAAGAAGCAAAAATACCATGTCTTTGAAACTGAGGAGATAAGGCATTTAGCAGTAGTGCCAGATATCTGTCTCCCCACATCGAGGCATATAATTGTTCTTGCCTCATTTGTGACCAGGGAAAAGAGATACTGAGTTCTTCTTTTGGAGCCCTTTATATGCATACTTGGCTCCAGCTTTGCAACCATGAAAGGTACTTTCATCACCACACAGTAAGCTGAGAGGAAAGAGTGAAAGCTCACCTGATCATGCTCTGAGGCAGAGGGTAAAGCACTCCATTGATCACCTGTTTACAATTCTAGAAGGAAGCTCTGCAAAGCTTCCACATGACTTGGCAGACTGTGCATGCTCAATGGACTGGACCCCCACTATATTTCTCTATAAAATCTTTATTTGACAGTCTATGAAAATATGGAGAATATTCTTAATGAAAATAGTTGAAGGGAACAGACGGCTTGCAACTATTTACTTTTTTAATAAAGTATTTGATTCTTCAGAGTAAGATGTATCGTTGAAGGCTACCCAAAAACATGGTGTCATCCACATGAGTCAAAATCATGCAAAACTCTAAAAATCTGAGAAGATGAAGAAGCATGTGACCTGCACTATTGGAAAGAATACACGCACTTATGAAATCAGAGATCCATCTTGTATGGATTAAACATACGAGTCCTCCAAACAGTTTCCAACTTCTCTGTTTTTCTACCAGATATTTTCCTATTTGGTATTTCGGTGGCTCTGTGATCTCTTTGATATGGGTACTATCTCCAGTGATGCACATAACAACCCATCCATGCCTGCCCATTCTTTGTGACTCTTTTTTATGTGTTTCCATAAAATCCACCACAGAGAGTCCAGCTAACCTATTGGAGTCCTTCTTTGAGATTTTTTTGACATTGTACAAATACCAGTGGGACTTATACACTGTCAGTCAGTTAGCCCTTGCTCTTGTTCCGTAACTGATGGCATCTTTTTTTTTCTGGTCATACATTTCTCCAGCAGTGTCCTCTATACTGCCTTTCTTACAGTCTTTCTCACTTGTCTCACTTATAATGATTTGCACCTCTCAGTTGCCCTGCAGTACTTTGGAGATTGTTATTTCATGATTTGCAGATATAAATCATCAAAAGGCTGTTGGTATTAAAAAGATGAATCTGTATTCCAGAGAAAAGCTAGGAGTCATTAAAAACATTATGCAGTTTTCTAAAGACACTCTGATTTGCTCTTCTGTTCAGTTCTGGGCCCAGCTCACTGACTATTTGCAGTTCCTGTCCAAGATATAGGTACTGATGAATTGGCTGCATAGGTGGTCTGTCCGAAGGTATATAATAATCCGAACAAATAGGCATACTCCATCTGCTTGGTTTGTCCTATTTGAATAGTTAGGACAGATTCTTTTGAGTGATTATAAATATCATTTAGGAGCCTCTGCAATGTTCCAGGGCTTGATGGAAAGTGTCACATACAAACAGGTATACTTAGAGGACCTCACCATCAAAAAGAGGAATTCCTGTTGATTCTTGATGCATTTAATATGCTGCCAACAAACAGGTGACTTCAGCATCAAAAAAGGGGTTCCCTATATTCTTGTTTGTTGAAATCTTTTACATATTTTTGTTAAATTCCCCAATGAAATAGTGTTTCTGATTTTCCAGCTTTAATGTGCTAAAATGGCATCAGAAAACTGAGAGTACCTAAAAAAATTAGCTGGTTAGCCTCAGTCACCATTGTTTAGACCCTCTTAAAATTTAACAAATAAAATCTCAAACCTCAAAAGTACTATATACTAATTTTTAGAATGCTCGAATTGATTTGTTAAATGGGAAAAGGTATTGGGTTTCAGGGGTTTTTTTATTTTTAAGCAAAGACTATGACTTTCTTCTCTAATCCTATAATACCACATTCAAAACAAATGCTGGGAAATTGCCAAGATTCCCCCACCCACCTCCCCTAAAAAAACTCAGTTCTCAATGACCTGCACCCTGGGTATATCTGTGACATTACTTCCTTTTCTCACTGCCCTATGCATTGGTGTGGAAAAGTATGTTTGGGTGTACCATGGAAACTGGATGTGACCAGGGCAGTCATTGCTAGATTTCTCCGCCCCCTCTGTGTTTGGCAGTCAGTCGTGAACGCCTTGTTCTACTGCCAGAGATGACACATAGTTCTCCAAAGACAGGACACTTACTTCATGGCTTCACAATCTGAAATCCTGGAAGCACTCATCTTCCCAGCAGAAGCTTATCCTGAGTCACTGCTGATGTCATCTTTAAGCCTGCAGTCATTATGTGCCGGTGCTTTTCAAGACAACACAAGGACATCAAAGAGAGCCAAACTAAGCCAGGCCCACACTCAAGGAAAGCCTTGCTTATTAATTGATTGAATCAGTGCGCAAGCACTACCACCATCCCTTTAATTTTTTTTAACAGATGGGAATTATATGTATGAAGAACTTGGAGCTTAAGAGGAGAAAGAAATAACCTTAGAAAACCCTCACATTTACTGCTGACTCACATATCCTATGTTACATCCCAGTCTATTGCATGTACATTTCCATAGTATGGTTTGCTAGGAGGCAAGTGGCCATGAAATTCTGCCTGCTCTACCTCTAGCTCTGGGGCAGTCACTGCCAGATTAGCATATGGGATTTTGAGGTGTTGATCACTTCTCAGATCGTTCACAAAGCACAGATGGCACGGTGCTTACATCAGCGTTAGACCATTTCATTTGCCATTGCCCATGATAGCAATGAAAAGGGAAACAAGAATGGCCAGTCCCTTGAATTAAAAGCCTGAGTGCTAGCTAACATCTTCTCTATTGACTTCCATTTTGAACTTGGGGTAAGCCACCCATCCTTTTTTCCCTTTTGTGTGGATTTATTTATTAGTGCAGGATTTATTAGTGCAGGGTTGCAGCAGATAGTAGAAAATTATGCTGCTTCTGCTTATACCAGTTATCCCTCACACATCACGGGAGTTAGGAGTGCGGCACTCCCACAATCTGGAAAATGCACATAAAATTTTTTGCCCTTCCCTTACTAGCAGAGAAGTATGAATTTTTTTCTTTTTCTTTTATGGGACGTTAACAGTACCTTATTGTAAAATTTGGGTATATCTATGGTACTAAAAGATAAAATATATTGATATTACACAATGCTAGACATATATTTTATGCATTCCTGAGTTTTTTTAACTTTTTCTGTGTCGTCTGCTGGCCTTCACATGCTGTCAGTGGCTTCTGCAAAACTTCCCAAAAATTCCCATTTAGTTTCTTGTGCTGACCCACAATATGTCAAAACCATGATGTGGAAAGTCACCATGTAGAAGGGATAACTGTAAAATGTTACATGACCTCTCTGGGCCTTGATTTCTCCATGTATAAAATAAAGGGGTCAGATCCTGTGATCCAGATGGTTCCTTCCAACTCTGGCATTTAGTGATCTTTGTGATGGCTTTGCAGACACAAAGGTATAATCTGTAGTTTAATTCCTTCTATGAATTGTGCTCATGGCTTCCTCTACTCCTGCTTGCATTGCACATGAAAAAGGCTGCACTTCCCACCTAAGAAGATGATAAGAAGAATCCCTTGTTCATTAATGTAATACTTTTCTTTTAATTACTCAGAACCTTTCTCCATCCATTACTTATCCCAGTTCAACCAGAAGTATGTTTCTGTCCTGTTTCACAAACAAAGTAGGTGAAGCACAAGGAGGGTCACACAGTTGGCTCATGGTGCCATAGTCAAAAGCCAAACTCAAACAGCTGGCGAGGTTTTCTTCAAGCAGGAATACCACGCTCCTTCCATTAGCCTGTGCTGCCACGTTTTCCTTGTGATCTGACCTTTCCAAGTACTGTTGATAAACTGTATGGTATATTTCTCAAGAAGAGATTCAAGAGAAAAAAGCATTTTCCTGTTAGACTCACGCACCAGAAAACTGTATTGGAACAGCTCATCCATTTGTTATTTCAGATGGAAAAGAAAAATCAGGTCCTTGGAAAATAACAGTGAAGTGGTCTTGGGTTTTTATTCTTTTAGTGCTGTTCCTACCTGTTTTTATGCCTTTTAAAAAAAATCAGAAGGTTGAAAATTGGTTTCAAGTGGCTAAACTGGTGTGAATTGTGGCATAGAATCGGGTCTAGACTATCATAGTGTTTAGGAAGATTGCTTTTGTACTGAATAAGGAAAAGGAAGGGTCCTTTTAAAAATGGAGCCATGCAAAGAATTATAAATTGAGGGAATGCCCATCAATTGGGGAATGGCTGAACAAGTTATGGTATATGAATGTAATACTATTGTGCTATAAGAAATGATGAGCAGGCTGATTTCAGAAACCGCCTGGAAAGATTTAACAAGAACTGATGCTGAGTGAAGTGAGCAGAACCAGGAGAACATTGTACACACTAACAGTAACACTGTGGGATACCCAACTTTGATAGACTTAGCTCTTCTCAGCAATACAGTGACCTTGGACAATTCCAAAAGATTCATGATGGAAAATGCTGTCCGCATCCAGAGAAAAAACTATGGAGTCTGAATGCAGATTGAAACATACTATTTTTGTTTTTGTTTTTTCTTTTTTTCCATTTTCCCCTTTTGTTCTGATTCTTCTTTCACAACGTGACTAATGTGGAAATATGTTTACTGTGATTGTACATGTATAACCTATATCAGATTGCTTGCCATCTTGGGGAGGAGGGAAGAGTAGGGAAGGAGAAAAAAATTTGGAACTCAAAATCTTATAAAAGTGAATGTTAAAAACTCTTTACATGTAATTGGAAAAAATAAAATACTATTAAGTAGGGGGAATGGGAGCCACACAGACAAACCTAAACTAAAATTCTCTAAAAAAAATTTTTTTCTATGAAGGTGTTTTAAAAATGAAACTGTAGAGACTGGCTATAGGCTTCATTACTTCTATATCAGTAGGTGGGATACACTAAGCTTTCACATCATTTTTTTTAAATAAGTAAAAAGCAGCTTCTTATATACATCTGTTTTGGGATTACCATAATATGAGCCTCATTATAAAGTCTTTTAAGAAGGTTTTTAATGTTAATCGAATGAGAGACTTTTGGCAGTACTGACTTAGAAAAATATAGATACTTTATACTTATAGCAGGCATGAAATTTCTCACTTGGCCTAAGACAATTAACATTTTAAGTACAAGTGATTAGTATATATACAAGACAAGGTCATCTCAAAGGAGAAGAGAGTTCCTGATGCCCTGTGAATAAAGTGTTTTACATGTGCTTTGCATTTGTTTTATTTTCAGAGACATTGAGATGACAGGAGAGAGAGAGAGAGAGAGAGAGAGAGAGAGAGAGAGAGAGAGAGAGAGAGAGAGAGAGAGAGAGAGAGATGGATATGGCAGCAATTTCGTCTATCCTGTAGGTTCAACCAGATAGCTTTTTTTTCCAGCTGTCTGGAGCAGATTGACTAGGAGGAGGCATTGAGTCCCCATTGGATTATAATATAGCAGACTAGAGTTGAAAGGAGGCCAGAGTAAAAAGTACTAATCACTCTAGTTCTCCCCTCAATGCCTAGTCCATCTGGAAAGAATCCCTGGTACCACCTGGCTCACCACCAATAAAATAAAGAATTTCTGTTTTGCTGTTTACAACTTCTAAAGAGTGAGGCTGAGCCAAGACAGGTGATTTATGGACCACTGTTCTGTTTAAAGGGGTTTTTATGCTTTATGATAAGCAATCTTTACAGGATCATGTTGAGATAGATGAGAACATAACTGTTCTCTTCGAGGTCACCAATAATCTCTTATTTGCCAAACCCAATGGTATTTTCTCAGTCTTCATCATCTTTAACCTGTCTTTAAGCATTCAACAGCATTGAGTACCTCCATCCTTTTTGATACTTTCTTCTCACTTGATTTCTGTGACACAGCTCTCTCCTGGTTCTTTTCTTACTCAACAAGTATTTATTTATTAAATGCTAACCATGTCTCAGGCACTGTGATAAGTCCTGAAAAAACATCTGACTATTTTTCATCTCCTTACTAGTTCATCCTTTTTTCTCACCCAATAAGTGTGAGTTTTCCCTAAGGAAAAAAAATCCTTCCTTTGCCTTATTTCTTATCTCCCTCCCTTAAATGACATCACCCACTCCAGTAACTTCAGTTATTACTTCTAGGCAGGTGATACCCAAACCCACATATCTAGTAGCTGTCCGACTCCTGATTTTCAGATTGCCTCCTGGACAGTAAATTCAGCAAACATTTATTTAGCACTTACTATGTACAGGGCATCGGAATAGTCACTGGGTATATACCAAAACAAAGTAGATAGCTATTAAAATGTCTTGCTGGGGCTTCAACCCAGGCTGTCCAAACTCTTCATCTTCCTTCCAAACATTTCCTTCCTCCCAACTTTCAGATTTTTCTTGATGACACCATTGTCCTCCCAGTCACCCTGAACAGAAACTGAGGAAGTCCAGGGAGGCCTACCTGGGAGGACTACCCGAAAGATAGTAAGCATGAGAGAGAAAGGATATGTACTTTGAGTATAATATGAATGTATTGGGAGGCAAATGTAATAATATGTGTACTAATTACAAGGAATAAGATTTGAAGTAATACTTAATCCCTAAGAAAATCATCAGCCTAGGTGAGAGAAAAATATAAGAACAATAAGATGTCTTAAATGCAATTTTCTATTTCAGAATGGGTCTTACATTGCAAAAAATTCCAGGAATATTCCATCTCAGTTCTGATTAAGAGAATCACTTCCTGCTTCCAAAATGTTCAGTTCATGGAACATTAAATCATATCTGGAGTATAGTGTTCAGACCTGGGCACTTTATTTTAGGAAAGACATGGATAACACAAGAATATCCAGAAAAGCTATCCAGAATGGTGAAGGTCTCAAGTCCGTGCCATATAAGGGTCACTTGAAGGAGCTAAGGATGTTTAACCCTGGAGAAGAAAAGGCTCAGAGATGGCATGAGAGCTGCTCTTCAGGTATTTGAAAGGTTATCCCATGAAAAAGGGGAGTAGAGATGTGTTCTACTTTGTTCCATTAGGGAGAACCAGGATCGAAAGGTGGAAATTGGAAAGAGGAGAATTCAGACTTGAAATCAGGAAGAACGTCTGACAGTTGGAGCTGCCTAATAGTGGAATGGTCTGCCTTGGGAGGTGAAAGTTTCCCCTTGTTAGAAGTCTGCAAGCAAAGGTGTTGTTCTTTTGTAAAAGGCAGGATTCTTTCTTGTGCATGAGTTAGACTGAATGGGTGCCAAGAACCCTTCCAACTATGACATTCTGTGATTCGATACTAGTGTTTTCTATGGGTATCACTGAAGTAATGCCTTCCAACAGTTACAGCTAATTTACTGTAGGGTTTGCTGTGTTAAAATACCCCATTGTTATGAGTTTATTGCACATGCCTTTCTTTGCTTCATATAGTGTATGAAGAAACCAGCCGCCTTTTACCTTGGATGGGAATGATGCATTATGTAATGTCACTGAATGTTTAACATGTCGTGTAATATAACCACATAGTTAAAGGATTGTAGAAAAAGCAACACCTGTCCCCTGGGGTGGCTTGAGTCATCAGGGAGAGCCTAGGGAAGAATTGGAGCCAGTAAATTAAGGGAAGAAAGGTTTGCTCCTTCCTTAAACTTTGGATTTTTCATCCATCTCTTCTGATAATGAGAGCTTCAAACTGAAGATTCTCCTGAAATAAGCAAATGAGGATTAGTGCACGGCAGTTCAGAATTTGAAAAAGGAAAAGATAAGGTCTCCTCGTGGTGGTGGAAGCAATCTGATGCCATTCCCTACTCCCTTGGGTAAAGATAGCACCCAAAGTGTCTAGTAGGTGGCATGGTGGATAGACTGTTAGGCCTAGAATCAGGAAGACCTGAGTTCAAGTGTACTCTCAGACATACACTATCTGTGTGACCCTCCACCAGTCACTTACAACTTCACTCAGCCTGAGTTTTCCTCAACTGCACATTTGGGGTCGAACCTTCATGCCCACCACAGTTGGGCCAAAATGATTTCTTGTTGTTATTCTTTGTACATGACATTTTCCTTTTTCTCCTTTCCACACTTTTGCATAATCTATTATGCCTGGAATGCATCCCCGTCTCACCTCTACCTTCCAGAATCCCTTGCTTCCTTCAAAACTTTGCTCAAGTAACAATTTCAGATGGAGTTGTGAGATTCAAATGAAAAAAAAATATTTGTAAAGCACTTAGCACAGTGCCTGGCACATAGTATGTGCTTGATAAATGCTCATTTCCTTCCTTGGTTTCTTCCTACTACTAAAAAACAGTTAAGGCAAAGGGAGGGCATCTGGGGACTAGATGCCCCATAAATTGTGCCAGTAAAGCCAATGCCTCTGACTATGACCATAACTTCTATTAGGAGGTACAATCAAATGAATGAAAAAATATATTTATAAGTACTTACTATTGTGCAAAACACTGTGCTCAGCACTGGGGTTACAAACAGAAAAGTAAGATCGTCACTACACTTCAGGAGCTCACATTCTAATACCAGATACAATAAGACAGAATCACACAATTTTAGAATTTAAAATTACCTTAGTGGCTATGTAACCTAACACATTCCCTGAAGGAATCCCCAATATAACATAAATAACAAAGTAGTCTTCCAGCTCCTGCTTAATAACCTCCAAAAAGGGGGATTTACTACCTTCCCACAATAGCCCATTCCACTTTTGGACAGCTGTCAATTCCTCCTGATATTAAACATGAATTTGTCTCTGCAATTTCCATCCATTGCTGCTGCCCTCTGAGGAAAAATTAAACGAGTGTCATCCCTCTTCCATCAGACAACCCTTCAGTTACCTGAACACAGCTGTCATGTTTCCTTCCCCCAATCCACAGTCTTCTCTTTCTTCTGCAGGCTAATCATACCTAGTTCTGATCTTCATATAACATGAACTCAAGACCCAACCATCCTGGATGTCTTTCTCTGGACACTCTCCAGCTTATCAGTGACCTTCTTAAACTTTTTTTTTTTGTTTTGACAGGCAGTGGGGTTAAGTGAGTTGCCCAGGGTCACACAGCTAGTGAGCGTTATATGTCTGAGGCCGGATTTGAACTCGGGTCCTCTTGCCTCCAGGGCTGGTGCTCTATCCACTGCGCCACCTAGGCTGCCCCCTCCTTAAACTTTGAAGCCTAGAACTGAACACAGTGTTCTGGAAGAGATCTGACCTGAGGAGAGTAATCATGTAGCACTTCCTTATTGCTGGATAATACATTGAGTATTTTGCTGCCACATCACATTGCTGGCTCATACTGAGCTTGCAGTTCACTAAAAATCCCAGATTTTTTCCAAACTCCTGTCTAATCATTCTTTCTTTGTCCTAATCTATGGAGTTGGGTTTTTTGAACCCAAGTATACTTTACATTTATCTCTGTAGAATTTCATCTTATTAGATTCAGTCCTATGCTCTAGCAGGTCAAGTTGTTTTTGGATCCTTCCCAGTTTTGTGTTACCTATAAATTTGGTGAGTGTTCCATCTATGCCTTTTTCTGAGTTATTGATAAAAGTGTTATATGGCGCAGGGCCAAGCACAGATCCGTAGGGCATTCCAATAGAGACCTATGCCAAGTTGACATTGAACCATTAAATAAACTGTTATTTGAACCTGACTGTTCCATCAGTTCTAAATCTGTCCACTTGTATTATCATGTATTCCACATCTCTCCCTCTTTTCCATAAGAATAGTATTAGATACTTTATCAAGTACTTTGCCTGTATTTTAATGTAGGTAACCTAAGATGAAAACATTCCTCTGATCTCTCAATCACCAAGCATTTATTAAGTTCCTACTATGTGCCAGGCATTGTTCTTGGTACTGGGAATACAAAGGGAAAAAATGAAACCTCTTGCCCTGAAGGAAATTATAGTCAATCAGAGGAGACAACGTATACATATATAAGTCTACAAATTAAATACAAGGTAAATGGGAGACGGGGCACTACCATCTGTGGTAATCGGGAAGGGCTCTGTTTGAAAGCGTTGCTTGAGCAAAGTTGTGAAAGAAACAAGGGACTCTAGAAGGCCAAGGCAAGATAGGAGATACATTCCAGTCGTAGTGGACAATGCAAAAGTGTGGAAATGAGCAGTGGAGTGTTGTGTACAAAGAACAACAAAGAAACCATTTTGATCCCGCTGTGGAGTGCAGGAAGGCAGAGAGTGATACGGTTGGAAAAGTGGTATTGATAGCAGGCTGTGAAGAGGTTTAAAGCTAAACAATCAAGTCAGCGAGCAAGACAGAGTATTTATTAAGTGCTTTCTCTGTGCCAGGCACTGTGCTGAGTGCTGGGAGTGAAAACACAAGCAATCAAAAAAGAATGTCAAAGACCTTCCTTTCTGTCAAGGGAAGACAATACATGAAAGGGAGCTGAAGGGAGAGCAGAGAGGGAGACCAAAATGGAGACATACAGAAGGAGGATGGATTTTGAGGGCAGTGGGAGGGGGAGGTAGATCTGCCTTTAGATGTAGAGAGTTTAAGATAAGTCAGTCAATGAACAAGTGTTTGTTAAGCCTCTACTATGTGCCAGGAGCTATTCTGAAATGCTTGTAGTTTGAAATGTCCAGTGTATTTCAGGAGAGAGACTAAGGTTAGATTTGTAGACTCAGGAGTCATCTACACAGAGAGTGATAATTAAATACATGGGAGCTAATGAGATCACCAAATAATAGAAAGTAGAAGGAGAATAGGAGAGAACCCAGGACGGAGCCTTGGGTAGCACCCACAGTTAGGTGGTGTTTAGTGACCTTGTCAGAAATAGAAAATGAGGTTAGTCTGGCATGATATGTTCTTAATGAAGCCATGCTAGGTTGCTTTTATTTTCTCTTAATAATCACTGCTTCCCTTTCTAGATGTTCAGTAACCTCATCTTTAATAATATGTTCTTGAGTTTTCCCTGGAATTAAGACACTGACCTATAGTTTGCAGATTCTTCCCTTTTTTTGAAATCAAGGAAAATTGTCTTTCTTCGGTACTGTGGTACCCTTACTGTTTTCCACCATCTTTCAGACATCATTGGCAATGATAATCCTATCTGCCAGTTCTTTTGGTATCCAAGGATGTCTTTCTTCTTGGCCAGGTGACTTGAATTTATCAAGAGTAATTATATGTTCTTTTATTTTCACCTTACTTACCTTGGATATCATCTCCCTGTTAGATATTTTTGTTTTATCATTTCTACTCCAGAGGTCATTCATGGCAGGAAAAACAGAGCAAACACAGTTTTGCCTTCTCATTCTTCTGAGTTATCACTGGCATATCCACCCTGAACCAGGGGTTCCTTCTCTGTTCCTCCTCTTTCCCTGGATATAGCTTTTAAAAACAAAACCATTTTTGTTGGCCTTCACTTCCTTTAACCAACCTCGGCTCATTTCTCGGTTATGTCTCGCATACATACCTGAGAAGACAAGACTTCTGCATTGTTGGTGTGAGTTTGACAGACAGTTGCCTCAGTACACCTCAGCAAGGAATCCCCATCTATTACAACTCTCCACTTCTTCCTCTGACCTTTAATTGTGTGAGCTCTTACCTGAAAGTTTCCATAGCTCCCTTATATCTTTCCTCAGGGGACAGGCAGGTGTTTCTACCACAGAACATCCAGCTTCCTCCTTCTCTTCAGGAAGAGCCTCAAATGTGTAAAACATCCATTTCTGGGCTTTTGTGGCCTTTTTCATTTGTTTGTTTCCTCTTGGGAGAAGCAGCATGGAGTAGTGTATAGAGAGAGTCAGAAAGACCTGAGTTCATGACTTGCCTCTGACACTTGGTGGCTGTGGGACAGTGAGCAAGTCACTGAACCTCTCAGCGCCCTCAAAAACTCTCTAAAACCATAAGGCACAGGAGGGGTGTCACCTTGCATATGTAGAGATGGTTTCTTCATCCAGAAATCCCTGGTACTGATACAATCACAAGTCTTGTTTTCTCTTGGTTCCTTTAGAAAAACTGCACATGTGTATCAACAGAACTAAGAGCAAAAGAGAGATTTTTCACACTTTGGTCAGGATAGATAGGGGGATAGATCACTGTAACCCTAAAAGCCATGGATCATTAGTAGCCATGAGATCAGAATATTCATTCCAGAACCCAGGGAGAGCCAAGAGAGCTGAGACACCCAGAAGGGAGGAGCGCCGGGAATAGGGTTGAGGTAAGCTACTGGCATTACTGACATTCTGTTGTCTAGGCAGTACTCTTACAGAGTGCTCTCTCATCGTGATAAATAGGTGTATACAAACAATTCAACAAACATTTATTCCATTCTGATTTGGGCAATACAAAAGAACCCCTTGCCCTCAGGGAGCTTACGTTCTTGTTAGGATTGAAAGAAGCTCTTTAGTCCAATTTCTACCCAGCAAAAGACTACTCTCTATTATATCTCTATTATAATTGGTGGTTTCAGTACTTCTGGTGGCAGAGTGCCTCTTTTTTAATACTTCCAGCTCATGGGATAACTTATTCTAGTTTTTCTGTGGATAGATGGTACTGTCTTTAAGTCCCTGGAAGCTCTCAGTGTACTCAAGGGTATGAAAACATGCTGAGCAAATATAGCCTTTTACAACATTTCCCAAACAATTTTCTACTACAATAGGAATATATTTCGTGTGCTAGGAATAGGTTCCAGTAAAAAATGTTAATGTTAGTGCTATTTTCCCCTAAAATATGAAGTATTATATTATGTATCAAAATGTTTACTATGCATGCCAGGTTTTTTTCTGTGCAAAAATACTTATTTTCTTCTATTTTCTATAAAGCGACCCTTACCTTGCTATATCTTTAGGATATTTCATAACCCAAGATTCCCAGGACTAACATTTATGGGTTCTATCATATATTTCAATTCCCAAAGTGTTTTTGTTGCCAAGTTAATTTGAAATTTTGATGTCCTAGAGAGTAATTGTTCCACCATCCTCAGAAATAAAAAAGATTTTAATACTTTTAAGCCGTAAGGGCCTGGAAAGAAGGATACTTGATGGTAACTTTGTAAATGATACCTGGTCACATGGATAATGATCAGCACTAAGTTAATTGTCACCACTGACTTTTGCAAGTACCTTCATTATAAAATGGTGCTTGGAGCCTCATGAAACTTTATAAACCCTATTTACAATGTGACCCTTCATGCAGACTAATGCCATGAGCTATTGCTATCTCTCCAAAACAACTGATGGGACTCTGACATATTGACCTCCGAAGCAACTATTGTGTCTAGTGATTCTGTCTTATCACAGCTATGAACAATATTGCTGATACAAATTAGAAATGGAGAAAATGCCCTGGCCACATTGCTAAAATGTATTTTCTCTAGTGCATGGTTTAATTATGTTTTTCCTCGTTAATGGGTTTACTCTTTCCCTTTGGGGGAATTTTCTTGACATTCTCTATTAACTTCCTTATCTCATTTCTTGTACCTATGATCCACATGAAAAAAAAAAACCCACAATGAAAATCTTTCTTCTTTCAAGCATTTCGAAGGCCTATAGCTGCTGGTAACCCTGTCTCTGCCCTTATCTATTATTTTATCATGTAGCAGTCAGTGCATGCCAAAAAAATAATAATAATATTGAAATTTTAATTCAAAAAATACATTCCTCAAAATAACATTTACTTTTCAGGAGATAGGGATAGGTGGTCTCCAAAGTAGGGGTGTGAAAATTAGCTAGGCGTAGATAGGAGAGTCTGCCTATTCCTCTGGCCCCAATCTCAGAGACCAGACCCGGGGTCAGTTAAATCCCATAGGTCCCATAAGTCCATGAGATTTTGCTAGTGTTACCCAAGACATGTGGAATTGGTATGTTTTCCTCTTTTGTTCGTCTGTTCACTCCGTGCCAAGTCTTCATCCAGCATGGCTAAAAGATTCTGAAGATCTTTCAGCAAACAAGCATGGCAGCAGTCAGTGGCCTTCTCAACAGTTCATCTTACTCGACTCATGAGTCGATTCAATTTAGTGAACACATTTATTATGCACTTACTATGTGCACAGCTCTTTAGGAAACCTTAAGGATCTAAACACTACCCTCCCTGCATCACACCACCACCCCAAAAAAATCTCTGCCTCAGGGAATTTATATTCTGTTGGAGTATTCTATGGATGACTCATCAAAGCCCAAACAAATAAAGCACTAGTTATAGATCATGCTTTCATATATTCTACTGACATACTCTCACTTGCATGGCGGGATTTCTTTGGGTATTGGTCTCATTTCTTTCAGACCCTAACTCTTGGCACCAAGGCCAGTTTTAATGACTGAATAGTTTCCTTATTTGTATCAAGTTGTCACTGAAATTGTAGCCTCTTCTGTGCTGTCTTAGGGATTTTCTCTTTGTTTCTGGGACAGTGGCTGGTCTTATAAAATCCTAGCATCATTGCTCAAGAACCCTAGACCTTTACCCTCTAAGCCCAAAGGAGGGCAGCTTGTTTTCATGTCTCCTGTCTAATATGCCATGTATTCAGTGACATCAGATAGTTTAACTACACGTTTGAGGTTGTGGAAAAATAAATCTTCAAAATCTTCTGGGAAACTGTTTGCGCAACTGTCACCCCTGCCTAGCCATGATGAGAATCTCAGACTTATTTGTTGTTATTCATTACTAATACCTAACCAGAAAATCTGGGCTCATTTTGGCTTTGGTTCCCTTAGAGGTAAACCTGATTCCATTAGAGTCAATGAAGTAAATTCAATGTCACCAATTGCTTCACTTTGCTATAACTGTACAGTTATTTCTTTTCCTTGAGTATGATTTTTCCATCTTTTAAGCAGAATTCTGACCCTATTGTTTTCATTTATTTACACCAAAAGGTGAATGACATATGTAGCTTAGTAATCTCCCTCTCAGAAATTTACTTATTAGGATCTGGTTGTTCGCTTTCTGATCACAGTAAAGAAACACAAGCAATTCCTAAGGTAGAAAGACAGTGGGATTTAGCTACTATAAAGGCCAAGTCAATATTCAGAGAGCCCCAGGGCTACTGAGTCTGCTTGTTTTAACACTTTGTTATCAAAGTGAGTCTACTTGGAGCTACCAGTGCTGGACTGAATTACAACAAGAGTAGACCCTAAGTAGGGCACCGGTTGCCATTCAGAGGGTGCGTATTTAAAAGATAATTCATGAATTTAGGCTAGGATGGGGTGATGATAATAATGGATGATGATGATAATAGTTAGCATTTATGTAGTGTCTACTGTGTGCCAGACATTTTACTAAGCATTTGTTCTTCATAGTAACCCTAGGAGGTAGGTGCTATTATTATCTCCATTTTACAAGGGAGGAAACTGAGGCAAACTGTACCACCTAGCAGCCACTATGATAAATTATCTATGACCTTGAACTGTCTTGCTACAGGTGTACAGGTAATTACTCCAGCCCATAGTGAACCATCGCTCTCTATCTGATCATGGCTGAAAGCACTTATTGTCAGTACTGTTCATCTGATCATTAGTCACATACTGTCATGCAGCATCTCTTTTATTATTGTGTGTTATTTTTCAGTCTTTTATTACTCTTTACCTTTTGAGGGAGTTATACCTTATTTCCCCAAAAAGATTCTAAGCCCCCTGAGGGGAAAGGATTGGTTCTCATAATTTCTTGTCTATCTCACATCCCTAGCACCATAGTATGTGCTCAGTAAACATTTACAGCAAAGTACGGTGAAAAGAAGGTCTGGAAAAAAGAAAAGAAAAGAAAAAGAAAAAAAAAGAAAAGAAGGTCTGGGTTCAAATCCTACCTCTTATGCTTGCTACTTGGATGGCCCCTGAGCAAATCATATGGCCTTCCATGGGCCTCAGTTCTCCTCAGCTGTTAGACAAAGAAGCTGGACTTTTGGTCACTGAGGTTTCCTTCATTGCTAGTTCTGTGATGCTTTTGCCAATCTACTGAAGTATAACTATGACAGGGTTAAACCTATATTGGGGAAAACCCTGTGATAGCCTCAGTTGTGTTTCAGCATGAGTGACCCAGTTCATTTTGCCATGGATTTGAAAGACTGTCTACAAATGCCCATCACTCCTCAGTGTGGGGAAGGAGAGGAAATAAGCATTTATATAGGGCCTATGTGCCAGGCACTGTTCTAAGCACTTTTACAAATATTATCTCCTTTGATCATACAAGTCCAGGAGGTAGGTGCCATTATTATCTCCATCTTACAGCTGGAGAAACTGAAGCAGACAGAGGTTAAGTGATCTGTCCATAGTTACACATCTGGTAAGTGTCTGAAGTCTGATTTGAACCCAGGACTTCAGCTGACTTGAAAGCACCAATGTTCTTTCAAGGTGACCAGATAAGCTATGCATGTTGTTATGTATGCAACAGTCATTGTCAGACTTATCTTCAAGCTGATCTCCTGCCCCAAACTACTGTGGCAAATGGTTTGAAAAGCTGTGTCACTGATTTGGGACTCAGAAATGTGCTTTGTAGTGGACACTCTTAACACCCATAATGCTATTAGCATCAACCTAACTCTCCCCGGAGTAATGTGAAATTTTCTCCAGCTCTTGGCAGCCCTGTAACGCTGTAAGCAAAAGCCTGGGATTCTTCACTTTGTTTCCTATTGTTTCCCATCTAGTCAGTGTGCCTTTACTTCATGAATATCAATCTGCTTTTTCAGGCTTCTTGCTTTTTTTTTGGGGGGGGGTTGTTTTTTGTTATTTTTTTAAATTAGTAGGAATGTAAAGGGAATGGAAGGGTTTGAGGTTTTTTGTTTTGATTTTAATTAAATTTTATTTTTTAATTAACAAAAATAGGATTTTTCTACCTCCTACTCCACCCCCATTGAGAAAGAAAGAATGAAAGAAAGGAAGAGAAAAGCCCTTTTAACAAATTTTCATAGTCAAAACAAATTACTACATTGGTCAAATCCAAAAATGTATGTCTCATTCTGCACCCTGAGTCCCCCAAGGAGATGCAAGAAAGAGTAAAAGGATGCATATGTGCAAAAATACTTGTAATGACTCTTTTGTAGTAGCAAAGAACTGGAAACTAAAGGGATGCCCATCAATTTGGGAACAGCTAAACAAATTTTGTTATATAACTGTAATGGAATACTGTTAATGAAGGGACGGTTTCACTGAAACCTAGAAGATGTATATGAATTGAAACAGAAGGGTTCTGAAAAATTTGGTGAGCTTTGAATTTCATACTAAATTTAAACCAGAAAAACATGGCATACAAAAAAAAGAAAGACTTGGCACAAAGTATAAATACATGAGAATTTATTTTCTCTATGGCACCAAATGGTGGGATACCATTACATATCTTCTTAAGCTCAGAGTGACTAAGATATGACCTGCAGAAACGGGGGGAGGCATTTATTTGTTAGGAGGTAGATTATTCCTTCATTCTTCCCTTTCTTCCTCCCCTTTCTTCCTCTTCCTTAATAATGGCTTGCCATGGAGAAGTTGAGGGGGCAGTGTGGTATGGTGGGGAGGGGTTCTGACTTACTGCATTTGGAGCCAGAAAACCTGAATTCAAGTCCTGGCTGGGCCACTTCCCTGTATGACTTCAGCAAAATTATTTAACCTCTCTGGGCCTCCGTTTCCCCCTCTGTAAAATGAAATGTTTGGAGTAGATGGCCTTTTGAACTTCTTTTGATCCATAATATATGGCCTCATGACACTTCAGTCACATGCCCCCAAATCCTTCTGTTCTTAATGTTTACATCCTCTTACTGTCTTTTGTTAACTATTTCTAAAAAGTTCCTTGCTCATTAGAAGGTTTTTAATTCCACTTCTGAGTCTGCATTTTAAAAATGTAGCAGGTGCCATGTCTGCTACATCTATTATTAGTGCAAAAAAAAAATATTAGATGAGAAGTGTAGTTTTGTAAACAAGCAATACCCATGTTTTAATAATCCTGTTAGAGCTAGACTAATGACTAATGATGACTAATACCTTCCTTACTTGAGGGCTGCCTTATAGCATTTAAAATACTATAGCTAGGAAGTGTTACCAGGAAGGTTTTGGCTAGTGGTGTATCCTAATCTCTATAATAACAAGCCCTATTGTCATGGGATCATGTGAAATCAAATATTCTGGTTAGTGTGATGCATTGAATTCTGTATCAATGGAAGTTCACCTAAAAGAACATTCTGTTTCCATTTTCTCCACAGTCCATCCTCCTGGTGTATCTGTCAGATCACTACTAGTGTCATTCATTATGCATCCCATAGTGGCATATGCCATTGGATGGGAATATTTATGTCATACTTTCCCCACATCTCTCATACAGTTAGCAGTGCTTGTCAGGGCCTGAGACTATGGCTGTTCTTGCACTATGTAATGAGGATAGTGATAGTGACCCGTCTATTGGCAGTTCTTGTCCGTCTCCACCAGGAGGAAATAGGCCTCAGGCAGCAAACACCCTTTTTAAGTTTCCAAGTCATTTGTGGGTATGAGCGTATCTACGAGCAAGCTGTGCACAAACAGTGTGTTTCCAGTGGGTTTAATTTAATGGATGAGCAGAAAACATGGCAATTAGGCTTAACCACTGAAGAGCTAACGGGAAAATAGGCAGCTGCACGCTGAAGTAGCAGCTAATAAAAAAGAAAGGTATATGTGAGGTAGCAAGGCCTTCAGAAGTTTCAGCTGAAGCAACTCTAAATACCACATAAGGCTTCCTATTCACGGCATTCTTTGATGGTCATTGGTTCATTTTTAATGCAGGGCATCGTTCTTGATTGTGACCACCATCTTTGTTATTACGATCATCGTCATTACTATTACAATTGTTGATGATAATAATGATGATAATAATAGAATGAGATGGCTCCAACTAGGAACTTTAATGAATAACCAATATACTCAGGGAAATTGTAGTTTATATTCCTTTTCTTTTTTAAAACTAAGTATTAAAAAAAACAATTTTTCAAATTCTACATACTTGTTTTTTCCAAGAGTTGAATTTTCCACATTTGGGATAAGGGGAAGAAATAATGTGTTCCTTGTTTAAAATGTACCTACAAATGTTGCCATTCATGTGAGATCTCTCCAAAAAAACAGATCTTTTGGGACAGGAAGAGAATTTAAATTTGCAAGGAACTTTCATTAGTGTAAACACAAGACCCATTATCATATTGATTGGGCACCAGACCTGGGTGCTTCTCAGTTCTGTCGGCTACATGATGAAGTACAGAAGGGGCGCATGGGAGACAGCATTAATTACTGGAGGCAGCATCATTGCTGACCTGATACAAGATTAACTGCTACTTTGAAGCCTTTATTCCCCAGACACTAGAGCTGTCTGGTTATCTCACTTCACTTGAAGGACCCAGGACAATAGCAGTGCTGATGGTAATGCTGGCAATTTCCCTGTTTGTTTTGCAGGTCACTGCTCGGGGGTTCGGCCCATTGTTACAGTTTGCCTACACTGCGGAGCTGTTACTCAGTAGAGAGAACATCCAGGAGGTCATCCGCTGTGCCGAGTTCCTGCGCATGCACAACCTGGAGGATTCCTGCTTCAGTTTCTTGCAGACCCAGCTCCTAAACAACGAGGATGGCCTGTTCCTGTGCAAAAAAGACACCTCTTGCCAACGCATGCATGGAGACATGGAGAACTCGGAGGGGGAGGAGGAGGAGGAAACAATGGAATCAGAAACCTCCAAGATATCGTGTCCCAAGGAGCGGGTGCATCCAGAACCCCTTGGCTTTGAGTCTGCAGCCCCAGTAGCAGAGAAGGAAGAAGGCGTGCTACCTGACTCCGACGCGCCGAGGGACGAAGGCAGGGGCAGTCTGGACAAGGATACGCTAACACGGTACCCCAGATATAAGAAATACCAGCTTGCTTGTACCAAGAATGTTGTCTACAACACATCGCA
The DNA here is from genome assembly GCF_003287225.1 of Phascolarctos cinereus. Lineage (NCBI taxonomy): Eukaryota > Metazoa > Chordata > Mammalia > Diprotodontia > Phascolarctidae > Phascolarctos > Phascolarctos cinereus. Next base: position 175,508,778 of record NW_027555958.1, read on the forward strand.
CATCAGTACCTCAGGTTTTGCAAGCGCACTCAGTGAAGAGAACCCTGGCACCGGCCTCCAGGCGGGACTGGCCATGGGGCAGATCAAAAGTGAACCTTACAGTGAAGAGAATGACGAGGAAAGCATCACACTTTGCCTGTCTGGAGAGGAGCCCGATGTCAGGGACAAAGAGGGGGATGTCGAGATGGAAAGGAAACAGCCTAGCCCCATCCCCACCCCTGTGGCCACCACGTCTGCTGCTGCTGCTGCTGCTGCTGCTGCTGCAGCCACCGCTGCTACCCCCTTGGCCACCTGCATGGACAGATCTAAAAGCGGCTCCTCTCCTTCCTGTTTAGGGTCTCTCTTCAACAGAACAAAAAGTGCGGAGTTGTCGGGCTTGCCCAGTACTTCCCAACAGCACTTTGCCAGGAGTCCAGCTTGCCCTTTGGACAAGGGGACAACTCAGGGTGACCATAAAACTGACTACAGCCCTTTCACAGGGAATTATGGACAGTCCCATGCCAGTCAGAAAGATGCTTCCAGCGTCCCAGTGGGGTCTCCTCTCAAGGGGCCCGGGTTTGAAACTCTCTGTAAGCAAGAAGGTGAGCTGGACAGGCGGAGTGTGATCTTCTCTTCCAGCGCCTGCGACCAAGGGAACACTTCAGTGCATTCATATTCTGGCGTCACCAGTTTGGACAAAGACCTCCCTGAGCCCGTGCCAAAGGGTCTTTGGGCAGGAGCTAGCCAGTCCCTCCCTAGCTCACAGACCTATTCCCACAGTGGACTAATAGCTGATCACTTGCCAGGAAGGATGCGGCCTAATACCAGCTGCCCGGTGCCAATTAAAGTTTGCCCTCGCTCTCCCCCCTTGGAGACCAGGACCAGGACCTCCAGCTCCTGCTCCTCCTACTCCTACGCAGAAGATGGGAGTGGTGGTTCTCCCTGTAGCCTCCCTCTCTGTGAATTCTCCTCCTCTCCCTGTTCCCAGGGAGCTCGATTCCTTGCCACTGATCATCAGGAGCCAGGCCTGATGGGAGATGGAATGTACAACCAAGTCCGACCCCAAATTAAATGTGAGCAGTCCTATGGAACCAACTCAAGTGATGAGTCTGGATCGTTCTCTGAAGCAGACAGTGAGTCATGTCCTGTGCAAGACAGGGGCCACGAGGTAGGGAGTTAAGATAAGTAGAAGTGTGTAACCCATTTAACTGACCCATTATTGGGCTGCCATAGTTCCCTAGGGCTTACCCCTCTCTCCCTCTTCCCAGGTTTTTCTTATTACCAGGGGCAGAAGGTTCTAGGGTGGTTGGGATACATCTCCCTGCCCATCTCCAGAAGCTCTTTGGTTGGAGATTGTACCTAGTTTGTTTGAATTGCTATTTAAATTTTAATAGCCCACAAACAGCGTGGCACAGTGGAAAGAGTGTTGGATTTGGAAGCCTGCTAATTACAATGTGTACAACCTTGAGCAAGTCCCTTTCCCTCTCTTGGCCTTCAGTTTCTTTCGTCTTTAAAATGAAGGGGTTGGACAGGATGACTGGCTCTAAAACTAGGATCCTAAGCACCCAGAGTGGGCATGACCCAGACACAGGTCACCTCCCAGAGGCTCTGCTAGCAAAGCATACACATTGAAAAGTCCTACCAAACTAAAAAAGGTCTTAAAAAATGGCCACTATATGTCCATCCTGCAGAGACCAGCCTAGCTAAGTCCAGGAGCTCTTTGCTAGAAGGTTAGTCACTAGGTGATGACTTTTCATAGCCACAGTCTTCTATCTGGTAAGGCTTGGAAGGGAATTGTGATTTGAACGGGTAGAGGAACCAATGAACTCTCAGATACTTGAAGCATTAAAATCACAAACATCCAACAAGAAGGGCAGCAAGGTGGCGCAATGGATAGAGCACTGGCCCTGAAGTCAGGAGGACCTGAGTTCAAATGTGACCTCAGACCAAACACTTGACACGTACTAGCTGTGTGACCCTGGGCAAGTCACTTAGCCCCAGTTGCCTAAAAAAACAACAACAACAAACAAATATCCAACAAGTGCAGTTAAATAGCCTAATGGTAAAAGCAAATCTATCTAGATTTCACTGAGATAGTTCTTAAGTTTTTTTCCCAGTGTTTAGCACATTCCTGGCACATAACAGGCACGTAATAAATGTTTATTGATTGAGTTTTCAAATGTCACCTTTCTCCCTGCTTCCTTTCTCACCACTAAGAGACTTGAGCCTTAGCAGTCCAATCCTGGGAGTAGCCTTCTTGCCTTTTAGGGAAAGAACTAGCCTTACCTAAACTGAGGAAAAGGGAGGGAGACCTAGGTAGTCCTGGTTAATTCTACCACAGCCCCATAATCTTTAAACAGCTGGGTTATATAAGTGCCTTCATACTCCCCCTCCTCCACCCCCAGCCTAAAGAAAAGCATGAGTCCTCTTTCAAAAAAGAATATTTATTCATTTTAGGTCATTTAGTTTGCTTTTTTTTTTTTAATAAAGATTGATTGAAACTAGGAGTTGTTCAGAGGGGGCAGAGGGCTAGGGGTGGGGGAGAGCAGACCTGTGATTTCATTAGTTTAGGAAATTACCTACACTAATAAAATTCCCTCTACCAGTATAGATCAGCATCTACTCTGCAATTTATAGGCTTAGAGAGTTGCCTGGCAACTGAAAAATTAAGTGACTTGGCCAGGATCACACAACTAGCATGTGGAAGAGATAGGACTTGAACCTAGGCCTTCCTGAATCCAAGATTGACTCTCTAGCCATGTCTGCCTCTTAATATACAAACAAGCAAAGTGGTTAAATAAAGAGCACGTTGGAGTTGGGGTGAAAGGACCTTGGTTTGATTGCAGGTCTTTCTGATTCCAAGTTCAGCTCTCACTAATCCATAGCTGCTTCTTAATATCCACACCATGGATAAATTTATCCCTGTTAAACAATAGTGGTTTTCAGGTCTTCTTTATGCTGTGCTTATAAACAGAAGACCCTGGAGCTGGGCTTAAAGGTTCTTAGTCTCTTTTATGCTGTCCCTACTTTGATCCCATTTCCCAAGGTGACGCCAGAAACACACAGTCAAACATAACGCTGAGGGGGAGAGACGTCACTTAATATTCCCTCTATCAGTTATAGGAAATGAGATTTAATGGGTAGTGGAATTGAGCTCTTGATTTTCATCCAACACTGAAATTGAAATGCTTATACTTGAAGAGATTCAGTTTTTCAATGTGATAGGTGATGAGGTTGGGGTCAAGACCAGATACCTCAGAGAGGTAAGAGGACTAAGGAAGAAGAATAAGAACCCCATGTTTTTCCACTCTGACGAATCTGCTAAGAAGGTCGTAGGGAAATGCTTAGATAGTATGTGTCATGATTTGGTAGTTGGTTTGGATCGTTTTGCTGATTGGTGCTGAAGTGAATACAGGTGAGCCCAGCCACCTCCTGGGCTTGCTATCTGCCTTAGAACCAATGGGTGGGTCTTGTCCTCAGCTGTCAATTGGAAGAATGTAGAAACAATGGGATGTTCACCTTTGTGCCAGTCGGGGTAGGGGGATGGAACAGATGCTGAGTTTGAATTCCAGCTCTGCCACTTACTATCTCTGTTACCTTGGACCTCTTGTGGCCTCAGTTTCCTCCTCTGAAAAATGAGGGTGTTGGACTAAAACTCTAAATCTGTGGTCTTATGATCCCTTAGAGTTCACAGACTACCTCTGGATCTTGAAGGCATAGGTCACAGGGCTGGGGAAGATTAATTTAATCAGAGAGCTGAAATTCCATTAAGTTGAGGGAGGGGGGACAGGGAGGGAATGTCTTTTCAGAAAGCGTTGTGAGGTTGAATCACTCAGCCAGTATGAAGTCTGCAAGAAGGCCATGAAGTTTTTAGCTTGATGTGGGATTTTGAAAATGGATCTCCTGCAATCACCTGCTTTTGTAAAAGGCATCTTTGCCAATAGTCACCTGCCACCTGCATTGCTTTCTAGTTTTCTGCCCCTTTGCTCCTATAAAACAAAAGCAGGAAATTATTTTAAATTGTTAATCATTTCAATTTTATTTAATAATAAATTAATTAATAATTGTAATGCTCACAAAATTTTTAAATTATTTTAAAGAGTATTGGAAAATTATTAAAAATAAGTTAGCTGAATAAATAGGAAGTGAGGAGAATTTTTCCCAGCTGAATGCATCAGGGTCACTTGGATTATATATCTTGGCACATAGTAAGCATTTAGTAAAGGCTTTTTCATCCATCCATACTAGAGTCAGTCCACAGTTAAATGTGACATTGACCTTGAGTGAATGGAGGTTTTATGAAACAGGTCAAGGGTTTCTTTCCCTCTTGCTCTCTTCGGTCTCTTTCTTTCTGGGTCTGATAGAGCCTCTATTTTGTGAAACTGTTGACTTAATGTCCAGTTTATCAACATAATGATTTGGGGAACCCCGGCATAAGGAAGGAGTGATTTGCTGTAGAAAAGGACACGTTAAAAAAAAGGCAAACAGCTTTTAATTTCCTTTTTTTTCCTTCCTTAAGAAAGTTATTTTAAAAAGGTTGTGTTTTTATAGTGGCTGCATATACTTAAGAAGCTGCCAATTTCACATAAATCTCCTTTTACCCCACCAACTTCTCAAAAGAGAAGTTAGTCATTTATTGGCACTTAATGCTACCAACAAGAATGGGGATGTTTCCTCTGTTCAGCTGCCTTAAGATATAGCAACGGCAATAAAACTAGACATATTGAATTTTTTAAGAAGTAATGATCAGTCAAGCTGTAATAATAATCTGAAATAGCTCCTCCTCTTTTTCAATATCTTGCTTTAGAATATAATTTGTGTTTATACTTTCCAAAAAAATTTTTTTTAATTTATAAATAATGAAAAGAGAAATCTTCCAGTCAGCTGGAACACTTATAAACCATATTTGCCTTGACACAATGATGCTGCCAATACCTGTGTATTTTTTAACATCATGATTTATTGATCAGTAACCAATCTTAAATTTGAAAGTTTCAAATTATTATAACGTTTTTGTCCAGACACTTAATTTAATCATGGAATTCAGCCCAGTCCTAGAGAGAAGGCTCATTTAGACATCCAGTAACCAAAACTGTCATAAAGGCATAGGTCCTTTAAATCTGAAGATGTTTGTGAGGGCTTTTTTCATTAGTTCTGTGACTTTTACCTTAGTTAAAGTTTTTCACAAAGAGAGAGAGAGAGAAAGGAACTCCCTAGCTGTTTAACATTAAAATGAGCAGATTTATCTTGACAACCAGAATTAACGAGTAAGACTTGAAATGCTAAAGGAAAAAGGTGGGTTCCCAGGTAACCCCAACACACAAAATGCTGACTTCCCAAGCTCTTGTTTTATACTTAGTTGAATCAGGTGGGCATGTGTATTGTATACATGTATATGTATATGTGTGTGAGTATACACATACACATACAGTGATCTATATGTATATATACAACAACACTTAAGGGAGTTATAATTTCATCTGAATGCATACTCCCCCTACTGACCCAAAATACAACCTTCCTTTAATTCATTAGATAAATTGAAATTGCCAAAATATCCATACCCCTGTAGCCAAACTCCTGTCAACTAGGTTGAGGGACGGCTAGGTTGCGCAATGGATGGAGCACTGGCCCTAGAGTCAAGAGGACCTGAGTTCAAATTCGGCCTCAGACACTTGACACCACTTAACCCCATTGCCTACACACAAAAGAAAAAACAACTAGGATGATCCTCAGAAAAGATATAGATATATAGAAATATATACACACATATATATATATACACACATATATATACATATATATGGATTTTTTTAATTGTATCTGTGACTAATCTGCTATTTAAAAAGAAAAAATATCCTCAGCTGCATATATTTCTAGCTGGCATTGTATTTTTACTCTATGTAGACCCTGTTCAGATGAAGATTTCTTAGTCTCTGCAGTACTAAAGCATGCTACATGAAGGATAAAAGAAACACCATGAGAAGGAGGATTAGGAGTACTCCTTGGGAATGATAATATTAACATTACATCTAAATGGAACCATTAGTTTTTTAAAGCACTTTCACATCTATTTTTCCATTTTATCTTCAGAAGAACCTTATCAGGTAGCCAAGGCAGGTAAGAGATTCAATTAAATTTATCCACCTATCTATTTATGAGGCATAAAGAGGATGCATGACTTACCTAAGGTCACACAGTTAATTGGTGGCAGAACCAGAGCAGAAACGCAGGTGTCAATGCCTAGCCCATTGTATTCATTCCCTTTACACAGAGGGCACTATAGAAGTATTTTGGTAAATCACCTACATGAGCAACATTTGGGGGAGGGAAGAGGGCAGTGAAGAAGGAAGTGAAGAAGGAAGAAAAGTGTTTACAAGAGAGCACTGCCATGCCCTTCTCCCTATAGAAGCTACCTAGCCCTAAAACTTGTTTCAGCACAGAGACTATGATCCTCTGTCAGATGGGGATAATAATACCCTTCCTGCCTACTTCACAGGATTTTGTGAGGATCAAATGAGAGTATAGATGTGAGTGAAAGTGCTTTGAAAAGTTAAAGGCATCATCTAGATATATGAGGGCAGCATCCCTCTATTCCAACCTTTCCCTTTCATGTGGGCTCTTAGTCAAACATCTGAACTGGTATGTGTCTGAATTTTTTTTTATTTTATTTTTTAGGAATGAAAAAATTTCCCAAATTAGCCTTCTACTATGTAATTTTTTTTCTGGAAAAGTCATTTTTTTTTCTGGCATTGTCGAAAGATTGTAGTTATGCCCTAGTCTCCCATTAAATCCAGGTGGGCTGTGTATATACTATATAGGTAAAATGGACCCTAGGAAGGGGAGGTTATTGGAAGGACATCAGGCTTTGCAAACCCTAAAGTGTTACATGAATATCAGCTGTTGTTGTTGTTTCTTTTTCCCTCATACACTGTTAAGAAAAAAAACAAGGCCCTTGTCTTTTTTATGAGGTACAATAAATGACGTACTTAGAGGAGAAAACAGATGTAAGGACCCAGGAGCTCCAAGGGCACCCCAAACTAGGAGCTGGGTGTCTCTTTGGTATCAGATAATTCAAGAACAATGGTGTGGTGCTAGTGTTAGCTCTAAAAAGACTGTGCCAGCAGCTGATCTCTTTTGGGTCAGGAAGGAGAGTGAGTGTTCCAATTTCCCCAACCCCTTTCCCTGGGATCCTGCTGTCTACTTAGCACACAGTGATGCCTCTTTGATTTTCACATTTCAAAGTTTCCACCTTGTCCCTAGCACCTGGGGGTCAGAGTGAACCAAGCGGATTGCCAGCCGCCATTCACTCTTAATCTTTTGAGAGCAAAAGCCTCCAAAGTGTCTAGCGGCCCTGAAATCTTTCCCCTCCTTTGTCAGCTCGGATCCAGTGGCTTGAGCTGTTCCTCAGATCCGTTCCATGGGGTCAATCCCTTGTCAGGGCAGGGCCAGAGCCAGCAGCGATGAGTGATGCAAGCTGTGACATTAGCTAATGACACTGGAAAGAATGAGCAGGCTCGGCAAAGCCTTTCCCTTGCTGAGTCAGGGACTGCCCCAGCCTGTCTGGGACTCCACTGAAATCCAGAGCATTGCACAGAGGGCTTGTATGCCGTAATGCAGACACTGATACAAGAATGAACACCCACAAACCAGAAGCACAGTGTATTTTATATGCAGCTTGTTTATCTGATGGTATATTTGGATTGGTGGTGTATAAATGGGAAGAGATGTGGTGCTAGCAGGCTGTTCAGGAGTGCTTGGTGTGTGGCGTTAAGTGGATTGCAGTATTTATAATGTGTAGTGAGTTAAAATCTGAGCCACTGCTGTGATATAAAAGCCAGAAAAGAATAAGTGTGTGGAGAGACAGTAAATAAGGTGTTAAGTCTTTTCATGAGTCCATTTTGGGTATAATAATGCACAGAAAAGGGGTGGGGGGAGAAACAGAAACACTGTACTTGTCTTTCATTTTGCCTAAAAATCAGTGACATTATTTGGGGGGGGTTTTGCAGCCACTTCTGAGGGTTGCAGGAGGGAGAGAGAGAGAGAGAGAGAGAGAGAGAGAGAGAAGAGAGAGAGAGAGAGAGTGTGTGTGTGTGTGTGTGTGTGTGTGTAAGTAAAAGCCACAAGTGCACTTCACCCCAGATTCCCCAAGAGAACAAAAGGATTAGGTGGCTATTTCCACTCTGAAAGAAAGGCCTCTTCGTGCCTGCTGTGTAATAACATTCAGGGGCCAAAAAAGCAATAGATCTGGAGGCAATATCAAGAATACCTTAGGAATGTTTCATTTGTTTACTGTAACATTTTTCCATCTCAAAAGGGAAGATATCTTTTGAACAAACACTAGAAATACATTTTCATATGGGAAAATCGAGTTGAGTTGAGTTGAGTCTCCTTCCCTCCAATCCCTTTTGAAACCCAAGCTAATGCTGCAGTAGCTATGTTGTGGGTGGATAGTGACTTCTCTTTTACAACATTTCAGAACAAGAGCTCTGCTCTCAGGCCCCCAGCCTGTTTCTCCAGATTTTGAGAGCCAGTGTCTGACTGTTTACAGACACTTTGGCCCTTGGCATTTGCCCCTCCTGACTTTTCCCCGTGTCATGAGCTGCAGGTACATTTCTTTCCTGAAAATAAAGGTGCTTTAGAACAAAATCAAAATTGTTTTACTCACTTTTTTTTAAGGAGCTAAAACCTAACACTCACATTGCAAAGGGTTCCCCTTCCAACCCCCATTTTGAAACATGAGTGCGTCTCCCAGAACTCTGGACTTCAGGCACAGTCTGGGATCTGAGCGGGCTATGTTTGTTGTCCAAAGGGTCTGAAGGAGCAATCAAACATTCTTTGATATCTTTAGTTAACCCTATGGAGACACAGCACCCAGGAATAAGGTCAGTCTAAGTATATGTAACGAGGAGCCTTTTGTTCTGCCAATGAGAGCTGCACCCAACAACTCTGGGATGACACATCCCATTATTATTATGTTTTCTCAGGGCCAGAATTGCACAGGTGGCAACGGGACAAAGTTTGCCATGTAGTAGATATGTCAGCCAATGCTTTGGGAACCTTGGCCCTAGCTGTGATATAAATTGACAAAGAAAGAAATTACACACAGGGAAGGAAAAATCAAGTGATCACTTCGGGCCCAAGGATTAACAAGCTCTAATGTCAGTGTAGAGGTGGAAAGGAACAAAGAAAATAGGTTTTAGTTTAGAGTTAATGGCTGCTTAAACAGCCCTCCAGATGTGATACTTCGGCCTCTGAATACCAAGGAGGAGTGGGTTTCTCTTTCAGGAATTTGGGAAATCCAGGTAAATCCATTTTTCTGTGACAGTTAATGGGAGCCTTAGCCCATTTGTTCAGAAAGGAGTCTGTAGCTGGAGGGAAGTTTGGGTGTTTAGTGCCATCTACTGGGTAATTCAGGCCTGACAGACTCTAAAATGAGGATTAAGATTCCAGTATGTAACCAAGTTTTGCTTCTTGGCCTATGGGTGCAGGGCTTTCATTTCCTTAAGGAACAAGAAATAAGCCAGCAGCTCTGGTTGGCTTAACAGAGAGAAAATGCACAGTCAACAAATACCCTGGAAAGTTTTAATAGCATGAACTCTTTCTAAGAGTACAGGGAGCCCGTTTTGAATGATGTCTAAGATCATAACATGTAGCAGGTGTTGGGTTTGGAATGGGGGTGGAAGAGGGAGAAGAGCCCCTACCTGTGATTTCATTAACATAAGGAATTGAGAGTGTGGAAATTTCCTCCACTCATGCAGATCAGTTAGTCATCCTTCCAGTGACATAGAAGACCACTAGCCTTACCATCTGGAAAGGGAAAGGAATAAGCATTTACATAGTGCCTACTGTGTGCCAAGCCCTGTGCTAAGCAGTTTTTACAAATATTATCTCATTTCATCCTCACAACAACCCTGGGAGGTAGGTGCTATTATTGTCCCTATGTTACAGTTGAGGAAACTGAAACAAACAGGTTAAGTATCTTGACAGTAAATGTCTGAGGCCAGATTCAAACTCAGGTCTTCCTTGCTCCAGGTCCAGAGCTCTTTCTATGCTATTAAAACTCTCTAGGGTATTTGCTGACTGTGCATTTTCTCTGTCCATGTGCCACAACTGCCTCTGTGCCCTTCAGTCCCCTGGCACCGTCATCCAACCTGCTTATGTAACCTAAGAGCCCCTTGGGCCTTGGCATCTGCCCAGTCGCTGAACCCTTGTGTCTCCTGACCTCTGTGTCAGCCTTGCAGCTGACCTCTGTTTTATGTGTTATCTTCCCATTTAGAGAGTGAGATCCTTGAGAACAGGGGCTCTTTATTTTTTTTTCTTTGTGACCTCAGTGCTTAGTGCTGTTCTTGGCACATAGTATTTAAGAAATGCTTTTTCCTTCATTCTCTCGCTTATGGTCTTAAAGAGCTGCCTGGGCATTAAAAAGTTAAGTGGCTTGCCCAAGCATTAGCTTTCTGACTTGCAGAGCCAGCCTTCTCTCTACTCCACCATGCTGCCTCTTATTGGGGGAGGGGGAGGGGTTAGTAAATATTAAGTAGCCACAGTCTGTTTTCAGAGTTGAATCCTTCACTAGTGAAGCATGGAGAACCTTCTCCCTTGGGCTTTTGCCAAACTTGGCTTTGTATGAACTCACTTTTATTTATTTTCATTTTTTATGATGAACTTTATGGTCATGAACAAATCTGAACACTTCAATATGTAAGGAACAAAAAAAAAGAGGCTAGTATATGAAATTGTGAGTTTGTGAAATTGTTGAATTCAGTTTTATCAGGATTCTTTGATCTTTGCACTTCAGAAGAGCCATTATTTCATCAGTGAGGATACATCCTCCATTGACCTACATTGCAGCTCCTCCATCCTTTAGTAGAGGGTCTTGATAAGTTGCTGTGGCCAATAAACTTGATCACGAGGCAGCCAGTTTCCTGGTAATGTGCCCCTCAGTACTTAAGTCAGGCCAGTTCCCAGTAGGCAGACACACATTGCCATGCCACCAATCAAAATCTTTCCAGCCATTAGAGATTGCACTCTACTGCCTTTAAGGACGGAGGATCACCTCCACACCTTGACATGGCATCAAGGAAGAACTTTAAGGAGAGTGTCATCAGTTACTCAGAGGCAGTCCTGACTACAAGGGCAGTTCTCTTATCTGTCTACCTCACAACGTTGCCTCTCTCAACTCTGACCTACTTGCTATGTGACGCTGAGCAAGTCACTTCCTCTCAAGATGCTAGGTAACTGTCTGAGACTGGAAGTTTCAGATGTTTCAACCTGCATTGGTAGAGGGATTCCCTCACCAAGAGCTGCCTTCGTTGTTGTTAAGTCATTTTCAATCGTGTTCAACTCTTTGTGACCTCTTGTGGGGTTTTCTTGGCAAAGATACTGGAGTGGTTTGCCTTTTCCTTCTAACAGATGAGGAAACTGAGGCAAACAGTGTTAACTGGTTTGCCAAGAGTCAAAGAGGTAGTAATTCCCTGAGGTCATATTTGAACTCAGGAAGATGAGTCTTCCAGATTCCAGGCCCAGCACTCTATCCTACTGTGTCACCCAGCTGCCCATGAAATCACAAGTCCCACTCCTATCCCCGTCTTCCTCAATCAGCATCCCTCCAGGCAGGGTATTGTAATAACTAGATACTTTATAGAATATAGAGAAAAGAGTTTGTGCCCTCTAGGAGATTATGTTCTAACTTTACGGGGGGAAAAAATTTAACTGCCTTGGCTGGCAAGAAAAAAAAATAGTTAGGAAATGTAGTACCAGTCTACCAATGCACCCAGTAGAATTAAAACCCTGGGATGCCTGACGTTTGCACATATGCGAGCAGGCATGCAGCATATTGGAACAGAAAGACCACTGGAGTTGAAGGCAGAAGGCCAAGGCTCTGCTTCCAGCCCCACCACTTGGGGCTGTGTGGCTTTGGGCCTCTCACTTTACTTCTGGGCCTCAACATCTTCATCTATAAAATGAGAGGGTTGCAGCAATACAGTCAATGATTTAAGACAACTCCAAAAGACTCATGATGGAAAATACTTTCCACATCCAGAGAAAGATCTATGGAGTCTGAATGCAGATCAAAGCATACTATTTTCTCTTTTTTTCTATCTCTTGGTTTTTCCCTTTTGTTCTTACTTTTCTTTCACAACACGACTAATGTGGAAATATGTTTATCAGATAGCTTGCCGTCTTGAGGAGAGGGTAGGGGAGAAAAAAAGTTTGAAAATCAAAATCTTATAAAAGTAAGTGTTGAAAACTTTCTTTACATGTAATTGGAAAAAAAATAAAATATTAAAATAAAAATAAAATGAGAGGGTTGGACTGGCTGGTCTCTGAGGTCCCTTCTAGCTCTAAATCCTTTGATCCCATTAGTCATTTAGCCTCTTCGTGCCTCAGTTCCCCATCCACGAAAATGAGGGCAATGTGAGTTGTACCTCCTACCTACGTACCAGAGTTATCACAAAAACCAAACAAGCTGATCCTCGAGGCTCATGGTAACTAATACATAGCATTTATATAATACTATATATATGTAGGGAGTGATGATTGTCTTTCACTGGTAATAATAGCTGTCAGATTAGACAACAGAATTGGGTTAGAGAAGTCTTGGCAGGCTAGAATGGTAGTCCCAATTTAGTTGAGATAAACAATTCAAATTTCCACATAGTGCTTCAGCGTTGGAGGCAGATTCATAGAGATTTAGTGTCCAGTGTCATAAAGTCCACTGCACTTTACCCTGATCATACAACAACTGAAGTATTATGTACAGTTCTCCTGGACATGTTTTTTAAAAGAATATTAGTGAACTGGATTATACCCAGAAGACAGTAAGCAGGACGGTGATGAGACTAGAAACCAGGCCATATTGAGACCAGTTGAAGGAACCTGGGGATATTTAGCCTGGAGAAAAGATGATTTGGAAGAGCAGGAGTGTTGAATGTTAGTTGTCTTCAAGTACTTGAGGGATTGACACGTGGAAGACAATGAGGTGCTCTGCTTGGCCCCAGAGGAAAGAACTAGGAGGTTAAGCCTTCCATTTCCTCCGAAGTGTTAGATACCTGCAGGGATGTGCTAATAAATGCTGTACGATCAATTTGGGGGTGGGGATGGGGGGAAGGTACACAGAACACACTTTTAAGTTTATCTTGCATTATTAACATTTTCTCCATCACTCTATTACAATCAAAAAAATAATAAACCCTGATTTGTAGTGTTTGCCAATTTCCTAGGTATAGAAATTTAACAAACAGATCTTAAGCAGGTATAAGCTAACTGCAACACATTGTTGGGCGCCTGTTTATTCAACTGTTTGGTGCTCAAGCATTTACCTTAGTTGATGCTTTGCATTTGGCTACTGATTTCATAAGGATTACTTGAGTAACCCATTTAAAGTAGTATTAATGAAACTTATTTCACGTTATTCTGCTTCACTATACATTCTAGCCCTAACAGGCCTTCATTTCTGTTCTCCAAACTCAACCTCCTCTCTGCCTTTAAACAGGCTGTATCCTGTGCCTGAATTGCATCTTCTCCTTCACCTCCACCTCTTAGAATGCCCTCGTTTCATGCAAGGCTCAGATGAAGCCTTTCCTGATCATGTATGTACTTCCTGCGTACAGGTTATGTCACCACAGTAAAATAGAAACTATTTAAGGGAAGGATCATAACATCATAAGGCTAGTCCAAACCTCTTGTTTCGTAGATGAAGAAACTGAGACCTAGAAAGGGGAAAGGACTTCACCAATGTCACACCCAGGTCGTGTCAGAGGTATGGCTTGAGCCTTGGGCCATCTTGACACTGGGGCGGGTGTTCTTTCTCACTGCCTTATGTACTTATTGAGAGCTTAATTAAATACTTGTTGGAGTAGATTAGGATAAAAGTGCTATGTCATTTGAAAATTCTACTCATTCCAGTCTGTTCAGCATCATTTTCTTCAGTAGGCTGTCCTGATAATCAAACACAGCATATGTGTTTGTGGTTGCTTTGTGTTCTCCCTTAGCTATTTATGTTTAACCTAAATCTTGGAATTCCCTTATATTTAAAAATGTGAAGCTGCTGCCCCTCACTTCAGCCTCTAAACTAGCAAGAGATTCATTTTCGAACTTCTCTTCACTAATTTGGTAACCTCATGAAGGTGACAGTGACGTTTTGGGGAGGATGTTCTATCTGTTAGAAATATACAGTAGTCATGCTGCAATAGCTAATGATCTTCATCCTTGGTTTCAGGTCAAACTTCCCTTTCCTGTCGATCAAATCACAGATCTTCCAAGAAACGACTTCCAGATGATGATAAAGATGCACAAGTTAACCTCAGAACAGTTAGAGTTCATTCACGACGTTCGCCGACGTAGCAAGAATCGAATTGCAGCTCAACGCTGCCGCAAAAGGAAACTAGACTGCATTCAGAATTTAGAATGTGAAATACGGAAATTGGTGAGTTGGGACACTCTGTCCTCTTGCTTTGCAATTGGAAATCTCCAGGATTGCTGGAAAAGTTGGATAGTAGGGGCAAGAAGAAAGGGAAATGTCAAAGTAAAGAGGCCAGCATCCAGGAGAGGGTTATGATCATTTATTTTAAAATAATGGCCCAAAAGCAAATTATAGCTTCAGGTGTTTGTATGTGTACAAAATGCTAATAGTGTCCCATGGCCTTCATTGTTTATATAACAATAATTTTTTTTCCAAATTTATCTATAAATGGGGCTATTGATAGCTCACCTGATTCAAGGCAGAGGTCTAGACAAGATGATCTCATAAGATCTTTTCCAGCTCTAATACACTATGATTCTATGACATTCACAAACAGATGTCCCATTCCACATGCTTAAGAGTATCTCATTCATTCTCCTGCAGTGAAGAGAAATAGAGTTCAAAGTTCACTGCCACTCACAGTGCTAAGCTCCTTTTCCTTCCAAGACAACCAAACCTCAGACTAGGAGTCAGCCTCAGTTCTGTAAAATTCTGCAATTCTTCCCCACATTTCCAAAGAGCTGAATAGTGGAGCCCATTACTGAGGCTATGTCTGCGTTAGCCTGGGAAGTAAAAGATGTATCAACATTGCATCATAAAAAATTGCTATGACATCTCCCTGTTAGTATGCTTCAGGCAGCCTTTTGCTTTATTTTAAGCCTGTAGCTTGATAAAAAAAAAAATAAAGCAGACAAGTGAAACCACTTGAAAAGCAGGAGGAGCTCTTAAATGCTTTATAATCAGTGTGAAAAAAGCACCCTCAGCTTCAGTGTCCCCGTTGAGGAAGTAGCACACAAACACATGTTCTCCTACATGTGAAGCTCTCACCACACACTTTACTCATCTCCACAGTACCAGTTTAATCAGTGGTGTACTAGGCTAGCTCTGTTCTTCCTGTGGGCCCTGGTCAAATCATCACTCCAGTCACCCAATCCCTAGCTTCTCCTGGGGTTGCCTCCTACTAAGGGTAAAAGCCAGGAAACTTTGTTATCCTCTGCATGGCACAAGAGGCTCATTCCCCTACTCTGATTCAGGCTTTGTGTGGAGGCCAGAAAGCTCCAACTTTTCCAAAGTTCCTTGGGTCCTTCCTATCCACCATTCACCCCCTCAGAATTCTTTGTCTCCAGCACACTCCACACAGCTTTTGCAAACTTGCCTAATGTATTTCTCTCAAGTTACACGTCTACATCTGTTTATTTTTCATTTTTTAAACATGTTTTCTTGGTAAATTTATAAATATTTTAGCAGGTGCCCTTTCCCTGTGTAAATCTCTCAGACACACATGGCCACCCTGCCTGCCAGATTGCATTTCCTTTCTCTCACATTCGCCACATAAGGATTCATTTTCTTTCTTGGGTTTCTGCTTGCTTGATATTCATCTTTTCTCTCCTCCTCTCTCCTTCTTTTCCTCCTTGCCTCTCCTCTTCTTTCAATCTCTTCCCTTCCTTTGTCTTTTCCTTACACACACACGCACGCACACACACACACACACACACACACACAACACACACACACACACACACACTCTGCCATTTCTAATTTGGAAGAGTTTGGCAAGGGTACCAAAGAGAAGGGCACGAGAGGCCAAAGGCATCCCTGTCTGCCCAGGGTATGATGACCAATAGCCTGTGGAGTGACCTATAGACATCAAACGAACTAGGTAATAAACATTTATTAAGCACCTACTGTGTGCCAGGCACTGTGCTAAGTGCCATCTGCCAGGATTGACAGAGATAGCACTTAATTGCTGCGGAACTAATTGTGAGTCTGCTCACTTCCTACAGCCTTTTACTTTTCCTCCTTATCCTTTCTGTTGCCCTTCTCTGAGGCAATCCTTGCTTGGAGACAACTAGCAGAGTGTAAAAGCTTACTCTCCAAATGGTAGGTAAGCCATCCTTGTGTGGTGCCTCCTACACACAGATTGCTGTGTCAGTCACCGCAGCTTTCTTGCCACTGTCAAGCCTGGCACCAGCTGAGAAAACGAGGCGCTGCTAGTGCCAAAGGGATGAATCCAGCTGTGCTTGGTAGCTGCCCAGAGAAAACAGTGATTGGCACAGCCCCAAAGGAAGAGCTCCCCAGCGTGCATAAAAAAGGAGAGGACTTTTCTGGAGCTGTCACACTGGCAGGGGAGCCAGGCGGGGCCACTCTCACAGACTGATTTAGTACAGAAAGGGGAGTCCAGAATCTAAAACTGCGGAGACCTTTCATTTGTAAGTACTTGTCATGTGGCTTATATCAAAACCTCTAGCATTTAATGACAGACATAACTGACTGTATCTGTAAATACTGATCCAGTCATTCTTAAAGGCCCCCCAAATGAAGCTACTATGTCGACTTCAGGTCATTCCCACATTCACAAAACAAAATAGACCATGGACATGACCAGTCAGAGCATTTCAGCGATTCCATAATCATAGAATGTTAGTCCTGGAAGGGACCTGATAGGTCATCTAACCCAGTCCCTCTCATTTTACTAATGAGGAAACTGAGGCCCAGGGAGAGGAAATGTTTAACCACAACTACAGATATTGGTTGTGAAAACTGCTGGTTTGAGTTGGTGACAGCTTTATCTATAATTACTGCCCCAGGTCTCTTTATCATATATGTAGATTAAGTATACAGAAAAAGGTCCTGTTTAATCAAACTTTCACTATAAATACATGGGAGAGGGAAAGGGCTAGAGAGTGTTCAGTGTACACACAGAGTTAATACAATGTACAAACAGAATTCAGTAGATGTACTTGGACCTTATCCTAACATGGCTTTTAGACTGAGGAAGGAATTTCCTCCATTAAAGCCCTCCTCCTCTTACACTTCATTGTGGTATGGAGGGAGCCCTAGATTCTCAAAGACTGCCAGGAGAGTTCAGGTTTTGGCAGGTCCTGCCATGCTGGAAAGGCTTCAGGTGGAGGAGGCCTAACATCTCTTGTCTAAGGACTAGCCTGTATTACTTTGAAAAGAGTCATTACCAAGTCAGCTACAAGGTAATGAAGTTTTTCCACCACAGCATCTCTCAAAAAACAATCTACTAAATTATCATAGTTTCTATCTGCATTAAAGTAAGTATCCACACTGGTGACATTATAGATCCTCAAAGTGAGTATTGAAATATGACTTTATTACACACACACACACACACACACACACACACACACTCTCTCTCTCTCTCTCTCTCTCTCTCTCTCTCCCTCTCTCTCTCTCTCCCTCTCTCTCCCTCTCTCTCCCTCTCTCCCTCTTTCTTTCCCTCTCTCTCCCTCTCTCCCTCTTTCTTTCTCTCCCTCTCTCTCTTTCTCTCTCTCCCCCACCCAACCACCCACGCTCACCCTCCTGCATCCTATCTAATCAGATCTCTGGTCTCACTGTGCTGTTGAATTCTATTTGTATGTCAAAACCTCTCTAGCCCTTTTCTTCTTTCATGTAGTTTTAGTGAAATTTTTTGATTAGCAGAACTATTTCGCTTTGTGTGTTTGTTCTACTTTGATAAAAAAGGGTCAAGAAGCCATAATAAGATAATAAGTTGTCAAGAACTTTGTGACTGATGGGGAATTTTATAATACATCATTGCATTTGAGCCTCATATCAGTGGTATAAAGTAGACATTATCCACACTTTCAGGTGAGAAACTGAGGCTCATAAAGGTTAAGTGACTTGCCTCAGATCACACAGCTGTCAGTTGGTAAAGCTGTGATTCAAACCCAGGTCTTCTGCCTTCCAAGTCCCATCCTCTTTTTACTATGCCTCAGCTGCTTCTCTAAGAATACAACCTGATTTTTTTGAAATTCCTTCATATATATAATTTCCTGACTAGCTCCCCACACAAAATTGCAGCACTACAGATTTAAATTTGGAAAGGACCTTAAAGTCCAGACTCCTCATTTTATAGATAAGAAAACTGAGGCCCAGAGGGATTGAGTTGCTTTCCCCAGGACACAGAGAGAATGGCAGAACTGAGATTTGAACCCAGGTCCTTTGGGACCAAATCCAGTGCTATTTCTATGAGCATGTTGCCTTTCCAATATATCTACATCTGTGGAACTAGAAAATGAGAATAAAAGACCTTCAAGCACTGCACAATCCTTAACTAATAAACCCTTCCTTTCCCGCCCCCCAAAAAAATAATCAACAACCATGTTCAGTATACTTTACTTACTGAGACAGAAAAGTCTACTGATTTCATTACAAAAAGATATTTAATCATTAGGTTGTAAACAAAGAGAATTTTCTGATTTCCTACCTAGGAACCAGAAAGTTTAACCACTCCCTAAGCAGTCTAGTTAATCAAGTATTGGATGTATACACGGAGTAATATGAGATCTCCAGAATGTGGTCCCGGTCCGTCTGATGCACGAAGGTTATATTATAATGCAAGGTGTCACAGACACAAACCAGAATGGCACAAGTTCACTGGAAATGTTACCTGGGTGGGGCATAGTTCCATGCAAACCTTCACTTTGGTTCTGTTTCCCCAGGTATGCGAGAAAGAAAAACTGTTATCAGAAAGAAACCAACTGAAAGCATGCATGGGGGAACTCTTAGATAACTTCTCCTGTCTTTCCCAAGAAGTCTGCCGAGATATCCAGAGCCCTGAGCAAATCCAAGCCTTGCACCGGTATTGCCCTGTCCTCAGGCCAGTGGATCTCCCCACAGCCACCAGTATTAACCCTTCGCCCACTGGCATGGAGCAAAATCTGGCAGCATCCCAGTGTGTAGGGGAAAGCATGCAGTGCTGCTTGGATCAGGGCACTGTGCCCCTTGGGACTCCCTGGCTGCCCAACAATGTGTCAGAGAATTGTACAGCTGGGAGGAGGTTGGAAGTTGCTGACCAAGGTACCTACTCAGAGAGAGGGCCCTCTCTAGAACCAAGGAGCCAAACAGTGACCGTGGACTTCTGCCAGGAAATGACTGATAAATGTACAACAGACGAACAGCCCAGGAAAGATTATACATAGTGACTTGGGCCCTGACATCCCCACCCAGACAAATGTTCATCAGTCAGCCTGTGGCCAGTTCATTTGTTGTCTAGAAGAACGAATTTGGTGCACACTACAGTGGTCTTAGCAGCAATACTGTTTTTAAGTATTTCCTCCTCCCTACAAGCAGGAGTTACGTAGTTATCTTCACAATGGTGCTATCCCTTGCCCAGGCAGGGAACTCAAACAGTGGCAACACTGTCTGTTTTTATATGTTAATTTCAATCTTAACAGGGATGGACATAACACCTCTGAGGACCCAACCACAGATTATTTTCTCAGTGGCCCATGTCACAAAACCCTATCTCAGGAATTTCCTCTGAATGTTCAATTTTTTTTCATTGAAGACAGCTTCTATACACATCAAAGTTTTATAACTAAACTGTACATATAATATATATAATATATAAAAATATATCTCCATATGCAAAAGTCCCTGCATGCCTCAGTTTTCTCATCCTAAAACTGGAAACTTTCATTTCTAATGTATAAACAAGTTCCAACATTCCTTTTTTTCTTTTCTTTTTTTTTTTGTTTGCCTTTGATGCTAGAAGTAGTTTGGTAACTTGTTATGGCAGTAATTTTTTTCTTGGTTCATAGTTCATCAATATTACTCAGTTTGTACTTATTTATGGAAAAATCAACATGGAAAGCTTATTTGAGAGTTGATTGCAGAGTTTTTGTTTTGTTTAATTTTGGGCACAAACAAATGGTGCCATCTGAGCATTGTGGATTTTTTTTCTTGCAGATACTGTACAGTAATGGTCAACTTTGCCACTTGCACTGAGTTTGGGGTCAAACCTATTTTCATAAATGAAGTTGTAACTTCAGTATAACTCGAGTATACTGTATATTATTTGCTTTATAGTTTAAAAAAGTAAAACATTTTAGATAATTAAAAAAGCACTCAGGTGATAATTATGTAGGAGAAACAATCTTGCCAAATAATGAATTCACCCTCCAATTTGTAGATGATAATCTGCTTGAATATTTTTGTATTTTAACTCCTTAGCCCCCTCCCTTCCCTTTTCCCAAGCAAATTTTAAAGGCATCTGGTTAGTGATGGATGCTTGATGTCCAGATTCCTAGGTGGGGAGAGAGTTTGGGCATCCCACTTGAAAAATGCATCAGTAACAGAACATCCATCCATGATTTTACACCAGGATTCTACAGGTGTTGGTGTCTAGAAACCAAGTTCTGTTTTCTTCCCTGAGGAAGTAAGTTGTGGGTGGTCACTACTTATTCTCTGAAGGGTTCTGTTATAATAGGATCTTCTCTTTTGAAGTCATGGCTATCAACCCAACTACCTTTGAGAAGGCCAATCTCCCTGGAGATGATTGAAGCAATTGGTTGAGTCCACTGAACCAATGGCTGGTCTTTGAATGGTCCAGAAGGCCAGTGAAGCAAATGTGCCCCAAATAGGAGAGACAGTAGTGCAGTTGCAAGCCCAAAGTCTCCTCCTGGCATAGGCAGAAGAGGTTTTTTTTCCCTCCCTTCCTCCTCCAAGTGCATTGAGTTGTGTTTTGAGGTTATTTCACTGTCCTGCTGCCCAAGTATGTCCATAGCTCATTCTGAGGCTTTAGACAAGACAATACCAGAACTCTTCCTAATGGCATTTTTCCTCTTTTGCTACAAAACTGGTTGGCTGTGCACATCTGCATAAAGAGAGCAGCTTTTCCTCAGCACAGAGGGATGATGTTCTCCTCTGGTGCAAACGTTTACACATGAGGTGTGCACCAGTGTTTCTCTTCAGGCACTCAGTAGCTCAACATCTTTCCTTAGGAGGAGGAATCAGCTCCCTCACTCCATGATACTTTTATGACATCATGAATATGGACACTTATGAATGCCCTGGTCTTGCTTAACACCCCTTGACCCCGTGGCTGCAGTCTGGCTCTGGAGGA
Organism: Phascolarctos cinereus; assembly: GCF_003287225.1. Lineage (NCBI taxonomy): Eukaryota > Metazoa > Chordata > Mammalia > Diprotodontia > Phascolarctidae > Phascolarctos > Phascolarctos cinereus. The sequence goes on from NW_027555958.1 coordinate 175,530,095, forward strand.
GAATTGTGTATGGTTTGATATGGGGCTAGGGTGGGAGGGGTCATCGGGGGCTAAATGGCTGATTTTTGGTTCTTTCTTTGTGCCACTGTTTAGACAATATTAAAGCCGCATGTAAAAAGGGGAAGTTAGTATAAAACGTAGGCGAAAAGTGAAACCATAATAACATATGTTTTAGTATTAACTTTTTCTGTACAAAATACTAGCTCTAAATGTTTAAATATGTGTGGATGCCAGAAACTGTTGATTCACACAGTAGGAAAAAAAAAAAAGACTTTTCTTTTAAAATGCTTTCGTTTTAAAGACCTGCCTCTAGGTTTGTGTGTGTGTGTGTGTGTGTGTGTGTGTGTGTGTGTGTGCCTGAAACAGTTTTTTATAAGGCCCTCTATGGATAATTCATTTTTTTTCTTATTTGTTGTTGTTATTGTTGTTGTTGCAATTTCTTGACCTTGTAAAGTAATTCTTTACTTCACCATAAGGTTTTCATTTGTGGGAGACAATGGTGACAACAAGAATTTTAAACTAAATGTGAATCACATGATCACTTCATAGGTTTTTGTTATCGGAGGGAGTCAGCTGACAGTATTTTTTAAACTATTTTTATTGTTGCCTTTTTTAATGACCTCCTCTTTTTTGTTTTTGGTTTTTATTGTTCTACGAGTATATAAATAACCAAGTCTGCACCAGCTTCTTGACATGATTTTACCCAATTAACAACTCATGTGCAACTGGTAGTCTTGACCTCATTCCATCCTTTGTGCGTATTATTGTTCTTGTTACTTTTAAACACCCACAGACCTTGTGCTGCAGCTATTGGTTCCAACCTGGTTCTCGCTGATGGTAAATCTGTTTATTTTTTCCCTCCCCTGACTGTCTACTAACCCAACCTTTGCCATGGGAACTATTGATGAAAACCATTGCTCAAGGGGGGGGGGAGGAACTTTTTCAAGCTTTTGGAGATCCACTTTTTAAATTGTATTTATTTACCCCATGAAGTAACTGATTTCATGTAATTGTTCAGATGCTATAGATGTGGTTTTAGCTATTCTGAACCATGTGCTTATCAAATCTGTTACTGATTCATTTGGAGAGACTTAAAAGGGAGACACTTGGGAGGACTAGATATGGGACTGAATCTGAATTGGCTCCCATGCAGTACAGAGAATTTCCAAATCAAAAATTGATTACCCTTTTTCCTTCCCCCCCCACTCAAAATAAATTTTTTTAAAAAGGTAAAAGTAGCAATGAGAAAAACAACTTACACAAAATTAAAGTCTATAATTGTGTTTTTAAAATCTCTTCCTTCCAAAATAAAGAGCAAACCACCCCTTATCCATGGCCAAAGTTCTAGTGGTATCTACTTCAGATTCCAAGTGGCTTCTATCCATGGGACAACCGATAATTGGGGCAACAGCAATAAGTAGGCAGATCTCACCCCAGCTTAGTGTTCCCTTTTCATTTGCCTTCTCCATGCTCCCTATATCACCAGAAAAACCTCATTTCATTTAAGCTTATTGTGCTATTGTCACTCAAATGCTTTGCAGTGTGTATTTTGTTTCTGCACATTCTCTGGGGGTGCCTTGAATAAGACAGAACTCCATCGCACACTGATTCTGGAACAAATTGGTTGGAAAAGAAAAAGAAAAACTCTTAGTCAAGTTACTAGGACATCCTAATATTTATGCCGTGGACTTCCTAATGTATGATGACTCAGGCGTCAGAGTTGATGCTGCAGTAGAAGACTATTATTTTGTATAATGTACAAGTAATTTATTAAATGTCTTTCTAAGGGTATGCTGCTTTAAGATGCACTATATTTTTGGATTTAATCCTTATATTGTTGTTTTCCCAAGGAAGTAAAAATGTAGTATTACAAAGGCTAACCATAGTGATTAGTAAGCCAACTACTACCTCTCTTTTTAAAAGAAGAGTGGGGACTAGCAACAGTAATTGCATTAGATTAATTGGTGTAGGAGAAGTATCTCTAATGTTAAATCTGTCACTGCTGTGGAAAGGTCCAATGCAAATTTTCTAGCTATTTTAAATGCTTTATAATTGCAAGTTTTAAACACACACACACACACACACACACACACACACACACAATTATGACCCTGTAAGAAGACAGTCCCTTTAATAAACCCAGAACGTCCTGTTGTTGGAATCCACAACACATTTTAGATGAAGTACAGGTTCCTGACTGTTAAAATTGGAAATAAGGTGTATTTTTCAAGCTTTCACAAGGTATCACCCCCTATCTTTGTCCTACATAGTTCTGCTGACTGCACCCTCTCCACCCCTTCCCAATTTAATCTAAGAATTGTTCAAGTCTTTTCAAACCAGCCAAACACCATTGGCACAGCTTAGGGTGGCCTTTGGTTCTATCCTTGACTCACTGGGAATACATGCGCAGTAATTACTTTTGAAGTTTTCCCAATGGAGGTGAATTTGTTGCAGAAGCAGGGATTGCTTGTGGCAGCTACATGCCGCACATAAATGTTAGAGATCCTGCTGAAGATAGCCACAGGACATTTTTTAATATAGATAATGTATATATTCTGTTGTGAGCTAGTATTTTCTTCTGACATTGTGGTTTTCGTTTTAGGTTATGTTTCTGGCAAAGCAATCCTTAGGGTGATTCAGGCTATGTGGATCTAGCATCCATGTAGGATGTGTGTGTGTGTGTGTGTGTGTATGTATGTATGTATGTGCTTTGTGTATAATATGTATATGTATGTGTATTTATAATGCAACCTGAACTATTTTATGACCCAGGCATCATCGTGATGCTGTAGAATCCAATCTACATGAACATACGTATGTGTGTGCAAAGAATATATGTATATAGAAAAGACCTATTATGGCGGATTAGGGATAAATTATTGATCTGACAGTGCAACAACATAGCTTGCAACAAAAAGTAAATGTATAGTATTTTCCTACACTCCACCATGGTAGATGATATTTATACTAAACTAATATCAGTGACATGTTTTTAATTGTAAGCATAAGACATTGCCATTTTGTGAAGAAAACCACTTTGGTGAGGGGGGTCAACTTGAGTAGTTTTTATTTAATGTTGTAACATGGTAATTAGCCAAATCCGACAGCTGATGAAATAAACAGTTCTGTGAATTTCACTTTCATTCCAGTAGTATTGACCTCAAATCAAAGAATGGCCCTCTCTGTGAGCAGGAGTGCACCAAGACCAGATGTTTCACTCAGACTTACATGTAGTGCCAAAAAAACACTCCCCCTGGGGGAGTGGAAGAGGGTGGAGTTGATGGGAGTAAAAGAGCTGTGCCCCAGAAAAAAAAAAAAAACAAAAGTAGAAGCAACTTGAGTTGGTGAAAGCGTTTTCTCTCAGCAGGGTGATTCTCAGACCTCTACCATTTCTGGAGACAGGGGTGTGTGTGTGTGGGTGTGATGTGGTATGGTGTGTGTATGGATGTGTGTGTGTGTGTGATTCCCACCCACCTGGCTCACATTCGAACAGAGTGTATTTGGCATGTCTGCATACTATTGCTGCCTTTGAGGGCCCTGACTCAGGAGCACCCCAAGAGCAAGCAAGAGCGATAGTGAACACAGCAGGGATCGTTGGGTGCTTGTCCTAATATTAGCACCATTCCTTTCAAGCATCGCTTTGGATTTCGAAGCCAGGAATACCTGTAGAATTTGTTCCAGAACCAGTCCAATACAAGTGCACCTCTAATAAATGCCTTACAAACTTCAGAGGCCATATTCAGAACAGGGTTTTATCAGCGTATGCAAGGGGCTGCAGCCCCTCTTCTCTTCCTCCCCAGGTCAAACAGTATGGACAGTTTTCACACATATCTACCTGTATAATCCTCTGTACCTCTCATAACTGGTCAATGACTGTAACAGGTTACATCAGGTGTTTTTCTACATACTTTTTACACAGATTCTATGCGATTAATGTAACTTAATTCAATGCATCATTTAATTGTACTAGTTCTTAAGCTTGTCCTTATTTTTTTTTCTAGGTGACTGTGGTTTCTTGTGATTTTTATTGTAAAAATGAGATGGCTGTTGATGCTTATTCTCTGTTACTAAGAATTTTTACCTTTTTGGAAAAAAAAGAGCATTGCTATGAACTAATGAATTAAAACTTCATTTAGTCGTTGTAAATACAGTATTGTGCAAAAAAAAAAAAGCCCAACCCTTTTCATTCATTTGAATTGCTAGTGTTAACTGAATTTTGTCTAGACACCATTTCTGTTGAAGAAATAAAGACATATCATTATGTATTGTAAATTGATTCTTCTGCCTCTGAAATTTGTTATACATGAATGTATTGGTATATATTAATTACATATTCATAATAATATAATAGTGTAGTATTAATTTATTAGTAAAGGTCAAATCACATCTGTTGTTCAGTCACATCCGATTCTTTGTGACCCTGTGGACCAACTGTCTATGGGGTTTTCTTAGCAAAGATACTGGAATATTTGCCATTCCCTTCTCCATTTCTATGCAGTTAAGGGTTAAGTGATTTGCCCAGGGTCAGGTAGCTAGTAAGTATCTGAGGTCAAATCTGAACTTTGGTCTTCCTGATTCCAGGAGCAGTGCTTTAACCACTCTACCGCCTAGTTGCCCAAGGTCACATTTACTTTTCCCCTAAGAGCATTTATCTTGCTCTAGTTTGAGTCCATGCCTGTTTAACATGAAATCTGATCAGATATTTTAAAACTGATAAAAATTCTAAATTGTTGCCAGGTCTCTGAATTCCAGAACCTTCTGGCCTCAAGAAGCTTAATGAAGTAAATAAGACAGATTTGTCTCATTACTCACAAAGAGAAATTACAAGTGAGTTGAGGAGAAAGGACCCATTATTGGGAGAGAATCTATGAAGTTAACCTGGAAGATTTTCTTAACGAAACTATGAGTTGAACTGGTAGATAGGGACATAGATGCTGAGGACAAGAGGCAAGATGGTCTTCCATACACATGGGACACCTTGGACAAATGTTTTCGGCACAGGTTTATGATAGCCAGTTGCAAGGGACCAGAAAAAGAGATTTGGCCAAAGTTTTCAGTGAAGAATTAAAAATGAACCTTGACGTGGTATGAAAAAGAAGGTCTGTTTTTCAAAGCGTCCTATGCACAGTCATAATCAGTCCTTTAAAAATTCATAGGCAGACAAATCCAGAAATCATCCTATTTGAAATATGTGAAAACTGAAGAGAAAAGTGGCTAACTTACAGGCCTCCATAGGCCCTCTGCCAAAGTACAGCTTTGTTATATTTATTGATTCAGAGCCATCTTCAAATTTATATATTCATTTGTTCGTTAAATTAAAAATTGCGGTGCTACAATGTGCCAAACACGTAGAATATTTGGTTTGCTCAGCATTTTGCTTTTTTAAAGTACTCTAGTCATAAAATTGTAGGACTAAATAAAATTGTAGAGACCTCAGGAGATAAATCCATTCTCCTGACTCTCAGTCAATACTTCTGTTGCGGGCTGAGAGGTTGAGAGGTTGTGACCCCTCAAAGGCCGGAGTACAAAACCGGTCGTCTGGAATGAATTCACAGACTCAAGCATTCTTTAATTCAAGGTGGCAAAGATTTATTGTTACACTTTTCAGTGGGCAAGGATTCTTAAAGGATCCTGCAACCTTAGAGAGGTACAGGTAAAGTTTATATAGGATAAAATGCAATAAAACATATGTCAAATATGCTAACTAGGGGATTCAGGGTAGGATTAGGGAGTGGTTAGGGAGGGGTCAGTTCTCAACTGAAACTCAAGATAAGAAAAGTCCCATTATTCAAGAGAGTATCTGGTCCCAGACATCCTGGGCCCAGTGATAACAAACAGGAAGAATACTGATCAGCTCTATCTGGTCCTGGAATTTGCTGACACAGGAAGGGGTGTTTTTAGTTCACTCAGAGAGAAAAAGATTAATTTAGGTTTTTGGCCCTTATTGGGGCTCAAGTGATCTTAAATGATTATCAAGGGACAATGTTTCTGAGGCTAGGGAGAAATTGGGGCCCAAGTACAAGCACCCAAACATAAGCACCCAAGCACCCCAACACTTCCTTTGAGCCATTCTGGGAAGAATTTTTTGGGTGCTCAGTAGTTTCAGTCATGTCCAACTCTTCGTGACCCCATTTGGATTTTGGGGTTGTTTTTTTGTAAAGACACTAGAGTAGTTTACCATTTCCTTTCCAGCTCATTTTACAGATGAGGAAACTGAGGCAAACAGGGTTAAGTTATTTGCCCAGGGTCACACAGCTAGTGAGTGTCTGAGGTTCTATTTTAACTCAGGTCTTCCTGACTCCAGGCCCAGCACTCTATGCGCTGGGCCACCCAGCTGACTTTTAAAATAAAAGAGTCTCAAATGCATTCTCTAGTAAATCCTTGTTAATTTGTTGTACAATAATTTCATAACCATTCAGATTATATTACAAACACAAACTATTACATACTTGTGTTTGTAATATGAATGACCAAAAGCATTTACTAAATGGAGTAAATGTGAAATGTTTAAACATAGAATGTTTATGAAAGGAGGAACAAGGAAAGGAAGAGGAACTAGCTTTTATTAAGCACCTATTATATTCAGACACTATGCTAAGTGATTTAAAATAGTATCTCATTTATCTTCACAACAGCCTTGGGAGGTAGGTGGTGTTACTATTATCCCTATTTTTACAGATGAGAAAACTGAGCCAGACAGAAGTTGAGTGAGTTGCCTAGGGGTCACTCTGGTATTAAATGCCTGAGGAAGGATTTAAACTCAGGTCTTCCTGACTCCAGGCCTCAGCACCATACCACCTCGATGCTTCTGATGAAGCTCAGAGGTCATTCAGTACATACTTCTCTTTTTATAAATGAGAAAACAGAACTGGGGGGAGGAGGGTGGTATAGATGGAGTGAGTGTTCCAAGTCCTGTATACAGGCAAGTGACAATGCTAAGAAGTTTCCTTCCTTGTAAAATGAGAAGGGTTACACCCTGCGCCCTCCAGTATCCCTTCCAGATCTACGGCTAGAATCCTACACACGGCTGAGCCCTGGCCTCTTGAATCTCATCCCAGTGATGTTTCTCCTGTGCCTGTACCTCACTGACTTCCTCAAGTTGGTGGTGGAAAGCCAGGCATCCATTTTAAAACAGCACTTCAGAAAAAGTCATTTGCATTCAGACTATGAATGTGTTCATTAGGAATGATCTATTTATGCAAACCCTTACAAAGGAAGATAGCCCCAGCCTGCAAACCCTTACAAAGGAAGATAGCCCCAGCCTGCAGTAAATCCAACAAGCATTAAGAGCCTACCATGTGCAATCAATCAACAAGACTTTATTGAGCACTTACTATGAGCCAAGCACTATGTGGCACTATGCTAAGTGATGGACAGATGAAATAATCCTTGCCCTCAGGGAGCTTACATTCTATCAAGGAAAACAATATGTACACATGTAAGTATATACAAAATTACAAGAGTAATGGCTAACATAACTTTACAAGCATTACCACATTTGATCAAAATAAGCATACAGGGGCAGCTAGGTGGCGCAGTGGATAGAGCACCAGCCCTGGAGGACTTGAGTTCAAATATGACCTCAGACGCTTGACACTAGCTGTGTGACCCTGGGCAAGTCACTTAACCCCATTGCCTAGCCCCCAAAATAAATAAGTATACAAAATAAATGCAAAGTTGTGGGGAGACAGGGGGAGGCACTAGCAGCTAGAATGATCTAAAAAGGTTTTGAGTATGTTGGGGCTGAGCTTTGAAAGAAACTAGAGATTCTAAAATGCAGTGGTGAGGAGGGGATGCTTTCTAGGCAGGGGGGCAGTGTGTGCAAAGTCATGGAGGTAGAAAATGAAATGTTATGTGTAAGGGAAAACAAGAAAGTCAGTTTGCTTCACTGAAGTGAATGAAAGTGAGTAATATATAATAAGACTGGAAAGGGAAGTTCTGGAGTCAGGTTATAAAGAGTTTTAAATGCCAAGCATAATTTGCATTTAATCCTAGAGGTGATTGAGAACCACTGGAGTTTATTAAACAGGGTAAGGACATGGCCAGGCAGCTGTGTGGAAGATGGAGAGAGGAGAGACAAGTCAGGGAGACAAATTAGGGTATTATTACAGTAATTTAGGGGAGAGATGATGGGGGACAGCTATTGTGGTGGGCATATGTGTGGGGATAAGAGAAGGTGCTAGATACTGAAGATACCAAAAACAAAATTGTCCCCACCTTATGTTCTCCCAGGCAGGGCAGGGGGGGAGGGGTATAACATATACACAAATAAATATATAATTTGACAAGAGAGATTATTACCAGCAGAGTGATCTGAGAAAGTTTCACAAAAAGATCACACCTCAGCCAGACCTTGAAAGAAGATAAGTTATATGTAAGGAGTAGAAGTGAGGAGAGGGTATTAAAAGCAGAGACGGCAGCCTTTGCAAAGATGTGGAAGTAAGAGATGAATGAATGAATATTAAGTTCAAGAAACTGCTAATATTCCAGTTTGACTGGGATATAGAACGTATGAAGGAAAGTGACGCAAAACAAAACCAGGCAGGTTGGTTGGAGCAGTATTTTGGAACTCCTTAAATGCCAAAGAGAGCCACCGGCTGCTTTGGGGCAGGAGAGTAACACGGGCAGACGTGTTTCTTAGGAAGACTGTTTTGGCTGCTGTGTGAAGAATAAATTGGGGAGAAGAGACTAAAATCAGGAAAGCCAATTAGGAGTGTGTCTCAATAGGCCACATAGGAGGTAATGGGGGCTTAAACTAGGATAGTGACAACATAAATAAATGAAGAAATTGGATGTTTACAAGAAGCATTATGAATGACATAACTTGATTTGGATTTGACTGGAGTTGGGGAGAAGGGGTGAAGGAGAGGGAAAAGTCACTAATGATTGATTTTATTAGCCTGGATGACTAGGACAGAAATGCCTTTGATAAAAAAAAAGTTTGGAGGGACTAGAGTACCTAGATGAGTGTACAAGTGACCAAATGATGGATGGTTGGCATTGTTTTACATGTGTGTAAATATACCTATCCCTCTGTGAAAAACCTATGGGAGACCTTGGATGAAATCTTCCTCAGGTTCAGCAGGCCTAGATGGATTGGTTGTGATCTGTGTCACTGGAAGGAAAATCTATATTGAAAAGATTTGTAATGGAGTTATGTGTGTGTGTGTGTACACACACACACACACACACACACACACACACATATATATATAAAGAGATGGATATATGCCATGCAGATAACATATATTTGTGTGGTAGTGGCCATATAGTATATGCCCCAGTGATGGTTAAATGACTGACTCCTATTTACATAATGTTGCCAATGCCAACTATCTGACAGAAAACAAAGCTACCATATAGATTCCTTAAAACAGAACAAAAGAAAATACTAGCAGCCTAAATCTGGAGTCAGCAGCCTGAGTTTTAAATCCCAGCTCTATTTATGTGACCTTTGCCTCTGGACCTGTTTCTTCATCTAAATAATGAAGGAGGTTGGCCATATAACCTCTCAATTCTTGCCACCTCTAAATCTATAATCCAATGGTGCTATGACCACCAATATGGTGGGATCCATCAATCAATTGATCAATATGCCAGGTGCTTGGATCCAAAAGCAAATGAAATAGCCCTTGCCTCCAGGGAGCTTACACTTAAATACATGCACATATAAATAAGTATATGCAAAATAAACACAAGGTGATATTTTTGGACTAAGGGCACTAGCAGCTAGGGAAGGAATCAGGAAAAGTTTCATGTAGAAGGCATCTTTGGAAGCATTACCTATGGAATGAAAGAGCATATGAAATGTTCTTTTCCATGGCATTTTAGTAGGCATGGCCACAATGTATTGCATCCAAACACTTCCTTCATTCACACAGTTATGCCTCAGTTCAGCCTTCATCACTAGATTATTTCAACCTAATTGGTCCCCCAGATCAAGTCTCCCCTCTACTCCAATCCATCCTACACAGATGCCAAAATGATTTTTCTTAAGCACAGATCTAACCATGTCACTGACCTACTCTAAACTTAAGTCTAGTGACTCTCTATCACGTCCAAAATAAAATATAAACTCGGCTGTTTAGCTTTTAAAGCTTTTCACAACCTGGCCCCAACCTATCTTTCCAGCCTGATTATATATTACCCCCTTCTCATGCCCTGTAATGCAAGCAAACTGGTTCTCTCTCTGTTCCTCACACAATTAATTGGCTTCATCTCCCATCTCTGTATTTTGCACTGGCCATCTCCCATAACTGGAAGGCGCTCTGTCCTCCCTTCCACCTTATAGAATGTCTTTAAGATGTGGTTCAAGAGCCACTTTCTACACCATAGGAAGTCTTTCCTGACTCCCCACACACCACTGCTATTTTGTATTTATTTATAGTTCTTTTCTTTATTCTATATATATATATATATATATATATATATGCGTACTTGTGCTGTCAACCCCTCAGAACATAAATTCCTTGGGGGGGGGGAATTGTTTCATTCTTTGTATCCACAAGAAATAAATGCTGATTGATTGACCGATTGACTAATTGGTATGTCTGCCTGAAACAGCCCTCCAGCTTCTAGGGACAGGAAGAAGGGAAATGTCTGGGATACCAAGTCCATATCCTAAAAATAGAGAGCGTTCAAGGCCGGGCGCATCCGAACAAATGCTGCTGGCAGCGGCAGCTGCTCCCGGTAGACAGCGTTTTTCCAATTCGTGTCCGCAAAAAGTGGTAGAGGGAGTCCGATGAATTTTAATAAAGCACACAAAGCTGATTGGGGTGGGGGAGAAATAAGTGCACCCCCTCCTCCTTCGCCTTCCCTGTCTGCCCCTGGCTCCTGCCGTGACCTAGTCGGGAGCATATCTCCACCGTTCGGTCTGGGGTAGCTGCTCGGGGGCAATCTGTCTGTACTCGCTCTAACTTCAGTAAAGGAGACGTGTGATTGGCTGGAGGGTCGATGTGTACGGGGACAGGCATCACAATCCCACCCAATCTTCCCCTTCGCTACTGCAGGATGCAGGGGGGATGGGTGGTGGGTCTGAAGCCCCGGCTTGCTTTGTTTCCAGGAATTCTGTCAAAATCTTGCTTTTCATTTCCCGACGATTTGCTGCTCTTGTGTTTGTCGAGCTTTCGGTCCCCAGAGAGGCATTATTTTTTCATGACAGATGAAAGTTCTAAGAGCATATTCTGTAGAAGAGTGGAGGGGATGGGGGAGGAGGGGGAGACAGAACTTAACTTAAAGGACTTTTTAAAGATTCCTCCCCCTCCCCCCTCGAACCTCCTCACCTCAAATACTACCCTAGTCTCCCTGTGAGTGCAACCGGGATTCCAGCGAGCCGCAGTTGAGCCAATCGTTGAATTTTTAGCCTTTTTACTTTCTCTGTTTTGTAACAAAAGCTAGACTCTAGCTTTTGTGTTAACCATATTAAAACCTGATAGTTTCACGGTGTGAAATGAAAACTGCCTGTCTTCCACCAAACATCCGGACCAAAGAGTCAAAGCTAAAAGGCCTACCTAAAACCTTTCGATTAGTAGTCAAAAAGCAATGTCAACTGAAACATGTTATTCACCTTTAGACATAGGGTTGATGGATGGGCTCAGAACGAAGCTTGAAGCATATTTTTTTCTTACTTTCTTTAACACGGCAAATTCGGGGAAATTGTTTTGCATGATTATACATATTTGTAACAAGGTTCCCCCCCCTCCCTTGGCTTCTCAGTGGGGGGGTGGAGAACAGAGGGAGAAAATTTGGAACTGAAAAGAAAATTTAATTTAAAAAATTTAATGTCAAGGATCACAGTTTTGTGTTTTGGTTTTTTTTTTGGGGGGGGGTTGCCTTCTATTTTCACAATAGAAACTATAAGTTGGATCTTACAGAACTAAAAGGAAATCTACCAAATAAGGGGATTGGACTAAGTAACATCTACAATCCCTTCCAGCTTGTTGTATGAGCTGATTATTTTGAGCAGAAAAAGATCTAATCCAAAAGCCTCTCCTGCCTCCTTTTCTAGCTTATGGGGAAGCTATAACCCCTGACTGTAATAGGAAGAATATACAGAGGTTGAATTTTGTGGGAGGTAGCAGATCTCTGGTAGCTAAATGAATTTGGCTGTTATTTCACTTATTTAGGTCTCTGGCAAAAATGTGCAGGCAAATCTCTGCTCCACAGGACACCTAAGAAAGGGAAAGAAATTATTTGGAAAGTTCTTTTTGTGAAAGGGCACTGATATTACATGTTTCTTTTTATTATTGCTAGTGTCAGTGGTCGTAATGGTGATAGTAGCAGCAGCAGCAGTAGTAGTAGTAGTAATATTTATATGTTTATTATGTGCCAGTACTGCACTAAGTGCTTTACAATTATTATCTACCCTGAGGGGTAGGTGCTCTTATTATACCCATTTTACAGATGACACAAATGGAAATTATGTACATTTACAGCTAGTAAGTGTCCAAGGATGGATTTGAATTCAGATCTTCCTGACTCAGAGGCCCTGTCCCCTGTTACCTAGCTGCCTCACTAAATAATAATAAACAGGAGGGATGAGGGGAGAGCAGAATACTTGAAGAGCATAGGAGCATAGCAGCAATGAAGAAGATTTGAAAAGAGGAAAAGGACTGATCAGCCTCATTCTCTTCTCTAGCTTTTTGGGACCTAAACATTCCTTTCCAAGGCTTAGCCCAAACCATTAAGGAAATCCACTGCAGTGTCTAAGAAAAGATCATTGTTAATACAATCTTTAGTCACCAAACTTCACAAAGTTGACAAGTGACCTCTCCCACCTTGAGTTATAGCCCTTAGAGTAAAGAGAGGGACAGGTTAAGTTCTTCTGGAATCCAAAAGATTGAATGAAGTTGGCAGAGGGTTTAAATCAAGGAGTAAATCAAAAGAGATTTGGAATAAGGAGGCATGCTTTTGAATTCCTGACCTACCACAATACCTGCATGATCTTAGGCAAGTCACTTAACTTTTCTGGGCTTCAATTATTTCATCTGTATAAAGAGAGGATAGGACTAGCGCGTGGCCACTAAAGTTGCTCCCAGCTCTAAATCTGTGATCCCATGATCCTAGCTGATAGCCCAGGCGAGACAGAATAGTATAGTGAAAAGAGAACTGGACTTTGCAGCAATAGAACTCAATCCAAATTCTGCTTCTGATACTTACCAGCTGTGCTACTTTGAGCAAATCACTTCACCTCTGTGCCTCAATTTCCTAAACAATGGTAATATTGCCACCTGCCATTCTTACTTCACAATACTATTGTATGGATTACATGAGATAACATATGTAAAATACTTTGCAAATCTTAAAGTGTTACATAGAGAGATATATGCCACTTAAAATAATGGAGTGAGATCAAAAGCTGATTCTTTTTAAGGAACTCTGATTTGGAATTTTGATTTAGTATTTATTCCATCGAATAGCCTAAAGACTAATAAGCAGAAAATTGGCAGAAAAAATGGACATTCATCCGTGTCTTTCCTGAGCATTATCTCATTGTAAAGACAATATGTGTGTCACTGTATCAATCACTTTTGGTGGAGGGAAAGGTCTGGACCTGTGATTTTATTGGCTAAAGGAACTGTCAGCATGCAAACCCCCTCGTCATTGAGGATCATCTGTAAATTATTGTCTTAGAGGGCAATCTAGGGGCAACAATAGGTTAAATTACTTGCTTAGAGTAATACACCCCCTGGATGTGAGAGACAGAATTTGAACTCGAGTCTTCTTGACTCCAAGGATGTTCCTCAAGTTACTACCCCACACTGCCTCTCATTAACGCTTATTATCCTTTTGCCTCCTAATTTTTGTAGCAAAGATATTGGTCAAACTTAAGTATATCTAAAAATAAGGAAGCACTCCCAAAAACTTGGAATTATTGAAGATAGAAGAGGGTTTCCAGGATAGATCATTTGTTCCTTCTCTGAAGAGATTTAAAATGTCAGTGGATACCCACCTGGCTGTAATGATATAGGTCCACACTTGTGTCAGAGACTGGGACTAAATGACTTCTGGAGGTCCTATCTGCCTTGTAATTAGATAGACTCACTCAAAGGTGGAATGGCACCTACTGCTGGGGTCTTAAGGGCTGAAAATCCAGGAGTGGAATGTCTCAGTCAAGAGATAAGCCTATCTCTTTGACACTCAGTTTAAAATGCCTTTTTGAAGATTCCAGTAATACAACTTACTATTTTCTCATATAGAGGTCCTTAAGGCATTTCTCAGAACTTATGCTCATGTTTGCCCAAATTTTGCATGGTGTCCATATGTCATTATCTGATGCCATCAATTCTACAGCATATTTCTCAAGGGTACTACTGGTTCATTCCAAATAATGGAAAATGCCAAGCTAATGTTCTAAGTAGACATAAAGCACTTATGGGCTATTATTAATGGCAGATTGACATTTATCTTACAAAGCTTTCAGGCATTTTTAGAAAACATGATTAAAACCCTAGTGATTAATTAACATCCAGTTCTGTTGACTGCTTTGCAATCTATTCTTGAAATCCAATTTACATCTTGTGCAATCTTCACCCACCATGGCCCACAGGTCAGATTTTGAACTAGTACAGTCATCTCAGGCTAAATTTTCTGGACTGTGTGGTTAATGATCTTGGCTGTCTAACAACAACAAAGAAAATGGGTTTTCAGAACCTTTATTTCCAAATAGTGTTTTAGTCCTGAGTGAATTACAAACATAGCATGAATGAAACTGAATACTTTCTGCTTGCCTTGTTCCATAGAGGTCACCACAAAGCACTAAATGGTAGTCACTAACAAAAACTCTCTCTTTGTTTTTCGGTAGGATTTTTTTTTTGCCCTATTTAGATCTAATTCACTTGTTAGCTGTCATTTCTAATAATAATAGCTCACATCTGTGTAGCATTTTATTGTTTACAGACTTTCCTCATAAAACCGCTTATTTTTCCCTTTAGACTAGGCCATCCTATCTTGCCCAGACTAGAAGGGAAGCAACCATTGGTCCATCTAGGTGCTGATTAGCACAGTAGCTTTAACCTATGGGCAGTCCACCTCTCCTTAGGCAACCTGGTGTCCGTCCCAGGGAGCTCACTATAGCCCAGCTGCAGTTCAGAACTCCCAAGGTCAAGAGATCCAGCAACCTCAGTCTCCTCAGTAGCAGGGATTATAGGAATGTGCCACCACTTCCGGCAAAGACCCTTTGAGGTAAGTGATGAAATATTATTACTCTTTTTTTAATAATAATAAACTTGAAGCCCAGAGAGAGGAAGTGACTTGACCAAAGTGATATAACTAGAAAGTTGCAGATCCTGGACTGGAAAGTAGGCATTCTATTTTCACTTTTCACGTGCTTTTTCAGTGAATATGGGGTGTTATGGGTGTTTGGAGTGTTCAGGAAGGGCTAGCATCTCTGGTGTGAGGGCTTGCTGAGCCCCTTTCAGGGTTGTTCATCCACCTTTGGTGTCCACCTGTCACCCAACTCTCCCCTGTGGTTCCAAGAAGCTGTGGCATGGGCATCAGTAAAACCATCTTGGCAGATGGGCTAAACCAGTTTGAGGGTAACTGCAGGCCTTAAACCCCTCAGTGAGTGAGGGGAATGCCTACCCCAAGCATGGAAAGACACCTTCTAGTAAAATTAGTGGCCAAGAACAATTCGTTCCAATGGCCAAGATGGCTGAAGTGGGTCTTGTGGAGTGCTTAAAGCTTGGTCAGAT
Organism: Phascolarctos cinereus; assembly: GCF_003287225.1. Taxonomy (NCBI): domain Eukaryota; kingdom Metazoa; phylum Chordata; class Mammalia; order Diprotodontia; family Phascolarctidae; genus Phascolarctos; species Phascolarctos cinereus. The sequence continues at coordinate 175,545,787 of NW_027555958.1, forward strand.
ATCAAAGATGCCAAGGTCATCCACTGCATCTCAGGCCATTTCCAGTCATCTTAACTGGAACATCTTAACAAAGTCCTGCAAGAGTGAGGCTGATGACTCTGTGAAACTCTTCCTCATTTAAATCCAATTCATGAACAAATCAAGACATCGCCTAGATGTCATTGGTCCTCTTCAAAAACAAAGGATGGGGCAGCTAGGTGGTGCAGTGGATAGAGCAATGGCCTTGAAGTCAGGAGGACCCAAGTTCAAATCTAGCCTCAGACATATAATACCTATTATTCTTGAGGTTTTTTTGTCTCTGTTTTATTTTGCAACATAGTAATATGGAAATGTTTTGCATGATTGTACATGTTTAATCTATATTAAATTGCTTACCTTCTCAAGGAGGAGGGAAAGAAAATAGAATTCAAAAAAATTTTGATGAACATTAAAAATGTTTTGTTTACATGTAATTGAGAAAAAAAGATTAAAATTAAATGAACAGTTAAAAAGTTTTCAAAGAAAAAAACTAAAAGGTGAAAGCAAAAAAAAAAAAGAGGTGCCATCTTTGTTTCAGTGTAGTGCCCCTAGAGATTCCTACTACTTTGAATAGCTACTCATGGTCCTGACAATGGTTCTATAATTTTCCCTAAGCCTTCCTTCCATCAGATCCATTCTCTTTTAACATAGACTGAATTTAAAAAAGAAATCAATCTCCTTTTAAAAATCACTCATGGACCTCTTCAGCTGAGTAACAAACCAAAGGATAGAATCAATGCTCCTGACTTCTCTTAAAATATGTCTTGAAAGTTAATTTGAGACAGATCATTACCAGCTTGGGAAAGAAACAGGGAAAGAAAAAGAGAATTCAGGGAGGAAATCGAGAGAGGAGAAGAATCAGTACTAAAAAGCATCAAATGAAGTATTAAACCAGACTATTCGTAAGTAGTGTAGTGTGTATATGTGCAAATGTCTAATATTTAAAGGTTCTTTTTAAAGTTCTTTTTGTCCAAACATCGTCTTTGAGAAGTGATTCTGATATATTATTACCATACTGAATTGTAGGTTTCTTTGGTAGCTTTCTGTTCTGTGTAAGGGGTGTGGTTTAACTACTTCCCACAATGCCTTAACCCATTTACAGATGGATCACCACTTTGTATCTCTGGATGCAAAGTTTAATGGTTCCAGAGGTAGAACCAAACCGCCAATATGTCTCTCAGCTTTTAAAACAAAATAAAACAGAAACTATGTTTAAAAATCAAATAAAAAAAATAAAATGCTACATAATGTTGAAAGGATTTGCCACAAAAGCAAAAGGAGATGAAGATGAGAGACATTATATGCTTTCCCGAGGTCACACCTAAAATAAAAGCCTGCCTGTGAGATGTATCCAGATCCTCAAACATGTTGTATTATCAGCCCTATCTTATTGCTTCCATGAGTACTTGTTGTATGTCTTGTTTTCAGAGGACTAATGACATCACAGGGTGATGACTTGCCTGTGAATTGGATTTAAGTGAGGCAGAGTTGCACAAAGTCATCAGTTTCAATCTCCCTCCCACAGTCATCAAAGTCCAGTGGCAGGACAAGAGTCAAGATGACTGGAAATGGCCTAGGATGCAGTGGATAACCTTGGCATCTTTGATATCTGACCAAGCCTTAAGCACTCCACAAGACCCACTTCAGCCATCTTGGCCATTGGAACAAATTGTTTTCATCCACCCATTCCACCAGGGGTTATCTTCACATGCTTGGGGTAGATATCCCCCTAGTTCACTGAGGGGTTCAAGGCCTGTCAGTTACCCTCAAACTGGTTTAGCCCATCTGACAAAATGATTTTACCAATGCCCATGCTACAGCTTCTTGGAGTCACAGATGTGAGTTGGGTGACACCAAAGGCAGATGAGAAACTAAAGCTAAAAAAGCCCTCACACCAGAGTTGCTAGTCCTCCCTGAACATCCCATGAGTAGTACTAATTACAAGAAAGTCAGCTCCCCAGAACGAAGGGAAGATGTTCCTTTGTTGCAGAGATGGAAGGCTATGGATGTGAAATATTGCATATAATATGAGACTTGGTGTATATGTTTGTTAATTTCACTGAACTTTTTTTGTAACAAGGAATGGCTCACTGGGTAGGGGAGGAGGGCTATATTCAGAAATTAAAGTAATATAAAAACAAAAAGTGATAAAAATGTTTTGAAAAGTTAAAAAAAAAAGGAAGGAGGAAAGAAAGAAGTATGCTCTATGAGCCACTCTCCTAGGAAAGGAAAGAAGGAGCAAAGAAAATTGTCTTGCTAAATATACAAGTATAAGCAGAAATAAATGGCCATTCACAGTGTGTTCAACTGGGATTACTATCAATAGTCTCTAGGTGGCAGAAATCATCCAGTGATGTAGACAGACATTAATTCCAAGGCATTTGCTATACGTATAATATTCTGAGCAATTGGATAGAGCAGATAAGAAATGGGTTATTCTTAGTTAAGGGAAGGGTCTCAGGAAAACCCAGATCCACTGAAAGTTCCCCAAGGTTTAAAAAAAGAACACTAGAGATGACTCTATTTCAGTGACAATATGATCTTGAAATCTATGGTATGGCAGAAAGAACTCTGGATTTGGAGTCAGAAAACCAGAAGTAAAAGTTGTCATGCCTGCCTTCCTCCTGGGGAAATCAGGAATAGAAGAGGTAGCTGAAGATACTCCAGACATAGAAAAAAGCTCAACTCATAGCTTACTTAAGATGCCTATGTACCACTCCCTTTCTGATTAAGCTTAGAAAAATTTTCTACCAAGACAGAGGAAACTGGGTACAATCTTTAAAATCTGACCTTGCCACTTACTAGCTTTATGAGCTTGGCATAATCACAATCTCCCTGAGCCTCTGTTTTCTTCATCTGTCAAATGGGAATAATAGCTACCTACCACACTGGACTATTGGAATGATTAAATGATTAAATTGGAATTTATATATATATATATATATATATACATGTATATATATATATATGTATATATGTATATATATATATGTATATATATATACATGTATATATATATATGTACATGTATATGAAAGCATGTTGTAACCACAAAGCACTATATAAATATGAGCTATCATTATAAATCAGCAAGAGACATTAAGCTTGGTGTAAAGATGAAATCATTAAGATACAAAAGATAGGGAAAATAATTTTAATAACTTACATTTCTGTAGTACTTTAAGTTATAAAGCACCTTAAATATAATATTTCATTTATGAGTTTAATCTGGGAAATTCAGTTCCTATCAAATGATATTTATTTTAAAATCACAGTATGAACTGATAGTGATGCAAAGAACAATTCCACATCCTGTGACACTTCCAGATACTTCCTGCCTTGGGAAGTGAGGGAATTGGACAAGATGGCCACTAAGTCAGGCCTCTCCTAACTCTAAATCTATAATCCAATGATTCATGTCTTGGGAGCATCACAATAATGGAGCTTCCTTATCTAATTGTATCTTAGAGGGCAGAACTTGTCTAATACTCCTCTTGTCTAATGTCCAGGTCAAAGGCAAAAAGGGCTTTCCTTTCTCTCTTTTGCTTTAAAATAAAGGAAACTCATTTCTTTTTATTTTTAAAAACTTACTAAATCTTTATTGTGAAATATTTGTAAAAGATGGTTTTAAGATGCAGAGATATTCAAATGGTATGGCTTCTTGCTCATATACACACTCCTTTTTCTATAAGACTAAGGCAACTCAGGTAGATGATTCCACAAAAAGATACACGTTCTCCCTCCCATCTCTCTCCCTCTTCTCCCCACCCCTTACCACAACACCATGCCTTATCAGACAGAAGATGTGAAAAGGTAGCCCTGGGGAAGACGATGGAGAAAGTGTGAATTTGGGGTACCATCAGAGCACCCAAGTGTGGTGACAGCTACACGAGCAGGCTATAGTTCACATGAGCAGGGGCCTGTTGATCTTTACTTGCCATTGACATTCTGCGCCCAGTGCCTGGAGGTAGAGGTGGAGAGCTGGAGGCACTGTCAGCTCCCCAGTGCTGGATGTCAGAGACAGAGCTATGCTGGGAAACTCTGGATAGGAAGCTGGCTTTGCGGCTGCCTGGATGAGATTCTCCCTCTGCTGAGTCAAAACACTCTCTCACGCTGTCCCTACTGGTCTTGCAGTGAGTTGGCAGGTCTATTGAGGACCTGGTTGGATTCCAAAGACTCTGGGGCTGCTCCCCAGGATGTAGCATGCACGAAGTGCAGTTGGCAAGGTTGCACAGCTGTGGTCTGGAAAAAATGTCCCCCCTGCTGAAGGAGGATTGTGGGTGCTGTCCGTGGTGCTGATGTTTGCACAGCTGAAAGTGCTGGACACAACAATCAAGGTCCTGGGGACAAACAGAGCTGAACTGGAGCACTCTATGATACTGATCCCTCCTGGACCAGTTCTTTTTGCTAGGTGGAGATGCTCCCTCAGTGTGGTTGTGCTGATTGGGTTGCCAAGCTGGCTTATGTTCTGTATTATCAATCCCAATTACTTGTTGCTCTGGCCAGATGTGTTGAACAGGCTGGAACAAAGGAATGCTCTCATGCAATAAAGAGTGAGTTATACAGGGCTGGGTCCCTGAATTTCGATTTGAGTGGCAAGGTCCCCTTTCAGTCTCCCTGCTAGACCCTCCATATAATACCTTCATGATTTTCCTGATTCCCAGGTGAAATATTTCCAAAATGTTAAGGAACAAGGAGATAGCTGCTATGCTATGCATGAACAACATGAAAATGGTTTTCTCTGTGGGCCTGGACACAAAACAGTCCACTGAATTTGGACAAGGAAATTGACTGCATTTGTAAAGGGGGTGCATTTGGAACCCATAGAGCATATACTGTCCTATCATGAACCCTACTTCCAATACAGATCTGGTTAAGATATGCAGTATATAAGTACGTAGCAGGCATCCTTTCAAGGGTGCCTTGTATACCTTCCTCTGTTCCTCTAATCTCCTCAGTTCCCTCTCTATTCTTTGGTACTCCTCCTGGTCAATCTCAGGTTCCTCCAGTTGGGCTCGAAGTTGTACTTTCTTCCTCTGCCTCTCCTTTTCAAAGGCCCTGAGTCTATAAAGTGCATGGCCCATATATACCAGAGAGGGAGAAGATACAAAGATGATCTGTAAAACCCAGTACCTGATCAAAGAAATGGGGAAAGCACCGTCATAACAGATGTTGCTGCAGCCAGGCTGTTGGGTGTTACAGGTAAATGCTGACTGTTCGTCATCCCAGACATCCTCTGCTGCCACTCCAAGCACCAGCATCCGGAATATGAACAGGATGGTCAGCCAGATCTTCCCCACTAGGGTTGAATGGAAGTGGACTTCCTCCAGAATGCTGCCCAACAAGTTCCAGTCTCCCATGTTCAAATATTTGTGTCTGTAACACACATAAATTCACAGAATAACAGTACTCACAAAAAGGCAGCATGCTGCAGTAGAAAATGTAACATGGTCTCAAATATCACACAGAATGTTAAGGTCTATTATAGTTCTAATATTTTGTGATTTCTGATTAATGAAACAAGCTATTTGCCAGATGGAGGTATATGTCATTATAAAACTCTTCAAACAGGGGAATTATTAGAAAATGTATTTCTACAAATATCCTGGCATTCAAGGCCCTCTGAAATCTAGTCCAATCCAGCTTTCAAATTTCACCTCCTACTATTCTCCATCATGAACCCTGCACTTTGGCTTTACTAGAACATTTGCCATACCTTCCAAATATTCCTGGCTCTGTGCCATTGGTTGCTAAACTCATCTATCTTTGATGTCTTCCTTTATCTGAATCCTGCCCACTCTTCAAAGAGTTTAATTCCCACCTCGTCAGTGAAGTCTTTCCTGACCACCTCCCAGCCCATAGCTCATGATCCCCTGACATTACGAACTGTGGTCAACATCCCTTATTTTTAAATTATTACGTACTAACTCATAATCAATTAGTTATCTTTTTATTGGTATGTCTGGTCTCTCCAACTAAGCTATAGGCCCCTTAAGGGGAAAACTGTCATTCTTCTTTGTATCCTCCATGAGACCTAATACAGTGCCTTGCCGTTCCTAGCTACCTGCCAAATATTTGTTGACTGATTTTCCCCTTCATACTTGAGCCATCTACTCGGTTTCATAATTAACATATTCATTAATCAGGAGGGAAGGAAATATACTAGTTTCCTACGTATTAGTGACAGTTTTTATGAAAAGTCTAGTGCTATGAAAAGGCTAGGAAATAGAAAAGAAAGAGTTTGTATAGTTGGAGAGGCAATGATTTACATGCCTGTGACTTGAATTTCAATGTTGGAGTCATATTTTATTCTTTAATCTAATTTATTCTCTCCCCACCCCCAATCATATCCAAACAGAAGATTTGGTTGCTGGTCTCAGCTTTGTGACTGGCTCTGTGACTATAAGCAAGTCATTCCACTTTTCTGAGTTTCAGTTTCCCCATCTGTAACGTGAAGAAATTGGACTAAATGACTGAAGGTCTCTCATGCTCAGATTAGATTAGCAGTACAAGTAGTATAAGCATATGGAGCCACAAAAAGGAACAATAGACATAGGACTGGATCAGTGCAGATGTTTTAGTAATGGAAGCTGTGGAAGATTCATTGGCTCATTCCAAAGAGATGAGAACATGATGTGTTTCTCCAGAAAAATTAGGAAGTTTGAGCAAATTCAATGTCTATAGGAGATGTGCTTGAAGGAGCAGCTAACATTTTGCTTAATTAACAAAGTCTACTAAAATCTAGGAAGGTGAAATTCAATAAGGATAAATGTAAAGTACTACACTTGGGTTCAGAAGACCAGCTTCACAAGATCAGGAAGGTAGGACTAGGTAAAAGTTCCTCTGAAAAAAGATAGAGGGTTTTAATGGACTGTAAGTCAATAATATGACAACTCAGTCTCCTTTACTGTATCATCATCCATTTTACACTCTCTCCTATTCTCTATATGCTCTCTCTCAGTGATCACATCTGTTTCTATGTCATCTCTATGTAGATCACTCCCAAATCGATACATCTAGCTTTCATCTCTCTCCTGTGCTACAACTATGCATCTCCAACTGCCTGCTAGACTTCAGATGGAAGCCACAAAGGCATCTCAAACTCAACATAGCTAAAACAGTACTCATTATCTTCCCCAGTAAAATCTACCCCTTCTCCTACTTTCTCTATGTCTCTTCAGGACACCACCATTCTTCTAGTTACTCAGGTTCAAAACCTAGGAGTCACCTATGACTCTCTACTGTATCTCTCCATCCTTTTATATTTAACAAGTCCAGAGGCAGCTGGGTGGGGCAGTGAATAGATCACTGGGTCTGGAGTCAGAAAGACCTGAGTTCAAATCTACCCTAAGACACCTACTAGCTGTGTGACTCTGGACAAGTCATATAACTGTTGTCTGCCTCAGTTTCCTCAAACATAAAATGGGGATAACTATAGCACCTACCTCCTGGGGTTGTGTAAAAATCAAATGAGATAACATCTGCAAAGCACTTAGCGCTGTACCCGGAACATAATGGGTGCCTGTTTCTTTCCTTTCTGTTAATTCTACTTTTACATGGCATATTTATCTCCTCTCTACTTACACAGCCATCACCCTACTTCAGGTTCTTATCAGCTCTCATCCATACTATTGCAATGTTCTTTTCATTGGTGCTCCTGACCCCAGTCTCTTTCATCTCCAATCCATCCTCAACACATAGATTTTTAAAAATTAATATTCTTAAAGCACAAGTCTGGCCATGTCATTCCCCTGCTCAAAAAGCTTCAGTGGTTTCCTAAGATAACATACAAACTCTTCTGTCCAGAACTTAAAACTTCTTACAATCTTACTGCCATCTATCACTATAAATTGATATCACATTACTTCCCTTCTGCACTCTACATTCCAGGCAAACTGGCTTACTTATTAGTAATATATTTCATTAAGCCTTGCCTCTCTGTCTTTGCATAGGCTATCCTCTATACCTGGAATGTTCTCTTTCCCATGACCATCTTATAAAAGCTCCCTTCAAAGTACACTGTCTCCTAAAGAGAATCTTTACAAATTTTTCCAGTTGTTAATTTTCTTCCCTCTCCAAAAGTAGTTATTTTGTATTTAATATATATATGTATGTATGTATGTGTATGTATGCATGCATGTATATGTGTGTATACATACGTGTGTGTAAATGTACACATATATGTGTTATACTTAACTGTTAGCATGTTTTCCCTGAATAGACTATAAACTCCTGGGGAATGTTTTTTTTTCTTTGTATCCCCAGTGCCTACCACAGTTTGTGGCACATAGGAGGCACTCTGCAAATGCTCACTGAATTGACATGCAGCAAAAAAGAAAAATTAGTGCAATTTTAGGCTTCATTAAGAAAGGCATAGCACCCATAATGAGAGAGGGCATAGTCTCATTGTACTCTGAAGTACTGTGCTCAATTCTGGACAAGATATTTTGGGATAGACAAACTGGAGCATTTTGATAACACTATACAAAGATCTATTTGCAGGGGTTCTTAACCTGGGCTGTGTGAACTTATATTTTTAACAGTTTGATACCTATGTTTCAACACAATTGATTTCCTTTAAAATTATATGTATTTTGTTTAATACATTAAAAATGTGATCCTGAGAATGGGTCCATAGGTTTCACTGTACTGTCCAAGGAATCCAAAACACATACAAAAAGGTTAAGAATCTTTAAAGGAACCAGAGATGTTTTGCCTCAAGAAAAAAATGACTTAGAGAGGGATGTTATAGTTGTCCATAAGTATTTGAAGGGTTTTCATATGGAAGAGGAAACAGGCTTGTTCTGCTTGATCTCTTAAGGCAGAATTAGACTCTATGCTATCCATGAAAGTTGCACAGGAGCAGACTCAAATTTAATCTAAAGAAAAACTTCCTAAACAATTGGTACTGTCCCAAAGCAGAAGGGGCTGTCTCCAGAAGTGGTGAGTGTGACTCCTCAGTAGATGTTCAAGCATAGACTAGACCTTCACTTGGAGGTGACGTTATAAAGAGGATTCCTATTCAGGTACACGTTGAATTCTATAACCTGTAAGGTTCCTTCCAGCCCTGAGATTCTGTGAAATTTCCAAGGGGGAAAAGACATAAGCCATAGAACAACCCATACAAAGGAGGGTTTCTCTGAGCTTTCTGAAGTCAAAGCAATGTAAACCAGTATCTTGATAGACTTAAGTATAATAAGCAAAGAATTCAAAAAGGAGAGATAGAGGAGAAGCAGGAAAACACCATGAAAGAACACAGGAGTTAGAAACATAAATATGAGAATCAAGCTACTTCCTCTTCCCTTGAAAACATATAATTTTTTTTTCTCTTTCTCTCTTTTTTCTTGCTTTTTTTTTTGAACACACCTAATGCAGAAATTTGTTTTGCATGACTATTTGTAGTGGGTTTTGTTTTTGTGGTAGGTTTTAATTTTCTTGCCTTCTCAGTGGGCAAGGGAGGGGATAGAGAGATGAAGAAAATTTGGAACAACAAAAAAAAATTTTTTTAAAAGAAATAAATACTATCTAAGCAGTTCCATTTTTCCAAGAGGTCTTAAGTAAGGAGAGATGTTAATTTTGTAATAAATAAAGGATCTCTAACTGAAAAAAAAAACCATACAAGTTCTACATTCTCCCTGATTAAATGAAAGAAGGTAAAGCAGCTCTTCCCTTCCATAAATCCAACTAGGGTTCATAGGATCATAGCTTTAGATATGGAAGGGACCTCAATGGTCACCTAGTCCAATCTCCTCCATTTTACAGATGAGGAAATTGAGACCCAGGGAGGCTATATGACTGTGTAATAGAGCTTCACAGTTTTGCATATCATCTTTTTTTTCCCCTGTTCTTTGTATTACATATGGTAATGTTCATTTTTGCTAATATTTGTTAAGTTCAGAAATAAAAAAAAATTTTTAAAGGAAAGTATTACCAGTCTTAGAGTCAGAACATCTGGGATTGAGTCCTGGATCAGATTCTTTCTAGCTGTTAGCCCAGGCAAGTCATTTAGCTTTTCAAATTCTCATTTTCCTTAACTGCAAAATGGGATTCATAATACCTCCACCTTGCAGAATTCTTGTGAGCACAGAGCTCTATAAACTTCGTAGTAATATATAAATGTGAGTTATCATTGTTAGAATCAACTCTGGTTACAACATTTTTAATGTTTAAAGGACCAAGTGAGGTTCCTTCTAAGTATTTATCTTCTCCCAAGGAATAGCAAATCTTGATCTTTTATGGGATAATTACTTTCGGTGATTTTTTAAAAATTCATTCTTTGGTTTATCAAAAGATCTCCAGTGAGAGGACACATTCATTTGGAGGAAAGAATTAACAAATGTATTTTTTGTTTTGGTTAATATTTTGTTTTCACACAGCAAACACTTCCCAGCAAATACTCATACTATAAAATATCCCAAAAGGAAGGATATGCCTTTTTCCTTTGATAATTTGATACTAACATGAATGACTGTAATAGACTAGAAATGTGCTGCCTCCATATGGTGACCTTATTTATATTGTTGTAATCATTGTGTGTATGTTCTTTTGAATCTTTAAAAAATTTTATTATTGCTTTTTTACACCACAATCAGTTCCCTTTAGCCACTCTTTCCTTGCAACAAAGAAAAATATTTAAGCAATGCCCACCAACAGAGATCTTGTCTGACACTTTTTACCAATTCTATGTCGATAGTATTCACCTCTCTATCAAGAAGAGAAAAGTAGTACATCGATTTATGATGAGAGTGGTGATCAAGGGTTATGTGTTTCTTTTTGCTACTGTACTGGAAGGGCCTGCTCAATCTATTTCCTTCCCAGCTCAACTGATGAAATCACAGGAGCAAATTAACAGAGACAACAAGGTATTGCTTAACAGGTTAAACAAAGCGTATATGCCTTGTGTATCCCTCCCATTCCCTCAATCCTTTACAAAATGTGAAGTTTTCTCTGATGGAAGTAGAGGACAGCTTGCCATTGGCTAGCCAAAGATTAGCCATTTCCCTGGTGGACTTTAAAAGGAAGCCTGCCACCTGTGGAGACAGACAGTTGAAGTAAAAAAGCTTTATGGCTTAGCAGCAAAGTGAAGAGGAAGAATATGGAGGAAGAATCCCTTAACTACTTCTTGAAAGGGAGTTGATCTTTTTCTTTCTCCTTGTACCCCTCTCTGAGGACAGCATGGAGGATTTCCCTCTCTTCTTCTTCCCATCCCCCATGGAACTATTCATCGAGTAGGAGATACTGCACCCAACAGTGAGCAGGCCCAAAGAGCCAAGGAGAAAATGAAGGAAGCTTTGAGAACTGTGACCCCTGGTGGCAGAGAAGAACCAGCTCTGGATTCAAGAAAGAATTAACCAGAAGAGTAACCTGCCCATCGGAGACACTGCACCCAGCGAGAAGTAACATGAAGACATCATGAGAAGACAGCAGACACTGGGGCCACAGAAATGAGTTGCCTCGATCACTGTGTAGGGTACCTGTTTTCCCTACACATATGCCTTACCACCAGTATATGCCAGGTAGCCCACACCTGTGCCCAATGCTGTATTTGTGTGTACTCTAGGTTTATTGAGAGACTGTTTTGCAGCTGTTATTCTTACTATGTAATCTTAGTAACTGTCTTTACTTTGAGCACTAATTGTGTCTTCTGGCTGACTATTAAAATAACAATAAGGTCTTGTGAGCTAAAAGCTTTAGGAATTCAGAACCACAGAGTACCCTGCTGGGATTCAACCAGTGAGTTACAAATTAGGAAAGTAGCCCAGAGCTATACTACTAACCAAAAAAATATTATTTAAAACACCTTCTGATTATATTTTTAAATTAAAATTTTGACCAATTCCAACCATTCTAGAAAGCAATGAGCAATTATGACAGAAAAGTAACCCTTTAACCAAGGAAATGCACTGCTGGGCTTATATCCCAAGGAAGTCAAAGACAAAAGGAAAAGTCCTGTATATGCCAAAATATAAATAGCTGCACTTTTGTGGCAGGAAAAAAACTAGAAACAAAGTTGGCAGTCCTCAATCAGAAAATGGCCAAATTATGGAATGGAATATTATTGAACTATATGAAAAGATGTCTATTAAAAATTCAGAGAAACTGGTAGGACATATGACCTGATGCAGGAAAAGCAAGAAGAAGCAAGAGCATAATAACAATTTAAAAAGGAAAAAAACATGCAAAGATATGAGTTATGATCAATACGGTGGCCAATCATGATCTTAGAGAGTTGACAGTGAATCATGCTTCTCTCCTCTCAGTGGAAAATGAGACATAAGTTGTCAGACATGGCCACTGTGTTGACTTGTTTTGCTTAGCTGAATAGTGTTGCAAGAAATGGTTTTAGGGTGTGAAGAAGGGTGGTGAGGCGCCAGTCATTGGGAAGTAATAATGATATAAAAAAGAACATCAACAAAACATTTTTTTAAACAGCAAACAAAATGAGTGCCCATTGTTTGGGGAATGTGTCAATATATGGTGGTATACGAATGTTACTGAACCTTAAAAGACAATGAATATAAGAAATTCAGAGAAATGAGATTTGTATGAACTGACACAATGAAAAGAGCAAAGCCAGGAGAACAGCATACGTAACTATAAAATATAAATAAAAATACCATGAGGAGACAACTGAACTCTGAATAAATACAAGAGCTAATACTAAATAGAGAGCTCAGATGACTATGGGTGTTGAATGCACCAGCAGCAGACAGACACAGTTGCTGTGTTGATCTGTTTTGTCCGACTGTTCTTCTTTGTTACAAAGATTTTGGGGGTGGGAGTGAGAAGGATATATAAGAAAATAATGGAAATGTAAAAAGCATAAAGCCGTTCATTTTTTAAAAAATGGACCATTTAAAATAAACCTATCTCAAAGTACTTTTAAAAAAATCTCTTTACTCTTAAACAAGTATAACTGTTTAATACTTGTTTAATCAATGCTGTTTGATATTATTTAATCAATTAAGCATTATAGTTGTTTAATCTATACTGATTCATGTGCCACTTGTTCCAAAATTGTGTCTCCCACTCTCCCAGAGATTCCCCACACAAATTCATTTATTCTACTTTCTGGGTACTACAAATACTATTTCATCTTTCCAAAGTACAGGGTTATCCCCACTTCCTCCTAAGTGAGGTAGTCAATTTGCCAGCTACTTACCTTGAGGGACAAGAAGCACCTTTCAAGCTCTTAGGACATCATGGTTTGATTATGTGTGCTTCAGGCCAGTGTATTTGGCCTCACAAGTTCCCTCTGCAACGGGTCTCCTTGAATTTGGATGAACTAAGCCATCAAGACAGTACAGAAAGGAACCAGCAATGATTCTAAGAACCTGGCTAGCAGGAATATTGAGTACCCAGTACCAGCACAAAAGCAGTCTGACCAGATGGTCACAGGGGCCCCAGTCAGAACAGTCACATTTATTTTGCGAGTGAAGTCTAACCCAGCCAACCCCTAAGGCTTTGCATGTCCTTTGGAGACTTCAACTATCCTGTTAATTGTTTCTTTATGGACAAAGAGCCAAGGCCACTGCTGGCCAATCCCATTTGGACAATTATATTTACCGAAACAAATGAGAAACTTCTCTTTCTATTGATGTGATGGGGCTGCTGATTTAGATTCTGTGGCTTTTCTTACAGTCCATTAGTTTCCACAGAAATCAATGCCCAAAGATCAATGGGTCATGTCCGATTTCATAGGCAGCTGCACTGTACTAATTGCACTTTCTGAGAATGAACCAACATGCATAAAGCTGGGTCAAAATGAACTCAAGTGATACTCTCACCCAAGGGGTTCTTACTCATCATTTCTTGGCTTCTGAAACAGGATGAACATTGATGAAAAATAAATTAACATGATGGTGATTAAGCAGGTCTACAGATGATCTCTTGAAGTGCCATCTTTGTTTGCAAGAAACACAGCTGAGAAAAAAAATCTACTAATAAAAACACTGAGGGCCTTCCTTCTTCAATGGAATAATCATAGATATTTGGAGCTAAAATAACAACTCTCACATTTACATAACATTTATGTGTAATACCTTCATGCCCCTCTCAACTCATATTTACAGGTCAAGGTACTCTGTGGGACCCCCCCACCTAAAACTAACTCATGAGGCCCTAGTGATGAGTTCATTTTCTATAATCAACCAGAGGATACAATTAGGACACAGCACTTTGCATGGCAACTGGCACATGGTAGGCATTTAATATTGATTGATTGAATGAATGAATTAGCTTAAAGAAAAGGCTGAAACAGCACAGCAAAAAAAGTAGTAAGAAGACATCTTCCCCATAAATATAGGATCCACTCATAAATACATGCAACATCAGCAGGAAGAAGTGACATGCCTAAAAGTCATTAAATGCAGAGGCTCTCACTTAGGGAACAAACACAGGTCACGTGGGAAGGGGCAGGTAAAGGGGACAATTCACACCTCCAGACCTGTAGGGCTGGGGGCCAATAATGTTTTTGCACTCCTCCAGCTGGTCTTGGTCTTAGATGAGTATCCAATAGGTGCTGCTGTTTCACTGGTTACTTCCTGGAATAAGTCCACTTCTAGCTTCTAACTTAGCAAAGAACACAGGCTTTGGAGAGGAAGGATCTAGGGGAAGCAGGAGGACAAAGTGAAGAGTGAGGGATTGGGGGTCAGTGAACCTAGGTTCAAATACTGGTTCTGCCACTTGGTACCTACATGACTGTGATAAAATAATTTAACCTCTACAGGCCTTTAGTTTCCTCATATTTAAAATGAGGAATGTGTTGAATTAGATGATCACAAAGGTCTCTTCTACCTCTAGATCTATGACCTTATGGCTGAGGCCCAAATCTGAACTATAGTCGCTTGCTAACATATGAGATGTCAGGCAAGTGATTTTACGTCTCTGGGCTCAGTTTCCTCATCTGTAAAATGCCAGGGTTGGACTAGACGACCTCTGAGGTCCCTTACACTTCTACATGTATGACTATGATTTTATGAAATCCTTGGTGGCTATGCATGAAGGAAATACATCAGTGAATCTTGTCTCTCTAGAAAATCTAGTGCCTGGAATTCTTGAACTTGGGCAACTCACAAAATCTCCCTTCTCTGCTAGAAGGCTAAGTTCTGGGATCATGCACTCTAGGGAATTCAAAATCTGCCCTCCTCCCCTTGAATTCCCCTTTTAGGAGGCATGCAAGTATGTGGCTTCTATAGTCATGTGCTTCTGTTGCAAGACTGTTGTCAGTGGGTGAGAGAGAGAAATCCCCTCCCCTACACCTTGCACCACAGCACTCTGGGAGACACAAAGGAAAAACAAGTCTTCAACAGCTCATAACTTCCCTAAGAGCTTAATTCTTTCTCCAGAGCTCTTTTCTGGACTCTTGAAGGGGGTCATTTTTCTCATTTTTAAACTCTCAGCTTCTCTTGTTTGCCAAGGTAAATGAAGAGACAAAGACAAGCGACTGAAGGCAATCCATGCCAGTGAGCAAGTCCATGTTGTTGCTGTTGTTCAATATCATACTGTTTTGGGGACGCCCAACTCTTCAGAACTCCATTTGGGGTTTTCTTGGCAAAGATGCTGGAGTGGTTTGTCATTTCCTTCTCTGGCTCATTCTATAAATGAAGAAACTGAGGCAAACTTGCCCAGGGTCATACAACTAGTAAATGTCTGAGGAATTGAACTCAGGTCCTCCTGACTCCAGGCCCAGCACTCTATCCACTGGGCCACCTAGCACTCCTGAGCATAGATTCCTGACACTCTTATGAAAATGGAACTCAAAGTCTAAAAAGGACAAAGCCTGTTGCATGATCAAGTAGACTGGGAAAGTAGTGATTAGTGTGAGGCATCTCAGCACCCTAGAAAGTATGCTGCCCTCAGACCCAAGAAGTCCTGAATTCAATCCTGCCTCTGACACATACTTGCCATGTGACCCTGGGCACATGGACTTATCCTCTCAAGTGCTCTCGGCATCTCTCTGAATTCAAAAAGGAGTGCAACTATTATCATCACCATTTTTATAGATTTGGAAATTGAAACCTAGGAAAGTTAAGACTGAGGTCATGCAGGTAGCTAGTGAAATAGGGAGAGACTAAAAAGTTTATTTATACCAGGATGATCAATTAAATGCATTTACAATTCACATAAATATCACTGTCTTAGCTGTTAAATGGAGCTGGAGAGGGAGAACAGCATGGTGGATTAGAATCAAGATTCAATGTTTAAATTCTTCTTATGATACTTCCTAGCTATGTAAGCACGGAAATATGACTTATCTACTCTGATCCAATTTCCTCATCTATAATTCTATTTGTTCTGCCTATGCATGCAGGATTGTAGTAAGGCTAATGGCACAGTGGCTAGAGTGATGAATTTGAGTCTGGAAGGCCTGGGTTCAAATTCTGCCTCTGATTCTTATAGCTAACTAGCATTTCTAGTAGCTAGCTTATTATCTAGATGCCCTGGGCAGCCTCTCTTAACCTGTTTCATCTGTCAAGTAAAGTATTTGGACCAGATGAGGTCTGTTCCAGAGCCAAATCTACAATTTAGCTGTCAGATCATGTTAAGTGCTTTACAAATTTCAAAGCACCATATCAATATTAGTAATTATTATATTAGATAATCTACCTTCAAAGATCATAGGATTACAGATTCTGAGATGGAGGGAATCTGAGAGGGTATCCAATCCCTTTATTTCACAGGTAAGAAAATTGAGACCCAAGAGACCCAAAACCCATTGTTGTTATTCAGTCACATCTCTTCAGGACGCCATTTGGGGCTTGCTTGGCAAAGAATTGCCTTCTCCAGCTCATTCTACAAATGAAGAAATGGAGGCAAACAGTTAAGTGACTTGCCCAGGGTCACACAGCCAGTAAGTGTTGGAGGCTGGATTTGAACTCAGATCTGACATGTTTTATCAAGGGATGCCTGTGTCTGAGATAGGCCACCTCTCTTTGCTTCCCCCCCCCCCCGCCCCAACCAGGCAACTAGCAGCAAACTGGAGATGGATGAGTCCAGGTGACCATTTTGAGTTTCAAGAGGCCACAGAGGCCCAGGAAAGACAGTGAGGCTGCACTGAGGACCAGGGAGAATGATTTCAGCTGCAGTACTAGCTGCTACTGGCTTTTGCTAAGGGACAAATTAGCAACAACAGAAAGAGACCACCACAAGATCTCCCTTGGTTGTTTGATCCGACAATGCAAGTGCAGAGGTAAAAGGTAAAACAGCTAATTAGTAGTTCTCCAACACAGTTTGTGATCCTACAAGGCTTAGGTGTTAGCCTTCCAGGTGAGAGAGGGTTATTGGGTTACTGAATCAGATTCTAATAATCTATAATGTGTGCTGTGATCTCTACAAGCTATCATTTTTGTGTGGAAATAAACTACCTGTTCCATATATTGAGAGAGATTGAGAGAGAGATTCTCTTATCTCTTGTTTAGGGCTAAGCTTAAAGAATTGATATAATCATGGAAATTAGATGAGTCATCTGCCAGAAACCAACTCTGTTGCAAATAGAAGAAAAATAAACTGGGAAATTTTAGTCAAAAAGCAGGGGGCTGCCATAAGTGTAATTTTGCATATACTTTAAAATATGCATGAAGAAGGGCAGCACTACTCTGAAAAAGTCACAGAAGTGAATAGGAAGATCTGAATTCAACTCCTGCCTCAGCTACTTACTAGCTGTGTGACCCTGGGCAAGTCACTTAACTTGTCTACCTCAGTTTCCTCATATATAAAATGGGGATAATAATAGCATCTACTTCACAGGATTGTTGTGATGGTCAAATGAGATATCTAAAGCATTTTGCAAATCTCTAAAACATGACATAAATGCTATTGTTTTTTTTTTTAATTTTGCTTTTTGGTGAGGCAGTCAGAGTTAAGTGACTTGCCCAGGGTCACACAGCTAGGAAGTATCAAGTGTCTGAGGCTGGATCTGAACTCAGGTCCTCGTGACTCCAAGGCCACAGCTCTATCAACTGTGCCACCTAGCTGCCTCAGTGCTAGCTACTATTACAGAGACAGATTTAGAGCTCACAGGGAAACAAAACTTCACGAGAAAACGAGTCCCAGGAAAATCTGTGGCAAGCGATACGGCAGAGCCCTGGTGACCATTAAAGGAGGGTCCTAATTTGGATCACTACGCTCAAGATCTAGCAGACCCTGCCTACACCGCTCAATTTAAGAGTGTGATTCAAGAACAAGTGCCTCCATGAGAAAACCACAGATAACTCCAACCACTATGAGAAAATACCTTAGTCTGAGAGACAGATGAAGAAAAAATAAACTTCAAAGAGAAGTATTTTTTTTTGGTACCTGGAAGCTCTGGATTTTGGCTTGGAGTTTTCATTTTAGGATTTTTTTTCTGGAGGTGACTGGTGGATTCTTCTTATTTTTCACTTTAGTTCTAAGAGTTCTGGGCAATTTTCATTTATAATGTCCTAAAATATGATGTGCAGGGTTTTTCTGATAATTTTTGTAATATTCAATAATTCTTAGATTATTTCTCCACCTGCTTTCTAGGTCAGGTGTCATTGTTGCCTCCCTAGCTTTTCCATTCTATATCTCAATTTCCTCTAGATACTCCTGCATTTCCTGTGACTAGGGCAATGTCCTAATATTTTTAAGAGTCAGAGAGAAAAGTCAAAATGACAGAGGGTCTGTGAGTGGTTTTGTTTTGACAATCTTAGAAAAAGACAAAAACAGGAAGAAAAAGGAACTAAAGTGCAGGGTAGAAGGGTTGAAAAGGAGGGGAAATGCTATTGAATAATAGAGGAACATAAAATGAAAAGTTTATAGCCATGAAAGGACATCCCATGAACATCACTTTCAACTGAATTAGAGAAAGGAATACTGAATACAATTGCACATACACAGAGAAATATGTTTAATTCAAAGGGGGAAATACAAGGAGCTGCCAGGGACAAGGGAGGGGAGGATAAGAAATAATCATAAGCAAAATAATCTCAAATATTGAAGGAGCAAGAAAGGAAGATTAAAAGGGAAGGAAGAAAGAGTAAAAACCTGAGATCAGAGGTGGGATAAGGAAAAGATAAAAGCTATAACAGAGAAGAAATAGACCATTTCACTTACGAGATTTTAAGTGTAAGACAAATTCTGTCTTCTACCTCCTTATTTATAAGGAGGGAAAAAGAAACAGAAGAAAAATTACTAGAGGACAGGGTAGCAGGAAATATAAAATTAACAATCCTAAACCATGAATATGATTGGGATGAATTCAAGCATAGAATGGAAAAGGATAACAGGATGGCTTAGAAAACAGAATCTAAAAATATGTGGTTTAAAAGAAATACCCTTGAAATATGATTCACATAGAGTTAAAATGAAGAACTTGAGTAAAATCTGGAAAGCTTCAACTGAACTAAAAAAATTAAGGGTAGAAATCACTATTTCAGATAAGGCTATATTAAATATAGAAAAGACAAAAAGAGATAAGCAGGAAAGTTACATTATGCTAAAAGACATCACAGATAACAAATCATTATCAATACTTAGTACAGTGTCCCAAAAGTGTGTTAAAGCTTAAAACTGCACTAAGGCTTTTTAAAACACCCTTGTATATATGTGTGTGATAACAAACTTTAAATACTTAAAGTAAACTTCTGGTGATTAAACGTGAATAAAAAGGATTTATATACTTCTCGCTGTATACGGCATCTTTAAAAAAAAAACAATTATTTGGTGGGGCATAAAGACTTCAAAAAATATAGAAAAATAGAAATACTAAATATATAACTTACTGGTCACAATATAATAAAATTATATTCAATAAGGCCCTTTAAAAAATTTAAAAATAAATGGAGACTAACAAAATTCTGAAGAACTGATAGATCAAATAAATTATAGACATAAGAGAAAATTTCAGAGAAAATTACAATAATGAGACAACACATAAAAAATTAACGTAACAAAGATAAAGGAGCTCTGAGGGAAAATTTTCAATCTCTAAATACTTTCATCAACAAAAGAGAAAAATAACAAATCAATGAATTAAGCATGCAATTAAACAAACTTCAAGTCAACATACACAACTAATGTGGTACGTGATTATGATTGAATACTGTGCTATAAAAAATAAGGGGGATGGTTTCAGAAAAAACTGGGAAGACTTAAATGAACTGATGCAAAGTGAAGCGAGCAGAACTAGGTGAATACTGTACACAGGAACAGCAATGTTGTAATGAAGATCAACTGTGAAAGACTTAAGTTTCTCTAATCGATACAACGATCCAAGAAAATTCCAAAAGATTCACAACAAAAAATGCCATCCACATCCAGAGAGAACTGATGAACTGTGAGTACAGACAAAAGGATACTTTTTCCTCGATTTTTTTTTGCCTTTTTTTTTCAGCATGGCTAATATGTAATGTGTTTTGCATGATTTCACATGTATAATTGCTATCACATTACTTGCATTCTCAATGGGTAGGGAAGAAGTGGAAGGAGAATTTAGAACAAATTTTTTTAATTTTTTCCCCACTTAATAGTATTTTATTTTTTCCAATCACATGTAAAGATAGTTATCAACATTCACTTTTATAGAATTTTGAGTTCTAAATTTTCCTCCCACCCTTCCTTCACCCCTCCCCAAAATGGCAAGCAATCTGATATAGGCTATTCTTGCACAATCATATTAAACATATTTCCACATTAGTCATGTTGTGAAAGAAGAATCAGAACAAACGGAAAAAAACACAAAAAATAAAAAATAAAGAGAAAATAGTATGCTTCCATCTGCATTCAAACTCCATAGCTCTTTTTCTGGATGTGGACAGCACTTTCCATTATGAGTCCTTTGGAGTTGTCTTGGATCCTTGCATTGCTAAGAAGAGATGAGTCTATCAAAATCAGTCATTGCACATTGTGGCCATTACTGTGCAGAATGTTCTAGGAGCTCATTTTCAAAAAATTAATGCACATTAAATAGCTAATCTGATTTTTTTTTAAAAATGGGAAACAGAATTATTCATATCAAAAATGAAAGAGTGCTTATAATAACTGAAAAATAGAGGAAATTATCAGAAACTATTTTGCCCAGTTATATGTTAACAAAACTGATAAGAAGAAATATATGACTATTTACAAAATACAAAATTCCCAGATTAACAAAAGAAGAAACAGACCACTTAGGGTAATCAAATATCAGAAAAAGATATTGAATAAGCCATAAATGAACTCCCCTAAAAAAAACCTAGGACCAGATAGATTTATAAGCAAATCCTACCAAACATTCAAAGAACAATTAATTCTAAAACCACATAAACTATGTGGAAATAAGATGGTATGACTTCCATACTCATTCTATGATACAAATAATAGTCTAGACACCTAAACCAGGAAGAAGCAGAACAGTAAAAGAAATGTACAGACCAACAGCCTTAATGAACACTGATGAAAAATTTTAAAATAACATATTAACAAGGAGGACAATCTGAATATTAGAAAAACTATACATTGACCAGGATGAGTTTATGTCAGGAATTCCAGGTTTGTTCAATGTAAAGAAACATGATAAATATATTAAGCAATGTTAATAATCTAAATAACAAAAATCTTATCAACAGATACTGGAAAGGCTTTTGACAAAACCCAACACTCATTTCTATTAAAAAATCTAGAAATCATAGGAATAAATGGGCCTTTTCCTTAACACTTAAATAGTATATATATAAATCCAAGAACAAACATATTTAATGGTGAAAAGTAAAAGGCCTGTCCAATAAGACCAATGGCAAAGCAAAGCTGCCCACTATCACTACTACAATTTAATAATGCTAAATGCTAGCTGTAACAATAAAGCAAGAAAAAGGAATAGAAGAAATAAGAACAAAAAGTAAATAAAATTATCATTTTCTGCAGATGCTATAACAGTGTACTTAGAGAAACCAAGAGAATCAACTAAAAACTAACTGAAATAGAACTTTTTAAAAGATGCAGGACAGAAGATAAATCCATATAAACCACTAGCATTCCTACTTATGACCAACAAAACCCAGCAAGAAGGGCTAGAAAGAGAATTGTATTCAAAGTAAATACAGAAGCTATAAAATACTTGTGAATGTATCTTCCAAAATTCGCCCAGGGATGATTTGAATGTAACTATAAAATGCTTTTGCAGAAATGTGACAGACCTAATTAAGTGAAGGAATATTAAATGTCATGGACAGTTTGAGATAATACAACACAAATTTACTTAGTCAGAGCTGTATCAATCAAACTAGTATTTTACAGACCTAGAAAAAAAAAACAAAATTCATACAGAAGAACAGAAGGTCAAGAATTACAAGGTAATAATGAAAAAAGAAGTGGGAAGGAAGGGTATCTATTAGTACTAGATCTCCAATGTACTACAAAGCAATAATCATAAAGATGACTTGGCAGTGGTCAAAAGAAAAGAGAGCTTGATCAATAGAACAGATCAGATATACAACATTCAGAAGCAAACAAATACCACAGCATGATGTAAAATACTCTCAAAGACTTCAAGTACTGAGGAAAGGACTTACTATCTGACAAAAAAATTCTAGGAAAATTAGATAGTAGTTTGAAAGGAATTAGGTTAAGACCAACATCTCACACCAAACACCAAAATAACTTCCAAATGGATATACAACTTAAGATACAAAAAGTCGTATCATAAATTAGAGAACCAAGAAAATTACCTATAAGATTTATTGATAAGGGAAGAGTTTCTAAAAAAAATAAGTGATAAAAGATCATGTAAAACAGACAAGGCTTTTACACAAACCAATCTAGTAAAAATTAGAAGGAAATATGCAAATGGGAAAATCTTTGCAACAAGATTCTTGGATAAAGATCTCATTTTCAAAATACATAAGAAGCTGATTGAGAAATTTATAAGACTAAGAGCCATTCCCCAAAAGATACACGGTCAAAGGATATAAAAAGGCAGTTTTCAAAGGAAGAAGTGAAAGCTATCAACAATCATATGAAAATAAAATAAAATGTTCTGAATCACTGGAGAAATGCAAATTAAAGAAATTTTGAGGTTATCAAACCTATCAGATTTACAAAGATGGCAAAAAAGGAAAATGACAAATGAGGGGCAAGGGGGCAGGAATGCGCACTATTGGTATAGTTATGAATTGGCGCCATTATTCTGGAAAGTAATTTGGAACCATACCCAGAAAGTTACCATACAGTGTATACCCAACCACCCAGACAGAGCACTAAAAGGCCTATGCTCCAAAGAAATCAAAGAGGAGGAGCAGCTAAGTAACACAAGGGATAAAGCACCGGCCCTGGAATCAAGAGGACCTGAGTTCAGCCTCAGACACATGATACATACTAGCTGTGTGACCTTAGGAAAGTCACCTTAACACACAGACTGCCTCACCAAAAAAGCAAAAAAAAAAAAAAATCAAAGAGGAAAACAATCTATGTGCACAAAAATATTTATAGAAGCTCTTTTTTGGTAACCCAAAATTGGAAACTAATGAGGTATCCTCCCACTGGGAATGGTTAAAAATTGTGGCACAAAAATATAATGCAATATTTTGTCATAAAATAATTTTGTGCAAAAGCTACCAAAATTCATAGAGAAAGTGTGTATAATTAAGCACATTCTAAAGAAGTAATAAAAACTCAAACAACTTTCCAGGTTTTATTTTGTCACATTACTGTTACAGTAATCAAACTTAAATTATACCAAAAAAAATTTGTACAGTTAAAAATCTTTGGCTAGGCAAAGCCATATATGTATGTGTATATATATATATATATATATATATATGTACACCCACACACACACTCACAAAACAAGGGTTTTTATACATCCATACATAGATTTATATATATTTACAGAAACATTTTAAAGAGTTTTTACAATTTACCAAAATAAGAGGAGACATAAGCAGAAGCATGAAAAAACTGATATAAAACTATAAATACATTTGTAGTTAAAAATCCAAACCCCATGAAACTGGGGGTAGTGGGCTGGAGTTTCAGTTGTGTTGTTATTTTGAAAAATCAAAGGCAAACTTTTTATACAATCAAAGTGGTGTTGCTTACATTTTTATACAGATATGGGCATTTTAACATATTAGAAAATAACTATGCCACAAAAACATGTAAATTACTCAGCTAGAACCATAAAAAAAAAATAACAACCTGACTTATATCAGGTTTATTTGTCACTGAAATAACTAAAAAATTGAATTGAGTCAGTCAATGAATGGAAAAAAATATAGAAATGCCACAGAGGGATTAAAGCCTCCTTTTTTAAAAAAAGTCCACAGACTTTTCAGTAGATTTATTTAAAGTATGAGGATTTTGAACTTCCATGTAGTACAAAGTGTCAACTATGACTCCAAGGAATTCAGCAAATTATCTGTAAAGCAAGGAAGAGGCTAAATATTAATATCCTATCTTTCTGATACTCAAATTTCTTACAGGGTGGATCTTTTGAATAGACAGATAATGGATAATAGATAATGGCACTGAATTTAGGAGCTGAAAAGGCCAACTTTACAATTCAAATTTTTTACTCTGTTGTCACGAAGAGACTATAATGAGACTAACAATATTTGAGAAAATATAAGCCAGTCTAAAATTGTAATAATGCAATAAGAACAAAGTAACATAATAGCCCAACTGTAGCCAAATTTAAGTCTAAAATACAAAATCAGCTTAAATTGCAATATCATAATTATAATTTTCTAAATAATGAGTATCAATTCTAAAATTAAAATAGTTTAACAAACATTATTATATGTTTACAAATGAATGTAATATGTACTTTCAGATAACATCTAACTAATAATGAAAACTCAAAGGTCAAGAGAGATTTTCAAAATAACTTTTGGTGCAGGCCTGTGATTTACTGGGGTGGGGAGATCCTCAGAGAGAAAACTCATTGTCCTAATGCAGTTCTCCAACTCTTCTACTACTTAAAATCTTAAGAGTATTTCCTGGGGCATTGTGAATTTAAGTTAATTGACCACAGTCACAAAGCCAGCTTATACGAGAGGGAGTACTTGAATCCATGTCTTCCTGGCTCTCTCTTTATCCACTACTGCATGTTACTTCTGAATAAATCAGAATAAATCTTGCAAAAATCTTGACAACTTTGTGCCAAATACAAACCATAACAGACTTTTAACAGTTCCTTAGAAATCTCTCCAAAATCAGTATGAAAGGATATATACTCAATTTTATAACAAACACATTTTTAACTGTCAGTTGTTCTGTTTAACCTTTCACAAATTCAATTTTATTTTCTGAACCAGGGGTGTCAAATTTAAATAGAAACAGAGGCCACTAATGCATACATAAGGATCTTTGCAGTCTGCATAATGATTTAATTTTAAATGCTTCATTATCTGCTTTACTTTATTTTTATTTATCTTATTAAGTATTTCCCAATTTCATTTCAAAATGGTTCAGACCCTACTTGGAAATGTTGCAGGCTGTCTATTTGACACCTCTGTTCTAAACTACTTTTGGAAGTAGTTTGTAAACTACTTTTGGGAATTTATGCAGCAAGTCAGTCATTCTGAACAGAGAAACTGCTGAAAAACTCAGTCTGAAGACTGTCAAGAAGCATTAACTACCTGCATTTCAACTTTTCAAACAGCTTCATTAATTGCTGGAATCTTTCTGAAACCTGAAAAATTAAAAAAAGCATTTTAATACCCAAGATTTCAGTAACAACTGCAATTTTTATTAAAATTTCATAAGATGCCATGATCTCATCTCTAAGTTTGACATTTACTATAAGGGCATGAATTTCCTCATGTGCAAAATGAAACTACTTGTTCCACTGATTTCCAGAGTATTTGTGAGGATCACATGAGATAATATATGTGGTAGTATTTTGTGAAACCATAAAGTGCTATTATCAATATCAGGTGGTAGGAAAGTTATTAATAGTAAGGTCAACTGATGGGTACACATGTGTCATAATTAATAAATGTGAATTTGTGCATTTATGGTCACAAAATTAATGAGATACAGTAAGAACAAAATTTAAGATACCTGATTTGGGCTTTTATTCAACTTGGTAGCTAGGAAAGTAAAAGTTTTTGCTGATGGTCCTCTTTTCTGACACTCCAACAGAATTTCCCTGTCATCATCTCTAAGGGAAAAAAACAAATATTATTTTGCTTATATACATCAGATTAGAGGAATACTACCAATATAATGAATTTAAAATGTCTGTGTACATTTAGTCATAGCTCTAGGTTCCAGGAATATAAGTTAGCACCCTATAGGCATTCTGATTCCCCCAAATAACAGAAAATTGCATGAGAAGACTTACTACTATACATAGGAACTCATGCTCTGACAATAGTGATTTAACTAGCTGTATGACCCTGTAAAAGTTAACTTAACCTGTCATCTTCATTTTCCTCATCTGTAAAATGAAGATAATCATACCTTAAGGGATTGTTGTGTGAATCAATGAGACAATATATACAAAGGACTCTATAAACCTTTAAGTACTAGATAAATGTTAGTTAACATTATTATGTTATAAAAAAAACCTGTCTTTTTTAATTTCACAATTCAAAACAAATATATGAGAGCTTACGAATGAATAGCACTTGGAGGTGCACCATTAGCTACAGCTGAAATACAAGCACTTACATTTGAAAAATAATTGTCAGTGATAAATTCTAGAAGTTTTACCCCCTAAAATGAATGATCTTACAATAAGCCATTCCACACTAGAGGAATGCATTAGTCACTGGTATAAACCCCACTACTCTGCCTACTTTAGGTATAATACTGACTCCTTTGGAAGTATACCCTTCAACTGTGTGGAGAGGAAAGTATAATGGCATGGTTCTCTCTTCCCAAATACATTAACTGTATAGTTAAGAATTCCCAATCTCTGAAAATACAGTTTTAAAATATACATATATTAAAATATCACATAGAACACCTTACCTCGTCCATGAAATCACAACTTCTCCCTTTTTTTTAATAACATTCTTTGCTGAAAGACTTGTAGGAGAGGGAAAGGTTGATGATGAGGCATCTTTATTCTCTGGCATTGCTTTTTTCTTATTAGATGTCTTTTGGTGAGCTGCATCACTGTCTTCAGAACTTTCAGTACTTTTGTTTTCTTCACTGGATAATTCAGTTTCAATTCTTTGTTTTTTAGTGGAATAATTGAGATCAGAATGGTTTTTTCGCTTTTTCTGCATGTTTGTTGAAACTCCATTGCATTCTAAATGATCCGTATTTAATGCAGATTCTAATCTAATATTATCCTTACTTAATACACTCTCACTAGGAGGATCTACTGTCAAATCAATATATGTGCTCTCAACAATACATTCCAAATGTTCATTTGTCAGATGTTCCTCTTCTTTTCTACTATTATCTTCATCTAAACTTGTCACAGGCAAAGCAGACTCACTCTCATTTACTTTACTATCATTTGAAGTTTCTTCTGTTAAATCAATGAATATATCTTTTGCAACATGCTGTAAAGGCTCACGTGTAATTCTATCTTGATCCAATCTGTTTGCTGGACATTCCAAATGATCAATGTTTAAAATGGAGTCTGCTGCAAGTTTCCCTAGATTTTCAATCTCAACGGAAGAAGGCTTTGTTAAGTCTACATATGAGCTCTCAACACTACACTCTACGTGCTGTGGAACTTCCACAATTGTAGGCAACTCTTTGATGCTTTCGGGAACCTTTGGTTCCCACATTTGATTCAATTCAAAACATTCACCTACAATTTCACTTTTGTGATCTGCTTTATCTGATGGGTCTTTAAATAACTCATATATATCAGGAACTTGTGTTTGTATAATAGAACTCTGATTGTCACTACCCAAATTATCAGTATTTACATTTCTCTTAGAATTTTCTGATTCTTCCACAGACTGAATTGTAGAGTTCTGACAAGAGATACTTTTTTCTGCAGTTCCATTGGTTTCCTTCTCCACTTCATGTAAAGATATTGCAGACTGTTCACTTGTTTTATTTTGGTCAAGACCTGACGTGGAAGGTGGTACTGCATGCCGAATTTTAACAATGAAATGATCGTTGGATTTCTCCATTATGACAGCTTGCATTGGTAAGTTAGGATGATACTGAAAGCCAGGAGCAACAGGCCTGCTTGTCCATGATGATGAACAGCTTGATCTACTGCTTGAATTATCAGACTCCAAGGCTAAATGAATATCTTGTTCAGTGGCATCTTCTTCTTCAAGTAGTGCATCTTCACTAAAATGGGCACTAATAACTTCTTCAGGAGTTGAACTTGATGAAGTTTCAGGCTTTAGAAAACTAAGATGACCATCTGACTTCAGAGGTGATGGTACTGTTAGAGAGACTGCTAAATCTTCAAGAAGAATTGAAGAAATGCAGGACTTACTCTTTTCTGAATTACATGCATTCTCTTTACTCAAAGCTACACAAGTAGAAACCTCAAACATACAACTTTCATCTAGTACATCAGGATGAACTGGCAACTGAAGTCTGGATGAAAGAGATGGAGTCTTTTCAAATGATGAGGAAGACCAATTAAGATCAACAATTGTTTTAAGACTTGGAGAAGACACTCCTGAAACTTCTTCTATATGACAACCTGGGATAAGCTCACTCTTCTGACTCCCTAAAGGATGTTTTTCTGGTGTCTTCAATTCCCATTGACACTTTTCAATACAGTTAACACTCTGATCCAAAAGATCAGAACCTTGCAACAAACTTTTAAATATTTCACCCATCTGGGCATCACTCACTAAATTAAAAGTCAGACTAGATGCCTGTTGCTCTGTAAGAATTTCAAAACTATGTTCTACTTTCTTATTCAAGTTTTTGGCTGTCTCTGCACTTTCTATTGTGTTTTCAGTAGTTTTTGTGGAAATCAGAGTACTCTGAAATTCATTTTGTTCTAAAGATGACACTTTGGATAAAGAGTCCTTTGTATTGTCTATAGAGGTATTTAAACATTTTTCAGTACTCTGTTTCACTGCATTGGGTCTGGGGATTTTTTGATCTTGGTAATGTGTTTTTTCAGGTTTCTGATGTCCCAGTGTTGATCTGTAGTCAACTGATTGCTCTGTCTGTTGGGATTTGACTTTCAAAGATCCTTTATTAGAATGATTCACATTCTCTCTCTGACTAATTGAGTATTTTGATTTATCTTTATTTGCCACGTCAAGTTTGCCTTCATCACTGTCACTTCCCAAACTTATGGAATCACAGAATTTTATCAAAATCTTCTTCAGTTTCGAAAACAAATAATCCAGCTGCTCTTCTACAAACTTCCACAACTTCTTTTTCATATCTGGCAACTGCTGTTCAAATAAACGATTGACTATGCCATTCTTTTTAACCTGCCTAAGTTTAGATTCTATAACATCACAGAGACTTTGTTGCAAAGTATCCACTGACTTAGATATCTTAGACATATTCAAGTATTTGATCAGTGATGTAAAATTCAAAATTGCAGATTCAATAATCCGTTGAAATTGTTGTAGTGAAAATTTTATCTTAAACTTCATATAATTTTTCCTAACATGTTTTCTTATAACTTTTAGCATTTGCATAACCTCTTGAACAGAAGAGGGCTCAACAATAATCTGAACTATCTTTTCCAGGCAAGAAGTACTCACTGTTTTTCCTTTATTTTCTGTCTTTGAAAACTTAGTAGAATCATTTGATAGTTTATCCTTCTTGTTCTTGATTTGATGGACTTTGACAGAAACTTTATTTCCAGTGCCTTCATCCAAATGTGTAGTGCTACTTTTTCTGATTTGGGGACTATTATTTGTGCTCTGTGCTTCAGCAGAAGTTCTTGGTTTGGCATTTTTATTATTTTCAAAATTTCTTTGTGGTTTAGATCTTTCACTATCACTTACAATTTCTCCTTCTTCAAGTTCATCTGAAGACAAATCTGTGTCAGGGTTTATTTCTGAACATTTATCAGGTTTGCAAACTGGCTTTTGATTTTCTTTGTTGAGTTCATTTGATAAATTCTTAGAGGGAGAGCTAACAATGTTTGCTGGAACCAAATCTATAAAAAGAAAAGTTTAAGAAACAGTTTAATATCAGTAACCTAAATGTAGTTTTAAAAAAATTTTTAAATATTTAGTCATTTCCCAATATTTTTTAAAATCAGGATCTGCCTATTTAGTACATATCATTGGTCTTTAGGAGCATAAAAATATGCTATTCACTAGGTACAGGTGCTAGTAGAAATTGCTTTGTATATAAATGCATTAACAAATATCTAGAATGTCTAAGTAGAACCTATATCAAATTGCATACCATCTTAGGGAGGGGGGAGGAGAGAGGGGGATAAAATTTAAAACTCAAAATCTTATGGAAGTGAATGTTGAAAACTAAAAATAAACAAATTAATTATGCGTTTATTTTTAAAAATTATTAACTAATCAGAGTTGATTGCTACCCCCAGGAACACCAACTCTTCCCAGGACACATAACTGGTGAGTGGGTTCCATGCTCTTTGGCATTCTAGAATTACTTACCCCTTTTAATAATTACATGCCAGCATGATTAATAAAATGATTATTTTAGAAAAAACCAAATATTTAATTAAGCGATTCTATAGTTTAAGTATGTAGTTACTCTTTATTATTTGTAGGCCCATCATCCACAACTTGATTTATCTCTGGCATATTTTGCCTATAATCTCTTGATGACACTTCCACTTATACTCTATACCTACTTAACTCCACTGGTGCCTCATCCTTGTTATAGTGTGCTCTTATTTTATGTGTTGCCTGTTTTTCCTAAACAGCACCTTAAAGAAAAAGAGATAAGAAGTTCCCACTCCTAGTTATGGTACCAAGAAAAACTTTGTAAATTAACATACTTAAGTATCACACAAATAGCAAAACAGTGCAAGAAAGGGTGATGAGGGCAGGTATGAAGTAAATAGGGCAGTACCGGTAACAGGAAGAAATTAATTCAAATCCTATCATCTTTCACACAAGCTATGTGACTAGGAACATATAACTTGGATAAAAGGATTATAGATTTAGAGCAGGAAGAGACCTTAGAAGCTTTCTAATCCAATTCCTTCATTTTATGGCTGAGGAAACTAAGGACCAGAGGGGTCAAGTGACTTGCCCAGAGTCACAGAGCCAGTATGTTTCAGAGGCAGCACTTTAACTCAAGTCTTCGTGACTTTGAGATTTGCTCTCATGCTACTAGGCCACGCCGTAAAGTACCAATCCAATAAATATGTTTATACAGTTTATAGTTTTAAAATAGAGTAAAACAAAATAAGCAATTACCCTTATGGTTGTTTTTTAACACTGGAACTCTGCCTGGGCTTTCCATCCTTAGAATTTTAGCTGCAGGACGAACTGGGCTATTCAGTGGACTGATGACGTTTGGAATAGGTCTCATATGATTTAGATCAATGCTCATAACAGAATTTTCATCATCATGGTACTCTGAGTTTGTTTCTCCAACTTCTATTCTATTGTCCATATTCATTTGAAGATAACGTTCTAAGTTTTGCTTGGGTAAACACAGTTCCACATTACAAGCATTATTCTCAACAACAGGTATAGCTTCAATGGATGGCTTAGACTTAGAGTCATCATGGATCTTTGATGAGACTGTTGAAATAATGGGATGTTTTCCAGTTGGAAGCTTTAGACTGTTCTCACCAGTATCAGTCACCTCCACTGAAGGGTTTGACTTAATACTATTATTTTCAGGAACAACAGAGGGGTCTAATTCATCATTGCTTACATTCTCCAATTCCAAGCCAACACTGCAGGGAACAGTTACATGTAGTACATCCATTAAAACAGGAGCTGCATTATCATTCATTGTTTCTAGCACTTCCATTTGTGGCTGAAGTAGTGATTCTTTACTAGAAACAGGCAAGTCACAAGATTTTACTAAAGAATCATTTGCATTCTTTATTTTGTTTTCAGAAATGTCGAATTTGGATTTGGAGCCTGCCAGTATAACATCATTTTGTTCTAGTAACCATGACTTGGTTTCTTCTTTACAATCAGAATTCATAGACACTGGTACTTTTACTGGTTTTGCCTGCAATGAAGTATCAGAAGCATGTCTGTCACTGGATTTAAGGGTATTGTTTATTTTAATCTTATCTTCCTCGCCCAGAAATTGCTTTTTAGCAGGAGAAAGAGTTAAATTTAATTTTTCCATAAAACTTAACTTTAGGTTACTTTTTGTTTCATTCTGGCCATTTTCAACTTTCTTCAGTTCTTTCCTATCTCTTCCTTCAGACATTTCTTCAACCTTTGAAACTTCATTTTTGTCATTTTGTTCATTCCTTCTCTTTGAATCAATAATAATTTTCTTAATTTCTTTTTCAGTCTTTTGTAAATGTTCCACAGGCATTTTTCTTTCACATCGGGTATGTCTGTATTCATGGCTTTCTTTCTCTCTTTTCCTTTTATCTTCAGTTCTATGCCTTTCTGTTTTTGAATATGTATGGTATTTAGTATCATCTTCCTTGGAGTCAAAGTATTTGTGTGTCCTACTGCTTGAAACAGAAGGTGGAGACCTTTTGTCTTGAAATCCATAATCATTTATATTTCTATCTCTTTTAAATTCTGTTTCCCTTCCTCTTCTATCTTCTATATGGGGTTTAAATGATTTATGAAAACTTCTTCCTGTTTCATTCCATGAATGGGGAGGGGGTACTCTTTCAAATCTTCTCCACTGTTCATGATCCTTTACCATCAATTTGGATTTTGGATCAACTTTTCTATCATCTTTGTCATATGACCTAGGTTCTTTTCTATTTGAGTTCTGTGACCTTTCACTTAGCCTTTCTAGTCTTTCATCACTCTGAGAATCTAATCGAGTATGTGACCTTCCTTTAGGTGCCTCTTTTTCCCAGGAAGAGTTAATCCAGTCACTTCTATAATCTGAATCTGGGCTGCTTTTCAACTTTGAATTCTTATTTTCTGGCTTTGACTCAATTTTGCTACATTTATCACGAGGACCTTGTGGCCTTCGATCAACATCTATGTTTCTCTTTTCTCCATTTCCATTGCTATTGTGAAATAAGCCTTTTCTTATTCTATCAGCTCCCCTGTTATATTGTTCACAATTTTTTACTTCTTTTCTTCCTCTTCTACCATCATCATCTGAACTATCTTCCAGGACCTGATTATGCTGATTTGACCAAATGCCACCATTGTAACGTTTTTCAGCAGATGTAGGTAAATGTGAAGTGCTTCTTTTTTCACACTGTGGTTTAACTTCTTTTTCCTGGTTTGGTGATAAAGTGCTATGATGTACATCTTTGGAAGAGTCATTTTTCACTCGATGATCAGCC
The DNA here is from genome assembly GCF_003287225.1 of Phascolarctos cinereus. Taxonomy (NCBI): domain Eukaryota; kingdom Metazoa; phylum Chordata; class Mammalia; order Diprotodontia; family Phascolarctidae; genus Phascolarctos; species Phascolarctos cinereus. Next base: position 175,579,088 of record NW_027555958.1, read on the forward strand.
TTGGGACTATCATCTAACCGTGGAGATCTGAACTTGAGGTCTTTTGTTTTAGCTGTATCTGAGGATCTTGAATTTGCTGATCCTGGAGGGCTGACTCTCGAGTGATTATTTCGAAAATGTGGAAATTCTGAAAGTCTGTTTAGAAAATAGAGATGATTAGAAGAGAAAAATTACTTGTATATACAGCAACATTATATTTCACACAAATCTGAATTGGCAAAGTCTATTTTTCTTTGGTTAAGAGAACAATAAATTACAATATTTAACTGTATGTATCAGTTTTCAAATCATGCAGCTCTGTCTGTCCCCTTAATTTTCCTTCCTTCCAACTTCTGCAAAGATTCTTAGTCTCAATCTTTCCCCAACAGCCACCATATAAGTTCTCCTCCTCCTCCTCTCCAGATATACTATGTTTATAAACTCTTCTACCCTCCTATCTTGCACACAAAAACCTTAGTTTTACTTCTTCTGTAGCATGAATTATGTGCTTTTCTTGCACCTATGCACCCCAACTCCCACCTCCAAGTAAAGGAACAGATTTACTGGAACTCTGATGGTCATTAGTGACATTCATTCAAAAACCATGCAGTAAAAGTACCTACTATGTTTAAAAACAATACTAGGAACTGAGATATAATTAAGATACAGTGCCTACCCTGAGGGAGCTCATAATGCAGCAAGGTGAATATCACACATATAAATACATGCAGTAAATAAAAATTATACAACCAAACAGAATACAAAAATAGTATGAGTGCTATGTGAGGTCAGAAAAAGATCATTACACTGTAATAACAGATATAGAGCTAAGTACCCCAAAGGAGCTAGTTATGAGACAATCACAATAATGTAAATGAAAAGAACACTGAAAGACTTCAGAACTCTGACTACCACAGAGTTAACTACAGAGGACCCGACAATGAAATACATCTTCCAGCTGTCTGGAGAGAGGTAAAGAGGAAAGCATATATTTTCATACATGGCCGATGTGTCATTTGTTACAAGAGGAAATTCTATTGGAGTTAGGGGTGAAGGTTTGGGGGTGGGTGGGAAGTAGGAAGTAGATTATTGGGAAATAATAATAGAAAAAAAGTATCAACAGGACATTTAAACTGGGGGCTGAAACTGTGGTTTCATTGATATGGAAAACTGAGATGAAGAAACTCTCTATCAATGAAGCTTATCACACCTCTGCAATTTGCTCAGAGCAGTAACAAGTTAAGCAACTTGACTAACCTCATACAGCCAGTATATATCAGAGGAGGGACTTCAGCCTCAGCCTTCCTGGATCTGAGGCCAGGATTCATTATGTGACACTGCCTCTTAAAACATTTAAAAAGGGGTGAAAATAAGGGAAAAAAACCCAAAATATCATTACTGATTGGGGGAAAACCAGAGAAAGGTTCCTCGAAAAGGTAAAATCTGAGCCAAAAGTGGCAATATAAGTAGTATTATAAGAGGTTTCCAAAAGTAGGGAACTACATATGGAAAGTTATAATCTAAGGCAGAAAAACACTGGATATGTAGGAGGAATGGTGATTATTTCAATTTAGCTCGAACTCAACATTTATGGATGATAGCATAACCAAAGTACAGTAAAGTAAGAAGGTACCAGACAGCTGACAGCCTTGAAAGACAGTTTAATATAGAGTTTATTCAAATGGCAATAAGTATTTTGAGTGGGATCAAAGTCATCAGATCTTCTTTTTTGCCTGAATTTTTACCCATCCTCAACTCAAATCCCACCCCTTCATAAAGCTTTCCTTGATTCTCCTTGTCAAAAAGAATTTTCTCACAAGATTTCACAATGTACTTTCAATTATACCACTCTAAAGCATGTATGTATTGTAGTTATTTGTATGTAGGTAATTTTCTTAGAAGACTGTAAACATGCAAACAAGGATCTGAAATTTCTACCTCTGTCAACACCTAACACAATGCTCTGCTTATACTAGGCATTTAATAAATACTTGCTGAATTTAAATAAAGCTGAAAATAAATCTGGCTATAATATGAAAGATGAACCAAAGAGAGAAGAGACTACAAGGAAGCAGACCTGATAGAAGGCTACTGTAATAGTGAGGATCCATAATAGGATGATAGCAGTGGAAAGAAAAGGATTGGTTATGAGAAGTATTGGGGAGGTGGAATCAATATGACTTTGCAAATGACTAGACATGAGAAGTGAGAGAGGATTCAATGACCATAGGTTTAAAAAACGTGAAGGGACATCTAGTCCAATTCCCACCAACATCATAAATCCCATCTATAACATCCTAGACATCCTAGGTCTGATGACCTCTGGCAATGGAGAACTCATCTTGAGGCAGTCATATGGCAGCACAATAAATATCAAGATATACATTATGGATGACTGAGTGGAGAGTTTCAAGGAGGTAAGGAGGCAGAATGGTACAATGGAAAGGACACTGACTCTGGAATCAGAGGACCTGAGAGCAAAATCTCACTTCAGAAGACTGCTACCTAAGGGACCTTTGGCAAGTCACAACCTCCATGAGCCTCAGTTCACTCAGATGTAAAATAAGGGGCTTAGACTAGATAACCACTGAAGTCCCTTCGAGCTATAAAACTATGATCCTGTGATCCTATGATCCTAAGCAGAAATAAATACCACTGAAAGAATTTTTGAACATGTTGAGTGTGAGTTGCTGCCAGAAGATAAGAGATTTCCAGTAGACATTCAGAATTGCAAGTCTGAAAATTCAGAGTAGAACTGCAAAGAGAAAAAGTTTAGAAGAGAAATGAGTGACATAGAGAAAGACTAGACTAGAGAGATAAAGCAACTAAGAGAATAAGTTAGAATGGAAAACAAAGAAAGAAAATTAAACAGGTGGGAATAAAGATTATTGAGGGCTGCAGAGAGATCGAGATAAATACTGAAAAAGGCCAATAAATGGGTCTGCAAATTAGGAAGTTAATGGTAATCCTTGAAGAAAAAGCAATTTAGAGAGAAAAGTATCAATGGAATTTAGATTACAAGAAGCTAAGAAAAGAGCTGAGAAAGCTAAACTTGGTGTACATAACTTTTCTAGGATTTTAGACATGCTGCAGATTAGAAAGGTCAAAGGATGCTTTCTTAGCATTAGGGATATTGTAGGTAGAAGAGAGGTGATAGAAAGACTGAAAATTCTGGATATAGAGGGGAAGACTGCTAAACCAATATTTTAGAGGAGGCAAGAGGGAACAGGATCAAGGGTCTAGGCAAAGAATTTAAAGAACATCAATTATCCTGAAACTGAAAGGAATGAGTAATAAGCCTCAGAAATGTTGAAGAGCAATAGAAAAGGCCAATGGAAACACTAATCCAAAGGCTATCTTCTCAAAGATAACAGATAAAAAAAGATGAAGCCAATTACACAAAATCAGGACACTATAATGAGTTGTATTGTATTTATAGTCTTCAACACTAAACACATTATATTAAGGTCTCAGAAAATTGCCAGTTCTCTGTAAAAAAAACAACCAATAAATTTTCATATTTACTTTTAAACAAGAAAATAAATGCTAAAATGTTTCCTAAAAAAAACCAATATTTATACATTTCTTTTAACTCTATATTTAAAACCCCAACCTACAAAGACCTCAAACTCAGGAATGAAACAAAAGATACTCAAGAAAATACACCATGGTCTTAAAAATAAAATTTCAGTACCATCTAAAAAGAAAAAAAAAGATAAGAGCCAAACGGGGAATGATCAAATAAATTGTGGCATAATGAGTACAATGGAATATAAGTCATAGTAATAAATGATAAATGTGAAGATTTCAATTAGATGAACTGATGACAAGAGAGTACACACAACCACAACATCATAAATGGTAAAAAGATCACTAAAAGAAAGCTTACCTCTTCTTTAATTTTTTTTTCTCTTGAAACTTTGCTTTTAATTTATTTTCCATTTTCAACATTCACTTTTATAAAATTTTGAGTTCTAAATTTATCCCCCTCCCTCCCTCCCCAAGATAACATGCAATCTGATCTAGGCTATACATGTAAAATCATCTTAAACATATTTCCACATTAGTCATGTTGTGAAAAAAGAATCAGAACAAAATGAAAAAACCATGAGAAAGAAAAAACAAACAACAAAAACAAAAAAAAGAGAAAATAGTATATGCTCCGATCTACATTCAGACTCCATAGTTCTTGCTCTAGATGTGGAAAATATTTTCATCATGATCAGAAAGTCTAACTCTTGAATAAATGAAAAACTAATAATGGTCTTGGAAAACAGATAATGAAATATGCCTCCCTCTTCTTAGTAGGAAGGCAGCGGTCAATGAGGGCAGGATGTTGGACACATTGTCAGACACCTTAGTGGTATTTTGTTTTCACTTGTTTTTCTTTGTTGTAAGGGAAGATTGAATTCAAGGTAGTGTAAAAATTACAGAAATGATCATGATTTAAAAAAAAAAAACAACCCAGCAACAAAACGGTGCTTTTTTTGAAGGAATTAAGTTGTTCCCTGGAGGGACCCAAAGATTCTATTGTTCAAACTTTACCCTAAATGTGTCATGAAATGGAAAAAGAGGAACTATCTATACAAACATCCACAACTACTCCATTTGTAGTAGCAAAAAGTTAGAAATAATCTAATAACTGAAAATGTCCATGACATATTAATGTAATGAAATATTTCACCATAAAAAGATACAGATGAAAATAAAGTGACAAAGTGAAATACACAGAACCACTACAGTATACATAATGCCTATAACAAAAAAGAAAAGAAAGCCAAAGACAGACTTGGAGAAAGATGATAGAAGTGATAGAGATGTTCTCAAAAGAACATCAAGTTTTTGGATTCATTTAAACCTCAATTCTACTACATTCAAATGTTATGATATAATATGTTGTGGGTTTTGTAGTCCTTACTTTGGAAGCTCATTTAATTATTTATTTTAGTTAATGGTTAAGTTTAAAATAAAACTTAAAAAAAAGAAATTCAATCTGTTAATCTGGCAGCATTAGACAAACTAAATGGGGGAGCAGAGAAACCTGAGACACAGACCAGTAAGGAAACTGCTACTACTGTCTAGGCATGAAAGTGCTATTGCTGTCTAGGTGATGGTGCTGGGAGGAGGATTCCCAAACCAAATAAAAATTACAGCTAAGTTATTCACTGCTTTAGACTATCTGTGCCATTGTGCCTTTCTATTAAAGTAAGTAATAAGAGGAGCAAAGAGCCATGAAACACATGATGGGGCTTTTGACAGCAGCACGGTCTTTTCTAAGGATGGGCTTTCACAGTATTTACAAATGATTTGCTAGTTTCAGTGATATCTTTAGGAATATCTATCCTCATTTGTTACAAGCATTTTATTTTAGAAACAGTTAAAGACAAAAAAGTCCCTTGAAGTGTTAATATCAACAGAAGGGGGGGGGGCATCCCTTAGTAGGTCATGGGAATCCAGGGAACAGGCTGAGGTAACTAGGAAATAACCAAAGTATAGTTAAGACTGGTACCAGAGCAACGAAATGAATTTACTCACTGGATCTTGTACTGGGCACGTACAAAGCTATTATATAAGGCAAACAACAAAGATGACATACCTGAATTTATGTTTGAATGGCATTAGGGGAGGGATGATACCTATAATACCTGCAAATGCCATAGGAACAGGAGGCAAGAGGAGTTAAGTCTTTCTGAATATGAAGTACTATAAGCAAATAATGAAAATAACAATACTACCAAAATTAATTTATTTAGTGCCATACCAATCAAACTAGCAAAGATCAAAAATCAAACTAGCAAATTTCATGGAGCTAGAAAAAAAAATAAAATTCATTGAGAAATAAAAAGTCAAGACTCTTAAGGGAAATAATGAAAAATGGATCAAGAAGTACTAGATCTCAAACTACACCACAAAAAAAGTAATCATCCAAACAACGCTGGTTAAAAAATGGGAAAGCCAGTCGATTTTTACACAGAACACAGAAGCAAATAAATATAACTGCCTAATTTTCAATAAACCTGAAGACCCCAGCTTCTGGAGCAAATACTATTTGATGAAAATTCTAGGAAAACTGAAAAGAAGTCTGGTAGAAATCAATTTCAGACCAACACTTCACATCATATACGAATATATGACCTAGACATAATAGGTCACAAAATAAACAAATTAGAGCATAAAATGGACAATTTTGATTATAGAAAATATGCTTTGCACTAACAAAACCAACAAAGCTAAGATTAAAAAGGGCCTCTAGCCCAGCCTGCAGAGAATCCCAGTCTAAAGGAAAACCTACAATTCTGCAACTTTGAACCAAGAGATATTCCCAACTGGCATCAGCCTATCAAGGGACGGGGTCCAGCAGCAATCTAATCTTGCACAGACCCAAACCCAGGTCAATTATTTGCAGAGCTCACACCAGGGAAGCAGCAATCAGAATCTGCCCTGGACCAGAAGACTTTAGGAGCACTGAAAGCTTTCAGGTATCCGGTGTGAGCTGTCCCCAATGTCCTGAAATAACACAATACTTAATCACCCAAGAAGGCAGAACTAGCCCAGACCTTCCCCAAAAAGAAAAGTCTCAGGAATATAATAGCCAAAATCCAAGGCTTTCATACCAAACAAAAAGTACTGCAAGTATTCAGAAAGAAATAGTTCAAGTACCAAGGAACCAGTCAGGATCATACAAGAACTGACAGCCTCTACTATAAATAAGTGGAAGTCCTAAATACAATATTACAAAAGGCAAAAGTGATAGACAACATCAAAAATAACTTACTCTGGAAAGCAGAAAATAATACTATAGGGGGAAATAGGCCTTTAATGGAATAGAGGACTTTTAAGCATTTCTGATAAAAAGCCAGTTTGTTTTTGCAATCAGATATTTTACATTTTCTTTTATTTTTTCAATCTTTTGATTTTATTTTAGTATTTCTTGGTCTCATGAAATCACTGATTTCTGTTTGGTCTGGAATCTAGTTTGGGGGGACTTCATTTCTTAACTATAAGATATACCTTTTTTTTCCCCGAAGCTATTTACTCCATTTCTTATTTGAATTGCAAACATAAAAGTCCAGAGAAACTTAGAAAGGTATATTTATTTGAATAATCCAAAGGGGCTTTATGATGATATACTGTAAACGCTATAATGGAGGAAAAGAGGCAGGTATATCTTCAGAACTTTAATATCTTCAAAGAGTATTATATGAATTAAATAAGAAAAACAGAGGTCCTAGAAGTGGACTGATTTTATTCTGAAGGTTTTGCAAAGGAAATATAAATAGGATATATTAGTATAAAAAAGCAGGGTACAGAATTTTCTATTTCTAATCGTTGAGGCCCATAAGAAGAGTATACTAACATGGAAGAAGAGGTAGAAGTGGGTTTCAGATGAACCTCATTCTTATCTGACACAAAGGAAAGTTGAATCAACACACTCTCACAGAGTTTGGTGTAGAAATACCTCGAACTCAATATGGAAACCAGCAGGGAGAGGGAGAAACAGGGTTCTGAGGGAGGAAAATACCACAGAAAAAAATTGTCTCAAACAAAACAAATATCCTGGTCCTGAAAAGGAAGAAGATAAAAGGGAGAGGGAAGGAATTAAAATAGAGTGAAAGAAAAGCAAATAACTAGAATCTAAGGAGGTATGTATCAATTAGGGAATAGTTGAACAAATTGTATTATATGAATGCAATGAAATATTTCACCTTTTGAAATTATAACAAAGATGATTTCAGAGAATCCTAGGTAGTATGAACTCATACAAAAGAAGTAGGCAGAAGCAGGAGAACAATTATACAAGAACAGCAACAAAGTAAAGAAAAAAAACTTTGAAAGACTTAAGAACTCTGATCAATGCGATGACCAACCGTGTCTCCAGAGTACTTATGATGATTTATGGCACAGAAAGACATATGGATTTATTCTGACTATGCTTATTTGTTATATGTAATTTTTTTAGAGGTGAAAAGAGTGTTAGCTATGGTGATGCCCCACCCCCAAAAGAGGGCCACTGAAACATTTTTTAAATGCACAGAAGAGAACAGAATGAAGTTCAGAAGGAAGCACAAATGGGATTGTTTTTAAACTAATACGTGGAATTTATTATATACTTTTTAAAGCAAATTTTACAAAATGAAGACTTATAGTTTTATATGCAGTTTATATAGTTTTTTACATTTCTCTTTTTTGAGTTCTCTTGTGTGTGAAAATCCTCCTTTTCCATTTTTAAGCTCAGAATCAAATTTTTTTTTTCAAGTTTCTCTTCATACTCAAAGATTAGGAAGCACTGATCTTAATAAACATTCTTTCTCTATAGAGTGTACTTGCTTTTAATTTTTTTTTTTTTGGCTAGGCAATGGGGTTAAGTGACTTGCCCAGGGTCACACAGCTAGTAAGTGTTATGTGTCTGAGGCCAGATTTGAACTCAGGTCCTCCAGAATCCAGGGCCGGTGCTCTATCCACTGTGCCACCTAGCTGCCCCGAGTGTACTTGCTTTTACAGAGGGGCTACTGAGCTAAAACAGAAATGTCCTGGATTTGGGTTGAAAAAACTCGGGTTCAAATTTTAATTCTATAACTTACTGGCTTTCTGTCCCTGGCATGTCATTATTTACTTCTTTGTGCTTCAGTTTTCTAATATGTAAAATGGAGATTATAAAAACATGTACCACTTACTTCATCAAGGTTATGAAAAATCAAACAAGAATGGATTAAAATTGTTTTCTAAACAATAGTTTTATAGTAGAGAGAAGTTTCAGCTACCATCTTTATCATTAGCCTAAAGTTTTTTATATGCCTGGGGCTGCTTATTTGCCAAGCTCTGTCCTTAACTCAAATGATATTTCATATAAGTCAAATCCAGAAAGGTTATAGCAGAACAATCTCTTCTCAAGTCTAACAACTGCAAAACCCTGTGGTATCTGACTCGTGTCTCAAACCTTAAATTAAAATTTTCCAATTTTACAAAAAACCCTAATTGAAGAACTAAGAGTAAGTTTTGCAGTAATGTGATATAAGTTATGGCACTTCATTAAAAACATAAGCTAAAAAAGGGGAGAAATGAGGTCATGAATGTCCTACATACTGCCTAAATGGGTTATAGGATAAAGCATCATTAACAACATGCTTTTCTTACGAAAACGAAGTTTAACTTTAATTAAGTCAAATAATACCATGACTTCAAACTCTAAACATTTAAATTACTAGTATATTATTTCTTCCATTGATGAATATAATGTTTTACATCAAACATCATCTAAAACATGATTTTTAAAAGGCACAAATCTCCCATAACTAGCACAGCCAGTTTCTTTCGTTTGAACCAACTGGCGGGGGGAAATCAGCTTATGATGGTAAAGCTCCAAATCCAAGATCCAAAATTCTATAAATGTCAACGTAACAAAAGCACTTAAGACTACAAATCATTCTTAAATCTTTAATATAAAAGGCTGTAGAATGGAAATTCAATACATAATGCCACACAAATTTGCTACTCAATGCAATTATATATACCATAGGACTATAAACAGTCCAGGACAGAAATATGTCATACATTAAAACAAATGATATTTTATCAATCTCAAATTACATTGGTATAAAAATATGTAATTAGGAGGATACTGGAAAGCTTGCTATGAGCAAATAAGTTATTACAGTAAAAACAAAAAATTGAAATATGAATATATGACAAAATTAATGTATTTTACTTATTTCCACTTAAACATATAATACATTCACCAGATAAAGGTAACCTACCCAAAGTTAAATAATCTGCAAAATTAAACTCCTAATTTAAATTTTACCTTTGGTGGAGACTATTAATTTCTTCATCCTTGCGATTTATTTCCACCCTGGCAGTTTTGATAAGTGCTGAAATATTCTTCTTAAGAGACTGGTTCTCATTTTGTAGGCTGAAATTCTACATAAAATATTAATAAAAACATTTGTAGTAAAAACATTTGTAGAAGACTTCAAAGCAACATTTATTAAAAGTCATTTTTAGAAGAATGAGTTAAATATTACATAAGTCAAAAAAGACCTTTTAAATTATTTTAAATAATTACATAAGTTAAGATTATTGCAAGGTATCATTTAGAGTAGGGATCATTTTATTCTTTGTTCTTATATTCCATAACATCTAGCATATTGCCTGGCGTGTAATAGATATATAATTTGATAATAATATAAAAGTTCATATCGAATATTTCATTCTATATTTAAATTTTCATATTTCAACACTGAGGGAAATGTTAACTTCTAGAAAGGAAAATACGATGCTTATATTCAATATCATCTTCCAATCATCAGAAGCCAACGACAGGCAAAATACTTAACAATTTAAATAATTTTAAAAGGCAACTTTAGTTAAGAATGAATAGCATTAGAATTGGACAGTGTCATAAAGATAATTAGTTTTACATCCTTAAGTGTCACTTGGTAGGGAATTTAAGCAAAGTAAAGTTTCAGTACACCTGCTAAAAATTGTATCAAACAAAGAAATCAAACTGAATAGCATAAAACATTACTTATTCAACACTATTTTTTACATGCCTACCTGTGCACCAAGCATTGAAGATACAAAGACAAAAAGACTATTTTACAGTTTGTGCTTTCAGGAAGCTCAAATTATATTGAGAGAGGAGATATATTCGAGGAGGAAACATAAAATATACAATATATATTATGAAATATGTTATAATAAATAAATTACAATTAATACAAAACATATATAAAGAAATTCTGGGAAGAAAACTCTGGAAACTGGAAGGTGGGAGAAGATTCAACAGCTTTCCTTTAGGCCTCACTTGAGCTAAGTTTTGAAGGAAGCTGAAGATCCTAGGAAGTTGTGAGGAGGGGTGGATTCCAGGCATGGTAAAGAGAGAGATGATGGAAATTCACGTATGATAGACCAAGGAGGCTGAGATATGATGCATGAAAAGGAGTAACATACATTAAGTCTGGAAATGGAGGCTGGAGCCAGAATGTAAAGAGCTTTAAAAATCAAACAGAGAGGTTTGTATTTTATCCTAGAGGCAAGAGGAAAGTACTGAAAAACTTCTTCAGCAAGTGAGTGATATGGTCAGATAAATGTTTTTTACAACTCCTTTGAAAACTACCAAAAATATCAGTTTAAATTATTTTTGAAGACAAATCTAGCACTTAATTTTTTATAAAATACAGAAAAATAAAAATCATAAACATGTTAAATATAGCGCACCTGTGTCTGTATTTCTTTATACTTCTTCAGTAGCTCTTTAATTTGCCTCTGACATTTTCCAAACTCAAGCTGCAACTGTAAAACACAAAATAATTCAAACTATGCCTACCTTAAAACACTTTTTTTAAAGTGTTCTTACAAATTAATACATAGGAAGGAAGAATGGCATAATGAAGGATACTTTTATTAAGAAACATTTAAAAAGGTCATTAATTTAGAATTAGAAGGCCCAGAACATATAGTTTCTTGTTTACTACATCATGCTTATCCTACATACCTAAATTCAAGGCATAGAAACTGTCAATTTAGCCTCTAGCAATCATTTCCCAGAGTATAATACACATTTCAGTATGTTTATTAACTCACTTGACAAATCATGGAAAAAAAATGTAAAACTATCAGTGGTTGTACTCTGGATTACTTGCAGTTAGTCTATTCTATTAAGGACAAACAAGTTAAAACTGTTTAAATTTAGCTTGTAAAAAAACCGAAGCATCATCACAGAGAGATATTGTGCTAGAGTAAATAGGAGGCCAGCTTTGGAATTAGAACAAGCTGGATTCAATTTCTACCTTTGAACATTCTGACTGTATGAACCTGGGCAAGTTACTTAACCTCTCAGCACCCCAGGTAATTATAAGACTCTAAGTTACAGAACAGTGGTTGATCTGCACTGGGAGAGGGAGTTTCCTCACCAGGAAAATCCATGGATTGATATTACAAGTTTAGACCAAAAAAAAATACATAACATCAACATTCTTTCTTAGAAAGAATGGAAAATCAGGCATCAATTCATCTGTATTACATCCAATCTGAAACAATATGCAGTCACATATATCTGTTCAGTTTAAAATATTATAATCCTATATTTCAGGGGTTACAAAAGTCATAGCTTTATCTCTTCCTAACAGTGCATACGTCATTATAGGTTGCTTCCTTTGCAGTTCCTTCTTCAGTCAAAATCTCCTCATACAAATCTAAGCAATTCCTCGATGGTGGGCAGAGTTTGGAAGAATTATCTGAAACAAAAATTAATAATGTTTGACTAACCTATTTGATTGTGCTTAGAAACAAATACTGTAGAATCACAGAATTTTAGGAGAGGGAAGGAAACTTAGAAGGTTATTCAGTCCAACCTCCAGAACAATAAAATGAGTTTGTCAAGTCTGCAAAACAGGGGAAAATATATTTATAGTCATAAATATTGGCAACAAAAGAGCAATCAAATGAGGTGGGGAGCAGGAAGGAACACACAAATATCCATTATACAAGGGAAAGTGTGATATGTCCCAAAGGAAAAGTTGAGGCCAGGGGTTCTTAACTAGGGGCCTGTGAACCTTAAATAGGTGTAGGTGTATGAGTGTGTATACATATGTATGTGTATATCCACATACACACATATACTCAGCTACGTGGCACAGTGGCAGAGTACTGGGCCTCAAGTCAGGGAGACTGATCTTCATAAATTAAAATCTGGACACACTAGCTCTGTGACATTTAACCCTGTTTGCCTCAGTTTCCTCATCTGTAAAATGAGCTGAAGGAAGAAATGGCAAACCACTCCAGTATCATTGCCAAAAAAATCCCAAATGGGATCACAAAGAATAGGATATGACTGAAACAAATGAACAACAACATATGTAGGCATGTATATAATACACATACACACACACACACATACACACACACACACACACATCTCTATGTCAATGGGCCATGGTCTATGTTATGTGCTATAAAAAAAAAATTTAAAGGAATAATCATGTTCAGCTAAATAATCAGGGAAGGTTTCCTGGAAGAAGTAGTACCTAAATTAAATCTTGAACTTAGAAAAAGACGAAGTCCATCAGAGGCATGTGAGACAGCATAAGCATGAAGTACATATGGAAAGAGGGAAGCACAAAAATTTTGGACAGAAATTGATATAACCTGGCTGGAATATGAAGTAATATGAGATAAGAATGGAAAACTAAGACAGAGAACAATTGTGTAAAGGTCTTGGATGCACAGGATAAAAAAGTGCATGCTTTATTTGGTAGGTAAAGAAATCAGTGACGCTTTTTAAGTAGACTAGTTCTACAAGCAGATCAGAGCACTGGGGAAGATTATTTAAGCAGCAATATGAAGGATGATTTACAAAGCACTGACTGGAGAAAAAGACACTACAGGAAGGATGTAACTTCTATAATTTTAACAAAATAGAAAAGAAGAAAGTCAAGTAATTTTTAATTTATGTACAATCACTTTTTATCTTGCTTGTTTATGAGAATTTTGTTGTTGTTGCTGATGGTATCTAAATTTAAAACAAAATAACTTGTAGGGGAAGATATGAGTTACTGCAGAGGTAGATCCAACAGGAGTTGTTACCTGATCGGACGTCTTGAATGAGGAAAGGGGAAGAGTCAAAGATAATACTGAAGTAATAAGCTTGGAGGTAACTAACAGACGTGTAGTGCCATCAACAAGAAGAAACACGTTTAAGGGAAAAGATTAAAAGTTCAGTTTCAAGGTCAAACAGGACATCCAGAGGAGATACTTTATCAAGCAACAGAAAATATTCGACTGGTGCACTGCCTATTAATAGTTAGGAAAAAAGTCTGTGACTGCAGTGACAGAGAAGCTCAGTCCCAGCCACAGCCCCTGGTGCAGCCCCAGGGTGGCAGCTGCATCCAGAACTTCAGGTCACAGACAGGGGGAATCAACTGGCTAATCAGAGGTTTGCAGGGATCTTTTGCTGGTGCTGACACAGGATTCTCTTGCTTTGCCTGTGCTTGGATCTAGGTCACAGTTCTACATGGCAATCCTGGCGCGAGGAGGAGTGCTGGCATGGTGGAGCTTGTGGTGGCTGTGGAGAAAGAATCTTCCTCAGAGTTCCAACACAGAAAAGAGTACTTGTGGTCACTCACAGACCAGAGCACAGGCCAGGAAGAGAGTAAACACCTCTCCCTTGATCATACCACCTTGAGAGAACTGAAAACTTACAGGTCCCTAGAAGTATCTCTGAAAACAGCTGCACATATACCCCAAAGCTTGGGACAGTACATTCTCCACATTGGAAGCAGACCCCCACCTTAACAAGAGTTTAAAACTCAAGTAATTGGCTGGGATCATGAGCAAACAGGCACAAAAAAGTCAGACCATAGAATCTTTCTTTGGTAACAAAGAAGATCAAAACATACAACCAGAAGAAGACAACAAAGTCAAAGCTCCTACATCCAAAGCCTCCAAGAAGAATATGAATCAGTCCCAGGCTAAGGAAGAGCTTAAAAAGGATTTTGAGAAGTAAGAGAAGTAGAGGGAAAACTGGGAAGAGAAATGAGAGTGATGCAAGAAAATCATGAAAAACAAGTCAACAGCTTGCTAAAGGAGACCCAAAAAATACTGAAGAAAAAACACCTTAAAAAAGCCTAACCCAAATGGCAAAAGAGGTCCAAAAAGCCAATGAGGAAGAATGCCTTAAAAGCAGAATTGGCCAAATGGAAAAGGAAGTCCAAAAGCTCACTGAAGAAAATACTTCCTTAAAAATTAGAATGGAGCAATTGGAAGCTAGTGACTTTATGAGAAATCAAGACATTGTAAAACAAAACCAAAAGAATGAAAAAATAGAAGACAATGTGAAATATCTCATTGGAAAAACAACTGACCTGGAAAATAGATCCAGGAGAGAGAATTTAAAAATTATTGGACTATCTGAAAGCCATGATCAAAAAAAGAGCCTAGACATCATCTTTCAAGAAATTATCAAGGAAAACTGCCCTGATATTCTAGAACCAGAGGTAAAATAGAAATGGAAAGAATCCACCAATCACCTCCTGAAAGAGATCCCCAAAGGAAAACTCCTAGGAATATTGTAGCCAAATTCCAGAGTTCCCAGGTCAAGGAGAAAATATTGCAAGCAGCCAGAAAGAAACAATTCAAGTATTGTGGAAACACAATCAGGATAACACAAGATTTAGCAGCTTCTACATTAAGGACTGCAGGGCTTGGAATATATATTCTGGAGGGCAAAGGAGATAGGATTACAGCCAAGAATCACCTACCCAGCAAAACTGAGTATAATCCTTCAGGGGAAAAAATGGACATTCAGTGAAATAGAGGACTTTCAAGCATTCTTGATGAAAAGACCAGAGCTGAATGGAAAATTTGACTTTCAAATACAAGACTCAAGAGAACATGAAGAGGTAAACAGGAAAGAGAAATCATAAGGACTTATTAAGGTTGAACTGTTTACATTCCTGCATGGAAAGATGATATTTGTAACTCATGAGACCTTTGTCAGTATTAGGGTAGTTGGAGGGAAAAAATTATATATGTATGTAGATAGATAGATAGAGGGCACAGGGTGAGTTGAAGATGAAGGGTGATATCTGGAGAATAAAATTAAGGGGTGAGAGAGGATTATACTGGGAGAAGGAGAAAGGGAGAGGTAGAATGGAATAAATTATCTCACATAAAACAGACAAGAAAAGGCTTTTACAGTGGAGGGGAAGGGGGAAGGTGAGAGGGAATGAGTGAATCTTATTCTCATTGGATTTGGCTTAAGGAGGGAATAACATACACACTCAATTGGGTATGGAAATCTATCTTACCCTACAGGAAAATGGGGGGAAGGGGACAAGAGAGCAGGGGATAAAGAGGGGGGCAATTGGGAGGAGGGGTAATCAGAAGCAAAACTTCTAAGGAGGGACAGGGTCAAAAGAGAGAATAGAATAAATGGGGGTGGGATAGGATAAGGGAAATAACTTAGTTTTCCACAGCATGACTACTGTGGAAGTATTTTGTATGACTAAACACGCATAACCTGTATCGAATTGCTTGCCTTCTCAATGAGGATAAGTGGGGAGGGAGAAACGGAGAAAATTTGGAACCCAAAGTTTTAAAAGCAAATGTTAAAAAAAAATTGTTTTCACACGCAACTGGGAAATAAGATATACAGACAATGGGGTATCCTGCCCTACAGGAAAACTGAAGCGGAAGGGGATAAGAGAAGGGGGGGGCAGAGACAGAATGGACGGCAAATTAGAGGAAGGAGTATTCAGAATGCATGCCATTTAGCAGTGGAGGGAAGGATGAGATGGGGAGAAAATATGGAACTCAAAATATTGTGGAAGTCAATGTTGAAAAATAAAAATAAGTAAATTTAAAAACAAAAAAAAGAGTTACAAAAGTGGAAACCATTTGTGCAGAAGCAAAAATTGAAAAGAGAGGAAAGCTGAGCAGTCTCTAAGTTGAGAAGAAAGAGAGGGAAGATGCATAAGGGAATTACTGATGAAGCAAGATTAAAAAAAAGACAAGGGATGGGACAGAAGGTGAAGGATCATCTCTTTCTCTGATAAGAGAGAATGAGTAAAAAAAATTACATATATATATGTATATAGCAATTTTAAAGATTAGATAAGGTAAGCTGAGGGAGTTAAGGTTAGATGGCCTCTATCTTCACAAAGAAAAAGGTAAGGCTATATTCTTAGACTGATGAATAAAAAGAATTAGGAGCTTGAGAGAAAATACAAGATTTGGAACAGCTGTAGTAGAAATTGTGATATCTGATAAGAGATTAATTAATAAAGATAAAGTTGTTCAAAAATATAAATTTGTAGTGGACCCAAGCTGCGTGATTTGCTCCAGCAGTACTTGGAAATAAATTAACAACTACAAAGCAAGGGAGTTCCACCAGCAAAAATGGCATAGAGGGATGGTAAAACAGGACAGAGATTCAAGAAAGGAGGAGACAGGGTACTGATATAATAGTAATTATGACTACCAATACAATTTAAATGATTTTCACTTATATTATTTATAATACAATGATATCTTCAAAAGTTAGAGATTATCCCTATACCTAACCTCAACTTACCCATGCTTTTTGAGTTCTTGTCTACTTTTTACAGTTTTTCAGTATCTTCTCTCACTATTAACTGTCACTTCTGTGTGACAGAAAAAACTGTGTGTTTTCTTATATCTAGCCAGATCCACCCTATGTCCCAACATACTAAATTAGTGCTATAATGTGGGACACCAGATAACCGAGTTTGTGAAAATGACGTATAAATTAAAAATAAATTGGCCCTAAGTAAGGGTCTTGAGAGAAAGTATGAGTTTCAGTGCATGTATTCTGGGACACAAATTCTGGCTACTTGGAGGCTCTTCTTTGCTTATTTTTACTTCTAAACCTTTGTATATAGTTGGTATTGCCAGTTAAGTGGAGTGTTCCTGTAAACAGAAGTTTTTGCAGGCTAACCACAGGAACAAACAATTAAGTTAGAAGAGAACTTAAATCATAATCATAATAGGCCAATATCCCAAAAAGTTCAAAAGAAAGAAGAAAAGGTCCTATATGTACAAAATTATTTATCTCTCTTGTTATAGCAAAAACTGGAAACTAAATGGGTGTCCATCAATTGAAAACTCCCTGAATAAAGTATAATAAATGAATGTAATGTAATACTATTGTTCTATAAATAATGAAGGAGATTACTTCAGAGAAAACCTGATAAGACTTTTACGAAATAATGCAGAGATGTACAAACAACGAAGACAATTTATAATATAGCATCCTAAAAATGAACAATTCTGAAATACTTCAAGAACTTTGATTAATACAAAGATCAACCATGATTACAATGAATGATGATGAAGGATGCTACTACCCCTGTCCTGACAAAGATGTGGACTAATATGGAAAATGAGACATACATTCTAAAAATGACTAATGTGGAAATTTGTTTTTCCTGTTAATGCTTATTTGTTATAAGAATTTTCTTTTTCTTTTTTGGGGGGAGGAAAAAGAGGAGAAAAGAAAAAAAAGTCTGACAACTGAAAATATGAAATAAAATTTTATTTTAAAAAAATTTAGATTGGGGCAGCTAGGTGGCGCAGTGGATAGAGCACAGGACCTGATGTCAGGAGGACCTGAATTTAAATCCGACCTCAGATCAGACACTTGACATTTACTAGCTGTGTGACCCTAGGCAAGTCACTTAACCCCAACTGCCTCAAAAAAAAAAATTTAAAGTCATGAACTACAACTTCCTAATTTTCCAGACAAGGAAACTGAAGTTTAAAGAGGTTAAGTGACTAGATGATTTCAGAAAATCTTGGGTAGGATGAACAGATGCAAAGCAAAGTGAGAAGAACCAGAACAACAATAATTATAATTTGTCACTTTTTAAAAAAAACTACCTCGGAGCAATTCATAACGCAAGACATATGCAAGAAGTTGCATTCGTGCCTTACAGATTAATATAAAATGGGCTTAAAACTTTATTTTATACTTTAAACTTACCAGTTAGAGTATTATCCAGTCCAGCATAAATGTCCAATGAACTTTCATCATTATTCTTAAGAGGAGAAGCTGCAAGGAAAGAAAAGCAATGTACAGTCAAAACCTTACTTTTCAATGATCTTTCAGTACAAAGTTAGCACAACTGTCTATTATTCAAAAGGTTATAAAGGAAAAAAAAACCTCTTTGTCAGTCAAGAGAGGAGACAAGTTCAACACCAATATAGACAGAAAAGAGGCTTTCCTATGAACTGATCTGACTGATGTACACGCTAAAGAATTTACTTGTTACAACTTTTTGGAGGGGGGTATGAAGAAAGTACAATTAAGAATATCATACATTGTGTAGAACTTGCTATATTTCAAATCAAGTTCTACCTAATATATGATATTCTTAATTGTACTTTCTTCATCCGAAACGGAAAAGCACCATAATTCAAATTATATAGTTTTGCTATATATATATTGATTTTGAATGTATATTTATATCACATTCTACGATGACTACTTTATAAATTGAGAACAATCTTGAGAAAAATCAAAGAGATCAAAATGATATATAGTATCTAATTTGATTTTCCTTGTTACTGTAGATTACTTTAATTACTTTCATTTTAAGACATGTTTTATAATTATTACCTTTTAATAGCACTAGTGACAATTTATTGGGGTTCTTTACAAGCAGGTAAAATATGTAACTGCAGACCAAAAGGAAAACATATATTGATGCTTGGAATGTTAAAAAAATCATGAAATTATGTCTATAACCTGGCCTAAGTTCTTTTTGATTTTTGTTCATTACTACGTTAAACATTTAAATTTTTTTTCCCTTCTTAGTCCTATCTCTTTAGAAGCTTAGAAAAAAAAGAAAAGGGAAAAACATTCATTACAGGTAAAAATCCTGGTATGATTAATTTCATAAGATAAACACGATGATATTACAGTGGAATGTTAGCAACTAAATGACACAGAAATCATTTTAAGAGATGAGAAGAAATCAAAGACAGAAATAAAGGTTCCATATAAACCAAAAATAACATTCATAGTAGAACTTTTTGTGGTAGCAAAGAACTGGAAACAATATAGATATCCAACATTGAGGAATAACTAAACAAATTATTATAGATGAATGCAATGGAATATTATTGTACCAAAAGAAGGGATAAGTATAAAGAATTTAGAAAAATGGGAAGACATATATACAAAGTAAGCAGAATCAGGAAAAAATATACAAAATGACAATATAAACCAAACCCCTCCCCCCCGAAAAAAACATAAAACAGGAAACAGAATGACATACATAACTATCATGACAAAGCTTAGCCCTAGAAAAGTTATGAGAAATGAACCTCCCTCTCTTTTTTCCGAAGGTGGGGACCTATGATTATAATGTGTTCTATATACTGCCAGACTTTGTTGATCTATTAGATGGTTTTGCTAAACTATTTTTCTCTTTTTTAGTTGTTGCTACAAGGGATGGTTTCTTTCTTGTTATTTATTGTAACAAAGGATGGCTAAGTGGGGATAAGAGGAAAATGGACACTGTGAGAAATAAAGACGACATAAAAATAATAAGTACCAATTTAAAAATTTTTTTTAAAAAAGGCATGAGAAGAACCATTCTTCTTCTGGTTAGGCTTCTAGCGAACTGGGTGGATCCGCCGCCAAGAATTGACGTAAAGCCAAATATATTATGTAGGAGGAGAAGGTGTAGAGAAACAGTGATCTGCATCAAGATGAAATCTCTAGATCACTGGATCCATCCAATAAATGAAAGTCAACGCCTCACATCTAAGTTGTAAATTATTAAGCAAAAAGTTTTAGTGAATGAGAGGTATAAATATTGTACATAGTTTCAATACCTCACACCTCTCAAGATGCTGGATGAATGTTGATTGAGATTTTTCAGATAAAGATCACTCACTATTCAATTGCCCATTTATTCATTCATTTATTTATTGAGTGTTAAGCATAGTGCCCATTATGTAATAGGCACTGTTAGTCACTATGAATACAAATGCAAATAAAACAGCCCCTCCCCTCAAGAAACTTGTATTCTACTGAAGGATATAACATACATGTACATAGATAAATATTAAAAACTTGAAAGGCTTCATGGAGATGGTGGCAGTCAAACTAAGTCTTGAAATACATTAGGGATTCTAAAAGAAGGAAGTGAATAAAAGTATATTCTAGTGAGGCAGAGTCAGAGATGGTACATTGAGCCTGAAAGACAAGTTAGTCAGTTTGGCTAGCACATAGAAAGCATAAAAGAGGGTAACAAAAGTAACTCTGCAAAAGTAGGTGAGAACCAGATGAAGGAGATCATCAAATGCCAAGCTGAGAAGCTCATATTTTACACTAAAAGCAATGGAGAGTCACTGAAAAATTTTTAGTAGGGGATGACATGGTCAGGCCTGGTTGTAAGAGTATCAATTTGGCATCTTTGTAGAGAATGGATTGAAGACAGAAGAGACAAAGGAGGGAGATCAAATGAGGGGACTGGTACAAGAGATAATGTATAGGTTGGTAGCCAGCGATGAACAGAGGTTGAAATGTTGGAAAAATAGAATCAGAAAGAATGTATGAATAAGAAAAGCATTTATTAAGCACACAGCACATGCCACACATCTGCTAAGCAGTGGAGATACAAATACCGAAAGAAAAGCTGTCTCTACCCTCAGAAACCTTACATTCTAATGGGGGGAAGAAAACACATTTAGGTGAAGAGTGGCAAGAGAAATCTGACCAGCAAAGTTACAGAGATGGTGAAATGAAGTCATAAAGCAAGTGATTGACAAATCTTTCCCATAATGGTAATATTTAAGTGATTATTATTCCCAGAGCTAAAGGTGAAAAGGGGATTAGAAGGGGGTGGTAGTAGCACACACAGTGACATGACTTGAAGATGGCCAGGGAGCTGAGGCCTGATTCAGTCAGGCAAAAAATGGTGAAACCTTACCAATCAGAAGCTCAGGGTCCTAAGGATAGAGCTGGAGTGCTCAGCTGAATTTGCAAGCTAGGATACAATAGCATGACACCAAGAAGGCTTAAGAGCAGTAAGACTTAGCAACTGTCTGGATATGGAGGAGTGACAAAAAAAGAGAAGAATCAAAGATAACCTCAAGATTACAAACTTGGGAAGACAAAAAACAAGGACAGTGGTGGATATGCCCAACAGGCATTTGGCAGTGTGGAAATGGATCCAAAAGAGACATTAGGACTGGAAATACAGACTTATGAATCATCTACATAGAGATGATAATTGAACCCATGGAAGCTAATGAAATTGCTAAGAGAAATGGGTCAAGGACACATCCTTGGGAACCATTCAAGCTTAACTAGTAGGAGATGATCCGTTAATGGAGACAGTAATGGAATAGTCTAACAGACCGGGGGGGGGGGGGGGGGGAAGACTGAGCATTGTTACAGAAGCCAAGAGAGGAGAGTATCCAACAGAGGGATGGTCAAATAAAGTCAAAAGCTGAAGACAGGTCAAAGAGAACAAGGACTAAAAAGGAGGCCATTGATTTTAACAGTTTAATTATAAAGTCGTTTCAATCATGGGGAAAGGGTACAAAATGTTGGAAAAGACGGAGAAGCAAGTAGGAGATCAGCAAAGAAAGGCAACAAATGTAGATGATCCTTTCTAAGAGAATGACAGATGGCCTTCTTGCTCAGCAAAGTTCTGGAGGCCCAGTCCTTGATGTGTAGTTTCAGAGAGAAACTGGTTGATAATTAATGTTACTTAGTGGCAAAAAAAATAAAGCTGTGGAAAGTTCTGCTATATCATTTACTAAAAAGAAAGCTCTTTATAGTTTCAGAGTCTAAGTGCCTAATACTTACATAGTAATTTGGCCCAAAGGATACACCAGTATTTTTCAGGATTATTCTTTATACTATTGAAATAGCATTCCTATACAGAACTATTTTTTCTAATATTTGATATAACAGCATTTTACCTATACTGGTTTTTAATGTTTTCAAATTCTGATTAAGATTTTAGTGTGCAAAAAAACTGAAAGCTTATGTACACAGTACTTGAAAATTATGTTCATATTGCTAGTAACAAAGTTGCTTTTTTCTACTAGACATTTTTGTTATTTACTTTCATTATGGTTCATTACCATAAAAAAAAATTTCCCCCACTGAGCTCTTTGCTAAAAATGCTGTTTTCAAAGTAACAAATATACATATATGCAAATATCAATTTTAACAAATGAAAATTACAAAGTTATTATCAATTTAGTCAAAACTGATGATTTCAAAGCATGTGTTTAAAAAGTGAAAATATGAGTTTTCAAATAAAAACGCTCAGTGACTTTGTAACAAGAAAACAAAATTTCAAAATAGCTTAACTGTTAGATTTTCTTACCCAAGAGGACATCAAATAAATCCGTTCTATCACCATTTTCATCATCTGCTGCCATGATCCTAATCACCTTTGATGTTCCCCATCTATAATTGTTTAAGAACATATTTTAATTGATGAAATTAATTTTTCACAATCCAGGAAATGCAGTTTTTTCAAGTTTTATATGGCAGGCAACTTCAAAAATTTAATTTAAGGAGGCATTTACACCATCTAACACTACCACCCAACCCACACCAAATCACTAATTATATTATTTAAAATAAAATTATACTTTCAGAGTAGCACCTCCCCTTTTATGGACAAAGGACAAAATTGGGGGAGAGGGACCACTATTAAATTTGCCTACAAAACTTACAAATAGTAATAATAGTACACATTTATATAGGTGGTACATAAATGCTTTTGCAAAAGAATATTAACAAAGAAATCAGCACCATAACGCAATGAATAACCATAATTCCAAAGAACTAATGGTGAAACATGCTACCCACAACTCCTGGAAGGCACCAGTCTCAGGGTGCAGAATAAGACATTTACTTTTTGGACATGGACAGCAAAGGAATTTGTTTTGCTTGATGATGTGTATTTGTTTCCCCCAGTGCAGAAAGAGAAAATATTTCTGTTAACAGAAAAAAAGCTAAAACAGAGGGGAAAAAAAGAAATTGTAAATATTCCGAAATATAATATGAAATCCAAAAACTTATCACTATGGAAGTCCTTTACAAGGTAATGACTGTCAGATCACAGTCATATCTCTTTCTATCTTAAGATTCATTCTTTGAGTATCATTTCTACTTACTAATTATACTAATGTTTTCTAATGCTTTCTTAGTTTCCTCAGCAGTTTTTTGTGGAATAATGAGTCCTTACCACAATAGTTGCCATCTTAAGAGTTTATAAAATACTATGCCTCTATGTTTTGCTTGCTTCTACATGTTGTACACCTAATATGATCCACTCATTGACTTTTTAACCAGTACCAAATTGTTTTGATGATTACCACAGTATAATTTGAGACACAGTACTTCCAGGTACCCTTCCCACCTTTTTTCATTATTTCCCTTGAAATATTTGACTTTTCTGTTCCTCTATATCAAACTTAAATAGAAATAATTGCTTGCAGACTGCACATTGACTCAGAAAACCACAAATTAACATTATCTATTTGCATTTTTATTTATTTTGTTAAATATTTCTCAATTACACTTTAATCTCAATTACAATTTAATCCCAGCTATACTCCAGCAGTTTGAGCCCAAGTTTGATACCTCTGCTCTACATGATCTTTGTTATTTTTCCCTCTTGTTTTATAAAGTAATCCTTTGGAAGACTAAATAAATAAATCAATTTAAGAATAATTATCATTTTTTACTATAATACATGGATTGAACTATAAAAATATTTCTCTAATTAAGCCTTTATTTCAGTAAAGATCAATTTATAATTATAGTCATATAGCTGCTAGTTATCTTTTAGTAAGTGGACTTGTAAGTAGTAAGTACATATGCTATACTTATTTTGAATAGAATTTCCCTTTCTCTGCTGGGTTTTAGTGGTAGTATAGAGAAAAAGCTAATGATTTGTGTGGGTTTATTTTACATCCTGCAACACTGCTAAAGTTATTAAGTTTTTTGATTATTTCTAAACGTTAAGGGATCTTGCAATAAACCATCATATCATCTGCAAAAAGTCATAGTTTGCTTACTTGTTCCCTGTGCTTATTTCATCAAATATTTCTTCTTGTTTCATTCCTATAAGCTAGAATGTCTAGTACTACATCAAATAACAGTGACGATGACAGACATCTTTGACTCTGGCATCTATCTATTACATAGATTGTTGGCCCTTGTGCGAAATGTACATGTATAAAAATATTTATAGCAACTCTTTCTGTGGTGTCAAAGAATTAGAAATTTAGGGGATGCCTATCAATTGAGGAATGGCTGAACAAGTTGTGGTATATGAATGTAATGGAATACTATTGTGTTATAAGAAATGGTGAGCAAGCAGACTTCAGAAAAACATGGAAAGACTTGGACAAACTGATGCTGACTGAAGTGAGCAGAACCAGGAGACTGTTGTACACAGTAACAGCCACATTGTCTGATGACTAATTTTGACAGGCTTAGCTCTTCTCAGCAACACAAGGATCTAAGATATCTCCAAAAGTCTCATGATGTAAAATGCTATCCACAACCACAGAAAAAACTATTCAAAGAACTTTGAATGCAGATCAAAGCATACTATTTGCTCTACTTTTTTCTTCTGTTTTGTTTTGTTTCTTCTTTCTTGTGGTTCCTCCTATTGGTTCTAATTCTTTACAATATGACAAATGTGAAAATATGTTTAATAGGAAAGTATACATAAAGCCTTTATCAGATTGTATGCCATCTTGGGGAGGGTGGTGGAGAAAAATTCAAAACTCAAAAGCTTATGGAAGTGATTGTTAAAAACTAAAAATTAATTAAAAAAAGAAAAAAGAACATTCACTTATGTATACACTTTTTCGTGTTTTCAAGAGAAATGGGTGTTATATTTTAAAAGCTTTTTTTACTATCTAGTGATATTACTGTTATTATTAATACATTCATCTTAAATCTTATCTTTATATAAATCATTCTTCATCATTATTACCTTCCCTCTGAGATTCTCTTCCATTTACACATTACACATCTTGTATGTATATAATTGTTTGCATGTTGTCCTACACCATTAGAAAATGAGGTCCTTGAAAGTAGGAACCATGCGGGCAGCTAGGTGGTGTAGTGGATAGAGCACCAGCTGTGGAGTCAGGAGGACCTGAGTTCAAATCCGACCTCAGACACTTGATACTTACTAGCTGTGTGACTCTGGGCAAGGAAGGAAGGAAGGAAGGAAGGAAGGAAGGAAGGAAGGAAGGAAGGAAGGAAGGAAGGAAGGACCATGTTTTTAACCTTTTTTGGTATCCCTAGCACTTGATACAGTATATAGCACACAACAGATGTTTACTAAATGCTGATGACTGACCGGCCCTTCTTTTAACTCTGTATAAATCTTCACATTTCAAGTGTTTTTCTTGCAGCCTGCTGTCCTCTTTCATTTTATAGGTGAATTCATCCTATTCACATTTTTGGTTATGATTATTAAATGTATGTTTCCCTCCACTCTATCCTCTTTTACGTTCACTGCCACTCTTTATAAACAAGTTAGTGACAGAGTGTACTCAACAATAATAGGCAACTGAAGGAAGTTTCTCTAATAAGGTTCACATTCCCACAACATAGAAGAAACTGATTCAAATTTATGAGAATAAAAGCCATTCTCCAACTGATAAATGGTCAAAGGATAAGAATTGGTAGTTTTCATGTAAAAAAATATTTCACATCACTAATCATTAGAGAAATCACAGTAATAATAAAAGAGACTCTGAGGTTCCATCTTACACCCACCATACTGAAAAGAATGACAAAAGAAAAATGAAAAAAAGGAGGGGCTACGGGAATACAGGCACATGATACACAGCTGGTGGAGCTGTAAATTGGTATAGCCATTTTGAAAAGCAAGTTAGAACTATGCTTAAATGTTATTAAATTGTGCGTACCTTTGACCCTAGGAATGGATCAAGAAATCCTCGGTTGAAGAAACCAGAGATCCCCCGGATGTCTCAAAAAGCAAAAGCGAAGAATAGGAAGACATAAAAGCTCAGAAAACGGATAAAGGTGAACATTATCAGCCCCACTAAAGGCAAAAACCTGACAGGTTTGCCTTTTCCTATTAAACTTATTTTTTAAACCAGAAAATATCTTAAATTTATAATATTAGCCACAAAATACTTTAGTATTTACCACCATTGTGGAAAAATATTAAATTAAATGGTAAAAAAAAAAGTTAAAGTCTTCAATGGCTCATTGCCTACCAAATAAAGTTTGAATTTCTTAGTTTTATATCCGACACCCCACATGGCTTTAATACTTTTCCATCCTTATTTTCCAAAACTCCCCTTCAAAAATCCACACTCCAGTCCAGCTGGATTATTTGCTATTTACAAATATGCCCTGCATACTTCCATTTCCGAGCCTTTGCTCACAATATTCCTTAAGTCAGAAGGAGCAGGGCAGAGTGTGGGAAATGCGATGTTAAATGTTAAAAAAAAAAAAACATCATCACCACAACCACCACCACCTTGGTCTGGAATGCTTTTTGTAGCTCCACCTCTGCCTGTCAGATAACCCTGCAAAATCCAGCTCAAACAATATCATCTGTTTCATGAAATCATTTTTTACCTCCTCAGTCATTGAAGAGCTGAAACACTGTTTATGTTTCTGATACTTATACAAAAAATTGCAATGACTTAGAATAACATGTCATCTCTTCTACTTGTATATCTTTAGAGTTTCGCCCAATGCCTATCACAGTTAATCAAAGCTCATCAAAAATCACACTTAATCAATGAAATACCGTTAATAAAGAGCTATCTAGAAAACAAGTCTGACAGAAATTAGATTTGGACCATTACCTGAAACCCTATGCCAAAATAAGCTCCAAATGGATTTATGATATAAAGGGTCACATCATAAACATATTAAATGAGCAGCAAAGGAAATACTTTTTGTACCTGTGGCTTAGGAAAAAATTGTGACAAAAGTAGGGACAGAGAGAAGCACAAAAAAGAAGGACAATTTTTGCAAAAACAAAACTAATGCAGTTAAAATTAGAAGGGAAACCGTTAACTGGAAAAGAAATTTTATAGAAAATGTATTTGATAACAGTCACATTTCCAAGACAAACAACTGGTTCAAATTTACAAGGAAAAGAGACATTCCCCAAATGACAAGATATGAAAAGCATTCTCAAAGACATCTAAGATATCAATAGTCCTATGTTAAAATGTTCCAAATTATCATAATAATTGGAGAAATACAAATTAAAGCAACTGAATTCCCTCCTCACAGTTATAAGATTGGCAAAGATGATCAAAAAAAAAGAAAAGAAAAAACAGTAGGTATAAGAACTATAGGTAAACAGACACAAATGTGTTACTGGTAGAGCTGTCAATTGGTCCAGTCATTCTGGCAGGTAGGTGTGATAACATAATGAACAGTGTGCTAGACTTAAAGTTAGGACGCTCTGACTTCAAATTCTACTTCAGACTCTTACTCAGCTATTTTACCCTGGGTAAATCACTTGACCTCTAACATCCTCAGTTTCTTCATCTGTAAAATGGCAATAATAATAGCATCTATCTCACAGGGTTGTTGTGGGGAATTAAATGAGAATATAGGTAAAGTGCATGCAAACTTTAAAGCGCTATATAAATGCTAACAATTACAATTATTATTATTATCATTATTATTATTATTGTGGAAAACAATTTGGAATTATGCTCAAGAAGTTATTAAACTGTGCTACTCTCTCTGACTCAACAGTACCACTACTAAGCTGATAACCCCAAAAAGATCACATACAGAGGAAAAGGATCTATATGTAAAAAAATATTTATAGCCACTCTTTCTGTGGTGGGAAATGGCTAAACAAATTATATATATGAATGTCAGGGAATATCATTGTGTTGTATGAAATGATGAAGGGTACAGTTTCAAAGAAACCTGGGAAGACTTAGCTCTGAGGAATGTGAACAGAAATAGTAGAACAAGGCATATAACAATAATATTAAATTTCTCTAATAAAGGTCTGATATATAAGATACAGATAGGTAACGGATTCAAATATATGAGAACATGAATCATTCCCCAATACATAGTCAAAGAATATGAACAGCAGTTATCAGAGGAAGAAATTCAGGCTATGAACAGTCATATGAAAAGTGCTCCAAATCACTAATCACAGGAGAAATACAAATCAAAACCACTCAGGATCCACCTCATGCCCATAATCAAATTGGCAAAGACGACAAAAAAAGAAAAAATTATGGTTGATAGGGTGTCTGTGGGAAGACAGGCATACCAATGCACTGTTGGTAGCCCTGTATATTGGTCCAGCCTTTCTGGAAAGCAATTTGGAATTAAATCCAAAAAGTCAGGCCACTAGGTTATAAGTAGATAGAGGCTGGGCCAGGAGTCTGAAAACATATCTTCATGAGTTCAAACATGGCCTCAAACATTTACTAGCTGTGTGACTCTGACAAGTCATTTAACCCTGTTTGCCTCATTTTCCTCATCTGTAAAATAAGCAGAAGGAAACAGCAAACCACTACAGTATCTTTGCCAAGAAAACTCCCTAAGAAGTCGCAGAGTCAGACACAATTGAAATAACAACAACAATCCAAAAAGTCACTAATCTGTACATACCCTTTGACCCAGCTATACCAGTACTAGGCTTATAGACCAAAGAGATCAAAGTGGGAAAAGATCTGTATGTATGAAAATATTTATAGCCCCTTTTTTTGTAGTGCCAAAAGAGGGTATCTATAAATTGGGTAAAGGCTGAACAAATTATAGTATATGAATGTAATAGAATGTTACTGCACTCCTAAGAGATGAAGAAAGGGAGTTTCTGTTTTGTTTTGTTTTTTATACGAAGCGACTGAGGTTAACTGACTTGCCCAGAGTCACACAGCTAAGTGAGGTATTATGTGTCTGAGGGCAGATTTGAACTCAGGTCCTCCTGACTCCAGGGCTGGCACTCTATCCACTGTGCCACCTAGCTGCCCCAAAAGGGAGTTTCAGAAAAACATGGGAAGACATACATGAAACGCAATATGTCCAAAAATGAACCCATTATCCTTCTCCCTAAACCTTCTCCTCTTCCATCTTCCCTATTTTTGAAGGAACTGCCATCCTTCCAGTGTCTTAGATTCATAATCTCAGCATTATCCTGGACTCCTTACTTTCCTTCACACCTTTCATATCCAATCAGTTGCCAAATCTTGCTGTTCCTACCTTCACAACATCTCACATCTCATTCCACCTCTCCACAGCTACAACCTTAGTTCAAGCCCTCTTTACCTCTCCCCTAGATTTTTATAACAGCCTCTTAATTTGGTTTCCCTAGTAACTCTTCTGTTTAGTTTTTAAAGTCTTATACACACCAACCCCAGCCTATCTTTCCAGCCTTATTATTTCCTCTCCCAGCCAACAGGCCTTCACTCCATTCCTTACACATGATACCCTATCTCTACCACTAGTCATTCTCCACACCTGGAATATACTCTTTTTTACCCTGTGCCTCAGAGTCCCTCTTCCTTTAAGATGAAGCTGAGGCACCATCTTCAACATGAAGCCTTTCTTGATCTTTCCAACTGCTTGTGCCCTATCTCCCCAACTACCTTTTGTTTAACCACTTTGCAACTGTACTTAACTTTATATGTGTGATGTATATATTCAATATGTGTTTATTTCTCCCACTGGCATGTAAGCTCTTCAGGAGTAGGGTTTACATCAGGGGTAATTCTATTCTTGATACTTGGAACCTCAGTACCTAGCACATAACAACAGGCCCTTAATAAATACCTGCTGGAGGGGTAGAGCCAAGATGGCAGAGTAAAAGCAGTGACTTGCCTGAGCTTTCCCTCAAACCTCTCCAAATACCTATAAAAAATGGCTCTAAACAAATTCTAGAGCAGCAGAACCCACAAAAACACAAAGTGAAACAAATTTCCAGCCCAAGACAACCTGGATGGTTGATGAGAAAGGTCTATCGCAGGAGACTGGGGGAGGAACTAAGTTCAGCGTGGGCATGCAGGCAAAACAGGCCTCAGCTAACCTGGAGCAGACCTCAGAGGACTGAGTCACTGGCAGCGGTGGCGGTTTCTAGACTTCTCAACCCAGAAATGCCAAAGACAATTCAGAAGGTCAGTAGGAAAAGTCTGTGACTGCAATGACAGAGAAGCTCAGTCCCAGCCACAGCCCCTGGTGCAGCCCCAGGGCAGCAGCAGCTTCTAGAGCTTCTAGAGCACAGACTGAGGGGGAATGCAGTGGCTGATTAGAGGGAGATTGCAAGGATCTCTTGGCTGGTGCTGACACAGGATTCTCTTGCTTTGCCTGTGCTTGGATCTAGGTCACAGTTCTACATGGCAATCCTGGCGCGAGGAGGAGTGCTGGCATGGTGGAGCTTGTGGTGGCTGTGGAGAAAGAATCTTCCTCAGAGTTCCAACACAGAAAAGAGTACTTGTGGTCACTCACAGACCAGAGCACAGGCCAGGAAGAGAGTAAACACCTCTCCCTTGATCATACCACCTTGGAGAACTGAAAACTTACAGGTCCCTAGAAGTATCTCTGAAAACAGCTGCACATATACCCCAAAGCTTGGGACAGTACATTCTCCACATTGGAAGCAGACCCCCACCTTAACAAGAGTTTAAAACTCAAGTAATTGGCTGGGATCATGAGCAAAACAAAGGCACACAAAAAGTCAGACCATAGAATCTTTCTTTGATAACAAAGAAGATCAAAACATACAACCAGAAGAAGACAACAAAGTCAAAGCTCCTACATCCAAAGCCTCCAAGAAGAATATGAATCAGTCCCAGGCTAAGGAAGAGCTTAAAAAGGATTTTGAGAAGTAAGAGAAGTAGAGGGAAAACTGGGAAGAGAAATGAGAGTGATGCAAGAAAATCATGAAAAACAAGTCAACAGCTTGCTAAAGGGGACCCAAAAAAATACTGAACAAAATAGCACCTTAAAAAATAGCCTAACACAAATGGCAAAAGAAGACCAAAAAGCCAATGAGAAGAATGCCTTCAAAAGCAGAATTGGCCAAATGGAAAAGGAAGTCCAAAAGCTCACTGAAGAAAACACTTCCTTAAAAATTAGAAGGGAGCAATTGGAAGCTAGTGACTTTATGAGAAATCAAGACATTGTAAAACAAAACCAAAAGAATGAAAAAATAGAAGACAATGTGAAATATCTCACTGGAAAAACGACTGACCTGGAAAACAGATACAGGAGAGACAACTAAAAAATTATTGGACTATCTGAAAGCCATGATCAAAAAAAGAGCCTAGGCATCATCTTTCAAGAAATTATCAAGGAAAACTGCCCTGATATTCTAGAACCAGAGAGTAAAACAGAAATGGAAAGAATCCACCAATCACCTCCTGAAAGAGATCCCCAAAGGAAACTCTCAGGAATATTGTAGCCAAATTCCAGAGTTCCCAGGTCAAGGAGAAAATACTGCAAACAGCCAGAAAGAAACAATTCAAGTATTGTGGAAACACAATCAGGATAAGATAGGATTTAGCAGCTTCTACATTAAGCGACTGCAGGGCTTGGAATATGATATTCTGGAGGGCAAAGGAGATAGGATTACAGCCAAGAATCACCTACTGAGCAAAACTGAACATAATCCTTCAGGGGCCAAAAAATGGACATTCAGTGAAATATAGGACTTTCAAGCATTCTTGATGAAAAGACCAGAGCTGAACAGAAAATCTGACTTTCAAATACAAGATTCAAGAGAAACATGAAGAGGTAAACAGGAAAGAGAAATCATAAGGCACTTGTTAAGGTTGAGCTGTTTACATTCCTGCAGGGAAAGATGATATTTGTAATTCATGAGATCTTTGTCAATACTAGGGTAGTTGGAGGGAAAAAATTATATATATGTATGTAGATAGACAGATAGAGGGCACAGGGTGAGTTGAAGATGAAGGGATGATATCTGTAGAATAAAATTAAGGGGTGAGAGAGAATTATACTGGGAGAAGGAGAAAGGGAGAGGTAGAATGGAATAAATTATCTCACATAAAACAGACAAGAAAAGGCTTTTACAGTAGAGGGAAGGGGGAAAGGTGAGAGGGAATGAGTGAATCTTATTCTCATTGGATTTGGCTTAAGGAGGGAATAACATACACACTCAATTGGGTATGGATATCTATCTTACCCTACAGGAAAATGGAGGGAAGGGGACAAGAGAGCGGGGGGATAAAAGAGGGGAGGGCACATTGGAGGAGGTAGTAATCAGAAGCAAAGACTTCTAAGGAGGGACAGGGTGAAAAGAGAGAATAGAATAAATGGGAGGTGGGATAGGATAAAGGGAAATACACTTAGTTTTCCACAGCATGACTACTGTGGAAGTGTTTTGCATGACTACACAAGTATAACCCGTATATAGTTGCTTGTCTTCTCAATGAGGATGGGTAGGGAGGGAGGGAGGCAGAAAATCTGGAACCCAAAGTTTTAAAAACAAATGTTAAAAAATTATTTTCACATTCAACTGGGAAATAAGATATATAGGCAATGGGGTATAGAAATCTATCCTGCCCTACAGGAATATAGAAGAGGATAAAAGAAGGGGTGGGGGGGAGATAGAAGGGAGGTTAGATTAGGGGAAAGGGTATTCAGAATGCATGCTGTCTTGAGGTTGGGGGAGGGATGAGATGGAAATGTGGAACTCAAAATCTTGTGGATATGAATGATGAAAACTAAAAATAAATAAATGAATCTTTAAAAACAAATAAATGCTTGCTGATGGATTGACTATCTATTATTTGCCAGGAATACAGCTTCATCAATGGCTTGGAAGGCAGTTATACTAAAAAGTCCTATTCTGAGCTTCACTGCAGCATGAAGGTTGTCATTTCTCAAAAGCTATGCCAGAGGTATGTGCTACCAAACTGGAAAACCCTTCTTTATACATCCATCAGAGAGCTCTTGTCCAAGGGTGAAGTGGCTCTAGAAATGAGTGGAAATGCTCTCTAGTCTAACAACCACATGATGAATTTTAGGGGCACAGCAATTCATGAAACTTTACCAATACACAAAGAGATTATTATTTGAATTGTTAAAAGGAGTATACATATCAATCAACGAATAAGATCTGCAAATTATAGATATTACCTACCTCACAAAAATAGTTAGAATCAAATGAACAATATTTAAAGCTCTTTGCAAATATAACCTTAAATCAATGCGGACTTTATTACTACTACTATTAGAAGCTATGTGAAGAGAAGACAAATTATTTGCAAATGATATTACATTAAGAACAGCTCCTAGCCATGCTTAAAATAAAAGACAGTCAGACAGTAAAAAAGTTTCTCTAATTGTCTGAAACTGTCAGAATGTCTTATTAAGCAGATTATGTAGTCTACTTTTTTCAGTATCTTCAAAAAAATGACAGTAACATATTTGCTCGAGATGACTTAACTGCAGTGTTGCCAAGAAGTATAAAGATGGGACAGATGTGTATTTGCAAAACTTTTTAGCTTTGGGGACTACAGACTTTAAAAATTTCAAAACTCAACTGTGCTGGGGAACTTTCATCAAATTGCCCAGACAATTATTCCCATTTCTCCCCTTGGTAACTGGGAACTTTACCAATGCTTCTTGCCCTTATATTATGGATGACTTGAATACTTTTTGTTGTACACCAACAGACAGGAAAGCATTCCTCAAAAATCACTGGCATACCTGAGTTCTCACAGACCTATAAGATATAGGTCATCTGGGAGATTTTTCTTCTACTTCCATGGGCCCTAGCTTAAGCAGCCAGGTACATAATGGATAAAGGAAATCAGGAAAACCTGTGTCTCAGTCATATCTGTGTGACCTTAGACAAGTCACAACTGCTTTCAACCTCAATTTCCTCATTTATAAAAAGTTAATAATAGCACCTACATAACAAGATTATGGTGAGGATCAAATGAGAAAACATATGTAACAGCTCTGCAAACCTTAAAGTCCTACATAAATGTTATCTATGATTATTGTTACTATGAAAGGAAAGCATCTCAGAAACAACTAATTTACAAAAAAAAAAAAACAAGCGACAACATTGTCCCTAAGTTTACAACTGAGTTTCACCAATTTCCACAAGGATGGTCAGGAACTAAATAACTATACTAAATGCACAATGTTACATCTACTTGCATGTAATTCTCTATGAAAAATAATCTTCAGTGGGGACACAGAAGTTGCTCCAAAACTACTAAAAGATCATTTTGACTACTTGGTCATTATAGAAATGTTAAAGTTAAACCAACAACTTTCACTGGAAACAAATGTATATAACAAATCCAGATCCAGCTCTTTAAAAAAAGGAGGGAGGGGTATGGCCATTGTTAGCTTGCTAT
The DNA here is from genome assembly GCF_003287225.1 of Phascolarctos cinereus. NCBI lineage: Eukaryota > Metazoa > Chordata > Mammalia > Diprotodontia > Phascolarctidae > Phascolarctos > Phascolarctos cinereus. Next base: position 175,613,948 of record NW_027555958.1, read on the forward strand.
AATGAGTCTGACCTACAATCTGGCACCTCTCTACTTTCCTAGCTTTAATTCACATAATTCCATTATGATCCAGTCAAGCCTCTGTACTCTGAAAAACCCTTTTGACTGGAATGTCTTTCCTCTGTCTGCTGTAATCCTCCAGACATTTTAAAGCCCAAATCACAAACGCCATCTTTCCCTCCAAAGCTTTCAATCCCTCCCTCACCATCCTACCCCTAGTCCACAAGGCCTTTCCTTCTACAGAAAAGGCATAGCACTTAGCTACTACCATGCACTAAAGATATACAGTATAGATCTGTGTCTTGAGAAGCAGGGTGGTAAAATGGACAGAGATACAACTGGAAGTCAGGATAGAATTAAGCTCAAGTTCAACCTGGGAAGTAGCGTGACCCCTAGGGCCAGTTACTACATCTCTCAGTGCCTCAGACAACTCTAGAAAATTATAATAGGTAAGGCCAAGTGATTAAGTGCAAGGGTCCAGAGTTGCTTCTCCACACCAGCAAAATCACAGGTCAGTCCATAAAATCAAATCTTGCCTCAGCCATTAACTAGTTGTGTAAAATCCCACAATTTTATACTTGTGTGTTTATGTGTACACACATACATATACATGCATGTACATGTTTTCTCCCTACTGCATTATAAACTCCATTAAGAAAGGGATTGTATAAAAAAAATTTTTAAAAAAAAAAAGGGATTGTATTATCTACACTTTCTCAAACCCAGGGCCCTACAGTACACCAATTGTTGCTTCCCTACATCAATAAAATCACAAGTCTATTTATAAAATCAAATCTTGCCCTAGCCATGTACTAGTTGGGTAAATCACACAATTTTATACTTGTGTGTGTGTAAACACATACGTATACATGCATATGTATACATAAATATAACACTTACATAAAGCTTTGTTTGCAGAGCTCTTTACATGTTATTTCACTTGATCCTCACAACCACCTAGTTAGATAGATGCTATGTGTACATGCATGTATATGTGTGATCTCCCTACTATATTATAAATTTCATTAAGACAGGGACTTTATTATCTACACTTTCTCGAACCCAGCGCCCAGTACAGTGCTGTACTGTAGCTCACAGTAGGCTCAGCCGAATAAATGCATTCAACTAAGACTAATGGAAAAGATGAGATTGTACCAGATTACTCTCTAAGGTCCCTTCCGACTCAAAAATGCTAAGATCCTCATTCCCTTTCCTCAGACCAGTTTCTACAATGGAATTCCCTCGGGGAACTGAAGTACCAGACGAAGGCACGTGCAATCATGATTGCTTTTGCTTCTCTTCTCACTCCCCACCCCGCCAGCAGTCAAACCATACAGAGGCCCCCAGTCCCAAGCTCCACCCTAAGTCTGATCAACTAAGTAGGAGGGCACTGGACGGGGTTAAGGTTGGAAAGGGCGCCCGGAAGGGGCCCCGAGCTGGATCCGTCACACGCCCAGCTCCCACAGCAGGGGACCAGAAGCTCGCGTTCCAGGGGCTGCGGGCTCCCTCAGGGAAATAATGGGGGGGCCGTTACCTGCGGGTTCGGGGATCAGTCAGACAGGCGCAGCCCCTCCCCCAACTTCCCCCCCTCCAGGTCCGGACTATTGTGGCCAAACCCTCGGCGGCCCCCCTCAGCGTCCCGTGTATCCGCCGCTCCCCTCCCTCTCCGGTCTTCTGGCGCGTCAACTGCCCTCCCCACCCCGGAGTCTTCCCTCCTTCTCCAGGCAGGCGGGCTGGGCTGGTGGGCTGCACGGGGCGCCGAGGAGACTCACCCGATCCTCCGTACCCGGTCAGCAACCCAGGCGCTTCTCCCGACGCTGCCGTCTTGCTGGTCTCTCCACCAATGCTAGCAGCCGCTCAGGGGACGGAGGCGGGATTCGGAGCCCAGGACCAATCATAGAAGACGCAAGGCACGTCCGTAGGGCACGTACCTAGTTCCCGCCTCTGGAAGGGAAAAAAACACAGTTGGCGCGAAACTCAGGGACTGAGTATCACCTGCAAGCCCACAAATGTCAATATTGTAAAGAAAAGGGGCGGGGTCTGGGCTGGGAGGAAAGGGGCGGGGCCTGAACAAACTCCGCTGGGGAAAGCAGAAAGTGAAAGTTAATAACGGAATGGGTCGTCCTGCACCTGAGTCTGTGGCCAAAGGGCAACCTGGACCACACAGAAAAACATCTAGAGGGGCCCACTTGAGCAAATTCAGTTTTGCCATTAGGGAGAAGTCTGAGCCTCTGGAAGCAAATTGATTTCCTATACCTTCACGCTATTCAATCAACGAGCATTTCTTATTAAAAGCTAGGTGCTGAGAATAAAAATACAAAAATTAAGCAGTTCTGCGCTCTTAGTTTATCTAGGGAGAAAATGTATCTGTGATATTGATATGTATATTAAATATCAAATTTATCTTATTTTTATTAAATACAGCTGATTGAAAATGTAGGCTGAGGAAGAGTGAAGATGTCAGGATGATTATAAAATTGTGTGAACCTGAGTGACAGGAAAGAGGGTAGTGGCCTTGAAAAAAAAAATTAGGAAAATATTGTATGTGGTTTATTTAATCGGAATTAACTTCTTCAATCTGAAACTACTTATAAAGGACAACTTGAGAGACACTGCTGCCTGGCCCCACCCCAACACTCAAAAACACATTCTCCCACTTACCCACTTAGCCAATTCCATCAATTATTTCTTAGTTACAAAATCACAGAATCCAAGCTAGAAGGAAGCAACATATTATAGTGGAGAAAGAGTCAGGGTCACTCCTCTCCCCTCTGAGTCACATGCACAGTATTTTAGAAGCACAATCTGGGCGCCTTTTCCAAATTCTGAGATCTCCAGAGAAGCTTTAAAAGATTCACTCAGGGGTAGCTAGGTGGTGCAGGAGCACCAGCCTTGTAGTCAGGAGGACCTCAATTCAAACTGGACCTCAGACACATGACACTTACTAGCTGGGTGAACCTGAGCAAGTCACTTAACCCTGATTGTCTCACCCAAAAAATAAATAAATAAATAAAGAACACTCTGTGTGGATAGTGGGTCTGTGACACTGTGGTAAAAGAGCAGAAAGTTTAAATTTATTTTATGTAGTGCCCTCTCTGGTCTACCCTCCCATCTCTGTCTCTCTGTCTCTAGCTCTCTCTCTCTCTCTCTCTCTCTCTCTCTCTCTCTCTCTCTCTCTCTCTCTCTCTCACACACACACACACACACACACACACACACACACTCTTAATGACACTGGGGATTACTTCAATTTACTCTATGTATCCACACTCCTAAAAGTATATCTCACGAGTTTCCATCAATTTACCTTTAAATTTACCTTTTAGTCGTCCAGAAACACAATTAGTCCAAGGCACAGGCATTTCCTGCAGTAGCATAGTAAGAACAAAAGCAAAACAGCATCTGCACCATAAAACCTGGAGTGTAATCTCCAACAAACGTGCATAGCATAAGTGGGAGGAGTGGCTTCCCAAAGAGGTCACATGAGGACAGGCACACATGTAGGGAACATCTCTGATGCTGCAGGGTTGCAGGGCCCCAAATATCTTCACACTGCTCCTACAGATGTTGGTCTCACAGCCTCTGTTGTATGTTGCTTTACTGCTTGGTTGTAGTCAATACTGTCCCTAACTATGCAGTTAGCTGACATCCTAAACTAGGTTACTACTATGCACTTTTTGGATAGAGTCCCATACTATAGGGCTAGCTGACATCTTGATTCTGGGGCCTGCTATAACCCAAGCAGTATCCCAGCTCTGGGCTCTGTCTTTCCGATAGTTCTCAATAGTTGCAAATGGACTCCTTGGAATGCTTGGAACCTTTGAATTCATAATCAACAAACTTCTCTACTACCTACAAATATGCCCGTGTCTCCCCTCCATCCACCAAAAAAACCTCACTTGATCCAACCATCCCTGGTAACTATTGTCCCATATGTTTCCTACCTTTTGCAGCTAACCTCTTTTAGAAGGCAATCTACAATAAATGTCTCGCCTTCTCTCTCTCTTAACTCACTACAATCTGGCTTCCAACCTCATCATTCAAACCAAATTGCTCTCTCAAAGTTACCAGTGATCTCTTAATTGCCAAAGCCAAAGGCCCTTTTTTAATCTTCATTCTTGACCTCTCTTCAGCCTTTGATACTGTCAATCACCCTCTTCTCTTTGATATTCCCTTCTCTCTAGATTTTTGGGACACTGTTTTCTCTCCTGCTTCTCTTCCTACCTTTCTGACTGCTCCTTCTCAGACTCCTTCACTGAATCTTCATCCACATCAAGCCGCTTAACCATGGGTGTCCCACAGGGCTCTGTCCTGGGTACCCTTCTATTTTACCTCTATACTACTTCACTTGGTGACCACATCAGCTCTCATGAATTCAATAATCATCTCTATGCTTTGAATTACCAAACCTACTTATGCAGTCCTACACTCCCTACTGACCTCCACTCTCTCATCTCCAGCTACCTATTAGACATTCCTAACTGTATTTCCCATAGACCTCTTAAACTCAACAGGTCCAAAATTAAACTCATTTTCTTTCTCTCCAAATCTTCTTCCCTTCAAAACTTCCCTATTATTCTTTTTAAATTTTTTCAATTTATTTGTTTTATGTATGGAATAAAACAAGCATTTCCATAACATAGTACAACTTAAAAAAATGATTGCATGCAAAACTGCAAGTCTATTATGTACACCTTACTATTCCTTCTAAAGTTATCATGTAAATTTATTTTCCCCTTTTTTTCTTCCCTTCCCCTCTCCTGCCCTAGAGATGTCTACCACTAGACAAATTTCCCTGTTATTCAAAAGGGCACCACCATCCTCCAGATCCTCCAAGCTCACAACCTAGGCGACATCCTTAATTCCTCTCTCTCTCATCCCACCCCAAGTCTAATTTATTGCCAACTCCTTTGTAACATCACTCATATACACCTCTTTTTCTGCTTTGATACTGCTACAACTCTAGCATAGGCCCTCATCTCCTCGTGTCTGTTGTTGCTGAGTCTGTTCAGTCACGTCCTACTCATGACCCCATGGACCACAGCACACCAGGCCCTTCTGTCCTCCACTATCTCTTGAAGTCTGGCTAAGTAAATGTTCATTGTTTCCATGATGCTATCTCTCCATCTCATCCTCTGCTGTCCCCTTTTCTTTTTGCCTTTGATCTTTCCCAACATCAGGGTCTTTTCCAATGAGTCCTATCTTCTCATAAGCTTCAGCTTCAGTACTTGAACTTTCAGTGAACTGCCTGAATTAATTTCTTTAAGTATTGACTGATATAATCTCCTTGCTGTCCAAGGGACTTTCAAAAGTCTTCTCCAGCACTGCAGTGCAAAAGTGGCTATTCTGTGGTGCTTGTCTTTTCTTATAGTCCAGCTCTCACAGCCATACATTGCTACTGGAAAAACCATAACTTTGACTGTGTAGACCTTTATCAACAAGGTGATGTCTGTGCTTTTTAGTATGCTGCCCAGATTTGCCATAGCTTTCCTTCCAGTCACCATCTGCAGTGATGTTTGAGCCCAATCATATAAAATCTGATGCTGCTTCCATTTCTCCTCCCTCTATTTGCCAGGAAGTAATGCCAAGATCTTAGTTATTTTGATGTTAAGCTTCAAGCCAGCCTTTACACTCTCCTCTTTCACCCTCATCAAGAGGCTTCTTAATTCCTCTTCATTTTCTGCCTAGACTATTGCAATAGCCTGCTAATTGATCTGCCTGCCACAAGTCTCTCCCCACTCCAGTCCATCCTCCATTCAACTGACAAAATGATTTTCCTAAAGTATATCTCATCTCCTGTACTGAATAACTCCAATGGTTCCCTACAATCTCCAACATGAAATATAAAATTTTCTGGCATTCAAAGCCCTTTACAACAACCTCTCCCCTACTATTCCAGTCTTCTTATGCTTACCCGCCCCCATTGCTTTTCAGTCCAGTGACACTGGCTTCCTTGCTGTTCTTTACACAAGACACTCCATCTTTCAGCTCCAGGCATTATTTCTGGTTGTTCCCCCATGCCTGAGAATGCTCTCCCTCCTCATCTCTACCTTTAACCATTTCTGGCTCCCTCCAAGTCCCATCTAAAATCCCATCTACTACAGAAAGCCTTTTCCTATCTCTTTTCATTACCTCTTTTGATTATTTCCTAGTTATCATGAATGTAGCTTGTTTGTACATATTTGTTTTCATTTTTGCCCCCCTATAGACTGAGAGCTCCTGGAGGGCAGGGATTGTCTTTTGCTTTTCTCTGTATCCCCAGCTCTTACCACAGTGCCTGACGCATAGTAGCTGCTTAAGAAAATGCTTATCGGGGCAGCTAGGTGGCAGAGTGGTTAGAGCTCCAGCCTCGGAGTCAGGAGGACCTGAGTTCAAATTCGACCTCAGACACTTGACACTAGCTATGTGACCCTGGGCAAGTCACTTAACCCCTATTGCCTCACCAAAAAGCAAAAAAATAAATAAAATGCTTGTTGAATGACTGAATAAAAGTTGGGGTTTCAGGAAGAAATGGTGCCAGCATAGCCAGTGGTGGGAAGGGGGGAAAAAAGTCTCTTTTCCTTCCTGTACCTCTAGCTGAACTCTGTAAGAGGAGAGTGGAGAAAAGTAAAGAATGACTTCAACAGCCATTCTTTTCAGCATAACTGACTGACTTCTCACCTATCAGAATTACTCTCTAGAGTAGGGACAGCTTTTTTTCTTTAATAGGCCCAAGTAAAATGGCCAGTCTTTTCAACCAATCACTAGAAGTGCCTGTATGATCTTTGTTTCCTTCACCCAATGAATTATATCTTATAATCCCTGTCGGTGGATTGATTGAGAAACTTCTTTACACTTCATTGTTTTATGTTAAGAAAATTCATTAATTTTTTCTTCTATATACACATATATTAAGTTTTGTTAATGCAAAGACAACATAACATAGAGGACAGAGCTTCAGCATCAAAGATGTAAGAGCTGAGTTCAAGTCCTACCTCTCATGCATTCTGTGATCATGGGAAAGTCACTTAACCTCTCAACCTCTTAACCAACAACTCTAAAAACTGTAGACCATTTTCCAGTCTCTTTCCTTTGAGAGACTTTCTGTAATCTGTATTCTCTAGGGAAAAAAAAGTTGATATGATCAAGATCTACCATTTGGCTTCAATTCAATGTTGTTTTCATTTGCATTAGTTACTGCTTTTTTGTCTGGGCTCTGTTTACTTGGTCTAGATTAGTTCACAGAAGTTTTAACCATGTTTCTCTGACGTCCTCATATTTCTTACTTCTGATACCAAATGGGGTGCAGTAACCTCTCAATGCCTCCAGGCCAACTCTTTAGGAGTGTAAACTGGGGAGAAAGTGACAACCTAAATTGATAGAGGGAGTTTTCTCACCTAAAAGTTTTCTATACAAAACGAAATCACACATCTAGCTCCTATTTCTACAGTGTAATAGTATTCCATTATATTCATCTATCACAATTTGTCCTCAATTTGTTTCCAGTTTTTTGTTACTCCAAAAAAGTGCTGCTATGAATATTTTGGCATATATGGAATATTTCTTTCTGTCTTTACCTCTTCAGAGTATATACCTAATATAAGATTTCGTAGGTCAAGAAATGTAAATAATTTAGTGACTTTTATTGCACAATTCTCAATAGTTAGAATAATTTCCTGCACCATCAGAATATTTGTGTTGCTACATTTCTCTGTACCTTGCAATGTTGACTACTATCATCTTTTAACATCTTGTCTGCTTTGTGGCATGTGTAACCAAAAAGTCAAGAGTTGTGTCTTGTTTTTCCTCTTAATTAGTGTTGTGCTAGAACAATTTTTCATATGATTGTTAATAATTTGCAATTTTAAAAAATGGCTAATGTCCTTTGACCATTTCTCCAATGAGGAATGGATCTAAGTTTTATATATTTATGTCAATTCACTCCATTATCTATATTTTTCTATCAGATTTTTGTCACTTACTTGATACAAAGATTTTCCCCCACTAGTTTCCCCTCTTCCATTTCATCTTTTGTCACCTTGATCCCTTTTTTGGTTAAGAATTCTATACCCCAACCCCTATACCAGCCATAAGTATGAAAGATCTTACCTGTTCTCTAATCTTTTCAAGATGAGACCTTTTATTTTTAGGTCACATATCCATTTGGAATTTATCTTGGCAAATGGCATAAGATTAGGTGGCTACGAGCACTATAGAGAGAGTATTCGATCTGGAGTCAGTAAAACCTGGGTTCAAATACACTCGAACACTTACCAGTAGTATTGTTGTGGTTTCATGGCATGGTCATGTCAAAAGAATCAGATTCAGACCACCCCATTCCAAGCAAAGGCATTTATTGAGGATTAAGCCTTCTAGTAAGCTGAGTTTCAAGAGGAACCAGCAACTTCAGTAAGACAAGACAGGCAAATTTTATAGTGTAATGAAGCTGATTACACAACATAAATTATGAATATTAAAAAAGCAGGAGAGGTTTATCAAGGGATTAGGTAATAGGGGAGGGGTCCCAGCCTCAGTGGAACTGCACATGCGATTACCCACAACGCATACAGAACAACCTGTTGGGGGGGGCATATATGTATGATAATGATATTATAATAAGCCTCTCTTCAACATAAGTTCACCTAAAGGACAGCTTTTGCTATTACTGTGCAGGTACCTACTCAAGGAAAGTCCCTTCTATTGTTTTGGGGTCCATATCCTGCTTGGGCATCCTGGTGATGCTGCTTTCTGATCAGCTGGCTATTGTGGTCCTATCTGAGATTAAATGGATGTGGTTGTGGTTGAGTGCATGGACACACCTGCTGTTTCTGTCAGAAATATGAGGAATGAGTCTGGGGGCAGTAGCTAGCTAGAAGCAATGGCTGGGATTCCATCTATGGACATGCCCGCTATTTTAGTGAAGCAGTGAGGCATATAAGAAGAAATTAGGGTATTGGGTTGGGGGTGGGGGGCAGTGACTAGCTAGTGGGCCTGATGTTCAATGAGGCCTATGATTGAGTCTGGAGGCAGTGGTGTGGTTAAAGCCAAATTGTGTGGTTAAATCAGGACATGTTTGCTATTTAGTGAGGCCCATAAGGAAGTTAGGATGTTAGGATTGGAGGCAGTTTTATTAGGATTCCATCAGTATGACCCTGTGCAAGTCCCTTAATCTTTCTTTGCCTCAGTTTTCTTACCTGAAAAATGGGGATAATAATAGCGCCACCCTCCTAGGGTTGTCATGAGGATCAAATAAGATAATATTTGTAAAAGTGCTTAGCATAGTGCCTGGCACATAGTAAGTACTATATAAATATTAGCTACTATTATTATTGTTATTATTGAGATGCCGGTCTAGGCCTAATTTTTGACAAATGGCTTTCAAATTTTCTAAACATTTCTTCTTGAATAATAGGCTCCAGAAATGGTAGTATTGATTAAATTACTCTTCAAAGCTAGAGTTGGAACATACAGTAGGGAAAGAAGCATTAGGAGCACTATGGAACAGCTCAATGGCTCTGGATCAGAGTTAGGTAAAGTGCTCTTGCCAGATCTCAGGAAAATGAATATCAATTTCACAATGGACATGTACAGATTTGGACCAATTCTTTAGGTGCTGGTCATCTTCTCTAATGTGAAGGTTTCCTTTGCCACCAGCCAACACTTTACCATGGGACCCAGGACCTCCAAAAGCATTGTTGATGGAGTTGTGAACTGATCTAACAATTCTGGAGAGCAATTTGGAACTATGTCCTAATGGCTATAAAACTATGCATACCTTTTGATCCAGCACTACCACTACTAGGTCTGTATCCCAAAGAGATTAAAAAAAGAAAGAAAGAAAGAAAAGGACCAGGGCAGCTAGATGGCACAGTGGATAGAGCACTGGCCCTGGAGTCGGGAGGACCTGAGTTCAAATCCAGTCTCAGACCAGACACTTGACATTTACTAACTGGGTAAGTCACTTATTTATAGCAGCAATTTCTGTGGTGGGAAAGAACTGGAAATTGAAAGGATGCCCGTTAATTGGGGAATGGCTGAACAAATTGTGGCATACGACTGTGATGGAATACTATTGTGCTATAAGAAATGCTGAGCAGTATGCCTTCATAAAAACCTGGAAAGACTTACATGAACTGATGCGAAGTGAGCAGAACCAGGAGAACATTGTACACAGTAACAGTAATATTGTATGGTGATCAATTGTGAACGACTTAGATATTCTCAGCAATACAATAATCTAAGATAATTCTGAAGGACTTATGATGAAAATTGCTATCCACTTCCAGAGAAAGAACTGATGAAATCTGAATACAGATCAACGCAAAAAATTTTAAATTTCTTTATTTTTCTTAGCTTTTTTTGTCTGTGTTTTCTTTTACAATGACTAATAAGGAAATATGTTTTGTATGACTACACATGTATAGCCTATATCAAATTGCTTACCTTTTCAATGAGAGGGGAGGCAAGAGAAAACGGGAGAGAATTTGGAACTAAGAATTTTAAAAATGAATGTAAAAATTGTTTTTACATGTAATTGAAAAAAATAAATTATTTTAAAAAGGTACAAAACTTTACCCAAGTAATAATGTTCAAAAAATTAAAATGGATTGAAAAGAAATTACTAACTCTAGAACAACAAGAAATATAAGAACAAAATTTTAAAAAACTGAAGACAATAGAAGGAAATATAAGGTATCTCCTATCAAAAACAACTAATTTGAAAAACATATCAAGGAGAGAAAAATGTATCATCATCCCCTCCCCCCCAAAAAAAGTCTGAATACCTTATTTCAATAAATCATGAATAAAAACTACCCAGACCTATAAGAAAAAAAGGGTAAAGTGAAAATAGAAATAATCTGGTCACCTCCTGAAGAAAAAAAAAGAAAGAAAACCCCCAAAAACTAGAGTTTCCATGTCAAGAAAAAAAAACATTGTAAACAGTCAGAACAAAAGAGTTCAAATTCAAGACCAAGGAATTCAGTCATGACTGCACAAGGCTTAGCAGTTACCACAAAGGAGAAATTGTAATATGCTATCTATAAAGCAAAAGAGAAAGGCTTATAACCAAGAATAATTTACCAAGTAAAACAAAGGTTAATCCTAGAAGATAAAAAAGATTTTTGATGAAATAAAAGACTTTGAAGCATTCCTGAAAAAAGATTAAAGTTGAACAGAAGCTTTGCAATGTAAACACAGGAGTCAAAAGAAACAAAAAAGTAATTACCCAAAAGCCATTGGAAGGGACCAAAAAAGGACTAAGGGTTTACATTCTAATAAGGGAAGAATTACCAACCTTTTTTGTGTTATAGATCCCTTTGGGCAATCTGTTGAAGCCTATGGACCCCTTCTTAGGATTTTTTTTTTTTGATACATAGGATTACAAAGGAAATCAAAGGTTGGTGAAAATAAAGAGGTATTTTCCCCCCAAGGAGGTAGAGCCCCTGAAATTCACGGAATCCCTGTAACAGAGGTAGAACAAGTGTCTCCTTAGAACCCTAATGTCATGAAAGAAAGAGACTAGGATTTTTAAAAAAAAATATTTTGATGCTCTTAAGAAAAAAGGAAAAATGGAATACAATAGGGAAGAAAGGGGGACAAAGGAAATAAAATTTAATATTTCATATTATCACACTTCTTTACAAATTCTTTACAAATACTATACAAACATGTATAAAAGTGTCAAGAGAAGCTAGCATCATCTGAATCATTACTTTTATTTGAACCAAACAAAGGTATGCGTTAAACATGTTCACACAGACACAGATACACACACACACACACATACACACACACACACAGAGTTTAATATCAAGTTCTCAGGGAAACAGAAAGGAACTGGTAGTGAAGGGAAGGGATTAAAAAGGTAGGTAGATTCGAGAAGGGATTAGTAAATCTCCAATCTCAAAAGGTGGATTATAAAGGTAGGCTGAAAAGAAAAGAGAAGATTGATTTTTGTTCAGTAGTTTTTTATTCATGTCTTATTCTTTATGACCCCATTTGGGGTTTTCTTGGCAAAGATACTAGAGTGGTTTACCATTTCCTTCTCCAGCTCATTTTACAGATGAGGAAACTGAGGCAAATAAGGTTAAATGACTTGCTCAGGATCACGAAGCTAGTAAGTATCTGAGACCAGATTTGAACTCAGGAGGAGGAGTTTTCCTGACTCCACTCCCAGCATTCTATCCTCTGAGTCACCTAGGATTGATAAGAACCTATAACTGGCTTTTGGAGAAGGGAAGAGAAGAAGGGTGGAGAGCTGAAGCAAATCTTATCCAGTTTAGATCATTAGTGCTAGGGACAGAAGACAAAGAGAAAAAAAACATATAAGAGGATGAGATAGAGAGAAATACACAATTACAGTCATATATATGGATGGGATGAACTCACCCATAAAATAGAAGAGTACAAAAGAATGGATTAGAAAGCAGAATCTAAAAACATAATGTTTACAAGAAACACACTTCAAACAAAGATTCACTGCAGGACCAAATGCATAACATTCTTAATGACTACAACAAATGTCAATTAAAAGATTACTACAAGGAAGTTGAACTCTGAGTAAAAGTTAAGTTACTTGAAAACTAAGACTGTTTTATTTTTGTCTTTGTGTCCTAAGTGCCTGCCATAGTATCTGACACAAGTAAATGCTTATTGATTGATTAATGATCAAATTGAAAAACCATTAATAATTTCAGAAAACAGATAATAAAAAGTAGCTCCTTCTTCACAGCAGAGGGGGCTATTAGCACAGAATATTGTCAGAAGTGGTGACTGTACTGGGTGTTTTTGTTTAATTGTTTTTCTATGCTACAATGTAGGATTCAATCAGGAAAGTAGGAGAAGGTGGATATTTCCAGAAATGACTGTGTTGTAAAAAACAAAAGGCAGCAATAAAACATATTTTAAAAAATACATAAATCAAACCATCCTCTCTTTCTTGGTATAATCCAACTTCGTTGTAATGAACGTTTTTTAATTCTACTGTCTCCTATTTGCCAATGTTTTTACACCTAATTTATTGTTGGGTGAATAGTCATTAATTATTTTAGCCTACAGTCTTCTTTTTCTCAACTTGTCCATCCCAGTTTTAGAGATTAAAACCATATTAATTTATTAAAAGAATTGTGCAGCATGCTATCTTTCTTTAGAAACAATCCGTATAGGGGGCAGCTAGGTGGTGCAGTGAATAGAGCACCAGCCCTGGGGTCAGGAGGACCTGAGTTCAAATTTGGCCTCAGACCAGACACTTGACACTTACTAGCTGTGTGACCCTGGGTAAGTCACTTAACCCCCAATTGCCTCACAAAAATAAAACAAAAACAAAAACCAATCCACATAATATAAGGATTACGTGTTCTTTGAAATCTTGGAAGAATACATATGTGAATCCATCTGGTTCAGATACTTTTTTAAGGAGTACCTCATTAATGTTGTCCTGTTGGATTTCTCCCTCTAACATGAGTCTATGTAGGTTATCTAATCCTATTTTGCAAATTAATATACTTTATTTAATTTATCTATTCCTTTAAGGTTCTCAAATGTAGTAATATAAAACTATTTATATTAATCTCTAATAATTTTCTTAATCTTTTGCCTTCATTATGATCTCAACTATTTCTGCCCTTTTTTAATTAAATTTGAAATTATTTATAAATGTTATTATTATAAAAATATGTCTTACATGTATATGTGTGTGTTTACAAGTGTCTTACTCTCCTTTGTTTGGTTCAGATGAAAGTGATTGTTCAAATGAGGCCTGCTTCTACCACCCCTTTCTCCATGTTTATATAGTCTTACAAACAAGACTAGGTAAGGTAACCTCACCTCTCTGGGCCTTAGTTTCCATATCTAAAAAATAAGAGTTTTGGACTATATGAACTTTGATGTCCCTTCTAGCTCTAAATCAATAATCCTGTGATCTCTAGCTCTGATATAAAGGGATTTTTAAATTTTTTCTTCTGTGAGTTTTTGACGTTCTTCTAGTTTTTAAATTTCCATCTCTTGCTTACAGTGCTTAGATTTGCTGGAGAACAGATTCTGGATTGAGGCACATGCTATTTAATTTTACATGGATTATGGACCACCCAACATTAAAGGTTGCTGTGGGTATTAACCAACCCACAATCTCTCTTTCATAATCTCACAGAAGCTAGTTTGACCATCACTCCTTAGCTTTGACCCTGAGTGTACAGTTAACCAAGTTCTCTAATGGCTATAATAAGTCTTGGGATGTATATTTGCATTTCTCCTTGTTCTGATTGCCTAGTCAAACACTCCCATTCATCCCTTTCTTCGTATATGTCTTGCATGGAAAGTATCTTTAAGATTATAGAATCATAGGGCTAGAGCTGAAAGGGATGAACCTCTTAGACAATGTAGTCCAACCTACCCAACTTGCAAAGGAGAAAACTGAAGCCCAAAGAAGTGAACTAATTAGTGACAAAAAAACCCCTACATATCTTAAAAGAAAACTCTTGACACTTTTTTTGTACATGACTAATGCATAAATTTGTTTTGCTTGATGATACATTTTCATTATAAAAGTTTTGTTTTTATATCTTTTTAAATAGGGGGGAAATGGAAGGGGAATAAAGTAGATTTTCACTAATTGAAAACAATTTACTTAATTTAAAAACAAGAAATATAATGATCAAAATAAAGGAGGACCTATATAAAGGAGAGATACTTGATGTTTGTGAATGGATCAAAGAAATATAGTAAAAAGGATAATGCTTCCTTAATTAGATATTATACCTACTGTTATTATACCATTTAAAATACTGAACGATTTCTTAAAGAACTAGATAAAAATCTTTTTATAGCAAATGCCTCTGATTTGCTGTATTTCTCAAATATACAGAGAACTGAATCAAATTTATAAGAATACAAGTTATTCCCCAATTGATAAATGGTCAAAGGATATGAACAGGCAGTTTTCAGATGAAGAAATCAAAGCTATAATGATATGAAAAAAATGCTCTAACTCACTACTGATTAGAGAAATGTAAATTAAAGCAACTCTGAGGTACCACCTCACATCTATCAGATTGGCTAATATGACAGAAAAGGAAAATGATAAATGTTGGAGGGGATGTAGGAAAATTGGGACACTAATACATTATTAGCGGAATTGTGAACTGATCCAAACATTCTAGAGAACAATTTGGAACTATGCCCAAAGGGCAATCCCTTTGACATAGCAATATCAGTCTGTGAGAATTATCTCTGTCACAAGAAATAAAAAGAGTTTAAAAAAAAAAAAGGAAAAGTACCTACTTGTACAAAAATATTTATAGCAGCTTTTTTTGAGATGGCAAAGAATTGGAAACTGAGGGGATGCCCATCAATTGAGGAATGGCTGAACAAGTTGTGGTATATGAATGCAATGGAACATTATTGTGCTATAAGAAATGATGAGCAGGCAGATTTCAGAAAAACTTAAAAAGACATGAACTGATGCTTATGAAGTGAGCAGAACCAAGAGAACACTGCACACAGTAATTGCAACACTGTGATGATCAACTTTGGTAGACTTAGCCCTTCTCGGCAATACAATGATCTAAGATGATTCCAAAAGACTCATGATGGAAAATATCATCCCCATCCAGAGAAAGAACTATGGAGTCTGAATGCATATTGAAGCATACCATTTTCTCTTTTTATTTGTTTCTTGTGGTTTTTCTCTTTTGTTCTGATTCTTCTTTCACAACGTGACTAATGTGGAAATATGTTTAATATGATTGTACATGTATAGCCTATATCAGATTACATGCTGTCTTGGAGAGGGGGAAAATTTTTCAGAAAGACTTAGATGAACTGATGCAAAGTGAAGTGAGCAGGAGAACATTGTACATAGTAACAGCTATGTTGTATGGAGATCAACTAAGTGACTGAGCTATTCCCAGCGATACAATGATCCAAGACAATTCCAAAGGTCTCATGAGGAAAATTGTTATTCACATCCAGAGAAAGAACTGATGGAGTCTGAATGTAGATCAAAGCTTACTAGTTTCATTATATTTTTTCATGGTTTTTTTTTCTCTTGGTCTGTTTCTTCTTTTACAACATGACTAATATGGAAATATGTTTTACACGATTGCACATATATAACCTATATCAAATTGTTAAGCATCTTAGGGAGAAGGGAGGTAAGGAAGGGAGGGAGAAAATTTGGAATTCAAAAATTTTAAATGAATGTTAAAATCTGTCTTTACATGTAATTAGAAAATAAAATACTATTTAAAAAAAAGAGCTGGATAAAAATCATAATGAAATTTACATAGAAAAATAAACTGGCAAGAATAGCACCAGGCAAACTAAAGAGAAAAGTTGATAAAAGTGGTCTTGCACTTTCAGATTTTGAAATATATTTTAATGTGATTAACAACAAAATGACCAGGGACCCATGGGGAAAAAAAACCAAACAAACAGAAATAGGTCAGTGGAACACAATAAACCCAACAGACGTCCAACCAAATATATATAAATCATTAGTATTTGATAAATCTGTGGAAAATAAAACTTGGGTAAATGATTCATTATTTAATTGGTTGGAAATCTATCAGAAAAACAATTTCCTACATCTTACATTATAAATTCTAGTGAATTATAACTGGGTGGCAGGCTTAAACTTAAGAAAAAACAAAATAATATTATAAAAATGTTGAAAGAAAATGAAATTAAACATTTTTCTCAATTATGAATGGAATATGAATTTTTCCCATTCAACAAGCAAAAAGAATTACTAAGGATAAGACAGATGTGCCTGACTACAAGAAATTTTTAAATTTCTACAGGAAAAACAGCATAATTTTAAAAAATAGCATTAGTCATAATAACAAGATTCATTTGGAAGAACAAAAGGTACAGAATATCAAGGGAACTAATGAAAAGAAATGCAGGGGAAGGTGGCCTAACTATTCCAGATCTCTAATTGTGTAACGAAACAGCAATCATTAAAACTGCTTGGTACTGGCTAAGAAATAGAGTGGTAGACCAGTGGAATAGATTAAGTATGCAAGACACAGTAGTCAATGACTATAGTAATCTATCATTTGATAAAGCCAAAGACCCCAGCTTTTGGGATAAGAACTCACTCTTTGACAAAAACTGCTGGGAAAACTGGAAAAGAGTATGGCAGAAACTAGGCATAGATCAAAATTTCACATTACATACCACAATAAAGTCAAAATGGGATCATGATTTAGATATAAAGGCTGATACTGCAAGCAAACTGGGAGAGCAAGGAATAGTTTACCTATCAGATTTATGGAGAACAGAAGAATTCATGACCAAATAGGAGACAGAGAACATTACAAAATGCAAAATGGATAACTTTGATTACATTAAATTGAAAAGTTTTTGCACAAAGCCAATGAAAACAGGATTAGAAGGAAAGTAGAAAATTGGGAAAGAATTTTACAACCAGTCTCTCAGATAAGGGCCTCATTTCTAAAATATATAGAGAATTAAGTCAAATTTATAAGAATACAAGGCATTCCCCAATTGATAAATGGTCAAAAGATATGAACAGGCAGTTTTCAGATGAAGAAATTAAAACCATCTATAGTTATATGAAAAAATGCTCTAAATCACCATTGATTAGAGAAATGCAAATCAAAACAATCTTGAGGTACCCCATCACACCTATCAGATTGACCAACATGACAAAACAGGAAAGTGATAAATGTTGGAGAAGATGTGGGAAAATTGGAACATTAATGCATTGCTGGTGGAGTTGTGAAATGATCCAACCATTTTGGAGAGCAATTTGAAACTATGCCCAAAGGGCTATCAAAATGTTCATATCCTTTGACCCAAAAGATAATTCAAATGGGAAAGGGACCCACATGTACAAAAATATTTATAGCAGCTCTTTTTGTGGTGGCAAAGAATTGGAAATAGAGAGGATGCCCATCAATTAGGGAATGGCTGAACAAGTTGTGGTATATGCATGTAATGGAAGTGCTATAAGAAATGATGAACAGGCTGACCAGAAAAACCTGGAAAGACTTATATGGTCTGATGCTGAGTGAAGTGAGCAGAACCAGGAGAATGGTGTACACAATAACAGCCACGTTGTGTGATGACTAATACTGATAAACTTAACCCTTCCCAGCAATACAAGGATCTAAGATATCTCCAAAGGCCTTGTGATAGAAAATGCTATCCACAAAGAAGAAAAAACTATGGAGTTTGAATGCAGATTGAAGCATACTATTTGCCATTTTTTTTCTTCTGTTGAATTCTGTTTCCTCTTTCTGGTGGTTCCTCCTATTGGTTCTAATTCTTCCTTACAGCATCACTAATGTGAAAATAAGTTTAATAGGAATGTATATGTATAGCCTATATCAGATTGTGCACAGTCTTGGGGTAGGAGGTGGGAAGGGAAGGGAGAAAAATTTTAAAATCAAAAGCTTATGGAAGTGATTGTTGATAATTCAAAATAAATCCATTTAAAAAATAGCATTGGTCAAAATATTTATAGCACCTAGGTGGGGGTGTGTTGGAGCCAGCTCAAACCATCTGGAGAGCTAATTATTAAATTTTCCATATTTTTAGTGATAATTTCCATTCCGCAATGGATAAATGGTCAAAGGATACGAATGCTTTTCTTTTTAATTTTTATTGATAGTACTTTTCTATCATCATTTCCAAAATATCACTCCTCTCCCTCCTTAGAGAGCTAATCCTCATAACAAAGAATAAAAAGGAGCAAAAGAAAATAATTTTTTTTATCAAAATTTACCTATACTTCAACCAAGTATGACATGCATATGTATTGTTCTGCACACATAATCTTCCATCTTTGCATAAAACTGAGAAGAGGGCATATTCTCCTCTCTTCTTTGAGGCCAAGCTTCATCATTATAATTATACCAGGTCAGTTTCAGTTTTCTAAGCAGATAATTTATTTTTTTTTAAGTTTTATTTATTTATTTGTTTTAGTTTTCAAATTCACTTCTATAAGATTTTTAGTTCTAAATTTTCTCCCCTTTCCTCCCCAAGATGGCATGCAATATGATATAGTTTATCCGTGTACAATCATATTAAACATATTTCCACATTAGTCATGTTGTAAAGAAGAATTAGAACCAAAGGAAAAAAACACGAGAAAGAAGAAACAAAAAAAAAAAGAAGAGAAAATAGCGTGCTTTGATCTGCATTCAGACTCCATAGCTCTTTCTGTGTATGTGAATAGCATGTTCCATCATGAGTCTTTTGGAATTGTCTTAGATCCTTGTATTGCTGAGAAGAGCTAGGTCTATCAAAGTTGGTCATTGCACAATGCTGTTACTATGCATAATGTTCTCCTGGTTCTGCTCACTTCACTTCATGTAAGTCTTTCCAGCAAACAGATAATTTCTAAGAAAGGAAATTGAAATTGATAACAATCACTTGAACAAATTCTCAAACTCACTAATAAAGATATGCAATTTCACGTACAATCCTGGTTTTTCATTTTCACTTTGTATATGCAGATGGACATTCTATTTGATATTTATTAAATTTTGAATGAAAATTGATGTAACCTGGCTTTTGAGCATGTTCAGCTTGCCTGACATGGTGCTCGCTGCACTTAGAAGGGGTAGTCTCCTTGATTGGTTGTCTGAGTTTTTAAAAGTACTGCAGCGTTGTTCACTCTCTTTCCACCACCTTTTTAGCTGTACTCCTGGCTACTTCATTCATAATGGATGGCATGAACTGAACAGGTAAGAGGGGAACTACGTGTCAATCCACAGCTTACCTCTCTTTTACCCCATCCCCAAGAAATGGGACTGGGCTTGTTTGTTTCTGTTCTTTGTTGTTATTCCTCAGTTTCTTGTGCCAGAGGTGATTCTCAGACTGGGTAGTTCTAGCCTTGGAGACTGACCTTGGAGCCAGTATTGCCAGCAAGGTGATGCAACAGCCAGCCATCTCATCATGGAAACCCTGGGAAAACCACGGTATCTGGGACTCATTCCAGGTAGGTTTTGGACTTGGAGGTAAGACTGTGCTCATGGGAATATAGCTAAGCTATGAACCTAATACCCTTCACCCCCACTGAGGAGCAGGAAGAAGGATTTTGTGTTGTAAATTTGTGATTTTTGTAAATTTGTGATTATCTTTTGAAGTAAACATTCCTTTGTCAATGCTCCATGGTAAAAATTAACAAAAAGAAAGAAAGAAGAAAGGAAAGAAAAAAAAGTTTAACTTTGGAAAAACAGAAAGTACACTTTAGGTATAAAGCAATACATCATGTTGGACTAATATGGCCACAGGTGTTTATAAGAAATATGAAGGAAGTAGTGAATACTTAAAACACATTTGAAAAAAAAAGTTAAAAATTCATTGGTACAAACTTGTTTCTACCACCTTTTGTATTTTTCTTACATACTAGTTTCCCATAACAGCTATCCCAGGTCCTAGGCATTCTTTTGATCCATATCTACTCAAACTTATAGTCTATAGGAACCCACCAATGTGTTTCCTTTTTCTCTACTCAGAGGACATGATTAGTTAAAAAGCAAAGGTATTTAATGAAATAATATAGTAAGACTATTTGTAACAGGCCATTTTCCCCGTGAACATAGTGCATACTCTCCCAAAAACATAGATACCATTGTGGGGTCCAAAATTATCTAATTCGCAAGAAAGCTCTGCACCATTAACCATTTATTAAAAGGACCAGACCCCTTTAACGAATGTGACCTCAGAGCTTCCTCAGGAACTGAGATGCCTACAGGTTCCTACAGCATTTCTTATATAGGGCTTTATACCCAGACACTCAGATGAGGCAAAATAAAGTAGAGTCGCATTGGTTGATAGACCTTGCTTTTGACCCTCCAAGAGGGCCAGAAATGATGCATCAGCATGAGTGATCACAGGATGGGCAAGGCAAGGGTCATCTCCACTGACCATATGACCACTGGTCATAATATGGTCCCTTCCTCATGTTGAGCAAGAGAGAACAGTCCAGAGGTACTAAAATGAATTGAGGGATATTCCATATCATGGTCAAGATATCCCACCTATGCTGGGTTTGGTCATCAGCATTCTTGTGGTTAGGCAAGTAAACTTATAGATTTTAAAGTCTGAGACCTACTATAAGAATCTATCCTATGTATGTATGTATATGTATGATATATGTAAAATATACATTAATACATGTTATTCTTGTGTTAATATTAGTTTACCAAACTGAGTAAATGTAACTTACTAGATGAATATATCACTAATGATTGCTAACAATCATTACCCCTACGGAATCATCCTGAAATGATTAATACTGATTGGAATAAAATAGGGGTCCAACAAATCATTTCTCTCACCATCAGTGGGGAGAATTTGTACATGTGGGAAATCACAAATGAGGGGATGACACTCACATATGAGGAATATATGGGGAGGGCCCTGGTGACATTATGGCTGGTTCTTGGCCTGCTCTTTATTGGCTGCAGCATCACGGATGAGCCTGTTTGATGTATTGATCCACTGGACTGTGATAGTCTCTTAGTTTGAGTTGGCATGTTCTTCCTTTGTGCTTGCTCCCATGCTTTTCAGTATGATGTTTTCAGTAATGTTGTCAGATGCCTTCAACAAGGATGAAAACAGCATTAAGGTCAGCTACTGCACTGATGGTAAATTATTTAACATGAAAAGACTACCAGCCAAGACTAAAGTGGAAAGAGAGTTGGTACATGATTGTTTGGTTGCAGATAATTATGCACTCAATGCAACCTCTGAGGCCAAGATACAGCAAAGTATGGATTGATTCTCTGCTGATTGTGCTAATTTTGGCCTCACAAATAACACCATGAAAACATAGGTTCTCTAGCCAGCACCACACCATCCATACGTGGAACCATCTGTTACAGCAAATGGAGAACTATTGAATGCTGTGAGTAAATTCACTTACCCTGGCAATATACTTTCCAGGAATGTACATACAGATCATGAGGTTAACATATGCATTGCCAAAGCTAGTTCAGTGTTTGGGGAGCTTCCGAAGAAAGTGTGGGAAAGAAAAGATATTAGACTGACTACCAAACTAAAGGTCCACAGAGCCATTTACCAGTATACCAGTACCATGCCAGGAAACTGAATTGCTTCCATTTGAATTGTTTTAGGAAGACTCTGAAGATTGTGGTAAGATAAGGTACTAGACACTGAGGTCCTTTCTCAATTCTGAACTGCCAACCATGCAAATACTGAAGAGAGTGCAAGTCCAATGGGCTGGCCGCACTATTCAAATGCCAAAAGTATATTTGCCTAAAAGATTACTTTATGGAGAGCTTACATATCAAGGTCAAAAGAAGTGATACAAGATCACTCTGAAGGTCTTTTTGAAAAACTTTAGAATTGATTGCATGACATGGGAGACACTGGCAAAAGACCACCTAGCATGGAGTGCCCACATCAAAGAAAGCTCTATGTTCTATGAGCAGAGCAAAATTTCAGTAGCCCAAACAAGAGGTGAGATTTGCAAATTTAGAGATATCTCCACTCTAAATGTTCATACAGACAATTTGTTGCCCAACCTATGGTAGATCTAGCCTTCTAAGCTCCTATTGGTCTGATCAGCCACATTCAGACATACTGTACCTTGAGCCCAACATAGTGATGTCATTTTGATACTCTTTGAGAACAAGAACAAAGGACAACAACCAACCAACCAGCCAGACATTAGGGTATAGTGGCCAAAACCTGTCCTTGAAAATAAAAGGCTGAGAGTTCCATGCCCAGCTGAAAAATCTAGACATCTTAGCAGGAAGTTAAGATTAGTTCTTTCTTTCTATAACACCTATGACGAAGCAGAAATAAAAACCTTCTTTTACAATAACTACCTATCATAGGGTTCAGATAATCTGACTTACTCCCAAAATCCTCTCTGGTTTAAGTCCAAATGAAAGTAAGTCAAGTCAGCAAGCATTTAATTGCTTAACCTGACACTGTTCAATGTTAGGGATACAAAGAAGGGCAAAAACACAGTCCTAAAACTCTATGAATTTTTTTAATGGGGAAGACAATGTGTAAGCAAGATAAATAAATATGAGACATAAAGAGTATATAGATAGAAGGTACTCTGAGAGGAATCCAACTTAAAACAAAAAAGAAGGCTAAAGAGGCATCTCAGTCTGGTTACTAATATAGTCCTATGTATTGTCAACTTGGAAAAACTCAGACCAATTCAGTGATCAGGAAATAAAACGAAGCATTTATTCAAGGTCAAAAAATTACAATTTGGGATAACACACTGCCCTATTCAGACAGGGATGCCAGGGGAGGAAGGGAAGAAAGGGGTTCTTATAAGTCATAGTTGTGGGCAATGGCACAGTATAGTCTGGGTTCACAGAACAAATGAGCTGCAGGAAGGGAGTACTGAGGAATTAGAAAAACAAGGTCATAGAAACGTCCTTGGGTTAGCTTTGCCAGGTGTTCCAGGAACAGGGGCCGTTGGAAACTGCTGGGGTATGTGTGGATTTCTTGGGGGGCAGTTAGAAACTGCTGATCAGAGCAGGGTAAAGGCCCCAGGGTTTCCCCAGAGTTTGACAGTATTGGTACACCCAGTATTTCCAGCAGAGTCTTCATGCTCAGTGAGAAGCAGGCCTAGATGGAGCTCAGTGGTTTTCCATCCACTTAACTAGAATTCCTGTGTTGTCTTTATTATTGTACCAAGATGTAGCCAGAGTATTCTCTGGCATCGCTGTCATACAGCAAGGCTAGCTACTTTTCACCCTGAGGGTGAAAAGGGAGTACTGTTTCTCTAATCCTATTTGTTTGAGGCTGCCCACTGTTAGCCTTTAGTAACAAGTGCCCCAGTTTCATTTAACTAATTAGCTATTACAAGGGATAGTTACTTTGAAGACACAACAAGAGAACTACAAATATTCCTCCCATACTTCGAAGGTACCGAATCTGGAAAGTTGTTCCTTGTTCTTCAGGCATTGATGAGGGGTTGACGGCAAAACCTGACAGAGGCTTGACTCCCAGCTCCAGGACCTTGGGTGGCCCACTCTCTTGACCTTTCAAAATCCACAAGGTCTTAGTCATCTTCTTTACCTGAAATGAAACAATAAACACTGGAGCAAACAATTGAGGTCCATACTGACGGGGCCACACGTCAGCCTCAGATGGAGAAGGCCCAAAGCATTTCCCTTCACAGCATTATCTGTCACTTTAATGTCACTAGACTGGAAAAGGGGGCAGCTAGGGGGCTCAATGGCTAGAGTGCCAGGCCTAGAGTCAGGAAGTTCTGAATTCAAATTTGGCCTCAGACACTTACTGTGTGACCCTGGACAAGTTACTTAATCCTGTTTGCCTCAGTTTCCTCATCTGTAAAATGAGCTGGATAAGGAAATGACAAACCACTCTGGTATCTTTGCCAAGAAAACCCTAAATGAGGTCACAAAGAGTCAGACAAGATTGAACAGCAAGGACTGGAACAAATCAAACCAAGAGAATAAGACTAGGTCAAATAGTACTTTTGGAAAGCATCTCAGGTCCAGCTTAGCAGGCACACAGTCAAAGAAGTTCTTCTTTATCATGTGATAAGTGGTTCAGACCAAGTTACAGAATGTCTGCAAATGCACCCAACTTTCCCTAAGGCACTTCCATGACACCTCATGATAACTCTCCCCGAAGCAAGCTCCCCAGCCTTTTTCATTAGGGAATTTTGTCAGAGATACTCTGTGCGTGCTCATGAGGGCCAGTTTGCATATCAGTTGGCAGCAAAGCCTGGTGCTGTATTTTGGCCAGGGAAAACCTCAGTCTTCCCTCCACTTCTCCAAAAATTTTGAGATGGTGTACATCCTCAAAGTATTAGGAAGAATGTCCACGTGTTTGTTCTTGCTTTACCTTTGAAATTTAAATAGTGTTAAATGGCTAAATATGGAACTGGGATATGTGAGATATCAATCTCATCTCAGAGGCAGGCATGGGGAGCAAAGCTGGTAGAGGCTCTAGTCAATGGTAGTAGAGAAAAGATACCCTGGGCCCTCAGGGCTCCATGTAACCCTGAGGGAAGATGTAGCCTGCCTGACCCATAGGAGTAGGAACTAAACTACCAAAATGATGTTACAGGCTTTATAGCCTACCTCCTGATGTCTCAGTGAGAACTATGCCTGTGCATTGACCTGTCCTTTGGAATCTCAGCAAGTGGAAAAGAATGTACACCAGTACATTTCTCAGCTGAAAGAGGAGTGCTAGCTATATTCAATCTCATCTCAGAAAAGCTCCGATAGAAACGATGTCATGCATGAGTTTGCTGTTTAATCTTCAGCAAAAAGATGAGATCTTTTCTAAGGAATCTTGGTGGACGTGGGACACACAGAGTAACAGACTGATGGATGGTCCTTCCATACCAAGTGGTCAAACTAAAAAAAGTAAATGTTATCTAAATTTAATTTTTCAAAATAAACACCTCAACTTTACTTCAGAATATGAATTTTAAAAAGTAGATACAAAATACTAATTTTTTTGAGATATTAGGGTATGTATATTTGGGCACCTTTGGTATAACTTGTACACCCACCTGGGATGCGAAAGAGTAAAAAACCTACTGTATACAATATTCAAACGTGTGTATCTGCTTCCATGGAGGACCAGCTTCATTAGATTAAAGTTATGTGACTAGTGTTCATTGAAATAGCAGGTTCAGACAATTGGAGGCGTAGTTTTGCAAGAGAATGAGGGCTCAGTTCATCTTGATTTGGTAGATCCTTCAAATTGGTGCAGATAGGTGGTGGAAATGAAGAGAGCGCTGGCCCTGAAGTCAAGAAGATAGGGAAGTTTTTGACCAAGGGATAAAATGGATTTGATTATATAACAAAAATAATGTAACAAAAATATCTACAGCAAAATTTTCTGATAAGACTCTAAGTTTCAAGAGGCAATGAGGTAGCCCAGTGGAAAGAGCGCTGGGCCTGCAGTCTGGAAGACCTAAGTTCAAATGTGGCCTCAGGCACTTACTGGCTGTGTGACCTTGGGCAGGTCACTTAACCTTGTTCTCAGTTTCTTCATCTGTTAAAAAAAAATGAGCTGGAGAAGAAAATGGCAAACCACTCCAATGTCTTTGTCAAGATAACCCCAAATGGGGTAACAAAGAGTCAGAAACAAGTGAAACAATTGAACAAGTGATTCTTGAAACTACACATCCCTGGATGAGCTGAGGCTTCCTCATAGAGAGGAGAAGCTGAGGGATTGAAATTTGCTGACTCTCTGGTAACCACATGGAGCAAAGCACTTAGCAATTCTGCCTCAATGAACCATGAGGATGAGTGTGGGACTCCCCAGTGGATGGCTATCAACATCACTTGATAGTTAAATGTACTATTATAAATTTAAAGCTAATGTTAGAGTTAGAACGGCTTATGTTTCCACAGGTAGAATAATGCAGAGATTTAAAGAACAACAGCTCCAGGAAGTAGTACACTGTAGGTGGGCTCGGGCTTAGCCAATAAAAAGTAAGTGGATTGCTCCAAAAAGACCCCAAAATCAAGATAAGGGTCGAGCCAGCTTAGACCAGTTAGGGTCAACCTGAGGACACCTGAAAAATGTTAGTGCTCCTGCTTCATGAGCTTCATTACTATTATCTGACACACCCTCCATAAAATTAGAGCCTCATTAACGAGTCACAGGACGTAAGACCAAGGGAGGGGGAACATACTTGAGCATATCAAGGGGAAACATGTAAGGAAAGGTGTAACCTGGGAAGGGTTGGACCAATCCTGGCCTGGGAGGTTTCACGCCGAATTCAACTGCTTAAAAGCACACTTTTCCTTGCACTCAGGGCCCACCCTTCCTGAAGAGCGGTGGAGCCCGCTTCCGTCCAGAAACGTCTAAATCCTCTGGACTTTCTTTATAATAAATTTTCTTGATACTAAATTTTTGGTGTCAAGTCTATTTCTAACACTAAGCTTCTGATATACAGTAGTTAGCTTATTGAGCTAATTACCATTTTGATGAACAATGATTCGTCTGCTGCTGAGTTAAAATATCCCTACAGTGACAACTGTATATTTTAATTCTACATGCTTAGTACAGTTACACTCCTGTTTTTAAAGAAAGATTCGTTAACAGTGTGAGTTGTTGAGTACAATCTCCCCAAAGGCACTAGATTCTTAGAATACATGTAAATGAAGTATATGCCCGTAAGAGGAGCTTCATGAATATTAGGTACCTTGTTTCGCTCTGTGTGTTGTATTTTCATGGGCCATAAGTAGAATAATGGAAAGATCTCAGAGAATGTCAGCATGGGAATGTATTTCCACTAAGGCTGATAGTGCAAACAAATGTAACAAGGCAGATATAAGCAATAAAATTAACAATGAATTGAGGAAAGATGAGCAAAAGAAACAGGCTAAGTAATGACATTCAGAATACTTTCAATGCTAGCTTTCTATGTTATATTTCATGGGCCATGAGTAGAGTATTGGAATGATCTCTGCTGGTTGTCAGCATGGTGATGTTTCTCCACTGAGGCAGATAGAACAAATAAATATAAAAAGGCAAATATAATAAACAGAACCTTCACACAGCCAGTAAGTGCCTGAGGCCACATTTGAACTCAGGTCTTCCTGACATCAGGCCCAGCACTCTATCCACAGGGCTACTTCCTTGCCCCTTGAATGCAATAAAATTAATAATGAGTCAAGGAAAGATGAGCAAAATAAACAGACCTAAATTTAGGCTAAGTAATGACATTCAGAATAATGCCTGAGTCAAAGAACAAATCATATAAACAATAAGTAATTATGTTAAAGTTAATGATAACATACCAGAAATTTTGAGAAGCTGCTAAAACAATTCTTAGAAGACATTTTGTATTTCTGAAATCTTATATTGATAAAATAGAAAAGGAAAGGATCAATGACAAATGAGAAATTCACCTAGGTAAACAGCCTTATGTAAATTATTCACTGAAGTATAAAGAATTGGGATATACATAGAGATTAAATGACTTGTCCAGGGTCACATAGCTAATAAGTCTTAAAGATTTGGACACTTAGAATTTTACTGTGTCAGGCTGCCTCATTTAAGTACATAGAATATGAAAATTTATGTGTTATGGCTTAAACAATTATCTTTATTTCCTAAATAGCATAAGAAAATGCATTAAACAAATAACATGTCTTTTGTTTTCTTAATGCTCCATTCTGAAATGTCTATGCCTGTGCTAATCTAATGGGAGACACTAATTACCTGGTTGCAGCTAGCTTAGGTGAGGGCAGAATATTTATTTCTGCTCTTCAGGGATACAAGTCCTCCTTGATCCACTGATGCAGTGCCTTAGAAGAGGGCCTTCCTGAGTTGCCACAGCAACTGAGCCGAGGATCTGTCCAATGCACTAGAGGCCTTTCTCTGTCTAGGTCTTTTAATATTCTATGGGTACCCATGCAACACTCAGGCTGTCCATCTGTCATCTCTCACTCTCACTACATGACTAGCCCACTGATTATATGGTTTTTTGGATGTTATCTGTTATGCCATTTCTTTTGGGCAAGTAATTATTACTAACATGCTGCAGCCTGCTTATGAATAAATGAGTGAATGCTTATTTGCTTTGACTGTGTGAGAGTCCTTGCTTTCTATCTTATCCCTAGCACACTGTGTAATGCTGTTGATCCATATGATATATACGATGATGAAATTGGTGAAGGGGGAGGAAGCTACATTCTCATATCCTCTTAGATATCAGGCTTGGTCGTTATAATTTCACAGCATGGGAACTTAATGGGTGGGAAACACTACATTTAACATCAGAGGTGGTTGATGGGTTGGATAATTTTGCTGAACTCTTTTTCTTTTTAAAATTATTTGCAAAGAGATGAATTTCTGGGAAGGGGAAGGGGAAGAAATGTGTTAGGAAATGTAGGTGATATAAAAACAAAAGATAGCAATGCTGAAAAGATAGAAGAGGAAGAAAGCACTTTATGTCTTTGGAAGAAAATTGCTATCTGAAGCCACAACATGCTTATCATTTGCATGAAATTTTATTTAATTACAATAAATTTATTAAGTACCTACAATGGCTAGAGACTGTCCTACAGACAAGGATACATATCAACTTAATAAGTATAGTCCCTAACAATTACAATTATATGTTGCAATGTTTTAAGATTTACAAAGTGCTTTCCTCAGAACCCTATGAGATAGGTAGTGGAAATTTTATTATTATCTCTATTTTATGGGTCAAGCTCCCAATTTCAGACTTTTTGCTTAGTATTCACATTTGAATCCCAAACATGGGGCCACCTACCTTTCTAGAGTTATTTGTTATTACCACCCTCTACATTTTCTACACTCTGGCCAAACTGGTGTACTTTCTGTTCTGGAATAGATCGTGGAACTCCCACATCTGAGACTCTGCTCATTCACGTTCCCTAGGGAGACATCAAGGTCGGGTGCAAATAGTCTTGAAGTTGGGGGTCACAGAAGCTGAGTCTTAATCCTGACTCTGCTATTTACTACTTGTGTGACTCTAATGCTGTTCAGTTGTGTCCAACTCTTTGTGACTTCATGGACCACACTGTCCATGGGTTTTCTTGGCAAAGATACTGGAATGGTTTGTCATTTCCTTCTCCAGCTTATGTTACTGATAAGGAAACTGAGGCAAACAAGGTTAAATGATTTGTCCAGGGTCACACAGCTAATAGGTATCTGAGGCTGGATCTGATCTCAGGTCTTCCTGACTGCAGGCCCAGCACTCTATCCACGGAGCCACCTAGCTGCTGTGTGACTTTGAGTAAGTCATTTAATCTTTCAGGGTCTCAGTTTCTTCATTTATAAAATGAGAGCTTCAGATTACATGGCTTCTAAGATCTTTTCCAACTGTACATAAATCAAAGTACTGCTTCCCCTTGCTCACCTGTTGAAGTCAAGCTTTTACAACCCTTTTATAACAACAAAAGCTTTTGCAACAACAAAAAAAATTTTCATAACATTTGTATTTAAAATTTTGAGCTCCAAATTATCACCTTTCTTCCCTTCTTTCTTCCTGCCTTCATTGAGAAGGCAAATTACATTCGTATTTGAGCTTCACTTCAACCCTGTTTCTAAAATTTCCTCCATTTTATACATACAGAAACTATACAGAGGTCAAGTTATTTATCCTTAGCCACACATCTAAACAAGGGAAACAACGAGATGAGGTAGAAAGGGAATTGGATTTGGAGGCAGGGGAAATGAGTTTAAATTCAGACTCTGGGGCTTACTCCCTATGTCATCTTCATTCACTTCTCAGGGCCTCAGTTTCCTTATATGTAAAATATGATGGTTGGACTAAGACCCCTTCCAGCTCCAATGGTTTGTTTTCCAATTCTAATGATCTCTAATGATTTTTAGACAGCTGTGGAAATGCTCTTACCTGGAGCTCCCTCCAAAGTAGTTGGCTGAGGCACACCTAGGATGTGACTTGCCCCAAGGTTACACTGTAAGGGGTGGGATTTGAACTCAAAAGTCTTTCCACTCAAAGCCTCCTCTGGTGCCCTATTGTATAGTCTAGTTATCTGCACGTACCTTAGACATAGCTTTTAAGCTGTAGGAAAGAAGGGAACATATAACTACCCTTTTTTTCTTCCCTGGTACTTAACACATAGTAGGTATTAGATGAGTAAAAGACAGAACCTTGTGTGCACGAAGCAAGGGCGAAAACTCAAGTATCCTGACTGTGAGAGATGATCTCTCAGAAGTGAAGCCTTCTCAAAGGGTCAATAATTCTTGCTAATAGTACTTGTATTGTTTTCAAAACCCTCCCGGCTCAGACCGTGTTTTTAAGCACGTAGCAAAAATAATTTCCTTACCCCTAACCTGAACTGCTTGCCCTTGCAAAACTTCCCGCCTTTTCTTGTCTCTGGGCAAACTTGTGTAAGTGCCTTTGTTCTCTGTTGCTGGGGTAGAAAGCCTTGAATAGATTGTGTGTCCTGAAGCCCAGCCAATGGGATAAGGGGAAAGGGGCTAGGGAAGAGGAGCTCCCCTTAGGGTATAAATATGCCTTGCTTTCTGTAACCAACTCCTACTCTCCTGGCTGTCACATAAGGCAAGGAGGGGCTGTACCCTTTCTCATGAGAAAGCAATAAACTCTTTTTTGCCTTTCTTAAGAAAAGTCTCAAGGGGGCAGCTAGGTGGCTCAGTGGATACAGCATGGGTCCTGAAATTAGGAGGACCTGAGTTCAAATCCCATCTCAGACCAAACACTTGACACTTATTAGCTGTGTGACTTTGGGCAAGTCACTTACCCCCAATTATCTAAAAACAAAACAAAGAGAAGTCTCTGACTGATTATTACAAGGGGGTCACAAATACCCACTGACTGAGCAAAGTGTTCTTTTGCCTCAAAGATTTTACAATTGAATCCAAGCTTGTAAGCTCCATGAGGGAACTTGTCTTATCTGAATTTCAGTTCTCTCCAATCAATATTTAATTAAAAAACATCTTGAGTATTTACTGTTTGCTACATTGAATTAAAAGTACATCCTATCACGTGCTAGCTACATTTTCTGTCTTGTATCCTGATGTCCTACCTAGGATATGTAAGTGACTTGCTCAGGGTCACAAAGACTCTTGAACCCAGCTCTTTCTGCCTATAGAATTTAGAACCCAGGGGGCAGCTAGGTGGTGTAGTGAATAGAGCATGGGCCCTGAAGTCAGGAGGACCTGAGTTCAAATATGACCTCAGACCAAACACTTGACACTAGCTGTGTGACTCTGGGCAAGTTCACTTAACCCCAATGGCCTTAAAAAAAAGAATTTAGAACCCAGATCTTTGAGCCTCTGGGAAGAACTGGAAACTGGGTCTTTCTGCCCCCAGTCTCTGGGAGTGGGGGAACTTGAACATTTAATATCAGACATGGTTGATGTGCTGGATAATTTTCCTGAACTATTTTTTTTCTTTTACAAATCCTTTGCAAAAAGATGTATTTCCAGGAGGGGGAGGTGGAAGCAATGTATTGGGGAAATGCAGGGGATGTAAAAACAAAAGACAGTAATACAATTAAAACTGATGAAAGAGGAAGAGAGCACTTTGTGCTCTTTGGAAGAAAAATCATTAATAAGAAACAGGTCTTCCCGCTTCAGGCCAGTTCTTGATCCACGCTATCCTGCAGCCTCTTTGATACATACAGAGTAACACAGATCTAGTAGCGCTTTTACAGCCTGAAGAGGGAAGTCAAGGGACTGGAGGCGAATTTCCCGCAAATCAGCCCTCGCAGAGAAGGGCCGAGGGTAGCTTGCAAAGACGACGTGTCCCATCGTACACTGCACCTTCCAGAGTCGGCCCTGTTTGTGGCGGGGAACACTAGTCTTCTTTGAGCTGCTCAGAGATCTCTGTCCAGCCTCCTTGTCTACTTGTGGTCAGGCCCAGCTTTTGGATCCATCTTCCCGGTGAACAGCGCCTGCGGCCTTTAGGTCGCCCAAACTCATCTTTCCGCCCCTCCCCCACTCCGCCTCGAAGGGTGGAGGTACTGTTGTCGTCCCACGTCGCCGTCGCCGGCGGATGACGCAGGGGGCCGCGTGCTCGCCCCACGTGTGCGGCTGCTCAGGAGCCCCGGCGGCTGCTTTCCTTGGGGGCGGTGGCAGCTTCGGCTGCTGCGGTGCTGTAGGGATAGCGCGCACGTTGCGGAGGGAAGCCTGAGACATCGCGTTAGGCGGAGGGCAGCGGGCTGCTGAAGCCCTGGGTGGGAGTGGGGGGTGGGGTGGGTAGGAAGTGGGTGCCAGGGACATGGAGCACCTGCAGCTAGATCTGGCGGCAGCCCCGCTGCGAATCCTCGCCGCCAGGAATGAAAAGAGCCGCAGCGAGCTCGGCAGGTTCCTGACGAAGCAGGTGAGCGCCCCGCCGCCGACCCCCGGGGCCCTAGGAGGGGTGCCGGGGGTCGGGAGCGGAGAGGCCCCGGCGCACCGCCTCTTCTCTCCAGCCTCAGCCCGCACCAGAAACACGGCGGGGGGTGGGGGTGGGGTCGGAGCGGTGTAGACCCGCTGTCCCTCACCTGGCATCCTCGGGCTCGCGGGGACCGAGATTGTTTATCTCTTTGTATTTGTGTGTGTGTGGGGGGGGGGGCGTCTTTTTTTTTTTTTTAAGGCGAGGCGTATTTGATTCTTCCGATCGCCGTCGTCAATCCCTAAACCTGACTTGTTTTTTGAAATAGATGTTGGGGGCTCCAGGAGTGGAGCGCTGTTATATTCCCCAAATACACATCCTTTAGCTTCTTTTTTAAGGGGGTGGTGATTGGTTTCTGCTCATTTTCTTCTCTCTCCCTTCCTTACCCTCAATCTGAGCCTCTTTTTCAGTTTATGAAGGGGCAAGCATTTTTACTGCTTCCTGTTATCGACCTAACCCAGAGGAGGGTGCTAAAAAAAATACACACATATGTGTGTATGTATACATACATATATGTGAAACCTATCCTCAAGGAGCTTGCAGTCTAGATGTTGAGCATGATGATTGAAGGACTGTGGGAAACAGAACTAAGAGTGTGATGCAAACAATAAGCTCCATAGGAGTTGAGCTGCGTGGGTTGGAGCGGTTCAACTGTGCCTTTCTGGGTAGAAGTGATTCTTAGAAACTGGGCCATGAATCACTCTTGGGGGATGCAGAGGGAGAGAGGAGAGGGTACGTTCCTTGCCTGCAAAGAGCTTACCGGTTAATGGGGGCGGGGCAGCTGCCCAAATGACTGATACCTAGGAGGATGTTTACAAAGGATAAATCCAGGAAAGGTGCTGTGATTATTGATTAAAAGATTATGTAAAAATTTTTAAAAAAATTGTAATATGTAAATAAAAATATGTAAAGTAAAAATTTTATTTTATTACTATGATTAAAAGATTACTTTAATGGATGGGAATGGAGGTGGGAAAGAAACAGTGTCTGAGAATATTTAAAGGAAGAGATGGTACCACAATTGGACCCAGAAGGGAAGGAGAGACCTCTATAGAGGGAGATGGGATGGGTGTTGGAGAAAGGAGGAGTCTAATCTAGGTGTAGTAATGGTATATGAAATGGATTTGTCTTCATTTGGGGCTTGAGAGTAGTCGAGCTTGTCTGGAGCGGAATGTGAGAAGATGATTAGTAGGAGGAAAGGCAAAAAAAAAATGGTAGTTTGAAGCCAGATTGAGGGGACCTTAAGAGTGCCACATTCAGGAGTTTTTAGTTAATAGTGGGGAGCCATTGATGGGTTTTGATTGAGAGCGTGCAGTGATCAGAAGGACAGTTCATTTTAGGAAGATTATTTTGGCAAAGATTTAAAGGATATATTAGGATTAATAGCTAGGAGGCTCTTCTAATAGTCTTGTTGAGATTTGAGGCCTTCCCTTCCTGCAGTTATACTGGGAGTGGACATCATATGTTAGATTCAAATTCTACTCTGTTGCCTCATTATAGTTTGGAAGTGCTTGTGTTCTTGAAGGCTGTTTCAACAGAGATGAAACCCTAGCAGTTCTCGTCAAGATGGAAAGCAAGGTCATGGTGATGGGCAGCTCTGTATTACATCCTAACTAAATTCAAAGAGCCTCATCATCAAAAGGTTGGCTCACAGGTGATTAATTTTCTTTTTTTGGTTCATAATAATTCATGAAATCATCTACCAAATTGTAGATTTGTTATGTTCTGCATTTGCCGAAAATCAGTATTTAAAGGAAAAAAAAGATTTTTCTCAAAGAAGAATTAATAGGACCAGGCAACTGATTGATTAAATGTGGGGAATAGGGGGGTAATAAAGAGGAAAATGACTCACAATTTATAGATGTGTGACTGGCAGAATAGTGGTTCTATTAGAGATTAGTCAGAAGGTTTTAGAGTGAAGAAAATGACTTCATTTTGGACATTTGAGGTATTTGGCAGTTGGAAATAAGAGACTGGATGGAGGTGATGGAGCAGTTGGGGGTGAAGATAAATAATTGGGAGTTAACTTGTGTAGAGAGCATAATTGAAGCCTGGGAAGAGGACCATAGCTTGAATGTGTGAGAGAAGAGATGAATTAATTTGCAAATAACTGAACCCTCCACATTTAAGGTTGGGAGGAGGATGTCTGAGTGCTGTGGGAAGCGGGGATATTTAACAATGGTGAATAAAGTATTGGAGGATGAAGACGAATAAGACCTTTAGCTCTTGGAATGTTAATTAGCATTTATATAGCCTCCCAATCACAAGTGAGGTACCACTTTTATTTCCATTTTGTAATTGAGGAAATTGTGGCTTAAATTTTTTTAAGAGACTTGACCAATTTGGATATATTTAAGTTCAAGCCTTTGTGACTCCCAAGTTCAAATATTAGATCAGCTATGCTAGGGCTGCCTTCTTAAGGATAAGTACTTTTGGAAAGAAGTGTTTCAGTAGAGTGGTGGGAGTAAGAAGCTACATTGCTGGGGTTTGAAGAGTCAGTAGTGAGGGAAGAAGTGGAGGCAATGAATAATAGCATCCTTTTTCTTTAAGTTTGGCGTTGAATGAGAAAACAAAGAAAATAATAATAGGGTCCAGGAAAAGTGTTTTAGGTTCAGGGAAACCTGAGTATTTTTGCTGTTAAGGAGGGCAAGATTATGGAAGAGGAGCTAAGAGAAGATTGATTTTCCGTGACTTGCCCGGGAAGAACAACAACCTCCTCCTCTGAGATGGAAAGGAAAGTTAATAGAGAAGGAATTGAGAAGTTTATAGTGCTGGAAGGTATTCTCAAGGGTTGGCCTCTTACTATCACTGGTCAAATAGGAGGCCAGCTATCTGCTTAGTGATGGGTGGATGTAGAATTGGAGAATTGAGAAGAGGACATTTGTAATAGTTACAATAACTAATATCAATTCATGTCTATTGCTCTTTAAATAAAGGCAGTGTCACATGAGGTAAAGAGCTGGCTTTGTAACTAGAAAGACCTGGATTCAAATCCTGCCTCTGATTTTTATATGACCCTGAACAAGCCATTTAAACCTTCAGTGCTGTAAGTAACTCTGAAGAGAATTAAGTTGCAGAAAAGATGCCAAACCTGAATTAAGAGAGACTTTCTTCATCCACAGTTTAAGGAGCGCTGAAGGGTTATGAGTATGAAAGGTTTAAGAAGCCTTGCTTTATGCCAATGAAATCATGTATCCTACTCCTATCCTTAAGGTTTAGAAAGTTAAAAGAATGAAATAATTGCATTATTAAAGTAAAAGTCCAGTTGAGATTAGACAGCATAAATTTGTCACAAGACTAATAGGAGATATGTTTCTGAGTATGGACTGGGCTTTGTGACAGATTAAACTTGAGTCAGAAAACTGAGAGAATGGTGAGAAATATCATCAACAGAGACACATTTCTCCCTCTAATGTAACAGTTATTGTCTGTACAGTTCATGTGACAATCACGTATTGCTTTGTGATGGCTCTTCTATCATTGCCTTGAACTGTTAATCTTTAATTATTTAACATTGTGTTTGACTTGTCCTCTCAGTTAGATGAAGTGTTACTTTATAGCACCTAGCT
This sequence comes from Phascolarctos cinereus, assembly GCF_003287225.1. Classification (NCBI taxonomy): domain Eukaryota; kingdom Metazoa; phylum Chordata; class Mammalia; order Diprotodontia; family Phascolarctidae; genus Phascolarctos; species Phascolarctos cinereus. Next base: position 175,650,353 of record NW_027555958.1, read on the forward strand.
CAGAACCCTGCACACTTCTGTGTGCCTAGTTGATGTATTGATTTGAACGATTGCATCACAAGTTCAATAATGTCATCATTAAGGTTCATATTTGATATGTCTTAAATTCACATGGAAATTATTAGCTCAGTACAGTTTTCCACTTAGCTTTTATTAAGCACAATTTGGTTTTTCTGTGGGCACATATGGATCTATGGCATATGTATGTAGCACATATTGGATATATAAAAAAGATTTGTGTGACTACTGTAGTGTCCTCAGTACACCCTGGTTTTCACATTGACTGAAACTACAGGTTGTAACTCTATTGACTTGCTGATAAAAAGCAATTCCATTAGGCCTTCTAAAAAAAATTTCAGCCTAGCCTAAGGCGAGATAAAGAGATCTTAGAAAAATAGACTTAACCATTATTATTCATATTTAGTAGTGGAAAATAGGGCGTTCTTAACTGAATATTGTGAGGCAAGTTGCCCTTTAGGTCTCTGTTAGACTATCTTTTTTTCCCTTCTATTTCTCTTAAAGGATAAAAGATTTTAAGCATGGGTTTACTGCTATACACAGCTTTCTGTATTGAAATATTTTATCCGAAGTCTGCTACCCACCTCCTCACAGACAGGTGATGGATTCAAGATGCAGAATGAGACATGCATTTTTGGACATGACCAGTGTGGGGGAATTGTTTGGCTTGAGTGTGTAAATTTTCTTTTAAGAGTTGGTTTTTTCTTTCTTTTTTGATTAAGTAGGTAAGATGAGAGGGAAAGAAAATAAATGCTTGTTAATTGGGGGAAAAAAATTAAAAACTTATTTTACCTTTTTCCAAACCCCTATGGAAGAGTCTGTAATTGCTTGTCTTTCTTACTTCTTTAAAGAAAAAAAAATCAAACCTTTTATGACAAAGCAAAGCCTTTTGAGTCATGCACTCACTTACATTTAAAATCTTAGGTATAGATTTTCTAGAAGTATGGTACAAGAGTGAAAATTTTTTCGCTTTGCACTAGAATCCTCTTTTAGATAGAATTAGTGAGAGATGAGTAAATTAAAGTCTTCCTAGGGCCTAGGTGGCAGATTTTTTTTGTCTTTCTCTATTGTAATGTTTAAATCATCCAGCACAATATTTGACATTTTGACATATTTTGAAAACTTTCTATGCCGTAAGCAAGTTACAGATCCTTTTTACCGCATCTTTTACTTTTGGCTTGATTATCAATAAAAGAAATATGACAATGTGATTTTAGAACTGAAAAATACCTTAAAAATCATTTAATTCAACTCTTATATTTTACAGACTGTTAAATTGAGGCCCAGAATGGTAAAGTGACATGTGCAAAGTCATAAAGCATGTTAATAGTAGAATTGATACCCTGTAATCTCCCGTCCCCTCTTCCTCCCACCCCCCTTTGTATTTGAAATTCGTAAAGGTTTCTTGTTCCAACATGGATTCTCTCACTGTTTCCCTGTGTCTCTAGTAATTTTTAAAGAATTGGAAATATGTTTTGTTAGGACTTCTTAAGATGGTGTTCAGCTAGTTATTTTAGTTGCTTTGGAATTTTATTGAGGTTTCTAGGTAGTGTCTCTTTAGCTATATAGCCACATTACAGCTGATATATGTAGTGCTAAAAATTAATATTGGAATAGAATAAAACCTGGAAGGAAAATTCAACCCCAGGAGCACTGTTAAAAGGTACCATATGAACTCATCTGACAGTTGGGTTTAGTACAAGAAGCACCATGCTAATGATGAAATAAATATAGATTTAGGCATATGATTTCAACTCGTTAGGAACTTCTAGGAGCCATATGAAACTGTCCTTGACCTAGCTGAAGAGGATTTGTCCATGGCTACAGAGGGCTGCTCTTTCCTAGTGAAACTGGAAGGCCTGTGGGTCCCCATCTCCCTTTTTTCAGGATAAATCATCAAGGATGAGCCTGACTGCCTGAAGCTCCCTATTTCTTTTCCTAGGAGATATGTATACAGTGACCGCAGAATCACAATACCATAGATTTAGAGCTGGAAAAGACTTCAGAGATCATGTCCAGTCCCTTCTCACCTTACAGCTGAGGAGACTGAAGCCTGTGGAGATTAAGTGACTCTCTCAAGGTTGCATAGGTAACAAATAGCAGGATTGAACCCAGGTCCTCTGACTCCCCACCAAACATTATTCCCACTATATCATACTGCCTTTCTTCTTTCATGTGGGCTTGAATCTCACTTTAGTAACTCGAAAAATTGCTCTCTTTTTACTAGAAATTAGTGTTCCTCCCTCTAGTGTTAGGGCCCTGAGATTCCTAGGACTAAGACAAGAACTCTGAGGGGCAGCGAGGTGGCACAGTGGACAGAGTACTGGCCCTGGATTCAGGAGGACCTGAGTTCAAATGCGGCCTCAGACACATAACACTTACTAGCTGTGTGACCCTGGGCAAGTCACTTAAACCCCATTGCCTAAAACAACAAAAACAAAAGAAAGATAAGAACTCTGAACAAGTCCTGAGGGAACCTTTTTTGTCCATACCCCAGGTGATTTAACTGATTCTGGTTTTTATGTTTTTTTACACTTAAACTCCACCATTCTATCCCTACCCCAGTTGAACAACTTGAAGGCCGGACACAGTCTTATGTTCTATTTAATCTTTGTATCTTCCCTCAGATCTTTACTAATAGATGCCTAATTTTTGTCAAATAGCATTTATTTTAAATTGAATCATCAGGCTGTAATTATCAAAAGACTTTAGAGTCTGCTTTATCTATTTGCCTCTTTATGACAGGGTTATCCACCTTTAGGTTCTTGGGAGATTATCCCAGTTAAACAAATTCTTGCCGGCTCTACCAAGCTGGAGAAGCTTTGGAGTACAGGCCTAGTGTTTCTGTTAGCTAATAAGACCAGTCTTTATCTAGGCTTATCATTAGGCTGACTATCATCAGGTAACCATAGCAACTTGCTATGGTCACTTGTAGACATAGCAACTCATAAAAATGTGCATCAGCTGTGGTGTCTGGCCTGTACCAGTTCAGTATGGATTTGGCCTCATCTTCACTCATGTATTCTCTGGAGTTCTTCCTTGTTTCTCTACATTTTTATCATAATAATTGATAGGGTAATAAGATAATAAATTTAAAATTGAAAGTGACATTGGGGTTCTTATGGGGCATCTTCCACATTTTACAGATGAGGAACCTTAGGACTAGAGAGGACAAGTGACTTCTCCAAAGGCACACAGTTAAGAAGTGGCAGATTGAGGACTCAGAGGTCCTCTGACTCCAGATACCCAGCCTTTATTCCACTAACCCATGCTGTAGTATAGTAGAGAAGAAAAACAAACACACACAAATGCATGTTTGAGAAATAAATGATCTGGGTTTGAAATATGACTGGCATTGGTTAATAGTTTATTTCAACCAGATTACTTAAAACAGTTCCCGTTAATAGAACACTCGAGGTCATACAAAGCATTCTTTTTCACCAGGCTCCTGTAAGATACGAAGTCCAGGTAATGTCATCTTATCTTAAAGATAAGGAAGCTGCCTCTCAGAGAGCTCAGATGATTTGTTGTAGCTTCACAAAGCTGGTAAAGTGCTGGAGACAGGAATCTAACTCTGATTGAACAGTTTAATATAGCTTTTGGCAAGGCATTGGTGAAAGAAAGAAAGAGAAGAAAGAAAGAAACTTCTTACCTTCACGTACTTTGTAATCAGTAGCTACTAATTTTTTTTTGACTACAAGACTAGTGCTTTTTCTGCTCTATGTAGCTAGATTAGTTTTCTCTTAAAATTTCTTAAAATTTTTTTTTAGTTAACAAGCATTTACTTCCCCCTCCCTCCTCTCCCCATTCAAAAAACAAGGAAAACTAATTCCCTCATTGACCATGTCCAGAAATTCATGTTTCATTTTGCACCTGGAGTCCATCACCTGTCTGGAAGTGGATAGCATGCTTCATCATTGATCTGCTGGAGTCATGGTTAGTCACTGAATTGATCAGTGTTCTTAAGTCTTTAAGTGTTATTTGCTTTTACAGTGTTGTTATTGTGTAAATTATTGTCTTTCTGTTCATTTCACTCTGCATTCATTTCTGCAGGTCTTCCCAGGTTACTCTGAAAGTATCCCTTTCATAATTTCTTAGGCATAGTAGTATTCCCTTACATTCTGTACCATTGCCCAGTTGATGGTCATCCTTTTAGTTTCTAGTTCTTTGCCAGAAAAGCTGCTGTGTATTATTTTTGTACATATGGGTCCTTTTTCTTTGGGGTGAGCGCCTAGTAGTAATATTGCTGGGTCAAAAGATATTCACCATTAGTTACTTTTGGGGCATAGTTGCTTTCCAAAATGTCTGGACCAATTCATAGCTCTACAAAGAAGGCATTAATGCACCTGTTTCCTCACAACTCCTCCAATATTTGTGATTTTTCTTTTCTAAATTTTTGCCAGTTTGTGGAATCTGAGTTGATTTCACATGTGCTTCTCTTGTATTTTTTCACATGGCTGTTGGATATCTTTGAAAACTGTCTATTCATATCCTTTGACAATTTATCAGTTGAGGAATGGGGATAATGCTTAATCTGGTTACCTCACAGATTTATTGTGGGGGGAAAACTTTGTAAGCTGTAAAGTCCTTCGAATTATGAAAAATTACATTATTATTGCTTCTGATAAAAGTGGATATATTTTTTTCAAGTACTTGGGGTTCAAGAAGTGTATCGCTCCTGATCTTATACACTACAGTTTGACAGTGGTGACCAGTCCTGACTTTTAGACATCCCTGGTTGTCTCCAGTTATTTCAGATGTGGTTGAAGGCATCGACCATTAACCATCAACTAAAGACTTATTTATATTGTGTATTGCCTGTTTAATAAAGGAAGGAAATATATTATAGGCATACATTTTGGAAAGATTTTTCAATAAGGGTTGAAACAAGATTTTCTGACCTTACCTAGGATTGTCCTCCAAGTGCTGTTTTGAAAACTGTAGTAGAACCTACTGCATTAGCTTAGTCTCCAGTAGCATAGCCTTTAAGAGCACAGGCAGGCTCACCTTCAAGCCTAGATGAGGGAGGCATAGGAGGAAGTTTTCAATGTAGCGAATAAGAAGGTACTTTGGGAAGCATTTCCCCCTCATTCAGCGTCCTGTTTTTTGCTTCCTCCCCCCCCACTCTGAGCCCCCTAACCCATCAGTCCTGAACACTAAAATAAAAGCCAGGTGGTTACTTTAGCTTATTTTTGGGAAACCAGATAGTAATGTTTGAAGACATTCTTGTGAATGGTAGCTTCCTCTTTGGGAGTTTTCTCGGTTGAATGTGAACATCTTTAGCATCCTTCATAGCTTCTTATGGAGGGTGGGAAGGAGAAATGATTCCTTTACATTTTTCAACAATATCCTTACTTTCAAAGTATATGGCCTTCATGGTCAGTATATGGGATTAGTTTTACTTGACTATGCTTGTTTGTTACATGGTGAGTGGGAAGAAAGAATAGTTGATGGTGATGCCAAAAAAAAAAACGAACAAGAAAGGAGGCTGGCTCATTGAATCATTTAGCAAAATGCACAAAAGAGAACAGAAAGAAGTTCAGAGAGACACAGAGAAACAGGATGGATTTGGAACTGTGTTGAATTTATTATCTACTTTTTTTCTTAAAGAAATTGTGTGTAATAGATTTTCAATATCACATGGTTATCTTTTTCTGTTCTCTATATGAAAATGTTCATATTTGTGGGTATTTGTCAAGGTCAGACTAACAAAAAAAAATTTAAAAAGTATCTGTTATTGTGGTGATGACCTCATTCTAATCTAGGTCATTTTATTCCAGGAGACTAAAGAGATTGTCAACTTCATTTTTTTTTAACAATGAAAATATTTTCCTTTTGAATCAGCAGAGCTTAATGAGACTCCTTTTGCTCATTTTAATCATAGTTGACATTTTACGTACCATCTCATTTGAGCCTCACCGCAAAATAATCCTGGGAAGTAGGTACTTCACTTGTTATTATCCCCACCTTATAGATGAGGAAATTGGGGATTGAGAACATAAGCTCATAGTAATAGTATGCATTAGTGGTTGGATTTAAATCTAGACTCCAAGTCCAGGACTCTTTCCATTATATATGGATGTCTATCAAATTCTATTTTTAAAAATTACTTTATTACTCAGATGACCATTTTAGCAACCCTTAAATTGATGACAGCAAATCAAAACAGGTTATAAAAATACATTCAATGTGAAATGATCATGGCAAAAAAAAAAAATCCAAACAGACCCAAACAATCCTATTATTACTAATCACTAAATTGATTCAGTGGCCTTTTAGAAGGTTTCTGTTTCTAGAAGGTTCCATTTGAAGGCTTTTAAACTTGTTTCCTTATATGTTGCCTTTTGTTGATTATTCTAATTTAAAGCTCTTTGGTTGCTATCATGGACTTGTGTATTTATATATCTTTTTTTTTTTGGGCGAGACAGTCAGGGTTAAGTGACTTGCGCAGGGTCACACAGCTAGTGAGTATCATGTCTGAGGCTGGATTTGAACTTAGGTCCTCCTGACTCCAGGGTCAGTGCTCTATCCATTGCGCCACCTAGCTGCCCCAACTTGTGTATTTATATAAACATCACACTTCTTAGTGTGTTATTGTTATTGTTTCAGGGTTGTAGAATTTTGGTGTAGAAAAGATTTCTGATGTCGTCTTCCTTTTGACACCCTCAGTTTACAGCTAAGTTTCATACCTGGCTTCTATTGCTGATGCCTCACAGTAGGGTGAAGGGGCACTTCTGACCTTACCCCTTACCTTTTGGGAACAGAGAAGAATGCAGTCATTGTTGACTGGTGACAGAAACAGTTTCATAAATTTTGAACTAGAAGATCACTCAGCGGCTAGTTAGCCCAGTGGGTTGATGACCTCAGTTACCAGATAGTTAAGTGGTAAGGCTGAGATTTAAACCCAGGTCCTCTGACTCCAAATTCAGTCCTCTTTCTATTTTACTATGGTCCGCTCTCATTTCAAATTCAGTATTCTTTTCCCCTGTACTAAGCTGTGGTTTTATGTGTATGTATATATATATATATATATATATATATATGTATGTATATTCATACGTAGGATGGTTGTGATAATTTGGAAAAATTGAGTTTGTGTGGTCTTAACTGAGATCCATAAAGCAGTTAGTGTCAGACACAAAACTGTTCTAGACAGTCTTTTTTCTTGCCTGGCTTTTACCTTGAATCCATTAATGCTGTAAACTTCTTTACCCCATGCTTCTTGGGAGGGGAGAACTCATTAGCTAATCGCTAGGATGGTGAGAGTAGGAGTGATAAGTGTCCATTCCTGACATGACTTGGAAGGTGGGAGTGAAAGTTTCTGACTAGGTAACTGTAGATTAAGTTACATTGGTGAGCAAGGTTAATCAGCTCTGGATAATATCTTTTTCCTGTGTTACACATAAATGAAGAAAAAGGAAACCAGGAAACAAGCATTTATAGGTGCTTGCTATGTGCTTGTTAAAAAAGGGATTTTAAAGAAAGACCTGTTTCCATTTCTTACTCTATCAGTAATGAAATAAAAGCGTAAACCCTCCCTCCTCCCCCCATTCTTTTGAAGCCTTTGGCCCTGGATGCCAACATATATTTTGTTTTCATTCAGATTGCTTTATTTTTGTGATCACCTTAACTCAAGCCCTTAAAATTAATCCTAAGAGATAAAGAAGATAAATCCAGAACAGGACATCAGATGCTGGAATGTTGAGTTCTGATTATTATCTGGTCTACTACACTGCTGAATGATTTTTTTGAATAAGTCTCTGTACCTCCAGATTCTTCATGTGTAAAAACGGAAGAAATGGTGTCTGCTCACCGTATAGCTGTGAAAAATATTTTATAGAATTTTAAACAGAGTTTACAATCTATTGCTTTTGAGGCAAGGGAGATATTTTTTCTTTAAATTTTTTTTATTAATGCCTTTGTTTTTTATACCAGTATGTCCCCCCTACTAAGTACAAAAAAAAAAGCCCCCAAAACAAGAACCAAAGACATGTGAAAGCAAGACTACCTCACTGTGGCTTGTCAGCATTCTGCATCCCTTAGAGGAAGATATTGTGTTTTTATCAACTGTCCTCTGGAACCAGTATTGGCCTTTGAATTGAGTTCAATTTTTATTTTTAATTATTGTTTTCATTTTGCTTTTTAATTGTTTTCATTAATGTTGTTAGCATTGCTTATGCCCTCCTAATTCTGCTTTTTTTTCACTCTGCAGAAGTTTGTACATGTTTCAAAGGAGGATATTTTCCCATTCCTTTGATTCTAAAACACAGCTATCAAAACCTGATGACGTACCTGATGCATTTGATTTCCATCTATTTTTCTGGGATAGTCCTGATTTTGTTTTAAATTATCTTTAATGAGACTGTGCAAAGGAACATCCTTTGTTAAATCATGTGTTATTTTTTTTGTCTCTGTTCCTATATATTACCAAAAGCATTGTATAATTATGAAGCCCGGAAAAAACTATTTGTCCAGCCCATCCCCTTACTAAGAATTCTCTTTACACTGTCCTCAAAAAATAGTCATTCAATTTTTATTTGAAGACCTTCAGAGTAAGAACCTACTTATCTCCCCAGGCATCACATTCTATGTTTTTGTAGACCTTGTACTTCAGACTTTTGTTTCCTTACATTGTACTAAAAGGTATCTTTCAGGTTGGATTGCCTCTGGTAAATCTCAGAGCTCCTTTAATGACCTCCAGATTTCTCCCAGAAACAAGGCCCTTCCTTTTGATAACAGTATTCTACCAGTGTCATTTAACTACTTGCATTGGAGCACCACTATTGTATGTGAAGAATTACGAATAAGAACATAAAATATAGGATATTTTCAAGTATATAGATATATGATTAAAAAAAAAAGAAGCTATAGGCTGGTTACGTGGTATGAGAGAAACTGGTAGGCAGCTGGACCCTGTGTTCTCCTGATGTTCTTTTGATGTTAGGAGAAAGGAGAAAGAAACCCTTGCCTGATAGCTCTCCACCCTCTATGTGTGGTAGTTGTGCAAGATTAATGAGAAGACATGGACAAGAGTTGCACAGAATGAGAAGATAGTGATAGGTTTTGAGTTTCATCATTAGAGGAAGCATCCAGAGTCAGTGAGGTCAAAGATCCACTTCAATACTGAAGTTCTAGTTCATCTCTGTGGGTCTAAAGGGAACAAGTCTAATCCCTTTTCCATGTAGTAGCCTTTCAGATATTTGAAGGCAACTATGACAAACTCTTCCATCTTCTCTTTAGGCTAAATGTTCCCAATTCCTTCAGCTTATGCCTTTCATAAAGTATAATCCCTTCAGGCCATTTAGTATTTTGGACCTTAAAGATCACTGAGTTGAACTTTTTTCCCAAATCAGAAATCTCTTCTACAATATCCATGATACATGGTCATCCTGCTTTGTGTACTTCTGGTTGAGGGGAAGCTCAAATTGACAGCAACAGTGTTGTATTTGAACATTGCCTCTTGTCATCAACTGTGTCTCCCTATCCTACTCCCCACATGGCTTCCCCGAAACCCCCCATCTTCATATAGCTCAGTGGATGTATATAAGTATATAGAGAGATGGTAATACAGCCACACCTCATCTGGAGAGCCATGTTCCATCATCTCAGTGAACAGATTGTCCATTCATTCTTAGACTTCTTGAACTCTGGCTTAGTCAGAAAAAAGCTTTCCAGAAGAAATTGATTAGAAAGTGCCTAATCGTGGATTAATCACCAAGATAATGTTCTGATTTAATATCTATTTTAAATGTTATCAAATGAGTCATCTTTGCTTCCTAGTTCATTGTACATTCAAAAGAAAAAGAAATGCAAATCACAGCTAAAACGGGGAAAATTACTAAGACAAATTTGACACTTGACTTTTGTCTCTACAGTATCACATATCAGTCAACCAACAAATACTTATATGAAGACCATGCCTTCAAGGAGCTTGTGCTCTAATCCTACATAAAATAAGGGGAAAAAATAGGAGAGACTTCTGTTATTGGACTTGTACACTAAACATTGCTCTTCACAGGATGATTGAATCAGAGTTGGAAAGAACCTAAGAGGTTAGAAAGGGCAGCCCATATGCAAACAATCCTCTCCTTACTGTGTGCTTGCTGCTGACAGTGGTTATCTGATCTTCATTTGAAGGCCTGAGCTGAAGGAATCCACTTCCTCCATCTACAGTGGAGGTAGACAGCTCTAATTTTGAAGAAGTTCTTAGTTATATCAAGCCCTAAATTTGCTTATTTGCAACTTCAGTGCTTTGCTTCCTAGTTTTGTATTCTAGCTGTAAACAGAGCAAAGGTTAATCACTAATCTCTTCCACATGACAGCCTTTCAGCGAAATGAATAGCATCATCTGTGTCTCTTTTTCACCCTAATCTTACCATCTCCAAGCCAAGTACCCTCAGTTGCTTCAGCTGCTCCTCATGTAGTAAGAATTAGTCAACAAGCATTTATTAAGTGTTAGCAAAATTTCATTTCAGCAAATATCTGGACCCTACTTGGTGATTGTTAAAGATAATTTTATCTGTTTTTCTTAGCTAGATTCATTTTTGAAGCTTGGAAATTAGTTTGCCTAATTTCTTTAGGCAGTGGAAGACTGGCTTGGTGCAAACATGTTATTAAAACTAGGAATTTTTTTTCTTCTCACTTAGACATGGACTCAGCAAGATCGTCAGTGTATTCTTAGTACTTTATCACAGCTGCTTCTGGATAAAGAATGTACTGTCCTGATTGGTCGTCATCTTCGACCTATTCTCTTGGATTTGCTGGAAAGAAATAGGGAAGCCATCCAAGCTGGAGGTCAGATCAACCATGATCTACATGAAAGGCTGTGTGTGGCCATGAGCAAGCTTATCGGTAGCCATCCTGATGTCCTTCCGTGAGTAATCCTTTTATTCTATGTATTTTTGTCTGTGATGATTGGACCTATTCCCTCCTGGGTAGCAGGGCAAGAGTCTTACTGAAAAAGATGGAATAAAGATACTAAAAAAGGTATAATGATTATAACTTTGTAATTGAAAAATATGTAAACAAAACAATACCAGAATCTCTTTATTCTGGCTTTGAGGAAAGTACTGACTACATAATACACCAGGATAGGTTATGTCCACCTCTCAGATCTTGAACTCTGAAATTCTTCTCCTTATCTACGTCCTCCTCTCGTAGTTTTTGTTGCTCACCTTTATGCCTGCTAGACCTACTCTTTACCTTTACTGAGACTGCTAGAGTCTGTATTTTGACTTGTGTATTGCCCCCTTCACTCCCTACTTCATATTATGCTTATCTGTGTACAGGATATATTCCCTGGCAGAATGATAACCACTGAAGAGCAGAGACTGTTTAATATTTTTTTCTCTATATCTCTGCTACTGTAGGCTGTATGAAATTTAAAAAAAAAAACTATCTTGGTATGTCTTGCAATACTTAGCAACAAACCTTTTCTGTAGCAAATGTTTAGTAAATATTTGTTGCATGAATTTATACATACATAAAGCTAAGCAAGCTAAATAGGTTGTATTGGATTTTTACATTTTATAAGTATATTTTGAGGAACATATGACTGATCTGTGACATGACCTATGTAAAATGAATGAGCAGGACTAGATGATGTCAGAGGCATTGAAAAGTCTTTATTTTGCATGTCCCCCACCCCCGTCTCTCCCAATCAGTATAACAAGCAGCAACCTTATAATTGCGTTCTACTATTTCACTCTTAAGTTGACAGAAAGCTAAGCTGTTTTTTTGTGGAAAGGATGCAGAGTTGAGCTTCATAGTATTGTTAGAATATTGAAAAGTTATTTTGAGAAGTGAGTATGTTTATGTGAAGGTTTTTGAGCTCTCGGTATGAAAAAAATTGTTGCTATGTAGCAATATTATTAACATCTTTTGTAAGAGGATGTTTATTCATAAACAGTACCTTAAAACATCTCTTACCATTTTGACGTACTTTTCATATTATCTCTGGTCTTTTCTTGGGTCAGGTGAATAAAAACTGAAAGGTCGGTCATGTTTAAGAAAGATCTTTACCTCAAGGAGATTTGCCAAAAAAGAGTAAGGGGAAAAAACTGGCCCTGTAGAGTGGAGATATGGAAATTCACACGAAGACAGAAACATTGTGTGTAGTCTCTTAAAAGTAGGAACATGTGATCTACAGAGATTATAATAAGCATGGTAACCTTACCAAATGTCCTTTAATAACTTATTTTTACTTAAAGGGTTTATTTAAATGTATTTGATCATGGTGCTATTTCATTATTTTTGGCAGATGCATCTTACATTAATGCTATGTAGAGATGAAGTGCTGGTACTAACATGAAACCTCACTGCTATTAAGTGTCTCCAACAAAGTAGAATTATATTTTGGGATTGTGTTGGAAATTTTTAAATTGAAGGGTTGGCGAAGAATGGATTTGCCAAGTGTGTTTTCTCAGTAGTTGCAGATTTTATGGGCATGATAAATGAATGTGAGATTTCGCCAACACATTTTTTTTTCCTTTTCCTTCTCTGAGGCATATTGTTCTGTTGAGTTTCAGTGGATCATAAAATTTAAACTATCACTGTGTACATTTTGCATTGTTGACATTATTTTGGTGGAAGTGAGGCTGGTTATATTGGTTTATTTTGAGTTTTAACAGGCAACATTTCTCTCTGTTCCAAATAATTTGGGTGTAACAACAACAACAACAATATTTATATGGTGTTTTACAAGTATTATCTCATTTGATCCTCACAGCCTCTTGTGAGGTAGGTCTTGTTATGATCCCTATTTTACAAAGGAGGAAACAGGCAGACAGGGATTAAGTGACTTGATCAGAGTCACTAAAAAGTGTTTGCTGTGGGATTGGAACTTTGGTCTTACTGACTCCAGGTGTAGTACTTTATCCTTTGTTCCACCTAGGTGCCTTTAAGAAGGGTTTCCATTATGCTTTGCAATACTTTTTAAATCCTTATGTACCTTACTGTTCATTTATACCTTGGTTTGTTTTTATAATACCTTTGTATTGTTCACACGAATGCATTCATGATATACAAGTAATCGTATTACAAATGGTGTGTCAACACTGCATTTACCTTGCATTGTATAAGGCCTAATCCTTAGGAAATGGCAGAATCAAAACCAGTTCTGTTGAGAAACAACTTAGACATACCATAATTCTCACACCACGGAAAATTACGTTATAGATAACACTTTGTAGTATTGTAATTTATTGATATTTTTTTCCTCCTAAGTTCAAAAAATTCATTTGTAATTACTCCCATTGTCTACTCATAAGGTAGACATAAGGATGTTGTGAGGACATTTTATACCCATTTTGTAGATGAGGATTTGAAACAGAGCAATGATGTCTCGTGTCTCCTTAGCATCTTGGTTTTTTTTTGTTGTTGTTGTTGTGTTTCTATGTTGCACCCTAAGTCTTAGGACTTTTCCTTGTGGTTTGATGAGGTGTATCTTCCTCCTTATTCCTTGGCTTCCATAGTAAGCGTAGCTGGCCATATATTACAAGACACTGGGAGTTAGATCCTCTTATCAGATCCTCTGATCCCTGAGGGTTGAATGTGACACATATTTGATCTTAATACTCATCTCTTCTTTCTTTTTTGCTCTTTGCTCCATGATATGTTGTTTTGTGTTTTGTTGCTTCTCTAGAGACCTATATTTGGATATTGCTTCTAGTTTTAGGTAACACTTTATATCTTTCTTGCATTCTCTTGAAAGGTTTGCCCTGAGATATTTTAAAGACACCTTCCCCATCTTTCAAAGACTCTTCCTGGAAAGTTCAGATGCCAATCCTGTTCGCTTTGGCCGTCGGCGGATGAAATTGCGGGACCTGATGGAAGCAGCCTTCAAGTTTTTACAGCAAAATCAATCTGCATTTCGGGAGCTTTGGGACTGGAGTGTGTGTGTTCCACTCCTTAGGAGTCATGACACTTTGGTTCGCTGGTATGTAGAGACTTGCAGATTCCTACTTTTCCAAAACTTCCAGGAGATATGGGAGCTGGTAGATTATTTTTTCATAGAACCTTTGCGTCATCTTGTGAGAATTTCTGTTTGAGCAAATCATTCTAAATTTGTTGTTTTTGTCCTTGGGATTCATCTTCTATTTCCTCAATTTATGTTACTTCAGGAGTGAGGAGGTGTAGGGTGGCATTATGTGAAACGTGAATCAGGAAACCAGCTTGGAATAAGAGTATTTAGCTGCTTGTACTTGCAGTCAAGGGAAGGTTACTGTGTCCCAGTTACTATTTCCTAACCTTATAGCTCTTTTCCAAGATTCATTTCTTGGAAGTATGCTTAGTTCATATATTATGACAGATTTTTGTTCTCATTTAATCATGAAGTAAATTTTGAACATGTGGTTTGTTTTTTCTTTCTAGGTACACTGCAAATTGTCTTGCTTTGATTACTTCAATGAATGAAGAGCACAAATTGTCCTTCCTTAAGAAGAGCTTCAGCAGTGAAGAATTGATACATTATAGGCTTAAGTAAGTAAAAATCATAGGTCTTCTTGTTGATCTTAGTATGTTAACTCTGCTTTTTAGGGACATCATTGGTATAGTTGTTCTTACTTCAGAATAACTAATGGGGATCTTGTTTTTTTCTTAGGCTATTAGAAGAAGCACAACTGCAAGATGTGGAGAAAGCCTTGGTTTTGGTCACTCCAGACACTGCCCTTTGGCATAGGGAGAAAGAACCACAGCATACACATGGCCACATCGTTTCTGGGGATCTTTCAGCCCATGTGACAGCAGTCTGTGGAGTAGTTCTCCCACGGCAGTACCTAGCACCCACAGAGCAGGTCGGTAGACTGTGATTGTGGTCTCTCTCATTAAAATACATGGGTTTCCTAAGATTGATCTTAACCATTCCTGCCCTTCACCAAGATTTGTGTTCTGTTCATACAAGCTGGAAAGGTTTGTCATTATGGTTTAGCAAATTGGAACTATCAGAAAAAAATATTCAGGGAAGGGATTAGAATTTAATTACATATGCCAATCTTGAGAAGTCACTAAGTGCAGCAATTATCATCTCCAGTTTTCAGTGAGTAAGCTGAAGCATGGTGACTTGTTGAAAGGTTGCGTAGTTAGTCAGTCAGATGTCTAGAATCCTTAGTGCCTTGCACATAAGAACTTTTTAATAAATGTTTTTAGAATAGAATTCAGCTAGGCTCTTTTGACTTTTAGTAGTTTTGCTTAGTCCTTCTTTATTTGATAGTAATATGGTACCAGTTTTCCCACAAGAGGATTTCAGACTCCTTGGACAATTAATTGAAAAAACAATTTCTGCTTGGGTAGTTTACTTTTAAAATAGGGAGAATATAGAGTAGAGGGCTGAACTGGGAGTATCCTTAAACTAGATTTGAAAAATTTTGTGTTGGAAATTAATTTCTGCACTGTCCCAGCTTCTCCCTTGCATAGGACTATATTTTAGCTTGAGCAGAAAAGTAAAAAGCCAAAAAAAAAAAAAGTAAAAAGCCCAAAAGAAAAACACTGGGGGCAGAGACAGAAATGTTTCAAAGTTCTCAACCCTCTTAATGATTTTAAGTTTCTGTACAAATAGAAAACTTTATAAATTAGTTTTAATGATTAATTTTTGTCTCATTTCTCTTGGGTCATCACAACTTTACATTTGAAGGCATTTTGAGTCTCTGATATTGTAGATTACATAAGGTACACAGACATTTCCCCATCCATGTTCACAAATAAACATTTGAAGTTGCAGGGATTCAGCAGCGTAAGGCTAAAAGAAGGCTTTTGACTTTTTGGAATGGGCTAATAATCTTTTGGGGAAAGTACTGTTTCCTAAGTGACTTTTATACATACACCTGTTTTCTTCAGTGTAGTAGTAACAAGCATTCTTTACTTGAGCAGGAGGTGGCACCTCAGTCTTTTGTGCTGGTTGAGTCTGTCTCTAAAAATCTCCAGAGCCTGGCTTTGGCCGTTGCTTCTCAGAGTGCTGTATTGCTAGAAGGACCAATAGGATGTGGGAAAACATCCTTAGTGGAGCATTTAGCTGCCATGACTGGAAGAAGAAAACCACCTCATATTCTTAAAATCCAGCTTGGAGATCAAACTGACAGCAAGGTAAGAAATGGCAAGTTTTTGGAGCTTGGAAACTAAATACCTGGGTTTTGATGTTTTGCAGCTTTCTGAGAATGGAAGGCTAATCATTGAGTTTATCTAA
This sequence comes from Phascolarctos cinereus, assembly GCF_003287225.1. Lineage (NCBI taxonomy): Eukaryota > Metazoa > Chordata > Mammalia > Diprotodontia > Phascolarctidae > Phascolarctos > Phascolarctos cinereus. The sequence goes on from NW_027555958.1 coordinate 175,666,548, forward strand.
AGAAGAGGTCAAGTGGTACAAATGTGATGTCTCCCTGTAGGTGATCCATGATTATAGTACTTGTTTAATGCCATGCTCTCTTTGCAGATGCTGTTAGGAATGTATCGCTGCACAGATGTTCCAGGGGAGTTTATTTGGCAGCCAGGAACTTTGACACAAGCTGTCACCAAGGGTCACTGGATACTCCTGGAGGACATTGACTATGCTCCGTTAGACGTGGTATGTAGCCTCTGCAGGATTTTCTATAGGAAGTTTTTTATTTTCATTAGCACTGTTAGTGTTTAACAAAATGCTTTGCCTAGAAAGAATTTTTGAATGAATGAATTGTATTGAGGAACCCAATTTTAGCTTGAAGACCTAGGACAGTGAGCAAGTAGTCAGGTCCATGTTGTTGCGGGAAAATGATCACTCGTCACCTAACTAATACGAGTTGACTAACTAGAGTAAGACTTTATCTCTCTACCCCTTTGAGACTAATCACTGGGGAGGCAGTGCAGAATAGGACTTAATCAGACCTGGATTGTTAATCCTGCCTTTAACACAGTCTGGCTTTGTGATTCTGTGCAAGTCACTGAACTTCTCAATTCCCCTCACAGCTCTCTAAGACTCTTTAAGTTGTGGGGCAGTTTCTGATTGATCAGCATTGGTAGAAGGGGCCTGCTCATCAGGACCTCCCTGTGCCAATGACACCACACTCCTGGTCTTAAAAACAAAACAAACAAAAAAAAGAAAATCGAGGTAGCTAGGTGGCGCAGTATGTAGAGCACTGGCCCTAGAGTCAGGAGGACCTCAGTTCAAATGTGGCCTCAGACACATAACACTTATTAGCTGTGTGATGCTGGGCAAGTCACTTAACCCCAATTGCCTCACCAAAAGAAAAAAATAAATAAAGGCTAACTAACCACTGTTAAGATTCTTCCCATGGTGTTTTGTATCTGATCCCTTTCCTTCAGTGATAAGAGTCTGTAGTCATTTATTATGTTTATGGACAGGTCAGTTGGAAATCACATTAGCTATGTTATAGATGGTGAGAATTTAGGGAAGTGATAGAAGAGCAGGTTTTTCCTGTTTCAGCTGCAGGCAACATTTGTTAAGCACCTTCTTTGGGAAGAACACAAAGAGAGAGACACTAGCTAAAGGTTAGGTAAGCCATAGTCCTTACTTGCTTGCAGGCTATAGTCTAGTTGGGGAATGTGACATGTGCACAAAAGTACATTGGATGCAAAACAAAACCTTGAGGGAAGGCTGATGGGAGAATAGAGTGTCACCAACAGAGGAGGAAGGGATCGAAGAAGACCATATGGAAGAGGTGCCATTTGAATTGGGCTTTAAAGGCTGGTTTGGAATCTAGTAGGTGGAGAGGGGGAAGAAGAACGTTTCAGGCATAGGAAACAAGTGTGAGTAAAGGTGAAGAGACAGAAAGGCACATGGCAAGTTTTGGGGAACAGAATAGTTCCATGTAGCTTGAATGTAAAGTATATGGAAGGGTATGTAAAAGAAATAAGGCTGGAAAGGTAGGCTGGGGTTCGGATTGTTGACAGAAGAACTTGAATTTTCCTCAGTAGGTGGTAGGAAAGCATTATAGATTTCTTAGCAACAATGACATGAACAGATTGCTTTAGGGAAGATAAAGCCTGGCATGTAAGTGTTTATTAAATTCTTTTCATTTATTCATTGGGATGAAAGAGGGATTGAGGGAAAGAATAGTAGCAGGAAGACTTATTGGGAAGGAAGGTGGAAGAAAAGGGAATAAGCGCTTACATTGAGCCTACTATGTGCCATGAACTGTACTGAGTGCTTTGCAAATAGAAACTCACAGAAATCCTGCAAGGTAGGTGCTGTTATTATCCCCATTTTACAGTTGAGGAAACTGAGGCAGACAGGTCATGTGACTTGCCCAGGGATACACAGTAAGTCTCTGAGGCAAGATTTGAATACAGATCTTCCTGATTCCAGGCCCAATGCTATCTCCACTATGCTTTCTAGATGTGTCTCTCTGTAATACCCCAGGTACTGTAGTCTTTCACACAGGTGGTAGTGAAGGGGCTATACTAAGGTGGCGGTAGTGGCAATCCAGAGGAGATGGATATGGGAGATATTGCAGAAATAGAAATGACCAAACTATAAAACTATGTATAGTTAAAGCTGTAGCTAGATTTGAGAGGGAAGAATCAAAGATGATAATAAGGTTTTGTTGTCTTTTCAGCAACTAATAGGGAAGTCAGAAAGAGGAGCAGGTTTGTGGGAAATTCTGGTGGGGATGTTATATAGATAGTGGAACACGTGAATAGAGAGCTAAGAAGAGAGGTTGGGATTGGAGACAGAGATTTAGGATGCATCTACCCAGAGCTGGTAGCTGAAGTTATAGGAGTGAGTGAATAGACAGAAGAAGGACAAAGTCATCCTTTAGGAATACCTGCCTTATTAACAATTTAGGAGAGGAACCAAGAGAGTGTAAGTGACTCTAAAGCCAAGGGAAAAGAGAGGACAGGATAGTCAACGGTGCCAGGTATTTTAGACATGTCAGGGAGGATGAGGACTGAAAAAATACAATTAGATTTGGTGATGAAAAGAGAATTTGAGAGAGCAAATTCAATAGAATGGGATGGGCTAGATTGCAAGGGCCTTTGACACTTTGCCAACTGAAGTGGATGGTAAGGAAGTAGAGGCATCAGGTACAGTTTTTTTAAAAGTTTGGTAGTGAATGGGAGGCAGCTAGGTGGCACAGTGGATAGAGTGCTAAGCCTGGAGACAGGAAGACTTGAGTTCAAATATAGCCTGAGACATTTTCTAGATGTATGACCCTGGGCAACTCAGTTAACCCTGTTTCCCTCAGTTCCTCATCTGTAAATAATCTGGAGAAAGAAATGGCAAACTACTCTAGTACCTTTCCAAGAAAACCCCAAATGGGTCACAAAGAGTGGGATGCTACTAAAAATGACTGAACAACAAGAACAATAATAACAACAAAGTGAACGGGAAGAGACAGTAGAGTGGGACCTGGATAGATAAACAATAGGTATTTAAGTGCCCACTATACTACTGAGGATATGAGGACAAAAAGGAAACAATTCCTGCTCTCGATGAGCTTACTACATTCTATCAGGGTCCTATATACGTATATAAGTATATACAGAATAAAGACAGTATGAGGTGATAAGGTTCTGAACTCAGGTGGTGATTCTGTGAGTAGAGTGAAAGGGTTGGATGATGGAGTGAGATTTAGTAATTCTAGATTACCAAATTTTGCTGTGTGGGGTAAGGGAAAAAATAATTTTGGATGCTAATGAGGCTATGGATTTGGGAGACCAGAAGAATGGTGATGCCCTTGACAGAATTAGGCAAGTTTGGAGTGGGGTGGAGCCTGGGAGGGAGAGAGAGTGAGAGTGAGAGAGAGAGAGTAAGAGAGTGAGAGAGTGAGAGAGTGAGAGAGAGAGAGAGAGAGAGAGAGAGAGAGAGAGAGAGAGAGAGAGAGAGAGAGAGAGAGAGAGTTGGGAAAAGATAATAAATTCCAATTAGAACAATGAAGGGAGGATTTTTACAAAAATTAGATAGAATAGAACATGTTCAGGGGCAGATAAGAAGGAGCCAGTGGAGAGGGAGAGAATGAAGAAGCATGAGACACAGGAGCTTTCTTTTGGAACAAGATTCTGGAGGTGGAGGTGGAAAGATGAATATTAATGAGGAGTCTTCTGTAACCAGTGCTGGAAAGGAGAGAATGGATCCTGAGGCCAGACAGTTTTGATTAAAGGAAAGTGGGATGTTGGTAGCTCAGGGTATCGGCCTCAGTCCTCTCAGTGAAGTGTTAGACTAAGTAATCTGTTGTCCGGTGAGCGACTGAGGTGATTGAAGAAAGAGTAAAGGTTTTGAACAGGTGTTGTGGGTAACGTAGATATTAATCAGGTGGGGTAAGTGGCGCAGTGGAGAGAGCACTGGCCCTGGAGTCAGGAAAAATCCACGTTCAAATTTACCCTCAGACACTAGCTGTATGACCCTGGGAAGTCAGTAAACCTCTGGCTGTGTTGGTTTCCCCATCCATAAAATGGGGATGATAATGGTGCTTCCAGGATTGTTGTGAGGATTGGGTGAGATAATGTTTGTGAAGCACTTTGTAGACCTTAAAGTTGCATATAAATGTGGTTTTGTTGTTATTATTAATTTACACTTTTAAGATCTGAGTCTTACAGCTCTCTAGGTTCTACAGATATGATTATCCCCATTTTAAAAATGAGGAAACTGGGGTGCATAGATGTTAAGTATATAAGTCTATGATGTTAAGATGGTGACATAGTCAAATGTTGGAGGCAAGATTCTAATCATAGGTCACAATACTTATGAATTGGAAATATCGTGGGTTAGCAGTGGGGCATTAGGAAGGGCACTGGGTAGATAACAACCCAGTTCCATTGAGACACACCTGTTTTGACATTTAAGATAATTTTTGTCTTCCTTCTCCCTTCCTCACTGGTATTTTTGTAGGATCCATCTTTAGGGGCAACATTAGCTATTCAGGTTTCCATTTCTTTCTGCAGTCTCAATCTATACAATATCCTTTCAGAATAAAGTTTTGTTTTTTTTAATGGCATTTTAAAATTTAATTCAATGTGAACTTTCATTATATGGCTGTAGACTTTTTTTTTTTTTTTTGGTGAGGCAGTTGGGGTTCAGTGACTTGCCCAGAGTCACACAGCTAATAAGTGTTACATGTCTGAAGCTGGATTTGAACTCAGTCCTTCTGACTCCAGGGCCATAGACTTTTTCTTGAACAGTAGTAATGGGTGATTCATTTCAAATATGTATGTATCTTCTGGTTCAAAGTGGGGGAAGATGATAGCTTTTATATGGCACTATGTAGAATTTATAAAGTGCTGTGATTTGTGTCTCATTTTAGGATTACTCAAGTGTTATATGTATTTTCTCACTTTTGAAATTGCTGGTCTTTTATGGATGATACCACTTACTAGAATATTGGTGAGCCATAAATAATGTGAGTGTTCTATTGCTGTCTTGAGCTGAAAGATCTCAGCTAGACTGAGATTTTTGATCTGTGTTTTGTTTGCCTACGTGGCTAACTTGGCAGCTGTATTTTTCTTGTTCTAGATGTGTGGTGTTTATTTTTTCTGAAAGCTTCAGTAATTGACTTTACTTTCTTAGATTTCTGTGCTAATTCCACTTTTGGAAAATCGAGAACTTCTCATTCCTGGTCATGGCGATTGTCTGAAAGTGGCTCCTGGATTTCAGTTCTTTGCAACCAGGAGGTAGGCTTGTTAAAAATGCTATTTCAAATCTTGATCTTTTCATAAGAATTCAGAGTTTGAATTCTTAATTGAAAGATCCTGAACTTTGCCTATATAGCACAATCATAAAAGAATGTGTGATAAGATAATTATGATCAGAGTGATAAATAGCACTTCTTTCATCTATGTCCCATCTGTATTTGATCTAGAAAATCAGTTTACAGAATATAGTGAACTGCTTTATTAAATACATAACCCAACGAAACTCACTTTTAAAAATTGATTAAGAACAATATTTAGGATTCCAGCCAATTTAAAGAATTATTAAAGAATGAAAAGAAAAAACAGCCATTCATCATACATTTAGAGGGTTGGGTCTGTGTGCATTGCTGTTTTTACAGTAAGACACACACGTACTGTTTGTTGCCTCCTTCTAAGCTTGCCTTACATTGGAGTAGAGAAGAGAGAGATTACAGTCTGAAATTGTAAACACACTTAGGCAAAAGTTTTTTTGTAATTTCATTAGTGTGGATGATCTCCAGATACAGAAACTCCTCTTATAATTTATAGTCTACAGAGTTTACCCTTTGCTAAGCAGACCAATAACTCCTTTTTAATGATCTTGGAGTTTTAATGACGTTGAAAAGTTCATTTTCTTGCCCTTGGTCCCTCTGCTTATATGCAGAGGTAGGATTTAAACGTAGGTTTCAGAGCAATCCTTTATCTTCTCTCTCGTGCTGCCTCTCAATATAGAACTCTTGATGTGTAACAAATAAATATCTATTTGGTCTTTTTCCCTTTTCAAGTTTGTGGTTTTATTGCCTTGGTCTTTGCTTTAACTTTATTTATTTTGCTGGTACAGTTGTATACAGCTCTTGTATTATTGATTTTCCTTTTTATTAACTTGTATAGGACTTCCATATTTCCTTCCATCACTCATTTGCTGTTTTTGTGGAACCAAAACATTGTTACTTTAATTTACCGTATTTTATTCAACTGTTATCCAATCATTGTGCTTATAGGTTGTTTCCAGATTTTTTTATATTACAAATGTAGTATTTGAATATTTTTGTAGAGAGCAGTCCTCCCTTCTCTCCCATCCACCATTTTTGTGACATTTTAAGCATAAAGTTCTAACGGGAATCTCCAGATGAGAACATATAATCAGTTTTGTGACTCTTTACTGTATATAGCTATGTTATTCTACTAAAACGTTTACACCAGTCTGCAGGGCTACCAACTCTTTATTATTAAAGTTTCTGTTTTCACATGGGCACCCCTTCAGTTTGAGTTTTATATTATGCTAACTAATTTTAACATTTAACTTAAAGATAAAATATTGTTAGCATCTTTAGTCATGTGACTAGGTTTCAAAGAGAAAAATTAGATAATGAAGCCTTGAGATAAATATACAAGTTCTAGAACTGAAGACAGAAGTTAATAACTTGAACAACATCAGAAGATTTGGCTAAATATGCTAGCTAGCTATGTGACTTTGTGCTTTTTATTTTATTATTTAGGTTGTTTGGCTGTGCAGGAAATTGGTACCGACCTCACAATAGTCATGCTATTTTGCTAGACAAATACTGGACCAGAATTCACCTGGAGAACATGGATAAGATAGAACTGAAAGAGGTATGTCTACATTTTTAATTATGTCTCATTATCTGTTAGATGATATTGGCAATAACTTTGAAAATAAGATGGTATGTAATTGAATATTAATTAAAAAATAGGATATTTGATGCACTTACATGAATTAAAATTCTTAAATTCAATATTTCTGGGTTTTATTCATTGTTAGGAAAGGTGGCTTAGTTGAAAGAGCATAACACCCTGAGTACGAGATAGCAAGTGGCATCTGCTAGATGGGTTAAACCACTGTCACAACCTTCCCACAGACCCAGATGTAAATAACCTAGAACCCTGAGTCCCTGAGCCCTAGGGATACCATGTTCCTCTAGAAACCAGCCCTACATCTAGCCTGGCCTCTGCATCTGTCACCAACGGGATCAACCCTTACGAAGAAGGGACCCGTCATTTCACCCCCAACTAGCTGCCACCTTTGGGCATGTGAGTACAAAATCCCCCGAGTAGGAGTGTCCTCCATACTACTGATTCTTGTTTCTAGGCTGGTCTCTGCAGCCATCATCCAAATAGGCACTTCTTGGGAAGATGTTATAGCAGTTATCCCTCTAGGTACTGTATACTCTGTCTTCCACAGTAGCTATAGCTACAGAAGACCTAGAAAGAAAGTTATCACCATCAAAGTCTTTGGCACTATCAAAGTGATTCAACATCAGAAATGGATATGGTTTTCACCTGTGGAAATGACACTGAAGCCCATAATCTGACTTGCAGCTGGGGCCTTCTTTGTGTGCTGTGTTCCCTTATAGAAAATGAGTTCCTTGAGAGCTGGGCCTATCCTGTCTTGGTTTTTTTTTTTTAATTTTATTTGTATCTCTAACACTTAGCATATTGCTTTACGCATAGTAAAACACTTACCTGCTTTTTCATTCATTCATGATCAGCATTTTTTTTCCTCGTCCAGATTTTTATCTCTCCCCATATAAAAAGGTCAAATCACAGGCCTTGGGGTATTCTAATAATGTTAATAGCAAGGATAAAAATGACATTGGCTATAGAGAATGATAAAAAGTAAATGTATTTTGTGTTAAGTGTCATAGATAATTAACCATGTTTACACATAAGATAGAAAATAAAGTTGCTCTGTTTTTTTAAAGTACATTTTATCTTTAGAATGACTCCTGAAATATGGGAAATGGCTATCTCAGATGACTAGGCTAGCAGGCATGTATATAATCTGCTGCATAACCTCTCTGGGCCTCAATTTTCTCATTTTTAATTGAAGAGTCTTATATTGGATGTTCCCTAAGGTCCTTAGATTCAAATGCACTGTAACTGTTATAGTCACGTTACCCTTTTTTTTGGTAGTTGTCTTAATTGTAAATTTTAACTTTGTAGGCTACTGAATTAGTAGTTTACTTTGTGAGTGATCATTGCTTTATTCAATTTTATGCATGTGGTAATTTGTTGGGGTGGAAAGTGAGGGGGTGAATGATAGAAAGACTTTCTCCCTTTCTGCATTTCATATTCTTTGCCCACATATCAGAGCTTAGCATTGAAATGATGTCAACAACAGTATGATTTTCTATTAGATTTTATTTCTTCTCCCTTATGGGCAGAGTATGAAACACACCATTCATTGCACTTAGTGTAATAATTTTGAGAAGAGAGTTCAGCAATTATTCCTGAGTGTTTTCAAATTAATAAATTTTAGTACTTCTCTCCTGAATAAATGCTTGACAGAAGCTCTCATGCCTGTTAACGTTGGAAATGTAAATTTACCCTTTGGCCTCTGCTTTTATTGAACTCGTGACAAATATAAAGGCATGCCTTCTCAAACCTGCTCATCCTGTTAGTACTTCTGCGCATGTACCAGGGTCAAGAAGGAAGGAGCCTTTTATCTTGAGAAGCTGAGAGAGATAGCTTACTATTCACTTTGCTTAAGTACCAAGCTGAGGAAAATGAAAACTGTATTTTAAAAAAATACATAGTCATATAATTCTCCAAAATGAAATCTTGCTGCTAGCCTTGGTTTCAGCAGTGTGGATAGAGAATACTGATATCCCCAAAATGAAATAAAATGGGTAGTAGAACAATTAATATGGTTAATGAAAAAATATGTGTGTTATGCATTCTTTTTTGACAGGACCTGTAATCTCATTTGTGTAGGGAACTCCTGGTGGCAAGATTCCCTCTATCAATGCAGATTGGTAATTGTGAAAGAGATTATTTTCAAATCAGTGGGTCTGAGTATTTGAAAAGTCAGAATATTGAGTAATTTTTCCTTTTTCTTTTTCGCACTTGTATTCAGTACTATAAACACTCATTTGTGTAGGACTTTGTAAGTCATAGAGCATTTGTTATAATGCTGGAAGGTAGAGAGCATTTATGATCTAGTTGCACATTTTACAGAAAAGGAAACTGATGCCTGTGCCTGTGGAAGTAAAATGAGTTGCCCAAGGTCACATAGTAAGTAGCAGAGGCAAGATTTGGATCCAGGTGTTCTGAATTGATAGATGATTGGTAAGTCCTTGATGAATAGCTCTTCAAGGACAGGAATTATTTCATTTTTTTTCTTTACTATCCTGCAGGGCCTAGCATAGTACTTGACACTTTGTAGACACTTAGCAAATGCTTGTTGGTTTGGTTAATTGACTCCAAATTCCAGTGCTCTTTGCATTTGAATACTATATTCTTGTTCATTAGGTTATACTTTTTTCTTTTTATTAAATAAAGAGAATGGTTGGGTGTTTTAACACCGGGAATAACATAATAAATCTTATAAACAAGGGAAATGGTGAATTACATTGTCATATGTTATAAAAAGAAAGACTTTGATAAAATACAGGAATTATTTTTTGTTAAAAAATAATAACTGAAAAATCTTTACATGTGATAAAAAAGTGTTTGAAAAAAAATTAAATATCATGGAAAAACACCAGAAGTGATCCCATTCAAAACCTCTATTAAACAAGGTTTTAACAGGACTACTTTTCCTACTTCTTTTTGAAAGTATAGGAAATCTTAACCATGGCAGCAACGTATGGAAAGGCAATTAAAGGAATAAAGATAAGCAATGAAAAAATTTAAATATATCTATTTACAGAAGGAATAAAATCTTTATTAAGCACTTACTATGTGCAAAGTACTGTACTAAGCTCTGGGGATGAAAATAGCCCAAGGAGCTCAATTCTAGAAATGGAAACAGCATGAGTTGTTTCATTTCATAGGACATTTCAGCTGTGAAGTCACGTGGAAGGCTCAGTAGTGCTTAGGGCGCAGCAGCAAAGGAGGAGAGGTAATCCTTCCTCTTCAATATCATTTCCACCGATAAGATCATAGCGGTTTCTTCTGTTGGACCATTTGACACTTCTGTTTCAAGGCTCTTGGTTTCAGGGTCCTGGTCTGTTTCCATCATGGTCTGGGGGAAGGTGGTAGTCAAGGTGCTGGTGGTGGTTTCATCTGCCTGGTGCATGCTTCCTTCTTTCTTTTCCTCAGAGTACCTTGCCCTGTGAATGACATTTGTTTGACTGCATTCATATAGCATAGGAATGCTCTAGAATTACTCTGTTATAAGAAATGACAAAGTGGATACGGTTTGAGAGAAACCTGGGAAAACTCATATAAATTAATGAAGAATGAAGTGAGCTGAATCAGAAGAATACTTTATTTAGCAACAGCATTATTGTAAAGACAAACAGCTTTGAAAGACTTCAGTATTCTTATCAATGCAATGACTAGCCATGATTCCAGAGGACTCATGGTGAACCATGCTATGCACCACCTCACAGAGAGTATAGATTGAGACATATTTTTTTGGACATGACCAATGTAGGAATTTGTTTGCTTGACTACACATCTTTTTTGGGGGGGAGTTAGGCAATTGGGGTTGACTTGCCCAGGGTCACACAGTAAGTGTCAAGTGTTTGATCTGAGGCCAGATTTGAACTCATGTCCTCCTGACTTCAGGGTTGGTGCTCTACACACTGTGCCACCTAGTGCCCCCAACTATACATATTTTGTAACAAGAGTCTTGTTTTCCTTTTTTTCTGAAAGTGGGGTGGGAGAGAAGACAGATGTTCATCAAAAAAAAAATTGGTAAAATAAAGGCATGATGGTAGACTTAGAAAACCCAAAACAAATCAGTTAAAAAAGCAATAGATTATAGATTTAGAGACTTGAAAGGGACCTTGGAGAACAGAGGAACTGTCATCTCGTTACTGGAAGCTTTGTGTTTTCTTCAGGTGGCCCAAGTTCACATTAGCTTTTTTATATCACACTGCTGACTAATATTGAGGTTGCTTTCAGCCCAGGGCAGCAGCAGTTGAGAGAGAAATGTGGTAGAAGATTGTGAGAGTTATCCCTTCATAGAACAAAGAGAAGTGATGGAAAGAATACAGATATACTGAAAATTTGGAAATTTAAGCCTGATGGTCAGAGAATATGTGAGGGTAACAATAATGTGAAAAATGGAAAAGATCTGTAGATATTTCTATTGCAACCTGTTTTCTCCATGAATAACAGTGGAGCTTCCACATTTATTGTCACAATCCCTTAAGTGTGCTCTCCGGGACCTATTCTGTTTTCTCTCAGTTCTCTCCCATTTAATGATAACATGAGCTCCCTTTGGTTCAGTTTTCTTCTTTATGTAGTTAACTTTGAGGTCTGTATATCTCTAGTCTCTCTTGAACCCTGGCATCAAGAATTACTATTATATATTTTGAATTAGATATCCTGTAGGCATCTTAAACTCAACATGACTAAATGAGAACTCATTATCTCCCCTCCTCCCCTTGCCTGGAACCCTCTTCTCTGCTGAACTTCCCTCTTAATTTACCTTCTGTCACCCAGGTTTGTGACCTTAATATCATTCTTAACTCCCTACTCACATGCGCCCCATGTAGCCAGTGGATGCTAAATATTTTATCTGTTCCCTTCTCTCCACACAGCCACCATTTCTTGCCTGGACCATTGTAGTGGTCTTCAATTATAATTCGTCTTCCTGCTTCAAGTCTTTTCCTTCTTCAGTTTATCCTTTACATAGCTGCCAAAGTGGTTTTCCTAAAATATATGTTAGATAATGTTACTCTGTTTAATAAACTCCAGTGGGTCCTTGATTCCTCTGGGATCAAATATAGACTCTCCTTTTTGTCATTTAGTGCTCTTAACAGCCTTGATCATTCTTTCTTTCCAGTCCTTTTACTCGTTCTTCCTCTCTAAAGACTTCTTAGGATCCAGCCATGCTAACCTACTTGCTGTTCTTTACATGCAGTGCTCCATCTCCCATCTTCTCTATGCCTTTGTAGTAGTTGTCTCCCACGCCTGGAATGCTGTTTCTCCACCTCTTAGAATCACTGGCTTTCTACAGAACACGTGGAGTTAAGTGCAACCTTCTAGAGGAGATCTTTGCTTGTCTGTTTTAAGTGCTCTCTTTTGTAGCCTTTCCTGGTCCTCCAACCTGCTAACCTTCCTATCTTTTACTTTGCATCTACTTTGTAGATATTTTGTATATGACATACTGTCATTCTCTCTGTGCCTCTGTCTCTCCTTCTCCTTCTCCCTCTCCCTCTCTTATAAGCCCCTTGAGGGCAGGGACTGTTTTTGCTTTTGTCTTTATATTCACAGTGCTTAACACAGTAGCTTGTACATAGTAAGCCTGTAATAAATGCTTGCTTGATTAGATTGCCTGGGAGATCGTGAGTTTACTGACTGATGTGGTTTCTGTCTACTCTCTTGGTGTCATTATTGTGGTGATAGTTTTATATTAAACTTAACCTAGGAAAGGATGATGGTCTGTACAGATATGTTTCTTTTTCTATTTCCAATTTTTAGCAAGCCTTTAAAACGTTTTTATGTGCTTGTCATATCTTAATTTTTATTATTTAGTTTTGTATTTATCTTGCACTTTGCTCTGACCAGTCTGTGGTCTCACCATATACATATAGCTAATTTGGGATAACTTGTCGATTTCCTTTATGTTAAATAAGCACATCCAGACCATGCTATAACTTTTTTAGGAGTGGCGTGGTGGTGAGTTGTTGTCCTAAATTATTGTATTATAAATACTATCCTACAGTGAATGATTTCAGGACCTCGTCCATATGTTTAATAGCTCCACATTGTTACGTATTCTTTCTCGTGTCTTTTTGTAGTTATTTGTCTCTTCCCTTGTCACTGCTAGCTCTTTTAACTATAGTCAGTGTGTCTGCCATATGCCATATTGCTTTTTCTGATCTATTAATTCCTATTAGCATAAAAATGAAGTTATTATATGTCAAAATTGTATGTGGGCCTGAAGGAACTCATACTCTGCTACAAGTAAATTTATGAGTCTTATGATATGTAGTATATGACACATTTTGGAAGCTCTCGGGTTTTTCTGGTTTACTTTCCAATTCTTAGGTCGGATTGTTGAATAGCTCAGTTTTGGATAGGGAAGTTGCTGGGGTATTGAATTCCTGATCATAGAAGAAATATTACTTTAATGGGAAGAATGAAAGAAATTCAAGATAGAGAAAACTAGCCTCTTGGTGGTCCAGTTTTCATAAATAGGATGTTTTTGTTTCTTTGAGTTCTTTGTGAGCACTTTGTGAGGTCATTAGTTCTTTTAAAAATTTTTTGCCTTTTTTTTTTTCCTGTCAGGTTCTTCAGAGCAGGTATCCCAGCCTTTCAGGTGCAACTGATCATCTTTTAGATATATATATAAAACTTACTGGAGATAAACATCAGTCCAGGAGCAACAACTGCCATGGAAATGAGGAAGTATCTATGGATGTCTCAGAAGCCAGAGGAGATGACAAAAGTCCAAGCCTTGAAGGAAGAGAATTATCTCTACGGTATTGAATATGGTTTAAATTGGCCAATTCTGTAACCATCTATCTAGCTGTCTGTATCTATATTGCTGTTTTAATGCCTTCTCGGCCAGAACCTTATCATTTAGTGGGATCAGTTTATGAAATTTGGCCAATTTTTTCTTTTTGTGTTATGGGTAGCTATATCCCTTTTGCAGATCTATAATTCCTCATTAGGGGCAGCAGCTAGATGGCAAAATGGATATAGTGCTGGGCCTGGAGACAGGAAGGTTCATCTTGCTGAGTTCAAACCCAGCCGCATATACTTACTAGCTGTGTGACCCTGGGTAAGTCATTTAATCCTGTTTATCTTAGTTTCCTCATCTATAAAATGAGCAAGAGAAGGAAATTGACAAACTACTTTGGTAACTTTGCCAAGAATATCCTAGATGGAGTCACGAAGAGTAGAACAAGCAACTAAACAACAAAACAATTCCTTACAGGGAATGCATGATAAAGATAATTTTATCATCCAAGACTTTTTTAGTCTGTTGTTAGAGATCATAGAAATAACTACTGTTTATTATTTTCTAATCTTTGAGTAGTAGAACAGGATATGAAATTTCTATTTGTGTACTTTTTTGTTGCTATAATTAGTCCTGGACTTGTCCTGACAGAAGTTGGGCCATCAGAACCTGAAGAGACTGTCTGGGCTAGGAATTCTCAAACTGGGGCCCAGGGACAAATAAGGAATCTGTAGATTTCAGGAGGTCCCTCAATTTGGGTGGAAAAAAATTACACTGTTTCCTTTAATTATTTAAAAACTTTGTAAGAAATGGTCCATACACTTCATTAGACTGAGATGCAAAAATGATTATATACTGCTGATCTAGTCCAACCCCTTATTTCATGGGTCAACACAGAATCTTCTGCATTCCAAATGACTTGTCCGTGGTTATTCTGGGCCAGTATAAGTTTAGGTCCTCTCCAAATTCAGGGCTCTTTGCAAAACTCCCATGTTGCTTCTCTTAGGTCATTGTGCATGACTTACCCTTTGAGGGTTGTGGGGTTTGCAGCTTATTGGACTGCAAAGGAATAATGACACTTCTTGGTTTTGTAACCTGTGGAGAGGCTAGGGAACAAAGCTTCCCCAAGTTAAAATTGGGAGGCAAATGAACTTTGTCACTTTTGTTTCCATTTATGCGACTGCCTCTCTCTAAAGCTACCAGTTGCCCAGTTCCTGGCTCTCCAAATTCTGTTAAAAACATATCTGAGCCTATGTGTGTCAGGTATTCTCTATTCAAATGGTCTGCTGTGGCTTCATCCTCCTAAAAACACCGAACCCAAATTCCCATCCCTTTAATACTAAGTATTAGGAGAACAAGGTTATTAAATTTATGCATGATGAGTTTTTAATGGATGACGTTCCCTTGCTAACCTGATGAAGGATTTTAGGCAGCATGGGGAAGCTATTTTGCAGTTATTAGTATTATTTCATAGATCCGACATTTAAATTGCATAGCACTGCTTATCCGTGTGAGAGGAAAGGATTGTTAATGACTCCCTCCTTCTCCCTCCCTTTAGCTGGGGATTAGGTTTTGGGAACATAGATGGAACAGTTCCAGATTATCTGGCATAATCATCAACTAATAGATGACCCTGCTTTTAGATGCTGGAAATTTATCTTAAGTTTTGGTAGCACCGTATCTCATTTCATTGTCCACTGAAGGGAAAGCTGAACAGGGCCTGACTCCCTGGCTGGGCTCCTAAATTTTCTTTTTCTTCTTTCTCTTCCAAGGTATTTCCATCAGCTTCCTGGTTCCTGCTAAATTATAAGCTTAGAGGCCTTGAGAGGGTTTCAGGACAGCTTCCTGTTCTTTCTGCTTGCTGGGCTTTTTTTTTTAATCACACATTGAGCATGTTAGATGCTTTTCAAAGTTTCTGTTTTAATGGCTTATGTGGGCCGAGTTGAATAAATAGGCAAACAGAAAGCCGCTCCACCCCCTCTGTTTTATCCTCATCATCATTGCTTACTTTCTCTGTTTCTCCTCCTAGGGATTTACTGAATTGGTGTAATAGGATTTCCTACAGCTTTGACAGTTCTTCTTCATCTACATCACTCAATATTTTTCAGGAGGTAAGCTGTAATCCTCTGAAGTCCTGTTTCCTTTGTGCTACATAATTTCCATCTGTCTCTTTTCTTTCATGCATCTGTCTAAAGCTTTATCCCCCCTTGCCTCTTCTTCTCATCTGCTGTCAAGCTTGTTCTTTTGTGCACATGGTGTCTCTTTTACTTTTTTTTCTCCTCTCTTTTACTTTTATAGGTAGTCAAGGAACTTAATTTCCACACAAACTAATATTACCTTAGAGAGTTTGGGGGGTTGAAATGTAACGTTTTACAAAGGGACCACTCCTGTTAAAAATGTATTAGAAGTGTAATAACTGTCAAATAAAACAGCAAAATAAATGTGCCCATCCTACTTTGAAACAAGCCTATAAAGAGACATTAAAACAAATGAAATAAAGTTAATGAAAAGAAAGCTAAAAAATTAATAATGTACTTTATGATAATTATGACAGGTGACATTTACATATCATTTTTAAGATTTACAAAGCATTTTGTATGGATTATCTCACTTGTGCCTCATAGCAGCTTTGTGAGGTAGCTGCTGTCCATCAGTCAGCACGGATTTATTAAGCACTTACCATCTAGGCATTTGCTAAGTGCTGAGAATACCCAAAAAAAAGTCAAAACAGTCAGTGCCCCTTTAGGAGCTTAACATTCTAATAGGGAGATAGAATGTGTATAAGTGGGCTTATACAAGATATAGACAAGATAGATTGAAGATAAGTTTAGTGGAGAAGACACTATTACAGGTATTGATTTATTATTTTTTTATGTTGCAATAATTGGTTTATTATTTTTTTATGTTGCAATAATAATTCATTACAGGCATTTACCATAATTTGTTTAGTCACTCATGTGTACTCATTTTGTTTCTTGTTCTTTTCTACAACAAAAAGAACCACCGTAAAAATTGTCTAGGTGTATTGGTTCTTTCTTTATTTTGTCTTTTTGGAGTAGATGCCTAGCAGTGGTATGAATGGGTCACAGGGTATGTAGAGGCTAGTGTCTTTTGGGGTACAGTTCCAAGCTGCTTTCCAGCATAGCTAGGCCAGTTCACAGCTTGAACAGTTCATTAATATGTCTGTTTTTATTCTTTCCACTAATTGGTGTTTTCCTTTTTGTCATCTTTGCCAATCTAATGCATGGAAGATGAAGCTACATAGTGATTCAGTAGTGTTATGGAGCATTTTTTTGTGTGGTTGTTGATAGATGAGATTGTCTTCTTCATATCTTGTCACAGTTTCTCTCTTGGAAATGGTTCTTGTATATTTCGTATATATCTTGCAATTTGTTGTTCAGTCATTTTTCAGTCATATCTAACTCTTCATGGCTGTCTTTGGTTTGTTATTTCCTTCTCCAGCTCATTTTACAGATGAGACTGAGGCAGACAGGATTAAGTGACTTGCCCAGGTCATACAGCCAGTAAGTCTCAGGCCAGATTTGAACTCAAGAAGATGAGTGCACTGTCTACTGTGCCACCTGGCTGCCCCTTGCAAGTCAGACCCTTATCAGAAAAATTTGTTGCGAAGATATTTTTCCAGTTGCAGTATTTTTGTTATGTAATCAAATCCATTTTTATCTCTTCTTATCTTCTCTATCCCTTATTTGGTCAAGAACTTCCATATCTATAATTGTGAAAGATATCTTATCATGCTCCTAATTTATTTGTAATATGATCTTTTATGTCTATATTACTTAACGTCTTTGGAGCTTATTATTGAATATGGTGTGAAATGTTGATTTCATCCTTATTGCTTCCCAGTTTTCCAGCAATTTTTGTTTTTGTGTTTTTGTTTTTTCTTTTTTGCTGAGGCAGTTGGGGTTAAGTGACTTGCCCAGGGTCACACAGCTAGTAAGTGTAAAATGTCTGAGGCTGGATTTGAACTCAGGTTTTCCTGACTCCAAAGCCAGAGTACTATCCACTGTACCACCTAGCTGCCCCAGTTTTTGTCACATACTGAGTCCTTAACCCAATAATCTTTGTTCTTGGGTTTATTGAAAACCATAAACCCTACTTGAAATACGATATTATTGAATTATATTGGGCTACTCTTGAATACCATAAACCCAAATGCTACTTGTTTGCTTCTGGATCTATCAACTGTAGTGTTTATGAAAATTTGCTTACCTTTTCACTATATTGCACTGGTTTCTTTGAGCTGAGTTGAAAGAGATTTAAGAATTTTATAGTATTTAGGCTTTTTCTTGTCATAATTCATAGAAAGATGAGTTTTGTTAGAATCCTTTGGGATACACCTGTAGTCAGGGGAAATCTCATTGCCGCTAGGCCTTTTTGTCTTGTTAATTTTGTAATTCATTCCTTCTTTGCCTATTTTAAGCTTTTCCATTTCCCTTCAACCCTCAAGGTACTTGTCTTCATTGTTGGCAGATAGTTTTATTTATCTTTTTTGGTTCAGACCTGTCATTTCATCTTTGTAGGGAACTCCCAGGTGAGGAAATTCATTCTACCATTGCAGATAAACAGTTTTTACTTAATTTGTAGTCTTAAAGTGTTGCCTTAGGCACTGAGCAATTAATTGCCATGGGTCATATATCCAATGTGTAACAGAGGTGGGATCTTGACTTTTACTCTATTAAAAAGTAACTGATATTAATCCATCAAGGTGATATGATTGCAGTTCTTGTTTTTCTCCCAGCTTATCCCCTTGGATATTTCTTCAGACATATCATTAAATCTGGACTACAAAAAAAACTCAATTGAGCTACCCGTAGAAGGAACTCCTTCTTTGTCCTTTCTCTCTTCTGATTTGTTTGTAGAACCCTTTTCTATTGTCCTAGTGAAAAGAGTTGTCTCTCTTTTAAAAAAATAAACAATTTTTTCAATTAAAAAAATTTTATTTTCTCTACTCACTTTTCTACCACCTCATCCCCCATTGGAGGGGTTACTGGCTGTGTGTGGTGAGAAAAAAACCAAAACAAATTCCTGCTTTGGACATGTCCAGAAAATGTGTCTCAGTCTGTACCCCCCATCGCCTCTCATGTCTCTTTTTGCTTTGAGGTTTTTTCAGTACAGTTTATATTCTGGAGAGCCAGCATGGTATGGTGTGTATAGAGAGTTGATCTCAGAACCAGCAAGAACCTGGGTTCAGGTCCAGACTCTGATATCTACTGGCTCTGTGACCTTGGGCCTATCACCTTGTCTCAGTGTCAGTAAGTCTTAGTGTTTCAGCCATTTCTCCAGTACTATAACTTGCAGAGAAAGTGTCGACCTCCATTAGTAGAAGGAATTCCCTATATCAATATGGTCACAGTTTTTACCTCTATCCTATCACCCCACCTCCCAATTTTCTCATTTCTGTGACCTGATAACCCCTCTGTCCTTCCACCTAATCATTAACTTCAGTTACCTACTCTTTTTTAACAACTTGGCAACCAGTTCCTTTTCAGTTGCTCCCAAGTGTGTATAGATCTTCCTTATCTTGCAAAAATCCTTGGTTTGGCCTTATTGCTTTCTTAAACTCTGTCACCCTATTTTCTAATTCTTTCAGTTATGAAATAAATATAGATAGGGTAAGGGACTGCTAAATGCTGTCATGGCAATATAAAAAATAAACTTTTTTTTCTGCCATTATTGGAACTTAAGAGTTTGCCCTGTTGTCTCCACCACCCAAGATACAACATATAGTTAAAACAACTATCATTTTTGTTTTTGCTTCTCCAAATGGGCTTTTCTTTCATATTTGTTAATAATCACATAATTCTTTTACTCAGTGCAAGTCTGATCATGTCACCCCACCTAGTCAGTGACTCCTCCAATGGGCTTCCTATTTCCTAAAATGCTCTGTTTGGCATTCAAAGTCCTTTATTAACATAAGCCCCCTCCTCCCTTTCCAGTCTTTGTACACCTTGCTCTCTGGCATGTACTCTTTTGTGCAGTGACACTGGCCTCCTGATTGTACCACGATGAACAAGACACTCCATTTCAAGCCTCTGGGCATTATCTCTGGTTGTCCCCTAGGCCTGGAATGCTCTCCTTCCTCCACTGCAACCGCTGACCTTCCTGGCTTCCCAATTAAAGTCCTATCTCCTACTGAAAGCTTTCCCCAATCTCTCTTGATTCCATGCCTTCCCTCTCTTAATTATTTCCTACTTATCCTATATATAGCTTGCTTTGTATTATTTGTTTGTATGCTGTCTCCCTTATTAGATTGTAAGCTCCTTGAGGGCAGAGACAGTCTTTTGCCTCTTTTTGTATCTTCAGCGCTTACCACAGTGCTTGGCACATAGTAGGCACTTAATAAATGTTTATTGAATGAATGTACTTAAACTTGA
Source organism: Phascolarctos cinereus (assembly GCF_003287225.1). Classification (NCBI taxonomy): domain Eukaryota; kingdom Metazoa; phylum Chordata; class Mammalia; order Diprotodontia; family Phascolarctidae; genus Phascolarctos; species Phascolarctos cinereus. Next base: position 175,686,584 of record NW_027555958.1, read on the forward strand.
AATTTTGTGGTCATCCATGTGCTTCTTTCCTCAAGTAGTAATAGCTCTTGCATTAATTCCTCACTTTATCATTGCCACAATCATCAAGTGCATCCTAGGCTCTAGCCACTTCATGCTTTGACTAATGAAATAAACTGCAGCATCCTACTAATTGATACTCTCTTCTAGTGTAATCTACATACTGTTACTAGGTTAGGATTTAAAAGACATTGGTTTTTATATGATACTATAAAATTTTTTTTTAATTAATTAACTTATTTTTAGTTTTCAACATTCACTTCCATAAGCTTTTGAGTTTTAATTTTCTCCCCCTCCCTCCCCTCACTCCTAAGACAGCGTGCAATCTGATATGGGCTCTACATATGTATTCCTATTAAACATTTTCACATTAGTCATGTTGTAAAGAAGAATTAGAACCAATAGGAGGAACTACAAGAAAGAAGAAACAAAACAGAAAGAAAGAAAAAAGCAAATAGTATGCTTCTATCTGCATTCAGACTCTATAGTTCTTTCTCTGAATGTGGATAGCATTTTCCATCATGAGAGTTTGGGAGATGTCTTAGATCCTTGCATTGCTGAGAAGAGCTTAGTCTATCAAAGTTAGTCATTGCACAATGTGGCTGTTGCTGTGTACAATGTTCTCCTGGTTCTGCCCACTTCACTCGGCATCAGTCCATACAAGTCTTTCCAGGTTTTTCTGAAGTCTGCCTGCTCATCATTTCTTATAGCACAGTAGTATTCCATTACATTCATATACCACAACTTGTTCAGCCATTCCCCAATTGATGGTTTCCCCCTCAATTTCCAATTCTTTGCCCTATGGTACTTTTTCCTTTTTCTTTCTCTTTTCTTTTTTTTTGTGAGGCAGTTGGGGTTAAGTGACTTGCCCAGAGTCACACAACTAGTGAGTGAGTGTTACGTGTTTGAGGTCAAATTTGAACTCAGATCCTCCTGGCTCCAAGGCTGGTGCTCTATCCAGTGCACCACCTAGCTGCCTCTACTTTAAAAAAAAAAGTCACTATATTTGGGGAGGGAGGGAAGTATGCTTCCCCTTTGTCATGAAGATAGTGTTCCAATTCCTTACTCTGACAGTCAAGACCTTTGGCTAGTCTCAAACTGTTTTCTAACCTTATGTTCTATTACTCCTTTCATGTGAAATTTCTGCATCAGTCAGACCATTCTATTCAGCATTTCATTAATATGCCATTTGTATTTCATCCTTTGTGCCTTTCCTTGTGCCAGGTCAGCTCTGTAGAGCACATTTTTCATGCTCTCTTCCCTCCTGATCCAGACTTACTCACTATTTAAATCCTATTTCATTCTTCTACTTCTTTTGTTAAGTTTTCCTTTATGACCCTTGTCCAGAACACTCTTTCTTAGTTGAACCTATGGCCTTTATTGTCTTTACCACTTGTTTGGAAATTAGTCACGTACCATTTGGGGATATCTTTGGGATTGTTGTCTTATATCTTATCTCACTAATAAATTATATCTTTTTGAGGATAGAGAACAGATGTCTTCTGAGACATTTGTTTCCCTTGCGTCATGCCTCATGTTGGATGCTCAGTGCATTTTGATTGCATGAAATAATGAAAGGAATCAGTTACTCCTCTTAGATAAGATTGCCTCTGTTATAATCACATCCTTGAACAGTGATAATGGAGGACTAATTATTATTTTCACATTCAATGAAGAGTTAAAGATTTGGCTTTATCTTTGACAGGCTCTGGATTGCTTCACAGCAATGCTGTCTAAGCAAACAAGCAGACTGAAGATCGCAGAAGTTATTGGGAGCAAGTTAAATATCTCCAAGAAGAAGGTGAGCCTTGAAGTTTCCACTGTGATCCGTATTTAAATCAGTTCTGGTATGCAGCTGTTATCTAGCTTGCCAAGGGTCTCTCTTTCATCATCACTGCCACCTAAACCTTTCTGAATTGTTGGTGGATTTTCCTGTGTCTGTATTGGACAGTTTGATCATTATATATCCCTCTGTTTATTTTCTTTCTTTTTTTTGTTCTTTTGGCTACGCAGTGGGGTTAAGTGACTTGCCCAGGGTCACACAGCTAGTAAGGGTTATGTGTCTGAGACCGGATTTGAACTCAGGTCCTCCTGAATCCAGGTCTGGTGCTCTATCCACTGTGCCACCTAGCTGCCCCTGTTTATTTTCTTCGAATGTGCTTTGTTACTTACCAAGTATATGCCTTAGTGTCCTCTCTTGGTTTTGTATTTTTAATCTGTGTTTTAGTCAACTCTTTTACCATAAGTATAGTTTATGTTAGGTTTAATAATCCTGTAGAGCAGGGAAGGAGATAATTCTTATATCTTCAGTGTTATGCATATGTAATTGGGTGCTTAGAAGAGTGATGGATAATGATTATAAGAGCATCCAAAGAAAAGAGATGAACCAACTCCACCCCCTGAGCACCTAGAGGTTGGAATCCTAACTGCTCTGGTGTGATGTCATGAGGATCATTTAGCCAAGAGTTGTGGTCCTGGTTCAAGAAAGTTCCTTGTCCCCTTTTGATACTGTTTTCTATTGAGGCCTTGTGGCAGAGATAAGTATGAAGCAGTTTTGTAGGTTTTTTTGGACAGAGACATATGAAAAATATTTTACAAAGATCGTCTTGAAATCTCCAGTTAGGAAAATAGTCTAGTTTAGAACATTGGTCTCTAAACCCTTTTCATCCTGCATCCTATTAGTATAAAATTTTTGAGTCTACCCTTCCTTTTCATTTGTACATATTTGATTGCTTTTAAATTATATATATACATATATATATATATACACACACACACACACATATATATATATATGTATATATACACACACACATATATATATATGTATGTATGTATACACTATGGTCCTAATGATTTTGCAAATTATAAAACAAACACAAATGAAACTTTAAAAAGGATGAGATAAAGATCAAATTATATTTGATCCCAGAATCAGTGGGAGTGGGAGGGGGGGCCACTAGATTTCACTGAGTAGTCGATTGATGTGGACAGACACCTATGCTTTAGGAAAATCCTTTTTTTTTGGTATTTTTTATTTTTGTTTTTAAAGATTCATTAATTTCTTTATTTTTAGTTTTCAGCATTCACATCCACAAGATTTTGAGTTCCACGTTTTCTCCCCATCTCATCCCTCCACTCACTGCTAAATGGCATGTGTTCTGAATACTCCTTCCTCTAATCTGCCCTCCGTTCTATCTTTGCCCCCCCTTCTCATCCCTTTCCTCTTCTATTTTCCTGCAGGGCAGAATAGGTTTCTATATCCGATTGCCTGTATATCTTATTTCCCAGTTGCCTGTGAAAACAGGTTTTTAATATTTATTTTTAAAACTTTGGGCTCCAAATCTTCTGCCTTCTTCCCTCCCCACCCACCCTCATTAAGAAGGCAAGCAGCTAGATACAGGTTATACTTGTGTATTCATTCAAAACACTTCCATAGTAGTCATGCTGTGGAAAACTATTTCCCTTCATCCTATCCTGCCCCCCATTTATTCTGTTCTCTCTTTTGACCCTGTCCCTCCTCAGAAGTGTTTGCTTCTTATTGCTTCCTCCCCCAGTCTGCTATCATTCCCCTGCTCTCTTATCCCCTTCCCCCCAATTTTCTCCCAGTCCGGCATGATAAATCTTTCTAATTAACCATCCAGGTTGTCTGAGGCTGGAAATTTGTTTCACTCTGTCTTTTTGTGGGTTCTGCTGCTTTAGAATTTGTTTAGAGCCATTTTTTACAGGTATTTAGAAGGATTTGGGGAAGAGCTTTAAGCAAGTCACTGCTTTTACTCCTCTGTCTTGGCTCTGCCCCAGGAAAATCACTTTGGCAGCTATGTGAAGGATGAATTGTCAAGGCACTTGAAAATGTCGTTCTCAACTTAGGTGGTGCCCATGTGAGTGGGGACAGGAGACACATACAATAGACTTTATGAGGAAAGAAATTAAAAGGTTTGGCTTATTGATTGTACATACAGAGTGAGCATGAGTGAGAAGTCAAGGATGATACTAAAATTGTAAACCTCAGTGGCTAGGAGGGGTGATATCCTTTATTGTAATAGCAAAGTTCGGAAGGAAAAGTATGTTGTGGGAGGGGAACTGTGGGTAGGATAGGGGAAAGATGATGAGTTTCATTTGGATATTCTGTATTTGAGTTGCCTATAGGACATCCAATTTGAAAAGTTCAATAGGCATTTGGTGATGTGGGAATGGAGCTTAGGAGAGATCCGGGCTGGTTTTGTAGATTCCAGAATTAATCTGCATAGACATGGTAATTGAACCTATGGGAACAGATAAAATCACCCAAGTGAGAGAGAATAAAAAGAAGACAGAAGAAGGCCTAGGACACAGCTTTGAGAGACAGGCACAATTGCTGGGCAAGGCATGGATAAAGATCTATCACAGGAGACTGTGTAGGAGTGGTCATAAAGTAGGAAGAGAATTAAGAGAGAGCACACTCACAAAAACCCAGAGAGAAAGGAGCTGGAAAAGGCAGTTACAGGGTTAGATGCTGCAGAGAATTCAAGAAGGATTAGCCCTGAGAAAAAGTCATTAGATTTTTCAAAGCAGAGGGTCTCCACTCACCACAATGGGCCATGTGTCTGTTTTGGTCTTAGATGTAGGGAGAACACTATTTTAGAGAGTCAGTCTCATGGTAATAGCCTAGATAATCAGAGTATAGTGGCCTTGGAAATGTAGAGGAAATTTTATCTGAAGCATGATCCACTTTCCCCCACAGGCTGAGTACTTCTGTCAGCTTTACAAGCCAGAGATTGTGGTAAATGAATTAGAAGTGGAGGTGGGCCGAGCACGGCTACTGCGGATACAGAGTCCGGCTGTCCAGGTCCAGAGGTAAAGTCACCTCCTCTACGTAAAACTGTTGGCTTTTGAATGGAAATTCTAACCATCCATCATCTTGGTTTTGTACAAGACCCCGTACTTACATCTTCACTAATTATAAGAGCTGACCTCTCTAAGTCTCTGGTTTATCATGTGTTTTACGTGTTCTCATTTTATTTCCCCAGCTATTGTGTAAGATAGTTGGTGCTATTGGCAGTCAGTAAGTATTATTTAAGGACCTAATATGCAAGATGCATAGGGGAACAAAGACTAAAATGAAAAGTGAAAAACAGCATGTCTGTGTTATGAGTAAATACAGATATGTACAGAGTAAACATAAGGTAGTTTTTTGGGAAGGGGGAGCAGGTGAAAGGATCAGAAAAGAGCTTGTGGAGGGTAGCAGTTGAGCCTCGTTTTGGAGTTTGCTTTTGAGGGATTCTAAGACACAGGTGACATGCAACTTATTCCAGTCTTGAGGGATGGATGGCCTGTTAGCATTATAAGCCCCGTTTTGCTGGGATCCATATCTTTTGTTTCCTAGTCCAGTGTTTTTTCCACACCAACATGGTTGCCTGCCTCTTCTTATAATAGAGCAGCAGGGAGGGGGTGGTGGGAGTATCATAGGGGGCTTGCAACCAGAAGATCTTTTTTCCAGGCCCAGCCCTGCTCTTTGTCACCATAGACAAAGTACCTTACCTTCCTGGGCGTTCTTCATCTATAAAATTTGGATGAAAATAACTTGCACCATCCTCCCCTCATCCTCATTGTAGGGAGGGTGATTGTGTAGTTCACATGATGATAGGTAACAGAGAAGTAAAGTGGTAATACAGTATATTAAAAGGGAAAAGCAAAAGAATTGCTGATCTGCATCAGTGGAACAAACATCAAGAAGTTCCCCACACTAATGAAATCAAAGGTCTGGACCAAAAAATGTTAGTAACAGATAAGTCCCCTTGGTCAAGTCATTGTGGTAGTTCATAGTTACTTACTGTTCTGGAGGGTTTTGTTTTTTTAAGAGTTTGCCCATAGTTTATGGGTTTAGGTGGACCAAATACAGGAAAGCAGTCGGTTGGGGAAGGTTCATTACCAGTTATTGATAAAATTCTCTTGCCTTGTTAGCATAGTTTGAAAATACCTTTTATGTCAAGTGAAAAATTGGGGTAGTTTTCTCTTCATTTGTTCTTCACAGGTTGCCCAGTCTAGACAAAACCTTGGTCCTCTGGGCTGGCCTCAGTTTTTCAGCATTGCTATCTACCTTTTCTCATCAGGGAGAAGCTCACTTTTGCTGCCACTCGTCCAGCTTCTATACTGATGGAACAGCTTGCAGTGTGTGTCAGCAAAGGGGAGCCAGTCTTGCTGGTAGGTGAGACAGGCACTGGCAAGACCTCTGCTGTCCAGTACTTGGCTCACATTACAGGTAATAAGCAAGCTTGAAGAGGTTTCGGTGCTCATGAAATCTATTTTTCACTGATAACCACTTTTTTGTGTGTGTTCTTTGAAGGGCACCGTTTGAGGGTTGTCAACATGAACCAACAGAGTGACACAACAGATCTGCTTGGCGGGTTAGTGGTTTTTCTAGACACTTTTGAAATTGTTACTCTGTGTTCTGTTGCTTTGTTTGAAATGGAATGCAAATTTAGCATTTTAAATGTTACATTACCTGTTCATTAAGAAGTGCTAAGCAAAAATTGAAAGGAATATCCTCAAACCCAGACCATCCCATCCTGAAACAGCATTAAATACTTATGTATGAGGTGTATTTGTTTGGGACAGGGGCTTGATTTGTATATTAAGATGTAATCATAGCCTCTATTCAAAGATTACACTGTGTGAAATGGAAACCAAACAGCCTTTTACTTCATATAAATTGGAACATAAGTAGACAAATAATCCTTACAGGGAGAAAGGAATAGAGGGATAGGGACATTGGGGAACAGTGAGGTGTACAAGAGGTAGGCTTATTGCTGCCCTAGGATTTGCTTTGGTTTTGGTATTTGTTTTTACTGTCCTATGAAAATACCACATTCCTACCTTTAATTAGTTTATTTAGTTAATTTGGGGGGGGTGAGGGGTGGAGCAGTCTGATTCATGAATAGAAGTTTTTTTCTATTGAGAAAACACTTGACTTGATAAGCTGTGTAGGCTTTTAAAATTAAATATATTGTGATTTATTCCATTAACATTGGACAGTTATTTAGAGAAAAACTTTTAAAGGAGCGAATAACTTACTTAAATTGATTACCATTTTTGCTGGTTTTTTTTTTAACATTCTTTTGGGGGATGGGAGGGACTTTTAATTTCTTTTATCTTTCTCTCTTACTATTGACATTACTTTGGGAGAGCACTGTACCTGTGTTTAAATTAGGTTAAGCATGTTTTGTATCCTTTTTATATTTAGGCTGTTTCTTTTATGCTTTCTTTGTAGGATTTCCTCTTTCATTCTGTCTTTTTCATTTCCATTCACTTGTATTAAGTTCGTTTAAGTTGGTCTCCTCACCTAAAATTTTTGTTTTTTTAAATTTCTGTAATGTTGGATGAGCCAGCAGCAGAGGGGCCTGCTCTGGGTATTTGTGGAATTTTCTAAGTTTTTTTTTTTTTGACTAGGCAGTGGGGTTAAGTGACTTGCCCAAGGTCATACAGCTAGTTAAGTGTTATGTGTCTGAGGTCGGATATGAACTCAGGTCCTCCTGAATTCAGGGCCAGTGCTGTATCCACTGCGCCACCTAGCTGCTGCCCCTAATTTTCTAAGTTTTTGTGAAATGTATCCCGGGTTGCTCCTAAGATGCATGTCCCTCAAGTAAACTTTTTAGTTATTTCGTGTTCTTCATATAAATATCATTGATCTCTTAGCTTTTCATACAACATAGAAAGCATAAACCCTAATATGAAGTTGCCACATAATACATGGCCTTTGGAAGTGGATTCTGTGAATGGGGAAGACCTAAGTTCTTCAGTGCTTTCTTCAACTTGATTTTGTTTCATTCGTACATTCAATAAGTTAATGTAGTCAGTGTTTGTGTTTAATAAACTTATGGTATTTCATTATATGGCTGTGGTATTTTTTGTATTTCCCCTGTTATTATACATTTATTATTTATTATTTATCTTTTAGTTTGAAATATTCAGTCTCTGTTGTAGTCTCTATCTGCTTCAGGTAAAGAGCAGTGATGTCTTAAGTCATTTTATATTACTTCATCAAGTAGCAATCACTCCCACTTAATTTTTTTATTAGGTTTTCAAATATAGGTTGATCTATATGAAGGGGAGTGCAATTATACTTTGAAATTTATAAATGTAACTAATGAATTTTTTCCACAAGTCTGTTTTTTTATATGAAGTGTTATTAGGTAATACCCTTAATTTCTAAATTGTTCTCTTCTCTGAACTCAGTTTTCTAGAATCTTTGCATTTTCTTTCAGTTATAAGCCAGTAGACCATAAACTTATATGGCTGCCCTTACGAGAGGGTTTTGAGGAGCTCTTCGCCCAGACATTTTCCAGGAAGCAGAATCTTACATTTTTGGGGCATATTCAGACCTGCTATAGACAGAAACGCTGGCAAGACCTGCTCAAACTAATGCAACATGTGCATAAGTCAGCCCTCAACAAGGAAACAAAAACCAATGATGCAGGTAAAAGAGCCAGCTGAGGCCACTAAGTGAGCAGCTATAGGGGAGGGGAGAAAATATAACAAAAGGGATGTGGTGTAAAGAAAGATGCAGTTTTCAGGGAGCATTATCAGAGCATGCAATCAGGTGCAGAATTACTACTGTACTACAATTCTTAGCATAATTCTATAGCAAATTTTTTTCTTCTAGAAGAGTGCTGCAGGACCTCCTATGATGGCTATGAGAGTGACAGAATTAAATGAAAGACATAGTATTTTTGGATAGAGGATTGTTATTTAAAACAAATTTGTTAATGCTGGCCCAACTCATAAATCTGCCAAATAACTGTTCACAGCTTTCAGAAACTAAAGCAAGCTAGCAAGCATATGATTTATATAAAACTTTGCAAGTAATTTTTTTGAAGGTGTCAAGTGCTGTTCCTTTCTGATTCTTGGAATGGGGATTTTTCAGCCTATCTGGAGCCCAGCTATAGGCTGACTTTGGAGTCTTGGTCCATTGCTTTCTTTTCTTAGCAGCACAAGTGGAAGTAGTACTTACTTCTTTGTAATTCTTTAGGGGGGATCTAAGTTAAATTTCATCGCATTTGAGGGTGGTGGGTAGTAGGAGGAAAACTGGTTCAGATTAATGATTTGATCATTTCAAGGAACTCTTTGTGTTGGAAATTACCTCTACTGACAGCAGATCATCATTTCCTCTGTAACTTGGAGACCTAGAGTATTGGCCTTGGGTAGTAAAAGTTTATTGTCCTGTGTTCGAATAGCTAGTCTTTCTGAATCCAACAACAGTCCTATGCCCACTGTACTATACTGCCTCTCACCTTAATAAAGTGTTATCTTTAAAGCTCATTATGTCTTTGTAGGGTCATAGGAACATAGATTAGAAATGGAAGGGAGCTTACAGACCATCTAGTCCAGTCCCTTCATGTATATGTTTGTGTTCAGGTCGTACCTTAATGGCTCATATTGTGGATTAATTTTCAAGTTTCTCTTTTTTTTCTTAGGGTTATTGTTAAGAGAAAAGTGGGAAGCATTTGGCCTGAAACTCAACCATGCCCACCAACAAATGAAAATGACTGAAAATGCCCTACTGTTTGCATTTGTAGAGGTATTTGACTTAGGTTATATATATTTTGTAGCATGATTTCTTGACTTTTAAACTGATTTTTGTGGTCATACTTAAGTGCATGATAGAAATAAACGGTGAGACATTCCAACAGAGATTGAATTAATGGGCTAATTAATACCTCTTCAGAAATATTTTAAATGACAGAAAGATATTTCATATCATCTGTAGACCTTTCTTGGTTTGTCTTGTTAATTGTTGCTATATTAATAGACCGATCCCGTTTTTATTTTCTCCTGCACCCCCATTCCCCCACTTAAGCTGTGTTACACTTTATAATTATTCTCTATATCATCAGAGGAGCTTGTTCTTTGTATGTAGCTGAAATAGATAGCGGCTGTGCTAATATCAGGTGGGGATCCAGAAAGATTTTTATGGGCTAGAACGTTGGCCAAAACTAGTAAGAAGTTCAGTAGGGATAAGTATATGGTATTACTTTGGGGTTCAAAAATTCAGCTTGACAAGTCCAAAGTGAGGGATTGTTTGGTTAGACTACAGTTACATGGAAGAGATCTGAGTGTTTGAGTGGACTGCAATTTGAATGAGTCAGCAGTATGAAGTGACAGGTATAAAAACTAATGTAATCTTGAACTGTGTTAAGAGCTGTAACTTCCAGGAATGATAGAATGTTATATACCGTGCACTGATCAGACTATGGGAGTACACAGTGTTCTGTTCTGACAGCCTCATTTTAGGAAGGACACTGGTAAGTTTTAGCACCTCCAGAGGAAAGCAACGAGCATAATGAAGGGCCTTGAGTTTATGCCATATGAGAATTGGTTGAAAGAACTGAAGGTCTTTAGCCTGAACATGACCAGGTTAGTGAGGAGGGGGCCATATATCTGACAGATTAAAATTGCTCTGTATGTTCCCAGAGGGTCAGAACTAGGAATAGTAGATAAGAGGAGCAAAAAAACTCAATCCAACAAGTACAGGCTTGATGTTAAGAAAAATTTACTAACAGAGCTATTTCAATGTAGAATTGATTGCTTTGGTAGGTAGTGGGTTTTCCCTCATTAATAATCTTTATTTTTTATTAATAATCTTTAAGCAAAGGCTAGACTACCCATCGTCATCGTCATCATCATCATCATCATCATCACCATCATCACTAGCATTTATATACTGCCTACCCTATGTCAGAAACTGTGCTAGGGCTTTACAAATATAATCTCATTTATTTGATCTTTACCACAACCCTGGGAGGGAGGTGCTAACCCCATTTTACAATTGAGGAAACTAAAGCAAACAGGGTAAGTGACTTGCCCTCTGTCATAAAGCTAAGTATCTGGGGTCAAATTTGAACTCGGGGCCAGCGTCCATCCTCACTGTGACATCTAGCTGCATATAGGCACTTGGGTCACCTGATAGTCAATGGAAACCAGGGAGAATACAGTAAACTTTCGTATCTCTAGGTTTGTTAGTGAGAACAATGATACTGGCTGCTATGTATTTCTTAATTAGTTGCAATAGTCTTGTAACCTTTTTATGTCTCTGTATTTTAGGGTACTCTGGCACAGGCAGTAAAGAAAGGAGAATGGATTTTACTGGATGAGATTAACCTGGCAGCCCCAGAAACATTAGAATGCCTGAGTGGTTTACTGGAAGGATGCTCTGGCTCACTGGTTTTGATGGATCGAGGAGACACAGGTAACATATTATTGTTAGTGACTTTATGTGCTGCCAGGCTTTTTGGTTACTTAAGAGAATGATTCTTATGGTCACAGATGCAAGATGAGGCTTCATTCATTCATTGAATGAATTTTTATTGACTGCCTCTTAAATATAGCCATTTTTGCTATAGCCACTTGTGGTAAGTAACTACCTTGAAGAATCATTTTTCCTCTCTGGCACTTAAATTTTCTCATATTCAAATTAGGGAATTGGATTATATTGTCTACAAGGCTGCCTTCAGCTCTGCATGCTGTGCTTCTGTTATGCTTTGAACTATTGAGGTCTTGACATAGGATTCCAGCTCACAAAAGGGCTTGTGTCTTATTTGAGGAGATACGAGGTGGACATCTGAAAAGTTGAATGCTAAAAGAATGAGTAATGTTATTTGTTACAGTAATAACTTATTCATTCTTTTAATAGTTAATGGGTTCTGAATTGGAGTTGCCAAAGGCAGTATTTGATTGCATGCTGGATGAGGGATAAGATGGTAATTGTTGTGATAGGTGAGAGGAACCAAAATCTCACTGTGGACCAGGCCAATCTAGGCCAGGCTGAGAGTAAGGAAGCATTCAGATGTGACTGGAAAATGCTTGGAAACCAGGTGACATTGACATAGTGGCCATCATGATCCACTCCAAGCTGGTTTAAGTTGTCATGAGAACTGATATATGCCTCCTTTTCCTCTCTTAGAACCACTCACACGACACCCTGACTTCCGACTGTTTGCCTGCATGAATCCAGCTACTGATGTGGGCAAAAAAAACCTGCCTCAGGGAATAAGAAACAGGTAGGGAATGTTGCTTGACTGCTGCCAAGGACACTTTTTACAAACAAACTGCTTTTCAGAAGCCAAACTCTGGGTTTTGCTGGGTTTAGATCCCACTTTAAGATACTTATTAGTTTTGTTTTTGTGACTCTGGGCAAGTCATTTAACTTTGCTGTGCTTCAGTTTTCCTCATTTATAAAATGAGGGGGCTGTACTATGCTTCTAAGGTCTCTTCTAGCCCTAAGTTTATGATCTTGTGATAGGCAGAAAGTTGCCCAAGTTGTCAAGCAGTGGTTACTGTGTTTATTGCTTTTACTTTAACTTTTTGTTTCTAGGAAAAACTCATTTCTGGGTACATAGCACCACAGAACAATAGAGATAGCTGGTTTTTAATTTTCAATATTTTAACCTTTTGTGAAGTACTTGGGATTTTTGTAAACCAGCATGTGCATATGTATACACACACACATTTGTTTTTCTAAAACCACTCGTTACTCTTTATTTGATTCAAATGATCATGCTTTTCCCCACTTTGAAATAAATGCACTTCTTTACTCTGTATGATTTATCTAATATTTCCTGTCATAAAAATGGACTCACTAAAAGTAGAGTCTGGGATAGAGAGGATAGAAGTCCTATTTTGTTTTGTTTTTTAATAATAAATTTATTTATTTTTAGTTTTCAGCATTTCACTTCCATAAGATTTTGAGTTCCAGATTTTCTCCCCATCTCTTCCCCTTACCCGAAGACACATGTAAATTGATGTAGGCTCAACATATATGTTCATTTTAAACCTATTTTCACATTAGTCATGTTGTAAAGAAGAATTAGAACCTATGGGAGAAACCACGAAAAAAAGAAATTTAAAAAAAAGAGAGAGCAAATAATATACTTGATCTGCATTCAGACTCCATAGTTCTTTTTCTGGATGTGAATTGCATTTTCCTTCATGAGTCTTTTGGAGTTGTCTTAGATCATTGCATTGTTGAGAAGAGCTAAGTCTATCAATGTTAGTCATCACACATTGTGACTATTACCCTGTACAGTGTTCTCCTGGTTCTGCTCACCTATTTGGTTTTGATAGAGGCCATGCTCTGTAAATTGAGCCTGCTGATTTATCTACAGGAGACATTTAGTCCTTAATAGGTTTCCCAGTAGAATGTTAACAGTGTGCAAACTTTTTTTTTCTTGCAAGGCATGATTTAGAGATAAATTTCAAAACATTTTATCGTTTTGGATGACAATATTCTATTTAATTGATGCAGTTGTTAACATTTTGTTCACTGAAGAAAGAGACCTAGTAGTACCAAATCTCAAACAAGACTGCAGAGCAGTAATTGTCAAAATAATTTGGTATTGGTTTAGAAATAGATGCATCAGTGAAACAGCTTAGGTACACAACAACAGACTCAAACATAGTAACCTAGTATTTGACATCCCAGGGATTTCCATTATTGTGGTAAAAGCTCACTGTTCTACAAAAGCTGTTAGGAAAACTGGGAAACGTTCTGGACAAAGCTAAGTCTAGACTAGCATCTCACATCCTGTGCCAACATAAACTCCAAATGGGCACATGAGTTAGCTATAAAGGATAACATTATAAATAATTTTGTGGAGCAAGGAAGAAATTACCTCCCCGATCTATGGATAAGGGAAGAGTTCATGACAAACAAAAGATGGTCAGGATCACTAAACATAAAATGGGCAGTTTTGATTGTATAAGATTAACACTTTTTTTTGCCAAAACAGAACTTGACATAACTAAAATGAGAACAAAAGCAGTTATCTGGGGAAAAATCTTCTCAATAAGTTTCTCTGATAAAAGTTCTAAGATAAACTGATTTAGATTTAAAAGAATAAGTGGGAGTTGAGAGAAAGTGGATTTTCTTGGACTGGGAAAAATACTTTATTTTTCTTCCTTGTGATTTTTATTTTTTTTTAAAATTTATTTTATTAGTTTATTTTGATTTATCAACAATCACTTCCATATGCTTTTGAGTTTAAAATTTTTCTCCCCCTTCCTCCCCACCACCCTCCCCAAAATGGCATACAATCTGATACAGGCTATACATTTATATTCCTATTAAACATATTTTCACATTAATGAAGTTGTAAGTAAAAATTAAAACCAATAGGAGGAATCGTCAGAAAGAGGAAACAAAACTCAACAGAAGAGAAAAAAAAAAGATAGTGATTCAACTTCCATAGCTCTTTCTTTGGATGTGGATAGCATTTTCCATCTCAAGGCCTCTAGGAATGTCTTAGATCCTGGTATTGCTGAGAAGGGTTAAGTTTATCAATATTAGTCATTGCATAACGTGGCTTTTACTGTGTACAGTGTTCTCTTGGTTCTGCTCACTTCACTCAGCGTCAGACCATACAAGTCTTTGCAGGTTTTTCTGAAGTCAGCCTGTTCATCATTTCTTATAGCACAATAGTATTCCATTACATTGAAAAAATATTTTAATTAAAAATCATTTTATTTAGTAGTATTAGTACTACATGGGTCTCAGTATAGGTGGACTTCATCTAATTTTCATGTCTAAAATCAGAGAAAAAATATTTGCGGAGTCTGAAAAACAACTGCAGTTAGAGGCCATGGTGCAGCTTTAGCCAAGTCACATTTTTGAAGGATGTGTAGCCTCTATTCAGACTTAATATAGTATGCTTTCTAAATTAAAAAAAATTTTTTTTAAATTTTCCTTTGAAAAGCTAATGATTTCTTCTCTTTTAGCAGCAAATTGATTTTATAAAAAAAACAATTTTAGAAAGGTCTTATCAGGAAATTTAACATACTTTATTTTAAATAAATAATATTTAATTTGTTTTCTAGACTAACTGAACTATATGTGGAAGAATTGGAGAGTAAAGAAGATTTGCAAATTCTTATTGTGGATTATCTGAAAGGATTGAATGTAAACAAAAACATAGTTCAAGGAATTATCAAGTAGGTTCTAATATGACTAGAAAGACTTTTTCTAAAAGAAAGTTACATACTCATTATACAGTACACTTGACTTTTGATCTCAGAAGATTATTGTAGAGGTAGCTAGTTTTTTAATTTTGAATATTTTAACCTTTTGTAAAGTACTTGGGATTTTTGTAAGCCAGTATGTACATTTGCCTATGTGTGCGCACATACGTGTTCATGGATATGCATAAACAGTTATTAGTTATAATTATGGTTTCAGTCTAGACCTATCCAAATAAGTTCTGGTCTTTTTGTTTACAGTTTGATTAATAGGATTGGCTACATTATAGAGGCATGTTTTATGATAGTAAGCACATTGAGAATTGACTTGAGGGTATTTTCAGACCACATAATTGTGCTGCTAGTGTTTTAATCAGTTTGGGTTTGTGGGTACATGTGTACATAAGCTTTCCCCATGTGTACATAAGCTTTCCCCTAATCCCCCAGTAAGCATTTCTCATAGAATTGAACTCTTTCCCTGGTCTTTTCTCCTCTCTTGAATATTTGCTTCTGGAGGGCAGGGTATTTGTTTCATTTTTGTGTCCAGTATTTAGTACCTAGCATAGTGCCTTATATGTATATATATATTTTTTTGGATCAGACCTATGATTTCATTAGTATAGGGAATTCCCAGTGAGTAAATTACCTCTACCAATGCAAATTTGGCACCTTCTCAGAAATTTATAGTTTGAGAGAATTGACCAAGGCACTGCAATGTTAAATGATTTTCTAGGATCACACAGCCAGTGTATTTCAGAGGTGGGACCTGAATTCAGATCTTTCTGACTCCAAAGCTAGCTCTTTGTCCCTGTACTATGTGCTGTCTGTCACATGTTGTGCATAGTAAGAACATAATACATGTTTGCTGAATTGAATGTGTGTACTGGTATGAGTATAATACTTGTAATTATGAGGTCTGAGTCCTGTTCTTACTGTTACTAACTAGTGGTGGGACATGAAGTCTTTTACCTTTCCTTGCCTCTTATCTCTAGAAGACCAGATAAAAATTCAGGGTTAGTGGTAGTTGTGGTGGTAGTAGTAGCAGTAACAGTAATGGTACTAGTACCGCTAAGAACAATAGTTGTGGGACTTTAAAAAAAGGTTTTACTATTTTGTAGCACTATTTAATGGCCAGCAGGCATAGTGGTATGTGACCTAGGTGGAAATTGTATTTTAAGTAGAAGAAAAATCTGTATCAGTGGAATAGCTTTTTGTTTAGAAATTGAAGGGCTAGTATTATAATAACCAGTTATTTAACCCTTCCTTATAGCTTCTACATAGCTGTGCGAAAGGAGTCTATGAACAAATTGGTGGATGGGACAGGCCACAGACCTCATTACAGCCTTCGCACCCTCTGCAGAGCACTGAGATTTGCTGCTTCCAATCCTTGTCACAACATCCAGCGCTCCCTGTATGAGGTGAGATGGGCTTTTACCTACTGCCGGTCTTTGTGGAAGAGAAGTGGTTGTGAAAATCAGTTAGGGAGTTAAGTAGGAAGAGTGTATCTTTTAAAATTATAATCTAAATAATACAATGCAACAGTTATTCACCTAGAAAGAACATCAAATCCATATGTAAAAGCATGAACTCTAATTATAGTTTTAAAAAATGATGTGCATATAAACTTCATGAAAATACTATCTTATTTGCTTGAGTTCCTTTAGATCCTCTTCTGTGCACATTATTTGATTTTGTTAGTTATCTTCTATATAGTTATCAATGATTATATGTTCTGATTCTTTCTGTGCCTTTGATTGGATATGAGGTTGTTTCTAGAGAGAAGAAACAAAAAAATATATATAAATATACATGTTTATATATATATATATACATATATATATATGTACATATATATATATGCATGCATGCACACACACACACATACATACGTACATACATACATACATACATACCTACCTACCTAGAGAGAGAGAGAGAGAGAGAGAGAGAGATAGTAGTTTATGTGTATTTTTCCATTTAGTCTCAGAATGCCCCTGATTTAAGAAACCAACTGGAAATTTATTCTTGGCTATTTTCTACCACTTTACCACATTTTAAATGTTTATGTAGAAGCAGTGTGGCCTTTGCAAATTGAGTAAAGAGAATTTTATGTGGTTAAGTCGTTGATTCAGTCAGACTTTTATTTTCTTGCTTAGTCAAGGCATTTCTTTGTTTCTCCTGTATACAAGGGAAGAAATGGACCACAGGCATGTCAATAGGTGTTATTGTCAAGTTCTTCCCTGATCTGAGAAAAGGGGTACTCAATTTTGTAGCTTTGGGGTAACAAAAATCTCATGGGGGTATTATCTAAGGTAGATAAGATAGTGAAGGTATACAAATATGGTAGATTAAGGAAGTATAAAATGTAACCAGCTCTGAAGGAACAGATAAAACAACAAAGCATAATTAATGTCAGTAAGTTAATTCAAGCAAGTTATACAAGTACTTTCATTGTTCTGTTTCGAGGTAGTAGCAGGCTGCCTGTGGGAACAGCCATAGTTCTTCAGGTTAGCAATATCTAGTCTGCCCATAGCCTTTTGCAGTAATGCTACGTGGCTTTGTAGCAAACAAGTTTGCTTTGAATTTCACCTAAAGGTAAATGCCTGGTAACTGCAAAATAGTAATTAGTATTTTGTAATAGTGTTTTCAGAGTCAAAATAGCTGTTTTTTCCTTTTTTTAAGGGCTTTTGCTTGGGTTTCCTTACACAACTTGACAGAGCATCACACCCTTTAGTTCAGAAACTCATTTGTCAGCATGTTATATCCAGTAACGTCAAAAGTCTGCTTAAACAGGTATGTTCATTTTGACTGTTTAGACTAATATTGGAGATATTTTCATATCAGAGTTTCAAATCAATTTAGTGTGGATGAGTTGGACAAATGAAAGACCATGTTAAAATCTTGAATCCTGTCAACCATTTAGCCTTCATTCATTGATGTGTCTACTGTATGCCAAGCATTGTGCTATTTGTAAGAATCTACATTAAATGTATAATTGAGAGATGCTGAATAAAATGGATATTACAAAAGGACTGACAATCTTGTATGTATGCTTTTTAAGGATAGAAATACTGTTTGATTTTCTAAATCTGGGTGTCTGTCCACACCTACCCCCACATTCCCCTTAGTCTACCATGATTTTTACATTTTTGGAGGGAGGAAGGGAAGGACCCAGGAATGAGCTTTTCATTGATATAAGGAATTCCTTTCAATGAGAAAGCTCCTACCAACAGTGCAGATTGGCATTTACTCACAATTTATAGTCTTAGAAAGTTGCCTTGGCAAACTGACAGATTAAGTGATTTACCCAAGGCCAGGCAGCCAGTACATAAGAGAGGAAGCACTTGAATGCAGGTCTTCCTGAGTGAAATTGACTCTTTACTGCTCCATGTGACTGACTATCTATCTGCACATAGTAGGTTCTTAGTACAAATTCTCGAAATTTAATTACTGGTTAATGAATATTCCAGTTACTAGCACTTGCAGTCTTTCTAAGTTTGAAAGGAACGACTAATAGGCTTATTCTCTCAATTATTGATGAAATCTCATTAAAAAACCTGTTTTCTGTAATTTAGTGACAGTATTTTTTGTGGTTTGTGATGGTTAGTTGAAAGGCAATTCTTCCTCTCCTGTCACATCTCTAGAGTGTTAAATCGAACAGAGGTAGCCACATGGTGCAATATGCGCTGGCCTTGGACTCCAGAGAGGCTGGGCTCATTTCTGGCATCTGCTGGCTGGGTGACCGGGGCAGTTAACACCCAGTACCTCTCCCAGACCCTGAAGTTGCAGAGTAGACTGTTTTGTGCTGATAGACTGAATTTCCTCTTACTGGTCTCAGATATAAGAAGTGCAATAGCCAACAGTCCCTGGTCCTGGAATCTTGAGTGTCTGAGAACTAATGCTTTCAGAGAGGGCCTTTCAATCTCTGTAACCTTTGTTCTCACTATGCCCTGATGAGGGTCTTCTAAAATCTGCTATTTTATTTATCCAGCACTGTGCTATAGCCATTTGGAATCTAAGCTGATTGTTAAATTTTTTCATTGGCAAACTCTACAAATTGAGGCTCGATTTATTGTTTTGATGATACGCTACAGGAAATATTTATCAAGCACCCACTATGTGCCAGTTGTTGTTATTGTTTAGCTGTTTGTGCCTGACTCTTCATGACCCCATTTGGGGTTTTCTTGGCAACAGTAATGGAGTGGTTTGCCATTTCCTTCTCCAGCTTATTTTACAGATGAGGAACTTAGGCAAACAGGGTTAAATGGCTTGCCCAGAGTCACACAGCTAGTGAGTATCTGAAGCCAGATTTGTACTCAGGAAGATGAGACTTTCTAACTTCAGGCCTGGCACTCTATCCATTGTGCCACCTAGCTGCCTACACACCTACTATGTTCCAGATCCTATGCTAAATGCTGGGGATACAAATAAAGAAAAAGAGTCTCTGTCCTCGGACAGCTTACATTCTAATGGCCATATAGGGGCATGGTGAAGAGGAATATGGAGTTGAAGCTAAAAGTTAACTCAGATGGCACACGAAGAGATGATTAGGGATTTGAGGCCTCTATAAAGGGAGGCTCTAGAAAGAGTTTTTTGCTCAGCCCTCCTATTCTCCAAACAAGTGTAAAGGCAATGGAGAGTACTCATGGGGTGTGGGTACCAAAGCTTGAGGAATCTAAAATGATGATGACTTTATCTTGGGATGGAGAGATGGGGGCAGCGTGATGAAGATGATGTTGAAACCAGGCAGAACAATTGGTGGCAAAGTTGATTGTCTAGGCTTAAGAAAGTGATGTAGAAAACGTTAATAATGTAGATTAAATTTAAAAATATGTCCCGCATATATTTTCCTACTTTAGAGATCCAGTTATTAAACAGCTACCAGACTACCCTTGCCTATATCAGTATTAGAATATTTTTCTTGGGGTATGTCTTAAATGTCCCTCAGAGAGCTATCTTATATACTTCTCAGAATTTTGGAGGTTCAGATCATGATACAAAATCCTTTCTGCAATATAACATTGGTCTCTTTTATAAGATGCTGGTTTATAATAATTGTATATTTTAGGAGTTTTTTTTTTTTTCAGAGAAGAGAGGAAAATCTAGTCAAATGATATCCTTGTGAAACTTTTGGGTGAACTATGTTCTCAAACATTTAAGATTTAATGCTTCAGTTCTTTTATTCTGTAAGCTATTTTATTACTTCTTGCTTGAAAGAAACTCGGCTGGTGCTTTTCACTGTTGTAAATAACCAGAAGGAACTGGCCTTCTAGAGAAGTTTCCTTCCTTTTCTTTTTTTCTGTCTTGATGTATCCTTACTTGAAAGAAAGTAAGAATGGGTTTCTGATTGTGTATTATTTTTTAATGTATATCTTTCAGCCCATTCCAGAGCCTAAGGGAGGTCGGCTTATCCAGATTGAAGGATACTGGATTTCAGTGGGAGATAAGGAGCCCACAATAGATGAAACATATATACTCACTCCTTCTGTTAAACTTAACCTGAGAGATATTGTCAGAGTCGTCTCTGCAGGGTATGGTGGTTCTTTTTCTTCCTTCTTATATGTTTCGTCAGTAACGGTACAATTTGACAAATTGGGGTGCACAAGATTTCATATACTTTTTATGATAATTTCTTAAATTTTTTTTTACATCATATACTCTTCCTTGCTATATTTCCCTCTCCCCTTCCCCCAGCCCACTGAGAAGGCAAGAAATATGATATACATTATACATATGAAGTCATGCAAAACATATTTCTTTATTAGCTATATTATCCTTCTCTAATTCCTCCTCACCCTCTTCCCCCTCCCCCCAAAAGCAAGAAAAATAAGTTAAGAAAAAATATGCTTCGGTTTGCACTATTGAGTCCGCCAGTTTTCTCTTTAGAGGTGGATAGCATTTTATGTCATGAGTCCTTTGGAGTTCTGGTGGATCATTATATTAATCAGAGTTACTAACTCAGTTGATTACAGTTGATTATATTTATGATATTGCTATTTCTGTGTAGGTTGTTCTTATAGTTCTGTTTACTTCACTTTGCATCAGTTCATACGAGTCTTCCCGGGTTTTTCTGAATTCATTCCCGTCATCATTTCTTATGGCACAATGGTATTGCATCACATTCATATACCATAATTTATTCAGCCATTCCACAGTTAAGGGGCATCCCTTCAGTTTCCGTTTCTTTGTTACCATGAAAAGAGCTATCATAAATATTTTCGTACATATGGTATTCAGTAAAAATTTAAGCGAAACACCAAAATTCAGGGTGTTTAAATTTTTACTAAGAGAGTAGAGAAAAAAGGATCCCAGTGTGACTTCCAACAAAGTCTTCTTCCAGTGCCTCATTGTGAGAGACATGGAGTTGGTTCTGCATTTTTGGAAACTTTGCTAGTAAGAGCACAAGTCTCTTATAGGTCCCACAAGGCCGGAAAACACAGTTATCCAAGGACCAAGCCTAACTAAGCTTGGAGAGGCTCATCACTCAATATTGAGTCATAGAGTTACGGCTGCAAGAGACTTTAGAAGTCATTTTACAAATGAAGAAAGAGCAGACCAGGACAATTAAGTGACTTGCCCAGGATCACACAGGTAGGAAGGCTCAGACTTGAGGTTTGATTCCAGAAAGTCTTGACTCAAAGCCACTGCTGCTTTCACTCTATTGTATGATGAAGCCTGGGGCCAGAGCAACTCAGAAAACCACCTATTCAGCTATAGAAGGTTAGGATCTGTCTCAGGGGAAAGGAGGCACGCCATGTTAATGAATGGTTGCTCTTTTGAAGTGTTTGAAATGTTATTAAAATTTTAACTTTAAATTAAATTGAACTTTAGCAAAACACTAAGTTCATTTGCTCTGTGTTGTTTACTTCTGATCTCTCCCCTGTCTGTGTCAAGCTTGGTTGTCATTGTTGGTTTTATAAAATAAAGACTTGGTCAGTGTGGTGGATGCAGGGTGTCCCAGAAATCTCTTTGTGTAGTTCTTAACAGTTAAAGCTTAGAACTGGTATATTACTTTTACTATGGTAGTCTTTGCTTTACATCACTCCATATATTTTTTTGCACTTTTTTTTTTTTTTGGCCACCCACTTTCGTAACTTTTCTATGCAGTGATAGTATTCTGGATACTTCCACTTGTTGCATGTGACTTCTATTTCCCTGTTATCAGGGCCAGTTGTTATCAGGGGTTTTTTCTACAAAAGTTTTTGTATACATGGGCTTTTTCCCCCCCTTTTACTAAACATTCTTAGGATATAGCCATAGTAGTGGAAGAGCTCGGTCAAAAATTATGTTCCATCAACAATTTAGTAGAACAAGACAGTGCAGTGTAGAAGAGATTCTGACTTTTTCAAATCTTGGCCTTGAATGTTACCTCAGGCAAATTACCCTAACCTCTCTGGGCCTCATTTTCTGTACTCCCAAAATGAGATAGAGATGCTCCTCGAAGTTTTTCAGCTTTAAATCTGTGATCTAGTATGGTCCAGTTTCCCCACAGCCTTTCTTCCATTGAATTTTATCCATAGATATTTTTTGACAATTTTGGTATAAGAAAGACATTTTCTCATTGTTTAAAATTTTTTTTTCTGATTTAGTTAAGAATTTTAACAGTTTTCCGAGTAGTTATTAACAGATTGATATTTTCTTTAAAAATTTTGTTCTTGGGCCATTTTTCTTCTGTTGAGGAATAAGTATTATTTTTGCTTAATTATTTTAAGGTTTTTATTTGTTGCTGTCAGATTTTTATCAGATATATTTAATGTAAAGTGTTTTTTTTTCCTGCTCATTGTGTCTTTATTTTGGGAGTATTTTTATAGTAAAACTTATTTTGGTTTTTTATTATCTATTTTATTTGTAGTAATTTATTTCCTTTGTTCCATAAAAATTCTCCCCATGCTTGAACTGTACTTTTCCCCTAACTTTTACTTATTTTTCCTTTGCTCATTGATCCAGTTGGAATTGATTGTAATATGCACTGTGATTATAGTGTGCCTTTGCAGTTGTTTTACCAATTTTTATTGTTTTATTGCTTAGTATTTTATAATTCTTTGGTTTGTTACTAATCTCCTATTTGCACTAACTAGGCTTTATTTTTCTAAGTTTTCTATTCTGTTTCAGTGAACTGAATCATATTTCTTCTTCCTCGTTTCCCTTTCTTTATTGCTCCTTTACCTTTTTCTTTTCCCCTTCCCCCATTCCTCCTATCCCTATTCCACTATTCCTGTCCCTAACTAGCCTGGTGACTTTTTTCTTTATTTTTTGGATAAGGTTATGTACTCTAATTTTTTTTTTTAAGCTTGAGATGAATTTTCAACAGATAAAACTCAGCTAGCTCTACTATAAGTCATAGAACCAGAATAAAAAAATCTAGATTAAGTCTTTTGCCCTAAAACCAAATTGTATGGAAAGAGTGCCAGCATTCACATCCCCATCTTAATCACTTATTCTTAGTGAATGAGTATTATTAGCAGATGTACCCTGGCAACACAGTCAGTCCACCT
The DNA here is from genome assembly GCF_003287225.1 of Phascolarctos cinereus. Classification (NCBI taxonomy): domain Eukaryota; kingdom Metazoa; phylum Chordata; class Mammalia; order Diprotodontia; family Phascolarctidae; genus Phascolarctos; species Phascolarctos cinereus. The sequence continues at coordinate 175,710,082 of NW_027555958.1, forward strand.
AGTCTTCCTGTAGTCAGTTCTTTTAGCTCTATTGTCTTAGGCACTTTTGCTTGAATCCAGTCATTACAAAAAGACAAAACCTTCTTTCTATCCCTTTTCTTTTCACCTGGGAACAAGAAAAAAAATTAAAGAATCTTTCCAGATCCAAGTTTCAGTGTAGGTTGTCAGCATCTCTACTATGCATTGTATTCAAAGAATAAATCTATTGCATTCTCCTCCTTGAGACAATTTGTTTAAGAAATAAAAGCATGTTTAATCCTTCCATGTGAAGTTTCTTTCATTTAGCAACTCCTTATCCTTGCTAAAAGTCTTCAATTCCCAGGGTTTATTTAGGGTATACGTACGTCGCCTTGATTAACATAAAGGAAATCAAAATTTAAGTGTGTTTGGGCAAGGAAAATAGTTATATATTTATCCCCCTTTAATATATGTGTGTGTGTATTTATTTATTCCAAATAGTCCTGTTTTATTTTTCTTGTTTCAATGATTCATCTTTTAAAGAACCTACCCAGTGCTGATTCAGGGAGAGACATCTGTTGGTAAGACTAGCCTAATTCGCTGGCTGGCTGCAGCAAGTGGGAATCATTGTGTGCGGATTAACAACCATGAACATACTGATATTCAGGAGTATATTGGTTGCTACACATCAGATGCCTCAGGGAAGCTGGTATTTAAAGAAGGTAGGGTTGACAGTCTACCTAATGTGTGTAGGTCTCCAGTTATATGTTTCTGTGACATCCTTAACTCCCTGAGTCTGAGTAAAGGTGATGTAGTAATTTCTGTGTATAAAAATTTACGAAAGTTTTCTTTTTATGGTACCCTTTCTTGAATTTTAAGGAGATCTATCTAGGAGGCCTAGGCAATCACCTTTTAGCATTTATTAAATACCCTCTATATGCCAGCCATTATACTAGACATTAGGGATATAATTAGAAACCAAAACATCCTTGCCCTTAAGGCTCTTACATCCCATTGGACCCCATTAACCACTGCTATGGTATAGAGCTCCGGAATGTGTCAGTGCTACTGGACAACTTAATTACATAAGGCATTGTGTTTAGCACTCTTATTCCCAGGAATATATGGGGGGAGGGGGGGAAAGTTCATACAGTTGAGTGATTTAAGTGGATTAAGATGACATGGTTAAGAAATGTTGAGGAAGAAGCATTTTTTATACATAGTTTACTCCAATGAAAGAAGAAGCGATTGTTATCTTGGCATAATAGAAACCATTTCCCTGTTTGTCAACTGACTGTGCTATCTTTTTTTATAATACAGCTGTCCTCAAGGAACATTTAATTTTAGAACTAACAGTGTAGCAAATTAATAATTGTCTACTATAACCTTTTTTTTTGTAACCAGTTTTATGTTAAAATAATGAGAAGTATCTTACAAAATTATTGTCTCCATCTTTTTCCTCTCAAGGTGTCCTTATTGATGCTATGAAAAAAGGCTACTGGATTATTTTAGATGAGTTGAATTTGGCTCCCACAGATGTGCTAGAGGCATTGAACAGGCTTCTGGATGATAACCGGGAACTGCTCATAACAGAGACTCAGGAGGTTGTCAAAGCACATCCTCGTTTCATGCTTTTTGCAACCCAGAACCCTCCTGGCCTGTACGGGGGCCGAAAGGTTTGTAAAGCCCATCCTTTGTGGTTTCTGGTAGTGATTTCATTCTGTGAATATTCTCTTTCTAGATTGAATTGTTTCTTTTTTAACTCTAGAGAATAGGAGGGGTTTTTTTTCCCTCTTATTCTTCTTGTCCTTGTTATGAGCAGGCTGTCGCTTAGATGGGCAAAAATTAACTCTTTTTTTTTTTCCATGCTGCTCTTTGTGTCTTCTAGGTACTCTCCCGAGCCTTCCGAAATCGTTTTGTGGAGTTGCATTTTGATGAGTTGCCTAGCACTGAGCTGGAAACAATATTGCATAAACGCTGCAGTTTGCCGCCTTCTTATTGTAATAAGTTGGTTAAGGTCATGCAGGACCTACAGGTAACGAACTGAAATTTATCTCTCAGTGAACTCCCAAATTCCCTCCTATTGATCCTTGGTTCAGATCCGAGCCCTTAAACTTATTACCTGTGTAACCTTGGGGAAGTCATTTAATTTCTCTGGGCCTCAGTTTTCTTATGTTTAAAATGAGGTTTTTGGACTAGATGATGTCTTAAGGTATGTCTAAATGCAGCTTTAAATCTGTCATGCAATAAAATTTGCAACATTCATTCCCCACAATTTCCTCTCTATGGAGAGTAGGGAAGTGATTATTTGTAATATATTGAAAAATTTGTTTTGGAAGTCTTTCTCAGACTTGCCCAGGTTTCCCATCAGAATGTATTTCAGATTGGATAAAAGTAATAATTTAGTAGATGAGGCAAGAAAGCATTTGTTAAATGTTTACTATATGCCAGGTACTGTGTTCAGTGGCTGGTGATACAGATATAATAAAAAAGAGAGATAGTTGCTGTCCTGAGTAGACTCCATTTTCATATTTATGTTTTATTAATGGGAGCTTAAAAGAGGTTGAAGTCTGGAAAGTCAGAAGCACAGATAGGAGGTTTGGCCCCTCTCCTAAATGGAAGAAGCTCCAGAAGGAAATCACCTCTAGGAGAAGAGGACTGGCATGGCAGAGGGATGTTCCAGAGTGGAAAGGTCAAAGGGGCTAATGGATGTTCAGGGTGAGGAGGTTCTAGGGTAAGACTGCAGCTGAGTTGTGGTGTTGAAGTCAAATGCACTTCCAGGAAGACAGTGAAGGCTGTTAGTTTTAATTTGCTTCTTTAACTGTGTTCTAAAGTACTCTAGGTACTTTAAATATCTTTGCTCTTCAGTTTTTGAGTTTATGTGTGTATTTTTGTATGATTCCCATTAAAGTACCACTTCAGAAAACTTTATGATAATTATCATTGTGATTCCATACTTCTCAGTATTGTTTGATCAACCTCTGATTCTAAAGTGTTAGAATGTGGTTTGAAAATGGATAGTGACCCAGAATGGTAAAAAGTGAAATAACACTTTCTGATTTGTCATTAAGCTTTGGTTGGTGGAATGAATTTTTGTTAAAAGTTTTGTAGTTTTTGGGGATTTTTACCTCCTCTTCTTAAAAATTATATGTATGTAGTTCTGTGAATTTGGTATTTAATAGTTTTCTTTGTTTGGTTACTTTGGTAGTCCTATCGTAGAGGTTCTTCCCTATTTGCTGGAAAGCAAGGCTTCATCACTCTTCGGGATCTTTTCCGATGGGCTGAACGGTACAAATCAGTTGAACAGACAGAGAAGGAGTATGATTGGCTTCAGCATTTAGCAAATGATGGTATGCTTTTGTTGTCTTTTTAAATTTGCAAAGTTAGGTAGATACTTGCTCATTTTATTTTTACTTCTACTTTTTCTTAAATTTTTTTATAAGGCAACATAATGCATAAGTATAATCAATTGACCTTGCTAAGTAACTTCATACTATATTAATTTAAATGCATATTATGTAATAACAATTTTTTAGTAACTCCCTCATAAGTCCTCATGAAAATTTATTTTTTGTTCATTCTCATTCATTTTTCCTCTTATATAGTGGTAGTTATTGTACACTTAATTCTTTGTGTTCTACTTTTTTTCTTTTGCATTATTTTGTAAGGGTCCTTTTAGATCTCTATCCATTATCCTTATGGGTGTTAATTGTGTTATATAGTATGTCAGTACACTAATACTGATGGATTAAATAAACAATACTTTACATTCTGAAAAGGAGTCAGGAAGACCTGCAGTTGAATTCCACTGAAGATCCAAGTGACTCACCTAGGATCTCACAATTATTAAGTTATCTTGCCTTATTGGTAAAATGAGGGGGTTGTTCTTAGCACCTCTAGTCCATCTCTTAAGCTATGATTGCATGAAGCTTGAGTGGAAGGTATAAAGTTAGGAGACAGACATTTGCTTATTTTTACCCTAACATTTCCTCTGGTTTTATTTCCAGGTTTTATGCTTTTGGCTGGTCGAGTTAGGAAGCAAGAGGAAGTGGATGTTATACGGGACGTGTTGGACAGACATTTCAAAAAGAAGTGTTGTCCACAGTCCCTTTTCTCAGAAGAAAGTGTCCAAAAATTGCTGGGTAAGTTGAGAGGTAATGTGAGAGAATATATCTTGAGTTGTCAAGAGACAAAACTGCCTTAAATTAATCACTTTTTGATTTTGTAGGCAAATTTTCTGTTCAGTTATCCACCTTGAAGTCCAAATTCAGTCACATTGTGTGGACTGAAGATATGAGGAGATTGGCTGTTCTGGCGGGAAGGGCATTAGAGTTTGGAGAACCCGTCCTGCTGGTGGGAGATACTGGGTAAAAGTCTATGATTCTTTGAAAATAGCTATTGCAGGGCTTGAGATAGCAATGGTATATCATTGGATTACCCTCTGCACAGTTCTGAGTCCTCTGAACATATTAATTTGAAATTATCCTTTGTAGTTTTTTCAGGGACAGTGTGGCATAATGGATAGAGGGCTAGAATTGAATCCAGACGGTCTAGGTTCAAGACTTGTCTCTGACGCATACTGACTGTATTATCTTGAGTATGTCACTTAGTTTCTGAGTGCCCTGGACAACTCACTGAGGCTCTGTGAATTGCAGAGCAGTTGACAATTTGTGTTCATAGAAGGAGTTTCTTCACCTGTACCACTTCCCTATGCCAGTGAAATTACAGGTCTGTGTTTCCTATGCCACGCATTTCCCTTCCCCATTTTTTTTAAATAAGCAAGTAAATTGCCCACTACTCTATTTACATTCTCTCTCTTTCCCATTATTTTATGGAAAAGAAACTTTACTTTTGACATAACTGACTAAGGAATTATTTTCTTTTAATTGTGTAATTGAGAAGTGTCTTTTAAATTCTTAAAAAAAAATCATAAGAGTCATAGCAGGAATATGTGGAGAAGAGCCAGACTTGGCCACGTTTTCCTTGGAAGTTTTTAGGGTAGTGGATGTTTTTTTCCCATGTTTTAGAAGTCAGTAAGAGAAGTAGAAAAAGATACATCAGTCAATGAAGGAGGTTCTGTTGTGAGGAAGAAAAAAAAAGGCCACCACAACAGTGGAGCTGCTGTAGTGGGAGCATCTCATTTGTTGCTTTAATGATGCTTCTACCTGATATTTATTTCAAGAAATAGCCAATTAGTGACTGTTATATTAAGGAATCTTCCTCAGCCTGAGGTTTTAGAGGGTGTTGGTTAGAAGGATGGAGAGGCAGCATGGAATGAATGGTCTTGAGGTCAGGAAGAAATACCTAGGTTCAGATGCCTCCTCTGAGGTATATTGGTTATGTGACCCTAGGCAAGTCACTTGACCTTAGTGCTCTAGAGTAGAGGAGTCAAACACACCTTGGCCTGCACACTTCACCTTTCCCAATGTGACCTGAACCATATTAAAATGTAATTGGGAAATAGTTAACAAAATAAGTAAAAATATAATAGAATATAGATAACATTGTTTTCTAAGTCCATATGTGATTCACAGGATCCTCATGTGTGGTTTAGTGGCCTTTGTTTCATTTTTTTTTTGGCGAGGCAGTCGGAGTTAAGTGACTTGCTCAGGGTAAGCGTCAATCAAGTGTCTGAGGCTGAATTTGAACTCAGGTCCTCCTGACTCTAGGGTTAGTGCTCTATCCACTGTGCTTCCTAGCTGCCCCAGTGGCCTCCATTTCTATTTGAGTTTGCCTGTGGTGTAGAGAACTCTCTAAGACTAAGTTGAAGAGAAGGTTCCCACCTGCATTGGTAGAAGGAAGACATAGCTAGTTTCAGGTGCCTCCCCTGAGGTATAGTGGCTTTGTGACCCTAGGCAAGTCACTTGACCTCAGCCCTGGTAGAAGGCCTCACCTGGGAGTTTCCTATACCTATGAAATCACAGTGTGCTTCCTGTCCCTATTGTGGGTATACATTATCTGTTTGTTTACCTTCTGTTTCTTTGTGATAGGTGCGGGAAAACGACTATCTGCCAGATTTTTGCTGCATTGGCAAATCAGAAATTGTATTCAGTCAACTGCCACTTGCACATGGAGACATCTGATTTCCTGGGAGGTCTCCGACCAGTCAGACAGAAGTCAAAGGTTTGTTCCATAGTGTTATGTGTCTGAGGCATCATTGTTCAGTCTGGGGTTTCCTGATTCCAGGGGCCATTTTGACCAAGAACGGGTTTCTTGGATGCCATTTCTGTGCCCTTTGCAGGGGGTTTTCAAGGGTAGCGTGGGCTTCCAACGCTTGTTCTCAATTTTTCCTCTTTCTTTGTAATATAGTTAGCAACTCGTTGCATAAATCAAGCGTACATTTTTGTTAGTCAGTAAGGTTTGATCAAGCACTTTTTAATGTGCAGACCCTCTGTACAGTGATGGGGAACCTATGGCCTTAAGGCCGAAGGTTCCCTAACCCTGGTTTAGGTTCTGGTCTTACAAAGAAAAATAAAGACAGTCTTTGCCCTCAAGGAGTTTACTGTTTAAAATTGTGAATGTGTCAGTGTGTATATATATGTTTGTATATTTGTTCTCATGAAATCAGATCTTTTTCATTTTTCACTTTTTCATCTCGTAGGAGGATTTTGACCACTCCAGACTCTTTGAATGGCATGATGGACCCCTAGTGTTGGCAATGAAGGAGGATGGCTTTTTTCTTTTAGATGAAATTTCACTAGCTGATGATTCAGTCTTGGAAAGACTCAACAGGTATGTGTCAGTAGTAATAACAACACTAACAACAACCTGACATTTATATAACTTTTGAAGGTTTGCAAATAATTTTTAAGAATTTTATTTTTTTCTCCCTCCCACATGCCTTTTTTTTTTTGTAAATTTGTTTTTAGTTTTCAACAATCACTTTGTAAGCTTTTGAGTTCTAAATTTTTCTTGCCCTCCCTTCCCACCTCCCTCCCCAAGATGGCATGCAATCTGATTTAGGTTTTACATATACATTCCTATTAAACATATTTTCATGTTGTAAGGAAGAATTAGAATCAATAGGAGGACTCACAAGAAAGAGGAAACAAAACAAAACAGAAGGAAAAAAAAGAGCAAATAGTATGCTTCGGCATAGTTCTTTTTCTGGATGTGGATAGCATTTTCCATCATGAGACTTTTGGAGATGTCTCAGATCCTTGCGTTACTGAGAAGAGCTAAGTCTCTCATGGTTATTGCACAACGTGGCTGTCACTGTGTACAGTATTCTTCTGGTTCTGCTCATTTCACTTAGCATCAGTCCCCACACACCTTAGGAGGAAAAAAAAAGAAAAATAAAAACAAAACAGATTCCATTGTTGCTTAAATCCCAGAAATTTGTCTCATTATACACCCTGAGCCTATCACCTCTTTATCGAAGAAGTGAGAACACCTGTTCCACCTATTGGAATTGTGGGTGGTTGTGTTGTTCAGCATTCTTAAGCCTTTCAAAGTTGTGTTTCTGTTTTTACAGTGTTGTTATTGATACTTGCAACATCCCCATGACATAGGCAGTACAGAGGTTTATTATTCTATTTTTATGGATGAAGGAACTAGGACTAAGAGAATCTAAGTGATTAACCTATAGTCAGACAGCTAGTAAGCACCAGAGCTGGTATCTGGGTCTAAAGTTCATAACTTCTAAGCCTGTCACTTTTTCGCTGTGGGGTGGCATCCTCTCTTACAGTTGAACAGATACAGAAGAGAATTTGTGTTAAGATTAATCACTCTGGAATTCTTCAAGGGTGGCTGATTTTTTTCTTCATGATTGATGTGCAGAAAGACTTGATATCAAGTCACTGGGGAAAGGGAAGTTTGGGAAAGTAAGGAAATAGGCTAAATAAATCTTGAGTAATTCATCTGGAACTGAATTATTTTTGTAGAACCCATCCTTTGAGGAAGAACTGAGATTATAGACAGACATTAGATCTGAAAGTTCCTTTAGGAGATCTGTTCCAAATCAGTGCCTCTACTCAGCGGAAGCATTGTTGTATCCATGTTACAGATATATAGGATCATCTGCTCAGAATTATAGATTTAGAGCTGTAAGGGACCTCAGAAATTGTCTAGTCCAGCCCTCATTTTACAGATGAGAAAGCTGGAGCCCACAGGACTGGAGTGACATGAGCCCAAAGTTGCACAGAGTTAGGGGTTTGAGCTTATGTCCTTAGACTCCAAAGGCAGTACTCTTTTCTCTGCTTCGTTCTTTGCCTCCCTAGCAAGAGTTAAAATGTGAAATGGAATACATGTGTGTTAGGCTGTTTCCTACCTCTGCTGTCCATCAGATAGTCTAATGAAAAGGATTTTTGAGGAAGCACAACCTCAGGTCACAGGACACCTGCAGCTTAAGGTCATAGGCCTTGAGTACTATACTTTGCGTACTAGCTTTCTTTGTGATTCAGAACACCTCTTTTTAATGAACAGTAGCTTAAATGGGGAGTCTGGTAGAAAGACAGTTTTCTTTTTTCTGTTTGGGAAGCCATGCCCTTATAAGGGTATTGTGACAAGCTGTATTTTTTGAATCTGCGTGATGCTTATTTTAAATCTGAAATCAGATAAAGCAGTGATTGGGCATATAAGACTTCTCTCATTTTCCCTCTTCCCTATTATTTTGCCTTTTAGTGTCCTCGAAGTGGAAAAGACCCTGGTGTTGGCTGAAAAGGGTAGCCCAGAGGAAGACAATAGTGAAGTGGAACTGCTGACTGCTGGGAAGAAATTCCGTATCTTAGCAACCATGAACCCTGGGGGTGATTTTGGAAAAAAGGAGGTAAATTTCATGTCTCTTGTAGAATAATATGCTTTGGATTCAAACAGATATTTATTTAAAATTTTTTTAAATTATAAATTTAATAAGTATTTTTTAAAAAATCAAATAAATATACTAAACAAAGGCATACTCTTTCCCTAAATCTTTAGCCTCTACCTAGAAAAAATGAAATGAACTAACAAGTAAGCAAGCAATGGAAAGTCTTTTGTTCTGTTCCTTTTTTAGGCTTGTTCTAAATTTACTATTTTTGGCTCTGTTTACCTTCCTTAATTTTTTTTTCTGCCTTTAAAAAAATACATGTTTTATACTTATCAATATTTCTAATTAGTTATTTGTACTTACTTTAAAAATACATGTCTAACAAGTTATTAATGTGGATACATTTATGAATCTCCTGATTTTACTCTGTACGTGTTACCATATTTCCATGCAGAAATCATAATAAAATTTTTTTAACAGCATAATAACATTCTATATCTAATGTACCATAACCTTTTCAAACATTCTACAATTGTTGGATGTATGTAGGTTTCTAATTTTCCAAGAAAGTGTCATAGCGACAGTTTCCATTTCATGGTTTATGAAAATGTTGTGAGTCTGTTACAGTTATAGAGCCTGACTAAAATTGAAATTAACAGGAAAAAAAAATGGACACTTGTTTGAACTTGGGGTGGTGGGAATGGGGGGACAAACAGAAGTAAAACATTATGTTTCAGAGAAATGATTTCTGATGTGACTTATGTAGTTTTAAAATCCCGGTAAGCGCACCATTTGAAAACAGGAGATTATCTCCTCTTTATTCCTCCACCTGCTTTTTCTTTGAATATAAAAAAAAATATACTTTAATCTTGTGATTTGAACAAATCTATTCTCTTTCCCTTAGAGTGGCATCTTTTGAGTAAGGGTAATAGTAATTTATAGGATATTTTCCTCAATTCCAAATTTACTTAGCTTTTGAGTGACTTAGTTTATCCAGTTAGAAGTGTTCCACTCCTGAAACTGTCAGTCAAAACTTTTCTGTCTTGTGGAAGAGCCAGTTTTGTTTTTAAAAGAAATTCAAGTGACACCTGGGTTTTGTTAGTTAAATTATTAAAAGGGCATCAGGATGTTCATGAAGTGTGCTAAGGAAGAGACATGGTGATCCTGAATGAAAGTAAGATTCCATGAAGCACCATGAAAAGAGTAAAAGAAGCGAATGTAAGATTTTTTTTTCGTTTTCCTTAATAGCAAACTAGAAAACAAGCAAACAAACAAACCCCATAAAACCATAACTGAGCTGAAAGAAAAGCTTCACAGAGAGTGGACTATAAAAGAAATAAAATCAGGATGCTAAGGATGGACTTGCAATATGGCCTTTGTATTGAAGTGACTTATTTGTGGGTACTCTTGCCACAGAAAGCAGTAATGTCAAAGGATCTCTTTGTGACAATGTGTAATCATCTTGTTGGCCATAATGAACATGTGCCGTATGACCAGGGCACCTAGTCTTTTCTTTGTCAGGAAGTGACTTTATATTTTCGTAAGTGGCCATTCGTATTATTAAAGTTGATGAGCCAAGGGTATAGTTGCTGTTTGTTTCCCTTGTTACTACTAATTCTTCTAAGCCATAGGGAATGGGATATATGGGCAGAAATAGCCTTCATTTTCTACCACTAGACAAAAATCTGCTTTTAAGAATGTGATTTAGTGATATTTTCATAGACTTTAATTGTTTTTGGAGTTGTTCTCAGTTTATATGGCACCCTACCCAAGGGATTAGGGTCACTGGACTCACAGGCAGCATGTATATGATGTTCTAACCATCTACTAAATAATTTACTTTTGTGATTTTGGAACACTGATAGAGGGGAGTGTGCCATTTGGAAGTTCAAAAGCACTTCCAAGGTACTAAAATTATAGCTATTAAAGCTCATACTGATTTTTTCTCCCTTGCAGCTATCTCCTGCTTTGCGTAACAGATTTACTGAGATATGGTGCCCTCAAAGCAAAAGCCGCAAAGATTTAATTCAGATTGTCAAGTGCAGTGTTCGTCCAGGATTATCTCTGGGGAAAGTAGACCATCAAGGTAAGAAATGGGGAAAGAGATACACAGAGTTGTGTTTCAAGGGGAAGGAATATAAGGAAATGGAGTCAGGCATGGCTTTCAGCCAAGTTGGCTAATAATCTTTTGCTACCATATCCATCTGGTTGTTCTTCATAGTATCTCCTTCACCAGGATGTTTAAATTTCATCTCCTTCAACAAGAAAGAAGTTATATTTTAGTCTCTGTATCATTCTCTCATTTTGCACTTCTCTGACCGCCATTGTAAGACTTAAGTTTTTGTAGAATGTGGCAGAGAAGTAGCAATACATTCAATAAAATTTAAAGGGCAGCTGTGTGCCTCCACTGTGATATGTGCTCAGATTCAAAGATGCTTACATTCCATGATAAGTGTAATTGATGGGGGGCCAGCTTTGGTGTCAGCATAGCGAGAGTTCACAGCTTATCTCTGACACTTGCTGTGTGACCCTGGGCAAGTCATTTAACTTCGCAGTTCTCCAGGAGTCTCTGTGAGATTAAAAATTATGTAGCAGTTGATGATCTGTACTGGTATAGGAGCTTTCTTCATTTGGTGCTGCCTATATGAATGACATTACAGGTGTAAACAAAAAAAAATGGTGAAAATACAATTAATTTTTTGCTCAGAATGCCTTTGAAGGGGGAAAAATTTGTAAAGTGTTGTGCAGGTAATGTACACATTATATACTATTTCTCACCTAATTTAATTGATTTCATTTAAAAATTAAGTTGAAGCTAGTTCAAATCATTATAACACACTGTATCTTTCTCCCTAGATCCTGGTATTAAGGCATTATCTATATCATGTTATCCATAATTATTAAAGATTTTTTAAAAAGTAACCTTCCACTGTACTCAAGCTGTTTTATTAAATTTATACTTCTTAGCAAATGTTATACAGTTCAGATGATAGGTCTGGGCTTACCACTTAGTTTTTTGGGCCCTGTGCTTCTGTTCTCTGAATAGGATTCCCAGAGAGAAATCTCATAAGAATGACTAACTTTCTAAAGTATCCTTGCTGCATAAATACATTGGGTAGCAGATGAGAGACAAGTTTGTCTCAAGTTTCTACATCTGTGGGTGGGTTGCTAGTCTAGGCAACCATGTAAGCAATATTTTATGTTCTCTAAAGGTGTAGAGTACTTGAAAGTCAAAATCGTTTTACTTCTGTACACAATACCAGGGGAAGGCTGCTGGTCTGGATCAAGAGTAACTCAGTGGTTAAAATCATTACAGAGAATTCTCTAGAGAGAATAATTTATGACAGCAAATGCTTTTTCCAGACCTTGCCTTTAGAACAACAGTCATACTTTATAACAGAATTAAACTTGATCATTTGCTTTTGGCTGTGTGAGAAAATTAACCTTCAGAAGGAGAAAGCTTGATAGAATTGTGGAAGCAGACAAATTGAAGTAGTATTATCTTCTACTCTGTCTGGATTGAGACCCATGCTGGGGATGGCCCTCCCTCTTAACTGTGTTAATTTTGACAAAGACCACAATAGAAGGAACCCAGCATATTCATTGTGTTTCCAAAGAGTCCATGAGTATATCTCATATTGCTCTGGAATGAAGAATTTCTCAGTACTACAGTGATCCTTGGAGCCTTGGGATTTGCCTTTGTGCTAATCAACTTGTCCTTAAGGAGCTTACTTGTTCAGTATTTTCAGAGTTATGTGGCAACAGTCTTCCCTAGGGAGTTAATTAAGAATTCTAGGGGAATAATGGTGTGGTAGAGAGAAAGGGAGACTTTTCTTCTGTCAATACTTTTCCCTTTGGAATCTTTAAAAAGCAACATCTCTCTTCTGTATTAAGTGGCTTAGCAAGGGAGTGGCTTTTGTTCATCTCTTTTGGACTTATTGTTTTATCCCTCCAGGATCCTACTAACATGCTCCCGAGGTTATATTTTAAAAGTCAATTTAAAAATCTCACATTGTCAGAGATACAGACTTAAAATTTGGAGGGAAATTATAGGCCATCTTGTAGGACCATTGTAGTCCCCTTCTTCTGTAGCTGATTTAGACCAAAGAGGCCATCTGTTCCAGCCCCCTCATTTTGCAGATGAAGAAACTGAAGCTAAGAGAGATGAAATGACTTGACTATGATCTCTCAGATAGCGGTTGTTAGAACAAGGATTTGAATTCAGGACCACTGACTCTAAATCCATCACTCTTTTGACTGTACTACATTGTCCTACAACTTACTGAGATACTTCAAATTGGGAATCAAACCAAAAAATACTTTCTAAAATTCTTGAACACCAGAATCATTTCCAGAGTTGAGCCAAATCTCCATTTCATTCACTGTGATTATCCCCCTAAGAACAACCTACTTTGGGACAATGTATCTTATCTTCAGAGATGCCTATGGAGTTTGGTCTTAAAACTTCGTGCTCTTGTGTTTTAGGAACAGACATAGCTGAGCTTATGATGGACTTCATAGATTGGCTCACCAATCAGGAGTTTGGCCGAAGATATGTCATCAGCATCAGAGATATCCTGTCCTGGGTCAATTTCATGAATATTATGAGGGCAGAAAATGCTTTGAAGGAGGGAGAAGAGGCCATTTCTTCTGTGACATCTTTTGTCCATGCTGCGTGCCTGGTGTATGTGGATGGAATAGGTTCAGGTAAGTTGATAATGAGAGCCCTTAGGATCAGATGTTATACAAGCTTAAATATTTTCTATTTTCCAGTCTTTAACTGCAAATTCAGTTAACTTATTTATATTTAATTTAGATATATTTTAGTTGGTTATAATTTATTAAAGTTGAACATGTATAGAAATTGTTGTGCTATCCCCAAGGATCAGTTATATTCATTTGATTTCGTTTCTACATCAAGCACTCTTCTCTTCCAACTTCATCATTATCATTGAGCAAAAGCCGAAATAAATTGACCTTCAGCGTTACATAAGCTCTTTATTGTCTTAATAGTATTTTCCCCCCAATTACATGTAAAGATAGTTTTCAACATTCATTTTTGTAAAATTTTGAGTTCTAAATTTTTCTCCTTCGGTCTCTTTCTTCCCTCCTCCCCAAGACAGCAAGCAATCTGATATAGGTTATACACTTACATAAGATAAGCTCTTAACCTCAGTGGGTTGTAGGTAGCATGTAACATCACGTGGTCAGTATGATTTCTTTAGACTCCTTTTACATTTAAAGCAATGTATAGGCTGTAGCATTCCTAGAAAGGATAGAGTTTGCTCCTATAGCTGTGATATAAATCTTGCTAACTAGTCATAAGACCTGGTAGGTTTTGAATTTAATTAATCTGGTAATGCTTTATCTTTTAGGTACAACTTCCTGTGGGTTTGATATTGCACCCCTGGCTCGCAAAGAATGTCTACAATTCCTGACCAAGAAACTTTCTATGGTAGTCAAACTTGCGGACTCTATGAAGAATAAACTAAGGATTTATGACAGAACCAAAGATAAGGAATTTATTTGCATGGACAACTTTTGTGGTATCCGCCCCTTTTTTATACCAAGGGGTAAGAATGACTTTATTTTAATCATATCAGTGAAAATTATGGACTCTTTATGTCTTTAAAAAAAACAGTTGGCTGTTATTTTTGTGGATGTGGCTCTTAGGTACTCTTCAGACTTGTTCTTTTTGTATTAACTGCCCCAGTTGGAATCTGTGGTCTAGCATCTTCATATTGTCAGTTGTTTCTTTTCTGTAATACAACTTTACAAAAAAAAAAAAGAAACTAATGAATATTGAGGATAGTGACTAGACTTATGAGTTCATTGTTACAGATAATGTCTGGGTGAAGAAACTCTTCTACAAGTGTCAGCACCTTCTTTGCAACCAAGAGGCTTAGAAAACAGCCTCAAGGACCATGGTTAACCGATTTGGTCAGTCACACAGCTAGCAAGAACCACAGAGATGGTTTTTGGAGATTGGTCTTCTAGCTTCAAGACAATCTTTATTATATCATGCTGCTTCTCAAATGAATATTAAACTATCAGATTCTCTTCTGATCTCTGTTTCATTAACATGCATCAATTTTTACACAGTTGCAGCATATGCATGTTGTCTAGTAGACTTGTTTACCTTTATTTCATAAAAATACTTTGTGTGTTGGTATGGTCCATATGCTTGTAGTATTTAATAGTTTTATTTACGTTCTATCATGTGAGTATACCGTATTTGCTTAGTCATTGCCCTGTTGTGTATTTGGATGGTTTCCAAATTTTTGCTATAGCATCATTGAACCTTTTTTTGTAAGTTAGGTTTTTCCCCCCTTTTTGGTTCATTTATTTGCCATATATTCCCCCAAATTGAATTATTGGGTCAAAGCATAATTTTTAGCGCCTTTTTTTTTAACAGACTAAGCGTTATTTCAGCTCTTTATTTACATGTAATTGACCTGTCTTTTAGGAATATTAAATCAGTTTATAGTGCCTGTGTCACTGCACACGTATACTTTTGACAGTGGCTTGTTTCTAAATAGGTTTATAGCTTGTTAAAAGAAAAAGGTTTAAGACAGGTCATAACTTGCACATAATCCTGTTCCAAAAGTTTGTTTATGAGTCAGTTGTTTGAAATGCAAAATGCATTTTTTTCTGTAGAAACAAAGTGTTCTAAGTGGTGGTTAGGTCTGCAGCTCCCAAAAGTGTATTTTCACTACCTTTGTAGCTGAGTTATAGAGAATATTCTGTTTTGTTCAGGACACCTCTGAAGTATGGTGTTCACTTAGGTATGGGTCCCTATTTTAGGAAGTACATTGATTGACCAAATGCAGCATAAAAAGAGTGGGGATGATTACCCTGGAAAAGAGAAGACTATGGGGAATAAGGTTGCTGTCCTTGAAGGGCTGTCATTAAAAGGCAAGGTTAGACTCTTTCTGCTTGGCTTCAGAAGCCAGAACTAAGAACAGTAGATTACCTAAAAGAACATTTGGCTTGATGTAAGATAAAATATCTTCTCAGTTGGAACTACTGTAGATTGGAATGAGCTGCAGTGATGGGTAGTGCATGTTCCCCTTTCGAGCAGAGGCTGGTTGACCTCTTTTGTTAGAGATATGATAAATGAGTTCATGAGTGGGTTGGGTTGGATGATCACTGTCTTTCCTTCTAACTTGGGATGCTGTGATTCTCTTACAGAAGTAGGATGACAGAGCAGGCATTCTCCGTATTAGTTCATTACATAGTATCTGAAAACAGCCTTTTTCAGGTGTCACCTTAGGCCATCTTCCTTTGCCACAGCCTTGGTTGGAAGAAGGTACCTTTGATGAACATTTTTCTTGGGAATGTATGGTGTATCAGCTACTGAGCACAGTCAATCTTTGGCTGTCAATGCTAACTTCTCCTAAGGTTTTTGAATGGTTTGCTGTGGCAGGTAGGCTGGGAAGGGTTAGTTATCAAAGCTTCTTGGGTTGAGCTGAGGCTTCAGGTCTTGTTGATAGAGTATTGTGGTAGAAGCTAGTTGGACACATCCCCAGAAATTCATGGCTTGGTTGTGTGAAATTAAGAGATACTATTTAAAAGAAATACAGTGTTGCATCATTATGATAATTGTTATAATATATAATTAAATATGACATTAGAAACTTTGTCATCCTGTTTGATTAAAAAAAACCAGAAACCTGCCCATCAGGATACAAGAATTCTTGTCCTCATTCTCTCACTTCTCTGTATTGTCTTGCTAAATAAATGAGGCTCTCTGAATCATGAGTTTCCTCCATTATTTTTGTTTTGTTTTTTTGGTGAGGCAATCGGGTTTAAGTGACTTGCCCAGGGTCACACAGCTAGTGAGTGTTATGTGTCTGAGGCTGGATTTGAACTCAAATCCTCCTGACTCCAAGGCCAGAGCTCTATTCACTGTGCCACCTAGGTGCCCCTAAGTTTCCTCAGTTATTAAATGAGTAGATTGAACCGAGATGTTGTTGAGTTCCCTTCCAGCTCTTAACATTCTTTGATTCTCTATTATGTATGGTTTGATTAGGGAAAACTGTCTTTTGCTCAAAACTTGTAGGGGACATTATCTTTCTCACTTGATTGTTGGATATATCTTTCTCCCACCCTCATTCCCTTATCCTTTCCCTCATCCCATTCTTCTTGGAAACAATTTTCTGGCATTTAAGGTATTGCTGTTGAAGGAAATGCTTCATTCTTTGTACCCTCAACACTTAAGACAGTGCCTGGTGTATTGTAGACCCTTAATAAATGCTTATTTGTGGATTCCTTCCAACCCCTGAAAGTTGCCACCAAAACCTGTCCTTTTCCGTCAGTTACCTTAAGGGACTTTGAGTAAGAGGACTCTTGTTTCTGCTGCCAAGGCTGCAGTGAGCAGGAGGGTCGTTCCTGGTATATGGAGATAGAACCTTAGATACATTTTCTCTCATGAACAATGACTCTGTTCTGTTATGCTGTTAGTACTACCATTCAGCTGCCCTATGAATAAATGAGCCTCTTTACTCAGAAGTAGTGTGGCACTGAAAAAGCACAGACTTGGGTTTGATTCACATTTCTTCCACCTATGACTGACAAGTCATTTAAGCTTTCTGAGTCTTGGTTTCTTTTCTTTTCTTTTTTTAAAATTTTTTTATTTTAGTGAGGCAGTCAGGGTTAAGTGACTTGCCCAAGGTCACACAGCTAGTACCCGTCAAGTGTTTGGTCTGAGGCCAGATTTGAACTCAGAGCCGGTGCTCTATCCACTGCGCCACCTAGCTGCCCCTAAGAAATGATGAGCAGGCTGACTTTATTTTCTTATTTTTTTGGCTAGGCAGTGGGGTTAACTGACTTGCCCAGGGTCACACAGCTAGTAAGTGTTATGTGTCTGAGGTTGGATTTGAACTCAGGTCCTCCTGAATTCAGGGCCAGTGCTCTATCCTCTGCGCCACCTAGCTGCCCGTCTTGGTTTCTTAATCTGTAAAATTGGGATAATGTTTGTATTGCCTTTTTTATAGGGTTGTTATGAGGAATGTGCATTGTAAGTTGTAAACTTCTGTCAGTTAACAAGCATTCGTTAAGTCCTTAATTCATACCAGGCACTGGCTTACCTTTGGGAATACACAGAAAGGCAAAAATCATAGTCTCTGTCCTCAAGGAGTTCTCATTCTAATGGGAGAGAGGACGTGTAAACAACTATGTACATACATACAATGTAAGTGGGAAGTAGTCTCACATGGCACACAGCCCTCTTGTAAAAGGAGGCTGAGTCTTGAACCTGAAGTTGGATGTTCCAGACGTGGAGGGTAAGCCTGTGAAAAGGCAGAATCTTTTGTTGGAGAACAGCAAGAAGACCCTTGTTGCTGAATTGTAGAGTATGTAGAAGGGAATACAATGTCAGACCACTGGAAATGTGGGAAGGGGCCAGGTTGTAAAGGATTGTAAATGCCGGAGGATTTTATGTGGAATCTTGGAGGTAATAGGGAGCCACTGGTGTTTAGCTGGGGGTGGGGTGGAGTTTGGCAGCTGAGTGGGGGATAGACTGGAGTAAGGAGAGACTTGAGCTTGGAAGACTACCCAGAAGGCTGTTTGTAATAGTCCAGGCAGTGGAGGCTTTGAGGCCCTTCCTAGGGCGGCAGTGGAGAGAAGGAGAGAGAGGAGATGATCAGAAGGTAGAAACAATACTTTTTGGCAACAGATTGGATATGTTGAGTGAATTTGTCACTACTTACTGCTTATTAACTGTCATTAATATTATATTGACTTCCTTGGAAAATGATACTCAAGTTCCAAATAATTGGTTTATAAATGAACTCGGTTATTGATGAGGTCTTTATAATTTTTTTTTTAAATCTAAATTTAAATTTAAATGTTGGAAAGACAGTGTGGTTTAATAAATAACATACTAGCCTAAGATGATTTGGATTCAAGTCCTGTCCCTTGTTAGGGTTGGATTATGTGACTCTTAGACAAGTCACTTAACCTGTCAGTGCTTCCAGACAGAGCTGTAAGATTGTAAATTGCAGAGCAGTTGCCAAATCCACATTGCTAGGAAGAGATTCCTTACTGGGGAGCTGCTTACACCAGTGAGATAATAGTTCTGATCAGCTGTTTGCATGTATGACTATATGTATGCATGCATGTGTGTATGTGTCCATTTGACTATAGGTTTAATAATTGGATGCTGTGTGTGCACACATGTATGTATCCATACATATATGTTGGTGGAGAAGGTCTCTAAAAGTTGACAGGCATTTCAAACACTTGTAAAAGAGTTCAATTTAGGGAATAAGTATTATTGTCATTACAAATGTTATTAGTTTATCACTAATAATAGGTTATTAATCATAAACTAGTTAAATAGTTATTAATAAAATTTATAAATGTTAAACTGCATGGATGTTGACTGCCAGAATCACCACATTTATTTCTGAGTCCTCTAACTTGTACATTTTCTCTTTGTTCTTAGGACCTGTTTTGCAAAGGCAAGATGTTTCAGACTACGCACTCGGTGCAGGCACGACAGCTATGAATGCCCAAAGGGTATTAAGGGCCACAAAATTGAACAAACCTATTCTCTTGGAGGGCTCTCCAGGGGTAGGCAAGACCAGTTTGGTGTTAGCATTAGCAAAAGCTTCAGGTAACCACCTTGTGCGAATCAACCTGTCTGAACAAACGGTAAGCATCAGTGTTACTTGGGCTGGACAGATGTTGTTGCTATGATAGTGTCTACTCATAGATATTTATAAACAGAGAAGGTAAAAGCACTACCTGCTTCAGACATGAATATGGTTGAAAAGGGAGGTCCATTCCCTTCTGTAACTATTTATGCAAATAATGACTTTGCCTTCCGACCTTTTCTATTGCTTTAAGATTTTATTCTAAATCTCCACTTTAAAAATGGACTTCGTAATTACTGGCAGATATGTGTATCATGGTGTGCAGTTATAAACGTATGTTTAGGGTGACTGACTTGGAGTACTTTCCTACTTAGTATTGCATCTAATTAAAAATTATTTCTACCTCCAACTAGAGAAAATGAGGCCTAGGTAGCAAAAGTTCCTTGTTCTAGAGCTTTGCCATGAATCACCAGTGGTTGTGTTGTGGCTGTTAAATGTCCATCTTATTGTTCACTGTTTAGCTTTGTTTAGCTTTTTTTGTCTCATTTTTCTTTTCTTCTTCTTCCTTTTTTTCAAAAATTATTTATGTATTTTTAGTTTTCAGCATTCCTTTCCATAAGATTTTCAGTTTCAAATTTTCTCCTTTCCCTGTCATCTCCCACCCATGCCTCATTTTTCTGACTTAGAAGTACTGACAATTCTTAATTACACTGTGTAAGAGTCTTTTTGGGGGACTCTGGGTCTCTTCCTACTCCAAACTGTGCTCCACATTCCTGCCCTGAAAAGATTTTTCCTTATGATGTTTGTAGATGTGGCAGAGTGGATATAGTGTTGGATTTGGAGCCAGGAAAACCTGGGTTCATGTTTCTCCTGTGGTACTAGCTGTGTGACTTTGGGCAAGTCCTCTCTGAACTTCATTTTCCTCATCTGTAAAATGGGAATAATAATTGTAGTATTTCAAATCTCAAATGAAACCTGAAAACTTTAAAATGGTTTATTAGTTGTTATTTTGACAGGCACAGATAACCCTTTTGAAGTACTAACTTCTACAATAATGAAACATAAGTAGGTCAAAGTTTAATTGCTTTGTACTTAACAATTCAACATTTAAGTGCAAGGTACCTGAGATACTAAAAGATAAAAGCAAAGCAGTCCTTGCCTCCCAAGTGCTCTACATTTTACGCATTGGGTTTGTATTAGTAATGGAAGAAGGGGATGGGATACAGTGACAATGCTGATTTATTAATACAAATGAAACTTAAATGTTTCGATGAGAATATTTCTATGACTTGTCTACCCAAGCTGTGTCTCAGTTACATACTTCCTTTATACCTTCCTCCTAAAATGTACTTACCTGTAACCCTCTGTGATATCAGTTTGTTTTCTGCTTGTTGATTGTCTTGATTTTTTTCAATGCTTGTGACACTGATAAGTTTAATATAAGGAAGGCTGGGTCTGTGTGCTCCATTGTTGAATGCTGGTGTATCAGTGTACCTAGTTTGTGGTTAGGTGTCTTTTTATCACCTTTTGGTGGCAAGATATCATACTTGTCAGTCCAGCTGGCTTCTGATTTTATAAATGTTGGTTTGGACTTGATTTCTACTTTTGTGGCTCATAATGGGTAAAGATTAGATATTACATATTGCTGGGTTAAATTAACATGACAGTTCATCATTGCTGAGTGTAGGGAACTGTTACCAACTAGAACAATGGGGAGCTATCTTTCTGTAAGGTGTATTATTATAGTGCCTTGCATATTTTATTCTGAATTTTATCTCTTGCAGTATAGGAAAAGGCAAAAATGTTACTATTCTCATCATTAGTCATCATTGTGAATTAAAACCTAAGTAACTGGTGTCAGACTTAGTGAAAAGAAAAAAAAAGGCCTGGATCCCTGTAGCCAGATTTGGTCTTAGCCATTGTGTATTCCCGGTTAAGAGCAAATTAATTGCATTGCACTTGCTGTAGAATTTATTTTCCCCATTTTTTTGTGAAGGATATTACAGACCTGTTTGGAGCAAATTTACCTGTTGAAGGGGGAAAAGGAGGAGAATTTTCATGGCGTGATGGCCCCTTACTGGCAGCACTGAAGGCAGGCCATTGGATTGTGTTAGATGAGGTGAGTCCTGTGTTTGTGTGAGTGAGTGAGTGAGAGAGAGAGAGTGTGTGTGTGTGTGTGTGTGTGTGCACGCGCGCGCGTGTGTTGTATGTTTCTAGGGAGAACTTGCATCATCTAAGAAGTGAAACTTCATGCATAATGAGATGTTATACTTTATAAGGAAGGCTTAGGATGAGTGAGAAGGGTGGAAGGGAACAAGCCTTTATTAAGCACCTACTGTGAGCACTCTGCTCTCAAATACTTTACAAATATTTTGGAGATACTTTTAAGTTAGACCTATTTGTATAGGAAAAATCTTTACTTAGTGGTATTAGAACAAAAGAATGCCAAAAAGTACATCAGCGTTTATATTCTCACAACCAAAAAGCTAATTGAGGAAGGCATTTGGTAGAGTGCTTATTAGAAACATGACATATGACATTCTTAAGTGATTTTCCTTTTTTGCACAGCAGTGAAAGCCATTTCTCTAGTTCCTTCATTTGGTGATACTTTAAAAAAAAATCTAACGTAGTTTTCTCTACCTTAACCAATTCTGCCTTGGTAAAAATGTTTAACAGTTGACTCCAGAAAATTTCCATCCCCATACATATAGACACACATAATGTATATATGCATATATACATGACACTTAAGTTTAATCTGCATTATTAACATTTTCTCGGTCACTTTTTTAATAGACAATCAACAAAATAATAAACCAAGTGCTTATTTGTAGTGCTTGTCAACTTCCAAAGTGTAAATGGTCACATTGAAAATTTAACAGTTAGGTCCCACCAGCCCATTTGACTTGGCTGAATCACACCCCTTACCTTAACTCACTTTATGGCAATATGTCCACTGGTCTTTGTCACATAGTGTATCAGTGCTGCCTACCTGTATTTTGCCTCCCTGATGCATGGTTGCCATCTTGTGGCCAAAATGGACCACTGCAAACTTTCCCCACAAAATCTGTTCAATGGGAAAATCAAATAATTTGAACTTTGCTTAAATATGTCTCAAGGGCAGAGATTATTGCAGTTTTTTCTTTGCAGTCCTAGCATCTAGTACAGTGACTTAGAAATTGTAGGTGTTCAATGAATTCTTGGTGAATAAATGATTCTTTTCTCACCTCTTTATTTTACAGATGTGAAAATTGAGGCCTAATTTTTATCACTTTGTTTTGTCATGATTTTCAAGAAGGCTCTGTGTGTGTGTGTATTTCTTTCTCACATCACCAAATGAACAGTGTTCTGTAGTTGTAGGGCTTGGAAGGTTCAGACCATCTTACTGTGGCTCTAATCTGGTGGGAGATTTCTCCCAAGATGTGGCAAATGGTGATATTGTAAGAGCAGTTGAAATCTTTCATTCTTAGAACATTGTAAAAGAACTCACCTAACCTGCTGAGAGGAGAGATCTGTATGTAAGTTACTTGTAGTAATTTCTTCCCCCTCTTCTCCCTTCTCTTTCACCTGACCACAATAGTTGAACCTGGCTTCTCAGTCAGTGTTAGAAGGACTAAATGCTTGTTTTGATCATCGAGCAGAAGTCTACATTCCTGAAATAGGCATGAACTTTAAAGTTCAGCACAAGAAGACGAAGATCTTTGGCTGTCAGAATCCTTATCGACAAGGAGGGGGAAGAAAGGGTTTGCCTCGGTCCTTCCTTAATAGATTCACTCAGGTAAGTGTTGGTATTTCTTGTTATAAAACTTACAGATAGAGTTTTGGGCCTGTCTGTAAACCAGCTGTTAAAAGGGCCACCTAGGATCATGAGGAGAGAACAGATTTTGTGACCCAGCTCAGTGATTATGTGTCTTTACCTGGGCAGCATTCAAAAGGGCCTGTTTTCTGACTTGGGGCACTGAGAAGGCCATACTGTGATTCATAAACCCAGATTAGTGCTTGTCATTTTACATCCCAGAGAAGTGTAAGTGATAACGTTAATTCTAACTTTCTTGATTTTTCCTCAAAATATATAAATGAACTCATGGTTATTCCCAGGCCTGATGCATCCAGTTTATGGATTATCAGAAAGACAGCCTGGTGTAGTGAATAGAGAGATCTGGGTTCATATCTTTCCCCTGAAAGTCAATATGACTGTGCAACCTTGGGAAAGTGTCTTAACCTTTTGGCATCCCAGGGAGCTCTGAGGATTGTAGAAGAATTGCCCATCTGCATTGGCAGAGGAAGTAGCCTCACCATGGAATTCTCTACAATAATTCAGTCAAAGAATTTTTGGGGGGTGAGAATGGGGGGAAGGAGGTGGGGGAGCAAAGTCTTATTCTCATCTTTCACCTATCTGTCTAATTTGCCCTGCCATCACAAGGTTTCAGAATTTGCCTAATATGTCTTCTCTATAATAAATGTAGATTGTAACTAACCTTAGTATATCTGTCCATTATGCTGAATTAGCCAAAGCTGACTAGGCATCTGTATTTTTTAAGAAGATTGTGAAAAAAATGATTAAGCTATACCTTCCTTCCAAGTCTGGATTTTTCCTCAAGACAGAGTGGAGAGTAATAAAAAGAAGCCTCCCTTCCTAGTTGAGAATTACAAGGGGCTTTATTATTCTAGGGCATAGTAGGAGAAAGGAAATGTCTATAATAGGACATTTGGCTATTTTTCCTGTTAGGAATCCCAAGTTATTAAAAAAAAGGGTTTTTTGCAGATGAATAAATTGTAATTATGTTCCATAGTGGTTTTTGTGATTTGGCCAGGTGGTACAGTGACTTTTACTTAAATTGTTCATGGACTTTTTTCCCCCTATTCAGGTCTATGTGGACCCACTTTCAGCTTCTGACATGGAATTCATTGCTAATACCTTATTTCCTGCTATTGAAAAAAGCATTGTTGCAAAAATGGTTGCTTTTAACAACAAAGTAAGACCACATTTATGTATTTTGTTTTCCGTCTCTCTAGCTTGGCTTAGGCTTAAAGTGAACTTATGCATCGTGGTGTGAACAGCATTGTGGTAGCTGTTCATTCAGTGTGTGTTGAGTTTAATTGTTGATTCTCCAGGGTTAGCATTCTCTGTAAAGATGGTAAATCAGTTTGGGATATTACACTTGCCCTGCTTTTTTCACTTAAGGCAGAGCTGAAGTGTTAAAATAATTATTACATTGTGTACATACTCAGTTGTGCTACTAAACACTTCCAGGTTTTTTTCCTGGCATTTGAAAAACCAGTCAAGGAAAGGACAAAAACGAATCAAAAAGCTTACTTTTTGATTTCTAGTTTTACACTCCACCAGCATCTTAGTTTCCTCCTCTCTTGTATTCTTTTAAGAGCATGAATGTAATGCCTGGTAGTGAGACAAAGTCTCCCAGAAAGGTTTTCCCTTTTCTAGATTGATCAAGAAGTGACTTTTGAGAAGAAATGGGGTCAGAAAGGAGGACCATGGGAATTTAACCTACGAGATCTCTTCCGCTGGTGTCAGCTGATCCTCGTTGACCAGTCTCCAGGATGTTATGATCCTGGCCAGCATGTGTATTTGGTTTATGGGGAAAGAATGAGATCGAAAGAAGACAAAGAGAAGGTGAGTATTATACTATTTTATTCCCTTTCTTTTTTTCCTGAAAGCTGGGCTTATTCCTTGTTAGAGGAAGGCAAGGATGGCAGTGTGACAAGACTAGCAGTAGTACCAAACATATTGGAACCCTTTGATAGGAAGGATTTATTAAGTGCCTGCTATGTGCCAGAGACTGTAGTAAGTACTGTACCAAAATTTTCTCATTTTATTCTCACAACACCCCTGGGAGAGAGATGCTATTATGACCCCCCCATTTTACAGCTGAGGAAACTGAATCAGTTAAAGGTTGAGTGACTTGCTCAGGATCGTACAGTGGAATTTGAACTCAGGTCTTCCTGACTCCGCGTCAGTGCTGTATTTACTGAGTCACCTAAATGAGCTGCCTCTGATAATTCGGGTGTTAGGAGGGATTTATCCCCATATTACAGATTAAATGTATTATTAGGTTTTTATTCTGTGTAGCATGAGTCTGAATCTGTGTGACCATGAAATCATGTTGGAACAGACCTTTCTTATGGTTATTAGAAGAGAATGTATTTTATCATAGAAGCATTTAGGAGCAAATGGAGCTTCTTGAGGGGCAGCTAGGCCTGGAGTTAGGAAGACTTGTCTTCCTGATTTCAAATCTGGCATCAGACATTTACAAGCTGTGTAATCCTGGGCAAGTCACTTAACTGTGTTGCCTTAATTTCCTCATTTGTAAAATGAGCTGGAGAAGGAAATTGCAAACCACTCCATTATGAGTAGGAGAATAACATGCTCATACCAATGCTTTGAGAATATCAGTTTGTTAGCTATTAGGAGAATGGATTGGTGATAGGGAGACAAATTTCTTAAGTAAAGCTAATTGAAATAAGTTCAAATGATGGGAAAAAGGAGCTAAAATAGTTGTTTTTTAAAATTTGGATATAAAATTGGAAGTGGTGTGAGACACCTTATAGCTGGTGAATTATCCTCATTGGTATTTTGGGGTTTCTTCCTTTACAGTAGAGAATCTTTGAGCTGAAAGACTTCTTGTAGTCCAGAGGCTAAGTGACTTACCTAAGGTCACTGGTCCACGGTTGGAGAACCTGCACTAGTTTGTTGTTGAGACATGCCTAGAATCTAGATCTCCAATACTTTATTACTTATGCTACTAGAATTTCTGGTTTCATATATTTTGAAATTTGTATAGAATATTTATGTGTTCGGTTGCCCTTGTTTTATCAATAAAATATGCTCTTTAAAGTAGTTGTTAAATTTTCAGATGTGATTTTATTACATTTAGATTTTGTAGTTTATTCCAGTGGAAGACATTTCTGTGGTCTTTTGAAAAAGAAAATAGGATTTATTCAACAAAAATAATTTTAGAGCAAATTTTAATGAATTGCGTCTTTTCTTTTGAATGCTGGATAATGACATTAATTTCTAGTGAGATTCATTTTCCAGAGATTGATGATGATAGTAACAATAGCAGATAGCAATTATATAGAACTTTAAAGTTTGTAAAGTATTTCTGCATATATTACTTCATTTGAGCCTCACACAACAATCCTTTGAGGTAGGTGCTGTTATTAACTCCCCTTTGACAAATGAGGAAACAGAGGGTGAGAGGAGTTGTGATTTGCTAAGGATCACACAGCTAGTTAGTTAATGTCAGAGACATCATCTAAACTCTGCTCTTTCTCACTCCTAATGTGGCGATCTATCCACTATGACACCTAGCTGCCTCAGAAATAGATTTGGGATACGTGTTCATTTAGATCATAACAGTTTCTGTTCCCTTTCATCACTTCTTGTGGTCCATCTGAAGCTATACCAGCAGCTCGAATTTCTTCTCTTATAGAGAAGGAACTGCTTGATAATATTTTCAGAGTTTATTTCTTATGTATTTTCACCAAAGCTTTCAGGTGATTTGAACATATGTAACTGCTGTGTTCTTGAACCCAATCCTTATTTCTCATTGTAGATGTAGTTGTGGAAAAATGATGAGCTTGATACCTGTATTCTCTAATGACTAAAAAAAAGACTTTGATAGATGTGCATATAGAGTAGAAATACTCATAATAAAGCATGTAAATTAGAAACCTATTGAAAAATTTCTGTTTTGTTCCTTTCCCCCTCTTCTTTAGGTCATTTCTATATTCAAGGAGGTTTTTGGTCCCAGCACTGCCCCATACATGGGTACAAGACAGTTCCACATCACTCCTTATGAAGTTCAGGTGAGGGGAACATAATGTTTATTCAGCAGCCCTTTGTTAATCTGATTTTCTTCTACCTTTCAGCATATTCACCTTTGATTACTTTTTTTTTCCAAGGTTGGCTATTCAGTTCTTTCCCGTGGCAGCTATGTTCCTCAACAATCCCAGAGACCTTTGTCTCTATTACACCAGTCCTTGAAATTCCTTGAGCCTGTCATGAAGTGTGTACAAATGAACTGGATGGTCATTCTTGTGGGTCCCACCGCTGTTGGAAAGACCAGTTTGGTCCAGCTCTTGGCCCACCTGACAGGACATACATTAAAAATTATGGCCATGAATAGTGCAATGGATACCACTGAACTCTTGGGTGGATTTGAGCAGGTAACTATTGTAGTCTTATTTAATTAAGTATTTATAGAACTCTTCCATCTTATTTATTGAAGCCTTTTTATTTTTACATTGCATTCATTTCCAAACATTAGCCTGTTCCCTCCTATTATCAGGGAACCTTATCTTATAAACAACAGAATTAGAAGATGAGGGAAAGTTTTAAAAAAGGTGGGGAGGGAAGCAGTTCAGCAAAACTGACAAACACATCTGACAGTGTATGTGGCATTTCCATACCCATTCCTTCACCTCTCCAACGAAGAAAAAGAGTTGCATTTTTTCCAACTCTTTTCTGGGGACAAGCATGGTTGTTATACAGTATTCAGGTTCCCCTCTCCACCCACCCCCTTTCATTTGCGTTGTTGTATTCATTGTTGTATATAATAGTGTATATTGTTTTCCTGGTTCTGCTTACTTCACTCTGTATCAATTCACATATTTTTTGTTGTTGTTGTGGTGGTGATTTTTTTTGGCTAGGCAATAGGGTTAAGTGACTTGCCCAGGGTCACACAGCAAGAAAGCAATTCACATATTTTTTAGAGTATTTATTAAACTCTTACTATATGCCAGGCACTGTGTTAAATGCTTTACAGATATTTCATTTAATCTTCAAAATATCCCTGTGAGGTAGATACTATTATTAGCACCCATTTTAAAGTCAAAAGAAACTGAGACAAGCAGAAGTCACATAACTAAAGTGTTTGAAACCAGATTTCAGCTCAGGTCCTCCTGACTCCAGGCCCAGCCCTCCGGCTACTGCCTCCAGTATGATACAGGCTTTATATTTAAAAGGCTTTCTGTTCTCCTGAATTCTTCATATTTGTCTCTTCTAATATATTCTTTAAAATAGTGTTTGCTGCTGTCCTATTGGTGTGCTAGTGACTATGAGAGTTGCTTGTGACTATTTTAACCACCTATTCCAGGTCGACATCATACGACCCTGGCGACAGCTGCTTAAAAAGGTAGAGTCTACTGTGAGTGTTCTTCTCAGAGACAGCCTTCTTCTCAATCCTGAAGATGCAGAGGTAGTACTTCGTGCCTGGAGCAATTTTTTCCTCACCTATAAGCCCAAGTGTCTTGGAGAAGTTGGGAAGAGTATCACTGTCGAGATTTTGAACAAGCTAGAAGCAGTATTGCTGCTTGTCCAGCGCCTGAATAATAAAATCAACTCCTTCTCCAAGGCAGGTAGGTATATGCTGTGTAGATAACAAGCTTCTGAAGGAAGCTGTTATAGGCTGCCTCTGTCCATGGTGCCTGGACCCTTGGGGTTTTTTCTGCTAGCTCCCCAAAGCCATTATTCATTCAGTAATTGTTCTATCATTAAAGTTAAAGAATAACCTTGAGCCTGAAAATACTGTCGAAAATGGTTGTCTGAGGCAATGAATTAGCAAAACTGATTTTATATGTAGCTAGGAAAGGAATTTTCCTAGCCTTGTGGTTCATATTATTGGCTGAGGGGGTGTGTCTGTGTGTATACATATGTATATGTCAGCAGTTTGTGTAACTGTTGGGTTTTTGACTTGAAGTATATTTATCTATGGTCTGATGGTCTTTAATTAAGCCTTGTTTATTCTCTTGGTATATTAATCAGAAAATACATCTCTGTTCTTTGTCACTTGTAGCCTGGGTACTTAGAATTTTTATTTTGATGCACAAACCTTTGGTAGGAATGAGTTCACAACTTTAGCTGTGAAGAAGACAACCAAGCACAAAGCCCATGTGCCTACTTTAAAATTCTCCCTCTCTCTTCTTCTTCCTCTTCCTCCTTCTCCTCTCTTTCTTTTCCTCCCTCTCCCTACCCTTTTCTCCCCCTTTTCCTCTCTCTCTCTCTGTCCCCTCCCTCCCCCATTTTCTTCTCCTTTTCCCTCTCTCCCTCATCTTCCTCTCACTACCTATCCTTTTTTTCCTTTCTCTCTCTCTCCTCCTCTTTCCCTTCCTCCTTCCTCTTCCTCTTCCCCTTTTTCAAACCGAATCAATATGCTCCCTTTACTAATGAATGGAGCCCTTGGCATTCATAAAGCAATCCTGATCTGCCAGCTTCTTCCTACTTAGAATGGAGTCTTATTGAATGACATGGTCCTTTTAGGAAGTTTAGCTCTGTAAATAGGAAGTGCCATTCATGTCACATGGGCTGATTGATTGAATTTTAATCTTGGAAATGATATCATCAGTGATTGGTTTTATAGAATATCAGCAGCCTTTGAATTGGACATTTCTTGATTTATGTCTGTAGTCAGGATTTGGAATCCTTCCTTAGTTTTGTTCTTATTAGAGGTCGTCTATGATTGAGGCAAGTGTCATTTAAAATATAAGGAAGGCAAGATGGGAATTGTGAGCCTGCTGCTGACATGGAAACAGTAATTGGCTTACACGGCTCAGGGCATTCTTCCAGGTAGAAGACAGATGCCTATATCCACTCTTATTAATTAATTAATTTTTTTATAGTGTTTGGTGGGTGATGGGATATATGGAGATGGATAAAATGGTACGCTAGGATGCTTGGAGTAACGCCCTAAACTTAGGTATTTGGATGACACAAATAATTGGCCTGGTGTAAGCAAGGACCATAAAAGAAAAGGTTTATGTATTAACTTAATACCAATATAATTATTGATTTCAGAGCAAAGATACAAATTAGTAGTTCTAGTTCTAGTTAAGTTCTGGTTTAGTTTATCAAGACCTCTCTTTATGTCTCTACCTATGATGATGATGCTTGCGAGAGTGGCTACTGAATGCCTGTATAATGTGGCTTAACTTTCAGCTCTGAGGAGGCACTGGATGCCTTGTGCTATAGTCGAGGAGGCTACTGGCATAACTACCCACCATTAACAGCTTTCAGTTATGGATGAAACAAAGAAACCTTCATCCTCTAGCTGCCTACCACACAGAGGAGTACTTTTCCTCCAGTGTCTCTTAAGTCCTGTTGACTTATAATTCTGTCTTTTCTAGGCTAGAGACTTCCCATATGAAATCCTGTAAAGCTAAATCCAGCCTAAAGACATACTCGTTGAATTCAGGGCTCCTTGCTGGATCTGCTTCCTTTTTGGGAATTTGTATAGGCCTCTTCTACCTTCCCAGAGAAGAAAACCGTATACAGTGTGCATAGACCTTTGCCTCAGCCAGTTGATGACTGAATGTTTAAGGGAGACTCTCACACTTGATTCTTGGTACCAGCCCCTCCATTTTTTTAGACTGAATACGAATTTTTCATGAAGCAGTCAGTTTAAAGGAATTCTAAAATAAAGTAATCATCTTCACTATGCTTCCCACTTAGCATTTTCATCTAAGAACTGTAGAACATCTGATTGGAAACATTCTTCTGCTCCTTCTGTAGCTTGAGAACCTGAAGTGTAAGGAAATTAAATAATTTGTATCAGCAACAGGTACTCAGTTAACCCAAGTATATCTCCTGGGCAGTGATTACTTAACATTTTAAATCTCAATGAAAACTTAACTTAGTGACATAACTTTTAAAAAATTGATTGAAACTGCAGCTTTTTTCCTAAATAAAATATTGATATTTTGGTTGTTCCCTCTAGTATGGTGGTTGACTGTTGTCATTTGAAGTTAAACATTATAGATCAAAATCTTGCCTATGACATTTCAGAATTTTCCAGATTTGTGGAAGAGTTCCGAAGTTTTAGGTTGAAGCTTGTTCAAAATGTGGATGGTCGTAGTCATGGCACATTTGAGTGGGTGGACAGCATGTTAGTTCAAGCCTTACAATCTGGAGACTGGCTTCTGATGGACAATGTTAACTTCTGCAAGTAAGAGGGCATTCATTATTCCTTGGAACTTCTTGGTTGGAGGGTGGACTTTGGGTGAAAATAGGGCACCTAATTCAGAAATTAGAAGCTATGATTAGTTATGTTTCCTTTCATTTGAAACTTGTTATTGTGCTCAGTATTGAGTGCTTTTTGGTCCTTAGACTGGTTATGAATAGTTAATTTTTTTACAGTGTACTTTATATGATGTTTTGAGCTCAGCTAAACCTCTGCAAAGTTTTGCTTTCCCCTAAAGAGTTGTACAGCTTAACTTGGGTTACAGCTGGTGTCTTAATTCCTGGCATAGTAGATGATGATTGTTAATAATTTCTTAATGACCCTTGAGTAGACCTGTGTCTTTTATCTGTTCCCTGACTTAGTGTGATAGAAAGACTATGGTGCTTGGATTCAAAGATCTTGGTTCAAGTCCCAGCTTTGCCATTTACTTGTTGTGTGAAATGTGTCCAGATCTTTTGAGTTGATTTTGATTGTCAGGGGGGTGAGTGGAGAACTTCACCTTAATTTCACTTGAGAATGTCAACTTGCTGTCCTATGAAATTCTTTGCCCCACAGCCCTTCAGTGCTGGATCGCCTGAATGCTCTGCTTGAACCTGGGGGTGTTCTCACTGTTAGTGAGAGAGGAGTGATCGATGGATCTACTCCCACTATTGCTCCACATCCCAACTTCAGGTATTTTGTTTTTTGTTATCCCCCTAAGAATCTTACCGCACCCCCCTCCCCGCCCCAAAGAACAGTAGATCGGTATCCAACGAGAATCTAAAAGATTATTCTTATAGAACCAAGCCAGAGAGATCATATCATGAGCATTGATTATCATTGTTTGCTTAGGTGCATTATCAAATATTTTATTATATTCGATGATGCAAATAATGATGCAGATTCAAGGCAAACATGACTGACATGGGGTCCACGTTGATCAGTGGTCATTTTTGCTAGTCTTTGGAAGTATATAATGCTAAGGTATCAGGTCCCCAAGATGAAGGGGAGTTTTATTGTGTTTCTGACCAAGCAGCTGTTATAAAGATTAAGCATGACCCTTATAGATAGGAACTACACAAGGTGACTCTATGGATTTTGGATTGATTCAGTGCTTTCCTTTCTAACAACTCTAGATGAGTAACATTAATGATAATATTAAACCAGCTTGGAATTTGTCCAGTTAAGGACAAAAATAAAGCTGTTGCTCTCTGAATTAGCCTTGTCAAGGACTGTGTATATGCCTTGATTAGATCCACAAAGATGATAGGCCTTAGGTCTGCCTTCATTTTGCGTAGCTGCTGTAATAGTTAGTTTGATTTTTTTATGTTTTTCTTTTTCTCCCTCAACAAACTTTGTTTAATAGGCTTTTCCTTTCAATGGATCCTATTCATGGAGAAATATCCAGAGCCATGAGGAATCGAGGAGTTGAGATTTACATTCCAGGAGAAAGGGATGACAGTAGTCCAGATCCCTTGGATTTGAAATTGCTTTTGCATAGCATAGGTTTGGTTGGAGACAATTTATGTGACACCCTTATAACCATGCACACAAAAACCAGAGAAGTTATTGCAGGTAAGTTGCATTATTAGTTCCGTGTTAGATAAACACCTGCATTTCAGAAATCACAAAGAGTTTCAAGGAATAGTGTGACTTACTGGTTTGAATCAAGAGAAAGGGAGTTTTTTTAGTATTTTCTGTGATATATCAGTTTTCTGCTTTTTAATTCTTGCTTGTGGAAGCAGTCTACCATTCTGTCATCATGAGTATATGCTTTGAGTGTGTCCAGTGGAATTTTTCTGGGAGGAAAAGATGTATGGGTGGGGCATTTTGTATTATTTTAGAGGCAGTGGGCCTCTACCCTATACCACAGATCAGATGCATGCCCTTCTGAGGATGAAAGAAAAAGCAAATCCATTGTTGGATAAAACTTTTTCCAGAGATAAGATAACTGCTTTGAATCAAGGGCATCTGAATGAGGAGGGGAGATTGGGACCTTGATGGATGTTTGAGCAGAGTTGAAAGGAATCATCCTTTTTTTTTTTTTAAGTTTGTGGCAAAAACTTGTAAAACAGTTGCTCACAAATAATAAATGTTTCTTTTCTAAGGTTCTCCAACATCATCTTTATCCATCTTTTTTCACACGGCCACACTCATTGCCCAGCGCCTGCTGCGGGGTTTGAGTGTAGCCAGAGCCTTTTATGGAGCATGCTGGGAAGTGTATGTCAGTCCCCAACAGTCACCAGCAAACCGACAGGTAAATATTTTGAACCTTACCTGAATTATAATATTGAATGAATGAATACTGCTGACAATGTGCCAAGAACAGTGTTAAATGAATAGCATATAGTGCTGCATATCAGTAAAAGGTTTTCAATTTTTAATTTCTTACCATGTTATAGAGGCTAAAGCAAAGTGTTAAGGAGACAATGGACAGAGTGCTAGATTTAAAGTAAAGGACCTGGGCTTGAATCTCACCAATACCACTTATTATCTTTGTGACCTTGGACAAGTCACTTAACCACATTGGGCCTCAGTTTTGTGATCTGTAAAATGAAGGGGCTATACTTGGTGACATCATAGGTGCTTTTCAGTTTTAATTTTATGGTCCTTTGGTCTTATCCATTCCATATGCTGAGAAAGACAATAATGGGTTAATAAATGGGTTCAGTGAACCTTGACAGAATCAGATGTAATGTGTCATTCATCTTGATGCCATCCCTGAGTAATAGGAAAATTGCCATCATTCTTATGATGGAATGTATTCCACTGATGGAGTGAGTAAGCCGGATCTAAATTGTGCAGCTTTATATTGGTAATTGTGTCTCGATGCTGTTGTACAGTTGTAGTCCAGACGTGAGTTGTACAGACAAATCATTTGTGGCTCAAGAAAATGGTATTGATCAGTATAAGGTGTTGTAAGTATTCTAACTCATCTCTTGGATATTGTTTACAACATTAATTACCTAGTGAATAGATTTCCAGCCTCAAAGTTTGGCGGATCTGGGTGTGACATATATCAAATGTGTGACCTTGGGTAAGTTAGCTCAAACCACTCAGTATCCTAGGCATCTCTTTAAGACTATAAGTTGCAGAGCAGTTCTCAGTCTGAACTGGTGTTACAAGGGTCCTCATTGGTAGTTCTTTCTTTTTTTTTTTTTAAGGCATTTGGGGTTAAGTGACTTGCCCAGGGACACACAGCTAGTACGTGTCAAGTGTTTGGTCTGAGGCCGCATTTGAACTCAGGTCTTCCTGACTTCAGGGCTGGTGCTCTGTACACTGCACCACCTGGCTGCCCCTTGGTAGTTCTTTACACTAATAAAAACACAGGTCCAGATCATCCCAAAATGTTGGGTGCTATTTATCTTTCCCCCTTTTCTCATCAGCTTGTGCAGGAAATACTGGTGAGATGTGTCTCTTCTCTGAAGTCACCAGAAAAGTGGGGTAGCTTACTTCTTGCCATGGGTGTGTGGCCAGACTCTCTGCCCTCAGCTCTTTTTGCTACTGAAGATTCCCACCTTTCTACAGTCCGAAGTGATGGACAGATCCTGGTGTACTGCCTCAATAGGCTGAGCCTGAAAACCAGCAAGTGGGAAAGGTGAGTAAGAGGATTGTTTATGTTGATCCATGATGGAGGGAGGCAGTGTGGTGCGGTGGAAGAAGCACTGGATCTCAAGTTGGGAGGACCCGGGTTCAGATCTCATTTCCGTGTGTCCTTGGATAAATCATTTAATCCCCTGAGGTCTTGGTTTCTCTTAACTGTAAAATAAAGAGATTGAACTAAGTAGCTTTTGAGGGCCTTTCACATTCTAGATGTTCCTGTGATCCATGATAGTGCTAGGTTTTGTTCTTAAGTAATCGGGGGATGTGTTCATAGTATCCCAAAGCACCGTACATTGTATGGCCAAGAGCTGTGAAATGGTGATTGGTCTTCTCTAGGGTTCAGGTGTATCAAATCTCAGATGAGCTACTATATTTTTTGTTTTCATTGTGGTTTCTCCAACACAGTTTTGGAATAAAACATATATGGTATGATTTCTTGTTTTGTTTCTGTTGAACAGAAGTTATTGAAAGTAGTTAGTGTGGTTTTGCTGTATCAGCCACTGTAATATATCTTTCTTAAGTGTCGTTGTTACAATTGAGGCTTTAAATCCAATTTACCCCTTGTAGTCTTTGCCCCTAAGAAATTCCTATGTTTCCTCTTGTGCCACTTTTTGTATTCGTGCCCTTGCCTTGTTGAATTGTGAAATAAATTATTTTTTCTTACTAATTCTTGTCCATTCTCATGAATTCCAGGATACTTCCTCTTACTTTGAAAGACTTGGAGAAAATAATTCAGTCCTCTAACTCTGAGAGTCTGAACTTTAGTGCAATTAAGATGGATACTTCTTGGTTAGATGAAAGGAATGTCTTGGCTGCTTCTATAAAATTGCTTGTCGAAAGAGCAACCAATCAGGACTGGGTTCTTCGAGTAAGGTGGCTTTACCATCTGGCCAAGAATATACCGCAAGGCCTTGGTAGGTAGCAAGATATCAGTCCTTTTCTGTGTACCAGTATGTATGTGTTTATCATTCTTAATTTAATTTTTGAATGCCAGGAAGTGTTCATACTGTGGAGAACAAGCATAGTGTTTTTGATTCAAAGTTATCATGTTGTAGCCTATCTGTTCTCCGTGAAGTTTTCCAACCTAGTCAGTTGATAGATATAGCCCTTATTTGGTAGGTGATATACACATATAAAAAAAATTTCTGTGAATAAGAAAGTTTCTTTTAAAGCCTTACTAGAATCTCATTGTGGTGTAGAGGTAGAGGTAACCCTGGATTCTTGGAGAGAGACTGTACTAGCAGAGCAGAAGCACTAGCTGGCACAAGCCTCCCAGGCTAGGGGTGCTTCAGTTATGGGTGTGGTAGGTGTATTGGTCATCTAAATCTAGGTCTCCCTTAGTTCAGAGAGACTTATCAGCAAATTGGCCTCCTGGTGATAATTTTTGAACCAAAGACGGTTTTTTAAAACCCTGTAAGTTACAGTGCCTATGATTTGCATCATTGAGAGAACTCTGCATCTTCGAAATCACAGATCCTTTAATTATTGAGATGTATGAGCAAGACCCTTTCTCCCAGCGTCCCTGCTTACCTCCTGCCCTCTAACCACCCTTTTCCAACATGAGATATTCCTAGATGATTCTGAAGTTTTATGAACCTCTTGGCACTGCTCTGCAGGGATGTCTGTGTAGGAATTAGTGCCCTATGCATACGCACATTAACATTAATTTAGACATAAAAATAATAGATGGTCTGTTTAAAAAGTTCTTTTAAGAAGAACGTGAATGATGTCACTGATAACACATTTTATTTTCCTCTTAGCGTCCGAACATGGAAACCTTATTCAGAAAAGGGTTGAAGAATATGAGCACTATTTACTTTTAGCCTTAAAAGTTTCTTTATGTTTTTCTTGTGGTAGAACAATACACAAAGTCGTTTCTGTGAGTTGATGGGAAAATAGGAAGAAAATGCATCAGCTGAAGTTGCAGATACTGAGGAACATGGAATCTGTTGGTGGAAATTATTGCTTGCAATTATATAGGTTTCTGTTCGTTTTCTCTATATTCCATGATAATGATTGGAATAGCTGAATATCTGTGTTGTGCATACCTGCTTGACTCTGTGCAGAGACCTATTGCATGCTTACTGTCAGATGTGATCAGTTCCTTAGCCTTTTTTTCCTCCTATAGAGTGTGTAAAGACTTACCTGGAATCTGGTGCTACATCCCTGACAAACTTTTACTCTAATCCACTCTCTGCTGAGATCAATAATATTATCAAGATAATGCAACCAAATGTGACAGGTATTTCATTTCACCTATGGGGAGCAGAGGGGTTGGGCACTGACTCTTCCATTTAATTACAAGAAATGAAAACATGGCAGAATGTGAAGTGGTGTAAAGTTTGCCTTGAATCTCAAACTCTGAATATCGAAACTTCAGTTTTTATATGAAATGATCTGTTTTTGTTTAGTTTCTGAAAGAGAATGATAGATATTGTTTTAAAAACAGAACTTGTTGATACTGAGCTGTGGTTTACTGAATGTTAACTCTCAGTAGCTGTACACCTACTGTACAGGTTTCTTACACTGTAAGTGACCAGTGACCAGACAGTGGTAAAGCTGAGAGCAGAGTAGTCATGAGTAATTTACTCCATGACAAGAAGAGAACAGATTCCACTGTTGACAGAAAACATGACAGGGAATGGGACTATTTGGTAGGTTCCTGGATTTTTGAGACCATTTTGTATTAGTAGTGGGACCTAATGTCCACCAAAGGAAATCATGACATGGTTAATAGTTTCAATTTCAGATGATATATACATTTGCAAAAGAAATAGTAAGAAGACTTTTCTGGGATTCTTTTTTTAAGAGTATTAGTGTTTTTGTTTTTTAAAATGCATGTCTTTACTTCCATTTCCATGCTCGACCATAAACGTTTTCCCTGTGGCACCCCAATCCATTGTTGCTTCTTGTGATGTGGATAAAACAGTAGAAAATATGGATAACTGAAATCCCTATTGGGTAAAGGATGGTACCTCAATACTGTTTATTCTTTTGTGGCCATACTGTTAGATGAATCTGTGATTTTACTGGACCCCCGATGGAACATGCAGGCTTTGGATATTATAAGAAACTCAATAGACTTTGATACAGAATCCAATAAGACTGAGAAGATCCTCGTGCGTTTGGAATCTGTAGCAAACAGGTAGGTGAAAACAGCAGCTCTGAATACTTGTACTTATTTGCTGAGGCTGAATATTGTAGTGTCTTCAAGGGTAGCTAATATAGAATTATTTTACAATGAATTGAGGAAACCCATCTTTATTGTAGCATGTAGATCTGAGCTTATTTGCCAGTCACCTTTGCATTATACTCATTAGATGATTTTTGATTGTTCATTGAAAAGACTTAAAATGTCATACATACATACACATACGTATATTCAATAGATCTTTCAAGATGAGTCAAACTCAAATAGAAATGGATCCCTGCAGGCTTCATGTTGAAGCCCTATGAGTTTGACACCTTTACTTTAGCATATGATCTTTGTTTAAAATTTAGCAGTAGTTTTCACTTTTTTTCCCCTAAATACATTAGATATATCAGCACATGTCTTATATGTATTTTGTATATAAATTTCTGTCTTATTCTTACATGAAGATAATATTGCTGGCCCACTGTCATTTGGATACATGTGTTACAGGTGTTCTAGCAGGAGCATTGTACTTAGCTATTTCATCCTCACCTTCTCACTTATTTTTTGTTGTGACCATTAGCTTGCATTTAATCGGTTTAGTTGGTGCAGTTCGTGGTCCTAGGAGACTGACATTAACTGGTCTATCCAGTAACTTTTTGATATGATTAGTTCGGAGTTTGCAGAAAGGAATTGGGCAAGGCAGAGTCATCAGCCCATTGATGGAAACCCATGGTTGGAAGACAAATTATGGTTCAAATCCCTCATTTTACAGATGAGCAAGTGGGGCTTATAAATAGGTTAAGTGAGTTGACCAAAGTCATACAGGTTAACAGCCAGTACCTCTGATTCCAAAGCCAGTACTCTGTAAACGCTGTACTACAATGATACGCTACTCAGAACATACTCAGTAACCCATTTTTAAGATAGAGGGGTTAGTAGATAGTAATTTAGATATGTAAATTTGCAGTAAGCAGATTTAAATTGTGATTTTTTTAAACTTTATTATAGGTCAAATCTATATTTGGATCGGGAGAAAAGGGTTTTTACTGAAGCCAGCTTGGTTTCCATTGGAGGCAAGAAATCAAAGAATAGTGCATTAAGAATGTCCTTAGAATTCCAGAAAGGTACGAATATTTAACTTTGATATTATGTCAAATTTTACTGTGGTTCTTGTTTGCTAAATCATTATGTTGGAGTTCAACATCTTTTTCTAGTTAATCTGAATAATACTTATTTTTGAGCATTCCAGAAAGATGTAATTCTGGTATTTTTATTCTGTAGCTTACATTTCATAAGACTGATCTATCTTTTAAAACGTTAATGGAAAATGGAAAAATAATTTTTCTCCATCTGATTTTTAAAAATACTATTCACTTGATCAGGGATTCTGTACGTCTTGTAGAATGTTTGAGGAACTGTTCTAGTGACCAGTTATTCAGCTTCATCAGAAGCCTTCAGGATAGCCCTTGGAACATTTAGTTTTAAAGTCATTCTGCTTTTTTACTAGTGTTTTTGACTCAGAAATTATAGGAAGCAAAGATTTGGTTGCTAATTTCAATTACAGAAATATAGAAGTTCCCAGTAAAACAGTATTTAAGCAACATGAAGATCAAGACTGAGTCTCTCTGTCCTTATATTTTATTAAACATATATGGAATTTTTTTGTTTTGTGATCCTCAGATCCAGAGAATTATCAGAGCTTGCCTCATGAAATTGTGGTCCATCTTGCTGCTTTCTTTGAATTTTGTGATTCATTGATAATGTTCTCAGTGCAGTCTTCCCAGGTGGAGTTGTCTGATGCTAACCTGATTAAGGTGAGTAGAACCAAGTGTGTCACCTCTTCCTTTTCCCTCCACAACACTGATGGATAGAAGTTATAAGGAGCATAGTTTCTTCTTAGTATAAACGAAAAACTTGTTAGCAATTAGAATGAATGACTTCATAGTATAATTAATAGGGATGTTGCTTGAGATGTACAAGTGGAAGCTAGATGACTACTTATCAGTGAAGGTATTCATTCATCCATTGGGTAAGGACTAGATTCAACAAACTTTTATTGGTTATCTTTTATGGGCAAGGCACTATGCTAGATAACCATGGTTTCAACTCTTATTATACCTTTTGTCTTATTATGACATGTATGTCTCTCTGGAACTGGATTCAAGTCTACATTGGCTGCATATTATGTAAGATTTAAAGTTCTTAGTGTTTTTAAAATTTAAATCAAACCTTGCTTTATCCTGTCCATTATAATACACTTCCTCACTAAGTGCAGAAGAAAATGTCTTTGCTAGGTGACCTTGGACTATCTCATCAGAACTCAGAGAATATTTGAAAATGTGCTTCTTTGCCCTTTTATTTAAATGGTGGTGATTTTGAACATTGCCATCATAAATAACGAACTAAGTGGACTTTTTGGGCAGTGCTAAGTGCAGGGTGAGATAGTCTGTTGCAGGGGGGGGATCTTGTGGCCTTCTAGGTCCTCAAGTGCACTCCTTTGAATCCAGACTTCACAGAACAAATCCCCTTATGGGATTTATTTCTGTAAAATTTGGAATCAAGTCAAAAGGCCATACCTAAGGACCTAGAAGGCCATGTTTGGCCTTGAGGCTGTAGGTTCCCTAGTCCTGGTCTATTGTAATGGAGAGGAGAAAGCTAGGTTTGATTCTTGGTCATTTAGGCAGCTAGTGGTAGACCTAGAATATAAAAATCCCAGTTTCTAGTCTATATTTTAGCCTACTGAGTCACATGCCTCACTAGATTTTGATAGTATGTAGAAAGGAAGAGTAAAGTTGGAAGCAGCATACTTTTGGATCAAACTTGTTTTTTCGTTGATAGAGGTAAGGAAACTCCCTCTACCTGTGTGGATTAGCACCTGTTGTGCAGTTGATACTCCTAGAGTTGCCTTGGTCCCTGAGAAGTTAAGTGAGTTAGCATTTGTTAAAAGTAGAGGCAAGACTTAAATCCAGATCTTCCTGACTGATGCCAGCTTTTACTCCATCCTGAAGATAAGAACAGGCAGAACTTAGTGGCTAAATGGAGTTCATTGGAACT
Organism: Phascolarctos cinereus; assembly: GCF_003287225.1. Lineage (NCBI taxonomy): Eukaryota > Metazoa > Chordata > Mammalia > Diprotodontia > Phascolarctidae > Phascolarctos > Phascolarctos cinereus. Next base: position 175,751,131 of record NW_027555958.1, read on the forward strand.
TTTCATGTGTGTGATTCTAGAATGAAACTGAGGCCCAGAGAAATTAAATAATTTGTCTGAGGTCTCACAGGTAGTAAATGTCAGAGGCAGGATTAGAACCCAGGTCTTCTGACTCCCTAGAGAGTGCCCTTCCTATTGTACTACTATGGTTAAATTTTTATGCCTAGGATAAATTGATAGTTTCCATACTCCAGTGTTTAGCACATAAAATAGGTACTTAATAGACGCTTAATGAGTAACTGACTGACACTTGAAAGCTTGCTTAGATTTATTATAGGAAGCCATAGATCCATATACCTTCTTTGTGCATTCTGCTCTTCCTAAAAATATTTCATATCATGGGTTTTGTGTAAAAGGGAGAGTTCTGTGATCCATCTTGTCTTGCTTTTTAGATCTTGTATTCTGTGCTGTGGCGTGATCGGTTCTGGACAGTGTCTGATATGGTCAAAGTGGATTCACAAGGCTTGGCCCTACTCTCCCTTCATTGGCATTGGGTTTCAAAGCATTTGGTTGGCGGGGTTCCCGAGCTACTGATTGGTCATGAGGAGAAGTAAGTCCCTTTCTTTTGGTATACTTACCTCACTCTCCCTTGTAGGTGGTGCTGGTGCTGGTGGTGCTGCTGCTGCTGGTATAGTAGCAGCAGCAGTAATAGTTATGTCATTAATAAGCCCAACAACAACTAAGTGAAGAGCAAGATGAGTTAAATGAAGACAGTGTCCCCTCTTATGCTCGAGGTAAAACTAATAGTTTCTCTTACCACCCAGGTTTTCTCCATGTTTTATTCCTTTTTCCTTATTCTCTAAAGATATTACAAAGAGGTGCTGTCTGTCTCAGAACACATTCAGAACTGCCTTGGTAGCACAATGGGAGGCTTTGCCAGTATGAAGAAGGTACAGAAGGCCCTGGGAAGACCTCTTCCTTTCAAGGTACACACATTGTTGTTAGTAGCAGTAAAGATTTAGATAAGTCATTTTCATTAACCCTTAATTCACTTAAATCTTTTTGGGGCCTCAATTTCTTTATCTGTTAAATGAAGGGGTTGGATTAGTAAGATCTCTTCCATTGCTAAATCTAATTTATGATTTTCTGAAATAAAATTAATCATTCCCTCCTTTGCCAGTGAAGCGTCAATGTATATACAGGGACTGTATACCAAATAATTTAGTTCCTTATAAAAGTTATGACTTTTTAATTTAGCAATTTATGAGGTGGCTGGTATAATTAGTTTTTTCCTTTGGTATGGTGATATGCTACAGGATGAATAAATCAGTTAATCAGAAAACATTTATTAAGGGTCTACACTGTGTCAGGCACTGGCACACAGAGACAAATATGAAATAGTCCCAACCTCGATGAGTTTGTAAGGCCTGAATATTTAGTCACTATTATCTGGAAACAATGGGTAATTGAACCAAGGGAATTTTTCCTTGCTTAAAACCGAGAAATAGACCAATATTGTTCTTCTGTAATAAATAGTTCTGATTTTGGTTTGTTGTAGGATAAGCTGGTGGTGGAGTGTTTTGAGCAATTGAATGTACTTAGCAAATCACTTAGCATCCTGGAATTGAAACCTGCCCTAGGGGAAGGTGGTAGGAGAGATGAGATCATTCGTTTGAGAGTGGCAGCTGATGAGTATACATTGAAGAGACATTTACTGCAGGCTTGGGGATTGATCCTCAGAGCCAATTGTTTGGAAGATGTCAACCCAGGTAGGCCATTAATTTGGTGTTTGGATGCAAATGTTTGTGGTACATGGATGTCACCTTGGACACTATGCTCTGAAGGTTAATAAAATGTATGCCTCTTTTCTTCAGACACTTTGAAGAACCTTGTGAATGCACAGCGTTTGCAGCTTAAAACCAAAGGAGTTTCAATTGGTTGCCCAGAAAAGAAGCGTATGGAAAATGCAGTTACATGCCAGCGTGAGGCAGCTTCCTTGGTTCCACTGACCAGGAAGGTTCAGTTGTGGCCAGGTATGGAGTACTTGGCAGTGCTATGGCAGTACAGAGTAACAACAGACTTTCTGTCTCGCGCTTTCCTGGGCAGGTAAGTCTTGGACGTTCTTAAGTTCCTTTGACGCATTTTTGTGTCTGTGGGCTTCTTAGCTTTGAAATGTCCTTATTTTAAAGTAGAGCACCCAGGTTTGACATTGGGGGCAGTGGGAGGGTAAGCGGAAGGTCACCAGCCAAGGAAAGAGAAGCTTTGAAGATTAATGAGAGATTTGTAACTTTCTGCTTAACTAATTTTTAAAAAGTCCACTTTGCTCTTTGAGGCAGACTTGTTAGTTTTTAAAATAACCATACTCAGTGATTTGTGTGAATGTATGTACCCCCTCTTCTTCTCCAGTAACTTAGATCCTTTCTTTTATGCTCTCTCCCCCCAACCTTGCTCCCTTTGTTTTTAATCAGGAATTGCAATAACCAACAAAGACGGGTAGACTATAACTTAAATGACCATCTTGCATTTTGTCTCAAATACACACCAAATGCATCTCAGCAACTTAAAAGTCTTTGGTATCTGATGGACCATAAGGTAATAATACTGTGTTTTTAAAAGAAAATGAGACCTCTGAATTGTATAGCTTCTGGATTTTAAGCAAGATTTGATTCATTTTTTAGGTTAGGTTTTTCTCTAAGATTCCTCTCCCTTTTTAGAGGAATACTCATTTTAGTGCAGTGATTGATTCCTAGATATTTTGTATTAATTTGATCTCAAAAACACATAGTGTGAAGTGTGGTGGATTGAGGGCTGGATAACAGTCTCTTCATCTTCAAAGTATAATTCAAGAAATCTACTAAAGGGTAGAATTGATTTCTGGAATTAAAGTTTGCCTTAGAAGCTGTTGTATAGTTAGTTATTCACTTTGTTCTGGTTTTGAGATCTCATTTGAACATTCAGCTCAGTTGAAAAAGAAATTCACTAGACCATCTTCATCCATGAATGATGAATTCTTCATTCTCTTGGCAGGTAGGAGTGTGGTTAGTATAGTTCTATCTTAATGTGTAATACAGGAATTCTGTTATTAGGTGCCATGTATTTACTTAGGATCTGCCTCTCGTAGGGGTGAAGGGTCCTTTACTAACCTTTCCTGATCATCTGCCTAACATGGTGAAGTTGCTGAAGAGCGAACATCATAGTTTTACAGAAATATTGACAGATTATGTGAGTTGAACTAGATCACATAGGGAACAGCAGAGAAACAGGGAAAAACAGCCTTGGGACAAGAGACTAAAGGTTCTCAGCTGTGATAGATGACTAAGATGCCTAGAAATGTGACAGCCAGAATCTTTCCCAAGCTTTCTGTGAGCTTGGTAGTCACAACTTGGTGTTTTCTCTCCTTTTCCATCTCCAGGAATTGACTGAGAAAATGACTTCTTTGTGGTCTGAGCTCATTAGTTCTGCCTTCATCTCCTTCTGGAGCAGTACTGTCACTACAGATCCAGAGTACTGGTTAACTTGGAAGCCTCTCCTTGATGTGGAAGGGAAGGAAATTCCTCAACCTCTGGACCCATCTTTGAAGGTTTGTTCAAAGGTCATTGGATTTGTCTGGCCTCAGACACTTGACACTTACTGGCTCTGTGACCCTGGGCAAGTCAGTTAATCCCATTGCCTAGCAAAAAAACAAAATAAAAAAAAAAGTCATTAGATTTGTCATTATTCATGGTGGAAAATGTTAAGATCTTTCTTGATGCTTTTGAAGAATATAGCACTATGACAGTATAGACTTGTTCCAGAGACAAAGACTGCACCATCAATTCAGGTTAATTAAATCCCAGTAATAAGCTGTTACAATTCAAGCCGAAGAGCCACTTGAATGGTCTGCTCATTTTTTATTTAATATTTTCTTGGTGGTTAGTTTTAGAGGCACTGGTGTAGGGGCATATATGTGATTTGGAATACAGGCTCTGTTAGTTTGTTTTGTGACCCTGCACAAGTCATTAAACTCTAGTTTCCTCATTTTAAAAATATTCGATAAGCATTTATTAAGCCTTTACTATGTTCCAGATACTGGGAATAGAAATTAAAAAATCAATTACTATTTCCAAGGAGCTTAAGGTTATAACGAGGGTGACAACAGGTTTATATAGACTAAGTATAAAGAAAGTAAAGCTAAAGCAGTGAAACAGAAGGTCATTGAGGAGAGAGGATACTGTAGTATTGTAAGTGCAGGAAACAAGAAAGATTTCATGGGGGTGATGTTTGGATTAGCTGCCTGATAGTGTTATGACAGAAATACTTTGTAAATCTTAAGGAGCAGTGTAGATGTTAGTTGTTAAACAAATGTGAGTTGTCTTAACTGAAAGTAAGTAATGTTGACCTAACAGGATGCAGGGTAATCAGATCCTTGTATAGCTTTTCCCCTTTCCATTTTTTTATTCCAGTATCAACACCTAATACCTAGTATGAGATTTTGCTTGTTACCTTTATCTTATGTTTCCTTTTCATTGTTGAAATAATTTTCATGTAAAAATCAGTGTCCAGGCCTGTAGCTTTTCTGATTTCTTGTCAAATCAATAAACATTTGTTAAGTGCTTACTATGGGCCAGGCATTGTGCTAGGGGCAAGTAATACAAATAGAAGCAGAAAGAAAGATGGTCTTTGCCTTTGAAGAGGTTGCATTCTGATGGAGGAATACAAACAAGGAGCCTGAAAAGAGGTGGGAAACAGGAAAGGGGATTGTGGAGAAATTCCAGGAGAGTCAGGAGTGCATTATGGAAAGGCACGAACACTTGATTGGCCTGTTGTTTCCCTTAAAACAGAGTTTCTGGCAGAAACCAGCCAATCAGAGGTTGAAGCCTAAGGGGTAGAGACTAGTATGTCCGTTGTGAGAAATCTGGCAAGAAAGGAGTTCGAGGATAGCTACCCTTTGTAATGTTTCTTCCTCTTTTCTGTTCTTTTCTGGATGATAAAGAGTTTTGTTGCTTGCTTTCATATATTTTCTCATGACTCTTCTGTTTTAAGAACTGAAGTGTAAAAGTGAATTATTTTAGAAATACTTTTATTTATGACCTTGATGTGACCAAGAAAGTAGCAACTAACAAACATTCTCTGATCATAAAGAAGTATAATGGGAAGATTGTCCTTTATTGAGATCCTGGCCATACCTGTTTTTAGAATAGCTGATTATCAAAGTACATCTAGAAACAAATGCGTTCTTTGGTAGAATTCAAGCTTTTTTGGAAACAGTGACATTGTACCATTAATTCCTGTCTTTCAGGGACCAGGCATTTTAAATAGAGCAGTTTTTTCCAAGTGTTTCTTCGAAGTCCTCACACGCAGCTGTAGGTCAAGCCCCTGGGAGATCAGTGGCCTTTCTGTCCTCTCTTCTTCCCATGTCACCCTTGGAGAATGGGCAGAGAGAGCCCAGCAGCTGAAGGATATCAGCACCATTCTTTGGACCAACATGCCTGTTCTTAGCATGGCAGAATTAAGGTATTTCCTCCTTCCTTAAGTTTTTACATATAGTCTTTCCATATTTAGTTAATCTAGGCCTCCTTGAGTTCTCGATTATTTCTCTTCGCACAATGCTTTTGCGTAGAGATGGCTCTGTATAAGTCTTCACTGGTTTATTGGTTAACTCCATTGGGTAGAATATTTTGCAACTGATGACCAGAACACAGGTTCACTAGTAAGCCCCTTTCTAAATTGTTTTGCTTTGAATGAGACAAATGCTTTTGGATATGGCCAGTGTGAGAATTTGATTTTCTTGCGTATGCATATTTCTTTTTCCTTTTGTAATGTTGGGGGGAGGAGGGAATGTTGAATAAAATATATTTTTGTTAATTGAACAAAATAAAAATTAAATTTGAAAAGGTTGGGAGAGGCATCCCAGAATGGCTAGAGTTGTTGCTGGGATTGACAGTAGTGATAAATAAGCGGCTACAGTCAGCCTAGTGATATGCCTCATTGTAGGCAGCCGTAACTGTAGGTCTCCTTGCTCCAGGAGTGTCTAGGGCTTCTGTGACTCTGAAATAAAGTGAAGGAAAACACACACAACACCAAAAGCCCCACCACAGACTACTGCTTTTGCTCAGCACATACTCTTGCATATGACATGCTGTTGTTCACAAAGGAGAACAGGGCAAGAGGGGATGAGTATAAGTGATGAATACAGGCTTGTTCCCCGTATAGGGAAAAACACAGTGCTAAGTTCTTCATACATTTGTAGCCATCTTTGTCTAAGCAAAATAGCAGGATTTTTTTTGGGGGGGTGGAATGATCTTTAAGAAAATTTCTCTTTCTCTTCCTCCCTTTCCCCCTCCCCCTCCCTTCCTCTCCCTCTCTCTTGGTTCATTTCCCTGATTGTTAACATCTATTGATGATGCTGTTCCTCCTTTAGAAGCACAGATGCCCACCTCCAGTGGGTGATGCTATACAGGCCCCTTTTGGCCCTGGCAGAGCTGGTTCCAGAGCCCTGGAAGCAGGAGTACATACAGCAGTGCAACAGGCTGCCATCCAGAGACAGAATGGCTTTCCAGCATGTGTGTAGGACACTGGGAGACATGATTGGGCAGGAGGTGCTGCCAGAAGAGCTTCTTGGTTTCATGCTGACTTGTGTGAGGCACCTCTTTGGGGAAGGAGAGAGCAGGAAGGACATATCTGAAGTGGCTGAGCGAGGGAGCTTGTGGGTGTACCTGGGCTTGTCACAAGTCCAAGCGTGGCTTCCTCAGACACAGTTTGATCCTGCAGTAAAGAGGGAGTACAAGCTCAAGTATGCCAAGGAAGAGGTACAAGAATTTGGGAGTTGGAAGGGTGTGGGCCCCCATGGGGATGTGGTCTTCTGAGAGGGGAAGGGGAATGTGGATATTGCCTTTTGGACTCTACAGCTGCCAACTCAGCTTTTGCTACCATGTTACGTTCATCTTAGAGAGGAGAGGTTAATTCATCTGTGAGTCAAAGGAGTGTGACTGGAACATTATTCTCCAGTTATTCTTTTTTTTGATCCCTTGTAAGATTCTTTTTTAGGATTCAAGAAATAGCTTTATTTTTTGAAATTACTGTTTCCCACAAACTCAAATCACAAAGTACATGATGATATAGAATACATTAATAGCCACTGTTCTTTTGTGATTGCAAACCCAAGATGGTCTGGGCACTGTGGTTTTTGATCCAATCAGAGACCAATGGCATTGATTTTTTTTTGAAACGGAAGAATGGCACATTCTTATTAAAAATGTTATCAATCCAATTTTGCACCCCCAAAAATTTTAGTTATTTATTTATTTATTTTAAAGGCAATTAGGGTTAAGTGACTTGCCCAGGGTCACATAGCTAGTTAAGTGTCAAGTGTTTGGTCTGAGGCCGAATTTGAACTCAGGTCCTCCTGACTTCAGGGCCAGGGCTCTATCCGCTGCGTCACCTAGCTGCCCCCCATTTTGTGCCATTTTTAAAAGCACCCTTTCACAAAACATTTATACCCAGAGAGATCCTGTTTTTTAAATAATCAGAATGCTCGCCATATGTAACTTTTACCCACTAATAATGCATTTTGCCACTTTCCTGCTCAGTTACATCAGCTTGAATGTGAATGGAAGACTCGCAACCTCTTGTCACAGCTGCATACAGGAAGAGACCTTGAAGATGAAATAGTTATCAATTATTCTCATCCCCACATCAGGTAATACAGCTGATCAGTAGTTTATATTGTAATTATAATGATTTGAGGGGAAAAATACAGAAATGCTACAAATTAGAGTTTGATTTATTGTTTTAAGGATTTTCTAGACTTGAAAGTAGTGGAGAAAATTTTGGTAATGCAGATTAAACTTAAGAGGGCCAGAGGGTGTAGATTTCTCAGCTGTAAGATAGTGATAATAATAGACCTAACTTAAAAGGTGGTTGTGAGGATAAAATGACATGATATTTGTTAAATGCTTTGTGAAGTTAAAGTGCTTTATAAATTCACTTGTTATTATTATTAGCTTGTACTTATTGTTGAGAAACACTTGAGCTATAGCATCCTTCCAGTGTTTTAATAGAGGAGCCCTGGTATGTATTCTGTCTCACTTACCTTCCCACCCCATCTCATCTTCCAAAATAATAATAAACAGGATGTCTGGAACTAAATTTTAGGGTGAACTTGATAAGAGCCACAAGTAATAGTAAACATAGGACTCAGTTTTGTACTTGATTTGGATTTCTGTTATAGTCAGCCGTAGGCCTGCTGCCTAAAGAGCTGTTGCATATATTTGTCTTCATATTTTGACTGTCCTGGAATTCATGTACCTCCTCTGTTAGTTTATCCTATTTTGTTCATTTACCTTCAGAATACTACGCCAAAGGATACAGCAGCTGAAGGAACAGATAAGCAGTCTGTTGAAAAAGCAAGCCTTTAGGCCTCAAGTTCCTTCTTACGAATCGATGCTCCAGGAAATTCACCGCTATGTCACCAGCATTGCTCGGATCTCTTCAGTCCAGGATCTGCTCACCCGGCTTCTGCAAAGCCTTCGAGCAGATATGTCTAAGTCATCCCAAGCAGCACAGAACTTACTGAAGGAGGAGGCTGCTTGGCAGAAGTCACACCACCAGTTTAGGAAACGACTGATGGAAGAATATTCTCTGTACCCAGATGCCGTGGCTCCATTACAGGCCGCCATTTTGCAAATGCAGCATGGCATGAGATTGGTAGCCTCAGAAGTTTATGCCACACTCCACAGTGGTTTGGTCTGTCCACACAAATTGAGTTCTTTGGTCACTTCACTGCTGGCCTTCCCTTCTGTGGGCTCTACTTTTCCCACCTATTTTTCTCATGCAGATGCTCTTTGCTCCATAAAGATGATTGAAGTGCTCCGGGGACTTAAGAAGGTATCTGTGAAACATTCTGTTGGGCATGAGTTACAAGGCAAGGACCAGAAGCCCTGTCCAACCCAAGAGCAGCTACTGATGAATGCTTTGCTTTACCTTCGCTCCCATGTACTTTGTAAAGGAGAAATGGACCAGAAAACTTTGATGCTTTTTAGGCATATATGTCAGGTAAGGATAGTTCTACCTGATTGTTCCTGGCTCTCTTGATCCTCATATTTTGGGGGAAAACAAGGAGCAAAAGAAGGGAGATGAAGGATGTTACTGGTGTTCTATGAGTATTAAATAAGATATTTTGGGGAATAGAAAAGAATTTAATAGGTCACTAGTTTGGGATTAATCACTTAAATTCTTATGAGTTACAACAGGCTGAATGCCATCTGTAGACCAAACACAGTCCTTAGCCATGGGTTTTTCTTTTCCAGAATCACTTTGTAGGCCCCCTGAAGTTACAACCAAACTGAATATGAACCGTAGGGCAAAAATCTGAGCTAGCTAATTATGTAATTTCATGGAAGTTCACTAGGTTCAATTCAGTAAGCGTTAGTTAAGTGTCTACTAAGGCCCTGTTTTAGGTTCTGGGCATACAAAGACAGAAATGGCATAGTCACTACTCTCGAGATGTTGGCATTTTGCTTAATGTACTACAGCATTCTAGATGTGAAGCTAGAGCTGGTTTAGACTGGCTTGTAAGAGCCAGCTGTGACATTTTCACTGTGAGCATTTGTAGTCTGAAAATCATGCAGAAATGCTACAAATTAGAGTTTGATTTATTGTTTTAAGGATTTTCTAGACTTGAAAGTAGTGGAGAAAATTTTGGTAATGCAGATTAAACTTAAGAGGGCATTATGTGCACATTTTCCCCAGCAGTGAGCTGATTGTTAAAGCATTGACCTGTTCATCCCTGACTGGAAGGGACTTGAGTATATTGAATTCAAATGCTATAAGCAGACCAAATCCTCTGTGAATTTATTTCTGCAGATCTAATGGACTTTTCTCAGTCCTCATCCTTCTTGACTTCTTTGACATTATCAGACCCTCTCTTCTAGATAGTTTTTCTTTTCTAGGTTTTCCTGACACCACTTTCTCCTGGTTTTGTTTTATGATTCTGACCATTCCTTCTCAATTACCTTTCTTCTATTTTCATCCAAGTCATGCCCACTAACCTCTTTGTTCCCTATGGCTCTGCTTCCCTTCCTTTCCCTTCTAAGCTTCCTTGCATGGTGATCATATCATTTGCATGGATTCAGTTATCATTTCCAAGTAGATGATTCTCAGAACTCTTCCCAGTCCTAGTCTCTCTTCTGAGCTCCACCAGCTTCTTTTTGGGTATCTCTAACTGGATGTTACCTAGAGATCACATATTCAGTGAGTCCTCACAAAACCTCCCCTATTCAGTACTTTTCTATTTCTGTTGAGGGCCCTACCATCTTCCCAGTAACTCAAATTAATAACTTTGGTCTCATCCTCAACTCCTTATATTCATCCCACATGTCCAGTCTGTTGAAAAGTCTTATAATTTCTGTATTCATGACAGCTCATGTGTACATTCTTTTCTCTGTATTCAAACAGCTGCCAGCCTCGTAAAAGCCCTCATCACTTCATGCCTAAACTATTGTAGTAGTGTTCTGGTTGGATGTCTTGTTTTAAGTCTCCTCATGCCATTCCTTCCTCCACTCAGCTGTCTGCCATAGTGTTTATCTAAATATGTTATGTGCTGCCTAATAAACTCCAGAAGCTCTCTATTACTTCCCATGTGAAATACAAAATTCTGTGTTTGCCTTGTACTACCTGGTCCCTTCCTACCAATCTTTTTACACTATACTCTTCTCCACATACTTCATGATCTAGCAGCATTGGCCTTGCTGTACCTCAAACATGACCCTCCATCACTGTATGTCATATCTTTCCACTGGCTCACCCCCAGACCTAGAATTCTCTCCCTTCTGAACTTTATTTCCTAGATTCCTTGGCATCCTTCAATATTCAGCTCAGATCCTTTAGAAGCCTGTTCTAGGCCCTCTGAAAGAGGGCCTAGAAATTACTGTATATATTTTATATGTAAACTTCTTTGCATATTGTTTCCCTCATTTTGAGTATAAACTCTTTGAGGGCAGGAACTGTATTTTTGCCTGCCTTTGTATTCCATCGCTTAGCAGCGCAGTGCCTGGCACATAAGAAGTGCTTTGTAAATATTTGCTGACTGATTTGATGGAGCCTATGCTTTGATTTTATTCCATGCTTACTCTAGGTTTTCTGAGGAGTATAGAAGAAGGTAAGCGTTTATCTTCCTTTGTTCAGTGAGAGTATTTGGGGAAAGGCAACAAAACTTCTCTCTCTGCTTTTGGCTTCCCAGGAAATCATAAATGAGTGGGATGAACAAGAACGCCGTGCCCAGGTAAAGGCTGAGCAGGAAAACAGTCTGTATAGATACAAGAACAAGAATCATGGAACAGGACTGAGTGAGGAGGAAGAGGAGGAAAGAGAATTCAGGAAACAGTTTCCACTCCATGAAAAGGTAGAATACTTGAATTTTGACGGGGTCTATGGAGATGGGTTTGAGAAGAGATGCTCTTTACAGCATACCCTGCACCCCATGTGCTTCCCTACGTCCCTCCCTTGTTAGACACCCAGTGATCTTTTTGTGACAAACACTGCTTTCAGTGTTTCAGGCAGCATAGCCCAACATAGCCCAGGGAATAGAGCAATGAACATTAAGTCAGGAAGACCTTGCTTTGAATTATACCTCAGACAATTAAATAGCAGTGTTATCCTGAGCTTTGATTTTCCTCATAAATGCCAGCTCCTATTGAACAGTACTGGAATCCCTACCCCCAACCTCTCTACCCCTTTTTTGGGGAACTATTATTAATGGATGCTTTTTCTTTGTGTAAAGAATCTTGGTGGCCTTGCTCTAAAAAAAAAGTTTTTTGTACCACACCCTTTGAAGTATGACATATAAACATGGAGATAGAATCATGGAATGTTAGAGCTGAAGGGGACTGAACTGGTCATTCAGTCCAGCCCACTCATTTGATGAAATTTGAGGCCCAGAGAGTTTAAATGTCTTGTTCAGGACCATTCACCCTAACATCATAAGATCATCAACTTAGATATAAAACATGTTGCCCCATGTCTGGAATGCTCTCCCTCTTCACTTCTGTCTCCTGGTTTCCCTGCCTTCCTTGGAAGTCCCAGTTAATGTGCCATCTTCTACAGGATGCCTTCTCTAACCCTTCTGAATTCCAGGGCTGTCCCTTTTAATTATTTCTTATTTATCCTATATATAGCTCACTTTGTATATATTTGTTTACATGTTGCCTCTCACATTAGATTTTAAGCTCCTTGAGGACAAGGACCATCTTTTGCCTCTTGTTGTAACCCTAGTGCTTAGCACAGCACCTGGCACATAGTTGGCACTTAATACATGCTTCTTGAATATCATGTTGCCTCCCCAAACTGGTATTTTGCCAGGCACTGTACTAGTTGCTGGGAATAAAACTGCTTTTAAGGAGCTTACTTTCTAACGGCAAGTACACAGCTATTGTGTTATTTTGTTCCTTTACCCTGTTTCTTCTCTTTTCCCTTTCAGTAGAATGAAACTCATAATACTGGTTTAATTACTAACTTGCTAACATTAATAGTTATCTTAATCTGACCTATAGGACTTTGCAGACATTGTAGCCCAGCCAACTCTAGAGGAGAAAATGGAAACTGAAGATGAGCCAGTGGAGAGAGCAGACAAAGATGTGGTTTTCTTCTCCCAGAGCTCAATGCAGGCTGTGATGCTGGTCCATCAACAACTATGCTTAAACTTTGCACGATCCCTCTGGTACCAACAGGACCTACCATCGCACCAGCCTAAACATTACTTCAGCTTATTTCTGGCCTGCTATCAGACTGGTGCATCTCTCGTGACACACTTTTACCCTTGGATGAGTATGTTGTATTTTTATTTATTGTATACTTGACAGTTGACAGAGAGTAGACTAAAATGGGAAATTAAACTAAAAATTTTTACTTAATACTGTTTTCACTTAAATATTTCCTAACGGATGTTTTCTTTTCCTAAGGAAATGAAGTTGCTTAGGTCCAAATTTGTTGCATTTTAAAAACTTGGAATGTTAAGGGATTTTTAAATATACCTGAATACTTTGGGAAGAACTTAAAAGGCAGGAAGGTTGCATTTGAGCAGGTGATAATTTCATTCCCATAAGGCTTCTAACTACCCTTCTGTTGCACACCTGTTTGTTTGAATGTTTAATGTATAAAGATATTGCAGAATCTTGTGAAACTCTATTTAGGGGATAGATGACTAGGTGTTGGGGAGTTTGTGTGGATTCTTGGTATATTCATATATAGCTTCCCCAATGCCCCAGTTACTCCTGCCCTCTGAACTAGAAAGGTAATTTTCCTTTCTTGTCGGTCAGAGCAGCTATAAAAACTGAAAGGTTAAGTCCACAGTCTAAATGATAAACAGTCTCTGTGACTCCATAGCATGGAAACTGGGAAGGTTTGGAACCATCCATTAGACATGCTGGTAACCATCTCAGTCCCAGACCTGGCATGTTCTGAAGAAAAATTCACTAATGCTATTTTTTTTCTCTCTTGTTGGAAGCTTTTTTATTTTTGTCCATCATGCTTTTGGTTAAGCGTCTTTTAGATCTGCTATTTAAAAAACAAAATCAAAAACTCTCTTGGACCAAGAAGAGACTAAGCCCTAATGGTCATCAGTCTTATTCTTGTTATCTGACATCACAGGCACAGAGGTGAATGACAGGCTTCTCGGCAGCCAGCTCTTGGGCAGTACCCTCTTCTACAACACTCTTTTTGAAGAGGCAGCCTCAGACCTGACTTTGAAACCTGATGGCCCATATGACTTTTATCAACATCCCAACATAAAGGAAGTCAGACAGTGCCAGCCCGTGCTTCATGACTTCACTGAAGAAGTAAATCGACTTCTGCAGGACTGGCCAGAGCACCCAGCCCTTATGCAGGTAAGTCCATCAGATCTGTCAGTGGCAATCACATATTCCAAGCCCATGCACATAGATGTTTTACAACAAAAAGTTGTGTTTTAGTTGCTCCAGGTCATTGAATAATGTTTGACTTTTGTCAAAAGTGGTGATTTTCTGTTTGGGGTTGGGAGAGGTCTACGTATTTGGTTCTAAATTCTCTACTCTGGTTTCTGACCTCATTATTCAACTGAAATAGTGTGTTCTCTTGTTATTAAATGATCTCTTACTTGCCAAATCTAATGGGCTTTTATTAATCCTGGTCCTTCTTAAGCTCTGAAACATTTGATACAGTTGACAATCTTTGCTTTCTGCATACTCTTTTTACTCTGGGTTTTTGGGAATGCGCTTTCTTGGTTCTCCTATGACTCTTTCTCAGTCTTATTGTGCCTTCCTCATTAACTGTGAGTATTTCTGAAAAGCTCTGTTTTAAGGCTTTGTCTTTTTTCTCACTATATTCCCTCATTGATACTGATCTCATCAGTTCCCATGGTTTCAATTATTATCTTTATACCAGTGATGTCCAGGTATTATATCCATCCCTAGTATTTCTCTTGATCTCTCTAGTCCCACATCATCAGGTGACATTTTGTACAATGATGTCCCATTGGCTTCTCAAATGCAATGTGTCCAAAACAGCTCATTCTCATTCTCTCTCTGTCTCTCTGTCTCTCTCTCTCTCTCTGTGTCTCTCTCTGTCTCTCTCTCTCTCTCTCTCTTCCCCTCCCCCCTTCCTTCCTCTCTACCCATTTCTCTCCCCCTCCCTCCCCCTCTCTCCCCTTCTCCCCATCCCTCTTTTCCTCCCCCTCCCTTCTGAACTTCTATATAATTATCAAGAGCATCAATCCACAGTCACCCAGGTTCACCATCTTGCTGTTATCCTCAATTCTTATTTTTTTTTAAGTTAAAATTTTTTTTTGTTTTTTTTACCTCAATTCTTATATTTAATTAGTGCTAACTATTTTTCTCTGACCTTGACTTCTCTGGCATAGGTCTTCTCCTCTCTACTCATAGTCACCACCTATTTCTGGTATCCATCAGCCTCTGCCTAGAGTATTATAATAGCTTCCTGCGTGTCCTCCCTGCCTCAAGTCTTTCTTCAGTCCATTCTCCACACAGCTGTCAAAGTGATTTTTCACTAAAGCATAGGTCTGACCATGTTCTTCTCCACATATAATTTTACTGCTTGAATTCCAAAGGTAAATACAACATTTTTGCCTGCCATGTAAAATTTTACAATCTAGTAGGGTAAATATAAATATTTGAATATGGTAAGTGTATAAGATAAGTATGGAATAAAATCCAGTTGAGGAGGGATCTTTCTTCCTGGGGCATATAGAAAAACTTTCATGTGGGAGGTGGCATTTGAATTAGGCCTTGAAGGATGAGGTAAAATTTCAACAACTGGAAGAGAGGTAACGTCCTAGGGATGTTCCACAGGGAATAGTTGGAGAAAAGATACAGAGGTAGGAAAGTATGGAATGGCAGCTGGTCTGGTTGTCTGGAATAGAATGCTTGAGTGGGAGTGGTGTGAAGTAAGGCTCAAAAGGACACTTCAAGTGTCTCAGTGCTGTCAGCTCATTCTGCTGTCAACGTACATTTTTCCTCAAGCCTATCAGAATAAAACCTTTTTTCAAGATAATACCATTGTGACTTTGAGATTCTGTAGCTGACGTAAATGGGATTCCCATGGGAGACTTGGTCTAATTAATCATATTCTTTCGATCTGGATTCCAGAGCAGAGTAGAATGTGCCCAGCTCAGTCAGGGCTAACCTGTTGCCTTCACTTGACTCCTTTTAGTTCTCTGTTCCTTGCTGATTTTAATGCATGGGGACAGCTTATTTTTAAAGCAGGAAACAGATGGCGCTTTGATTTCAGGTTCTCCTATGTGTGTTGTCCGGTGTGGGCAGAAGAGTGTGCTTATGATCACTGTCTGAGACTTCATATGTTTTCTTCTTTCTCTCTAGCTCGTGGTTGTGATGGACAGAATCCGAAGCTTCCCGCTCTCTAGTCCCCTTTCAAAGTTTCTGAATGGCTTAGAGATTCTTTTGGCAAAGTCACAGGTAAGGTGGTTACATTAGTAAGGTGTTTTTGCAAGGGTTGGCACAGGTGGGCAGGGTCAGAACTATGATTTCCCTGTGGTTGACATAGGGAACTCCCCTGGAGTTAACCCCTTCCATCAATTTAGATCAGTAACTGTTCTGCAACGTATAAACTTAGAGAACTGTGAGGGGTACTGAGAGTTAATATGACTTGTCTAGGGCCACTTAGCCAGTATGTGTCAAACGTAGAACTCGGAACAACATGTCTCTGACTCTGAAGCCAAGTCTTATATTACATTATTTCTGTAATAATAATTGCTACTTTTTTATTGGTATTAATAATTTATAATATAATTATTAATTATACATAATACAATTATTGTATACTTGTGTTATTTAATGATGTGTAGAAAACATTGTTAATTATTATTAACAACCTTCTAGGGCATTAATTATTATTAATAACCTTCTAGGGCTTGTGTTATATTGGCGTAGCCTTTGAGAGCCAAGGTCATCTCTATGCCATGATAGGATGCACTGGAGTAGAACTTTACAGAGATTAAATAATCCCACTCTTTTATAGATGAGAAGATCAAAGCCCCAAAAGATTAAGTGATTTGTCCAAAGTTATACTGTTAGTGAGTGCTGGAGCCAGGCATTGGACTCAGCTCTTTTTTCTCCAAGCTCATTACTCTTTCCCAGCTGTTCTTCATTTGATTTCAACTAAGCAAAGTTTTTGCCTTTTTAAGACTTCATTGTTGATTGACTCAGAAAAGAGAGCAGCCTGTTAAGAGAATTTAACTTCACTTGGAGTTTATAAACATACATTAAGGCTCAGTTGGTTAGCACGTTGGCCTGTGGAGGCCCCTTTCCACGTGGCTCATTTAGCACCATCATTCCATAACCACAGATGTCATCAATCCCCAGCTGGCTGTTTTTATAAATGTATGCTGAATTTTTTAAAATGACAAGTTGAAGATTGTAGGTAGGTAAGATCAGTGCAAATTCATCACCACTATACTGGAATAGCGGCTTTAAAGCTGTGCTTGTTAGCAAGTATCCCTCTTTGTGCAAGGGAATGATAAAAGATAGTCAATACATTAGGGGAGGAACCAGTCAAAGGAGGAATGGCCATTTTGGGATTGCATTCTCCTATCAAAAATCACTTAGCTGATAAAGAGGTACTTTTGTTTCCTTTAGGATTGGGAAGAGAATGCTAGCCGATCTCTGTCCTTACGTAAACACCTTGATTTGGTCAGTCATCTAATCATCCAGTGGCGTAAATTGGAGCTTAAGTAAGTGGTATTAATGTCTGCCTCCCAATTTTCTCCCCCATTCCTCACCCTTCCAATGCCCTAACCAGTTGTGTGGAACTCAAATAGAATTAGGGCCATTAGTCAATACCTAGAGATTCATGTGGTCTGCACGTTCACTTAGTTTTGAAAGGTGATGTATTATCTATGTTTTATTGTACACACAGAACCTTATGATTCTGCAGTTTTTTAAGTAGGGTTTTTCCAGGGCGATCATTGTGTTTTGAAATGGGTGTTTCGTATTCTTTGCATGGGTTTTGACATACTATCAATTTCGTATAAAGTAATTTGAATCCCCCAACAGATCTGGGATTTCTCCCTAATAAATTCACTTGGGAAAAGAGCATTGTAGCTATTGGTTATATAATCTAAAATGTGTTTCCTAACTGCCAGCATGGGTCTCTTTGCTCATGTTTCAGCTGCTGGTCCATGAGTCTAGATAATACTATGAAACGACACACAGAAAAATCCACCAAACACTGGTTTTCTATCTATCAGATGCTTGAGAAACATATGCAAGAGCAAACAGAGGGGAAGGAAGGTAATACTCTAATACTTTGCACTTTGTCAATTCCTTTAGAGCAGGGTCTCATAACCTAGGATATGTGAACTCATTTAAAAGAATTACCCATTGCATTATCCTGAACTACTCACTCGTCCTCACTGCATATTTAATCGTTTGCCAAATCTGGCTATTTTTTTATCTCTACTACATCATCTCTTGCGCCTGACCCTTTCTCTTTACTCACATACTCACACTTTAGTTCAGGTCCTTATCATTTTTTGCCTAATATTGTAACAGCCTCTTAATTGGTCTCTCTGTCTCAAGTCTCTTTCCAGTCCATCCTACACAGTGATACCAAAGTGATTTTCCTTAAGTGTGGATCTGATTATATTACTTCCTTACTAAGTCGATTCCAGTGGAGCCCTGTTTGCTCCAGGACAAAATATAAATTTCTGTTGAGCTTTTAAAGCTCATTATAACCTGTTCCCAAACTATCTTTCCCTGTTACTGTATGTTACACCCTCCTTCCCCCCAGTAATGCTGCAGTTTCAGCCAAACTTAGCCTCTCTGTTCCTCAGACGTGACACTCCATTTCTCATCTCTCTGTCTTTGCTGTGGCTGTCCCTTGTGCCTGGAATGTACTTCCACTTCACTTTTCTGCCTTATAAAATCCTTCTCTTCCTTCAAGACACAGCTCCCTTATGAGCTTCTGCATGAAGTCTTTCCTATTCCTCCCTCCCCCAACTGCTAACGTCCCCACACCGCCTCTCTATCTTTTTCTCTTTCCCTTCCCAAACTACCTTGTATCTATTTGTTTTTATTCTCTTCACATTCTCCTTATATATTGACTTCTCTTCCCTGTTAGAATGTAAATACCTTGTGACCAGGGATTCCTTCATTCTTTGTACTTATATCCCCAGTGCCTGCCTGTTCAGTCCCTTGGACTTTGTAGGTGCTTAATAAATGCTTTATGATTGATCAGATGAATAGTAGATGACTAGAGCTTTCTTTACCCAGTGTGCTAGATTTAGAAGATACTGAATTTGAAGTGCATTGACAGCCCTTTAGCCATTCAGCAGGTGGAAACAAATTTACTTGCTATGTAGCAGGAATATTAGTTAAAATTGGCTGAGGTTAAGCTCCTTCCTCAGTCCACCTAACTCAGGTGAGGGAGAGTTTCCTACCAGTTTGCCAAGATGTGGTTTTAGTGGTACTTGCCCAGGTACAAAAATTCCTTGTTAGGGCTTGGATTATTATTATCTTCATTATCATCCCCATTTTGTAGAAGAGTAGTCGGATTTTAGCAGGCTTTCCCAAAATCCACACTGAAGAGCTAGTTAGGCCTGATAACCAGATTCTCCAGTTGTGTAATCCAGTACTCTTTCCATCAGGCTACAGAAAGCCTAACTACGATTGCTAGTCAGAGAATACGTTTGTCTATTTCACGCAATTAATCCATTACTAAGAATTGATGAAGTATGTCCTTCATGCTGGACACTGTTAGGTGCTAGGGGAGAAAAGGGGATGACAAAGGCAATGAGTGAAACAATTTATACTCTCAGGGAACTTACTTCAGTGAGAGAAAACAACAGGTACATATGTGAGTTTGAGTTGAAAGGTAATTCTTTTCTTGCTTATACAATGCCAATTCCCAATTCAGTTTCAGAATACCTTTATGACTAAATGCCCCCTTTCTCATCACCTCATCTACATTATCACCATGAAAATACATCTGGTGTCAGCTGGGCCAGAAATATATTCTCCTCTGTTTAAATTCTTCCTAGAACGTGATAGGCAGATGGCATTGACGATGTTGGTTAGCACTTTACAAGCTTTCATTGAAGGAGCCTCTCTGGGAGAATTCCAAGTACGACTTCAGATGCTGCTAGTTTTCCATTGTCATGTCTTGTTGATGCCACAGGTGGAAGGAAAAGGTAAGAGTTTGATTCTTTAAAAAAATACGTATGTTATTCCCATATTGCATTAGAGACAAGACAGCAAGGTGAGTGGATAGAAAGCTGGCCTGGAACCCAGGAAGACCTAGGTGGCCATGTAACCTTGAACCGGTCACCTACCTCTAGGTGGTCTAGGCAGCTCTAAGATAGGAGTCAGAAACCAGGCTAATCTGCAGGCTGATTCTTCTCCCTCCTACTTTACCCTTCTAGCCCCATTTCCTTTCCATCTAAGAGTATTTTTTACATTTTTAAATGAAACTTTATTGTAAGCTGTAGTTTACTGACCCATGGTCTAAGAGCAAGTGATGCCCTGCATTGGTAAAAGGAACTTCCACACCTATGAGGTCCTTGTACCAGTGAAATCACAGGTGCAGTTATATTATGTGTACCTTTTTCCATATAATGCATTAGTAAACTAGCTCAAGGCAGGGGAAAGTATAGGTGATGTATTCTTGGTCTAGTTTACAGAATATACTTTTTTAGTTCTTTATCTTAATGTAGAATGAGTAACTAAATCTAGAAAAGTATTCAAAGTGAAATGCTGATTGGTTATGGATTAAGGAGTGGTTTCAATTCACTTGGCCAAGGATAAATTAGGAAGTAAAGGTCCCAAATACTTTTTTGGCAGCTTATTTTCAATGCAGATCTAAAGATGCACAATCTTTGCCAGCTTCTAATTTGTTTAAGGGATTCTTTAAAAGATCTTTTCATGATAATAATCTTGGATTCTGCTTTTTAAGGGGTTGGGGCAAAGTAACTGAAGAATTCAAAAGGCTGAGCTGGAATCAAAGGGAAAAGTCCCTATGTTGATCTATGGTGATGACTAAGCTCTAGCAAAGTCATCAGTAATTGTTCAGTCTCTCTAGGCACACTGTCCTTGAATCAGCTAACATAAAGAACGATGAGAGAATGATCTTCATTGAAGACGCAAATCTCAAGGACTCTGCAACATCTGCATCAAAGAAGTTTGGAATTTATTGATGCTCCCAGTTCAAGACCACTCATGCATTATGGTGGTACGAGGGAAAGGCTCCTTTTAGAACAAGTTGTTACTCTTCTTCTCTTTTATTTCTTTCAGATTCACTTTGCAGTGTTCTTTGGAATTTGTACCATTATTATAAACAATTCTCAGACAGAGTCCAGGCCCGAATTGAGGAACTTCGATCCCCACTAGAAAAAGAGCTAAAGGTGATTTGAGTAACTCATCAGAAGATCACTTTAACAAATGTAAAATTACTTTAGATTATTCCTAAATTTTAAGAAAATCATCAAATAATTATGAGAGTTTTATTGAAGGATAGTAATTTGGGGGAAAGAGGTGACTACTGTAAAGCATGATAATAAAATCCCCATCCCCATCCCCCCCCGTTTTATGTCACATACCCAAGAGTTACATGTTGTCATTGTCTTCCACCTCTGTCCCTTATCATCATATCTTCCTTTCAGCAAAGAGCTGTTTCTGTTAAATCTTAAAGAATTGTAGGTGTAAGATCTGGTGGTACCTTAGTGGTAGTCATCTTGCCCAACTCCCTTATTTTCAAAATGAATAAATTAAGGCCTGGAAAGGTCACACAGGTAGTAAGTAGCAGAGCCAGGATGCAAACTGAGGTCCTGTGACACTTGATTGAATATTCTTTCCACTAAATCAGATATCCTTCTGGATACAGGTTTTGAGCCACTTACTGCACTGACTCCTTTGCTGGTTAAGCAAGGTGATGATAGGAACTGACCAATTCTGTGGTTCTAGTAGTAAACTCTTGTAGGGTGTAGGTCCTAAGTACCAGGACGTGGGAGTAGTCAAGTGGGTCATTGATTTTAATTACCATTACACAAGTGCTAAAAGAATGTAGGGTCCTCTAGGAGTGGGAATCCCTTCACTTGTGAGAGAACTGGACTTCTCTAGCATCACATATAGAACTTGGTGGCCTCTTCCTGAAGCTTGTTTGAGTTGCCGGCCCTCAATCCGGCAGTTTGCAGATGGGCACTGGACCTGTTTCTGGGTTGCACAAGCTCCATGAAGCTGGTGCTGTGGAGAGAGGGTTGAGTTGGGAGTCAGAGGACTTGGATTTGAGTGTGCGCTCTGCCCCCTTACTACCTGTGCTTCCTTGGGCAAGACACTTCTTTCTGCGGTTCAAATTACTCATCTATAAATTGAAGGTGTTGGACTAGGTAACCTTTGAGGATTGGACTAGATGGTCTCTGAAGTTATTTCCATTTCTTAAGTCTATGAACCTAAAAATAAACCTTACACTAGGTTTTATAAACAAGTCTTTGATTTCTGTTTATATTACAGGAATTTGTTAAGATCTCCAAGTGGAATGATGTTAGCTTCTGGGCTATAAAACAGTCTGTGGAAAAGACACATAGGTAATAATAAAACTCTTTCTGAAGTTTGAGTTTAGTTTTTATAATGGGTAGCAAATATATGACCATAATACACTTGTGACAGTGGCAGGATAGCATATGTCACTGGACTTCTGAAAGTCCCTGGATTTACAGCATGCCTTAAGGGCCTACAAAAGGAATTCAAATGTATATCATTAACCTCTCACGCAGTCTGCTGACGCTTAGAGACCTTTTCTCAGAATGTTTTTAAATCCATAAAAGAACATATATAGGATTATGAAGGAAGCAAATTTTATTGAAATAGTTATCAAAATTAAAAACCGCATGTGCACATGTTCATAGACCTCAAGTTAAGAATCTCCAACATAGTATTTGTCTCTGGAAAGTAAAAGAAAAACTATTTTGTGTTATAGAATAGTAAAAAATAAAATGTAAAAATAAAGAGGGCAAGTATGTGGACTCGATAAAGGTTTTAAGCACCGGCGGCACCACCCCACCCCCACCCCCAAATCATGTTTACCTATCCCCAATTGCTATTATTGGTTGTGGTCAGGACTCTCTTTAAGTTCATAAAGAAATTTGAAGCTGTCTTGAGCGAACCCTGCCGGCCTTCCTTGATGGAGAGTACCCAAGAAGAGCAACTAGACTGTCTACAGAAGCAACCAGCAGCAGATGAGGAGAAAACTCCAATTCAGAGTCTGAACAGCATGTTGATGAAAACTCTCTTAGCCAGACCAGGCAGCACCCAGGTATGTACTCACTTCAGAGAAATTTTCTATTCACTTCTTACTTCTTTGGAATGACAGATTCTTGCTATCTATGGGCCTGTCCCCATAACCCAAAGAAGGCAATTACAGCTCATGGAGTATTGTTAAGAAGTTTTCAGGCTTTGGTTATTTGCCCATCTAAAGCACCTGACTTGGCAGAGCAGTGAGGCATAGCTTCTGGAAAGCACAGTCTTGGAAGAGAAACATGAGTCTCCCAGGCACGTTAGCTTATGGAGAACTCAGTCATCCATGGTGTTGTTTACACTACCGCCTCTGGCCCACTCCATCAGTAAAGCTATGCCAGAAGGTCATCTTGTTTCAGATTGAGAGGACCTAGTGATAGCTTGGGGATAGAGACAACCCCCTCACCTTCAGGGCTCAGCTCGTGTGCCGCCTCGTACCGGAAGGCTCTTCCATTCCTTGTACTTAGTGTTTTCTCTCTCGTCTCTCAAATTATCATCGGTTTACATGTAAGAAAACCACCCTTCTTAGGAAGCTCTTGGATGTCAGGGGCAGTTTCTCTTTTTGTTTTTGTGTCTCCAGTGTTTAACACAATGAATGACGTTTACCCAGCTTGCAGTTCAGTAAATGCTTGTTAGTTTGACCTGTATAGTGTTCCTCATTCCTCCGTACCTTTTCCACACAATTATAAGGAGAGCCAGAAGAATGAGGAGTTTAAAAATCTGCCACCAAAGAAGAGATTGATAGTCTTTTTGTTAGATGTTTCCATCCACTTGGGAGGTCTGTGGGAAGGGGGAGATTCAAAATTAAACTATTTACTGCATCAGTTTGACTGATTTCCCCTGAGTGTCTAACCTAGTGGGTAGCACTGGAAGCTCTTGAGCTTTGTTTTCTTTCTTTAAAAACAACAACCTACATTTTTGTTATTATGCCATTCGTTTCCTTATGGCCCCCTCTCCTCTCCCTCCCCCACACCCATTGAACTTTCTCATGTAACAAAGGAAAACATTTAGGTGAAACCAAGGAGCATAGCAACTTTATCTAACAGGGTCTGTGACATTCTGTACCAAGAGCAGAGAGGTGCATTTCTTCATCTGTTCTCCAAGTCATAGCAGTTAGTCAGGTTTGCTTTTTTTTATTTTATTTTATTTTTTATTTTATTTTTTCGTTTCTAACATTCACTTCCACAAGATTTTGAGTTCCAAATTTTCTTCCCATCTCATCCATCTCCCCACCCCAAGATGGCATGCATTCTGTATACCCCTTCCTCTAATCTGCCCTTCCTTCTATCTCACCCCACCCTTCTCTTATCCCCTTCCTGTTATATTTTCCTGTAGGGCAGGATAGATTTCTATACCCCATTTCCTGTATTTCTTGTTTCCCAGTTCATTGCAAGAACAATTTTTTTAACATGTGATTTTTAAAACTTTGGGTTCCAAATTTTCTCCCTTCCTTCCTCCCCAGTTAATCAGGCTTTGACTACATCTTTGGGTCCCTCTCCTTCCTCCCCCCATCCCCCAGTTTCCCCCAATTTCCATTATTTTAATTTTATACGTTCTTTTCTTGGCTCTATGTACTTTACTCTGCACAAATTCATGAAAGTCTTCCATATTCACAGCTTTATTTTTCAGTGGATTCAGTAATGTCAACAGGTTACTTCATTTCCATACCTGTTTGTTGTGTCTGAACTGATGGCAGAGAATTTGATTACTATACATCTATTTTAAAATTAAAAGACTGTACTCTAAAGATAACTCTCCGTCTCAGACTTAGAAACCTGATACTGAAACTGGTTTTCAGAAAAGCGAGGGTAACATTTCAGTTAAGCATATACATTTACTAGGTGCCTGCTATCTGCCTAGCTTTTGAAAATAACCCGACCCCCAACAAAACAACACATTAACTTAGCTATTTAGAGTGTGTTTCTAATAATGCTTAAGTCACTCACTTGATCCCTTTGTGGATCACTTTATTTCAGAGGCCTTGAGGCAATTAGAAAGCTAAAAGAATTTTGAGTTTGTAGTCAGAAGAACTGGGATTTACTCCTGGCTCTTCTGCTTGCTGCCTGTGTGACCTTGGCAGCCCCTTGGCAATGATAAGAACAGCAACAACAATAATCAGCTGGCGTTTGTATAGCACTTTAAGGTTTGCAGGTGCTTCATGTGTGTTGTTTCATCTGATCCTCACAATAGTCTGTGACATAGGCACTGTTATTATCATCCCCATTTTGCAGATGAGGAAACAGAGGCACGGATGATTAAAAAACTTGCCCCAGGGTCACCCAGCCAGTAAGTGTCTGAGGCCAGATCTGAACTAAAGCCTTCCTGACTCCCCAAGTCCAACATCATGGGTACTGCACCATCTAACCAGACCTCATCTGAAAAAGGAGGGGCTGGTCCCTTCCATTTCAAAATCCAATCATTTTAACACTGAGAATAATATCATGTGTTTCTTTTAGCATTTCTGGAGGAAGAAATGCTACCATCCAACTCCTTCTTATTCATGTTAATCATTGTGCCAATACTTATGTTTATAGTAGTGAGAATTGGGTTGGGTGGAGATAACTGTGTCTGAGGAGCACCCATTGCTATGCCTTTGAATTTCTAGGTCAAGATGCACACATTTAGATTTTCTTATTTACTTCCCCCCCCCATACTTAAGAAACTTGAGTATTTATACCCCTGAGATATCAGAGGTGATAGTGGTATTTAACACTTGAGCATTTGAGATGTGTGAGTTTGACAGTACATTATTGCCACCTTTGTTTTGCAGACTGTGCTTCCAGACACCTGCCAAGACATCATACCATTTCTCTCGGAGGGGTTGCTGCAGAGTCGTTTGCCAAAGCTCACCAAACGAATGAAGAAGATATGTATTACAGTCATAAAGCAGAGCCCATTGCCTGGCCTTGTGGAGAACCTTGATCAGTTCACAGGTGCGTAAGTGGGTGCTCACAGCAGTAAGGTGATTTTATAGGCAGGAAATTCAAAAAGGTGTTTAGGGTTTGTTTGTTGCAGGACAGATTCTGCTGCTTTTCGGTCCTCTTTATAGGTCCTGGTCAAAGCAATTGATTAATTTTTAGCAAGTAAACAATTTAAAGGGAGGGAGGGGCAAGCAGGGACCAACATGAAAGTGAAACAAGTGTTAGTTTTGGGATTTATCTGTTTAGAATAACTGCTTGGTGGTGAATTAGCTTTTATCCTTTCCTTTTCAGTCAGCACTTTTTAGTGATAGGTAGAGATATGGGCTCCAGGCCCTCAGGAAACACTTCCCCTTCCCCTTTTCAAATGTCTAGTTGTCTTCTCTTTCTTTTCTTTTTCCTATCACTGTCACTTGCCAGTGACACCCCCCCCCCCAATCTCCCTCACATGCAGCGCACACACACACCACGCGCACTGCACGTACCACATGCACAAACGTATTGGCTATGTCTTAAAATGTATGCTTCATTCCACATATGTTCTCCATACAGCATTTGTGTGAGGCAATTGGTACAATCAAGAAGTGAGAGACTTTTCACTTTTAAGTTCTTTGAAATGGTAATTGATTATTGCATTGATTAGAGTTCTCAGGTCTCTCAATGTTAATTGCTTTCTAGATAATACTTTCTATTTCTCAGGCTTCTCAGTGTTGGGGAGAGTTTAGTCCAGGGCCAGTGCCCCCCACAGCTTAGGCCTCATGAGTTTCATACCTGTAGTCCTCAGCCTCTTTCCTGAGAGGAGAGAGGGATGCCTTATCATCAGATCTCCAGAGCCGAAAATAATCTAGGTAGGGTTGGTTTATAATCTCTCTAAATACATTGTTCTCTTGGTTCTTCATACTTCTTTGCACATTGGTTCGTACAAATAGAAGCTGTTTCTGTTGCTCTTCTAAGCATTCACTTCTCCTTAGTTCAAACAAGCTTAAGCTTTCAGGTATATTATTTTCTTTCTGTGCCTTCTCTCTCTATAGGTGATGTCATTTCCTCTGTATGTGAACTACAGAGCTTAACTGTGGAACCAAACACAGATAAGGAAAAACAGAAATCAGAAGTAAAACATATTCTTTTGCAGAAGCAGCGGGCTTTATCAGAGCTCTTCAAATATCTCATGAAAGTTGGTGAGTCTTCATTAAAAGGAAAATATATTTCTCTAATACATTTAATGCTTTTTGTTAGATTGTAAATGGAACAGCATGGATTATATTTCCTGAATGTGTGTGTATAAAAAATATTTATGTACACACACACACACACACACACACACACACACAACTGAAAAAAGAAAGGCAGTGTAGTGTAGTGGATAGAGGACTGGCCTTAGAATTGGGAAGAATTGGGTTAGGGTCTTGAGTTTTAGATATATTATGGTCTAGGTCACTCTGGGCAAGTTGCTTGATCTCTCAGTACCCCAGGTCCTCTTTAAGACATAAATTTCAGAGCATTTGCTGTTCTGCATTGATAGAAATAGCTTCCTCACCAGAAAATCCCTTTACCAGTGAAATGACAGGTCTATAAACACCCCTCCCCTACCTCCCCACCCCCACTCTTCCCACTTCTTCCAAAAAAAGAAAAGAGAGAGACTGAATACCCCAAGGGGTGGTGGTGTGTGATGATGTGCTAATTGTCTATGAATCATTAAACAGTAATATTGTTGGATTCTTGTATTCAATTTCCATTTTCTGTGGGCAGCTCTGTAGTTTCCTTTTACTTAAAATAGTGCTGGGGAACTAGAGTAAGGATGTTTGATTATTTTTATTTCCTTAAACTCATAATAAAAATTCCTTTTCTAAGGCTTGTCCTATCGCAAAGGCCTTACTTGGGCTCGTTCCAAAGACCTTCAAAATATCCTTCATCTGCACCCATTAGATCTTCATAGTGTGCTGTCTATCATTGGCAATACGCAGGAATCAGATGCAAGGTTTGTGCTTTGGGTAGAATTTAATTATAAGTGATACCTGGACATGGACTCTACAAATGGTCAAGTTGTTTTCTCAGGGATTCTTCCCATCCCCACCTTCCTCTTTCCTCCCCTATTGTTTCTGTATTTCTCTCAGATTTTATATACGTAAAAATCTTCAAAACCTCCGAGTACTTTTGTAGAACTATTCATCTCTTAAGATGCTTTGTTTTATAGTACAAACCATCTGTATAGCTTTAAACTTCCTTCTTTATTTTTGAGTCAGATTTTGATTTTTGTTAACCTTTGAAATGGCAATAACTAGACTTGGGAAACGTTAGCAAGATGGTGAGCTCATCTAGGGCAGCAACTGTGACTTCTACTTTGGTTTCCATGATTATGTCATAAAAAATGCTGAGCATCCAGTAGATGCCTATTTATTGAGTGATAATGAACAAATGAATTCAGACAGTTGGCTATTTGGCATAACTGGACTTTTTGTTTACTTGACTTGGAACCTATTCTAAGACCTGGGGCTGTGGCTTTTCTCTTTTCCAGGCTTCTCACAGAAATCTCTTCCTCCTGGGATGGGTGTCAGAAATATTTTTATCGATCACTTGCTCGACACTTAAGACTTCAAGCAGCATTTTTGGCACCATCAAAGGTAAAAGAGGGAACTTAGTAGCAACAGTGAAAAGTACAGGTTTTCTTACTGTTTTAGCCTCCCATACATAGACTTAGAAAGTTGTTTTTCATTGTTTTAGGTATATCATTTCTGTGGAATTTATTTTTAAAAGCTTTCTAATCATATGCTAAAAGTGGAGGCAGCCATAATCAATCAATCTTTCTATCTAATCTATCAAGCTTATCAATAAGCTTGCAGAAAATCCTCCTGTGAATCATTGTGACATCAAAACTGTCTTAAACTTCAGCTTATTTACCATATTGGGTTGGGTATAGGCCACCTCAAAGTTAGCTGTCTTTGAAATGGAGGGATGGAAATGTGCATATATGCATGCAAAAATGATTAAAATTACCATACTAAATATGTGTCTTTGTTGAAAAATTCATTTTCAGAGTTCTTTACCATTTAAGTCAGTGTATTTTATTAATTTCTCATGTTGTCTTTATCATTTTGCTCATCATCCTTTTTATTAAGAGTAAGATTATTCATTGTCCTTTTATTAAGAGTGTGGTTTTATATGTGTGTATATGTGAGACATGCATGCTTTATACAAGCCAAATCTGGGTGAAGCAGCATCAGAAGTACCTTCTGGGTGTTATGTGCTGTACCAAAGTCTAGGGAGTACAAAGGTAGAGGGTATCAGAGGAGACAAGCCCATTCTTTAATATTCTAAGTTATTAAATTTGACCTTTACGTAGGTTTTGGTTTGCAAAGTGCTTTGCACACATTCTCACTCTCTCAGCATTCGTGTGAGGCAGTTGGTACAATCAGCAGTCAGTCAGTACTTATTGATTAAGGACGTGTATGGGCTACAGAGATGAGAATATCATAGTCCCCACCCTTGTGTTTACATGTTCTCAGAGGAGATGAGTCCATATAGAAATACAGACAATTTTAGCTTAACGTAAGTAGTCTGTTCCACAGACCTCCTTCTCTCTGTCCCCTAGAATTGTGACCCTGCCCCCTCTGTGGCTCTTTGGGGCTTCAGTGCCTGGGACCCCACAGCCAGAGTAGCTTTACTGCCTGGAACTGGGGCTAGCATGGGGTCTTGTCATCCACTGGCCAATTTAATCAAAGCAAGAACAGTCTGTATATGTTAAACAAACATAAGGCCATTTTGGAGGAAAGGCGCAGGCAACTAGGGGGATCAGGAAAGATTTCATATTGATAGTGGTGCTTGAACTGAGTTTTGAAGGGAAAGGATTCCAAGAGGTTGAACTGAAGAGAGATGTGTATTCTAAGCATGAGGAAAAGCCAGTTCCAAAAGCATAAAGACAGACGATAGGAATGTCTTATGTGAGAAGGAGCAAAAATGGCCTGTATGTCAGCCAATACAGTGTGTCAGTAGAAGTCATTAGTTCACATGGAAGTAGTGTGATGCAGTAGAAAAAAAGGCTTTGGATTTGGAGTCAGAGTGAGGGCTGGAGTTCAGTTTTCATCTGCATAATTTGTGTTGTGGGTAACCTGGGATTAAGTCACTCATCTTCTTCAGGCCTCAGTTTCCTCATTTTTAAAATGAGTGTTTAATGAAATAATATTTAAAATCCTTCCCAACTCTAAATCCCATCATCTACAAGTCAGACTGTATCCCCTACAGCATGTGTCTTGGTTCAGAAAACCTGGCCTGACATTTCCCATGCCTAATTGTCAAATCTTCTTGCAAGAGACAAGCATGGCGAAGGGGTTCCAGGGTAATAGCTTCTCTAGTGTTATTCTCTTCCTATGTCCTGTCCCACCTTCCTCCCACTTGCAGGAGATTGGAGTGAGTATCATTGACCGATGTAAAGGATTCTCAGCACACCTCATGAAGACACTTATCCACCAGAGGAGCTCACTGACTGCCCTGACAGAACAGTGGATTATTCTCAGGTACAGATTGCCCAGCTTGGGGTGGGGGTGGGGGGTGTAGTATTGAGTTTGCCTTTTTAGATTGAGTGGGAAGGAGCTCTGTATTTAAGCCACAGATTAAATCAACTCAGATTTTCGAGGGATGATAACAGACATTATCTCAACAGGCATTATTAAGCTTTCCTAAATAAAGGCTTGACCGTTAAGTCTGGGGAAGGTGAGGATTAGCTGTTGTGTTCCAGTTATGCTTGTTTTAAGTGAATATTCTGTATTCCCTTGTGAAAAGTTTGTGGCCATGTTAGAGACTTGTAAGTAGAAGGAGGCCTGCTTAGAGCTGTTCTGAGTTGAATATGAGTGAAATGACAACATAAGTGAATTAGATTGAGACCTTTCCTTTGCTGGATGTTGTGATAGCTAATACTATAGTTTTATAGTCTTAGAGTGACCAACACCAAGCTATATTTTAGAGTCAGGCTTACTGAGCCTACTTTTGTTTATTATTGTTTACAGCAAAAATAATTCATGTTTACATAGAGCCTTCAGGTGTTAAAAGTATTTTCCCCACAACAACCTGGTGCAGTAGTAAGTCCTATTGCCCCCATCTCACAGATGGGGAAGTTGAGTAACAGGAATGTTAGGTGACTTGGCCATATCTACATCCCTGGTGTCAGAGCCAGAGTTTAAAACAAGCCTATATCTTTGTGACACCAAGTAGCAATTGGCTTCCCTTTCACTTCAGGGTTCTTAGCAGTCACAGATGTTTGCAATTTTAGGGAAGGTCACAATAAATTGTATATTCTTGGCTCAGAGATTGTCCTTATTGTAATTATTTTGATTCAGCCATAACCCCTCACCATCCACTATGTTTACTTTAGCAGAGTACCCTAAATACTTATTTTAATTAGGAGTTCCTAGAATCTCTTTTTAATTTTTTTTATTTCATAAGAAAAGAACTATAGATACTTTTCTCAGAGCAACAGTCTCTGGTATGTAGGAGGGTTATGGGAGCAGGTGAGCAGGCATTTAATTTTGAAAACTCAAGTTTACGATTCTAGTGTATGCTGTCAGACTCCCATGAGCCTTTTAACACTCTCATCAAATGGAAGAGCCTCCACCCCAGATCAGACAAGTCCATCCTTTTGCAAAATGTGCTGTGTACTTAGTCTGCATTAATAAATGTTTGTTAAATTGAAGTTTGAAGAACCTTTTTAATATGTTCCCTTTGGTGGGTTTCTTTCCATTAGGAACCTTCTCAGCTGTGTGCAGGAGATTCATTCCAGACTGCCTGGGTCTCATGGCTATCTTGTGGCTTTTCCACCTCAAGATGGTGTTCAGCAATGGACTGAAAAACTGCAGCACCTGTCCATGCAAAGCATGATAGTGCTGGAGCAGCTTTCCTGGTTTCTTCAGTGCTGTCCAAAGGATCAGTCTCTAAGCAGTGTGGATGATAACATCATAGGAGATAGGCTTTCTACTACTCACTCTGGAAAAACCTTCACTTCAGAAGTAACTGAACCCACTCTGGGAGAGGCTTCTGGGGCAGTGCCTGACACGATCCCAGTAAAACTGAGTTACCCATCTCCTGTGTCTGGAGATTACCTGCCCCCTGGTTGTCGAATGCGTAAATCAGAACAGTTATGGCAGCAGTCGATGGCAAGAGTGACTGAGATGCTAACAGCTATTAAAACTGTGAAAGCTGAAGTAGACAAAATCAGGCAACAAGCTTGTGAAACTCTCTTTCATTCTTGGTGAGTGGAAGGGCTATATAGTCATTACTCACTGTGCAATTGAAAACTGTTATTCATAGGAAAGGAATTGGGATTTACAAATATGCTGCATCTTTGCTTTGAACTCATTCAGTTGGGCCGCTCAATTAATTGTAGGGCATGAGTTATAAAAGTACATGCTTCAAACTTCATGTGTCTAGCCACAAAATATTAACTAAAGTGAGCTTTATCTGCTGTGTATGTTTGGGGAAGTCTGTTCTTTCTTGTCCTTTTCAACTTTTGCAATGTTTCTGTATTGTTGCAGGAAACATTTTGAAGTGTGTTCTGCTGGGTTGAGTTGCATGTCCAAAGTCTCAGCTCAGTTGCAGGGCCTAGAGTCCTTGTTCGTTCTTCCAGGGACAGAGGCTGAGCAAACTGCACAGCAAATCGCATTAGTCAGGAGTTTGGAATATATTAGAGGAGAAATCGATAAAGCCATGGCTGACTTCACTGCCTGGAAGACACATCTCCTTACTTCATCCAAACAAGGTGAAAAGGACAGTTTTTCTGCGTGACTTTTGAAATTTTAGTTTGAAAGAGTGGGAAGCCTAAAACAGTAAAGATTCACTAACTTTTGTTCTGTAAATGTTCCTTCAACTCTAGATTAATGTTAATTCAAATCTAGATTAAATCTGAAGAAAAATTGTGATTTGAAGGAAAGGAGTTTGAAGTAACCAGGACAAAATTTGTAAAGGCTTTGTGGCCTTGCTTCTTAACTTCTCTGTCTGTCTGCTAGAACACACTGCCTGCTAATTGTTGTTAGCAATTAGTGTTCTTGACAATGAGCATGTAAGTCATGGTAGCGTGAAAGAACAGGACTGCAGGAGTCTGTTAGGAATCTTTCCCTTTTCAGACTGAAAGGCTTAGTGCAGAAATGTGGGCCAAGGTGATGTGTTGTTTACCAAGCATCTCATATTTCTGTACTTATTTTCCTCATAACATTCCTTCCTTTCCAGCAGAGTTTTTACATGTTGATTTTTATTCTTTTATTTTTATTTTTATTTTTTGGTGAGGCAAGGTCACACAGCTAATGAGTGTTATGTGTCAGGTCCTCCTGATTCCAGGGCCGGTGCTCTATCCACTGTGCCACTAGCTGACCTCTTTTCTTTTTCATTCGTGTGTGTGTGTGTGTGTGTGTGTGTGTGTGTGTGTGTGTGTGTATACACATACACATATTCACATATATATACACATATACACACACACATATATATACACATACATATATACACATATACATATATACATATACACATACATATATACATATACACATATACATATACATATATATCTTTATTCACTCATTTATTTCTTTTGCTTGCTCATTCATTCATTCATTCATTCATTTGTGTTTATAAGGATTGTCCAGGTCACCAAGTGAAACTATTGATTATCCTTTATTTCACAAGGCAACCATATATCGGATGAAGGATTTGTGGAGGATTTCTCAGCACAAATGGAGGTTGCCATCCAGGCGATCCTCTTTGCCACCCAGAGTTTAGCAGAGAGAAATGATCAAAAGATACAAAGTGGCAAAGAACAAGAAACCCTCCAAGAGGAGAGTGGTAAGTTTCATATGAAACAAAGATTAGTTTTATATTGGGTGAAAATTTGTTTAAAAAAATTTTTGATGAAAAATCTCAAACCATATTGATTTCTGTTAGTTTAATTGCCCATTGATTTCTTATCTCAATGGCTCCATGACTTTGTACAGCATGGGTTTTGGTATGTGTGGCTTTCTGCCATTAATGGTATTTTTCTCTCCCACCACCAAAGAAACAACAGACTCCATGGAGAGAGTACAGTCTGGACATCTAACAAAACTCCTAGAAGATGACTTCTGGGCTGATGTGAACTCTCTACATGTGCAAAGAATAATCTCAGCTATTTCTGAGCTCTTAGAGAGGCTGAAATCTTATGGTGAGGACTGTACAACAGAGAAGCATAAGGTAAGTTGGTTCTTTAAATAAAGAGCTCATGTATTTACAGACTGTTCTAAGGAAACAGAGCTTCTGACTCCATCTTCTCTAGTCTAATCACCTTTAGCAGTCTTCAAGGTGGCACAGCTGAGAAATTGCCCTGATTCTGTACATGATAGGTTATTGACTAGTTTTGGTATGTGGATACTTTGATCTACTTGGAAGTGGATGCCTAAATGCTAAAAGTAAGAAAGTACAGTTTTGAATACCAGAAAGCCAGACAATCTTCCCTTGGATTTTATTAATGTGATGTTTGAATTCCACTGTGTTAATGGAGGGAATTGATGTGACCGGGGTGAGGGTGGAGGGGTAAGTTACTTAACCTCTTAGTGCCTAAGGGAACTCTCTAGGACTAGAAATTGCAGAATAGGGGCTAGTCCATATATTGGTGGAAGATTTTCCTTGTTGGGAGTTCTGTATACTGATGAAATCACAGGTCTGGACCAAAAAAACCCCCCCAAAACACCAAAATATTGACATTCAAAAGTGTATACTAAGTTATTTTACTAATAATAGTTAATTATTACTAACTATTTTAATTAATAATAGTTAAAACTGAAAACATCAATCCTTCTACAGTAGCCTAAACTATGAGAAGTTGATCATCCCAATAACAAATCTTGCATTTGTTTTGCAAAATTTTATATTTTGTTCTGCCACAGGAGAGGCAGCATGGAGTAATTTACAGAGGGCTGCCTTTAAAGTTAGTATTACCTGGATTCAAGTCCTATATTTGACACATACTGACACATTGTGTGACCTGGAACAAGTGCCCCAGGCAGCTAAGATTATAAGTTGCAGAAATCTCATCAGCTTTGGTACAGGGATTTCCTCACTGGGGAACTCCTTGTATAGGTTGGGACAAACAAAATCCTAAGTTATCTTTGTGAAATACAGGCTTCCCTGTCAGAGGAAAATTCAGTAAACTGATTATACTTGGACAGGTAAACTTCATACAGGTAACTGAGGACTGGAATTGTGAGCGATGGCTGTCATTTTGTCAGACAAGGCACTTGTCACTGAAAAGTTTTGTTTTGTTTGTTTGCTCGAACATACAGTTCTTCAGTCAAGCCTGTTCCTTGTTGGTGCGCCTCATGCCCATGCTTTCCAGGTATTCAGATCTTGTCCTGTTCCACCTGACAGTGTCCTTGGCAACTCACCGAAGCACTGGGAAATTGCTCTCTGTGCTTACTCATGTCTTCTCTGAACTTGGTCAGAAGGTAAGCCCAATTTGGAGACTGCTTAAGGCCAAAAGATAGCCAAATACTCAAAAACCTTAAATATAGAAGTAGTTTTTGATTTTGTAGACTTCCACAAAATAACTGGAAGAATTGTATAACTAAGGAGGCCATTGACTCTGTCAAGTGATTTTCCCAAGAATCTTTTCTATTTTGAGTGTATTATGTGAAAGCCGTTAGAACTGATGCATAGATAGGCATTCCTAGAACCTGGAGGCCACTTTGGAATTAATGCTTTTTGCTTATGTACTGGCTTACTTTGAAACTTAAGTGTATCTTCTAGTGCAGACATAATTCATCCACACTTTCTTATCCTGTGTGATTATTGTCCATGTCCTTCCATAAGTCCATCACGAGAGTCTACCCACCTGGTGAAGGCCTTCCTCTGGACCTCTTAGGATTAAAT
Source organism: Phascolarctos cinereus (assembly GCF_003287225.1). Taxonomy (NCBI): domain Eukaryota; kingdom Metazoa; phylum Chordata; class Mammalia; order Diprotodontia; family Phascolarctidae; genus Phascolarctos; species Phascolarctos cinereus. The sequence goes on from NW_027555958.1 coordinate 175,786,640, forward strand.
GGATACTAGTGGAGTTCTTGGACTGTTCCTCTGTTCCTTGAATCCTGCTTCTGGCCCACCTATCACCTTTTCTGCTAGTCACGTATAGTCTCAGTGATATCCTTTATTATGCTTTTGGTGCACAGTTCTTATTTGGTAATGTTTTATAGCCTATTAATATCCACTACTAATACCTCATTAGGTGGCCTACAACTTTAAATCTTTGGAAATTGTGGCATTTCATGATTCACAGCTATATAGTATCAGCAGAAGAGTACTGATGTTACAGAGATGAGCCTTTGTTTCAGTGAGAAGAATAAAGTCATTAAAAAGCTCTGTACAGTTTTCAAATGCAGTCCAACTGGTACTCCTTCCTTTATTTAATTCTAGGCTCAGTTCATTGTCTGTTTGCAGTGTCTGCATTGTTCATATGGCTTTTTTCCAATCTCTTCAAAATCTTGATGAGAATAATTTGCACTTGTATCAAGGGCATCATTGAAGACATAAGGGAACAAGCAGGCTTTCATGAATGACAAATTATAGCAGACAACATCTTTACTGTCACACAGTTGATAGAAAGTTTTAGCGAATACGAGATCCCACTGTATATATTATTTATTGATTCTATTTAAAAAAAACAACAACTCTAAAACTTACAATTGAACAAAATGCTGCCTTAAAGGGCTCTGCTCCAAGCAAGATTTTTCCTATTCATTGTCATAGTCATGCAAAATTCCTTGAAGATATGCAGTAGCAGAGATAACTGTACAGTCTTCTTATTAATATCAAATGAGGCATGAAACAAAGAGATACCTACTCACCAAAGGTATTTATTGTCATGGTGAATAGTTCTGTGGAGAGTCCAAATTGAAAGATTCCTTTTAGATGATGATGAGCTCCTCCTAATGCTGCTGCTTACAGATAACATTGTGCTAGTTATATCAAACTCCTGGCATTGCAGAGCTTCTTTCATGAGATCCATAGTCACTCCAAAGAGTACAGTCTAACTAACCAGAGGAAAAAGCAAGAGGATAAAGAACCTCTGTTGTCAACACTATAGTTTGAAATCGTATGGACAGAACATAGATCTAGTGAGTCAGCACATAGGACATAACATTTCAAAATGGGAAACCTATTCCATTTAACTATAGACCCCAGCTTTGGAAAAAAAAATTCTACAGATTGGTTATTATCCAAAGCAGCAAGTCTGATAAGTCATCTCAGTGCAAATATAGCTAGATTAAATTGGAGTCTTTGTTGATATAATGAGACCTTTTATTTATCAGAGAAGATTATTTCATTAGAGTATGCTATTTATTAAGACTTCATTCATATCACAAGATTTTTCATGACTGTAACTATGTGTCAGTGAGAACTGTGTAAGGCTCTGAATTGCTTAATCAGGGTAGATGTGTGCTTTGTTTAGTAGGGCAATATGTCTTCATTTAGGATGGGTATAATTAAGAAGTGTTGGGTCTATGACTGTCAGGTATTTCTCCATTATCTGGGTGGTAAATTTTTTTCCTTCTTGTGAGTTATTGAGGCAACATATACTGTACTCAGAAGGATACATCATGTCGTAGGTACCTCTTGTCCATCAGTCCACAAATCAACAAGCATTTGTTAAGTGTCTGTTATATGTTGGGAACTATGCTAGACGTTGGGGATAAAAATGCAATAAATTAAGTACTCCCTGTTCACGAGGAGCTCATATGCTAACAGGAAACAAGGACCTACATAAGTATGCAGAGAATAAATACAAATAGGTCCATGACAGTTTGAATGGGAGGGTGCTAACAGCCGAGATCAGGAAAGGTTACAGATAAAAGATGGTCCTTGAGCTGTGTCTTAATTTAAGAAAAGGATTCTCTGAGGCAGAGATGAGAAAGAATTACATTCCAGGGATAGGCACAGCCAGTGCAAAAGCACGGAGATAGGAGGTGGGAGATGGAGTGGTCAGCCTGTTTGGATCTCAGAGTGTGGGAGGGGGAGTAATGTGCAATGAGGCTGAAAGATAGTGTGTGACTAGGTTGCATTGGACTTTAAAAACTAACATGGAATTATTTTTGCTACCACAAAAACTGCTCTGTGAGTATTTGAGTACAGATAGGGCCTGCCTTTCTGTCTGTGCCTTCATTTAGGGTATATACTTAGATATGAGCTCAGTAGGTCAATGGACATAAAAAAATTTTATGAATTTTTGTAGCATAATCGAAATTGTTTCCCAGAATGGTTGGATCAAATTACAGCTCCACAGAGATTTTATTAGTTTATGTCTTCCTGCAACTCTTGATTGTTTATTAATCTTTGCCATTTTGAAGAATGTGAAGTGAAACTTAAGAGTTATGAATCAGCAGGTACTATTTGAGAAAGCATCGCCTTTTAGCACTACTTAAAAAATGTTGACTTAACAGGTCTCTATAGGAATTAATTTCATTAATCCACATAACAAATCTTTAATGGACAGCAGAATTTCATTAGGTGAAGACTTAACAGATACTCCTATTCAGTTATTTAAGTTGATTATCATTTAGTAGTTTTGCAGAAGTTCTGAAATGGCTGTAAACTGAATAATTTGGAGGCAGTCAGTGACAGTGAGAAAAAAAATGACCTTTTTTCTCATTCTTTACTAGAAGGAAATAATTAATCTCTTTGCTGCAACCTCTGTTTCTTGAAAGGGATTTTGCCTCCCCAAAGAATTGATGGAAGAGTCTGCAGGAGAAGGAGCATCAGAATTCCATGATTATGAAGGAGGTGGAATTGGAGAAGGGGAAGGCTTGAAGGATGTGAGTGACCAAATAGAAAATGAAGAACAGGTATGTGGTGATCCCACTTTTCCTCTTTGTGTTTCTTTCTATATAGGCAGAATTAGGAGAGAAAATTATTTTTTGCTAGTCTCATAGGAAATCTTATTTAGCCATAGGTTACTATCCATCCATTTGAAGAAAAACAGATGAACTTTTTGGTGTTAGCTTATCTTTATTGGGAGTCTCAATGGTTTTGGAGGTCCTTTAAGGAGCATTTTTTTCTTGGTCTTGGTTTTTTAAATTTTGGAAAAATTCAGCCAGTCTAAAGGAAGTTGTGTTATAATCTTTTATGTTATAATCTATATCCAGCAGGGTACAAAAGTGCTCTGTTGGCATGTAGCCTTCTGTTACTAAAAGCTCTTTGCTAAGGAAACTTTTTTTAAAAAATAATTCTGGAGTTTTCCTTCATGGAATCAAGACTTCAGTGTTGAAAAAAAGTTTTCATATACTTTGGACTAAACTCTTTTATCTCCACTTCAGCAAGTATCTGAATTGGTAGATATTTAGTAGTATGTAAACCCTGTATATGTGTTTACCAAGAGTGACAAAGAGGTATGCAAAGATACTGAAATTGTATTTTTTACAGTGTGGTATAATGAATTATATGCAAAGCTAAAATTAGGAAGACCTGGGTTTGAATCATAGTTTTATTACTTATTAGCTATTGGATTAGGGGCAAGCTACTTAGCCTCTGAATACCCCAGGCAACTCTCTGAGGCTGTAAGCTACACATGAGTTGCTAATAATGTAATGATGGAGAGAGTTTTCACACAAGGGGTTTCCTGACATGCTAAAATCACAAGTCTGTTCCCACCCATCTCTGCTCCCCCCAAAAGAAAAGAAATACTCTAATCTAGCAGTTGGCAAACTGTGGCTTATAGGCCAAAATGCAGCCTTTTCCTGTTTTTATAAGTCTTGAACTAAGAATAGATTTTTCATTTTTAAAGTAAAAATGTATTGTATTGAAACATGTAAAAATCATTGTTAGCTCACCAGCCTAAAAGAACTGGCAGCAGCCTGATTTGTCCTTCAAGCAGTAGTTTGCCAACTGTTACTCTAATCATATTCATAACTGTCAGGCCAATTTTTTTCCCACGTAGAAAAAAAGTGTTTTATGTGATTAAATTGGAGATTTAAATTTCAAGTAATGGTGAAGCAAAATTACATAATGTTAAGTTATTTATCAATGTCTTTGACAATGTTATTCAATATAGGTAGAGGACAGTCATCAAAAGGGTCAAGAAAAAGAGAAAGAGGACCCAGACTCAAAACCTGATATTAAAGGAGAAGATAATGCCATTGAAATGTCAGAGGACTTTGATGGGAAAATGCATGATGGGCAACTGGAAAAACGAGGTTTGGCTCTTTTGACTAATGTGGACCATGTATTACCTTATTCTTATTTTGGGAAAAAAGATAAAGTACAGCCCAAGAAACTCCATGTTTTCATTCATCTAATCTGTTAGAACAAGTTGGTTCATAACAATGTGTAGAGATTCTTTGAATTATAATTGGTTTAAGAGCATTTAATGTGAGCATGTGTTTCTCTCTCTTGACAAAGGCAAAAATTTCTAGTTGATTTCAAAGATGCCTCCTTTTCCCAGTGACCTCATACACTTGCTTACAAGGTGGCTTCTTTAATTTCAAAGGGCCTCTGGTACCATTGTGCTTGCCCAAAGCTGTGCACAGGTCAGCAAGGGAACTACTGATGTCAAACACAGTACATTATGATACACATCATAGTGGGGTTAAATATTGGGTAAAAAGAAAATGGCAGCTTGGGGCAGGGGGTAGGGAAGGGGTCTAGCTCTTGCAAAAATGAAAGTTACTATTTAGATTATAGTCTTATAGCATTAAAGCTAAAAGGAGATTTAGGTTTGTTGTCTTCTAATACAAATGCTTCATCTTACAAATAAGAAGTTAAGGACCAGAGAGATGAAAGGCCTTCCACGATGTTACCCAACTAGTAGCAGGCAGATTTAGGACTAGAACCCAAGCCTTCTGATTCACTTCACTGATCTCTCTCTGCCGTACCAATGGTCTAGTCTAAGGTTTTGTGTAAATGGAGCCAGTTGTTTGGCTGTTAGGTAGATACCACCTGTAAGTCCTTGTTCATCTACTATGGAGAGGTTTTAGCTTTTATGTGAACAGGATCTGTCTGTCTTCTTGCCCACATTTCTCTGTGTGCTGGGATATGTCTTATTAAGCTGAATGACTCTCCCCTTTCAGAAGAGGATGATGAGAAATCTGATAATGAAAATGAAGAACTGGATAAACAGATGGGAGATCTCAATGGAGAGGAGGCTGAAAAACTAAATGAAAGGCTTTGGGGTGATGATGATGAGGAAGATGAGGAAGATGAAGATGACAGTAAGGCAGAAGAAACTGGACCAGGAATGGATGAGGTAGTTTTGTTTGGGGGGGGGGAACCCAGTAAATCATGGTCATAGTTTAGTAAATTATATAGGTCATATGAGAGATATTTCTTGGCACTACTCTTTTCTTCATTATTAAAACCGCCCCCCCCCTTTTTCCATCTTTCTGTGCTTTTTCCATTTCCCTTCTTTTTCCTTCTTTGCTGCCTGCCTCCAAGATTTATTAGTTTCATTGGTTGCATTCAGTGTTTGTTAATGAGATTGCTCTGTGGGTAAAGCTGTGGATTGTAAATTAAGATTAGGAGAAAAAGAGAATAAAAGACTTCTTTTGGCAAAAATGGTTTAAGGGTAGAGTCTGTCAGTGGCCACAGAGTTCCTTCAATTATTTTGGTTATTCCAGGTGTATAAAATGATGGAGCTGGGAAGATCTCAGAGCCATTTGGTCCTTGCAATGAAATAGAATAATAGTTTCATATTTATTGCCTGAGTTCAGCACTTTGCATATTGTTCATACAAATATCTCTTGGTTCTGATGTTTGGATTTATCTTGAATGTTATTCTTCCAGGCATTCATGGTTCCCTGTGGGCTGTATATTTCTATATTGTAAGATTAAGAGAAAATTGCAAAGTCTAAGAACTAAATTGTTGTGTAAGCAGTTTCTGGGCTTGAGTGTGAGGGTTTTGCGTCTATACTTCCCCATTACACACTTTCCCCACCTCTTTTTCTGTCTGTTAAGGAGGACTCTGAACTTGTTGCAAAGGATGACAGCATGGATACAGGCAATCAGAACAAAGATCAGAAGCAGCCAAGCAAACAGGAAGAAGAGGGAGCGGAAGAGGCAGATGATGATGGACAAGGCAAAGAGAAAATTCACGAACAAATAGATGAGGTAATAAGAATTTCAAAATAAGTTGCAGATATAGTGGTGATTAATTGCAGATATAGACAACCTGATGAAAACTTCTTCCCGCCCCTAAGACTTTTTGAGGTAGGAAACCTGTTCTCCTGTGTTCAGACTGTATGCTCTATTCTGAGTGTGTGTGTGGACATCACAGTAAACAAAGCACATCTCTTACAGACATCATTGTTGAGTAATGTGGAATGGAACTGGTGCTGGGGGGCTAAGATGCCTCTTCCATCCCTTTCTGTTTGATTTTGTGCAAGTCTGTGCCTCCTGGCCCTTAGGTTCTGCCTAAGAATGTAGGTTTCACTGGTAATTTTCTGTGTTTGTTGGCCACTGTAAGCATGAATCTTAGAAAAAGAGATTATATAGATAACTAATGTACAAGCCTGCCATTAATCAATGAAGGATCCTCTTCTCAATTGCTTATACCCCTTTCCATCCATTTACTATCATTCTGGTTAACATGTAAAAGAATGTACAAAATGGGTAGTGCATCTAACTGCCTACAAAAAGGTAGAATATCCATGAAGCTATGTGAATGCTTTGGTGTTAAAAACTAAAATTTTTTTCTCTGTGGTTGGTCATTGAAGAACCTACACAGAAGGAGTTTTGAAATGACAGCATGACTGTTAAATTCTTTGTTTGCTAATGATAAATTGAATAGACTGATTGATACCTAGGGACATCATATAGTAGTCCCTTCTAAGAGAATATATCTTAATACATTGTTCTCTTTGTTCCGCTTTCCTCTGCCTACTAGAGGGAGTATGATGAAAATGAAGTAGATCCTTATCATGGCAACCAAGAAAAGCAACCTGAACCAGAGCCTCTGGACCTTCCTGATGACCTGAACCTTGACGGTGGAGAAAAGAGTGATGAGGAGGATAAAGCTGAAGAAGGAGGTAGCAATAGAAGAGACTGCTTCATTGGTTGGAACGTGCTAAAAATGGTTGAGAAATATATTTTGCTTTCTCAAAAAATCCTTGTAAATTGAAATTGAAATGGAGGTCATGCCAGAAATCATGTGATGAGATGAGTTTGAACTGATTGCCTGTTTGCTTGTTTTGTTTGTTTGTTTGTTTGTTTGTTTCCCCACTTAGAGTAAAACAGTAGTTTATATAGCATCATAAAGAAAGAATATAGAGTAGTTTATATATAAGTAAAACTCATTGACTGGCTGGTGTCTCTTTAGTCTTATTATCATTTCACATTCTTGTAGTGATGTTCCTTACTAGCCCCTTTATGTCTTTTTCTTAGCTCTTGTCATAACATATGCTCGTGTTGTTCTTCTCCCTCCCCTTGTTTTTCTTTCTCAGTTTATGTTCATGCATGTGGACCCACAATATATATCATAGTCTAGAATGTCTAGACTAGTCTCTGTATATTCAGTGTACACTGATAGAGCCTAGCAGCAGCCAGTTATGCTGTAGATACTTAATTATAGACTGTCATTTTGGGAAGGGACCTTACAGATCATCTCCTCATTTTAATAAGAGATGGAAAAGAACTAAATCCTGGGGCAGCTAGGTGGTGCAGTGGATAGAGCGCTGACCCTGGAGTCAGGAACACCTGAGTTCAAATCTGGCCTCACACACGTAGCATTTACTAGCTGTGTGACCCTGGGCAAGTCACTTACCCCCACTGCCTAGCCAAAAAAGAAAAAGAAAGAAAAGAAACTAAGTTTATGTGTATAAAGCAAAGAGCTAGAGACTTGAACCGAGGTCTTCCAGATTTCTATGCTCTTTCCACCTTACCATGAACCCTTGGCTTACTTCTTTCAGTTGCAGGTGTGAGTAGGCATGACCTGACTCATCTACAAAGTAGCATGAAGTTTAATAAATCCATTCGACATAGAAAGTTCCAAATTTCTGAATAGAAAAGCATCACATAACTTATAGTGATTTCCTTTAGATGTGGAGTAGTTTGTGCTGATATTTAACTCTCTCCAGATGAATTTGCCCAGGGAATGAGAAAGCAATATTCTGTTGGAGGTGTTATAACAAAGACTAAATGGAGGGCTGTCATAGAACATTTCAGATAAATAAAGATAGCTTCCATTTGAATTTATGCTATATCTTCTGTGTCCAGTGAAGAACTTCCAGTTCCCATTCCCAAGGTTGATACTGAAGACATTTAAGTTAGTTTCATTTCTTCTATGTTCTAAAACATGCTTTTCATTGTGGATTTCTGAAACTCACCCTTCCTTTTACTTTTTCATTCTTCTCTCTCCCGAAGCAAATCCTTTTGAAATTGATGAGAAGCCAATGGACCCAGAAGAAGCTGGTTGTGGAGCTGAGGAAAAAGAGGAAGATGCTATTCCTGACCAAAGTGAGGAAGTTCAGGATCAAGGTATGCCTGAAGAAGGAACATCTGAAGATAACAAGATGGAGGAGGAAAAAGAAGCAGAGGCAGAAACTGATGACCAAGAGAAAGATAATGTTGAAAACTCTGAGGAGAATGCAGCTGAGGAAGAGCAGCAGCACCAAGAGGATGAGAACAAAGAGGCCAGAAAGGAAGCCAGCGAGGAGAATGGAGTCCCCACTCACAAAGGCCTCCAGCCTCAGGTGGGGTGGGGTGATAGCAAATTGTTCTCCCTCAAAGACAGAGAGGGCAAGAATTATCTCTTTTTTGTTGGAATATCTGTTGGGTGGCAAGGTTAAAAAAATAACCTCTCTAACACTCACTTGTGATATATTTAATATCTTGCTTTTGCTCATCAGACAGCATGAAGCAGTAAAAAGAGAACTAGATGTGGGGTCAAAGGATCTAGGTTCAAATCCTGACCCTATTCAGTATAAATCACTTGACCGTGTTAGGTTTTGGGTACCGTGTAAAATGGTGGGGTTAGATTAAATGATCTCTGAAGTGATTTTCCATCTACTTAGGTCTGGTTCAGCTCTGAAGACTTGAAGAAGACCCTCCCATAGTCAATCACCTTTGTGATGTGGCTGTAGTCTACTTCATAGTTATTGTGATTTCCCTTATATTGCATCCTCTCATAGTGCTAATTATTATGTTCACTTTGATCTCAGGAAGAGGAGGAAAAGGAAATTCCAGAAGTGGATGAGGAGGTGCCTCAAGCCATGGAGAGGAAGGAACATGAATCCTGTGGGCAGACAGGAGAGGAGAACCTGCAGAGTGAGATTGCTGTTGAGCTAGCTGGAGCTGCATCTGAGAAGGACCAAGCTAAAGAGGTGATTTGGAGTTTCAGTTAACAGCTCAAGCCTACTCTTATTTGGTGGTTAACTCCCTTCTTCTCTCCTTGCTGCTGTGTGTGCACACACTTCCCCCCCCCCCCCCATTCAAGAAGTCTTGGTAATGATTGGGATGTATCATCTTTTTTTTCTTTTCTGGACACTCCGTAGTTCACCTTTAATTATGTTTCATATGTATTTGTCCCACAGAGAAATCTGCAGGAGAGCATGCATTTAAGAGATTTGTTTTATAATTAGCAAGTGTTATTGGCATGATGGTTTTGAAGAAACAGCTTAATTATTTTTTAAAATAATTTCCTAGGAGAGAGATTAAAATTGGCTTTCCTACACTGATATATTTGTAGCAGGGTTATCTTCTATTTGGCTAACCAACAATTTTACAAAACACTTTTAACTTTTATTTTTATATCCTAGATCATGAAGGGAATGTTCTTATACATTGACCTGTATAGAGAGAATGTAAGGCCAATTAATGTTAAATTGGTTGTTGTCTACTAGAATAAATTGTTGATGAGTTTGTCTTGCCTTAGTCCTCTTTGGCCTTGGATTTTTAGGAACATGGAAGTGGTACTGCAGACGCAAGGCAAGCAGAAGGCCATGAGTCCAAGCTGATGTCCCGGTTGGCTTCTCAGAAGCAGAGCAAGAAAAAAACACAGGTCTTTTTCTTTTTTTCTTTTCGCCTAGTGTGTGAGCTGTTGAAAAGAGAACTTATAAACAAGACCACCAATAGCTGCTTGTCTCTCTTCCTTCCCCTCTTCCTGACCCTGTCCCCTAATAAGTACTATATTGGAAAAAGTTGAAACTGCTTTCCCTGATAGGGCCTCCTTGCTCTGACTTCCTCCCTTGGAGCATCCTAGTTCAGGCAGAAACCATTCCTCATTATCTTTGTTTCTTCCCTACCAGTACTTATTAACAGTGTTTTACACTTTGGCCATACTGCTGTGCTTTTATAGACCTCCGATTTTGTTGGCATAAGTACTCTTTCCACTGACACAAATCACAACCTATTGATAATTTTATAGATGATTTCTGATAGTAGCTGTGGCCATAAAAATTAGTCACCTGATGGCTAGCTTGGTTTTGGATGTTTTTGAACTCAGGTAGGCTTATCCTCCAATAAGAGGTGTATGGTTAATCCCCAGACCTGTATTATGTAGGCATTTTAGTAGTTATTGAATGTATGAATGTTAGCATAGACGGTGCCTAAGATTTCCGTCTGTTAGATTGCGTGGTGGACCATTAGAAGAACAAATCTTGTTCCCAAGGTGCTTAGCAAAACCAGTCACCCATGTTTTAATACATCTTTGGTTGTTTTTTTTTTATTCTAATTCCTATTTTATTTTTAATTTATGGAATAAAACAAACATTTCCAAAACATAGTACAATAAAAAAAGATGAGTGCATAAGAAACCGCAAATCTGCTGTGCACAACTTGCTCTTCCTTTCAAATATACAATAAAATTATCATGTAAATTTCTTTTTCCCCCCATTTTCCTCCCTCCACTCCTCCTCCTCCTCCTCTCCCACTCTAGAGATGACTACCATTAGACATAAATAGGTGTGGGGTGTGTGTGTGTGTGTGTGTGTGTGTGTGTGTGTGTGTGTGATCTATATATCTATATCTATCTACATATAATTATTCTATACATGCTTCTATTTATCAGTTCTTTCTCTGAATGCAGATAGGTCTTTCTTCATTTGTTCTTGATAATTAATTTGGGTATTCATAATAGACAAAATAACTTATTTGCTCAAAGTCGTTCTTAAAACAGTATTGTTGTTACTGTATACGATGTTCTCTTGATTCTTTTCATTTCGCTCTTCATTATTTCATGCAAAGTCTTTCCATGTTCTAAAATCATTGAGCTCCTCATTTTTTTTATAGCATAGTAGTAGTCATCACAGTCATATACCACAACTTGTTCAGCCATTCCCCAATTGATGAGCATCCCTGCATTTCCAGTTCTTTGCCACCCCAAAGGAGTTCCTATAAACATTTTAGAGCACATAGGTAGTTTACTAACTCTTTGAGCATAATTCCAGATTGCTCTCCAAAATGGTTGGGTCAGTTCACAATTCCACTAACAGTGAATTAGTGTCTCAATTTTTCCACATTATCTTCAACATTTATCACTTTCTCCTTCTATCATTTTAGCCCATCTGGTAAGTATAAAATATCATCTCAAGGTTGTTTTAATCTGCACTTCTCTAATCATTTAATGATTTAGAGCATTTTTTCATATGACTATAAACTATTTTGATTTCTTCATTGAAAACTGCTTGTTCATATCCTTTGGCCATTTATCCACAGAGTTTTAAGAGAAAGCCTGGCCAGGCTGACAATGAGCACTCCATGGGAGACCACAGTGAGCATGTGCATAAGCGGCTAAGAACAGTGGAATCTACCAGCTCAGCAGAGCAAGAAATAGCCCAGCCCCAAGCAAAAGTCGAAGAAGCTGATGCCTTTGAACATATTAAGCAGGGCAGCGAATCCTATGATGCACAGACCTATGGTAGAGTATCACTGAGTACCACAGAGCAGTCATTGCCCTGGTTGATGCTACATGTCTCTTTGTGAGCCAAGTCTGTGCAGTTTCCTTGTTAACCTGCCTTAATTTTGAATTTAGAGTTAAGGGGGAAAATGATTTATGGATAAAAAGTCTTCAAAAGTGCTCTTGGAAGAAATTATAATGTGAAGTACATATTGCAATAAAGGCTGAAGATTTCTGTACCTAATGTGCTTTTTAAAATGCTTTTATCCTTTGAAAACAACCACACTTAGCATACTGTGTTCCCAGGTAGTTTGTTGCCTCTAGCTCAGTTAAGGTTGACCCCTATAGTATCAAGAGCTAGGAACTTGAAATAGATGTTTTCCTCAGTGAAAAGGAGAAGCAGAATGGAGTAGTGAGTTAAGTGTAGTATCAGGATTCAAACATGCAGTCCCTTCTAGAGGTCACTCCCTGACCTCTCTGTAGCCATCCATGTACATGGGATAAGGTTTACAGCTTATGTTTCTGTAGCACTTGTAAGGCCAATGACATTTTCCTCACAATAACCTTATTAAGGTAAATAGATAAAGTATTATCCTCATCTTACAGATAAGGGAGCTAAGGCTCAGAGTAGTTCAGTAACTTGGCCAAAGTCGGACAGCTAGTCAATATCCCAAGAGTCCAGATTCAAACCTAAGTATTCAGATTCCAAATTCAGTGTTCTCCTTGCCTTTCCTATGGACTGATTAGTTAATATTATGGATTCAGTCATATTTATTTGGTGCGTCTGTTTCCATAGTGCTGATTAATTATTTCACTCATTTGCACATCTGTGGAAAATAGTGAGGGGCAGTTGTTATTTCTTTGCAACACAGGGGACTCTCAGGGCAGGTATTTTGCACATCTCATACAGTGGCACTAATAAATCTTGGAAATTGGAAATTAGAGAAGTATCGTGGTACGTCTTTACTTTCCTCCCAGTGATCTAGATGAATTTTTGTGCTTTGACTATAGATGTGGCCAGCCAGGAGCAACAACAGTCTGCTCATCCCCCCAGCAGTGAGCAGGAAGAGAACTCAGAAGATGCTTCTATGGAAATAGAAGAACAACAAGAGGATCTCAAAACAGTAGATACACAGGAGTTAAAGGCAGATGAAGTCAAGTCTGGTGCCTTAGCAACCCAAGGTAAGCCCAACTCCTCTTCTGCCCCTTCTAAAATGTATTCTGCTGTGTATCTCATGTCTTTCCCAGTGATCACAAGACTTGGTGGTCTATAATTCTTCAGTGTATTACTGTTTTGGGTTTCAATTCTGTGTAAAATGTTAGGTTTCTTCCTAATTTGAGGAAGGAAAAAAAGCCACCTTTGAGTATAATGAAAATCTGACTTCTTACTGTGAAGGGGAAAACTTCCTGAAGCACTGAGTTAAAAGCTAAGGTTCCTGATTAGAAAGCCTTGGACCTGTTTATCTGTGGTGTCCTGCCAAAGTCATGGGGTTTATGTAGCTTGAGGAAGACACATGCAACAGTTTGATTCATTTGATCTAAAATAATATCCTTCCATATGGAACCTGAAGCAATTTGATAACGAAGTGCCCCCTTACTAAAGAGCCAGTGTTGTGCAAAATGCAGAACCAGCCTCTTGCTCCTTGAATAGGCAGAATCTTTCTTCGCTAAGACTCAGGACAGTAGTGGGAGCAACATCTTGGACAGAATGGAAGTGTTGCAGTTTAGGATACAGAAGAAAGTATTAGCCATAAAGACAAGGGGGCAAGCCCTCTTCTAAGAGTAGAAGAAATATAGGGACAGTATTATGTGGAGGTGAAGTTGGGGATATTTGAGTAAGGTTATACCAGTTGGTCTCAGACTCCTTTATAAAATAGGAGGTAAGGTATTCTAATGAAGGAATGCTGGAAGATGGGAGTCAGTAAATGGTGTTTTAAGAAGAAAGAAAAGATGGAATAACCACAGTGCTAAAGGAATAAACCAGGTTTAGATAGTAACATAGGATTTGATTAGTATGTTTTCATATAACAATAGGTGAGGATGAGACTGATATGGAGACCCAGCCAATCAGGTCAGAAGAAGACCAAGATCTGAGACCAGACAAATCACCTACCAAGGTGGAAAATGAAAAGCAAGAGAGAAGCAGAGAGTCAACCATTCATACAGCACCTCAGTACCTCACAGGTTTGACTTTCCAGGTATGGAAGTTCTTCGATAGATTTCTGATTTCAGAAGTTGCCAAAATGCTTTTTAAATGATTTTCAGATTCAGTCCAGTGAACATCAAGTGCCTACTATGTGTAAGACACTGGGAACACAAAGAAAAAATGTTCTCCAGGACATTGTCTTCAAGGAGCTTACCATCTCCTGGGAAGATATGATATATGCAAAGATAAGTAGATACAAGTAATTTAGGGAGGAAAAGAGCACTGACCACTGTAGGAATCATAAAGGTTTCTCTTGGTAGGTGGCATCTGAACTGAGGGATTTTAAGATGCCCAAGGTGGGGGGTGGCATTCTAGGCAGGAGGAGAGGACAGCCTTTGCAAAGGCATGGAGGTAGAAGTTGGAATGTGAAGTTCATGGAGCAGCAAGTAGTCCAGTTTGGCTGCAACATCCAGGGCAAGAAGAGAAGCAATGTGAGGTAAAGTTGGAGTGGTAGATTGGAAGCAGACTGTGGAAAGCTTGACATAAATGTCAGACCAGAGGAGTTTGTGATTTATCCCTAGTCAATTGAAAAACATTTAAGGTTTTTGAGATAGGAAATAACTTTGGTCAGGCCACTATTTTACAAATAGTAATTTGAAAGTTATGTGGAAAACATAAAAAGAGGGGAGAGACTGTAATTAGGAAAACCAAATGAAGAGTGGAAGCAACAGGTGATGAAGTTCTGAGTTAAGTAAAGGAGTGTCATATGAGTGTGGAGAACGGGATGGGAGAATTGTGGGGAGCAAAACTGACCTAGGTAAATGGGAGGATGAGGGGTAGGAGAGAAGGAAAGGAGATTGTGAATACTTTTCTGGACTTGTTGAGTTTTAAAAGCCATTGAAACATCCCTGCCTGTTCAACAGGCAGTTGGGGATGTAGAGAGATTCAGAATGGATATGAAGAGTCATCTGCATAGAAATAATTGAGCCTGTGTTGCCAAGATCATCAAGGGAGATTGAAGATAAAAGACCTAGGGACAGATTCTTGCAAAATATCCATTTTTAATGGTTGTGTGAGGGATGATGGTCTGGCAAACAAGAGTGAGAAAGGACAGTTATGTAGGTAGAAGGGGAAACTGATAGAGCAGTGTTATGGAAGCCAGGATAGAAGCGAGTAACGAAGAGGAGTTGGTGGTGGACAGTGTAAAACCTTGGAGCTAATTCAGTTAGAGTGAGATTTGAGGGAAGGCCTTTGGACAATGAAGTTAAGCGATTTGGGAAACTTGGAGAGAACACTTTCAGTTGAGCAGTAGAACTGATAGCAGTAAGGAAGAAGTCCAGGGAGATAGGAAGAGACTGAAGATGAGAGGGAATGGTTTTTTGAAGGTAGAGAGTCAGACACAACTAGAGAGGCTGGCTTTGGCACGGAGAGGGCTAGTTCTTTCTTCCTCAGAGACTGGAGCAAAAGAGGAGAGAATGAGACGTGATGTTGGACTTTTACAGTGTGTTAGGGAGAAGGGGAAACCACAGCAAATAATCTCTTTCTTCATTGTATTAAGAGGCAAAGATCTCTGCGGAGGAGGAAGAAAGAGATGGTATAGGGAGCTTAAGGAGAGGTGAGGTTTGGAAAAGCCATTGTGGAATGTGTGCTAAGGAATCCAATAGGGAGGAATAAAAGGACTGTCCAGCAGGGAGGGCTCAGTCAGTGGGCTGGTGACTTTGACCAGCACTGAGTGAAGAAGATATTTGGTGAGGAGAACCCAGAGTTAGGCTTTGGCAGGGCATCAAGAGTAATAGAATAAAGGGGCAGAGGATTCAAGGTTTGAATCCTCTGGTTGAACTGGTCAACTCATAGGATCAGGACTATGGAAAAAAGAAGAAAACAGTCAGATTGAGGGTGATGGACTGAGAGAAGAGAGAGGACTAGAGGGAGTGGACTGGAAATTACAGTGAAGATGTTTGGGGAAAAAGAGATGCGGTGAGAGGGGAAGAGCAAGAATATCAATGAGAAAACAATAATTTCAGGAATTTAAGATCATGGTGGACATAGTTTTGTGTAATGATGAGATCTAGGTTGTAGAGCATAGAAAAATTGAGGAGGCCAAAATGAGAGCCATTAATGTATATATTAAATTCCCTGAGAATGAGGGCAGGGATTGGGGTTGAGAGAGAATAAGACTGAGCCAGGTATTAAATTCCATGGGAACGAATGGCAAACATCAAGAGAACAGGTTTCACAGTGATTGTGGTAGAGTAGCAGGGACTATGCCCCTCCCTAGAGTGTTATAAGATATGAGGAGCAAGGAAGCAGTCAGCACTCTTTAGAATTTTCTGGAATATTTTAGATTTCTGGAATAATCCTTTCTTTATTCTTTTTTTAAAATAACGTTAAAGGTGATGCGCTCTTCAGATCATTCATGCCATCTATCTGAGAGTAGCAAAACAGGATTGTTACTTCTGTTCCTCATAGAACTAAACAGGGAAGCAGTCCTTACTTAGCCATGTTAGTGGCTGAGGTGGCTTTAAGCCCAATTTTACTGTTCTCATCACAGTTGTAGCTACTGATACGCTGTATAGTTAGCCAGTGCTGAGAGAAATCATTAACTTATAGCTAGTGAGTGTGCGTGCTGACATCTGTGACTTACATCCTATCTGCAGAAAAGCTCAGCTGCTGTTTTGTTTTTCTTTTTTATTTATAAATTTATATTCCCTTGCTGATCTCTGGCTATGTCTATAGGCTGAGACATGAAGCAAAAAAAGAAAGGTGGAGGACAGTGCTCAGAATGCTAAGATCTTGGGTTTGGAAGGTACTTTGGAGATCATTTAGCTCAAACTCACAGTGTCTTTTAATTATGAAGTTAAATTAAGTCTGTGGTATACAAGGTGACTTTCCTTTGGGAAAGACTGAGGAAGAGGTATCCATGACAGGAACAAAGAGCACAACCATTCCTGACTGGACTAATTTCTGGCTTTCTATTCTTAGCATGTTCTCAAAGATGTTGGGAAACTAAGGCAAGAGCTGGAAAGACAGCTAGAAGCATGGCAAAAGCAAGAGCCTGGACACCCAGATGAAGTGAGTGACCTTTTTAGATTGATTTTAGACAAGCATCAGGCTACTGACATGAAAAATCCTGAGATTTCAGAGGATCATTGATTTCAAGCTAGAAGGGTTTTTAGAAGTCATTTTACAGATGAATGATAGCATGAAAAGTATATGTTAAGCTCTTACTGTATGCCAGGCACTATACCAAGTGCTGGGACACAAGTAGAAAATCAAGAGAGTTCCTCCTTTCAAGAAGTTCACCTTTTAATTGAGGGACAGAACATGAAAAAGGGTTCCAATGCAAGATAGATGGCAAAGTCCAGGGATCCCCACAGTTCATCGGCCAAGGAGGCAGATTCTCCAGAGGTAGGGAGGGGATGCCCTGTGGCAGGGCACCCAGTAAGGACTAGGATCTTCCATCTTACTGGAAGGCTTCTTGTAGCCTGGACTTCTCTGCCCAGTGAGGGGATGCTATGTGTCACAGGTCACACAGCATGTAGTGCCAGAGCCCAGGTTGGAAACCATTTCTTCTGACTCTAAATCCAGAGATCTTTCCACTGTGCTGTATTCCATGAGTTCTTCTTTTAAAAAATCTCAACATAGATCAGTTATTTTAAAGACCCAGGAAATTTCATACCTCCAATAGGAAACAGTGATGGCATGGATAATTGAAACCTTAAAAGCTCCGTTTTACCCAATTATTTTAGCCTCTTTCCCCATTATACTTTTTATCTGAACTAAGAAATAGCAAAATTGATTTATTCAGGCTGCTTTGATTTCTCTTTCCTGTGATGGAAGCACTCATGAAACATATAGTGGTCAAAAGGCAGTGGTGCATTAATGAAGGGGGATTGAGGAGGATGTAAAAGCAGTCCGCCTACATGGGACACTCTTGATTAATCAAGGGAAGGTTACCTTTATTAATGACTTGTTGGAATCTTTTTTAAGTGTCTTCATTATAACCACATACATGCAAGTACTAATATACTCGGTCCATTATATTAGCAGAAAAAACATGTTGGTTGGGTGGCCAGAGGACTAATTCGTATGGTTAGTTCCCAGAGGTACTTGTATTTACTTGGCAGCTTCGCTTTTGGAAACATGCTCATGATGAAGTAATTGGCTCTTATTATCAGCACCCATCTACTAAAAAAAGGAATCTTTCATCTACAGCAGATGTTGCTGCATTTGTATATGTGAACAATCTAGTACCTCCTTGTGTGGAGTTTTTCCTTTCCTCAGTCAGAATTGCACGGTCACATATTCTTCATGGAATGTAGCGTTTGGAATGAGGAGAACAAGACAAAGTGATTGAGTAGCACAGAGCAAAAACTAATTAGAGATTGCTATGTAGGGCAGTCTTTGCAAAGCTTCTTTCCAAGTGCCATCATAATTTAATCTCAAGTAATGAGGGTTTCTCTATTCTTTGTCTCAGGAGAAGGCAGCAGCTGAGATGTGGCAGCAGTACCTTGTCCTGACTGCCCCTCTCTCACAGCAGCTCTGTGAGCAGCTTCGACTTATACTGGAACCCACCCAGGCAGCCAAGCTAAAGTAAGTGGGTTTTTTTTTTTCCAACTAATTGATTTAAAGTTCACTGAATACCTATGGTGTATAGGCAACTTGATGACTTGGGCAGTTATAGTCTATCCACATGCGTACTTACAAGTATAGCCTAGTTGTGGGGAAAGAATATACCATCATACTGCTGGCATTCTGAATTTCTTTTCATATGACTTGGAGTAAAGTTTATCATGTGGATTCCTTGTTATTTGTGCTAGGAATTTTGTTGGTATTCATGAAATTCATCCATTAGCCTCTATTCAAAAACATTAATTGATGCTTGCCATACTTCTTTTCGTGTAAGAGAGTTGTTATTTTTTGGTGTATCCAGAGTCATAGCCATGAAGGTCTGGATCCAGGAACAAGGGTCTTTGTTTTGGGTTGTTGTTGTTGTTGTTGTTGTTGTTGTTTTTTGTGTGGTGTTTTGTTGGGGGGGTTTTTTTGGTACAAGGGTCTTTTTTGGTTTTGGTTCTGCTTGTCATCTCTCCTCACCTATTCCCCTAAATCAAACTGAACCAAACAACTTATAGTTTATTTTTTTAAACTCTATTTTATGTAAAATTTTATTTTTATTTTTAAAAATTTGTTTTATGACTAACTGGACTATAACTACAATAACAATCTAGTGTACCCAGTCAGATTTTTATCTGTTGGTCAGCATCATCTGAATCCTTCAACCTAATCTGATGACACCTTTGATTGCTTCAAGTGTCTTTACTGTTGGGTTTGATTTGTAAGGTTACGTTAAGGTGGTTTTGTTATTTTAAGAAATACCAGTGCATAATTCTTCCCAGGAGTGATATAAAAGACTAAAAACTCACGTTGCAGGGAGGGGACTTGTATGACCACAAGAGTCTACCAACTTCACAGAAGAAGGGAAGCTTCTCATGGGAGAAAAATATTTTGTATCCCTTTACTCTCCCCCCAAAGTAACTTCCATTGAATAAGAGGTCCTAGGGACCTGGGCAAGGGAATGATGAGTGAGTGTTGGCACATTTTGATTCTTCCTAACCTGCGATGAGGACTGGAAAATATAAAGAAAAGTGTCATCATCTTTATTGTGGCCTTAATGTTCCTATTTTTGCTCCTGCTTATGATCACCTTTTTACAGTGATACTGTATCAAGTCAATAAAAATTTATTAGCCACTTAAAACAAAACAAAACAAAAAAGAAATACCAGTGCAGTGATGGACTACTGTAAGCTAAAATATTTATATAATTTTCCCCATAAATTCACAGAGGAGACTATCGAACAGGGAAACGATTGAACATGCGGAAAGTCATTCCATATATTGCTAGTCAGTTTCGGAAGGACAAAATTTGGCTTCGAAGGACCAAGCCCAGCAAACGCCAATATCAGATTTGCCTGGCCATTGATGATTCCTCTAGCATGGTAGACAACCACACCAAACAGGTAAAGAGGAAAGCCAGTAAGAGAATTTGCATGATGAGGAGTACATGGGTGATAATGCAGTCACCAAATTTTTTTCAATGTCTTTAGAGGTGGATGTGAATTGTTTACAGTACTAATCAGTTCATCAAAGGAGCTATAGTATAATTGAGACCCAGAATTTAAAGCATCTTCTGACTTAGAGTAGTAAGTTCTACTTGGAATTTTTTTTATAATTCACAGACAATTTTGAGATTATTGGAGTAATTTTGACAGTTAGCAATTTATCCAATAAATTTTAAACTAAACTGTGCTATTAATCACCTGTCTAGTCAGTTGAATCTGAACAGGTATCTTTGAAGCATGCTCGCAGCCCAGAAAGTTTTAAATGCTTCCACAGTGCACTTTTTTTGATCAGATTGGTAAAGGGTCACTATGCCAACCACCCCCCAAACGTCTGTGTTTCAGTGGAATTCTCTTAAGTAAACAGAAATGAAACTGGAGACCATTGTTCTAGCTCTGTTGCTCTAGAAAAATAATCATACTTGTATTGTAATAATTATGTTAGGTACTATAAAAACAAGTAACACTAAACATACAGACACATGTGCACTCTTTTATAAGAAAAGTTGACACTTGTCATCTTAGGCCTTTTGCAATAAAATCAATTGTTTAAACATCCCAAACTGAAATAGTTGAGTTGTTAGAATTTCAACCAATGTTGATGAAAAAATTGCAGTACAACACTGCAAAGGTATGTTTCTGTATTTTATTTTTTTTTAGCCGTACTTGATTCTTAAATCGGCTTTGATTAGGGCCTGCCTATACAAAAGATCATTTTCCTCTGTAGTCAAAAATTGAACATATTTTTTGGGTTACCTATTTGGAGATTATATCTTAGCTGAGTGCTAATGTAGAGACTTGAGCGATGTAGACCTGAGTTAAAATCCAGCCTCAGACATTAGGTGTACTTCTTAGCACTGTGTGTAACCCTGGGCAAGTCACTTAATCTCTATTTGCCTCAGTTCATTCAATTGTAAAAATGGGTTAATAATAGCACCTACCTCTTAGGGTTATTGTGAGGATCAAATGAGATAATGTTTGTAAAGCACTTAACAGTGCCTGGCACATAATAGACACTTAGTAAATGCTTGCTTCCTTCCTTCAACTCCTATATTTTTTTACAGCTTGCATATGAGTCGTTGGCAGTGATTGGAAATGCGCTGGCCCTTTTGGAAGTGGGTCAGATTGCTGTATACAGGTAAGGATGCTGTTTCTTTCTAGGAAGGAAAAAAGCCAGACAAATTGAGGTTTGGTTATTTAGATCATATACCCAAAATATGTCCGTGTATTTTTTTTTCCCTAAGCTTTGGGGAAACTGTTCAGCTGCTGCATCCATTCCATGAACAGTTTAATGATCAGTCAGGAACCCGGATACTGCAACTCTGTAAATTCCAGCAAAAGAAAACTAAGATTGCTCAGGTATGAAGGAAGAGCATAAATATTATTTGGGCTAAATGGTCTTTTGTAGTTATTTTCTTTCAGTTTTTAATTTGTCTCTTATTTTTATGTCATTCTTATTTCTGAATATCCTCCCTCTTACCTTTAACCTTACATATCAAGCCATCCCTTGTAACAAAGAATAAAAAAGAGGAAGGAAAGCAGTTCAGTAAAAGCAAACAGCATCAGCCAAGTTTCACAGCACATGCACCATTTTCCACCCATAGTCTAACACCTCTTTTTTTCAAATCAACTATTTTCAAAGTAATGTAGGATAGGCAAGACTACTGTGAATTGTAGAAAGATTCCCAAGCCTTAGCTAGTGCCCCCTGTATTTTAATTGACATTCAAAATAAAATTCTATTACAGAAAAAAAAAATGTGGACATTTCCCTGGAGTCAAAACAGGATTTCTGAGTTCTCTAAATATCCCTTGGATTAATTTACCTATAATTACAATTCTGTGCCTACATATTTCTTTCCCCAAAATGTTTTGCCCTTCTGAATAACTCACAGTTCTTTGTGGAGAGAGGTAGAGGAAGGAGGAGGGGTGATAAATCTGCTGGACTGAATCAAGTGGCACCTGCAAACATTGGGTTATAGAACTGGTTCTAGACATGGGTCTGGAACTTTTTTTTTGATGTGCCATGGCCACTTTTATCTTGAGAACTTTGGAGTATTTTATAAAGAGAATTATCTGTTCCTAATGACTCTGTCAGATGGGATGAGGATAAAGTATCATTACAATTTAGGGTTTTGGAGAGACAAAGTCCACGGGTCTTTTGCCATTTTCTAAGTCAATCCAGCAGTTGTTGTGAAGTATACTGTTCTTTAAACATCCCAAACTGTCTTTAGACTTTAAAGTTTCTCTGTTATTGCTGTTGGGTATTTTTTTTTTGTTGGCTTATCCAAATTCACTGTTCCTTTTGGAAATTATGGGGGAGCATATCCCCCATACATTACACTTGGGCTATCCTTTACAGAACCCCATGCATTATTTCTTAGCATTTATCTTGGCCACGCTTGGGAAATTCATTATTCCAGTGATGCCATGATGCAGCTTCTGAAGCTTTCTAGCCTTGACAGAGTGGAAGGATTCTGTTTCATCATCTATAGTCAAGAAAACCCACCTTAGGGGATAAAGTCTTCTGTGTACATTAGGGCAAGAAATGACGAAGAGTTTTTTGCTTTTTTTTTCTTTTTCCTATTCACTCAGTTTTTAGAATCATCAGCAAGCATGTTCACTGCCGCACAGCAGCTCTCTCAAAATATCAGTCCAGGTGAGCCCAGTTCTGTCCTTTTTGGTAGTAAACTGGTTACTCTCTTGTTCCACATTTTCATCCTATTTACCATACAACATGCAAACCTGTCACTTCATCTGAATGTCTGTACTTCTGGAAACCTTTCATTAAAAAGTACTCAAGTGGGTGGGTTGGTGGTTTCAGACAAAGATGGAAATTCCTGGGCACCGAGTCAAATTTCCATAATAATGGAGCAATACTAGTGAGTCTAATCTGTAATCAACTCTGCCTCACCTCCTGGTTTTAAAATACAAAGATACATAAACACATGTGCTCGTCCCCACTGTTGGTAGCCTGGGAGCCCAGGACTACCAACTGGTAGGTAGGTAGAGACTGTGAGGAACTTCCCTGCAAATAAAGCTCCAAGGTTTCTCATCTGTTTCACAAGGCTTATACCTTTTCTATTCTAGTACTTCATTTTTGGAATTGTTCTCCTTAATTGTAATAATATTGGCACAGTTTCTAAACGTTGCCAGATTTTTTTCCTAACATGGGTAATTGAGTTATTAAAAATGATTTATTTTGTTCCTTCTGTGCAATTTCTAATACCTAGAAACAGCACAGCTGCTTCTCATAGTCTCTGATGGCCGAGGCCTTTTCTTGGAGGGTAAAGACCGAGTCACAGCAGCAATTCAGACTGCCCGCAGCACAAACATTTTTGTCATCTTTGTCGTATTGGATAATCCCAATTCTCGGGTAAGTGGATGCTAAACAGAAAGTGTATGTTTGACAGATTTTTCCTGTGACTTTTCTATCAGAAATATGGTACATGTTGATCCTTGTAAAGTGAATTTTGATTTTATACCTTCAAGTAAATCTGACAGCTATTTATATCGTATGCTAGATTGGAAGACTAAAGTGAAACAAAGGAACTTACTTTAAACTTTAGCCTAGTTGTTTTTTTTGGCTAGGCAGTGGGATTAAGTGACTTGCCCAGAGTCACACAGCTAGTAAGTGTTATGTGTCCGAGGCCAGATTTGAACTCAGGTCCTCCTGAATCCAGGGCTGGTGCTCTATCCACTGTGCCAGCTAGCTACCCCTTAACTCTAGTTTCTTGAAGATGAGTTTAAACACACTTGAAAATGTTCGTTATCCCTTTCCTCATTTACTAGCATTAATACCAATGATGATTTATCTAATGGCAATGAGCATCCAATTCCCAAAGTATGATTTGTTTCAAGCAGTGTGCATGAATTGTGCTAAAATGTGTGGCTGGGAATTTTTTGGGGGTTAAAGTAATACATTTTCAGAAAATTAAGAATTTAAAATGACTTTGCCATGAAGTAGGGTGTTTCTCCTTCACTTTAGTGCTTCATTAACTAGAAGATTTTTTTATATTCATTCAGTCATCATTCAGCACATATATTAATTGCCTGATGTGCTGAGAGCTTCTATACCAAGCCTTTGCTAAGATAAAATATTTATTTTTTTTTGAGATGTGAAGTTTAAATAACATGCAGATCCTGCCTTCCTGGAAAGTCATCAAGGGGGCAAATAGGACTAACCTTAGTGTAAGGAGTAAGGGTCTCTACTTTTGTGACTAGATGGAAAATCAAAAGTTCGCTGTGGCGTCAGGGGAACACAGGTAACTCTTAATAAAATACATGATATAGTCGTAAGTTAGAGAGGTACGGAATGATAGCTCTGAAACTGGGAGGAGGAAACTATTCCCAGGGACATGGTCAGAGAATGCTTCATTTAGGAAGTGACAGTTGAAATAGACTTTAAAGACAAGCAGGAATTGACCAGGTGAAGAGTGTCAAGAAAGAAATTCCAAGCATAGTGAACTGTATGAACAAAGACAGGAAGCCAGGAGCATACAGAGCATGTTTGGCAGAGAGTAGTTCAGTTTGGCTAGACCATAGATATGAAGCAGGAAGTAGTAGTAGTAGTAGTAGTGGTAGTGGTAGTGGTAGTGGTAGTGGTAGTGGTAGTGGTAGTGGTAGTGGTAGTGGTAGTGGTAGTGGTAGTGGTAGTGGTAGTGGTAGTAGTGGTAGTGGTAGTGGTGGTAGTAGTGGTAGTGGTAGTGGTGGTAGTAGTGGTAGTGGTAGTGGTAGTAGTAGTGGTAGTAGTAGTGGTAGTAGTAGTGGTAGTAGTAGTAGTAGTAGTAGTAGTAGTAGTAGTAGTAGTAGTAGTAGTAGTAGTAGTAGGTGGTGGTGGTGGTAGTAGGTGGTAGTAGAAGAAAAAGACTGAAAGGTAGATTGCTCCCAGATTGTGGAGGCTTTTGAAGGCCAGATAGAATTGTAATTTTACTCTTGTAGGCAGTAGGGGCCCTTGAAGATACTTGAGCAGAAAGGAGAGACAAGGTGAGATAAGTCTAATGTTAGTATGATGGATTAGAGGTAGGAGTAAATTTGGAAGATCAATTAGAAGGTGGCAGTAATAATCCAGAAATGCTTCTATAAAGTCCTGTTCTATGAATCTAGAGTGGTAGTATTGGGAGAAAGTAGGGGTGCTGTGGAGTTGGTGATAATTTGCAGGTGGAGTAAAGAGTCAAGGATGACACCAGCCTTTTCAACATGGAAACTGGGTTAATGGTGGGAGTAGGATCAGGGGAGAGGATAATAATATATATTTCGGATATGTTATTTGAGGCAGAAATGGGACATTTAAGTAGAGGTGTCCTGTAAATAGCTGAAAATGAAGAC
Organism: Phascolarctos cinereus; assembly: GCF_003287225.1. Classification (NCBI taxonomy): domain Eukaryota; kingdom Metazoa; phylum Chordata; class Mammalia; order Diprotodontia; family Phascolarctidae; genus Phascolarctos; species Phascolarctos cinereus. The sequence continues at coordinate 175,812,000 of NW_027555958.1, forward strand.
CTAGGGTTTAGAAGAGAGGTGTTGGTCTTGGAGAAAGATGTTTGGAGTATCATCTTCATAGTTTGTAGTGGAAATGAATGGGGTTAAATTAGGCTGCCAAAACAGAGAATGAGTAAAGAAGAGAGACCAAATATGGAATCTTGGGGAATATCCACTTTCACCAGCAAAGGATTGGTTTTGTTTTTAAAGCATTTATTAACTGCTTACGATGTATGGAGCACTATTCTAAGCACTAGAAATACAAATAAAAACACAGTCCTTGCTCTCAAGAAGCTTACTATTTCATGGATAAGGACAGTATATAAAAGAATGTAAGCTCCTGCTGAGGTGGCAGCAGGATGTGGAGAAAAAAAAATCCACATTCTGAAGTGAAGCCTGGAGAGGAAGGAAGGAGTGAACATTGCTGGCCTGGGTGCTTCCTTAAAGTGGATGTGCCAAGGGAACTGGCCAGTGGGGGAGGGAGGTCGTCACAGGTGGAGGGATCTTTTAAGGTGAGAAAGCCTTTAGGGAGGGCTTTCTTAGGTGAGTGATGGAGAAAGTCCAGAGTCAGGGGCAGAACCCAGAGAGCATTGAAAGAGTAGATGATTCAGGAATTAGAAGAGAACCGTGAAAGTGTAGTTACTATCTCTAGACACCAAGTGAGCATGGAGTTAATCATCAGCAGGTGGGGTTTTTCCATACTTTGTAGAGATCAAGGGAGGGTGAGGACTGGGAAAAAACCATTAAATTTAGTAATTAGCCAGTCATTGCTGGCCATTGTGAAGTGTTGGGTATAATTTTTTTCCAGAAGTTCAGCAGCTATGGGGAGAAGCTGGTGGGAGAATAGTTAGATTTTTTAGAGGCTTTTTCTGAGGCTTTTTTAGAATATCAGAGACCTAAACATGTAAGTAGATGGAAAGGAAGATAGTGAAGATGCATGAGATGGAGGGGTTGACTGCAGAAGATGAGACAGAATGGGATCCAGAGTATAGGACCAGAAGGAAATGTCAGAATGAACAATGGTGTTGATACATTTTGAGCAGTAGAAGACTCTAGTTGACATCAGATAGATGGTCTCTGTCTTCTCAGTGAAAAGGGAAACAAACCATTTGCTATTTCAGTGTTTTCAGAGAAAAGAAAATATTTGAAATAGTTGATTGGGGACAGAGTCAATAAGTAGGGTAAAAGTATCATTGAGCCATTGTGAGAACCTAGCTGAATTTATTCATCATAAATTTATACGGTCTGAAAACATGTTAATTTTAATGACTCTAACAGGATTCCTGCAGGAGTTAGAGAAATTGTATGAAATAGGGGTTACCCATCCATGTGATACAGATTAGTAGGTTTAGAATGGTTGAGTGTTAGGGAGTGAAGGGTCCTAAAGTTCTTAGAGATCTGCCTTCTCCTCAATAAGAAATGATTATTTAATAGAAATAAGGGCCACTTTACTATCCAGGAATTTAGTTTGGGAAATTCTAAAGTTCTCAAATCAAGAGCCAGTTGTGACTGATCAAACTTGAATGATCCAGCCTTCAGTGCTGAGTGTTTTCTTCCTATGATGTATCAATCCTTGACGACATGGTATTATTCTCCCTTGTATTAGCAGTTTTAAAGCTCATTTTGTGTCTGTTCTCAGAAAAGCAAGGAAATACATCAAATATGCCTCACATCATTCATATTTTTTTTCTTTCTGTTCATATTGGCAGGATTCCATCTTGGACATTAAAGTTCCAATATTCAAAGGACCAGGAGAATTGCCGGAAATTCACTCTTACATAGAGGAGTTCCCTTTCCCCTTCTATCTTATCCTTCGAGATGTGAATACACTTCCTGAGACACTTGGCGATGCCCTCAGGCAGTGGTTTGAGCTGGTGACAGCTTCTGATGGGCCCTAAAACTTGACAGCAGAGCCTGAAGCCAGCTCTTCATTTGTAGCATGGTTAGAACAGTATTCCTTATCACCAGATGCTCCCAGTTGGACAGCTCTTTCTCAAGCTGAAGAGGTTTCAGATGTGTGACATTCTTAGATCCTTGTTCTTAAGGGAATCCAGAGCTTATTTACAAGATGTCACAGTTTTGGCTACAGTGCTTAAAATAGTCAGTATTTACCTTTTAATTTAATAACACTACATCACAATTTAAGGACTTCTCTCTGGGAATGGTACTCATGAGCCTAGGGAGAAAATGTAGTTAGGGCATTGGTAGAAACATTGTTTTCAGTATAGCCTCACCTGTGAATTCTTAGAGGAGTTCCATCATGTTCACATACCTGCCCAGGAATCATTATTGCCCATGAGGACCTCATATCATTGTCCCAAAGCTCTTGCACCATCCATTTTCTCAGGCATCCCTACTCTTCTCTGCTGAAAACAAGCTTGGAGGATTTTCTGGGGAAGGAGTACTGGCAGCAGCCTTGGAGAGCAGCTGTTAGTGATGTACAGGAGGGGTTGAGTGTAGACAGGAGAGCTAATCAGCTTCTCCCCAGTAGCAGGAAGAAGAGTAGCTGTCTTTTCCATCTTTCCCTTGTTGCAGCTTTGCCTTAATAAGCCTGCGTCATGCATTCACCAATCCTAAGTGACTGAGACAACTGATTTAGGCTGGTGGGTTTTGAGTATAAGAGACCATTTTTTATCAGGATTAGTGTGAAGGGAATGAACTGTCCTGGAAGGGAGATGCCATGTGCTTCCTGTGTTTTTGTATCTTATCTAAGTGCTGTGGATTCTAGTTAACTTTCACTGCAGTTTTTAGGCCTTGTGGAAATGGGTTTTTGTGTCCCATCTTTGCTGCTTCCTCCCATTTGCTACTGTAAGCTACTATGCAATGATGAAAAGGTTATTTTTGCCTGTTGCTTTATTTTTTTTCCAATATCTCAGTGCCACTGTTTACCGCCATTGTTGTAGTAATTTATTTCTTTAGCTGATATTTTTCTTAACTGTTGGGGAGGAGGATGTGATAGGAAAAGCAGTTCCTCATACTACTTTTGAGCAGTGAGGAACTAGGCTTATTTCTAGGAAGGAAATGCTGTGTTTGGGAAATACTGAGCAGCTGAATTTATTTTTGCAGTCAAAACATGTTCATGATTCTTGGGAGGGTTTCTATTCAGCCAAAAAAACAGTACTTGAATACTTGAAATTGTGTTCTTTGTTCTATTTAATAACAATTTTTACATGTTGCTGGTGTCTGATGTCAAAAAGATATTTTGTAGTAAACATGCCATGATATGAATATCCTTATGTATGTATTTGACACTGTGAAGTTTGCCACTTGTCTGAGGTGGTCATTAAAGACAGATTATTTGTTGGTTAACCAAGTGTCTTAAAGCATGTATATGATTTTATTTCTTTGCAAAAGCTATGCAGCTTCTATTCTTGGAAAATAAAAAGATGTATTACTGTTGTATGTAATTCATAGCCATTTTTAATGGAAGTAGGTATGGTAGGCTGAAATCTAAGTCGGGTCACCCACTGAGAAGTATTCTGAGAATTAGCAAGTGAAAATGGCTGACATTTATATAAGCTTTCATTTTATATACATTGTCTCATTTGAGCACTTTACATACATTATATAATTTAAGCCTCACAACGCTGTGAAGTAGGTATTAAAAATCCTCATTTTACAACTGAGGAAACCAAGGCTTAAGTGACTTGGCAGTGGTCACATAGTAAATGTTAGATGTAGGATTTGAAATTTACAGTTGTGCTGGATCACAGTAGCAAAATGATGGTTTAGGAGGAAGTTACTTCCCAGGAAAAGTTTGAGAGAATTAGCGTGATTTACAACTATAACATGAGTCACCAGTAAAGGAGCTAGCAAGCATAGAATTTTCCAGGAGAATCAGTTGTTTACAGACAAATCCCTACTGGATAGATTCTTAGCTTATGAACTATATAAGCCTGGGCTGTTCCACACCCAATTTTTTCCTTAAAGAAGATGGCTGGAAGGCTATAATCTGATAATGTTGGAATCTAGTCAGACCCCTTCATGAAATATGGATCATCTCTATAACATGACCAACAAGTGATTATTCAGGAAGACTGCTGGAAGACTTAAAATGATAAGAGAATTTTCCATCCCCTGAGTCATAGCTAATTCCACTTTGGGAGAGTTCTAATTCTGATGTTTTCTTTTATTGAACTGTAATCCATCTTCCTCTAATTCTACCTGTTGGTCTTTATTTCTGCCCTCTGTGGCCAAATGGAGTAAGTCATCTCAATTTCTACATGATACCCCTACAAAGATTTGATCACAGTAATTGTGTGTCATTTCCCTTCCCTGCCTCACTCATTCTTCTTCAAACTAAATATCCCAGAAGTCTTAAGCTGGTATTCATATGACAGTTTCCAGTTGCCCTTACAGTTGGCCTTCTGGATGTAGCTTGTTGATGACCTTCTTCTAAAATATGGTTCTCTAGAACTAGACATGGGTACTCACTCAGATGAGGTTTGAACAAGGCAGGAGTACAACAGAACTACCATCTTCCTTGTTTTGGATTCTATACTTCTAATATAAGCTCAAGTCAAATTCATTTTCTGGTTGCAATTTTATATGGTTGATTCATATTAAACATACAGGCCACAAAAAAACCCACAGGTTTTTTGTCATCACGTGGTACTGTTAGACACATCTCTCTAAGCCTGTATTTGTGCAATTTATCTTAGAAACCCAAGGAGTAAGACAATATTTCGTACTTTTTAAGTTAAATCTCATCTTACTAGATTTGGCCCATTGTTTTAGCCTATTAACCTTTATACTAGTTTTACCATTCTGTATATTAATTGACAAAGTGTCTCATGCTATCTTTGGGGACAAGATGAGAAATGTACATTTAAAGGGATGTACATTTAAATGACAGCACAAAGGGTGGATACAAATGGGTCAGTGTTGACTTGGGAATTCTCTAGTGGAGTGCCCTAGTGATCTGTTCTTGGTTCTGTGCTATTTGATGTTTTTATCGAAGTCTTGGATGAAGGCATATGTGGCATGCTAATCAAACCTGCTGATATGTAAAATCCAGGAAAATTAAGTCAGGATCCAAGAACATTTTTATTAGAATTTATTAGAATTCAATTCAACAAATATTGCTAGGGATGCAAAAAAAAAAATACCCTCCATTATTTTGCCTTCTCTGAGGAGTTTCAGCATGAATGCAAATAAGCAAATACCAACTAATTGCAAGAGGGAGTGTGCTAATAACGGGGAGTTAGGAGGTGGAACCTGAAACCTGAAGTCAAACCCTGTCTCTAGCAAGTACTTTACATCTGTGTGACCTTAAGCAAAATCACTTAAAATTTCTCAAAAGGTTCAGTTTCCTGATGTATGAAATGCAAATGATATTGGCACTACCTCTCAGCATTGGTGTGAGGAAAGGGCTTTGTAAAACTTAAGGTGCTAAGTAATGTGTAATTTATTCTATCCATTCTAAAATAGTCAGGTCAGAGGCAACCTCTGAGGAATCTTCCCTGATCCTATTGCTCCATCTCTCCCCACTCCAGCTGAAAATCATCTCTGTGAACTGCTTTTAAAAATGATAATAGCAGCTAACATTTATATAGTGCTATGTGCTAAGCACTTTATTTACAATTATCTCATTTGATCCTCACAACAATCATGGGATGTATTATGAACCCCATTTTACAGATGAGGAAACTGCAGCAAACAGGTTAAGTGACTTGCCCAGGATCACACATCTAAGAAGTGTCTGAGGTGAAATTTGAACTTGAGACTTCCTGACTCCAGGTACAGCTCTTCATATGTGGTGCTACCCAGTTACCAGTATAGCATGTAGTTACTGCATTTTAGTATATTTCTGTACCTTCCCTACTAAGTTCTATGTATCTTTCAATGTCGCTTCCAGTAAGTGAGGGAATAGAGCAAGTCATACTAATCTTAGTGTACTTTACATGAGAGTGTCTTTATAATCACTTCTGGCCTCCATATGAATGCTTGCCTTGTATCAGTTCTCTGTGAAAGTCTTTTAAGCAAATATACCTTTGGCATTTGAACAGTGTGGCCGGCCCATTGGGGTTGCACTCTGCAGTAGTTTGAATGTTTGGCAGTTCAGCTCAAGAAAGAACCTCAGTGTCTGGTACCTTATCTTGCTGGGTGATATTCAGAACCTTCCTAAGACAATTGGAAGTCATTCAGTTTCCTGGCCTGGTGCTGGTATACTGTCCAGGTTTCACAGGCATACAGCGATGAGGTCAGCACAATGGCTCTGTAGACCTTCAGTTTGGTAGGCAGTCTAATATCTCTTCTTTCCCACACTTTCTTTTGGAGCTTCCCAAACAGTGAACTAGCTCTGGCAACTGGTGTCAAACTCATCATCTATGTGTACATCCCCAGAAAGTATATTGTCAAGATAAGTGAACTTATCTACAGCATTCAAAATTTCGCCAAGCAGCAGAGAACTGAGCCATGTTTTGTTGCATCTCAACTTCAGAGGCTGTATTGAGTACAAATCATCTTTGAAGAAGACACACAACAACTCTCCACTTCCGTCTTGGCTTGTAGCCTTTTCAAGTTAAATAATTTACTGTCAGTGCAGTAGCTGATCTTGATGTTGTTTTCGCGCTTGGTGAAGGCCTCCGACAACATCACAGAAAATGTCATGCATGGGAACAAGCACACAGCTCTGATTCATTCCATTTGTGACCAGGAAAGTGAGAGAGCTTTGTCCATTATCCAGAACCCAAGCAAGTATGTTGTCATGAAACTGATGTATGATACTGGTGAACTCCAGGCAACCGAATCTTGCCCTAATTTTCCACAAGCCCTGACAACTGACAGTATCAAAGACCTTTATTAGATTGACAGATTGTTGTGTACAGGCCACTATTCTGCTCCCGGAGTTGTTGAGCAACAAACACCATTTCAGCTCTTTCTGAAGCCACTTTGGCTCTCAGGTAGATGACCATCTTCTAGGTGAAGGATCAATTAATAAGCACTTACTAAGTATTGACCTACTGGATGTCAGGTACTATACGAAGCATTAGATTTAGAGACCCAAATGAACCGACTTTCAGTGAACTTACATTCTATCAGAGGACACAGCCTATGCAAAATACCTACAAAGTAATTGCAAGGTAATTTCTGGAGGAAGTGGTAGCTGGGGGTTGGAGTATTATGGCTGAAAAGGCCTCGTGTAGAGGTGGTACTTAGGAACTGGGCTTTGAAGGAAGCTAGGGATTCTAAGCAGTGCATTCCAGACATGATAGGAGGGGAGGGGCACAGCAAGTGCAGTCACAGGAACAATAGATGGAGTACTATGTACAATTTAGGAGTAGTGGAGTATCCTATATATTAAGGAGGCCAATTTGACAAACTAAGGAGTATGAGGTGGAATAATGGTTTCAATGATATTTGTACAGTATTTGATTTCAGAAGCAGTAGGGAGCCAATGGAGCTCCTTGAGCAGGGGAATGAAATGCTTGGACTTGGACTTCAGGAGAATCACTGGCTGTGTGTGGAACATGGATCAGAGAGAAGCTTGAAGCAGGAAGATTCAGACAATATGTTGCAAGTCTAGGTGAGAATCGGTGACTAAATCGAATATTAAGTACCCCAATGTTGCTCCATATACTGTGCTAGGCTCTAGGGATGCAGATACAAAGAATGAAACTCCCCACAACAGTGAGCTTACATTCTAATGGGGAAGACAAGTGCATATAAAAATACATGCAGTGATGAGGGCCAGAATTAGGGTGGTGGCTGTATGAGTAGAGAGATGTATTTGAGAGATGTTGTGAGGTAGAAGCAAAAGTTAGCCAATGACTGGATGTGATGTGAACGAGAGGAGATGATGACTCAGAAAGATGTAAATTTGGATGACTGGGAAAATGGTTTTCTTGATAGAAATAAGGAAGTTTGGAAGAGGAGTGGATGGGGAGAGGGGAGTAGATAATGAATTCTGGTTTGAACATGGTTGACTTTGAGATCTTTACAGGATATTCTGTTTGAAATGTCTAACAGGCACTTGGTGATGTCATACTGAAGATTGGGAGGGGAGCTGAAGTATACCACTCAACAAATATTTACCATTTACTGAGTACCTAGCACTGTGTTAAGTGCTGGGAATGCAAAGAGAAGCAGAAAGCCCCTGCTGTTAAGAAGCTTACATTCTAACATATGAAGAAAACACAAAAGGAAGTTGAAAAACAAAGGGGGAGGAAACAGGAAGAGAAGGTACCCGCATAAGGGCTAAGTGAAAGACATCTGAAAAGCAAGAAGCAGATCCCTGAGAGGAATGAATGAGTGAACATGACTTGACATGTATGTTCTGACCAAAGAGGGAGGAGCTCCGGAATAGTGGAAAAGTCTTTCAGAGTGAAAAGACCACACAGGGACTTAGGAATATATAGATCTGTAAAAGGATGATCACTGAACCCACAGGAATTAATGAAGTGTGAAGAGAGAAAGAACCTACCATAGAGCTTTGGGATAAGTGAATGATGAGCCAGCAAAGGAGACTGAAGAGAAGTTATACAAGTAGGAGAGAGCCAAGAGAGCAGTGACAGGAACCTAGAAAGGTCAGAATATCCAAGACAGTGTAGTCAGCAGTGTCAAACAAAAATCAAGAAGCGTGAGCGAAGGTCATAGTATTTGGCAACAGCAATCATTGGTAACTTTGGAGAGCAACTTTCAGTTGAGTGGAGTCTGAAGCTCAATTGCAAAGAGTTGAGAAGTGGAGGCAACAAGTATAGACAGCTTTTTTCTTTAAGAGTTTGTGAGAAGAAAAAGAGAAAAAATAGATAGCTTGAGGAATGGCAGGGTTCTTTGGAAGGTTTTTTAAGGATGCAGGAGACCTCATTTTGTATGTGAGTGGCAGTGAATGAGGCTGTAGATAAGATTGAAGATTGGAGAAGGGATGAGATTGTGGACTCACAATCTGCTGGAGAAGACTAGAGGGGATGTGAGCAAGAAAATAAAATAGGAGTTGTCTGTATACCCAATGCATCACAACCCATTCACCATGAGCTTCCTGTTCCTCATTCTCCATCTCAGAACTCCTTAACATCCTCTTCTTTCCCCTCCAGTCTGTGCTGAAAATTGCCAAGGCTAATTTCACTCATGTCAAAAGTTCCCACTGAGGAAATCTCTCTGGCCTCTGTTTAGTTTTTAAATCCATACACACCCTGACCCTAAACTATCTTTCTAGAATGGACATCATCATGACCCTTCCTGTATTCTGTGATTGAGGCAAACGTTGTTCCCCAAACAGGACCCTCCTCTGTGCCTTTTGGAGGATCCATCCCACATACCTATAACGCACTCCTTTATAAGGGTCCTTTTTTTTTTAAATCTTCAAACACCATCTTCATGAAAACTTTCCAGATTCCCCTGTGTGCTACAGCTACCCAAAAATAACACTCAGAAATTTTCTAGGTATAAAGTGAAAGATTTATTACATTCTCACAAGAAGCAGGTGTCTGCTTCATCTGGCAGTCTGAGCGAAGTGAGGCAAGGCACAAAGGCCAGGACAAAGGTTATATAGCCCTAACACAGATACCCACCCACCACTGGCTTTGAATTCCCATTGGACAGGAATTTCAGCCTTACAATCTAAAACGTGAAAATCTACCCCAGAAACAAGGAATCTCATTATTGCTAATCCTAGCTATTTTATCCTTTTTAGTAATTAGCCATTACCTAATGCTGATGTAACCAGGAACCTGAAACTTAGGCCTATTCAGGCTAGTGTAACTAACCTTGACTTTGTAACAGTCTAAGAAATTGCTACACTCAGTCCATCTGAGAGATCTCACATTGTTGACATTGTTTCACTCAGTTAAAAAAACCAGAGTCTTGACAAAAGTTTGCAAAAGGAGAGATCTCTCCATTGACTTTCTCTAGAAAATACACCCCCATGCTGCCTCAGCTGCCCCTAGAGTTCGAGAGCTCTTTGTTCAAGGCAAGACTACATAGACCCCAACGTAGCAGCCCACCCCCTAACCCCCTTCTCGTCAGCTCATTGACTGAGCCTCAGGTATGCAATCTATTCGTGTAAACTACCCCAGCAACAGAGAGAGAGGTATAGAAATTATGTTAGCACTTCCCCTTTTCAGGGCCTCACAGTTTCAGCAGTCTTTTTCTCAAGGTCATATAACTAGCTAGAGGGCGAGATAGCTAGGATGCTCCCATGTCTCAGGAATTTCTGCTAACACTATCCAAGAGCAGGAGAGGGAGAAAGGCTAGGGGTGGGGGTCTTGCATTCTGAGAGGTCTTCACTTAGTGTTGGTACACATGTACCACTCAAAAGCAACAATACCAGAACCATTAACAAGAACCAATGACCCTTTGAGGAGGCTTCACTTCTGAGAGATCATGTCTCACACCCCGAACCTTGGTAGCTCACTTCCTTCCAAACAATCTTGTATTTAACTGTATTTATTCACTTTATATTTATGCTATATGTTTCTTGTCTTCTCCATTAAAATATAAGCTCATCGCCAGTAGAGGTTTGTTTTGTACAAGAGCTCAGAGTAGGCTATTAATACTTGATTCTTTGCAACTTAGGGGCAGTTCTTAACCTTTATATGTGTGTTCCAGACCCCTTTAGGCAAACGGGTGAAGCCTATGGACTACTCAGAAAAATGTTGGTTTTAATCAACTTATAAAATAAAATGCTAAATTTCAATTAGAGGTCAGTGAAAATAAAGATGTAATTTGAAAAAAAAAATTATATTCAAGTTCAAGGACCCTTGACTTGCGTGGAGTCACTAAAAGATTCATAAAGGGTCACAGTCACGAGGGGACTAGAGCCTGGCTTTTTGCCTTCCACCCACATCGAAGTCGATGGCTTGTGGACCGGGGCCTTGAATGAGAATTTTCTAAGTTAGAACCCCCGCGGGGTTCCAGAACGAGGCTCGCCCCGCCCACTGTCTCTGCCCCCATCACTCCGTCGCGGCCTACGACCCTACACCAGTCCCTCCCTTTCCTCCCCCCCCCGGCCCTTCCCCTTCCCTCTCCCCGACCCCTCCAGTCTTTCCCCTTCCTCCCAGTCCCTCTCCTCCTCGCCTCCCCTTTTCTCTCAGCTCCTCGCTTCCCGCCTCGTTTGGCTTCCGCCCCCCTACCCCACCAACTTCCTCCTCCTCCTCCTCCTTTTCTCCCCCTCCCCCCGCCTGCTGTTCCTGCGTCCCTCGCGAGAGCCTAACCGTCAGCTAAACCGCGCTTCCGCTCCTGCGCACTATCACCGAGGCACCTGGGAAAGGCGGTTGAGGGAGTTCAAGTCCGGCTCTCGGGCTCGTCATGTCCTCTAATCTCCTGCCCCCTGTAGCGCTAACCCTCAAACAGGTACCCGCGGGGCCCCTGCGCCCCGACCCCAGCCGCTGCTTGTGGTCTGCCCTCCCCTCGCTTCCCCTCTCTTTTGGTTGTTCCTCTGTGCAGCGCGTACCTCCGTCGGGCCAGTGCTCGGTTCTGGCGGCAGGGGGCGTGTGTGCTCGTGTCCGTGCTTGTGCTGGCCTCGGAGCCCTAGAACAGAGAACCGCTCACATTTATAAAGCTCCTTAGCGGAGGTGGCACCCCCTCCCGCCCCTATTTTGCAGCTGAAGAAACTGATCCTCTTAAAACTGAATGTTGGGAGGTACGTAGGAGGCAGTATGATGCCAGGGAAAGAGTCCTGACTCTGGAGTCGGAAGATATTGGGTTCCAGTCTTCTCTAATGCTTATTACCTATGTGACAAGGGCAAGTCACTCGACCTCCTTGGGCCTCAGTTTCCTCTTCTGTTAAAGTCAAAAAAGGGTAGGGGGAGAGGTTGTTCTGGATGCCCTCTGAGGTCTCTTCCGGCTCAGGTTCTGTACCAGCGGTTCCAAACTCCTCCCAAGGGACCCCTGCGAGTCCCCGAGACTCCTTCAGAGGATTCCTAGGTCAAAATTATTTTCATAATGACACTAAAGCGTTATTTGCCTTTTTTACCTTCATTCACAGTGGAGTTTTCCAGAGATTATGTGAACTGTGAATTAAAGATTTAACTGCAGACACGAAGACTGAGTAAATATCTCCGATAGATATGACCCACATTAACACAAGCCCTGGGCTATGAAGTAATTTTTAAGAGTGGGTCTTGAAACCAAAAAGGTTGAGAACTGATCTTAACTACATGGAGGGGGTCAGGTCACAGTTAATGTTGGGATGTTGTCTCATGTTTAGGGGCTCTAAAGCTGGAATATTTAGATTGCGTAGATAAACCCCCTTTCATTTTACAGATGAGACAGGGAAGGGAACAAGCATGTATTAAGCACCTACTGCATGCCAGGCTGGTCTAGAAAGGATGAGTGATTTGCTGGAGATTACACATGTTGGAAGTAGTAAAGGCCAATTTAGAACCTTGGCCCCTTTACAGTAATAAAAATAATAATAAAACAACATAATAACATGTAGTGCTTCCAATGTGCTAGATATTGTGCTAAGCACTTTACATTTATCTCATTTGACCATCACAATAGCCCTGGGAGGTAGGTGCTGTTGCTACTTGCATTTTACAGATGAGGAAACTGAGGCAAACAGGTGAAGTGACTTGGCCAGGGTCTCATAGCTAGAGGGTATCTGAGCCTAGATTTCAACTCAGTTCTTCCTGACTCCAGGCCCCCTTTTTATCCATTGTGCACCTCACTGCCTCTACAAAATACTAATCTTTAAAAGATTATCATTAGTAAGGGACTTTCTAGAATCTAGATCATCTGGTTCCAGGTTTTACTGAGGAAGAAAGTGAGACTTGTGTAACTTGTCCAACTTCATACACAGAATCAAAAGAGCCAAGATAAGAATCCTTGGCTTTTATACTCCGTTTAAAAGTACATATAATTAGAGTTGCCTTTATACAACTTGGCTTTTGCAGAATAGGCATATGGGAAGAGTGAGGAAGGGTTATTTGGTCCAAGAAAGTAGGTTGCAAGGTGTGGAAGACTTGTGTAATAGGAACAAGCATGACTGGTTTTGACTTCACTTCTCAAGACACCAAAGGAAGCAGTGGTTTTGTAGTGGAAAGCATGTTGGACTGAATCAGGAGATTTGGGCTCTAGGCCCAGAATTGCCTGTAACAACTTATATGATGTTTGTCAAATCTCTTCACCTTTCTGGTCCTCAGTTTATATGAAAAATGAAGGGGTTTGAGACGTGTTTTTAGATGTGGCCAATGTGGGAATTTGTCTTGACAATACATATATGTTACAAGAGCTTATTTTTATCAGTAGCTGGTGGGGAGGTGGGAGGGAGAAAAAAATAAATGTTTGATTAAAAAAATGAATGGTTTCAACTAGATGGTCTCTAAGGCCTTTTTCAGCTTTAACTGTAACTTAGAAGTTCAGGTGTAATTCAGATTTCTCCTTTCTGAAACAGTTCATGAGAAGGCAACAAGTCCTTCTTCTATACAGAAAGATTTTACAAGCAATTCGCCAGGTACCAAACGAACAAGATCGAAAGTATCTACAGAACTGGGCAAGGGAAGAATTCAAAAGAAATAAAAGTGCCACAGAAGAGGTAAGGGTGCTCAAGAGCTCGGCCTGGTGGCAGCAGCCCCCCCTTTCACTACTGTTCAGCTTCTTTTCAATGATTGGTAAGCTTTAAATCAAAATTTTTAATTCATTTAGTGTGAATACTATCTACTTGAGTTAAGCCTTTCTCTATGAGGTGTTACATTTTTTGAGTGCCTTTTTTCTCTGAAGTACTTTTTAAAAAAAAAACTTTTAAAGCTTTGTTTTCTACTTCTTTGAAGGAATTACTTGCATTAGTGGTGTCAAACATAAATAGACATTTGGGCCCCTAATCTATACATAAAGAACCTAGCAGGTTTATATGTTGAATTAGTTTCAAAATGTAATATTTTCTAGATTTTATTGTATTTTTATTTACTTTGTTAAATATTTCCCAATTAAATTTTATCTGTCTCAGTCTGCACTTGAGAGGGTTGTGGGCTGTAATGGCCACATGTTTGACATTTCTGGCCTATGTGATAGGAAATACATTTTTATTTAAAGTGAGTCCATTGGATTTTTTTTCAAATTAAATATTTTCAGGCAATTTTTATTCAGCAGGTACTACCACTTTTGAAATGATTCCTACACAATTATGAATCAGAAAGTACGGAGGAAGAGAGAAGAGGAAGAAATGTCACACATTGTTTGATACACTTAATTGTTTTCTTCTTTCTTAGATTTTAGCCATCTGTAAATAATGAGGTGGTAGTTACTCTGCCCTATTTTTTTCAATGTGCCTCTTAACTATATTTTAATTTCTTCTATAGGATATAATCCGAATGATGATTACGCAAGGCAATCTGCAGTTGAAAGAATTGGAGAAAACATTAAACTTAGCAAAAGCATAACTTCATAACTTCCCCAAGGGGTTTTCAGAATCTGTGTTGGAGTACTACAAGGTAAATGGAGTTTTAAACTCATTGCAAGGAGTAGGAAGCTAATATGTTTGTAACAACCCTTGCCTAGTGATGATCCCACTACAGAGTCAAAGAACATGATACATTTGTGTAGAATAGCATGACCTGGACCCTGACTTGTGTTAAGGAAGAACAAATTAAAGAGTACCTTGGGAGTTGCCTTAGTAGTGAAAAATAAATACCAACAACTTGTTTTATTATTTTGGATATGTTGTCAGTTGAGAAATAACACTAACCAAAACATATTGATAAAAAGCCATTAAAAATGTGTTTTCTTGCATGTCACAAATATGCTAGACTCTTTTTCGGCATCTTATTCTAACCTTGGTTGACAATGGTGCAGAAATTTCTATTTGTGTTTAAGAACAAAGCTGATTCACTTTATAGAAGAAAAAATTTTTCAAGGTAGATATCTTAATTGGGGCAAGTAGGAGGCACAGTGGATAGGACTGCTGGGCCTGGAATCAGGAAGACTTATCTTCCCGAGTTCAAATCTGGCCTCAGACACTTATCAGCTGTGTGATCTTGGGCAAGTCACTTAACCAACCCTGTTGCCTCAGTTTCCTTCTGTAAAATAAGCTGGAGAAAGAAATGGCAACTACTCTATCTTTGTATATCTTTGCCAAGAAAACCCCAAATGGAATCATAAAGAGTCAGGACTGAAATGACTGAAAAAAAATCTTAGTATCTTCTATTATAGTAATTTCAGTAGATACTCCTTACTGAAGGTCTGATAGTAGGATTGTCTACAGTACAGCATTTTTAATCATTATGTTCCTCAGAAGGAAACACTTCTGCCTTATAATTAAGGTGGAAAAGAGTGCTCACATAAAACAAAGGGTGGTAGAGTTGGAAGATCTGCGTTTAAATCCCATCTCTTTTGCTTGCAAGTCACTAAATCTAACTGGTCCTTGATCTCCTCATCTGCAGATGAGGGGAGTAGAACTAGACCAATGGTGTCAGACTCAAATAGAAACTTCAAGCTACATACTGGCTTAGAAAACCACAAATAAACATTATGTTGTATTTTTATTTTATTAAACATTTACCAGTTACAGTTTAATTTTAAGCCCTGGTTTTATAGTGTTTGGTAGTCTGAGCTAGATGACATTTAAGTATCCTACCCTTCAACTTAAATAAAAATGTCTTAGTCTCAGATAATTCCTGCACTGTTTCCATACTTCAGTTAATGGAACTAGTTTGAAGGTGAGAAAAATACACTGAAAACTATTAGGCATGGAAGATTCTATAGCTTTTGGTGAGAAAATGAGAGTTCAGGCAAAGATATAGGGTGGTGTTGAGAAGTGTTTTATGCCATGTAACAGTTACCTGAATCCACAAGCTACATGGCTGGCAGATGATACTCTTTTCAGCACCACCCTGTATCTTTGTCTGAACTCTCTCATTTTCTCACCAAAATATATTTGCTACCAAACAGGTTAATTTTTCTTTACTACTTTTCTACGTGTAGCATATTAATTAACTTTTAGTAAAAGCAAGTTCTACATAATACAGATTCATGGTTTCACATTTAATCTTCTTTCTGTGCCACTTTGTATATGAAAAGGGTTTTTTTTTTGGTATTAAGTTCAGAATAAGAAAAAAATTATTTTAAATAGTCTACTAAATATAAGTTGGAAACTCAATGCCACACAGGTAGAAAAGTGGCAAAGAAAAATTAACCTGTTTGGTAGCAAAGAGGCTCTATAACCTTTAGTCTAAAAAGAAATAAACTAAAGTTCTTAAGAAATGTGTTGGTATTGACCTATGGATGCCTTGCCAATGTAAAGGCTTGGCGAAGCTTAAGTACTCCCACTACGTAACATCATTTTTTGTAAAGAGGAAGAATTGTAGAAATTGGCTGTTCCTTAAGTGTACCGTTCTTCCAACAAATACATCTTTAAAAAAATATATATCTTCATTTTCTAATATTGCTCTCTATACTCTCCAGCTCACAGTTATCCTTAATAATAAAGAATAATGGAGGGGCAGTGAGGTGGCGTAGTGGATAGAGCAATGGCTCTGGAGTCAGGAGGACCTGAGTTCAATTCTGGTCTCAGACACACATAACATTCACTAGCTGTGTGACTCTGGGCAAGTCACTTAATCCCAAATGCCTCACCAAAAAAAAAAAATAATAATAATAATGGGGGGTGGGGGAAACAGTTCAGAGAAACTATCCAACATATCAGCTGAATCTGACAATGTGTGCAGTATTTCATACCTCTGCAAAGAAGGGAAGAAGGTATATTCTTACAGCTCCTCTTTGGGGCCAAGCTTGGTCATTATAATTATGTAGCATTTACTAACATTTTTTCCATTTCTTTTCCATGTACAGTATAGCCATTGTATAAATTTTTGGTTATGCCGACATCATTTTGCGTCACATATGTCTTCACTTAACTACAAGTTTTCTGAGAAAATTTAAAGACACTTTTCCCCTGGCAAATCCAGAATTAACCTCTAGTCTCTGGGTCAACCATGTAAGCCACTCAGTTAAAAATTATCTTCCTTCAAAACATCAATTGGAAAATGGTCTGTTACCAGAGGACCAATGATGAAATATGCTACCTACCTCCTAAGAGGTGATGGACTCAAGATACAGAGTGAAATCCATATTTATGGCTGTAACCAATGTAGGAATTTGTTTTGTTCAACTATGCTTTTTTGTAACAAGGATTGTTTTTCTTTTTTTTTTTTTTAATTGGAGGAGGTGAATTTGGTTGGGGGGGGAGTGGAGAACTATTGATAGTATTACCAAAAAAATAAAGAGAAGAGACCATTGGAGCTTTTTGAGAAATGCATAGAAGGGAACAGAAGGAAAAATGCTCAACAGCTTTAAAAATAAAGTTGAATTTATTATAACTTTGAAAGCAAGCTCTACATAATACAGATTCGTGGTTTCACACTTAGTCCTCTTTCTGTACCACTTTGTATACGGAAGGGCTTTTTTTTAGTATTAAGTTCAGAATGAGAAAAAATTATTTTAAATAATCTACTAAAAGTAAGTTGTAAACTCTAAATTTTTTGATACTGTTTTATCGTGCCTTAAACTTCTGTTAACTACTTTGATAGCTGCTTCCAGAAGTCTAGAATTGACGTACTTTTTTAAAAAGTGATACCAGTGAAAGCTTTAAGGAAATTTCTAAAAATGTTTACAGAAGCAATTGGTTGCATTTGACAGGGTGTTAGCGTTAAGCATTAGGGATGTTTAGTGGGTTGTTATATGATTAAACATGACGTAACTATGGCAAGAGTGCTTCTCTACTCCAGTGGATCTGTGATATTATTGACATGGGTATTC
This sequence comes from Phascolarctos cinereus, assembly GCF_003287225.1. NCBI lineage: Eukaryota > Metazoa > Chordata > Mammalia > Diprotodontia > Phascolarctidae > Phascolarctos > Phascolarctos cinereus. The sequence continues at coordinate 175,829,673 of NW_027555958.1, forward strand.
CTCCAACAATGCAGTTCACAACTCATCCATGCCGCCTTTGGAATGTGTTGCAGTTTGTGTACACACACACACACACACACATACACACTCACATACTCTGTTGTTAAGTTCTTCAGAAACTAGTGTTCCATGACTGGAAATGAGACATCACTTGGATGAATATTGTTGTTTAAAAGATAGCCTTGGAAAAGTAGAAAATCGGGAAAGAATTTTTACAAGCAGTGTCTCTGATAACATATATCTAAAACATAAAGAGAATTAAGTCAAATTTACAAGAATACAAGTCATTCCCCAGTTGATACATGGTCAAAGGATATGAACAGGCAGTTCTCAGATGAAGAAATTAAAACTATCTATAGTTATATGAGAAAATGCTCTAAATCACTATTGATTAGAAAAATACAAATCAAAATAACTCTGAGGTACCATATCACCCCTGTCAGATTGGCCAACATGACAAAACAGGAAAATGATAAATGTTGGAGAAGATGTAGGAAAATTGAAACACTAATGCATTGTTGGCGGAGTTGTGAAATGATCCAACCATTTTGGAGAGCAATTTGGAACTATGCCCAAAGGGCTTGAAAAATGTACATACCCTTTGACCCAGCAATACCACTTCTAGGGCTGTATCCCAAAGAGATCATACAAATGGGAAAAAGACCCACATGTACAAAAATATTTATAGTGGCTCTTTTTGTGGTAGCAAAGAATTGGAAATTGAGGGAATGCCCATCAATTGGGGAATGGCTGAACAAGTTGTGGTATACGAATGTAATAGAATACTGTTGCTCTGTAAGAAATAATGAAAGGCAGACTTCAGAAAAACCTGGAAAGACTTGAATGGTCTGATGCTGAGTGAAGTGAGCAGAATCAGGAGAACATTGTACACAGGAACAGCCACGTTGTGCAATGACTAAAGTTGATAGACTTAGCCCTTCTCAACAATTGGAGGATCTAAGGCATCTCCAAAGATCTCATGGTGGAAAATGCTATCCACGTCCAAAGAAAGAACTATGGAGTTTGAATGCAGATCGAACCATACTATTTGCTAATTTTTTTCTTCTGCTTTGTTTCCTCTTTCTGATGGTTACTCCTATTGGTTCTGATTCTTCCTTACAACATCACTAATGTGAAAATATGCTTAATTGGAATGTATATGTATAGCTTATATAAGATTGCAAGCTGTCTTAGGAAGGGATGGAGGGAGGGGAGAAAAATTTAAAACTCAAAAGCTTGTGGAAGTGATTGTTGATAAGTCAAAATAAATTAATAAAAGAAAAAAAATTTTTTAATGAGTTAAAAAAAAAAGATAAGCCTTGGTTTCATGGAGTAGCTTGATGGCATTAAAAAGAATTTTGCAGTCTACCAAAGGCAATTCCAGCCTGCTTATTTACTTCCTCTTACTCAAATTTGGACCCAGCTCATTGTCCTCTGTGGAAATCTAACCCCAACTAACTCCTTCATTTACAGCTTCAAAACACAAAACTTGTGAGTCATTCTTCCATTTACATTCAACTTGATCTTCTAGTTTTGATTATAGCAATAATTTCAAGATTGATACCCTAAATACAGGAATTGAGATTTGGGAAGGACATCAGCAACCATTCAATCCTTTTTTTTTTGCTTTTTTCAGTTGGTTGCTACCCTCCTGCAACTCTCCCCCCCCAAAAAAAAGCCTTCAATACATAGCTGTATTGGCAAAATAAGTTCTAATATTGGCCATGTGTGAATATATATGTCTGCATTTTAAGTTAATCACCTCTGTCAGGAGTTGAATGGCATGTTTCAACTTTATTCTTGACTCATGGTTTGTCATTGAGTTGGTCAGAGTTGCAAAGTTTTTCAAAATTATTATTCTCTATAATGTATGAATTGTTCTATTTCTGCTCACTTTGCATCAGTTTACAGAAGTCTTTCAGATTTCCTCTGAAATTATTTCATCATTTCTTATGGGATAATAATATTCTATTACTTTACCACAATTTGTTTAGCTATTTTCCATTAGGAGGAAACCTGCTAGTTTTCAATTCTTGACTACCTTGAACGTAGCTGCTAAAATGTTTTTGTACACATAGGTCCTTTTCCCTTTTCTCAGATTTCTTTGGTGTATAGGCCTAGATGGGTCAAAGAGTATGCACAGTTTAATAAATTTTGGGCACAGTTCCAAATTGCATTTCATTATGGCTAGACCAATTCACAACTACACCAACAGTACCCTAATATGCTGGTTTTCCTGCAGCTGCTCCAACACATATCATTTTCCTCTTTTGTCACCTTTTTCAGTTTGGTAGACATGAGGTAGAACTTCTAGTCTAATTCATAATTAAAAAGAACCTTCATTATAGTATGCCTGGCAAGTGGTCATCTAGCCCTTGCTTAAAAACTTCCAAGGAGGGAGAGGATGTTAAGAATCACCGTTTTTAGACAGCCTATAAACAATAACTTAACTTTGGTACCCTGAATGTGTGATCCTTGTTCAGTGATTAATGAATGGACATTCTACTGGAGAAATGATCTCTCAACTTTTTGGAAGCTAAAAACAAATATAATCCCTTTTTCATATGACAGTTTTTCAAATACTGTAATAGTTATCATATACCCCCACGTTCCCAGTGCAGTCTTGTGCAAGATAAACATCCCAAGTTCCTTCAGCATATCTTCATATGACATAAACTCCAGGTCCTTCACCATGCTGATTGCCTTCCTCTGGACTGTCTTTAACTTACCAGTGTCATCCTTAAATTAAACCCAGTACTCCAGATGTGATCTAACTAGGGCCAAACATCATTGGAAGCTGAACTTCTCAATGTAGCCTACATTAATTCCTCTCGGCTGCCACATCATATTTCTGAATCAATAATGTTGAGTTTTCAGTCCACTAAAAACTACAAGTTCTTTTCAGATGAACTGCTATCTAACCGTGCCTCCCTCAGCCTGTACTTTTGAAATGGAACCATAAATGGAACACTATTCAGTTTCAAAATCAGGCATTTAGGGTACAGTTAACTTTTTACAGACTATCTATAAACTTCATGATTCTTAGCATTCTTTGCCCTTTTTTTGCCACTACCATGCCACGGTTGAAGTGGGATGGGAGGGGCATAAAGGACCAAGTATCATTTCGTGTTTTTCTTTGTTGTATGGGATGCAGTGGCCAAAGAAATCACGAAGGAGCCAGCCTGAGGCAGCATAGTGAAGTGGTAAGACCATTGGATTTGGACTTGAGGATTTCTGTTCACATTCTGGCTATACTATGCAAATCTGGGCAACTCATAACCTCTTTGAGCTCCAGGTCCCTCATCTGTTAAAATAAGGGGTTGGAACATATGACCTTTGAGGTTTTTTCCAGCTCTGAATCTGTGTGTGAACAACTGGTGAAAGAATACTAAGGATAGGAAATTAAAGCATATCAACCAATCTGGGCCTTAGTAAATTGTCATTTATGATGCATAACTAATCACAAGGATCTTAGGTCTAGGAAAAGCATCACTTATTACTGTTAGGAATGGTTACCCAAGGGATGATGTGTTGATGCTATCCAAAACTTAGTAGCTACCCCCATCTCCTGTACATGAATCTTAAAGTACGCATAGTAATTATTACAGTAAAACAGTACTATTAGGACAGTTTTTCTTTTAAATTTGCATAATAACTGTCATGCCTTTGGAAGGTAAAATTTCACCGTAATTCATTTAGTATAATTTGTATGCTGAGGGTAGCAAATAGCCAATTTCCTCTTACTGTTATCAAGTTCTGTGCTTTTTCTTGCTAATGTGTTTTGTTGGTTTAGATAATACATTATTTCTTTAACTTACTTGAAAAGTAAATGTCATTTTTCCATTAATAAAACTTAATTGGAAAATTTCATGTAAATTTCTTTATTCTTTCAAAATAGTCCTTTTGAAATAGATTTTCCTTAACTTTTGATGGCAGCTTTAAAGGTTTGTTTAATAAGTCACCTTGTAATAGTCAGTATTTCCCATCATAAGAAGTTGAAGTTACAAAAAAACTGGGTTTTCTGTCTCCCCAAAACATTTAAAACAAAAGCTGTCTGCTGTATCTTGCCATTTATTTGAGAGTATAAACAGCCATCTTCTCTTGTTGCTCATTGGCAAAGGAGTACAAAAAATGCAAATCTTCCTTCCAGTTTATCCATGTGTTATCACTGATGCCACTGAATAATTTTGCCTTTGACAGTAATTCCATTTGATACAGCAAATCTTTGTACTCAAAAGCAGGTCTGTTCACACTTCGTCAAAAGTTTTTTTGTTGGTGGACAGCTATACTCTTTTAGGGACATTTTCACAAATAGAGGCTAATTTTCAAATCATGTTTTCAAATACAATGAAATAAAAATTAATAACTTATTCTGAGTAATATTTAATTAAAACTAATTCAAATTGATTAAAAAATTAAATGGAAAACAATTAACATGCCTTTTTACTGTAATCCTATATTAGTTTAATATTTGACTGAAAAAAGATGTAAACATGTTAACACCCAATCCCTTTATTTTGAACTACTAAAGTAAAGGTCAGAACTAATATGTATGATAGATATTTAGTGTACTCAGCAGTTCACTAAGAGGAATTTTCACAAATACTGCAAGACAGTATATTTTGCTTTAGAGCTACCACATTAACATACAGAATATATGCATTCCTGAAAAAAACTGGCTATAATGCAGAATTCTGCATATTAGCAAATTTTCCTATCAACCTATAAATATTTCATCCCCAATTTTGACACATTTGTTTATATGGTAAGATACCATTTTCCTTTTTGCTCACTATTCTATTCTTTAGGATTACAGTTGTGACATTTTACTTGTAGATATAAGTGAGGCAAAAACTGTAAGAAAAATTACAGACAGATTTGGACTTATTTTTGATAATACCAAACAAGAGAACTAAAATTCGGACCAAAGCTTGCCATCATAATGCAGGGTAACATCAGTAGGAAAGTCCAGGTTTTATTGTACTCAGGAAGCTACTGCATTTATACTTGTATAGCCTTAGTCTACTTACTGAGCATGGGTTTAAAAAGGTTGAAAGACTGGAGACAGTAGCTTTGGGTCAGTAAACAGGTTACCTCTTTTTCCCTCTGCGTCTTCACTCCATAGTTTATCAAGATGGCAGTGTAACAACGGAATTATCATCTGCCTAAAGGTGTTGGTTTGTTGGCTTTAAGCAAACCAGTATTTCCCACACTCCTACTGCTTTTTTTTAAAAGAGCTATATAGTATACTTGTATTTTCAAAATGAAAATGAGTTTGAAATTGAATGACAATCCTTGAGTTCAAGCTGGCGACCTGGTATCTTATTAAACAAGGGCAGAGAATTATAGCTTTCAGAATTATTTTGTGGATTTCACTTCTTCTGGTGCTAGGTGCTCACTATATACTTGTTGGATTGAATTAAGGAATGTTCCTAGGTTATATTTACCTCTCCTGAGGTTGAATTAAATGATCCCTGAAGTCTCTTCCAGATCTAAAGTTCCATGAGCTATGATTTTGCTTTAGGAACAAGTTAGAGGAAATTATTCCACCTGGCAAAAGGTTAATGGGGTAGGCAGCCTCTAGAGCTACTAATGAAACCTAAGGGGGTAGAATGAGTGGAAGGCTGCACAGCTCCTGAGCAATACAGTTTAAGGACAAGAGGACGAAAAATACTGATAAATGCCCATTTGAGATAATATTAAATCAGTTTTATAGTGAAATTCATGCACTGGGTTAATCTATTGGGGATTACCTTAATTTAATACTACCCCAAAATACAAATTTAATAGGTCACTAGTTAATAGACTCTGGTACTATGGGTTGGAGTTTTTTGGTGTTTTTTTGTTTGTTTGTTTGTTTTGTTTTGGTGGAGGGGGCAGGGAAGCTTTTGGGTATGTTTACTCTCCAAAAAAAATTCTTTTGCATTTGGTTTAATAAACATGCTATTTTGTATAAAGAAAGGACAATAAATAATAGATTTCTGAAGTTTGTCAGCAGAAAAAGTATATGCTACTGAAATTCTTAGATAAACTAGGAATTTTAAGCAGATGTTTATGTCTGTTATGTTCCAAAAGACCAGAAATTTGAAGGGCAAGGTTAATTAGTGAATTAAAGAATCTCAGAGTTGGAAGGATCAGCTGGGTAATCCAGTTCAACCAATACCTGGACAGGAAGGTATCCCTTCTATGCATTCCTGACAAGTCTTCATCCAACTTCTGCTTAAACACCTTCTGGTTAATTTGGTACCTCCTAAAGGTTTCAATGCAAAATTACACTTCTGAAGTCTTGATTATCTTTTCATGACATCAGTGAAAAAGGCCTCAATGCCATGCTAAATTGGAGAATGGTGGGAGGGGGTCTGATGATTCAGTTATCCAATTTGCCATCATTAGGTCAATTTAGCAGAGATAACTTGAAGGTTCTTTGAAGAGAAAAGAATAATTTAAATATGATTTGAACAATTTCCATTTTAGGGTATGAACAGAAGTCTCCATATCGCCATAAAATCCTCAATATCATAAGCTCAAATTCAGAAGGGATTTCAGATAATTTGAGTTTGATTTTCAATTGCTCACAGAAACTCTGGGGAAATTGTAAAGTTAAAATATTTTTTCCATTAGTTTGTTTTAAAATGATTCTAAGATTGGCCAAAGGAAACTGGTCCACAAACACAGTAACTGTGAACAAGTGTTCATTAGAAGCTCTAAGCATTTCCAACTCTGCTAATATAACCACTTCCATTAACTATATCACAAATAATTTATTTAAATATACTATCATAATCCACATGATTACAATGGGTTTTAGGCTCTTCCTCTTTTCAGTGATTTTTGGATTACAGTTTTGTAAGGGGGACTACATGAAAATCAAAAAATTTCATTCCCCTTGAAACCTTTTTTCCCTAGGGTTTTTTTTGTCAGACTTATAAAAATGGCAAGCTTGACAGGTATAATTCATCTCAAAGTCACAGATCATTCAGAGATCTATCATTGTCGAGGCACAGCAGGTGAGTTTGAACATAAATGTGGAACCAGTAGGCTTGACTTCACAAAGGGCTTTTGTTTTTTGGTGCACATATTTCATACCTCCCGAATATTAGGCTAAAGCTTGAAACCGTTATATATCCCACAGTTTAACAATCTTCTTAGCCTGGCCCACTCAATCCAGGACTGAAAACTTCCCATAAATCTGAACTGAGTTTTGGCCTTTGTGATGAAACTTGATACTACTCCTCTTGGTTTCAGGTAGGAGAACTTCAACAATAAGAATTCAGGGCACAAAAGTCACATAATGATCACATTTCAGAAATTAAGTATTGTATGTGTATGTTTGTGTTTAAAGGCAAGTCTTTGTGCACCAGGAAGAACATTTCAATCCCAGCTACTGTTCATAGCAAAATCAGAAATCCTCCAAAGTACTTTAACACCTCAGTGCCCAGGTGCTAACTTTCCTTTTGTATTTTAGTCCTTAGCTTACTAAGTTCCTCTTCTAAACTCTTAATATGTTCTTTTAGTGTAGCCTTATCTTGCTGTGCTTTCTGATTAGCTTGGCAACGGGCTTCCTCAATCTTTCTCTCATACCACTTTTCCATTTGTGTAGATACAGCCTCAAAAAAATACTGGGTAATTTCTAGAGCTTGGGAGGTATCTCGAATGGGAGGGCCAGCCTGGTGGTCTGCTGGGTGTTGCTGGGTGCATGTACTGCCAGGTACATGTGTTGATACATGCTGCTGGGGCCTATGCCTTGTCTGCCCACTTTTCCCAGACTTCTTTGTTTGAGTTCCTTTGTCCATGCAGTGACCAGCCTGGTGCTCACATTTAATTGCTTCAGTTGAGGGCAATAAAGCTGTCTGTACCTTCACATGTCTCAGTTTAGAGTTCCCACAGTCTAATGATGCTGGTTCCTGCTGTAGTCTGTTGGAAGAAGTAGAACTACTAAGTGCCTTTTCCTTGGGCCTGACAACCTGAGGAGGGATAGCAGAAGCAGTGGCTGGACTGGTAGTGGTCACCACTGATTGGTCTGCACCTATTGGGAAAAGAAAAGAAAACTGTCAAATGCAGCTTATTCACTTGATCACATATAATCACATTACTCTGCATCAACACTCTTATTTTAAAAACTGTAGGGAACGCTGTCTAGAATTACCTTAAGGACTGAGGCAGACAACCTATAGCCCTCTATCCATCCCATTACTTCCACATTTGTCCTTTTTTTTTTTTTTATCCTTTCTCTCCTTTGCCATTATTCTTTTTGCCCTGCTTGTATTTTAGACTCTTAGGGCACCAAAGCCAAACAAGCTACTTTAATCTAAACCTGAAGTTTCAAGATTCCATTTCCTGATTTCTCATGATGCTAAATTTCCCTAGGAAACTAGAAAAGTTCATTAAGTACTATTGATATTGTATAAATACTTTTCACCCATATCTAGCCTTTTCCCACAATTTGGAAAGGGTGGTGCTATTCCTCACTTACAAAGTCTGTTGGAAAACTGGAATTAGCCCTAACATATAAGATAGGTGTTCCCAAAGAGATGGGAAGCCAGAGCCTGCATATCTGAGGGATCCCCTCCATCTGGAAAAGACTAGAAAAGAGGCAGCCTGGTGGGGCTTTGGTAAGACACAAATCTCAACGAGGAAAAAAGTACAGAGAAGGAACAACTCCCCCATACTGTGAATGTTCCCAAAGTTAATATCCACTGTAACATAAAATAAGGATAATCAGTGTCAATTAAAAGATATGCTATTCAATCCCAGGCTATCTCTGAGACATCGCTGTCTAGCACAAAGTAGCAAGTCAGTGAATTAATTGCTATTTGTAGAGAACTGATATTTGGTAGAGTTTCAACCTAAGTCAGGGAGGAGAATAAGGAAAGGGAGCAGTTCAGAGGGAGAAGGCCCTTCCCCCATTGACATGTAAGGGATAGATATCCTAGTTAACCATCCCTAATCTTGAGATGCTATAGCTGAGCTCAGACACACGAGGTGAACATCAAAAATGTCTTCCAAAGGCTAGTCATGACTCCTATTCTGCTAACCATTATCTTTTAAGAAACTAAAATGATGCCACGGGACTGTGAATCCTTTAAAAGTTCTGTGGTATGCAATTTTAAGTAGTGTCTGAGTTCAGGTTACCTGTGAGGGATTCAGAAGTAGATGGGGTTGATTTAGGCCTGGAGGCTCTAGAATCTCCAGAAAGCTTCAGCTCCAGGTTTTGAATCTTTAACATACACCATGTTTTCAATTCATCCACTAGGGACACCTAATGAAGGAGATGCAAAATGAAATCTACAAATGAAATAAAGCAATCATTGAGCTTTATCAAAGATGACAGTTTGTAGCTCAGGCCCTTAAATTTGCCACCCCATCCCCTTTCTTACTTCATGAGCTAACCCGTAAAGACTCAATAAATTTATCAGTTTTTTTGTGGCACAGTGGAAAACATACTGGACTGAAGAGTTAGGTAAATCCATAAAATGGGGCTAATGATACAATACTCAAAGTGATAATGGGAGGATCAAATTAGATAATACACATGAAGGCTTTGTAATTATAAAATACCATATATAATTATTGTGCACTCCTGTCTTCTACTTGTTCTCCATTGGTTATTACTAGAATAGGGTGTGGGCTTATATTTCACTGGTGTTGGGAACTCCCAGGTGAGTAATGTCTCTGAAGTTTATAGTCTTAAAAGAGTTGCCTAGAGCACTGAGAGGTTAAGGGACTTGCCTAGAGTCAAATAGCAGGTCAGAGGTGGGATTTGAAATCAGGTGTTCCTGTCTTCTCCCTATCCCTGGCACCATATAGACTTCTCAGTTGTTACTGATGAAGCACAAAGGCAGATATTTATTCATCAGATATTTACTGAAGGCTTTACCTGTGTAAGGTACTGGCTAAATCTTGTTAGGATAAGACAAGACAGAATCTCTGCCCTTAGGGGTGGGATAGGGAGATGCCTTGAAGTGGGAGAAATGTATTCATTTTATTCAATTAGTGTGTGATACAATACAAAATATTTCAAAAACCACAACAAATTCAGCTATACATTTAAGCTCATGGGCAGCTTGGTGGTACAGTGGATAGAGTGCCAGGCTTGAAGTCAAGAAGACTCATCTTTATAAGTTCAAATCCAGTCTTAGACATTTACTAGCTGTGTGACCCTGGACAAGTCACTTAACTCTGTTTGCCTCAGCTTCCTCATCTATAAGCTGGAGAATAGAGCTGGAATGGAGAAGGAAATGGCAAACTACTCCAGTATCTCTGCCAAAAAAACCCAAATGGGGTCATGAAGGGACTGAACAAATCTGTACGAGGCTCATTTCAGTGATACATAACACTATAGAAAGAACTGTAATCCAATACAGAATGTGTTAGCAAAGCACAAACAAAACACAATAGGAATTCAGAGAAGGCAGAGACTACATCTCTGTAAAACAATCTCTCCTCACCTACCCAAACCAATTTCCATTCTCAACTTCCTTCTTTCCTTCAGTAACACAACCATTCCCCAGATAGCCCAAGATTGAAAATTCGATTTTCTTTGACTGTTCTCTTTATATCCAATTATCACATCTGTTGGGAGTCTGGCTGGAGTGGCCAGAAGGGAAAGGGCCAAAAAGATTGATTGGTCTAATCTGTCTACATCAGCGTCTGCTTAAGAATGGATTAAGAAACTGTTGGCTATTAGGAGCAGAGAAGGCAAGTCAGGTGATGCAGTGGATAGAACTCTGGACTTGGAGTTGGGAAGATCTGAGTTAAAATCCTGCCTCAAGACACTTACTAGCTGTGTGACCCTGGGCAAGTCTCCTAACCCCTACTTTCTTCAGTTCCTCATCTGTAAAATGGAGACACACCAGAGAAGGAAATGGCGAACTACTCCAGTATGTTTGCCAAGAAAACCTCATAGGTCACGAAGAATCAGACATGACTGAACAACAACAAGCTAGGAAGGCCAAGGAGAACAAAAATAGCCCTTCTTGTACTTGTCAGCCTGTCAGATAAATTGAAGACAGAGCTAGAATGTCTCCTTTAACTCTTCTCCCCAGACTAAATATACTGGTTCTTTAGCCAGTCTTTAAAGAGTGGACTAGAAGGCTGCAGAGGTGCCTTCCAACTCTCAAATTCCGTGGTCCTATGATTGTCTAGTAGACCGTTACTAGAGTAATGTTCTACTCTGCTCATTAATCAGTCCAAGATTGCATTGACTTTCTTGGCTTCTATAGCATATTATTGACATATAGAACTTCATATATTTGTGAAGTTGTTTTTCGAATTCAAGTGTAAGATTCTACATCCATCCCTATTATATTTCATCTTATTAGATTATTCCCAAGAACTTATTAGACTTGGCCATTATCATCTTGAAAAGCAGTTTAGTGTAGTCGAAAGAAGACTGGATTTGAGTATAGAAGATCTACTATTTCATAGTTCTGTGACCTTGGGGAAGTAACTTCCCCTCTTGGTGACTCCTCATCTGCACAATGGGGGTGTGGTTCAGACCAAATTCTCTCTAGGGTTCCTTCACAGCTATCATCTTTTGATGCTATTTAAAAATGGATTTTTTTGAGGGGAGGGAGGGTGCTGAGCGGTGAAATCAGAGAAGGATTCATGGATGGAAGTGGAATACATATTAAATCACTTAAAAATGAATAATGGACTAGGTCTGTATCCCAAAGAGATTAAAAAGAAAAACAAAAAGGAAAAGGACTTGTATGTACAAAAATATTTATAGCAGCTCTTTTTATGGTGGCAAAGAATTGGAAATTGAGGGGATGTCTATCAATTGGGGAATGACTGAATAAGCTGTGATATATGTGATTTTGAATACTATTGTACTGTGAGAAATGATGAGTAGGATGCTTTCAGAAAAACCTGGGAAGACTTACATGAACTGATGCAAAGTGAAATGAGCAGAACCAAGAGAAAATGTATACAGTAATAGCAATTCTGTATGATGATCAACTGTGAATGACTTAGCTATATTCTCAGCAATACAATGATCCAAGATAATTCCAAAGTATTTATAATGAAAAATGCCATCCACCTCCAGAGAAATGACTGATGGAGTCTGAATGCAGAATGAAGCCTACTTATTTATTTAATTTTTTTTGGTTTTGTGTTTTCTTTCACAACATGACTAATATGGAAATGTTTTGCATGATTGCACACATATAACCTATATCAAATTGCTTGCTTTCTCAAAAAGTAGGGAGGGGAGGGAGGGAGAGAATTTGAAAACTCAATTTTTAAAAAAATGAAATGTAAAAAATTGTTTTTAAATATAATTGGGGAAAAATTAAAATATTAAATATCTGAAAGAATCTATAGCAAGTTAGATAAGCAGAGACAGCAAGGGGTGTTGGGGATCTATCAAGTTCTCAGCTCTACCTGGCTAGAATGTTGGGATTGTAAAGAAGAGAAAAGTCAGGGGGAAAATCTAGCTATGAAATCTTAATAAGAACTGACTTGTCTAAAGATATGTAGTATAAAACAATACAAATCTTCCAAAGTCTTTTTCAAGTCTCTTATGGCACCCCTACCCTCAACACTCTTAGCTGAAGTCCTTGTCTCATACTTCATTGAAAAAATTAAAGCCATTCACTGACAGCTCTCTTTACTTCCCTCCTTCTAATTTCATATCCTTCAGATGTCTTCCTCCACTGTCTCTTTCACCCGTTTCACATGTAGCAATAGCCCTTCTCCTTGCCAACCCGTTCATCTTATTTCATCCCATCTTTTGCAGCGAACTGACTCCTTCTGCTGTCTCAGCTCTCACTTATCTTCCATATCTCCCTATCTATTAGCTGCTTCTTTACTGCTGATAAACATGCTCATGTCTACCTCACCATTAAAAAACTCTTGCTTGATCCCACCACTTTATCTTTCTACCCTTTTGTGGTTAAGCCCTTTGGGAAAGCTATCTATAGTTAATGATTCCAATTCCTCACCGTCTTCTAAACCCATTGCAGTCTTGATTCTGACCCCATTCCACTGAAACTACTCTCTCCGAAGTCACCAGTGATCTCTTAATTTTTTATCTACTGGCCTTTTCTAAATTCTCATTTTACTTGACCTCTGTGCAAATCTTTACATTTTCTATCATCCTTTTCTCTGGTTACCTACTGCTTCCTAGGTTTTCTGATACTGTTTTCTCCTAGTTCTCCTCTCTACTTGTCTGACCACTTCTTCTCGGTCTCCTTTGCTGGATCTTTCTCTAGGTCATACCACTAACTGCGAGTATCCTTCACAGTTCTGTCCTGGGTTCTCTTCTAGTCTCCCTCTTTGGTGATTTCCTCAGTTCCCATGGATTCAATGATCATCTCTATGCAGATGATTCTCAGAGCTGATTATCCAGCCCTAACCTTTCTCCTGAGCTCTAGTCTCATAAATCCAAATGTCTATTGGGCATCTTGAACTGGATACCCATAGACATCTTACTCAACATGTCCAAAAGAGAACTCATCATCTTTCCTCACAAATCCTCCCCTCTTCTATATTTTTCTAATTACTGTCAAGGACACCACCACCCGCCAGCAGCCTAGACATACAACCTCGGCGTCATCCTTGACTCCTCATTCCATCCAATCCATTGTTAAGATTTATTGTTTCTACCTTCACAACATCTCCATATGTGTTTGCCATCTTGGTCTAGGCCTTCCTCATTTCAAAAGTCTTCTTGTTGGTCTCCTTACCTTGAGTCTCTCCCCATTCCATCTTCTGCTCACCTGCCAAAGTGATCTTCCTAAAAAGTAGGTCTGAACATATCACCTCCCTGCTTATTAAACTCCAGTTATACCCTATTACCTCCATTATGAATACAAAATCATGTTTGGCTTTTAAAGCCCTTCATAACCCAAACCTTTCTTACTTTTCTAATCTTCTTATATTTTACCCTCTTCCACATTCTCTATGATCCAGCAAGGCTATTCCTTGCACATAACATTCCATCTTCTGACACTGTACATTTTTACTCCAGGACCCCCATACTCTCCCTCCTTACCTCTGCCTCCTGGCTTCCTTCAAAACTCAGTTCAATTCCTACATTCAACAAGCAGCCATTCCTGCTCCTCTCCTCCCTCACCCTAGTGCCTTCCCTCAGAGATTACTTCTCCTTTATACTTTCATATACATTGTTGTTTGTATGTTGTCTCTCCCACTAGAATGGAACCATATTATGGCAGGGACCATATTTTTGTCTTTCTTTGTATTCTCAGTGTTTAGCCAGTGCCTGGCACTTGGTAAGTATTTAAAAATAAATCCTTGCTGACTGACTAAAGCAAAATTTCTAGCTGCTTTCAATTATGAGCTCTACTTTAGAGTAGAAATAATACCTGCAATGTCTGAGGAAAGCTCAATGCCCACATTAAGCAAAAAGTAGAATTGATGTTAAATTCACTTCAGGATTGCAGAGATCAAATGTTATGTAATACAACAATCTTTAGGGGTTTCAGGCCCCTAGCCTGATGTACGGTAGATCTACAAGTGTTAACAGGTATGTCTTTGAGTCAAAAAAAGATTAATACTCTTTGGTGCTTACCTGTCGTTTTTCTCCCTCATGCTTCTCCAGCTCAGTATGTTGCTGCAGACGGTTCAGACACTCTGATCTCTCTGCTGATAGCCGCTCAGCCATCAACTTATCCAGAACTCGTAACTAGGATTCCATGCAAAAAGAGTCCATCAGTAAGGTCATGTGATATGAAGCATGCAGGCAGATAGACACCATCCCCTATACCCGCAAAGACTAAAAGCAATCAGGGCAGACCTAATAACGATCAGATTGGGGGGGGGAGGTTTAAAAAGGAATTCAGCATACCCTGCCCACTTTGTTTTAGTCTATTTTTGTTTTGTTTTCATGGTACTAACAAGGCAAGAGAACGTCTAGGTGTGTCCACTACTGGCAGATGCTCGTGTATGTGTATAAATATTATAATGTGACATATTATAATATAATACTACATATAAAATTTGAACCCTGGTCTCTTAGCTCCAACTCATGTTCTTTTTCACAACACTCTCAGGAATGCTTAACAATGAACTTTAGTCCTCCTGTAGGGATACTAACATTCCATAAGCTGAGAGGTTCAGGGACTTAATGAACACTTATTGATTGATTGGGTGATAAAGAATAAAGTAGATTCTCTTGGATGGAGAATAGACATTACAAGTCCAAGAAAAAGAGATTTTTTTTTTTGGCTAGGCAATGGGGTTAAGTGACTTGGCCAGGGTCACTCACACAGCTAGTAAGTGTTATGTGTCTGAGGCCAGACTCGAACTCAGGTCCTCCTGACTCCAGGGCTGGTGCTCTATCCATTACCACCTAGCTGCTCCAAAAAGAGATCTTCTTTAAAAAAAATACCATTTTCTAAAATTCCAATTCACACAGCTTATCATTTTGCGTACAAGTGTTGTTCATGAAGATGAAGTTTCTCCTTGGAGTGTTTGCAGAGAAAAAAAAATCTGGATCCTTAGGTCCTGCCCAGATTTTGCTTTTTATTGGAAGTACTTGTCAATATTATTGACCTGATTCATTTCCTTACTTGATGTTGGGTCTTATTTTCCATCTGCCCCAGTTTTGTGTTCATTTTATCCTGCACAGTTCCAAACTCTGCCTTTATTTCCTCAACGGTTGCCTCCAGCTGATTCTCCAGTTTATTAATCAGTGGTTCACAGCGACATCCATTTATTGGTGCCTGGGGAAAAAAAAATCAAAGTCTTGATTAATCAGGAATATTAGCAGAAAAATCATTAACACAGATCCAATTAGCAAAACTTTATTTCTTCTTTGGAAACAACTAAAAATGCTCTGAGCTGATGGGTTCCTTCTCAAAGACCCAGAAAAGTTCAAATTCTGTAGCTAAGGCTAAAATGTAAGGGTCATATGTAGTTCCCTTTCATTCTGAGAGTTAAGCATTTGGGATATACACATACAAGTGCCTTTCTAGGCATGAATATACATGAAATCACTGTATTTTTTTCATACATATGTATATTGTTCAGGCAATTTAATTCATCAAAAGTATCTGTAGTATCTTTTATTTTTTTCAATATCAACTTTAAAGGCAGTTAACAAAAAAAAAAGACTTTACTATCAATGTAGCATTTACTGACTTACAAGGTATATTAAATATTTTTGTTGCTACTATTCTCTGTTGTGATGACAACAAACATTAACAGTTCTTTAAGGTTTGCAAAATACCCTACAGTTATTATCTCACTGGATCTTTACAACCATCCTGAGAAGTAGGGTCCACAGCTATGATTATCTTCATTTTATAGATGAGAAAACTCAGGCTCAGGAAATTTAAAGGATTTGCCCATTGCCACCCAGATAGTAAGTCTTAGAGGTAGGATTCAAATCCAGGTCCCTCTTGATTCTAAGCCTGGGGTTCTTCTCACTATACCATGTTGGCTCCCTTTCTACTCTCTGTGCCACTTCTTGGGAGCCTCACCAGCTCTAGCAATTCAACAGTGTGTTCCATTCTGTACTAGCCTTGAAGTGCTCATTTTAGCACAATGTGATGCCTTTATAACTATGACAATGCCATTTCTATAGTACTTTAAGGTTTGCCAAGTGCATTACATACATTTAACTCATTTGATCCTCATAACAACCCTACATTTACCTTGGTATAAAACAATTATAAATCAGTGACCTCTGCACACTCAGAGTACTTTGGCCTGACAAACAGAAGATTGACTAACACTGTGGTGAAGCCTGCTTCAGAGATATCTTACAATTCCATTATATGGCAAAATTAGTTCCTCCTCACCACCCCTCCATTTCCCACACCCAATTTCATTTTACATAGACAGCCCTGTTGTAATTGTCCTCAATTAATGACTTAAGTCACCTGCATAACTTTTCCATCCTTTCCACGGTACAATGTATACAGCTGGTATGCTCTGAACTCATGAGGGGGTGGGGGAGATGAGCAACGATGCTTATTCCTTTTTTTGGGGTGATTATGTGAGTTCTTCTGGTGCCCAGGAATAGGCTGCTGGTCTGCTGGTGAGGTGGGGTCAGAGAATGCAGATACCTAAAAGAGAGAGTGAGATGGTACCCCTCTGAATTACCATTATCACCCAAAAGTGGATCAGCGATAGCAAGGCCATTATTTATCTGATAAGGGCAATAGACCTCAGGTTTATTATCATTAAAAATATTTTGATTTGATAACTGTATTGCAATATAATTGGTTTCTTTTGTAATTCTATGTATTTTTATGCACTTAAAACATTATTCTGAGAAGGGGTCAACAGGCTTCACTAGATTGTAAAAGGGGGTTCAAAACACAAAAAAGTAGCTAAAGGCATACTTCGTACACTTTTTTGATAACATAACTACACCACTTTGCTTCAAAGTTTGTTCTTCAGATTTACTACCCCTCCCAGACTAATAACTGTGCAGCATTCTCCACCAAACACTTTGTCTCCAAATAACTATGTTGGCTACAGGCATAGCTTGTATGTCAGAGGGCCAGATTTGACTTTTGTACTCTTGTTGCAAACCATTGCTGGCAAGGGAGGTGGGTCTTCTATTCAACATCAAATAATATTCCCAGACATATGCCTAACCACTTGTCTCTCAGCTCCTTTCCTCAGAGGGAGCTGCTTTCAAATCCATCACTACCTTTTGTTTCAGCTTTTTCTTTCGGTTATTCTTTGCTGGGGGCTCTGGAGATGCTGAGTAGAATTCCTCTTTGGCCTCTCCTTTCTTTTGAGTGGCTTGTTCACTGCTGGGAGTGTCTGCTGCTGAGACACTTCCCTACAAGAAATAGAGAAAGAAACTTATAAAAGGTCCTTTTAGGGTCCCTGATTTTATAGATGAGAAATGAGGGGAGCCCAGGAAGGTGGAATGATTGGCCCAGGTCATAAAATTAGTAAGTGACAGAGCTGGGATTCAAATCCAGGCCTCTATACTGTAACACAATGACTCCCTGTAGGGTTCAACTTTGTTTAAAAAAGAAAACTGATCTGCCATCTGTTTCTGAACCTATCAGAATCCTGGATAGTGATGATATCTTTAGCAACAGCTGGGGTTCTTATATATGTTCATGAACTTGATTTTTTAAAAAAAAATATTTTGATAACTGTATTTCAATATAACTGGTTTCCTCTGTAATTCTACATATTTCATTTTGTACATATAAAAATACCACTTTGAGAAAGGGTCCATAGGCTTCTATAGAGTGATAAAGGATATCCATGACCAAAAAAATGGTTGAGAATCCAGGTATCCTATAGGGATACCTGGAAGGGAGCACAACTTCAGGGCCTTGTAGATTGGATATTTGCTCCTTCTGTTTGGTCTGATTTTAACAGAACAAACCAATACTCTGAATGCTCTTTTTATTTTTAGGTATTAAGAAAAGTGATATTCTTAGTCCTGTTCTCCCCCCATCTTTTAAAAAGTTTTACTGATGTGTTTTGTTTTTATATTACATCTATTTACAGATTATTCATGCTTCATGAAAGGTCTCTTGAAACAAAGTAAAATGATTAAGTAACACTAATAATGCAGCAGTGACTTCATTTGACAGTGTATGCAACATTCCACATCTGCATAGTATTCTCCAACATCTTTCTATTAAAAATAAATAGAAATCTATTTTCTCTCACTCCTACCTCTCAAACTATTGGAGGAAAAATCAGATAAAATTTCTTGTAAGAAATATATACAGTCAAACAAGACAATTTTCTCTCAATGCTTTTCTAGAGCTGTGTAGATCTAAGACATCTCAATGTTCTAACATTTTGGCACTGTGGTAGGATATGGACTTTTCCATTTCAACCATCACCCAACCAATTACACTCAGGGTGTTATTCAGACAGACCATAGTTGGATGATGGAAGCCAAGAGCCTTAATAGCAAATATAGAAAAGGTCCCCAGTCTACGTGGGACCATCTAGAAATTATTTAGAGACATACTAAATCTTTTTTTCTCCATAAACAACATTGACTGCTACCTAGCAAATGGTGGTGTCTCAAGTGAACACAGCAGGTCCAGGACATCTTTTTGTCCTGGTGAGGTAGTCAGGGTTAAGTGACTTGCCCAGGATCACACAGCTAGTAAGTGTCAAGTGTCTGAGGCAGGATTTGAACTCAGGTCTTTCTGACTCCAAAGCCAGAGCTCTATCCACGGCGCCACCTAGCTGCCCCTAGGTCCAGGACTTTTGTTTGTTTGTTTGTTTTGTTGTTGTTGTTTTGGCTAGGCAATGGGGTTAAGTGACTTGCCCAGGGTCACACAGCTAGTAAGTGTTATGTGTCTGAGGCCACATTCGAACCCAGGTCCTCCTGGATCCGGGGCCATGCTCTATCCACTGCGCCACCTAGCTGCCCCTGGACTTTTAAGTAGTCCTTTTAAATACAAGTACTTCACTGAAAATAGCTGAAATGACATCTTCTGTCTAATTCTGGACTTATCAAATTTATAGGGCATCTCTAAATCCTGGGACCAAAGCTATATGGCCTCAAAATTTGTAAATAAAATAAAACATGAATCATGTACAAATAAAATATGAATCAGTTGTAAATGAAATTTTAAAACCTTGCTTATAAATTAATTAAAACTTCTACAAGTTTCATATTGGGAATCAAGGGAGAAGGTTTTCAAAAAGAAGCAAGTAGTTATTGATAAAATTTTGTGTTAAAAAGCCTAGCCCTTGTATCCCAGACTTCCTTAGATATCCATCTTGCCTATGTCAAGGGAAGGTGGGAAAAAAAACCCTCATTTTCCTATTAATATTTGTGATTGTGAGAGGAATAAAACAGGAGGCTGCAACATTCAAAGTGTTGGGGACCATGATTCGAAACTTTAGCATAGAAAGAAAATGAAGCCGAAAGAAAGGAGGAAGACTCCGGCTATTGTCTGAACAAGAGGTGAGAAGAAGGGAAAGGCTGCCAGAGGCCCATCATGGTGGCCGACCAGGCCCCATGTGTATCCTCCATCTGTCACACACCTTGCTCTGGGCCACCTCATCACGTGGCACAGACTGAGCTCTCCTCTCCTGCTTGAGCCTCTCTCTCTTTTTTCGTAGGCTTCTCCCACGACTGAAGCGCAAGACCTGAGGTGAGGCAAACATATCACCATCAGAACTAATGGCTCATGATTGGGGGGGTGGGGCAGTGGAAGAAGGGATGGCAACGGGTGCTCTGAGGTTGAAAAATGTGAGTCAGACCATGTTTTTTCTTCACCTAAGGGGTTTACGATTGAATGAAACAGTTGTAATACTTAGCATTAAAAAGAGCTGACATTTATATAATGCTTTCAAGTTTGCAGAGAGTTTACATGTTATCTCATTTGATCCCCCCCACAGCCTTGTGAGGGAGGGGCTATTATTATCCCCATTTTATGGACAAGGAAACTGAGGCTCAGGAAGGTTAAGCAATTTGCCCAGGGTCACCTAGCTAGTAAGCATCTGAATCACGATTTGAATTCAGGTCTTCCTGATTTCATGTCCAGCATACTCATCCACCATGTGGTCTACCTGCCTAACAAAGACAAAGTGCATGCTAATGCAGACATATCATAGTGCTGGAAGTGACAAATGGTTACCATCTATGTGATAATACGGGAACACTGACTAGCAAAAGCAACTTCAAGCTGGGCCCAAAGAAAGGACAGTAACAACTACATGCAATCCATATCTACCACTCAATCAAAATCCTGGTAGCTGTTGTCTACAGACCTCCAGGTTACTCCCCTTCATTCCTCATTGAAGTTAGTACCTGGCTCACATATTTTCTCACCTCCTCAACTCTTGCCCTTTTCTAGGGGACTTCAACGTACACACTGACTATCCCTAAAATACCCTAAAACACTCAGTTCCTCAACTGTACTCACTTCCCATGACCTAACTACTCCACTCCACCTCAACTACACACAAAGATGGTCACACCCTTGATCTCATCATCACCCACAAACGTTCAAGAATTCCTCATTCCCTTTAAAATCTACTGGCTTCTCACCTCTTCCCCTGCCTTGCCTTACCAAATCCTCCTCTTCATCCTCACTGTGACCTCCAATCTCATGGCCCATCAGTTCTATCCCAGGCCATCTCCCTTACATTAACCAGTCTCTCCTCTTTCCCCATCTTGACTCCTTGGTTAACTCTATACTGTCTTCCTCTCTTGAGTCCCCTTATGATATTTCTTTCCAATTGTGTCCTATCAAGTCTCAGCCGTGGATCACTCCCATCATCCTCTACCTTAACTCCTATATACGTGCTGCTAAACATAGGTAGAGAAAATCATAAAGCCTTTCTGACTGCTACAGATTTATATTCTACAACCTCAACTTGGCTCCCATTACGCCAGGTAATCCTTTTGCACATCCCTTATAAGAATTAATTGTCCCATTCTCCACAATAGCTCTTCCAAACCTTTTCCTCCTTCCTCAAACCTTCCATGGTCTCCCTCCCCCTATCCTCTAAGCTGAGAACCTTGCCTCCTGTTCTACAGAAAAAAAATTAAGGTCATTCACATTAAGAGGTGGCTTTACTCTTTCCTTACCAAGGCAAAATCTACCTGCACAAGTGATCCAATTCTACCCCTCTCCTCCAAGAGACTGCCCCCTCTGTCATCCCCATTCTGTCACTTTTCTTTACTCTTTCCTTGTCTACTGGCTCCTTCTCTACTGCCTACAAACATGTCTGTGTCTCTCACTTGACCTTTCCATCACTGCTATCATCCTTTTTTCATCTATTCTGCCCTTTCTGGCTAACTCTTGAGAAGGCCATTTGCAATAGGTGCCTTCATTTCCTCTCCTCTCTCTTCTTAACTCCCTACAACCCAGCTTCTGACCTCATCATTCCACCAAAACTACTCTCTCTGAAGTTATCAGTGTTCTTTCAATTGCCAAATCCAATGGCCTTTTCTCAATCCTCATTCTTCTTGACCTCTCTGTAGCATTTGACACTGTTGATCACCTTCTTCTGCTTGACTCTCTCTTCCCTCTGGGTTTTCAGGACACCACCCTTTCCTCCTAACTACAAAACAACCACCCTTCTTCTCCACTTTTCTCCTCCTACCTCTCTGACAGCACCTTCTTAGTCTCCTTTGCAGGATCTTCCTCCAGGCCATAGATGTCCCAAAGGACTCTGTCCTAGGTTCTCTTTTCTTCTCTTATCCTACTTCACTGGGTGATCTCATCAGTTCCCATGGATCTAATTATTATCGCTATGTGTAGATGATTCTTAAATCTACCTAACTCCTCCAAAACAACCACCAATCTCACATTTCCAACTGCTTTTCAGACATCTCAAATTGGATGTCTGGTAGACATCTTAAACTCAGCATGTCCAAAACTGAGCTCATTATCTTTTTTTTTTTAATTCCACATTAGTCATGTTATGAAAGAAGAATCAGAACAAAAGGGAAAAACCATGAGAAAACACAAAAAACAACAAAAAAGAGAAAATAATATGCTTCGATCTGAATTCAGACTCCATAGTTCTTTCTCTGGGGGTGGATAGCATTTTCCATCATGAGTCTCTTGGAATTGTCTTAGATCACTGCACTGCTCAGAAGAGTTAAGCCTAACAAAATTGGTCATCGCACAATGTTGCTGTTACTATGTTCAATGTTTTCCTGGTTCTGCTCACTTCACTCAGCATGAGTTCATGCAAATGAACTCATTATCTTCCCCCCAAATCCTTCTCTTGCTCAAAATCCCAATCACTGTTGAGGGCAGTCACCAAGGTCCTGGCTGGTACTACTTGCCTGTAGCTTCCACAGTGGCACCACTTCCTCTTTCACCTTTATTATTATTTTTTTTTTGGCAAGGAAGTAATGAAGATTTCTTAAAACTAAAGAACATTTTGAGAGTAATCCTCTCAGACCCTCAGTCTCACAACCTAGGTGTCATTCTCAACTTCTCCCTATCTCTTAACCCCCAAACCCAATCTGTTGTTAATGCAATTTCACCTTTGAAACATCTCTCAAATGTGTCTCCTTATTTCTTCCGATACTACCATTATCCTGATGCAGGTCTTCATTAACTCAACCTTGGACCATTGCAATAGTTTGCTAGTGGGTCTTCCTGTCTCAAGTCTCTCTCCACTCCAATCCATCCTCCATTCAGCTGCCAAAGTCATTTTCCTAAAGTGCAAGTCCAACCATGTCACTCCCCTACTCAAACTCCAGTGGCTCCTTATCAAATACAAAGTCCTTTGTTTGGTACGCAAAGCTCCTTCATCTTTCCAACTTTCTTACACACTACTGCCTGAGAGATACTCTTCCATCCAGTGACAATGGCTTCCTGGCTGTTCCACAAAGAAGATACTCCCATCCCTTGGCTTCAGGCCTTTTCTCCAGCTGTCCTCCATACCTGGAAAGCTCTACCACTTTCTCTCTGCCTCTTGCCTTCTTTGGTTTCCTTCAAATCCCAAGTAAAATCTCATGCTTTTTTTCTTTTCCTTTTTTTGGGGGGAGGGCGAGGGGAGTGAGGCAATTGGGGTTAAGTGACTTGCCCAGGGTCACATAGCTAATAAGTGTCAAATGTCTGAGGCTGGATTTGAACTCAGGTCCTCCTGACTCCAAGGCTGGAGCTCTTTCCACTGTGCCATCTAGCTGACCCTAAAATCTCATCTTATATGGGAAGCCTTTCTGAGACCCTCTTTTTTTTTTAAAATGGAAGCACCTGTTGTAGATGGCCTTTTTTGAGGAGTTTAGCCACAAAGGAAAGATGAGATATAAGATGATAGCAGAGATGGAAGAATCAAATGAGGGTTTTTTTTTTTCAGGAAGAGACACAAGCATATTTGTTGGTATTCAGTCGTTTCAGTCATGTCTGACTCTTCATGACCCCATTTGGGATTTTCTTGGTAAAGATACTAGAATGGTTTGCCACTTCCTCCTCCAGCTTATTTTACAGATGAGGAAACTGAGGCAAGCAGGGTCAAGTGACTTGCTCAGGGCCACACAGCTAGTAAGTATCTGAGGCTGGATTTTAACTCAGGTCCTGACTCTAGGGCCTATGCTCTAGTCACTGTTCCATCTAGCGGCCGTTTTATAAATACTATTATTGAAGGAATAAGATGTCAGTGATAACTAACGCAGAGAATGATACTTTAAACTTTCTTAACATCAGACTATCCTTTTCCATTATTTATAAAAATGAAAGTGATGTATCCAAGGTAATATAAAGGATTTCCCCTGTATGACAACCTAATACAAAAGTACTAAAAAATATTTGCCATCATATGATCTGTTATTCAAATGAACCATATCCTTTGTTTGCTGCTGTGATAATCATTTATTAGGTACCCACTCTGTGCAAACTATTCATCTTATAAGGTATTTCTAGAGTGGAATTTAGTTATAGTAAGGAAAATGACTTGTTTTCTTAGCCCATATGTTAGTGAGTGACTTCAATCAGATCATGAGTCAAGAGTTCCCTTGAAACGCACATTCTGACGTATTTTTCTGCATCATGTCAATAAAAATTGACAAGTGACTTTTAGGCAAGTAAATAAAGGTCATCCAAGATAAAAATAATCATCGGAAAGATTAACTCCTTGTAACATGTGCCTAGATGGTGGAAATAACTTTGCATGGGCTGCAGATTCTCTCTGAATGGTAGTGCCCACTAAATGGAATGTCATCAATCTTTTCTGGTCCCTAAGAATCAGAGGATAGTGAGCATGGGAGTTAAGAAAGAAGCATCCTTATGTTAATGGTTTATAAGTTCAACAAATGCTGGAGAACAGAGAGGTCAAACAGTCGAACACCCATCAATTTACAGATGAGGCAAGACACCTTAGGTTACATGCCCAAGGTTAGAGAACCTGGACAAGGCCCTTGATCTCCTGACTCCCAGAATTCAATACCTTCTTTATTACCCTTTGATTCATTACACCTTCATTATGCCTAGAACTTCTTTTCAACATGTGACAGACTAGAACAAGGCCTTGTTGGATAATGCGAACAATAAAATTGTTTTCAAACTTAAATCACAGAGAATGCCAAAAATTCTTTTATATCTACTCAAAAGCTCCTTCATTTAGAAATGAAGGCAATGTGTAGAAATTATAATGATATGCAAAAATGAATTGTTCTCTAGTATTATTCATGATCCTGTATACTATTAATTAAGGGGCATAGGGACCCTTGGCTTTGGCTATTTTTCATGAAGTAACAGAAGGAGAACATGTGGAGAAAGAATTTGTGCTAAATTTTACTCACACAGTTTCTGTTACCCAATGGATCCTCTAAGGTCCTGAGAACTGATTGCAATAATATGGCCACACTTGGGCTATTGCAGAAAAATGAAGGTCTCGGGGCAACATGAGCCTGGGAATTCTATATGGAAAATGGAGGTGGTTGCAAGACAAGACATTATCATTGAGTAGATGTGAAGAGTTATTCACTGAAATATCAGCTTACAACCGTGATCTCATAGTACTTTATACTCTTCTTGCTTCCTTCTCATAGTCTCATTTGTATTACATTTGGTGGCATGTTTAATCACTTCTAGTAGATAGTAAATAGGGTCACAGAGTAAGGCAGCTGAGTAGCACAGTGGATAGAGCACAGGCTTTGAGGTTAAGAAGACCTGAATCTAAATCCTGCCCTAGACACTTTCTGTCTGACTGTGTGCAAATTACTTAACTTTTCTCTTAACCTTAATAGTTTTCTCATTCACAAAATGGGGATAATATTTCCTCCCTTACAAGGTTGTTATGAGGCTCAAATGAGTTAACATATAGAAAGTGCATTGCAAACTTTAAAACGCTACATAAATACTAGTTATTATTATTATCATTATTATGAGTACAGACTTTTTCAACCTCATAGGTGCACTCACACAGTAGGTTCTTAATCTATGTTTGCTGAAGATACAAATGTATAAATGAATGAATAAATACCTCACATTTGTTCAGACTTTTTTACTTTTCAAAGTTCTTCATATCTATTTCCAATTTCCCACAACAAGGAAACCACTTTCCTGTAAGACTTCAAAAGGTATATTTCTATTAACAGTTCCCTTACAGGGTTATTAAAAGGTGGCAGCCTGGTAGCTCTTGTATCTATAGAGGCCCTCACCTATTTCTTAATCCTAGGGGTGCTATCAGTAAGAACCACCTCATTTCTGTGATTAAAATTTCTGAATGAAAAGCATGAAAAGCTTTGTGACTTACTAAAGTCGCTAGTTTACTGATGAGCATCAGTTATATTTCTATGAAATGAAAATTAATAACTGAGCTCATAGGCAAAATTTCTATATTTATCATGGCATAGGATTCTGATGCAAATGAATGTGGTCTTTTTTTTTTTTTTAACTTTCTTCAGTTCCATTATACATCTCTCTCTCCTATGTTTGGAATCAGTGTAGCACAGTCTTCTTTCAGCATGAACCACAATACTATACAGAAATGCTTTTGATTTTCATAGGTTCTTTTTCTATCCTACTATTTTATTGAAGCTACTGTCTCAATTAGAAAAGCCCAGAATCAGCAAAGAAATGAAGTAGACTATGACATCATCAGCAAATAAGGATCATTTTGGCCCCTTCTGTCTGTGTTATGACTTAAATTTCTTTCTCCTGTCCTTTTGCTATTGCTAGCAATGCTGCAACTATGTTTAACAAAATTGTAGAAAGGGGGCATACTTATTTTATTCCTGTATTTACTGAGAAAGCTTCAAGTATTTCATCATTTCCTAATATGCTAGAGTGTGGTTTTTAGATATGTCATTTGCATCACGTTGAAAAAAGGCCCTTTAGTGAACGAGTTTTATAGGATTTTTAGTATAAAAGAAGCAGTATACTTTGTCAAAGCCCTTTTATGTATCCAGTCATTAACCAGAATACAATAGGCAACCTGAGAACTGCCAGACAGAATAAGTATAACAGGGACCAATGAAACTAGTTACTAATAAAAAGTGGATTAAAAACCTACTTGTGGTGCTTTGGTGAGGAGAAGAGCAACCTCAGGATTATTGTGGTGCCGGGCTGTCTCTAGTGGAGTCTGACCAGCCTAAGGGAAGGAATCACAGAGAGGTAAGGGTTTATGGAACCAATTATGTAATGTAATTATGTTTACCCAAAAGTTGGCATAATGGATAATAAGCAGATAGGTAGGTCCTTGGGGGTAGACATCCGCTTACCAAATTTTCAGTACCTCAACCTTCAGAGTGATGATGGAAATATACAAAAAAGCTTTAGATTCAATAAAATTTGGCGGGTTTTTTTGATGTCCATGAAAAGTCATATTTAACCATGGTGAATTCTTTTTACTTCTTTTTTTTTTTTTGCTTTTTGGTGAGGCAATTGGGGTTAAATGACTTGCCCAGGGTCACACAGCTAGTAAGTGTCATGTGTCTAAGTCTGGATTTGAATTCATATCCTCCTGACTCCAAGGCCAGAACTCTATCCACTGCACCACCTAGTTACCCCATGGAGTACACTTCTAAGAGATTATCAGCACCATGTGATTTTTTAGCATAGGCTTAGCTCCAGAGTACTACAGGCATAGCTAGTGGCCAGAGCAAGCCATCCAACCTCATTTCCTTGCCCTCCCACCACCACCAGCTTCCCTGTACTCTTTCCTTCTTCTAACCCAACGGCACTCAACCTCGCTCCAACTCAGACACTGAGATGGAACTGAGCGAGGAAGAATAGACATTACAGCTCATGGTATAAAGAAAAGGGATAGCCAAGGCTAGAAAGGAGAGGAATATAAACTCTAGAGAAGGAAGACAAGGGGTCTACAAGGTTCATCCCTCATTTTGAAATTAATTATCAAGCCATTTACCCCAGTAACAAACAAGCCCAAGAGAACTGGACTCAGATTTCCTTCCTTCCCGGGCTCAGTGGAGCCCAGTTGAGGGCTCCAGCTCTCTGTTCATTTAGCAGAGTAGACTCTTGTTTACTGAATTCACGTCAGGGCTCATCTATCCATTTGCCTGTGCTACTAAGCACAAGGAACCCTTCCTCTCCTCTCCCCAAGGACTACAGCTCTGTGGAGCCATGCTCACTGAGATGCTGGGAAGCAGAAGGACTTGGACTGATTTCCTTGAGGCATGTGTAGTTGGTTTTGGTTTTTTTTAGGCATTGGGGTTAAGTGACTTGCCCAGGGTCACACAGTTAGTAAGTGTCTGAGGCCAAATTTGGTCTGAGGCCAAATTTGAACTCAGGTCCTCCTGACTCCAGGGCCAGTGTTCTATCTACTGCGCCACCTAGCTGCCCTACATGTGTAGTTTTCAAAAAAGATTCCCATGTTGTTTTCCGAAGAGTGATGGAGAGAATTTCAGAAAGGATCACGGCCTCACTTACATTGTTGACAATTGTCCCATCAGCTCCTGCTTCCAGTAAGATTTTAGCCACTTTTCTGTGATTTAGTGCAGCAGCAATATGAAGAGCTGTGTCCCCAGCCTGAAATTAAACAGAAAAAAACCCGACCGTCACGGGAACTTCGAGTACCTTCCTTACGTGTCCTTCCCATCCTGAATTGGGCTGTGTCTCTTCAAGTTCAAACAGGGATGAATCTTGAGCTGAGGTCTGCTAAACAGAGACTTTTCTGAAAAAAAGAGTTATTTATTTCTTTGGCAGAAGACAGCTGTTCTTAATGATGGGCTGAGTGAGATCAGCATATCCCAAGCTTACAATTCATAGGAAACTTTTGAGGCTTTTATCTTCTTGTTGGAGCTTATCAAGTTTGCCTGGGGATAATCAATTCCCCCTGGAATAAAATAGGGTTAGGGAAATTTTGAAGAAAAAAAATAAAAAAATTTAAGCTTATTTTCATACTAAGTTTTAAAAATCTCTTGCATATAAGTATTTTTGATACAAACATAATTTCATCATAGAAATTTCTAACAGAATATAAGCTCCTTGAGGGCTTGCTTCTGTATTTGTGTCTTCAGTACCTAATATAATGACTGATATATAGTAGGAACCTAATAAATGTTTGACTGACTGCTAATTCATATTTTAGAGTAGAAAATATTGGCATAATTTTTTTTTTCACAGCACCCTTGTTCACATCATTCCCATTTGGGAAATGCTAACCAGGGGTGGGGAACCTTTGGCCTTGAGGCCACATGTGGTCTCACATGGGGAACCCATGTTCCCCACCCCTGCAAACTACAAGACTACCAACATTCTTTGAGCTGAATTCCAATGACATCTTTCCCCTGCAGAAATACTAGGAACTGAGGACAGAGTCAACTTCAGGAAGCATGAGAAAGTTGGAGTGGGTTTACTTAGTAAAAGGAGATCTCCAAAGCTTATTTACTGGGCTGAGGAAAAGTCGGTGTTGGGATAGATCAATGGGCAAACAGACAAGAAAGTGAAGCTGTTGAGGGTCCGAGGAAGTTGCTTCTCTCGTCTTGTGAAAGGAAGATGTAGAGAGTCCGTATGAACCTCTAGGTTTAGGATTAAGCCAGTAATGCTGACAACAGGCTGCCTAAGGTGGTGGTAGTGGGGGGTGAGGGTCTCGTTGTATTATACAAACTATTCACCCCAGCACAAGTTGTTTTTATATGCCTGTATTAAGGCAGTCTTACTCTTAGGGCCTTTCTTCACTGGTCAGAGGGCGCTAAGAGCCAATGTGATCTTTTAATTAACTACTAACTAGTTCTCTACTTCCTACATAACCTTTTATCCTGGGAAATCTAAAGTATATTTATTTGTCCTATGGAGAGTTATATTTCCATATAAACTCTACCACTACTACTGAAGATCAGCTAATTTGTTGGTTAGACAATGCTGATTTAGTCATTCCCAATTCTAGTGTTCTCTCAAACAAGCAGTTACTAAAAAAAAAAAGCAGCAGAAATCAAAAGGATCTACTCTTTTCTCATAACTGGTGATATATCCCCATAGAGCCAACTTTCATTAAAAATAAAATAAGTTAACTTTATATACATAAAACTAGTCTTGCTTACACAGCTATGGTGGTCAATGTATTTGAGTTGCATTATTCGGAGTTATAATTATGTAAAATATGGTCATTGGTTCCAACCCAATGGAAATAGGCAGGTGAATCAGAATAAGGCAACCACTTAAGGGAAATTCACTGCTTGAACTAATCAGGATCTAGATATAATCACTTTCCTTTAATAAATGTCAAAAAGAAATGTGTATTTCATTTCCATTCCTTGGTGTACAATCTAGGGAAATAATGAATAGGTAAAGTTTGGATTTCTTTTATTTGATGAGGGGAGAACAGAAGGGGTTCTGAATATTATTCGCCAGGATAATTTACTGTTCCAGGATCACCTGTTTGTCCTTTGGAATAGGGACAGCACAAAACTATTTTCTTTGAAGTATAGTGAATCCCAAACATTCCCAGACATTTTTTATTTTTAAATTTCACATTGCTGTATCCCAGCTCAAAAATGCAAACCCATGTCCCTTACAGGTTTCAAGTGATCAATAAATTTACAGGTAGTTATATATGCTAACAAGCATCATTAATACTTCCTTGGCACACCCTAGGGACCTCACATGGGTCAACACACTGAAGTCTGACATTTACCACAAGGACAAATAAATAAGCTTTATCTTTATAGGGCCTGAGCAGTGACAGGACCTATGAAGCCAGTGGTAGAGCCCAGCAGATCACAAGAATCCCATTCCTTTGCTCCATGAAGCCACAATTCTTTGTCAGTGGAATTTTTCCTTGAGTGTGTTTGTTTGAAAAAAACAAAACAAAACGAAACAACAGAAACCACTGCAGTATATGCAGAATGTGTTCATTATGCAAATGTGGTGATATGCATTGAAATGATAAGAAACCACAGGCACACCCTCTCTATAAGGCTTTTTTGGGGAATCTAGTGCTATGGTATTAGGCTGGAACCCATGTTCCCCGGCGGCCATTTATAGTAAACTCCCAGAAGTTTCAAAGGAGGCAAGTCAGCTGCAGCCTCTAGCCTAGCATAAGTCTATGTCATGTCAACAAGCCTTGTACAAAGGGTGCACTGCTGTAGTATAAGATACATGCACTGACCTGGTTCTTTTCATGGACAGAACAGAAAGCACTGAGGAGAACCCTAATGATGGACAAGTGATTATAGCGAGCGGCAACGTGCAAACAGGTATCTCCTGCCTGCAAACAGAAATAAAACTCTGAGCATGTTTTGGTCAGTAAAAGGAACAGAACAAAATAAAAACAAATAAGGAGAAAGCTTGCAGCCATCATTTACCCTTTGAGAGCTTTCCACCTGCATTATTAAGCTGACTACTTCTAGCTGGAGATGCAAAAGCAAAGAAAGGCTAGGAAAGATCTTGGCAGAATGGCCTTCCTCGACTAATAAAACCAAAACAAAAACCAACAGCAAAAAGCAAAACTGCAAGCGACATCTTTTAACCGATGTTGTGCTTCCAGTCTCACTGTACTTTGCTACTGTGCACTCATTGTACAGAGCAGCCCACGAAGGCAACTGGAATAAATGCTTCCATTTTTCATACAGTGGGTGTCTGCTCCCCACAGAGACTTTAGGAAGACCTAAGGCAGACTCTGCTTGCTTAACGTTTCAGTGGGAGGCAAGATTCCAACTGTATCCAGCCTTTCCTATATCTCTCGTGCTATAGGATGAGCCAAAGAAATGACAAAATATTGCCTTGCAGATTCCCCATTGCCAGTTCACATCCATCAGGGGAGGACAGGGGCAGGCTAGTGCAATGGTCAATCCAGATTTTAAAAGCATGGGTTTCTATCTAATGGAATCCAAGGGTATGACACTGCCATGACATTAGCAATAATTCAGAGTGGGGATGGTGATGACCCACAGAGAACAATATAGTCCCGGGGCCCATGGTCTTGTGACCCATTTGTAAAAGAGCAGTGCATTCACACAATGTACAGTGAAGAGATTGCTACTCCCAAGTGAGATTATAGATACTAAACTTGACTCAAAAGATTGAGGGTAAAAATGGAGGCAGATTACATTACAAATGTAGCTTAAATTACCAACAGTTCCAGATATATTCCCCCTGAGTTAATGTTACAGCTCTACTAGAAGCTGAGGAGCAAGCAAGTCTAATACTGCTGGCACCAGAGTCCAGAAAGGACTGAGCAGAAAGCTCTAGGTCATGGACCAACTTTGAGAGCTCTGTGGCAAGATCTCCTTTCGTGAAAACAAGAAGGTCACCAGCCCTCCCAAGAAGGGTTTCCTTTACAGTGATTTGTAATACAGCCTACAGTCAAAGCAATCCTCTTAATCTGGCACCTTTCCAAAGGGGCCATACATAGAGAGGAGAGAAGTATGGGAAAAAAAAATGCCCAAAGTATGTTTCAGCTGCTTTAAGCATGACTTTGCCCACTGCAATGATATATTAAGACCTGATGCAGCTGGGAATCTGCCTCTACCTTTAGATACTCTTTAGAGCATAAGTTTTTAACCTTTTTTGTATTATGGGCACTAGTGAAGTCTATGGACCCATTCTCAGAATAATTTTTTAATGCACAAAATAAAACACATACTATCACAAAACAAACTAATTATATAGGAATAGTTACAAACATATTAAAAAAATAAACTCAAGGCCTCCAGGTTAAAGGCTTTGGTTTAGAGAATTGAAAAAAGCTTCTCAGCATGAGATTTTAAATAAAGATACATTAAAAATGGTTGCTGATTTCTGGACTTGATTTCATAAATAAATAGAGTAAGGTGGGAGAAGGGAAGGTAGAAGCTACACCTGAAATATCTTCCTACCACCACATCTCTAAATAACTATAATGGAAATAAGGTTAATAGACCATGTTCTAGAGCAACTGTGAGAAATTATTTAACCTTTCTGTCTAGATTCTTTTTCTCCCAAGATTTGCTTTCTACATATCTGCTTCCCAAGGTGAGAGAGAAGAGAATCACAAGTTGCATTTTTTTTTACCCACATTATTTTTGAGGTCAGGTCGAGATCCTCCCAGCAAAAGAACCCGGGTACTCTGGGAATGACTGTTCTGACAAGCCAAGTGCAGAGCGGTGTTCCCTGCCTTGGGGAGAGACCAAGAAGAATTAAGGACAACATTTGGAAATTATAAAGAATTAGCAACTGCCAGGAATTGCCTGTTGTAGGACCTTAAGTTTACTTTGATAAGAAACTAAACAAAAAGGTCACATCCTCTACCAGCTGATGAGTGGCCTCATTCTAGATCCTTGGGGACAACTGGCCATAATACAAATTGCTTCCTTGTTTATAGCTACTATCAAGACAAATAATATCACTAAGGAAGATAAAACATATTCCCTATGGAAATATAGAATTCTATGTAAATCAAGTTTTTCTTTCTTTTTTTTTTATTAGAGTACCTCAGGATGGTGCCCCAAAAGGATGATGAATGGACCTAAACAAGGATAGGTGTTGTCCTTTCAAGTCCTTCTCAAATTTTCCATTTATTTCCATTATTTGGAAATGCTGAACTTCATTTTAAGTGCAATATTGAAAATATTCCATGGGGGATCAGCTCTAGGTGGCATGTACCTTCTCCTACTCATACATATACATCTATACATATATAGTATGTGTGATATATAACACATATATATAACATATACATTCACACATATGTGTATATATGTGATTTGTCACTAAATAATGGAAACCTCTCATTTTAGATTTTTTAAAACAGTTTTCTTTCTGTTATTTCAATGATAAAGGATAACCATTTCCACTCTATTTCAGTAGACCTCCCTCCTCAAAAGATCATAGATTTAGAGCTAGAAGGGACCTTAGAGGCCACTTAATCTAATCCCCTCATTTTACAGATGAGGAAACTGAGGCACAGAGACATTAAGCTTTTTCTCTAGGGTCTGACCACTAGCATCCGAGGCAAGTTTTGAACCTAGGTCTTCCTGAATCCAAATCCAATGTTCTATCTAACTGCAGTTCACAATTACATAGCCCTTTCCAGTTACCTTTGATCCTCAAAATCACTCTGTAAGGGAGGTAGTAAATATATTATGATTCCCATATGACCCAGGAATCAGAGGCCCAGAGAGTTCAAGTGACTAGCCCAGCTAATAAATGGCAGAATCAGCTTTCTGACTCCAAGTTTTGTTTTGTTTTGTTTTTTGGAAATTGTTGTGGAAGGCCCAGAGGCCAGTTTGATAACCTTTGCAAGAAAAACAGGTAGCAGGTGAAGAGGTGTAGGTCTTGGCATGTTTATTTATACTTTATTTGGCTGAATTTACATACTCACTGTCTTTCTTGTTGAGATTAGAAGCTGGGCCAAGTGAGATATTCAGAGTTGCTAAGGAACCTATTGATTGCTTCTCCCTCACTGAATTATATTCCCCTTGGGATGCAACTACCTGTAGATGATCTTAAACTCCAGAGTCCTTGTGTTTTGATAGGGAGGGAATGGTTCATATAAGCGACCAATTCAGAAGTTACTTTCTTCTCTCCCCCACCTCCCATCTTTGCTTGAGTTCAGAATGTATTATAAAAACCCGTTCTAAAGACTGGCACTCCACTCCACTGGCACCATACCTGGCTGATCTTCGAAAACAAGGGAACTTTGCCTATGAGTTTTTTTTTTTAATCCTTGGGTTTCTTTCTCATTATAACTACCAGCAAGTGCCTCAAGAGGTGCTGCAAGACAAAGAAAGGTGTTAGCTAGCTGAGGACTTAACACTAATCAAGGAGCAGCCTGTACATGTTTTTACACGTGACACTCAGTGGTAGTAGGACAAGAGGTGTCTCTTGGCTTGGTCAATTGAGTTCTCACCCCTAGTTAAGAGAGGAAAGAGGCAAGGTGATTGAGATTAGGCAGTTCTTTTTATAATTAAAATGCTCAGCTCTGCAAGATTACTTTTGTATGCTACTTCAAACAAAATTATGCTAACAGATGTTATTAATCCAGCCAGATGAGGAACACAGTGGCTAAGAACTCAAAAAGAGCCTTGACTCTAAATCTAGCATTTTTCTTTCACTGTCCTAATCAATTAGTCAACAACCATTGATTAAACTCCTTTCATGTTCCAGACAGCACTAGGTGTTGATGGTTCAAAATAAAAAAATGAAACAATCCTTGCTCTAAGCAATATGCCCACTGATCTCCAAGTGGGAGCCAATTCTAGGGTTGCAGCCACAGAGGGTTATCTGAAACTGACTGGCAGACTAGCAAGAAAAGTATGGCTTTTCCAGTCAATTAGTCATGTTTGACTCTTCATGACCTCATCTGGGATTTTCTTGGCAATACTGGAGTGATTTACCATTTCCTTCTCCAGTTCATTTTACAGATGAGGAAACTTATGTGACTTGCCCAGGGTCACACAGCTATTAAGTGTAAAGTAATTAAGAATAAGTGTTTGAAGCCAAATTTGAACTTGGGTCTTCCCAACTGCAAGGCCAGCACTCTATAGCTACCTTTTGGTCAGGGATGGGCAAAAGCATAGCAGAGCCACATCCCCTCAAGCTTTCTCTCCCAGCCTGGAAGAGGTGGCACTGTGGTCTCCTGGAAAGAACCTAGACTTGCTCATAAACTGCCTCTTTCACCAGTTAACAGCATGGCTTTGAACAAGCCACTCAAACTTTTGGAGGCTCAGTTTTCTCACATGTCAAGTGGGGAAAATACCTGGCTTACTTTCCTATCTCACAGGACAGAATGAGATCATTTATGTGAAGCCTTGATTGACGCCACATGCCTTCTCTCCCCTCTGACTGGAGGGCTACAGAGTGGAGTACTAAACTTTTCCCAATGCTTTCCTTTACAGAGGGCAGAAACTGGACCTTCCCCAGCTTATTCCACTCAGCACCTGCTGCTTTCCCCTGGCTTCAAATTCATGGAATAAGATGCCCCACCCCTCCCCGTTCCTATGTCCTTTAGAGTGTTGTCTCCCTCAGGCTCTCCTGTCTCCCCATTCAATTATAAGCTCCTTGAGGGAAGGGCTGTCTTTCTTTTTTGTAACTGCTTCCCTAGCACTAAGCACCATGCCTGGAACATAGGAGCTTCATAAATGTTTATTGGATTGGATTGATACTCCATCTTGACAAAGATACAGTAGTGGTTTACCATTTCCTTCTCCAGCTCATTTTACAGATGAGGAAAGCGAGGTTAAGTGACTTGCCCAGGGTCACACAGCTAGTGTCTGAGGCCAGATTTGAACCCAGGGAAGTGAGTCTTCCTGACTCTAGGCCCAGTACTCCATCCACTTTACCACCTAGCTGCCCCAGATTTGAAAATTTTAAATTGCTACAGAAATGCATGACATTATTACTATTATTACTGTATTGTCATCATTATGACAATGATAGCTAGTAAAGAGATAATATATAGCTAATAGCAGATAGCTAAGAAAGGAACTTCATCTTTTTCCATATTCTGTTTAGCAGATGCTAGGAAGTCCTAGTATTTCCTCAAAAATCAAAGGAAGTTAAGGGGTGTTAGCACCAGAGCCACAAGGGAGGTTTTTAGATCTTGTACTCATGCTCATTCCTTCATAAAGAGAAAATCCCTCTTTTCAAGGGAAGGAATTACCTCCCTATGACCAGTTCAGTTTTGGTCTTAAATAATCATTAGGGTTTCATAGGTTTGGTTTGATCAATTAATCAAATATGTGTTGAGTATCTACTATGTGTAATGTACTCTGTTATGTGCTGTAGTAAGTTGCCAAACTCTGTTTTCCAAAGAGCTTTCAAAGAATTTTTTCAATATAGTTGAGGAGATAAGGCACATATACATGAAATAAGAGTACACTACAGCATGGGATACACATCAACTACATGGAATGAACAGGAATAAAACAGGAATTCAGAGTGAGTCAGCAGTGGCTAAGGTTTCCAATGACAGCTTCAAAGAAGAGGCGAGCGATGAACCAGACCTTGAAGGATTTTGTTAAGTACAAAGGATGAAGAGAGAATCCAGAAAGATGGGGAAGGTCAGTTACAGAAGTATCACAAAGGCAACTGAAGCAAGGAAGAGAAAGTTCGTGGACAGTAACTAGATCAGCCTAGGTTCATCCTTTCTAGCAAGTTTCAGCTTAGGTGACACTTCTTTTATGGAGCCTTTCCTGGTGCCCCAGGTGAATGCAATCTCTCTCTTCTCAAATTTCTCCCAGCAGCCTGAATCAATTCTTTGAGTTACTTTACTTCCTTACTGAACAGTAAGCCCCTTTTGAGGCTTTCCCAGAAAGTACATAGCAGACAGCTGAAAATACTTTTTGAGTAAGTGAATGAATGGATGGATGCAGGGAATTATGAGAGTTAAGACTGGAAAGGTAGGTTGGGGTCATTCTATGGAGGGCTTCCGTTTCCAGTCTCTCCCTCCCTCCTTCCTTCTCTCCCTCCCTTCCTTCCTTCTTTCCCTCCCTCTAGAAATGCCAAATGAGGTAAAAGTAGGCGATCACTTACAGTGTAAGTTCCTTGACCTGTCTTATGCTTGTTTTACGTCCTTCTGAGTGTCTAGCCCAATCCTGGGTCAACAGTTTACCTCTGATAATTTCTACTGGTTGAGTGTATCTTTGCCATCTACAAGATCTTTTACCCAATCTTGAAGATCTTTTGTGTCCCTAATGAAGATATGCATCCATGGCTTGGTAAAATATCTTATTATGGAGTTCATTACTGACCACAGTGTTTGCCATGGACACATAGGTATGTGTTATAAGTGGGGCCACTGCCTAATTTCCACTGCCACATCTAATCTTGAGTTTTTTATTCTGTTGTTAGTATTATATTCTAATAGAGTCTGCTGACTATAACTGGCAGCAGGAATGCCAACTTCTCCTGTGCATTAGCAGTAGCATGCTTGGCATTGTGGACAAAATAATGGACTTACAGTCAGAAAGACTTAGCTCAAACCTCACCTCTGACAGTAGCTGTCTGATCCTGGGCAAGTAACTAAACCTCTCTGAGTCTCAATATCTTCATCTATAAAATGGGGATAATAATTCCTGTTGCACTGTTACTTTGAATACTTGTACTTTGTACAGTTATCAAAAGGACCTAATGAGACAATGTTACATCAAGCACATTGCAATCTTTAAAGTGCTACATTTGTGTCATTTATTATTATTCTATGAAATTGTTGGGACCCCATAAAATATTAAACAGGACCTGCAGGAGGACAAAAGCAGGCAAGGCCAAGTCCTCTTTTTGGCTTCTTTCTGTTGCCTACTTGCTCATGAGCACCAGTAATATTTTATTTATGCCAAGTGTGAAGTGTGGTATTCCCATCCTGAGGAATGCACATAAGAAGACTGGGTTTTGGAGGGCTTCATTGGAACAGAGAGGCATTCAACATCATGCCAGACATAAACATGAGCATCTGTCATCACCTTCTGGTTAAGCTGATTTTGAACTGCAACAGAAAGATGCTGACATTAACTGGATATAAACTTCCAGAGGAATTGGAGGGAGGGGGGAAAGACTTCAGCAATAATTAATGCAATTCTCAGTGAAGTTGCTGTCCTAAGTCAGATGTCAGCCTGCCCCTGGCCTCACCTCTACAGCTGGAATTTCCTGGCAGGATTCACTCTTGTCCAAAACTCTGAGTGCCAGGGCATGATTCAGTCATTATCCATGGACAAGTGTCACTACCAGGTCTCAGCCTGAAAGGAAATACACAGCTCCCTCTACCTCATGAATGGGAAGTTTCGGTCACCTGCTGGCATCTCACCTTGTTCTTGGCAAGCACATTGGCTCCTGCTTTAACAAGAAGCTTGGCAGACTGGCTGAAGCCATGCCAGGATGCTTCATGAAGAGCGGTATTCCCATCCTACAGAAAACACACACACACACACACACACACACACACACACACACACACACACAGAGACAGGAAGAGCAGATTTAGACTTCTGAGTTGGAACAAGGAAGTATGCTTTAAGAGCACATAAGACATAAAGAACCTGGTCTTGGACTCCTGAACAACTTAATCTTCAATGAGACCTCTGGGCTACACCAGGGATGTTCCAGAAGCCAAGGCTAGGAGAAAAGAATTCCACAAACATCATCCTATCCATTCATCCAGCTTCATATCTATCCCCATTAGACTGTAAGTTCTTTGAGAACAGGATCTCCTTTTTGCCCTTCATTGTATCCCCAGTGCTTAACAGAACAGTGCTTGGAATACAGTAAGCACTTAATAAATGATTGTTGACCTAATTATCTTTTTATTTATTTTTATTTATTTTATTTTTTTTTAGTGAGGCAATCAGGGTTAAGTGACTTGCCCAACGCCACACAGCTAGTACATGTCAAGTGTTTGGTCTGAGGCCGGATTTGAACTCAGGTCCTCCTGACTTCAAGGCCGGTGCACTGCGCCACCTAGCTGCCCCATGTTGACCTAATTATCCCACGACCTACTTTACTTTTCATATCAGCTGTAGAGAGAAATATTAAAAAGTTTCAATAACAAAGCCCAAGTTATGAGACTTGGGACATGGGAGTATAATGGTATACCCTCTGGCTTGGGGACCACTCACAAATCTACAGTGTCCAATTGGGCAGGTAGAATTTATATTCACTTCTTTTAAAATGTGAATTAATGAAGCGATACTCAAATAAACCCAAGAACCTGAAGAGACACTGAGGGAAAGGTGGTTTGTCATTAAATAGATAAGGCAACTATCTGGTAGAATGTAAACCCTTTGAGGTATGGGATTTCTTACATTTTTTGTCTTCGAATCTCCAGTATGCATCACCAAGTAGGTAGTTTTGTCTTTGAATCCTCAGTGAAAGGGGTACCCATATTTGCTGTAGTTACATAATTTTAAAATGATAACCAAACAACTCTTCATCCCCTTCTCTTGACCCCTTACTACTTAACTCTTTTTTTTTCTTGTTGGAAATAATAACAACAATAATAGCTTACATTTACATAGCTCTTAAAGATTTAATCATTTGAGCCATAGGAATTGTGCCTGAGGCCTTACAGGGAAGAGAGTGGCAGAGGACAAAGAGTGGCAGGTCTGAAGAGAAAACAGTTACATTCTCTTCCAAGTTGTCAGGAAGATTCTGTGTACTAGGCAGTCAGATGGGGGAAGGGACAGGTACTCTTTGCCAGTGAGCTTGGGCTCTGCCTATGACTACATACACATTATCTCCCCCATTGGATCATGAGCTTCTTAAGACTAAGGAATTTTTTTTTCCTTTTTGCCTTTCTTCGTAGCCCCAGCTCTTAGAATAACACCTAG
The DNA here is from genome assembly GCF_003287225.1 of Phascolarctos cinereus. Taxonomy (NCBI): domain Eukaryota; kingdom Metazoa; phylum Chordata; class Mammalia; order Diprotodontia; family Phascolarctidae; genus Phascolarctos; species Phascolarctos cinereus. Next base: position 175,869,757 of record NW_027555958.1, read on the forward strand.
CACATAGTAGGTACTTGCTGATTTGACCTATGACTGCTAGTCAGACTTCAGCCAGCCTTCCTAATGCTGGCAGTAAACTTAAAAAAAATTGTTAGAGGTCAGCTCCAACACTCCTGGTACTTGGCAAGATTATACTTGGTAACCCTGGGTATGGTGGTCTCCATTTTTAGAGTAGCTTTGCCATAAAGTCTATTTTCAGGGGTTTTAAATATTGAGAGCACTGCTATTGGAGGGCAGCTAAGCTAGTAGCCATGGACACTAGTATTGAATGAAAATTATGCAGGAGATACAAAGGGATAAGTATATATGAGCATGCCAATCAGAGGAAATATGGAAAGCAAAAAAAAAGGGGGGGGGAAGGGACACACATTCTTTGGGTAAAACCTATCACCCAACATGCTAGGTCCCCTACCCCTTCTTTTTTTGGTGACTGTACTTGTGATTTCATTGACATAGGATACTATAGTATACTGTCTTCACCAATGCAGGATCACAAAGCCAGTATGTATCAGAAAGAGGATTTTCAGACTCCGAGGCCAGCTCTCTAGTCAGTATGCTGCCTGAGAAATACATGACATTTAAAAAAAAAAAATAGGTTGATCCATATACAGTCTAAAGCTACCAAGTAGGTAGAGAAGTACAAAGATCAACTTTTCTGAGAGACTAGATCCTCTTATAAGATCAATTTAAGTAAGATACAGTCAATCATCAAGTCTTAGCCCATTCATTTTACTTGGAGTTATTCAGCTCCCATCCTAAAAAATATTTAGGACATGTTCCTTATAGACCATCTACAAACCATGTGTGGCCTCACACAGAACCCAGGGGACAAGAGCAGTGTCTGAGATTTCTCTTTTTACCTTGTCTTGTCTGTCCAAAGCACACCCCTCTTGAATGAGAGCGGCTATGACCTCGGTGTTCCCTACAACAGTAGCTCGGTGCAGTGCAGTCTGATCCCCCTGAAAAGTGAGGCATTACCAATCAGTTAATTCTCTCCAGCTGTAACCTTGTGCCCGCTACTGACAGGCAGACTCATAAAGAACATAAACAGGAACGTGTTACTGTGAATGAGAGGGGCTCTGTGCTTCTCAGGAAGAGTGGGTGCTGGATAGAGAAAACTGGCTTCCACTTGCCACCTGACCACTGATCCAGCAGAATCTCAATCCCATCACCCAAACAACTCTATGCCATATAGTTACAGTTGCAAAATAGGGGTTATGCACCTCAACAAATGCCCTAGGAAGCAGAAGGGGTTAGTGAATTAAAACATTTTAAAGATTCCGTGAGAAGATGTTGCCTAGATAGTGTACCTAACACCTGGCATGAGGAACGAATCGAGGACCTGTGCTGGCAGAATTGGATCAGTTTATCGTAAGAGGCAGGAACTGGAACGCAACTGGGGTAGATAAGCCCTTTCTCCATTACAGGAGGCATCACCACCTCACAATTCAGGCTAGCTAGCAATTTGTCAACTGTCCCATGATGGTCATAGTCAATGGCAATTCAAAGTGGTTGATTCTTCATGGATTTCTTGCGAGGAGCTCTTGGGGATCTGTTAAGACCAAAGCACTTTATAATCATAAAGCCTTTGTGCTGAGCTTATTTCTAAGTCTCATCTGAAATTTCGTGTACCATTCTTACTAATTTATACTGTCTCTGACCCCTCTCTGGGTTTAGGTTCTTGGGATTGTCAAATGTTTCTCCCTTTGTCTCTCAAGGGGATGAATGGAATCTGACTCTCTCACTCAACTTCAAATAAAAAATAATTAGGCACAGTGGCACAGGCCTGTAATCCCTTCTCCTGGGGTAGGCTAGAGCTGGTGGATCAGTTGAGCTATGTAGTTCTTCAGGGATTCTCACTAAGTCCAGCAACAACACAGAAGACCTCTGAGACTGGTGCGGGGATGGGAGTGGGGGGAGGAATCAGACTGTTTGAGGGTGGGTGATCTAACCCAGATAAGAAAGAGTAGATCAAAGCTTTTGAGCCAATCAGCATTGGGACCAGATTTTATTTATTTATTTTCGTGAGGCGATCGGGGTTAAGTGACTTGCCCAGGGTCACATAGATGGTAAGTGTTAAGTGTCATGTCCTTCTGACTCCAGGGCCAGCGCTGTATCCACTGGGCCACCTAGCTGCCCCTCAGAGTGTGGTGTGTGTGTGTGTGTGTGTGTGTGTACACACGTATTTAATATGAGGCAACTGGGGCTAAGTGACTTGCCCAGAGTCACACAAGCTAGTGAGTATTATATGTCTGAGGCTGGATTTGAACTCATGTCCTTCTGACTCCAGGGCTACTGCCCTATCCACTGCACCACCCAGCTGCCTTGGGACCAGATTTATGAGTAGTCACTACACTTTCAGCCTGGGTAAGAAAGGGAAAGAGAAAAGGATCAGGAGAGGAGAGGGAAAAGAAAGGCAAAAGGAAAAAGGAGAAAAATAGAAAAGAAAAATAAGGAAAAGACATTCCTAAATATGGAAAGATCAGTACTATAGCAGAGAAAGCTTCTTCTATGGAATCTAAAAGCAAATCTTCTCTATGAAACAATTAGGAAAATCAAGAAAGAAAATAATATCTCATATTTTATATTTATATTTTAAATATGTTTAACATATATTTATATATCATATTTATAGAAATATTATATAATATACATAGATACATTTATTTATATATAAATGTAAAATATATTTAAAATATAAATATATTTTAGATGTGGAACAGAACTTGGAGGTTAGAATCCACCACCCTCATTTTGCAGACAAGAAAACTGAGGCCCAGGGAGGTCCAGTGACCTGCCCCAAGTCTGCTTCTATACTGTCACCCAGATGAATACATGGTAAGATCAATGAAAAAATATGAATGATTTTTCTAGGGTAGTAGAAAGATCAATGAAATGACTGAAAGTTAGGAGCTCTGAATTCTTGTCCTAATTTTAAGTGTGTAAGCTTGGGCCCTTTGACCTCAGTTTCTTATCTTTAAAAGGGCGGTATTGGACTGCATTATCTTTACAGTTCCTTCCTGCTCTAACATTCTCTGGTTCTACCACTAGGAGTTCTAGACACATGCAATTAGCCCATAGAGGAAGAGACTTGTAAATTCATAAAACCTAAGTGCTAGAAGAGGCCTCTTCTGAGCTAACTTGAATGAATTATGATCTGTTTACATGATGATTTTATTACTTTGTAATTACCTGGGATGCAAATTAGAAGTGGATTAATCTCAGATATCTAATTTATTTTTCTTTCTTGATATTAAAGATGTTAATTAAAAAACATTTTTTAAAGGATAAGAACTTTTAGAACCCGGTCTACAGAGGCAGTGCTTTACAGAGGAAAGGCTGAATTTTGAGTCAGAAGATCTCTGGTTGAGGATAGGCACTGCCATTTATTAGCTGTGTGACCTTGGCCAACTCATATAACCTCTCTGAGACAGTTTCCTCCAGATGTAAAACAGTGATGACAATGATACCTGCCTTATCTACCTCTGTAAATTCAAAGATCAGAAAAACACTTCTGAAGATTAGCCCATTTAATAGCATTTGCAATGTCTGTTTCTCTTTCATATTCAAGCACAGCACAGTGGATGGTATCCTGGACTTGAAGACAGGAAGACCTGTATTCAAATCCTACCTATCTTACCACCTGTGTAATATTGGCTAAGTTAATGTAATTTTTCTGAGTGTCAGTTTTCCTCATTTGTAAAATTAGGAGAATGGAAGAAAGAATGGAAACAAGCATTTGTTAAGTGCTCACTGTGTGCCAGGCTCTGTGCTAAGCACTTTGTGAATATTATCTCTCTATGGCTCCTTCCAGCTCTACATTTATGATCCTATGAATTCATTCTCTTAAAAAAATTTTAATGGTACTATCATTTCCCCAAAAGTGTTTTGTTCAAGATGACTCATTAAAAACGAAGACCATTTACACATGGCATAAAAGTGCCATTTGTATGCCATATGGATCTGTAAAGGACTCAAGACAAAAGGCCCCAATCCACTACTGACCCTACCAGATGTTTGATGATGCTTTCATCAAGAGCTTTCCACAGGGCTAACAGAAAACCCCCTGCCTACAGTGAATGTGACTTATCAGCAACATCAGCCATACTATTATTACTGGACCTGTTTCATTCTTTTCTAATGACATGGGCACCTGTTGTTATGATCTTGTCTCTCCCCATCACCCCCTGGCCACACTTTAATACAGGTTTAAATGTTCATCACAGCCTACCTTCCAGGAATAAGGAGGTGATAAGCCTTCTATACTCTGTCCTACTCAGGTCTCACATGGAATACTGTGCTCAGTTTTGAGTGCCGTAGTTTAAGGACACTATTAAAATGGAGAGCTTTCAGAGGTGGGCAACCAGGATGTTGAAGGGGCTAAAGTAAACGTCATAGGAGGATCACTTAACAGAAGTGGACATATTTAGATTGGTGGTATGAAGGCTCCAAGGGGACATGATAGCTGTGGTCATGTACTTGTAGAGATGTCATATACAGTAGGGATTACACTTATACTGCGTGGCCCCAAAGGGCAGAATTAGGAATATTGGGAGGAAATGTCAAAGCAGCCAATTTAGACTTGATGTCAGGAAAAGTATCCTAACAAGTCAAGCTGTCCCAAGGTAGACTGGCTTGCCTCGAGAAGTGATGAGCTTTCCCTCCTCAGAGGCCAGGTCTTCAAGCAGAGCGGAATGGCCACTTTTTTGGGTATGTTATACTGGGGATAGCTTTCTGGCATGGAATATACAAAATGACCACTGAAGTCCCTTCCAGCTTTCAGACTGTGATGCTCTAAGTTCTCTTATAATTCATAAAGCTAACAAATCCCCCTTTCCAAGGAAAATTGCTCTTTAACTCAGTCCAAGAAGCTAAATTCATCCATTCAGTTCCACGATGGGCAGTATTTTCTGTAAATTTTCAGTGGTATTATCAGAATCACACAAAGATCAGATGACTTTCATCACGAGATAACAGTTGGAGCTCTATCTGCATCACACAAAGAGGAACCCATGACTTTTTCATCTTATGGCTTATCAGCTCTGGTAGAGAGCATCCCTGATAGCCTAGGAGAAATGTAATGGGAACTCTCTTATCCATTTCATAGATCACATTATACAGCCCTATGTCGACATTTTTTAAAAATAGCTGTATATGGTAGTCCAACCTACTGATTTTACTACTGAAGAGAAACTGAGTCTCAGGAAGGTTGAGTGGTTTCTTTCAAGTCACACAGGCGATAAGCCTCAGAGGTGAGATCTGAACCTAGGTCACTCTACAACTGGATAATGAGCTCTGTTTAGAATAGAGTGAAGGGTCTTTAGGGGCACAGCTTATAAGAAAATGATTCCAGGCACAGATGACAGCAATTTGAACTCAGCAATCCCTTAGTTATAACTAAAGCTGAATTCCTTTAAGTAAAGGGGAGAGAAGAGTAAGAAGGGATAACAACTCCCTGTCTACATGCTGCTCCCAAAAGTAGCAGACAAGGCCAGTACCGCTCTCAATCTTACCTTCCCATAAAGGCAAAAGCTTTGATGCTGAAACACTCCTACTTTGAGGACTACAGCTGAGACAGCTAAACGTTTCCTTAATGTTTCTACACTTCATTCAGTCATCATTAAAAAAGCCCCAAAAGGCACTTAGAAGCTGCACTGGGAATCATACAATATAGCTTAACCATATTCCCTAACTCCTTTATGACTTTTAAAAAAACCTCCAGGAATGCCTAAAATCTTTAAAAGAAATGACAGGATGAGTACAGTAGTCTTAATAGCATCCTTTCAACAAGTATTTCTTGAATGAATGCTATATGCAAGGTATGGTGGAGGGACATCTTAGGTAGAGGCATTTATTAAGCACCTACTATGAGCCAGGCACTGTGCTAAGCAGAAGACGTACGCAATAAAATTTCAAGGATATAGCATTTCGCCAATAGGGACCTGCTGTTTTATTCCCCTACCCTATCCTAGAAGCTAAAGATAGGGAAAGCCTATCACTTCCTGTGAGTGATGCCCCCACTTTTAGGTCCATTTTAATTCCCTGTAGGATAAGATATGCAATAATTCTTTGAATCTGCCATGTGCCTGCTCTTTATGCAAGACACCTCGGTCAACTGCAGAAGAAATCACCACAAAGTGATTTTGAGTATGTTTGTGGCTTAAAGCTGGAAAGAGAAAATATTTGGGATCTGGTCCTGAGGATTAAAGACAGAGACATCCCTCCACACTAGGGTACCAAACTGGAGTCTTGCAGAAAGACCATGACTTCTCAGAGCCCAGAAGTGGTTGGGGAGGCCAGTCTCCTACTCATTAGCAATAAGCTAGCCTTGGATAGCCAATAGATAGAGCACTGGGCCTGGAGTCAGGAAGATCTGAGTTTAAATCCAGCTTCAGATACCTTACCAGCTGTCTGACTTTAGGCAAGTCACTTAACCTCTTATTGCCTCAGTTTCCTCATGCAGAAAATAGGGATAATAGTAGCACCCACCTGCCAGGGTTGTAGTGAGGATCAAATTAAAGAAAAATTGTAAAGCACTTAGCACAAAGGAGGTGCTATGTAAATGTTAGCTATTCCTATTAATCATTCTGAATCAAACTTTGAGTTGTCTTTCCCTTACTGACAGTCAAAAATTAAAGAACATCAGCATTAGGAGGTAACTTAAGAGACTATCTAGTCTGATCCCTCCATTTTACAGATGAAAAAACCAAGTATAGAAATGAAGTGATTTACCCAAGGTATTACAGAGAACTAGTGGCAGAGTCCAGACTAGCATTCAGTTCTCCTGATTCTCCCAATTCAGAGCTGTTTTCAGAGTTGTCTCCTTATTTATGAGGGAATTCAAACCTCGGATATTCTTGGAAAGAGCCAGAAAAAGTGGTGGTATTTGGGCTGTCTCTCCTAGCAATTATCAAAATCAAACTCCACTGGCTTGCCTGTAGGATGAAATACAAATTCCTCTGTGTGGCACTAAAATGGGAGGGACAGGGAGTAGACCTGTGATTTTACTGACATAAGGAACTCCCAAAGGAGGAAACTCCTTCTACCAAAGCAGATCATCATCTTCTTTGCAACTTATAATCTTAGGGAATAGACTAGAATACTGAGAGCTAGCTAGCTAGCATTTATGTAATGTTTTAGGGTTTGCAAAGTGTTTTACAAATATGATCTCATTTTAACCTTGCAACCACTCTGTGAGTAGGATTTATTATCCCCATTTTACAAAGCAGGAAACTGAGATGGATAAAGTTGACTTGTCTAGGGTTACACATCCATCAGGTGTCCCTGATTCCAAGGACAACACTCTAGACATTATGATACACTACTTCTCATTGGCCTTTAAAATCCTTCACACCCTGCCTCCAGCCCAACCTTTCTAGTTTCATTCTACAGGATTACCCTTAATGTCCCAAAGTGGCCCCCTTGCTGTTTCTTGTACCCAACATTACATCTCCTGACTCTGCCTTTGCCCATTAGAATGGAAGCTCCTTAGCAGTGGGCTTGGCACATTATAAACACTTAATAAATCCTTGCTGGTTTATGACTGATCTGCCCAAATTATCTACCCCATCCCTGGAATGTGCCCCCTCCTCACTTTTACCTCTTAGAATCCCTAGCTACCTTCATAATTCAGCTCAGATTCCACTTTCTGCACCTAAGGCTTTTTTTCTGATCCTGTTTGCTAGCCCATCCCCAATGTTATTTTCTACAACATGTATTCATTTGTATGTGTATATGTTGATTCCCCAATAGAATGTAAGTTCTCAAAGGGCAGGGATTAATTTTCCTTTGTCTCTGTATCCCTACTATTTATAACAGTACCTGGCCACATAGTAGGTGCTTAATAAATTCTTGTTGGATGGATGAATGGTTTGGATATGAAAAAACTAAATACTGTAGATATATTCTGAATGATCAACAAAATGTGGGAGGAGAGGTTGTACTAACTGGTAATCTGAAGAACAAGGGATTCTTCACTCAGCAGTTCTGATTAGGAAGACACTGAGCTATGTACTAGGTTTCACGAACTGATGATATCCTGCCACATCCCTTTTATCTATCTATCTATCTATCTATCTATCTATCTATCTATCTATCTATCTAAATTTGAGGCTTTTAGGAATTTGAAACCTCTGGAGTCAATATCCTTAGATTTGGATCTATTTGGGCTTTCCTCCAAATGGTCAGAAAACTGAGAGTGGTGAGAAATAGTGGGGAGAGATTTTTAAGCCTAGCGACAAGACTAACCCCGAGCCACACAAGCAGAAAGCATGCATCTTTTCAGGAGCAATCATGCCATGCCAGGGCAGGGCACACATGCAAGCCTGCTGAAAGGAAGCATGAGGCCAGAGAGATGCACAAAGGAAACTGCTGACCTCCTTTTCTCTCTCTGATCTTCTAGGTTCCTTCCTAGTCTTTCTCCTCTGGTCTTTTTTATTTTTCTCTTCCTTGATGCCTTTCACCATAGCCGCTCTGTCCTGGACTATTTCTGAGGTGTGTTCTGTGTGAATACTCATGGACCAATCAGAGACCTCGTTAGAGCTCCAATAGGATTTGGCAGGATTGGCAGGAAGCAAGAGAGAATTAGCTCCTGGGGTTCCATACTCTAAAGAACTGGTTTCCACAGGTTGAAATTCATAATAATCCCACTCCAGGCCACTGAAGGTCATTCTTCCACTAATTATCAGTCTTTAAAAATGACTTTAAAGAACAATATCTGCAGAATATGAAGTTAGGGTTTTAAACTCTTCACAACAGTTATGTTCACTATCAGCACACTGTCCAGGATAGGTAGATAATTTCATTCATTAATTTTCCCAGTCTTGTTAAAAGAACAAAGGCATGGAACTTTCTTCTACTGATACTTGCAAGCATACTCAAAGACTTCTCATAAGATCTAAGATTTAGAGCTAGAAGGGACCTCAGAATTCATCTAATCTAAGCCACTCTTTTTACAGATAAGGAAACTGAGGCTCAGGGAGATGAAGAGACTTGCTTAAGGTCATCCCAGTTGTAAGCACTGGAAGGAAGATTTGAACCCAGGTCTTTTGATTCTAATACCAGTGCTCTTTCCACCATACCAAATGGCTTCCCCACTCAACACCATGCCACTCAGCACATTATGACCACTCTGGAGACAGAAACACTGGAATCTGTGGTTGCTCATACATTTAGAAATTCATTCTTTCATTACAAACAGAGGCCAGGGTTGGCCACATCATTCATTCCGAATTCTTAATGATAACAACACAAGTTTTTGTGGTTGTTTTTAAAATGCAGCACATAACAGAGGAAACATAAGTATTTCTGCGTAGGACAAGGTAAAGATACAAGAAAATTAATAATTTCATGTGCATGAGCAAGGAGGGAGTGCAGGGTGCTATCCTCTGAAATTAGCCAAGACTTTCCTTATGCTGATGTTTGCCATCTTGATCGATCATCGCCTTTGCCTACTCTCTCTCCCTCCTCCACCCCCATAAAAATAGCCTTGGTTACTGTCAAACAACAAATGCTTTCTGAATCCATTGAAATCCAGCTGCATGATGACTCCTGTAGGACCTGCCACTGGAAATGTGTGTAGTTACCATGGTTCTCCATGTCAAGTACCGGATTTCTGTCAATGTATAAATGAAGATGTGATCACATCACCAGAATATGAGATTGTGTGCTGTCTCACACACCTTTAGCAACTTAATCCAACTTCTTCTACTCCAAGTCACTTACTTCAAAAACAAAAACCATACGCACTGAGGTAATCTTGTCTATGGAGGAATGTTCTGATGGTGTGTGTGTGTGTGTGTGTGTGTGTGTGTGTGTGTGTGTGTGTGTGTCCCCTCAAAGGCACACACTGGAGATCAGTAAATTTAGTTAAACCTATCTTCTTTAGAAAACTTTGCTTCTGCTGAAATGCACAGCCTTTCCATGAAAGGAATGGGATAGGTCAGGCATGGTGGCACACATTCATAATCCCTGCCCTAGAAGAAGCTGAGGCTGGTGGACCTGTGGATCTCTTGAGTATGAAAGTTTTGAACTGCAGTAGGGCATAAGCCAGTTAAGTGTCTGTACTAAGTCTGGGATTAATATGTCGAATGCCCCATGGAATCAGAAGGCCATTACATTGCCCCAGAAGAGACAAACTGACCCAGTATTTAAGCTTCCATACTGATCATAATTAGTTTCAGGCTAGTGAGTGGCTCCGAGCTTCCAAGCCCTGATGAGATAAAGAGACACAGCCTCAAAAAAAAAAAGTAATGGGAAAGACTCCCATATCATGCATAGCCACATACACGTGTACAATCAGCTCCATGCTCTGTTATTTCTTTGGATATGCCATCATTGTTACATTTCTAAGAATACCTGGCATTAGGGCTTTGCAAAATGATTTCTGGAAACACTAGAACAGGTTGGTGAATCCCATTTTAGCCACACCCAGGTTTGCTTACAGGTGTAGATCTGTTCAATTTCGGGAATTATTAAAAGCTAATATGGAGGAGGTTACATTAAACTCAGTATTTTCAAGAGGACTCAAATGACCTGTACTTTTCTCACACATATCCACGTTTATCAGAGAACACTACTATATAATACATAGGTGGAATTGATCTAATTGTACAAGGGGATACAGTGAATTTGAAGCTGAAAATAAAAGAAAAATTAAAAAGAGGCCTATAGTAGCTTCCAAGGGTATGATTACATGACGTAGGGAGAAATAGTTATTGACTTTTCTTATATAGAACTGTCAGTCTGCTGATGTTTAAGGCTGACCCTCAGCAAATCAGATATCATTCACCAGCAGCCACTGAAGTTGCCTCCTGCAGGTTAATGCTATATTCTAGCAGGATCTTGAAGAGGATTTACACTATTAATGAAAGTGAGAAAAAGGAAAAAGAAAAACTGATCTTCTTCCTTCATTTTATATCCTAAAGCTTTAAGAAACTTCAACTATAAATACATCTAATAGAGGGGTTCTTAACTTTTTTTGTGATATGGCACCTTCGAGCCTTGATGAAACTTAGAGACCTCTTTCTCAAAATATTATTTTTAAATAATAGAAAGAAATGCTAAATTTTAGAGGTTATTGAAAATAAAGATGTAATTTTTTCCTCACCCAGGTTCACAGACTACCCACCAACTCCTTGCAGGTCCAATTACACCAGGGTAGGAACCCCTGATCTACATATAAATCAGTGTCACAAGGGAGTCCCAGTGAGGCTTTATGTGTACTTAAAAGTTGAACATGTGGCAAACAATACCCATTAGTGTTAGTCCTATCAGATGGAGAAATCACAGGTGACTGGAGAAACCAAGCATCATGACTCCTATTTAAATTTGCTACTGGGTATATAATTCAAGACATCCTTTTAGGCTGATCTTCAGAATTATTTTCCCTTGTATGACTGACCTACATGAGGGAATCATAGAGGTTAGTCTGGCCTGGACTATCATATCTCTTCACTATCACTTTTAATTATACCATATGCTTCTCATGACAGATTTTGATTCTTGACATGAGAACAACCCCCAATCCCTTTACTTACATCATCCTGGACATCCAGGTCACAGCCTGCCTTCAACAAGATCTGGACAACAGGAAGATGGCCTTTATTGGCAGCAAGATGTAGTGGTGTCCGGCCATGCTGTAGATGACAAAAAAAAATGCTGATTTCAGATCAATGAACAATTCAGAAGCATCACTTCTACATCTTCCTCTACCCCACCCCACTAAAGAAATGTTGCTTCACAGTGACTTTTATTGAGATTTCTTCTCCATGTTTACATAGAAATTCTCATTAATTTAGAACAAAAGCTGCGCCAGGATTGAGATGAATAACTGAAATCTATTTAAAAAATAGAACTTCATTTTAGTCAATGATATTAGCATTCTCACTAGTTCTTATAAAAGAGTCTATTTGTAAATTGAGTGGTTTAACTTTGTCTTTTTTCATTTCCTTCCTGGTATCAGTGTTAGATGAAGAGGGAGAATAGCTAATGGTCTTAGAGGTGGGGAGCCTGCAGCCTCGAGGCCACATGTGGCCTTCTAGGTCCTTGGGTATACAGCTTTTTGACTGAGTCTTAAATTTTACAGAACAAATCCTTTTATTAAGGGGATTTGTTCTATGAAGTTTGGACTTGAGGACCCCATGTGACCTTGAGGCTGCAGGTTCCCCACCCTTGGTAGGTAACCAGAACAATCACAAATTAATTGTCATCTATCTAGGCAAAACACACACACACACACACACACACACACACACAAAATAACCCAAATATTGTTTCTTATCTTCCAAATTCTTTTTCCCAAACAACTTTTGATTCTGAAGCCCCAGATCCAGGGTCTCCCAGAAGAAATAATGCAATTCAATGCAAATAAACAAACTAGAAAATAAATGAAAAATGTTTTTCTCTCCTGAAAAAATACTGTATTCCCAAAGGATGTGGATTTCTTTTTCTTCTTCCCCTGATTTTACTTACCCTGGGGAAATGGCTCTGCCCAGATAGCAACCCTTCTTTAAATAGCAGCCTCCCAGCATGCTGGAACATACCACCTGATGTAAATCAGGGAATCATTCTTGCCACATTAACGCATGTTAATCTGCTCAAATGGTTTACACCCCTCTGTGAAAGAATAGCTTAACAGATGAGTTACAGGCCACACAGAAAACAAAGTCTCTAAATGACTTAGAACTTTTGCAGTATAGACTCTTTTCATAGTTCAAATTTGTGAAAAACCACCAGAATCTGTTAAAACTATCCTTAAAGCCTGGATTTATTTGCTATATACTAGCTTGTTATGGAGAAATTAGCAATCAAGTGACAAGAGAAAACAAAGACTTAATTTCCACAAGTGAAATGCAATCAAAGAGGTAGGCTTCTGGGTACAGAGGGAGGAAGGAGGTCAGAGCTGACTTTAAAATTAGATTTTTTAATTAAGAACATAGCTTCTCCCCAGAAAATGGGTTATAAAAAAATCTTCAGAAAAACATCATCTAGTATGAAGTCAAGGAGTGACCTTCACTCCCTGATAATTGTGTTCAGCCACATTCCAATTTAACCTGGATTTTTAAAGTTTAATGAGGATCTTCCCTAGTTGTTAGAACAGCACAAAACTGATAGGGGTTTTATTGACCAATTTCTTCTCAATGGATTTGGTCATTCATTGTAGTACAGTCTGAGACCTTTACTACAAATACATCCATGGAGTTCATACTCTGTAATTTTATGAACATCTTTCATGGGAAAGTTTACATCTTCAAGAGTTAAAGAGTATCTATTGTCTAAGTGATACAATGAAGCTTGTTTATACATATATGTCTCTTAGACATATAGTGCCAATGGATTACAAGTTGGGTCCAGAATGAGGTAGGCCAGGAAGAACTGGTGAGATGGCTTTTAAAAAAAGTGGGACTCCTTAAGTAATACCAACTTATCTTCAAAACAAAGGCCCGTCTTTTTAAATAGCAATATTCTACTGACTCTCTATGGCTGCAAGTCACAGAACAATGCTACAGACTCCGAAGAATTAAAGTTGAGTACCACTCAAGAGGGCATTGGAAAGGCATCTAGGACCCAAGAGCGGGCTAAAACACAAAACAAAGAACCATGCAGAATCACAGTATGGAAAGAGAGTCACAGATTTTTGAGCTGGAAAGAACATCAGAGGTTATCTAATCCAAGGTCTCATTTTACATATGTGGAAAATGAGACCCTGAGAAGTAACACGACTTGTTCAAAGCATCATCAAAGAAATGAATCATCAAGAAAGGCTGATCACATGGCAAGAGCAAGGGATAACCAATGGACCACCTCTGTGTGTGTGTGTGTGTGTGTGTTTATAACATTAGAAGAAAGTGAGGAAATCCCCTGGCACACTGGGTGGCCCTCTTGAGTTGAAGTTATGGGAGGACATAAAAGTCATCAGGGCAGGCAGGTAGGGACAGGTTGAGATCTATGTTATTGGAGGGAACATCTACACTGGTGAGATCACAGATGCATCTGAGGACAACAACAAAAAAGGGGAAGTGGGCATATATTAGTGTAGGATGGAAGAAGAGAAAGCAGCAGGCCAGGGAATGTGATTGACTGAAAAGAGCACCAGACCAGCTGTCAGCTTTCAACTAGCTTTGTGGCCTTGAGCAAGATGCTTCAATTCTCCAGGCCTCAGTTCCTTCATCCACAAATTGAGGGTGTCAGACTAAATGACATCTAAAGTTCTTCCCAGTTCTAACAGTCTATGATTCTCCTAAGTGCTTTGGAGATGATTGGGTAGGTGAAGTCTGTATTTGGAATATGCCAGCACTTGAAGGACTGGGCTTATGTCATAGGATTACAGATTTAGAGGTGGAAGGGTCCTCAGAGGTTGTCTGGCTAAAGTTCTCCATCTTAAAGATGAAGAAGCTGACGTTCAGGATCATGTGAGAGACTTAAAGTAGAAAAAATGCAATTACATAGACTGTTCTTGTTTTACTGTAAACTCACATTAAGCAAATCTGACTCAATGTAAATAATTCTGAAAGAAATCTGCATTCCAAAAAAATACCTATGTTAATTTTACTGTATAGTACTGTTCTTTTGCTTCCTTTCTGCCCCTTGACTGGGCAGCCCACCCACCAAACAAACCCTTAAAAAACCCCTCAAAGTTAAAGCAGGAAAAGGAACATGCAGAAAGACTGCTACCACACCACTGGTGGCAGATAGGAGCTTGACTGGAGACCTCCAGCACAAAAAGAAGAAACCTTTGCTGGGCCACATGTGTCTGTCTTCTGTCTGTCCGTGCCTGGGTATTGCCTGTATCTTCCCAGCCTCCTCATGTCATCCCTCTTCTCCTGTCTATGTTCGTGTCTAGCCCTCATGTGTCTGCCCCCAGCATGTTCTTCCTCTAGATTCGGGACAGGTCCCTAATGTGTTCCTCCTGCTCTCACTTCTCTGTCCCACATGTCCTCGAACTCTGTGCTGGCCTTCTCCCTCCACAGGTGCACAGCTTCCTTCCCCACCCTCTCTTCCCCATGTCTATAGGCAAATTCCCATTACGTAAAAATCCCTTTATGTAAAGAGCTGTGGAACAGTCCACTTACATAAAGTGAGGACTGTCTACATCTACATTTCAAGAAGGAAAGAAAACTGCCCAGCAAATAAAGTTGGAAAAATAAATCTAATGTACAAGAAGAGAATTAGCAATGGCTAAACCCAGCAGCATTTCAGATGAAATGAATAAATTTGAGGAAAGGTCATATGGAATGGTTCTTATACTTCTCACCTCAGCAAATCAGTTTTAGCCCAAACCATAGA
This sequence comes from Phascolarctos cinereus, assembly GCF_003287225.1. Lineage (NCBI taxonomy): Eukaryota > Metazoa > Chordata > Mammalia > Diprotodontia > Phascolarctidae > Phascolarctos > Phascolarctos cinereus. Next base: position 175,885,042 of record NW_027555958.1, read on the forward strand.
ACAGAGCTTCAAACCTAGTCAGATCAAATCAAGGGCAGGAAGATCAAATCAGGATTAGTCAAGGGTAGGAAGTTTATAAGGCTGATCTAGAATTATAAGGTAGGCAGATTGGCAGCAAGTTTATTATTGTTATTATTATTATTATTATTATTATTATTATGACTATGACTACTACTAATTAGTTGTAGTAGTAGCTAATATTTATGTAGAGTAAAGGTTCAACTTTTTGGTGTTGTGGACCCCTTTGGCAGGTGAAGCCTATGGACACCTTTTCAGAAAAATGTTTTTAAACACACAAAATATAATAGCCTTCAAAAGAAACTATACTGAAATATAGTTAACAAAATATTTCTAAAAACAGGCTCACAGATTCCAGGTTAAGAACCCCTGAGCTTTAAGGGTTTCAAAGTGTTTTACATATACATATGTATATATAAAAATCTCATTTAATCCTCACAACAATCCAATGAGGTAGAGACTATTATTATTCCCATTTTATAGATGGGAAAAACTCCCAGAACTAACCTAGATTAGTATGATAATGCCAACTACAAGAATCATAGCTGTTAGTGATACAGCATTTTGAAGCATGTACTGAAGTTCAGAATGACTTTGGGGAAGGGGAGAAATCTGGACCAATTCCAGAAAGGGAAGACTATGAGACTAATTTCCTAAGTGTGTTTAGTGTTGCTGATCAGTTGCCACATAAGTCAGTAAAGGACACTCAAATACTCTTATTAAGGGTCTTAGGGAGTTCTTAGAATTTCTCTATCTCTTCGTCCCTGCTGCATAAGTAACTGGGGATGCAATCATTTTCATAGTGCAAATACTTATCATAAGAAATGAAGTACAAGATAACTAAACGTCCCATGAAATGATGTTGCTACTTAATTTTGGATCCAATAGAAACTCAATCCAACTCCTTTCAGTGGTTTCCACAGAGGAAGTTCTTAAGGAATTCTAGTTGATTGATCAATGGATTGCCTCTCCAAGGAGAATGTGGGAGTCATCTTTTATTTGGCCGTCTTCTGGTTTAGTTTTCAGCAAGTGTTAAGATGGATACCATTTAATTTCTCCAGTGGTATGTCCATATACTGGTCCCTAGGCAAGAATCTCATACTTAGAGTATCAACGTCTAAGTTGATGTTAACTGATGACTTAAAAACTGTAATTCTTAGGTCCCCTACCCCCTTTTCTGCCATCAGCACTGAGAAACAAAAGGGGTAATGCAGATAAAGGTCCATTGTGTATTCTTCTTTGTTTCATGGGTTGGCCATAGCCAAAAAAAAATCCACCAAGTGGACAGCCTGTTGGTGCCTCTCTCTATCTGGCTAGGCAAAAACAGACACAGCCTGTTTCTGAGACTGAACTTGAAGCCCTTCCGATACAGTGGAACCTTCCAAGAGGTGCTTTGCTGGCCTGGTCTTTTAGAACCTAGGGTCATCTCCACACCATGATGAAAAGGCTTCAGAGCAAAACTATGGGGGGGGGGGTGTCTGCCACAAAGTGGCAGTATTGGGATGGAAAAGGACATTGCCTTCCTTGCCTATAGGATAACCATTCCCATCGGAAGCACTTTAGAGGAGCAGTGTCAAATTCAAAAAGAAATGGGGGTCACTAAACCATACATAAGGATCCCTGCAGGCCATATATTGAATTAGAAAACCATATATATTTATACATTTATTTATTAGTTAATGTATTTTGTTAACTATTTCCCATTTACGTTTTAATCTGGTTCAGGCCATACTTGGGAGTGTGTGAATTGCATGCTGCCTATGGGATGTGTATATGACACCTTTGTTTCTGAGACACCTTTTCTGTATTTTATAGGACAGAACTTAATTGCTTGCATGAATGCACGAGTACACACACACACACACACACACACACACACACACACACGCACACACACACAATCATCATTGTGCTGCAGGAAACAGACAGAAGTGAGAGAGTCACTTGTCTGTTCAGCACTTAGCACAGTGCCTGGCACATAGCAGAAGCTTAATAAATGTTTACCAATTGATTGATTGAATGGAAACTGGAAATACTGGTGAAGGCCTGAGGGGGCAGTTAGAAGCTGTGTTTTTTGGAATAAATGCCAAGCCTCAGGCTAATTTTGCATTCAGATTCATTTTTCAGTTTTTCAGAACTGGCAAGCAGGAAGGAACAAAACTTAAAAAAAAAAGATAATTTATCATTGCGAATGACAAGAAAAAAATTAGCAAAGATAATAAAGTTTCCTTTGTGCCCCCACTCCTCTCACCCAGAAAAATTAGTTTCAATTCTTGCTCAAGCTAGATTCCAGTGAGTGAGGCTGTCCCATTCTTACTCTTCTGTTAACCCTAGGGTTGGTTACAGAACTCACTCTCAAAAAAGTTGTAGACTTTTGTATAAGCTGTTCCACTTGGAACTCCATGGCTGGCTTTAGAACTGACCAGTCTTTCTAGTGCAGGAGTTTTTAACCTTTATTATGTCATGGACCTCTTTGGTGGTCTGGTGAAGCCTATAAACTCTTTCTTAGATTAATGTTTTTAAATACATACAATAAAATATAGGATTACAAAGGAAACCAACTATATTGAAATAAAATTATTAAAAATTTTTTTTTAAGTTCATGGGTTCCAGCTTAAGAACCACTGGGATTTTAGCATCTTATGGACAAGAATGGTCAGGATCCTCTACAGAAACTTTCCTGGGCTAGTCATACACCAGAGCCCCAGTCCAGACTTACACCTCTGGGCCAAGACCAAACAAACTGTCATTCTTCTTAATAGTATCATCCACCACCTGCCAAATAATAAATGATACCCAAATCACTAAAACAAGAAGCTTCCTTTAGACAGACTGAGAGCCTGCCACTGGTTGGCATACTACCAAAGACAGGCAATCCAAAGCCAGGAGGTAGAAAAACTGGCAGGATCACTCCAAGCAGCATGTATTTCTCCTTTGGTAAGGGCCATGAAGGAGGGTCAGGGCTGAGGTGCAAGTGAACAGCAACGGGCACATAAAATGTCTCTAGGTAGGGAAAGAAGGAAAGGAAGGAGGGAGAAGGAAGGAAGGAAGGAAAAAAGAAAAGAAGAAAGGAAGTAGAGAGGAAGGGAAGGAGAGAAGAAGAAAGGAAGGAAAGAAAAAAGAAAGGAGAGGAGGGAGGGAGGGAGGAAGGAAGGAAGGAAAGAAAGAAATAAAGAAAAAATAAGATGAAATGAAATGGCCAAACCCAGAAACAATTCTGGGGCTGTACACCCTTCTGGAATTACATGGATATGTTCCAGCAAGTTGAGCCCCTATATCCTGACTCCAAGCATAATTTCTCCGTGGGAACAAAAAAAGAAAGAAAGAAAAAGAAAGCCTCAGGATCAGAGCACCTCACGTCCCAGCAGGTTATGGATAAATCACAACAGGTGACTCTTAAGAGAGAACAGAATAGGATGAAGACAAAACAGACAAGTGCTCTCACACTCTGGCTCTCACTGTCTGCCTGTCTCACTCTCCCTCTCCTTCTACCACACTCACACACACACACACACACACACACACAATTCCTCATAAACCTCTGAGTTTAACTGAAAAAAAAAAGGCCAACTCCTAGTCTTTTCAAAGGGCAAATGCAGCTCTGTGGCTGCAAAGGGAACATTCCACAGGCAGAATTCCATGCTATGATAACAATCTCCTACCAGTGAAGAAATAATTGGAGCTTGGCCAAAGCTAACTTAGGCCAAAAATAAACTCCAAAAGGAAGCAGGGGTGTTTATTTTCATAGCGGGTGAGATTCATTTGTAAACTCTCTCCTCACCTGCACATTCCCCAGCAGGCAATACTAGGAGTTTACACTGGAAAGACCTAACATGAACACCACTTAACACACTGGGGAGAGGGGAGGGAGGAGGGGAGATTATTTGAAAATGGCACCTGAATCAGAAAATCCATTCCTCTCTTTTAATAGGTGTCATTGTGCTTTAACGTCACAAAATGTGACGGTGCATAAAGACTCTCAGAACACAGGTCTCACAGAATGAAATTCTCACTTTCCTAGTCCCTCTTCCCTACTTCAATAACTCAGACCCTTGTACACCAGAGGGCTGGGTTTATCAGATTCTAGTAACACATGCCCTGGATAAAGGAGGATGGATATTCCCTTGGGGAGCGTCTGCAAAGTCTGAAAAGAAAGGGATATGGGGTGGCTCTTGCTATAGATAACTAAAATAATGCAAAGAAACTCACACATTTGCCGTGTCCAAAAATATATGTTTCATTCTTCAAAAGCCATTTATTAAACATCTACTATGTGCAAAGCCTATGTTAGATGCTGGAGATACTGAGGTCCTACTCTTAGGGACTGACAGTTTGATTCTGAGGATATGATAAATACTAAAATAATTTAATATAATAAATAATTATTATATATATTACATATAGTATAACATGTATATGTTACATATGATAACATATTTTTAATATAATGAATTTATGTAAGAAAGAATATGACATCTTTGGAGTGAATAGCTTTGGTTGAATGAAGTCAGAAGACCGATTACAAAGAGTTTAGAAGATAATGGGAGAAGATAAGGTAAGTTAGAGTCACATTGGTTTCAAGACTCTATTCCTCCAGTTACTTAGTGGTGACCTTGAAGAAGACACTTAGCTTTTCTGAGTCTAAATTTCTTCATCTGTAATAAATAATACTTGAATTATCTACCTGAGGAAAGTGTTTTTATAAATCTTTAGGTGCTATATCACTATGAGTTACTATTATTATTATTAAAAGGAATGAAATGTAGCAATGAAAAGCTAGTTGAGGTTAAATAGCTCTGAATTTGTTGTAGAGCTAGTCAATGAGTTTCATAATTTCTTTCAACAGTGTTGAGCTGCTCAGGAGTAAGTGTATAGGAGGTAGATGGTAGAAAAAAGCATAGAGCATAGAAGAAAGCACAACTGAAGCAGTTAACTACTGAATAAGTAAAGAAATTAGGCCAGACTATAATTGGTAGACTAGGGAAATGGAGAGGAAAGTTCTCTAACTTTTGAATAAGAAGGAAGAGGAGGAAGAGAAAGAGGAAAAGGAGGAGAAAGAAAAAGAGAAAGAAAAAGAGGGAAAGGAAGAAAAAGAAAAGGAGTTGATAGATTGGGAAAATGGAAAAGAGAATTCTCCAACTTTGGAAGGAGGAAGGGGAATAGGAAGAGGGAGAAAACGAGGGGCATGAGGAAAAAAAAAAGAGGCAAAGAAATGGATTTAAACTGCAATGTTAGGGGAAGCTAGGTGGCGTAGTGAATAGAGCACCAGCCCTGAAGTCAGGAGGACCTGAGTTCAAATCCGACCTCAGACCAAACACTTGACACTTACTAGCTTTGTGACCTGGGCAAGACATTTAACCCCAACTGCCTAAAAAAAAAAAAGAAAGAATAAACTGCAGCATCAAGGACTTAGGTTAGCTGCAAGAAGAATTTCCTAACAGTATTTCTTTTTCCCTAAAGGCTGTTGAAAGAGAAGAGATTAGGGATATGCATTCTTCTAGCCACTAGTGGTTTTAATATTTAGTTCACTGAGAAAATTCTGTTCTTTTCTCCGTACTTCCCAAAATGATGAAAGACAGCTGGTCCTCTCATTTGAGGTCTTAGCTTAGCTGGGGAAACTGAGATCCTATTTATTGATAAATTCAAGCTTAACTAATTGATCATGCTTGGAACCCTGTACTTCAATCTACCTCATTTTTAACTGTTACATGCCTATTAGACATATTAAACTCAATGTCACATAGACATCTTAAACTTAACATGTCCAAACCTGAACTCATTATCTTCCCCTTACCCCCAAACCTACCTCTTCCTGCTGGGGCAGGCGAGGAAGGGAGCAGGGGGAATGAGTTCCACCATCCTCCCAACAGCCCAGGTTTGAAACCTAGGCATCATTTTCAACTCCTCACATTCTCTCTCTCACCTCCCATACCCAATCTCTTGCCAAGTTCTGTTTATTTTACCTTTGTAACATCTCTTCTATGGGCCCACTTCACCCCTCTGACACTGTTACAAACTTGGTATAAGCCTTCATCACCTCACACCTGGACTACTGTAATAGTCTGATGGTTAGCCTCCCTGTTTGAGGTCTCGTCTGACTCCAGTCCATTCTCCATTCAGGGATCCTCCTAAAGCACAGGTCTGAACACATCAGCCCTCCATATCCCCATTCAATAAACTCCACTGGCTCCCTATTGCCGCCTGGATTACATATTAAATTCTGTTTAGCGTTCAAATATTCATAACCTCCTCCCTTGACATGCAAGATATCACCCCGTAATGTCATTGGCCTTCTTCAGAAACAAAGGACAAACAACCTCTTCTCCCTCCCCCTACCTTTCTAGTCTTCTTAAACCTTACTCCTCCATACACACTCTGCCACCCAGTAACACTGGCCTCTTTATTATTCCTCATGTAAGACACTCTTATCTCCCAATTCCATATTATCACTGGCTGTCCCCCATTCCTGGAATCCTCATCTCTGACTCCTAGCTTCCTTCAAATCTTGATAAAATTCCACCTTTTACTAGAAGCCTCTCCCCCTTAATGCTAGTGCCTTCTGTTGATTTTTTGCAATTTATCCTGTATATATTTTCTTTATACACAATTGTTACCAAGTTATCTCCATTAGACTATGAATTCCTTGAAAGAAGGAGCTGTCTTCTGCCTTCCTTTGTATCTCTGATGCTTAGATAGTACCTAACATATAATAGGCTCTTATGAGATCTTTGTTGTCTTACTTATCTTCCTGTTTCTCCCACTCCACCCAGAGAAAGGGTCCTAGGGGTAAAGCTGAGGAGGCAGGAGATAAACTTACCTATGGCGTGCATCTACGAAACCACAGCCAGCTGTGCTGACATCTGGGTAGACCCTACTCCACTCCACTCCCCAGCTTCCCAACAGAGTTACTTTTATGGCTTCTGTGTTTACATGCTCCCCCAGAATGTGGATTAGGCAAATAACTCTTCTGGAGCTTTTCAAAATGCAGATTACTAACCTGGGAGCCCATAATAACTCCAATGCATTTTGTTCAGTGATGGCATATTTAGGGGAGTTTTTAAAATGCTGATTACTGACAATGTCATGAGAGATTGTAATGGTTCCTGTGGAGTGGTTATGACCTACTAAATAAATATGATTTTAGCGGGGTTTACTGGCACATTAATCTGGGTTATTAAACAGCTGAGCAGTTAGGGGTTTTTATTCAAAGCAGAGACTGTTGAGGCAACACTACACTAATCACATACAGGCTTGCAATGTGGATTGTTGACAGAATGCCCAAGTGCCAGAACAGCTTATCATGCTACTACACCTTCAGAAGCCACATTAATTTCAAGGGACTATACTGTACACTAGAGCTAAAAATAAGGACCATGGGGACAGTCCTTGTATACAGTATTACAGTATGTAGCCCTACATTTATGTAACCCTTTATAGTTGATGAAACTCAAAACAACCTTACAAAGGTAAATAGTGTGCAAGTATTATCATTTGAAGAAACTATGATTCAAAGTGATTTGCTGACTTGCCCACAGTTAACCAGCTAGTTAAGTGACAAGAGCTGGGTCTCGAACCAGCATCTTTTGACAAATTCAGTACCCTTTCCACTATATTACATGACTGTATAGACTTATACTGGTACCAAATATATGTTGCGTACTTGAGTGACTTTGAATTTTCTTAAAATTTTGTCTTATGAATGATATTAGGCCTGTATGGTATCTGTTAGGATGCACAATAAGCTTTTCTACTGACAGCTTTGCTTTGGTGAATCTGTGGTTATTATTTGGGTACTCTCTCCCTCCAATGGTACAATTCATAACTCATCCTCAACTGCTCATCCTGTTACTCTTGTACATGTCCTCCCATAATTTGTCCAGAGGAGGTCTACTCAACATGCCACAGATCTTTCTATAGATCTCTTGATATTACTTATGGAATACCTGTGATGAGGTACCTCTAGGATGGATCCGCATATTAATTTTCTAATCTGGCTCACTCACTCCAGTCTCTTCTCACATGGCCAGGTGTAGTTTCCCAGAGAAGGACTATTGCCATATAGCTACACTCAAATTCTTTGGGGCTTTAAGGGGCAACCTTATTGTGGGGAGATATATTCTCCTTATTCCCTACTATAGCACCCGCTAGTGTGCTTCCATTTATGCAACACAGCCACTCACAATGTTAACACATTAGAACTTAAACATAACAATTTACTTAACAAGGTGAAAACGATAGTAACATCATACTCACATATGGCAAATGCAGGAATAAGAAAAAGATCAGAGTCTATACGTAAGGCTGTTTCACACCCTCTCCCAATGTACTCAGTATCTGTGGTGGGTAGAAAGTAGACCCAAAGAAACCTGACAAGGAAGCACATGGGTTAGGAGAAAATATGTACTTGAGGTGATTCATTAAGACCTAGAAAGCCTTGATGTCACAGGTTCATTTAGGAACAAACACATGTACTATTACAAATCTACCTCTCTATTAACTTCTCCTCTTCTATCCTCACTGTTGTCCTGCTGTACCATATCTCTTCTCTTCTTTAAGCCAGAAAACTACAAGGCTCATCAAGCTGCTTCCCTCTGGGCAATACAAACATGCCCAACCAGTTCTCTACTAACCAGTCAGTCAGTCAGTCAGTCAATAAATATTTATTAAACACTTACAATGTACTAGGTACTGTGCCAAGTGCTGGAAATTTTTCTAAAGAAGACTACTGCTATATCCCCCCTGCAAGAAGTGATTAGGTGAAGGATGTAAGGTAATATTGCTTCCGTGGAAGAATAGCAAGTGGTTAAAAGGATCAGGAAAAGAACTTTGGTTTAATTAAAGAAAACTACTTAAAATCTATGTGTAAAGAAACAGTTTTCAGATGAGCTTGGAATAGTTTGTTGGCCAAAAGGGGTAGAAAATGAACCGTGGCATAAATAAAAAGGTTAAAATCACCTTAAAAGGATGTAAAGTGCTACCCCTTTTGTGTATGAATATTAAAAAAAAATTTCAGTGGCTCCCATTACCTCTAGAATAAAATACAAATTCTTTTGTAAGGCCTTTAACACCCATCACAATCTGATTGTCTGCCCTCATTATCATTCCTACCATATTACCACATTAATCCCTACCATAATCTGTCTACACTGTTCTACTTGTTGCTCTTCACACATGACATTGCCATTTCCTGTTTTTGCAATTTTGCAATGGCTGTCCCCCATGATTAGAATGACCTCACTCCTCACACTGCCATTTCTAAAAATCCCTCTCTTCCTTCAAGACTGTTCAAATACTACCTTCTATAGCCATTCTACGTCTTCTCAGGTATGAGTACCTTCTCCTTTAAATTACCTTTCATGTACTTCACATGTATCTTACGTACCCCTTTATGAACATGTTGTCATCCCTATTAGAATGTAAGCTACTTGAGGGAAGGAAATTTTTTTTATTTGTGTCCCCAGCATATAGCATCATTCTTGGGTTATATTATATTAAGAGTTTAATAAATGTTATTGATTGATTGGTCATGAAAAATCCTTCTATTCTTTTTAATGATTTTTGTAATGAATAAATATTTATTTTATACAAGGGCTTTCTGCATGTACTAATTCATATAATCATGTTAGAGATTTGAGTTTTTTTATAAAATAAAATACATATTTTATTTTGCCAATGGTTTTTCAGCTATTGAACCAGACCCTCATACCCAGTATGAAATCTGCTTGGTAATCAATCTACAAGCATATATTAAGTGCCCAATTATTTTTAATTTATTGATTTATTCTGTTAGCTAATATTTGATTTAGTATTCTTTCATCTATATTCATTACTGCAACTGGCATATAATTTTCTTTTTGAGTGTTATCTTTGCCAGTTTTTAAAATCAATACTTCATTTGCCTCATAAAAATTACTAGGTAAGATTCTCTAATTTTTCATTGTTTATGAATAATGTATGTAACACAGAGATTATTTGTTATTGGAATGCTTAAAAGAATGCACCTGTGATCCACCTGGTGAAATTTTGGGGGTGTGGTTAATTCTTTGATGACGTCTCTTATTTCTCCATGACTGGCCCATTTACTCTCTTGTGTCCATTTGGGTTGTTTATATTTCTGTAGCTAGTAATCTATTTTCTTTAAATTCTCTATTTTGTTAGACTAAAGCTGCTAATAATATTTTCTATTTCAGACTAGACTTATGATTTTATTGGCACAGGGAAATCTTGGTGAGAAAATATCTTCTTCTACAAATGTAGACTTGCTCCTACTCCTATGGTCTAAGAGAATTGCCTGAAGCATTGAGAGGTTAGGTAATTTGCCCCTAGTCAAAGAGCCAGTAACTATCAGAGGTGATTTTTTCCAGGTTTTCATGCCTTGGAGGCCAACTCTTTAGCTACTAAACCATATTGTTTTCCCCTAATAATATTCTTAATTTCTTGTGTTATGATCACTTTTTTTTGCAGTTTTGATGATTTGTGGGCTTTTTCTCCTTTTAAAAAATTATATTTACTAATGGTTTATTCATTTTCTTGGTGTTCTTAAAAAAAAGAACCACCTCTTGGTTTTATTTATCAATTCAAATGTTCTTTCATTTCCTATCCATTTACTCCTGCTGTTAACTTTGTAATTGTCCTTTTTTTCCATTTTCCTTTGTACTACTATTTTGCTACTTTTCTATTGCCTTTAGGTCCAGGCTTAATTCATTTATTTTCTCACTTTCTCTCATTAGCATATGCAGTCAGTTATATAATTTTTGCCTCTAAGAAACTACTTTGGTTGTATTTCATTGATTTTGATATGTAGGATTCTCTTTGTCACTGCCACTTAAATATTCTGTTATTTTTCTCATTTCTTCTTTAACCTAGTCATTGTTTAATATGCTGTTTTTTAGTTTCTGTGTACTTTTTAGCTTTTTGCTCGTTATTGTTAATTAGTAAATTTTCTTGTGTGTGTGTGTGTGTGTGTGTGTGTGTGTGTGTGTGTGTGTGTGTGTGTTTAGGCAATTGGGGTTAAATGACTTGACCGGGGTCACACAGCTAGTCAAGTGTTTGGTTTGAGGCCACATTTGAACTCAGGTCCTCCTGACTTCAGGGCCGGTGCTCTATCCACTGCGCCACCTAACTGCCCCATTAATTAGTAAATTTTCAAAAAATTGAATCATAATCTGAAAATAAGGTTAATTTCTACCTTCCTCAGAATAGCATCACCATCCCTAGGGACCAATGTAGTATTACTGGGAGGATAGTGAAAGGAATGTATGAAGTACTTGGGGAGATAGGATTTACCGGGGGGGGGGGGGGTGTCAAATCTCCAGTGACTTTATGGCTTTTCCCTTGGGGAAGGGAGTCTATCCAGAGTAGTACTAAGTGAGAAGGACTATTTATGGGATCAGTTAGGGGGAAGCTTGCTTGACCTGTCTAACAACCCAAGTGTTTCCCACTGGTGGAGAACTTAGGTTTGGTCCTATAAGACAGTGTAATCAAGTATCCCATGAAATGCCAGTTACTATTCTTTTGGGGCATACAACAAAGCCACCTCTACCAACTTCTTTGTTATCTCTCCAAGGAGAGTCCATGGGACCTTTTAAGTCGCTGTAGGAGGTGTTGCTCATCTAAGGAGTGCATAAATTATATATTCATGGGCATGGTGAGTGTGAGGAGGCTACAGTATATAACCAATGAGGAAGTACAAAGAAAAACAGGAACAAAACAGGTCATATCGTGGATTGTATGGCAGGAAAAGAAGAAGGGATGGTCACGTGGTAAGATAAAGGATAAGAGACAGAAATGTTCCACTGGTGCACCATCTTGATATCCTGAGTAAACAAGGAAGGCCTTGAGTACCTTCACTGGGCCTCTGGCAAACATATAGGAGGACATGACAAGAATCACATATGATGGTCAAGTATGGGTACATTATAATCTATGTCACTGGGACTTCCAAGTCAATGAGAGCACACAGTCCATTAATTATCTGAGTATTTTGAATGAGTCAATGAAAAAACACATTAATACACTAAGCACCGCTAAGATTAGGAAATAAAAATGCATAACGGTCCCTATCCTCAAGGAAGTTGTATTCTAATAGGGACAACCCATATAGGTTTGTGGGGTCCAGAGGAAGGGGTTACACAAACATTGCAAGAGGAACAATTGGGCAGTCCAATTACATGCCCTTTCAAGAGGCAATGATAATATTTATTTGATGTCAGTTGTCAGACTAAGAGGTGGAAGGGGGCAGTGAGGCAGCAGAGTAGAAAATGGCCCAGGTAAAGATAAAGATGCATGGCCCCAGAAAGTGCAGAACTGAGTGGTTTTGCTCATTCCATTCATGGTCTTGGTTAATCAGTCAATCAAGAACCTACTATGTGCCAGTCACTGTGCTAAGCATTGGGGATACAAAGAAAAGCAGAAATAGTTCCTGCATTTAAGTCACTTAACATTTTAATGGGGAGACATGTACAAACAAAATATATAGAGAGTAGCAACCATAGAGGTTCACTTTGACAATAGAATAAAATTAGAATTTAACTATGGAAGGAGGACATTTAACCCTTTAGAATCCTCATACTTTCCTCTTTTTCCAAGGAACTCAATTCTAGAGTAGTACTATATATTTAAAGGAGTATATAAGGCCCAGGCATGGGAAAAACTCACTGAAGAAGAAAAGAGAATTGTGTTCCCTATTTTCATAGGCTTGGATGTATCCTTTCTATTTTGTGTCTCAGTTGGGTTAAAGAAGGCCTGGTGTATAGAAACTGTATTGTTAGCTTAAGAGCTTTCAAAGGAGCTGTGAACCTTTTCTCTTTTCTGTTGAGATCTAAATGAGAGCTACATTCTGATGTTCTCCAGATATGGTCCTGAGACAAAGAGACGTTTCTGAGAAAATGAATGCAGTCCAAGCAACCCCAGAAGTGTGGTTCTGAGAAAAGAAGAGAATAAGCATTTATTAAGTGTTTACTATGTGCTAGGTGCTGTGCCAAGAGTTTTATAAATACTTTCTCACTTGTTCCTCAAAACAACTATTATTATCCCCATTTTCCAGTTTAGGAAACTGAGGCAGGTGGAGTTTGAGTGATTCGCCCAGCTAGCAAGTGTGTGAGGCTGGAGCTGAACTCAGATTTTCCTAATGTGGTCCCAGCTCTTTATCTACTATACCACCTAGCTGCCTATACATTATATTCATTCTCATGATGAGAATCTCAAGAGCAGGTCAAAAAGTGTCACATTAGGGGCAGCTAGGTAGCACAGTGGATAGAGCACAGGCCCTGGATTCAGGAGGACTTGAGTTCAAAGCCGGCCTCAGACACATAACACTTACTAGCTGTGTGACCCTGGGCAGGTCACTTAACTCCATTGCCTAGCCAAAAAACAACAACGAAAACGAAAAACAAAAAGTGTCACATTAAATGCCATATCCTGTTCCCTTTGTGCAAAACCAACTTCTTTGTTTAAATGCAACTTAAAAAAAACAACTCTAGTTTTGCTTATTATTGAGAATTATAACATTGACATGGTTCAATAATATGTCAGGTTTTTTTTTTTTAACAGGGTGGCATTTTGCTGGTAATTAGAGAACTTCATTCACTTGGCAAATACTTATGAAGCACCTACTCTATACCAGGCACTGGAGATACAAAGATGAAAAGAAATGAAAATTTCAATTAAAAATAAGTAGAAGGCTTGGCTTTGGTGAAAAAAAAAATCATCCCTTCATGAAAGTCTGGGGAAAAGGCAGGTAAGAATGGGAGATAACCTCAGGACTTATTTCCCATGCAGAATAAGGATGAAGAGGGAGTTCCAGTTTAGAGTACTTATAGTTAACATTAATAGATGGTCTAAAAATTATTTGATTCTTAGCAATCTATCCCATTTTCTGCCATTCTATCATAGTCATTAAGAAAATGAAAGGTGACTGCACAGAACTGAGGGATATTTTGTATTTTTCTTTGTGTCAGTGGTTGCCATGACCAAAGAATTCATCACCTAGTGGCCAGTCTACAGAGACAGCAAAGAGTCTGTTGCTGGGACCATACTTGAAACCTTTGCAACAGTGAGAACCTTGCTGTATGCTCATATAGCCTTTGAGAACCCAGGCTCACCTTCTTGCCACAAGGTGGCACTGAGTAGGACATTTTAGACATATCAACCCTACCAAACAGAAATCCCAAATCTCTAGATTCTCTAAAATGAATCAGGCAGCCAGGTACTTCTGACTATAAGTGTGAAATTCTGAATTCAATTCAACAACCTACTATGTACAGAGCACCCAGGCTGGATGCCGGATGAAGAAGCAAAACTAAAAACAAATTAAAAAGTACACAATCCCTTCCTTTCTTGGAGGCAGCTAGGTGGTACAGTGGATAATGCTGGACCTGAAGTCAGAAATAAAGACCTCAGTTCAAACTGGGTCTCAGAGACTTACTAATTGTATAACCCTGGACAAGTAACTTAACTTATGATTGCCTCAGCTTCCTCATCTGTAAAATGGGGATAATAACAGCACCTACCTGGAAGGGTTGCTGTGAGGCTCAAATGAGATAATTGTAAAACACTTAGCACAGTGCCTGGCACATAGCATATACTATACAAATGCTTATTCCTTTTCCTTTCTTGAGCTTATCTTTCAGAAATATAGAAGACAGACACAAATAGATCATGATAAGTATATATACTTAAAGAGAAGTACAAAGTTCCAAGATGGTCCAAGGAAGAAAAAATGAGCTCCAGGCCTGGAGTTAGGAAGACAAGTTCAAATCCAGCCTCATACATTTACTAGCTGTGTGACCCTGGACAAATCACTACTGTCTACCTTAGTTTCTTCATCTGCAAAATGGGAAGAAAAATAATAGCACCTACTTCCCAGGGTTGTTTTGAGGATCAAATGAATAATAAGTATAAAGCACTTAACATAGTGCCTCATATATAGTAAGCTCTATATAAATGTTAGCTATTGGCTGTTATTACTTCTGATGCTCTGGGATGCTTCTGTTGAAGGTTTTCAAGCTAGTGGGAGATTAAGGGTGATACCTGCCTGAGGACTACAACATCCAAGCCATGAGCACATGATCAGCACAGGAGAGGACAACTCCCCTCATACTGCACAACAAGAAAGGGAATAGGTATAACTTTCCAGCATTTTTGTCATAGAAGTAGAGTAAGGGAGAAGTACAGTAAGTAAGTATAAACAATGAGAAACCTATCTTGAGCAGAGAAGTATAAGTACAGAAGGTGATTAGAATGATGGGTTTAGTGTTTTTTTTTTAATCTTCTCAAGAGGCATAATAGTTCCTTCTTATAATTACCACCAAGTTTTATAGCCCTGCCATGTCTGTGGTCTGTAACATAACTTGTGTTGAATACTAGCTATAGTAAGTAGCTATAGGTTGGCTATTTCACAAAAAATTAGAATATACATAAACTAGGCAGGTACCACAGTGACTTTACATTTCATGCAAAGAGGAATAGTCTTGAAGCTTTCTTTTAGAACAGTGAAATTATAATCCTGCTAAAGCCTTACAGAAAAACAGACACCTCCCCCAAAAAAACCCCTAAAAATTGCCACATTCAATCAAATCTTTGGCTTACCTAGCTGAGTAGTAAGGTGATAAATTTTGTAAAGTTTATCATTCATTGAATATAGGAATACATCCTTTAATTTCCAAAATTAGCTCTTTCAAGGGATGCCCCTGGCTTCTGCTATCATAGGATTTAATGAACAAAGACATGCTCACCCAATCTATATCCTCAGTTTTATAAAATTTCATCAATTCACCTCTCAGCCTTTATAAAGTCAACAAACATTTGTTAAGCATTCAGCCAGACCTTAAAAACTCATTCAAGAATAACTTTTTGTTTAGGGTCTGCTCTTTGGCCAAGAAAGGAAAGAAAATCTATTCATTGACTCAACAAGCATTTATCTACCCTATGCAGGTTACTATGGTAGATACCTTTGGTAGATACAACATGTAGATAATATACAGTCTTTACTTTAATGGAACTCATAGTCTAGTAGAGGGATACGACCCAACTACAGATAATGTAAAATGTAATATTGTATGATCTGTACATTAGAGAGACACAGAATAAAGGGCTGTGAGATGTCCACAGGGGAAAGTTGTAACTGATGGGGAAATCAAGGAAGGCTTCATGAAGATGACACTGAAATGGGCTACAAAGAATGGATTAGGATTTCAACAAGCAGGAAGGAGGACATTCCAGGCGTAGACATTGTTGATGTTGCTATTGCTGTTGTTTTGTCCTTCATTCTAGAAGAAGACCAATGACATCAGGAAGGTGGTCTCGACTTTCAAGTGAACTGGACTTAAGTGAGGCAGGGCTGTGCAAAGTCACCAGCCTCACATTCTGCTCCAGAACCATGTGGGTACAGTGGCAAGATATAGATCAGGACAACTGGAGATGGCCCTGGATGTAGTAGGAGACCTTGGTGCTTTTAAGGTAAAATCTTTCCCAGGTCTCAGTTTGTCTGAGGCAACAGCCATTTAGTGATCCAAGGTTAGGCAAAAAAAAAAAAAAAGACAATCTGGGAAGGGAAGACCCTTGGGATTTCTGGCCAGAACAGAAATAATTGTTATTTACACTCACTGAGCCATCAAAACCCAAACAATGATCAAGTGAGGCTTGGGCTAGGGACTATTGTTGGCCAATCAGAGCCAAAGTGATCTGGGTTTAAGTCATGGTCAAGTAGCTCCATTTGAATCCCAATGGGCTTTATCAAAACCTGGTGTTTCAGTGCAGTTTTTCTAGAAATCACAAATGAAACTACTTGGGCAAAAGAATTAATTGTTCCAATTTGTTTTTGTTTTGTTTTTGGTGAAGCATTTGGGGTTAAATGACTTACCCAGAGTCACACAGGTAGTGAGTGTTTTGTGTCTGAGGCCAGATTTGAACTCAGGTCCTCCTGACTCCAAAGGCCAGTGCTCTATCCACTGCACCATCTAGCTGCTCCCCACCCCCATTTTTAAAAAAATGCTAGAATAAATAAATAGGGAAAAGACAAAAAAATCTAGCCTGTAAATCTCCAACATATCTTGCAAGGTTTCAACATTCAAAATTTATATTCCTTTGGGGCAGAGCACCCACAGGTAGAGGGAGAGGAGGGACAAAGACACTGAGGTAAGAGAATAAAGAGTATGTTTAAAGAACAGAGAATATTCCAATTTGACTGGAACTTAAAAGTATATGGGGGGGCAGTAATATGAGAAGACTAGAACAATAAGGCAAGACAAAATCATAGAGGGCTTTGAACGCCAAGCAAAGAATTTTCAACTTTATTCAGTCAACAAGGGAATGACTGAACAAATTATGGTATACAAATATAATGGAATACTATTGTGCTATAAGAAATGATGAAAGGTAATGTTTCAGAGAAACCTGAGAAGATTTCCATGAAGTGATGCAGAATGAAATGAACAGGACTAGGAAAATTATGTATATAAGAACTTTACTCAATGACTTAGAGACAATAGACACTGAAAATTTCTGAGCAAAGAAACTGGCATAACCAAATCTTACATAATAAAGATTATTCTGCCAGTAGTAGGAAGGATTGATTAGAATGAAGAATGAGTAGGGGTTGAAAGATCTGTTTGGGAAAGCATTGCTATAGTCCAGTTAGGTTCTGGAAATTATTTGGGACTTGTTTAGAAAATTATTACTTTATATTCCAGACAACATGTGAGGACTATTTCTAGAGTGGTGGTAATGGGTATAAATAGGAGGAAATGGATGGGGGAGGTGTAGTGGGTATGGAATCAGCAGGACTTGGTAAATGATTAAATATGTGAAATGTGAGAGAAGAAGGTGGTCAAAGATCTCCCCAGGGCTTCAAATAGAGGATAGACTCGGTTTTGCCACTGGAACACTGAAGGAGAACAGGTTATTTTGGAAGAAGACAACCTCAGTTCTGGACCTCAGTTTGAAGTGGCAGTGGGATATCCAAGTGGGGATTTCCTGTAGGCAGTCAGAACAAAAGCAAGAGCTGGGGATAGAGATTTTCGAGTCATCTTCAAAAAGGAGATAGTTAAAGCCATGGAAGACAATTAAACTTCCAATGAAGAGAGTATATGTAGAGAAACAGATCCTAGACAAAACCTGGGTAAATAGTAGATTATAATTATAATTCTCTACCGTAGATTACAACCCAGGAATCTGGGATGATTAGGAAGAGTAGAAGAGGAACAGTCAGAGAGGTAGAAGGGTAGCCAGGGGAGTGTGGTTACTCTGAAACTGACTTTTGATAATCTTCATGTCTCTCAAATGAAGCATGCTAATTTTTTGTTTTGTCTACTCCCCTGTATACGGAGACCTTCTCTCCTCTTAAATTCTTTCATTTTTTAATCAGACTTCTCAGGGCCTTCTTCAGCTCCACATCTTTTTAAAAAGACAAAACAGTGTGACACACAGTATTTCAGGTGTAAAGAGGAACGGGTTCTATAAATAGCTGAGCCGACGAGCAGCATGTAAAATTTAATCAACAACTTTTTTTTTAAGGAGTTCAAAATTAATAAGCATCCCATCCTCCCACTTTCTCTGTGGGAGGGAAGACTTTGTGCAACTAACCTTATTTTATAAATAGAAACCCAAGAGAAAGGAGAGGTTGCAAGGGAATTGCTTGAGGAACCCTAATGTAGCTACAAGGAGGCCTGGTTCCCTAGTTCCATCTATTAGAACCAGATATCAGAATGTGGTGAGAACAACACTGAAGAGGAAGCCAAGAAGACCTAGTTTTAGTTATGGATCCATTATCACTTTGAACAAATGAAAGAATAAGCATTAATAAAGCACTTGCTACATACCAGGCACTGTGCTAAGTGCTGAGGATATAATGAGGAAGGCATGGCATCTAAGGAGTGGTGGTTTAGAATGCCACTTAATCTGTGTAGGTCTCAGTTTTACTCTCTGTAAAATGTGAACATTTTAAGGAATGACATCCCTTAAAAAAATATTGAACCAACTAAATACAAAGAAAACTTTTTTTACTTTCTTTAGTTTTCTTAGTTTTTTTTTTTTTGGGGGGAGCTATGTTTTCTTTTACAACATGACTAATATGAAAATATGTTTTGTGTGACTACACATGTATAACCTATATTAAATTGCTTGCCTTCTCAGCGGGAGGAGGGAGAGAATTTGGAACTCAAAAATTTAAAAACAAACATTAAAAATAGTTTTTACATGTAATTGGGGAAAAATAAAATACTACATTAAAAAATACTTTAAAAAAGAATATAGGACCAGATCAAGTACATCACCAAGGAAATTCATAGTATAGGTAACACATTCTTGAAAGTATTGAGGTATATTTATAAGCTTTCTCAGGGAAGGGAAAAAATAACAACTAAAAATCATACCCAGATAACATTAACAAAAATTGTACAAAGAAAATATTTAACACCTCCTGACAACCCATATGCCTATTTTCTCAGAACGATCTATATGCAAATCAGGGAAATTACAAAAAGGGAAAAGACAGGCCTTCCCAAATGATTCTCTATAGTAGAGCAAATTTTTTTACAGACACACATATGTCTGAAAGGTGCAAAGAATACCAAATCCCACTGTGATTGCTGTTTGTTGATTACAAAAAAGGCATTTGACTAACTAGAGAAAAAGTCTTAAAGGTTCTCCTCCAACAAGGAGTTTCTCATGTAAACATTCAGATCAGACAAGATTGCTTGATTAATGCAAACATAGACACTGTGTTCCATGACCCTCTGATTATTCACAAGCTATTCATAAAGCAGAGAGATAAATGCTTGCCAAAAGTATTTGCCACCGACAAGGAGGATGTCTTGTGTAAGGTCCAACCAGATGGTGAGGTTCCCCAGATGCTCCTGTTGGCAGATAATATTTGGCTGATTGCATCAAGCTTCAGATCACAATAGGGCTTCCTCAATTAGACGATTATTTAAGAGAGTGTAACTTAACAATCCTTACAGGAAAACCTGTAGAGACGAAAAATGCTTACAGTCCAGGACATAGCACACAGTTAGATGGCAAGTCAGTATATCTGGGGACAGGTACTGCAGATGGACAGTGAGCTAGGCCCAGAATTGAAATAGGAAGAGAATGCACTAAACTTGAGAAATTATATAGTGCTTTATATTATCTCAAGCTACTCTGTAAGGCAAAGAGCTCTCTTTGAAAAAAAAATACAAAATGTTCTCAATGTGATGCCTTGGAATATCAAAATCTCTGAAGGATTAAAATTGTGGTGACTCAAAGGGCAACAGAAAGAAAGACACATACTAGGCATGGGCAAGTCACAGAACAATAAATCAATGCACAAGAAGTGGTTTAAGGCATATGAAGGAGACAGACAATCAGGACACTATGGTCACTATTGTGTTAAATTTAACATATACTTTAAAAAGCTGTAAATAATAAAGATTCACACAAATAAAGCCAGTGCATCCAAGATTAGGAGGGAAGTAGAAAACTGGGAAAGAATTTTTACAACCAGTGTCTCTGACAAAGGCCTCATTTCTAAAATATATAGAGAACTGAGTCAAATTTATAAGAATACAAGTCATTCTGCAATTGATAAATGGTCAAAGGATATGAACAGGTAGTTTTCAGAGGAAAAAACTAAAGCTATCTATAGTCATACAAAAAATGTTCTAAATCACTATTGATTAGAGAAATGCAAATCAAAATTACTCTGAGGTACCACATCACACCTATCAGATTGGCCAACATGACAGAACAGGAAAATGATAAATGTTGGAGAAGATGTGGGAAAATTGGAACACTAATGCAGTGTTGGTGGAGTTGTGAAATGACCCAACCATTTTGGAGAGTAATTTGGAACTATGCCCAAAGGGTTTTAAAATTTTATATGCCCTTTGATCCAGCAATAACACTTCTAGGTCTGTATCCCAAAGAGATGATAAAAACGGGAAAAGGACCCACATATGCAAAAATATTTATAGCAGCTCTTTTTGTGGTAGCAAAGAACTGGAAATTGAGGAGATGCCTATCAATCAGGAAATGCTAAACAAGTTGTGGTATATGAATGTAATGGAATACTAGTGTGCTATAAGAAATGATGAGCAGGCAGACTTCAGAAAAAAATTGGAAAGACTTACATGAACTGATACAGAGTGAAATGAGCAGAACCAGGAGAACATTGTACACAATAACAGCCACATTATGGGATGACTGACTTTGATAGACTTGGCTCTTCACAGAAATGCGAGAATCTAAGACAACTCCAAAAGACTCAGGATGGAAATTGCTATCCACACCCAGAAAAAGAAACATGGGGTCTGAATGTAGATGGAAGCATACTATTTGCTCGCCTTTTCCTTTGTTGTTTTGTTGCTTCATTCTTGCGATTCCTCCTATTAGTTCTAATTGTTCTTTACCTCATGACTAATAGGACAATATGCTCAACATGAATGTATATGTAGAGCCTATATCAGATTGTAAGCCGTCTTGGGGAGGGGGAAGAAGCGAGAGGGGGAGAAAATTTAAAACTCAAAATCTTATGGAAGTCAATATTGAAAACTAAAGTTAATTAATTATCCAAAAAAATAAAAATTCAAGGTTCCACACACACTTTTTTCTGTTTTTTTTTTTTATACAGAGACATTTACTGATGTTTGTAAGCTCGTAAATAACTTTTTTGTTGTTGTTGGAAAAAAGTAGTAGAAGAAACATTGTCAGAGAAATGTAACAGTAGAAACAGAGGTGAGGTAAAGGGATAAGTGAGATAATTGTGTAGCTGTGAAAAATAAAAAGACCCAAAGGAAGGCCTGCACAGTGTGCTAGGTGTATCCTCTGTCGTTGTTGCCTGTCCTTTTTTTTTTCTTTTTTAGGCAATTGGGGTTAAGTGACTTGCCCAGGGTCACACAATTAGTGTCAAATGTTGGGTCTGAGGCCAGATTTGAACTCAGGTCCTCCTGACTTCAGGGCCAGTGCTCTATCCACTAAGCCACCTCGCTGCCCAGCTTGTCATTCATTTTCCAAGAGAACCAATGACATCTAGGGTAATGTCTTAACTTATGTGTGAATTGGATTTAAATGAGGCAGAGGTGCACAAAGTCATCAGACTCACTCTCTTCCAGAGTCATTGAAGTTCAGTGGCAAGACAAAAGTCAGGATGACTGGCTATGGCTCAGGATGCAGTGGATGATTTGGGCATCTCTATGTCTGACCAAGCTCTAAGTACTCCACAGTGTCTGCTTCAACCACTTTCATGGCCACTGGAACAAACTGTTCTTATCTACTCATTCTGCCAGGGGAAATCTTCACATTCTTGGGGTAGACATTCCCCTAAATCACCGATGGGTTTGTGACCCTCAACCTGTTTTGTTACCCTCAACCTGGTTTAGCCCATCTGCCGATGTACTTGGCTTCTTGGGGCCACAGGTGAGAAGTGAGTGATAGGTGGACACCAAAGGTAGATAAGCAGCCTTGAAAAGTGCTTGATGAGCTCTCACATTAGAGGTGCTACTCTTCCACACACCCTTGTATCCTCTGTAGAGATCTATGGAAGAACATGGACAAGACTTGCACTGGATGAAAAGACACAGATGGTGTTGTGATTTGTACCCAGACAACAAAATCACAGATCTAAGGGCCTATGATCTGACAGGTAGTATGGCATAGTAGAGAGAGCTCTGGCCTTGGAGTCTGTAAGACCTTACTTCAAATCCCAGCTCTGACACCTACTAGCTGTAAGACCATGGATAAATTACCTACCTCTCTGGGCTTTAGTTTCCTCATCTGTAAGATGGGGTTGGGGGGGGGAGGATTTTACTAAATATCTACTCCAGATCTAAAGCTATGATTCTATGATCCTATTAAATGTAAGGGCTATTACTAAGTATATTCACTTTAGCCTAAATTTTGTTTAATGGTAATTCTGGCAAGCAAACCACAAAAGGATGTTAAATGTTAAAACTTCCCAGATAACTCACAGTAATGGAAAAATACACAAGCCAATACAGTTAGCATTTGCTTTTCTCAAAATTCCAAAAGGAAGCACTTTCTTGCTTATCAAAAGGTACATAGCCCAGGAGTTTAAGGATGCCTCCATTGTCCATCTCTATAAAAGTAAAGGAAATATATTGTCCTATGAGAATCACTAGAGGATCTCTCTCTTAGTCATTGCCGGTGAGATTCTTGCCAGAGTCCTCCTTAACAGGCTGATCCTTCACCTGAAAGATGGTCATCTACCTGAGAATCATCCATTACAGCAAATGGTGACGTTTTGAATGCTATGGATAAGTTCACTTACCTTGACAGTGTACTTTCTAGGGATGTACACATTGATAATGAGATTGAGGCACAGGTTGCCAGAGCTAGCTCAATAATTGGGAAGTTCTGAAGAAAAGTGTGGGAGAAAAGTGATACTAGACTAACTACCAAACTGAAGGTCTACAAAGCTGTTGTGCTGACCTCATCGTTGTATGCCTGTGAAACATGGAGAGTACACCAGCACCACGCCAGGAAACTGAATCACTTCCATTTGAATTGTCTTGGGAAGATTCTGAAGATCATCTGACAGGATGAGATACCAGACACAAAGGTTCTTTCTCGCTAAACTGCCAGGCATTCAAACCTACTACAGAGAGCACAACTCTGATGGGCTAGCCACATTGTTCGAATGCCAAAATACACTTGCCAAAAAAACTATTTTATGGAGAACTCACACAGGGCAAGTGCTCACCCGGTGGTCAGAAAAAAGCAGTTACGAGAACCTTCTAAAGATCTCTCAAGAAACATTGGAATGAGGGTAGCTAGGTGGCACAGTGAATAGAGTACTGGCCCTGAAGTCAGGAGGACCTGAGTTCAAATCTGGCCTCAGATGCATAACACTCACTAGCTGTGTGACTGGGGACAAGTCACTTAACCCCAACTGCCTCACCAAAAAACCCCCCCAAAAACTTCAGAATTGATTGTGTGACATGGGAGACACTGGCATAGGTTCACCCAGCATGGCATGCCCTCATCAGAGGAGGTGCTGTGCTCTATAAGTAAAGTAGAATTGAAGTAGTTCAAAAGAAATGTGAGGTGTACAAATTTAGAGAATCCACCTCAAATGTTCACATGGACTATTCGTGCCCAACCTGTGGTAGAGCATTTTGAGCTTGCATTGGTCCGATCAGCCACAGCCAGAAGCACTGTAACTTGACTCTAACATAGTGATATCATTTTGATCCTCTTCGAGGATAAAGGACAACAAGCAACCATTATACACTTGGCAGGAACGATATGTTTCAGAGAAGAAATATTTGTTTTACATCTATGTATATGGGTACATCAATCTTCAAAAAAAAAAAAGTTATGGGGCAGCTAGGTGGCGCAGTGGATAGAGCACCGGCCCTGAAGTCAGGAGGACCTGAGTTCAAATCCGGCCTCAGACCAAACACCTGACACTTACTAGCTGTGTGACCCTGAGTAAGTCACTTAACCCCAACTGCCTTAAAAAAAAAAGAGTTATTTATCTAGTTAACTGGTTCCTTGCTCCTTCTGCCTGTACTTGCAGATAGGCAAGTATTTGGGCATTAGAACATTGTCAGCAATTACACGTCACAGTTCTCCTTGAGAGGTAACTATTATTTCTCAGGTGGGGCATTTCAATGGGAGGCTGTTGGGGTTTCAAGCCCTCTTCCACCATCTCCTTATAGCCAGGAAAGCCATTGTTTCCCATGTTTTCTCATAACCACAGTCCACCATTCCCAGAGAACATGATCCCAACACACTCTAATTTAAACATGGTGATACCACTTTGGAATCCTTCCCTGGAATGGGGAGGTAGAAAGAACAGAGAAGATGATCAACTATTAAGTAATTTACAGTGTGAAAAGGAATTGCACAGAGGGAGCATGTCTCATCTACTTTCTACCCTTAAGTAAATTCAGTTTAGCCTATCTGGAAGTAATTATTTTTAAATTAGCCAGAAAAGAAAAGAGTCATTCCTAAAGTGTCAAGAAAAGAATTTAAATCCCCTCACATTAGAAGGATTTCCACAAATCCAGGCCACTTTTCTCCGCACAGGTAATGGTTTGCTTGGGATAGTTAAATGATAAGCTGCCAAAATTTTACTTTAAACAAAAGAACTTCCCCGGAGGAAGCATGATTTGATGGAGTGATGCACTTGGAGTGAGAAGATCTAGATTCAAGATCTGACTGCCCCTTTCTACTAGTGTGATTTTGGGAAAATTCTTCACTTCTCCAAGCCTCAGTTTCCTCATCTGTAAAAGGAGGAAATTGGATTAGATGAGTTCTAAGGCTCCTCATTGTAGATATAACATTTTGTGATACTGAAAGTAAGAAGAAATCCTCCATAGGTTGGTATATAATTGGTATATATCTGGAGGACATAAGCGTTATGAATATTTGGTGAGATAGTCGACCTTTGTTTCTGTATTTGGTCAGCCTTTCCAGTCTATAGATGCAGAATATAAGGTCTGGAGAGTTTAAGTGACTTACCTATTTATGATCACGCAGATAGCAAAAGCATCTAAGACAGTATCTAAACACCCACATCAGTACTTTTTTTTTTTTAGGCAATTGGGGTTAAGTGACTTGCCCAGGGTCACACAGCTAGTAAGTGTCAAGTGTTTGGTCTGAGACTGGATTTGAACTCAGGTCCTCCTGACTTCAGGGCTGGTGCTCTATCCACTGCACCACCTAGCTGCCCCTACATCAGTACTCTTTCGTTTTCCTCCAATGCCATCAAGTATACTAAGGACTTTGCCATCATGACAAAGCTGATCTCTCACCCTGGAATTTCCCTCAGCATCTAAGACCTCATCCTGTAATAAATATCCTGCTGTCATGCCAGTCCACTTCACCCATTTGTGAGCTTCCATTTTTGGGACAGGCCTAGATCTGCAACGCTTCATTCCTCATCTGGTTAAACTTCTTACTCTAAGGATTTTGCCATTATGTCTCTGCCTTGGTATCCCTTATCTTCCCCTCCCCCCTTTTCATATGTTATCTTCTCCCATAAGAACATAAGCTCCTTAAAGAAAGAGACCATCTTTCTACTTTGTTTCTATTTGTATCTCCAGCATTTGGTAGAGTGTCTCACATATCGTAAGCACCTTAATAAATGCTTATTACCTATCTACTTATTTGCAATGGTGAAAGCTCTTCAATAAAAATCAAATAATGCTTTGGACTTCCTTAAACATTTTTTAACCCTAATTTATTTGCTCAGATATTTTTGAACCTGCAACATATTTATTTTCTAGTAAGAAAAACCCAGGCAACCCACTAAAAGAGGTGGCAGTCAGTTGCAGTCTCTTTCAGAGTAATAGGCAGAGCTCCCTGGATTGATTTTTAATCTCAGCCACTCTGGTAATTTTCTCTGAAAGGTTTTGAGGAACTCTCCTGAATGTTCTTAACTTTGATTTAGCCACCTTCAAAGAGAAAATGAGGGTTAACAAGCATGGCCTATCTTAGACATAGGACAAACTAAAGAGCCAAATGCAGCAGAAACGTACGATGATATTAATTAAATGAGCCAGTTGTCTTCCAGGATCTCCTCTTTAATAAAGCAAACCAATGTGGAAGTATGCCATGTCCTACTGGAGTTTGCTTATCCTGAAATATAATCCTCCTTCTATAATTTCCTTCTGATGCCTCCCAAGTAGGGAAGCACTCCACTCTTTAAACTGTGTTTTTATATAAATTAAATCAGCTAAATACCACCCAATATGTAAAACAGACTAAAATTAAAAGGAAATCTACAGGCAAATCTGAAGTAGGCAATTAGCCAAAAGTTCTAGAAAAATGCATGCTAAAGTAATTTCCACCTGTATTCATATTAAGATCTTCAGCTGGAAGAATTATAAGCATACTATTACAATATGGGAATGCATCTACCCCAACAGTAACTATTCATTAGGAATAAGAAAAATATTTTCTGACAGTTAACTATATATAAATTATAGTGCTCTAAGGTTTCCAAAGTATTTTACAAATATTATCTCATTTATCTTCACAACAATCCTGGGGGTTTGGAGGTGGGTGATATTATTATCCCTATTTTACAGATGAGGAGACGGAGGAAGAGAGAAGTAAAGTGACTTGGCCCAGGATGACATAGCTAGTTAGTATATGAGGCTGGATTTGAATTCAGGTCTTCCTAACTCCAAGTCCAGCACTCATCAATTCCTTTTGGATAATTCTGTCAAATCCCATTTGAAAACTTTTTTCACTTAACTTCCTATATCCAATATTCTACCTATATCCTATATCCTATGGCTTCTTAAACTTTTTTCCACTCACCCTTTTCAGTTTCAGCAGCATTGGCCTGAGGGCACGTGCAATGCAAACCGCACATGCTTTGTGTTCAGCACCAAGGCTGCTGTGAAGCTACATGATGCAACACTGGCAAGCACTGTCAGAAATACCCTGGATTCATTACACATATTACTTTTAATTAATTTTTGGTCATTGTGTGTTCAGGAACCTTTTACCATTGCCAAAAATTTCACAACCCACAGTTTGAGAAGCACTGCATAGTCTACCTATATCCAATACCATAATCATTCACTCTTTCAATTGATGACATACTTATGAATTTATATAATTGCCACGGAAAGGTTATATCCTCTGGTATGGTTGTCTGCCCCCCTTATTTCCCAAATCAGCTAATCACTTGCTTCTTCTAGGAAGGAAGGAGGAGAAATAGTCACTAGCAACACAGTAGAAAAAGTACAGGATTTCGAGTGAAAGGACCTGTGTTCAAATCTAAGCTCTGTCATTTAAAATTTGTCAAATTGGCCAACACACTAAAAACCTCTCTGAACCTCAGTTTCCCTAGCTGTAAAATGAAGTGATTAGACTATAAGACCTTTAAAGTCCTTCTAGCTCTATTTTCTACTTATCCCCAACCATCTCTAGCCCTTCAACTGCAGAGATACTCACTTGGAACATAAGTTGTCTTTCTCTATGCCAGGGTATTTTGTTTTTTGTTCTTATTTTTGATTGCTTCTTTGATCTATACCTACAACTTCATTTATTTATTTATTTATTTTGCTAGGCAATGGAGTTGCCTAGGGTCACACTGCTAGTGAGTGTTTTGTGTCTGAGGTCACATTTGAACTCAGGTCCTCCTGAGTCCAGGGCCAGTGCTCTATTCACTGAGCCACCTAGCTGCCTCCACACCTATAATTTTATTGGTGGAACTCCTTCCATCAATGCAGATCAGCAACTTCTCGGCAACTTGTCATAAAAAGTTGCCCAGGGAACTAAGAGGTTTAATGACTTGCCTAGGTCACACAAATAGTATGTGTCAGAGGCATTCCGCTCAGTGGAGCAAAACACAGCTCTCCTCAAATAGGTATCTCCATGCATATTTTAAGATTGTATAAGAAACTATGACAATGTCAAAGAGACAGTTTTGACAGCTGACTATCAACATCACAAGATAGAGGTTGGAATTGTGGTTTCATTGATATAAATTGCTCCTGATGAGGAAACTCCCTCTACCAATGTAGTTGCCACCTTTTCTTTAATTTATAGTCTTAGAGAGTTACTCAGAACATTAAGAGGTTAAGTTGCTTGAACAGGTGACAGCCCATATGTGTGAAAGGTAGGACTATGAACTTAGGTCTGCCTGGTTCTGAGGCCAATTCTCTACCCACGATACCATGCTGCCTCTCAGCATAAAGAAGTAATAAAAATAAAGAGACAGAGGCATTCCAAAGGTGCTTGCTAGTGTCATCAATGTTCCACCAAGTACAAATGGAAAAGGAAATGCTTGCGGATGGTAGGTATTATAGATGTTTCTGTTCATGAAGGGGCACTGTGCTGACTCTAGTGAGTCCCAGAACATTACAAGGTCCCTCCATCAACGTAGAATACTGCCCCATCCACATGTCTCACCCCACACCATTCTTGTTCATGTCTTTTTAGAAATCCTCTGGATTTAGTAAGTACATTGGAAGCTTTCCTCTGGGTGTCTTAATATTTTGTGGATGCCAGTATCTCAGGCTGTTCATCTTTTATCACTTATTCTTGCAACAAACCTGGCCCAGCCACATTCCTGGTCATACATATCCTCAATGATGTCTTTTACTTTTACTTACTTAATTCCATCACGCATTTTTACCTTCTATTTGGATTTTTGTATTCAGAAGAGCATTGTGATAAATGTCCACACCACTGGAAACACAGATACACTTAAGCATTCAGAGTAAATAACAGGTTAGGAGTACAAACCATGATTTATTCTGGGTTTGGGAGATGACTTAGAACGATAGACCATTAGGGAGGTCAATATTTCATCAGAAGGAAGCAGAGTCAAGATGGAGGAGCGAGAGTCAGCATTTTCACCCAGCTCGCCCAATACATCTTCTCTACAACAATCTAGAAAATGCACCAGACCAAATTTTGATCAGGAAACCAAGAAAAGGTCAGTGAGTCATGTTTTCAGCCCATAGCAGGTTAGGAAGACAGATGAAGGGTCTGTGGAAATAGGGCTCGGGGCTGGCCAGAAGCAATGAAGACGGAGGATAGTAAGGGAGCTAAGATTGAACCCCAAGGCTGGGAGGACCAGAGAAAAAAGATCACAGGGACTTGTGAAGCAGTGGTGGGAATAACAACAGGTGAGATCTGGCAGCTCGCTCATACATTACCCAGTTTAGGGTCACAGTTCCAGAGTGGAATGGAGTGGTCACAAACAAAACAGGCCCCAGCTATGTATGGAGCAAGAAACAAGCTTCAAAAACTTAGCTAGGTGGTTTCTGAGCCCAAGAGCAGAGGGGGGGACTCAGTTCTAAGGTTTATCCCTGGTCATAAGCCAATAGTGGAATAACCAAGAAAGGAAACAGAGAAAGGGGAGTCAAGCAGTACGGTCATGCTGAACCTGCAGAACTTCTCAGCAGGCTAACAGTAACCGAGTCCAACAGCAGCGTACTGAAACTGAACCACACGTAATCCAAGAGACCTAAAACTGGGTCAGGAACTTGGAGAGCTCATACCAGAAAGGCAGTGGACAAACCTTTCCCCAGATCACACTACTCTGGAAGCACCAAAACCTGTAGACCCCCAAACTGAGCTGTGAAAACAAGAGAATATAAAGATACAAAAGCTCAGGCCAAAAATCACCATCCCTACCCCCCCCCACCACTGAAGTAAGCAGAAACCAACAGCAATACAAAGTACGAGGTCAAGACATTGGTTAGAAGAAGAAGCAAGACCAGAAAGAGCTACTATGGCCACAGGGAAGCTAAAAAAACACACAGAAGACAATGATTTGAAAACATCTTTAAGCAAAGCCTCAAAGAAAAATGCAGATTGGACACAAGGATTCTTAGAAGAGTTAAAGAGCTCTAAAAAGGGCAAAAAACATATTAAAAACCATATAAGAGCAGAAGCAAAAATATGAGAAAAGAAATGAGAGCTATGCAAGAAATTTATGAAAAGAGAATCAACAACTTTGTAAAACAGGTACAAAAAAATTACATAGAAAGTAACTCCTTAAAAATTAGAATTGGCCAAATAGTAAAGGAAATACAAAATGTTACTGAAGAAAATGACTGCTTAAAAACTACAACTGGCCAAATGGAAGCCAATGACTCTATGAAATATCAAGAAATAACAAAATAGTGAAAAGACTAAAAACACAAAAGAAAACGTGAAATATCTCATAGAAGAAGCAACTGAACTAGAAAAAAGATTGAGGACTGATAATTTAAGAATCATTGGACTACCTGAAAGCCATGAACAACAACAAAAATGCCAAGACATTATACTTCACAAAACTATAAAAGAAAACTGCTCACAGAGGGGCATATTTCACTGCATAATCATCATCACCGCATAATCATCACACCCTATTTTTTTCAGTCCAAAAATTGGTTTATAACATTTCATCACATAATCATCGCATGGTATAATTCTGTTCATCATGCTGCTTAAAAGGTAAACAAAGCAGCAATGTCATATGCCACTGGCATATGGATATGCATTTATCTCTCGCACACTGTGAGCCATGAGCCTAGAATTATTAGCACATGTGCATTGTTAGTATATTTCTGAAAGCCAACCTGTGTGGTTTGTTTTAGAGTGCTACAGTACTAACAGTATTTTCACTCAACCCAATGAAGAGCCATAGGCACCAGTGGAACAGGCAGGCAGGTGAAGCTGTCATGAGTAAGTCACACGATATGGTAAGGCTTGCATCTTCCCAATTTTAATGTATATTCACAAGTAGTCTGTGCATCCTAATCTTGTACCAAAGACAGTTTAGTAAGAAATGATTTTTAAGTAATACAAGCACATTTTTTTTAAAAGAAGCTTCACATAATGGTTGTACCCCACTTTTTGTGGCATAAAATCTATGATGACTATGTGGTATAATACAGTAAAAATGGGAAAAAAAATCTACTTGTCATCTCCTGAAAGAAACTCCCAAATGAAAACTCTCAGGAATTTTATAGCCAAAATCCAGAACTCCAAGGTCAAAGAGAAAATACTACAAGTAGCAAAAAATAAATACTTCAAGTATTGTGAAACCACAGTAAGGATCACACATCTTTTAACTGCTACCACAATAAAGGAACAGAGGGCTTGGAATATGCTATTTCAGAAGGCAAAAAGGATCTACAATTACAGCTAAGAATAACCTATCCAGGAAAACTAAGTATAATCCTATTGGGGGGAAAATGGATATTTAATGAAATAGAAGACTTTCAAGCATTCTTGATGACAAAACCAGAGCGGAATAGAAAGCTGACATTCAAACACAGGACTCAAGAGGAACAGAGAATGGTACACATGAGGAAGAAATACTCAGGAATTAAATAAGGTTCAACTGTTCACATTCTAATGGGGGAGAGGAAACATGCAATGGCTCAAAATTAGAGCTCTTAAGGAGTCTAATTAGACAAAGAGCCTGGGTGTGATTCTATTACATTGAGATTGTGTAAAAAAAAGAAAGGAATAGTGAGGAAGGGGAGTGTATTGGGAGAAGTGGAAAGGAAGAAGAAGAATGGGGAAAATCATTTCACATAAATAGACCATACAAGGAAGAGTTTATGCCATGGAGGTGACACCGAGGGCAACATTTGAACCTCATTCTCATTTGAACTTTTTCAGGGAGGGATGAATAAACATACACACACAGTTGGGTACAGAAATTCATTTTACACTACCAGGAAGTAGGAAGGAAAGAGGTTAAGAGAAAAAGAAGAAAGGAATAAGAAGAAAGATGGATTAAGGAAGGCAGTGGTTAGAAGCAAAACAGACTCTTGAGGAGCGGAGAGGGTAAAAAAAGAAAGGAAAAGTATAAGAGAATAGAATGAAGAGAAATACATAGTAATCATAACTGTAAATGGGAATGGGATGAATTCATCTATCAAACAGAAAAGGACAGCAGAATCCAATAGTATTTTTTTTTACAAGAAATACACTGGAAAAAGAAAGATGCCTGTAGAATTAAAATACAGGATTAGAGCAGAATCTATTATATTTCAACTGAAATAAAAAAAGCAAGGGTGGCAATGATGATCTCAAAACAAAAGCAAAAAGAGACCTAACTGAAAGAGATAAGCAGGAAAACCACATTTTGACAAAAGATATCATAGACAATGAATTAATATCAATATTCGACATGTATGTACCAAGTAGTATAACATCTAAATTCTTAAAGGAAAAGATAAATTAATTATAGGAGGAATAGTAAAAATATATTAGTGGGGTATATATGCATGTATATGTGTATATATGTATACGTACATGTTTGTGTATATATCTATACCTATATTTTTATTTTTAGGCAATTGGGGTTAAGTGACTTGCCCAGGATCACACATCTAGTAAGTGTCAAGTCTTTGGTCTGAGGCCACATTTGAACTCAGGTCCTCCTGACTCCAAGGCTGTTGTTCTATCCACTGTGCCACCTGGCTGCCTCCCTATATCTAAATATATCTGTGCTTACTTGTAGCCTTCTGGGGGCAGGGAGGAAAGGGGAAAAAGAACAAAATAAAAAGTGTACAGCAGAGAACAAAAGAAAACTTACAAGGAAGCAAAGGAAAGATGGACACCTCTCAACACAACTTGTAGTATTTATTACATTGGCTTTCTTGAAATGGGAATTTATTGCTACATATTTTAAATCTTCTCTTATATTCTGCTATGCACATGTTTTTTCTTATTTTGTATTTGTTTCAATATTTAATTTTATAATGTTTCTTTTTCTTTTTATTGTGTATTTAAGCTTCAGTATTTAAGTCTAAAATTAAAAAAAAAAGAAAAATATATTGGTGGGGAAACCTCAATTTACCCCTCAGATCTAAACAAACCATAAACAAGAAAGAAGTATAGGTGATGAATAAAATTTTAGAAAAGTTAGATATGGTAGCCATCTGGAAAATATTGAATGGGAATAGAAAAGAGTATGGCTATTTCTTAGCTGTGTATGGCATCTTCGTAAAAATTGGCCATGTATTAAGGCATAAAAACCTCACAAATAAATGCAGAAAAGCAGAAATATCGAATGCATTCTTCTTCTGACCATAATGCAATAAAAATACATTCAATAAAGTATTTTTGAAGCATAGATTAAAAATTAATTATAACAAAATAACCAAATCCTAAAGAATGAGAGGGTCAAAGGAAAAGAAATCATAGAAACAATCAACAGTTTCATTAAAGATAATGACATCAGTGAGACAACAATCCAAAATTTGTGGGATGCAGCCAAAGAAGTAACTAAGGGAAAATTTATATCTTTAAATGCTCACATAAAAGAGAGAAAGAAATGACTGATGAATTGGGCATGCAATTAAAAAGAAAACTAGAAAAACATCAAATTAAAAATCCCTAATTAAACACTAAGATAGAAATTCTGAAAATCAAAGGAGATTTATGAAATTGAAAGTAATAAAACCATTGAACAAATAAATAAAACTAGCAGTTGTTTAAAAAAACCCAATAAAATAGAGAAATCATTGGCTCATTTGCTTTCTTACAAAAGAAAGAAAACCAAATTACCAGTATCAAAAATGAAAAAGGTGAATTCATAACCGATGAAGAGGAAATAAAAGCAATTATTAGGAGCTATTTTGCCCAACTATATGCTAATAAGACTAATAATCTGAATGAAACAGATGAATATATGTATATGTATGTATGTATATGTATATATATATGTTTATATATGTAACTGCCCAGATTAACAGAATAGGAAATAGAATAGTTAAATTACCTTATCTTAGAAAAAGAAATGAAACAAGATATAAATGAGGTCCCTAAGCAGGGGAAAAAACCCCCCAGAACCATATGGATTTCGTGCAAATGCTACCAGCCATTTTAAAAACAATTAATTCCAATACTACATAAACTGTTTGCAAAAACAGATAAAGAAAGAATTCTACCAAATACCTTCTATGACATAAATATGGTTTTAAAACCTAAACCAGAGAGATTCAAAACAGAAAACAGCAGACTATAGAGCAATTTTCCCTAATGAATATTGATGCAAAAAATTCAAAATACTAGCAAGGAGATTATAGCAATTTATTACAAAGATCATACACTCTGACCAGGTTGGATTTATATTAGGAATACAGGTTCAATATTGGGAAAACTGTGAGCACAATTGACCGTTTCAATAAAACAACAACAAAAATTATGATTATTCCAATAGATACAAATAAAAACTTTTAACAAAATACAACACCCACTTCTGTTAAAAATACTGGAAAGCACAGGAACAAATGGAGCTTTCTTTAAAACAGTAAGTAGTATATCTCTAAAGTGAAGAGCAAGTATTGTTGGTAACAGGGATAAGCTAGAAGCCGTTCCATTAATATTAGAGGTGAAGCAAGGATTTCTATTATCACCATTACTATTCAATACCATACTATTAATAATAATACCTAACATTTATATAGCACTTACTACGTGCCAAGAACTGTGCTAAATGCTTTACAATTATTATGTAATTTGATTGTCACAACACCTAAGGGGGTAGGTCCTATTACTCTCTCTATTTTACAGATAAGGAGATTGAGGCAGGCAGAGGTTAAGTGACTTGCCTAGAGTCACACAAGTAGTAAGTGTGTTGAGTCTGATTTGAACTCAGGTCTTACTAACTACAGGTTTAGCCTCTATCTACTGTACTTCCTAGCAGCTATGCTGCTAGCTATAGCAAAAATATTTTTTAAAATGGAAGGAATAAGCATAAGCAATGAGGAAACAAAACTATCATTCTTTTCAGAAGATATGATGGTTTACCTAAAGAATCCTTGAGAGTCAATTAAAACACTCATCCAAACAATTAACAAGTTCAGCAAAGTTGCAAGATATAAAATAAACTCACACAAATCACCAGCATTTCTTTATGTTACCAAGAAAATCCAGCAGGAAGGGATAGAGAAATACCACCTGAAATAATTACAGACAGTATATAATACTTGGGAGTCTACCTACCAATATACATGAAGGAACTATATGAAAACAGTTACAAAATACCCTATAAAGACAGATCTAAATAACTGAAGAAATTACTAACTGTTCGTATGAATGCTAAGCCAACATAATACAAATGGCAATATTACCTAAATTAATTTACTTATTCAGTGCCATACCAAGCTACCAAAGACTTACCTTATAAAGCTAGAAAAATATGACAAAATTCATCTGGAGGAACAAAAGGTCAAGAATATGAAGGGGATCAATGGAAAAAAAAGGGAAGGAACTGAGTCTAGGACTGCCAGATCTCAAATTATATGTATTATAAAAGCTAGAAGTCATAAAAACAATTTGGTACTGGATAAGAAATAGACTGATCTGTGGAAAAGATTAGGTACACAATATACAAAGCAAATGAATATAATAACCTAGTAAGTGACAAACCCAATGATCCCAGCTATTGGGGCAAAAAGTCACTATTTGACAAAAACTTTGTGAAAACTGGAAAACAGTCTGGCAGAAACTAAGCAAAGACCAGCCTCTCACTTGCTATAACAAGGTAAATACAAAAAGGGTACAGGATTTAGACATACATCGTGACATCATAAGCAAATTAGTGGAGTAGGGAAGAAAATACCTGTCAGGTGTATGGATAGAGGAAAGTTCATATCCAAGTAAGAGAGAGAGAGAGATACATAAGAGGTGAAATGGTTAATCTTGATTACATAAAATTAAAGAGATTTTGCACAGAAAAAACCAATGCAGCTAAAATTAGAAGAAAAGCAAGAAACTGGGAAAATATCTTTGCAGTAAGTTTCTCTGATAAAGCTCTCATTTCTAAACTATATAGGGATCTGAGTCAAATTTACAAAATAAGAGCCATTCCCCAACTGATAAATAGTTAAAAGGTACGAATAGATATTTTCAGAGGAAGAAGTCAAAGCTATCAAGAGTCATAAGAAAATAGACTCTAAATAATAATTAAAGAAATACAAATTAAAACAACTGAGGTTCTACCTCATACTCATTAGATTGGCTAAAACGACAAAAAAGGAAAATTACAAAGCCAGAAGGGTTGTGGGAAAACAGAAACACCAATGCCCTGTTGATAGACCTGGGAACTTGTGAACTAATCCGACCATTCTGGAAAGCAATTTTGAACTGACAGGGTATTAAATTATAAAATGATCCATATCCCTTGACCTAGCAATACTACTACTAGGGCTATACCCCAAAGAGAATGAAGAAAGAAGAAAAGCACCCATATGTATAAAAATGTTTATAGTAGCTTGTTTTGTGGTGGCAAGAATTTTGAAAGTAAGAGGATGCCAATCCTCCAGGGAATGGTTGAATAAGTTATGATATATGAGTATGATGAAATACTATTGTGCTATAAGAAATGATGAAGGGGATAGCTTAAGAGAAACCTGGAAAACCTGTATGAACTGATGCAAAGTGAAGACAGCAGAACCAGAAGAACAAGCTACATAGTAACAGCAATATAATAATCAGCTTAGAAAGACTTAGTAATAACTCTGATCAGTAGAATGACCTACAACTCCCAAAGGACTCATGATGAAACATGTTGTCCACCTACAGATAGAGAACTGATGGACTCTAAGTATGGACTGAAGCAAATTCAAAAACATCCTTTTCTTGCTTTTTTCCTCTTTCTTGAAGGGGAGGCATGACTATTGTGGAAATCTGTTTTGCATAAGTACACATATTTGTAATAGGTTTTGTTTTTCTCGCCTTCTTTTTGAGTGAGAAAGGGGGTGGAGGAGGCTGAGAATTTAGAACTAAAAAAAAGAATCACACTACATTTGTGATATAAACAACAAATGAATGAATAAAATACATTATCAGTTACCTTCTTTTGGATTTGGATATTTGGATCCAAATTTGGATATTTGGATTTGAAACATTTGGATATATAGGCACCATTTTTGGTCAATGATAGATTTCACCATACCCTTACTTCCAACACCAACTAAAACATTACAGAAATATGAAAGGTCCGTATATAAAATTATTTTATACAGAGGTATCTCTCAGTGTCTCCATTTTATTAATGCCCATTTTATTTGAGTAAATGTAGAAGGAACAAAATGGTTTTTATACTTGTAACATTACTAAGTTCAAGGCACTAATTCCAAAGGTTGTGGAGGCAACCAGTCTCTCCTGCCCATTCCTTAACATTGAGCAGCAAAATTCTCTAAATGTAGTTATATAATAAACATTAGTTTCATGTTACTAAACATGAAGACAAAATCCAGTGCATAACTCATGGATATTCCACTGTGGCTTACTGAAGGATTTATGCATTAGTAGTAGCTAAGCTATGCCTACCACAATGCATTCCATAATGTCTATTTTATAACCCTATACACAATAATACAAATGTACATATGCACAAATATATATGTACATACACATGTCTATTATTTAGGATTTTCAAACTAGTAAATGCTTTCTCCTTCCTTTTCACAGTGAATTGACATTGCTTACTAGAAAAGTATCAAGGAAAAGTTCTAACTCCTTATAAAAAAATCTCTGCCATCCTTTCGACAAAAGAACATGCCTCAAGACCATTCCCCTGACAATGACAGTGGTCAGGTTATTTGGAGATAAAAAGACCTTTGTTAGAAGTCTGGCTTCTACCTATATTCTACCCATAGGCTTATTTTGCCTAATCTATACAATCTATCGCTAGTCCCTGTTCTGTCTTACTATCCCTAAACTGCCGTAGGGTTGTGGGTAATTTTTCACTGCCTTCTAGGTTACCTGCAAGTTTGTTCTGTAAGAATGTAGGGAAGATCTTTTTTTTTTTGTTTCCAAAATTATAATGTTCAGGGGCAGCTATGTGGTGCAGTGGATAGAGCCCCAGCCTTGGAGTCAGGAGGACCCGAGTTCAAATCTGGCCTTAGATACTTGACACTTACTAGCTGTGTGACCCTGGGCAAATCACTTAACTCCGATTGCCTCACAAAAAACCAACCAAACAAAATTACAATGTTCATTGCAGTTCCCTTAAAGTAGGGTTTGTTTGTTTTGTTTTTCCAGTAGCAACAGACTTCGGCATCCTGACAGCATTCTGGTCCTATCCTCATCATCCATAATTTAGCCAAGTCACTTGCCCTAGATTTCCAGGGAACTAGAAAACTGGAACATCTTTGCCACGCTTCAAAAATGGTGCCTTTTCTGCAAATG
Source organism: Phascolarctos cinereus (assembly GCF_003287225.1). Taxonomy (NCBI): domain Eukaryota; kingdom Metazoa; phylum Chordata; class Mammalia; order Diprotodontia; family Phascolarctidae; genus Phascolarctos; species Phascolarctos cinereus. Next base: position 175,923,673 of record NW_027555958.1, read on the forward strand.
AAGGAAAATTTAGTAAGTTATCTTTGATGCTGTCACCCCATCTCTGATGCTGCAACCCCCAATAGCCATTTGGGGAGTTAACCACTCCTCGCCCTACTAGCTCATCTAAGACATAGCCCTTTCTTTGGTTCAGAAGCTGGCAGAAGCTCAGGTTGAGACACAGACCTAAGGAACATCCTGTCTCATTTCCAGCCGTCCTAAGAACTCTGATGTTTTAAATGTTATCCTTCAACAAGCCTTATTAAGAATATATAATTTCTGAATGAAAGGCCTGTTACTTTATTCTCTGGGTAGGTAAGTTTATCACAAAATCATACATTTCAGAGCACACTTAATAGTAATAATATTATTTATTATATTAATAATAGCATTTATATGGGGCTTTAAGGCTTGCAGGGCATCTTAAATACATTATCTCAATAGTTGCTATTATCACCCCCATTTTACAGATGAAGAAAATGAGGGTGAAAGAGAATAAGTGCCATGCCCAGGGACATGCTATTAACTATTTTCTACCTATATTCATGTTATTTGCCCTGGCAGAATGTTGTTTTGTTTTTTGTTTTTATATCCCCAGTATCTAGCATAGTGCTTGTCACACAGTAGATATTTTTAACAAATGTTTGCTGAATTGACCTTGGGCAACACCCTTAACAAAATGAGTGGCTTTCACTAGCTGATCTCAAAAGTCCAGTACAAAAAACTGTTCAAAAAGTTCAAAAGTTCAGCAAAGTAAAAAGGAGGAATTGGTCAGATTTTCCTATTTATTTTACTTCCTACATTTAGAGGTAATTCAAATCCTACTTCGGGATTTGAATTCAAGTATTCCAGATTCCAGGTCCAGCATCATATCTGTTATACCACTTAGCTGCCAACTATCTCTAAATGTAGGATATAAATGGATAAGAGAATTTGATCTATTCCCCCTTTTCAATTATTTCCTACAAACCTCTCTAAATAACCCCAATTCATTTGATGAGAGTAGTCTAGCAGTAAAATAACACATTATGCCTGGCTTGTCAGATGAATGCTGAGTGTAAGAAACATGGAATATGATAGGACCCCCTGAGATACTTATCACTGGGGGCACGATCCTTTGGGCCTGTAGAGTTCCTAGTTCTTCCAGAGCCATTGGGAAGCACCAGCATTCATGTCATGGCTGCAAGACAAATCTTTGGCAACACTGGATTTTGAGACTAGACTGCTTTTGTTTCCATGGAGCAAAACTTCTTCTGAAGTTTATCAGTTAAAGTGTCATGTCATTATAGACCACGGAGATTTCTTAGCCAAGGTATACGAGGCTGAGCTCACAGACAGCCTTTTCTCAATTCATAATCAGTCTTTTGAGCAACTCAGCCTTGGAATATATTCAAAACCTTCAGCTGCCTCCAAAACAGGTGTCTTTAATCTGGTGGGGGAGGCCAATAATTGGTCAGTTTCTCACAATCAGTTTAAGAATGACACATTTGGGGGCAGCTAGGTGGCGCAGTGAATAGAGCTCTGGCCTTGGAGTCAGGAGGACTTGAGTTCAAATCCAGTCTCAGAAACATGACACTTAATAGCTGTGTGACCCTGGGCAAGTCACTTAACCCCATTGCCTCACCAAAAAAAGCAGAAAGAAAAAAAAAACAATGCAAAGAAAAAAAAAGAATGACACATTTTAAGTGACCTTGGGAAGTGGCTATCATTTCAGGGTGGGAAGCATGCCCAGTTTAGATTTGAATGGTGACCCTGAAAATGACCTTGTAAAGAAGCTGAAGGAATTGCTACCATTATCTAATGGGGAGAAGTACTTTTGGCTTCTCGAAAAAGTTAGTAAAAACACATCTGGAACTTTTAGCACACAAACTATGTGGTTACCAGTGGACAGATTTCAAAGAAAACTATTGAGTTTACATGAAATTTAAAAGTGATTACAATAAACTGTATTTAATAAATAAAGCACTGGCTAATATAAATGATCATCCAGGACAAATACCTCCCTGACTCTCAGCTTCATTTAATCAACGAGCAAGCATTTATAAAGTGTCTATTATGTACCAGGCACTGTGCTAGATGCTGAAATGAAGAGACATTTATTCCAAAAACTTAAAAAAAAGCCAAACCACACTTAGCTGGTTCCCCTATGTCTTTCTGGCCCACAATTTTTGATTCCTAATTTGAACATGAATACAGAATGAAAAATAACTGAATAAAAAGGCAATCCAGAATCAGATAGACTTAGTCAATCTGCTCTTCCCTATGAATGTTACTCTTAAATTCAAGTCAAATCAATCAGGAGCCAGTCTCTTATTTATTTTTCATCTTTTTGGCAATGCTCTTGACTTCTTGCCTTGAAAAGAGCCAGAAGTAGTTAATTCTACCTCATATTGGTCAATGAGACATGAGAATGCAGACCAGTAGATGCAAAATAAAAATCTCTGGTCAGAGTAGAGAAATGTCCCTTACAACAGTCTTCCAGAGCAGTGATTAAAGAACACTTGACTCAGCTTCTGATTCTTGAGACTTCACTATTCCTATCCCACCCCTGACCCACCATGCTGCTACTTCCTGATCACCTTCATGACATCACACATCCCAGTGCACACAGCACTTCCAGCACCACTTTGCACTTCTACCTCTGGAAACAGTATTCAAATTAATACTACCATTTTGGGCAAGAACACACTGAATCAATTGCTCCATTCACTATCCCCATGACTTCCCTGACCCCTATTAAAATATATTAAAAAAAACATCTTTGAGGTCTGGAATTATATTGTTTTTGGCATTTGTTTCCTTTACAGATTCTTGAGTGATAGAGACCTGAGTTCAAATTTGACCTCAGACACTTCTTAGCCATGTAACCAGGTAAACCATTTGCCCTCTCTCACTCTCAGTTTCCTCATCAGTAAAATGGGAATAATAATAGTACTTACCTTTCAGGGTCCTTATGAGGATAAAATAACATGTAAAGCACTTTCCAAACTTTAGAGTACTATGTAAATTCTAGCTGTTACTATTATTGTTGTTGTTATTGCTGTTGAACTAGAAGTTGGTAAAATATTTATAGTATATCTAGTGTTATAAGGAAGAATATAGTATTCCTGTTCTCCATAAATGGGTGATTCAATTGGATAGACAAAGCATATGTACATCAAAGAGTTAAATAATAATGTGAGAGAATATGTTTTTGAGTAACAGTATGAGTGGCAGGAAAAATAGAAGGGGGCATCAGTGGAGGCTGGGCTATCAGGTAAAGTCTCATGGAATACTAGAGCTAGGTCCTAAAAATCTCTGACAGACTGAGGATATGGGAAAGGGCATTCTAGACAGAAGGTACAATATGGCAAAGGCTTAGAGTTGGATTGAGCACGGACTGTTTGGGGGAAAGTGAAAAGGCTAGCAAGTCCAAATGGTACAGAGAGCTCATGGGAGAATAAGAAGAAATCAAGGTGAATAAATAGAATTTTTGCTAGACTGTGAAGCCCCCTTGACTACTGGCCAGAATGAGAGGATTAGGATTATCATCCAGCAGAGTAGCAGTGTCAAACTCAAATAGAAAAAGATGTCTACCAGAATCATATTGACTTAGAAAACCACAAATTAACATTATCTATGTTGAACTGTGTTTCTGTTTATTTTGTTAAGCCGTTCCCAATGACATTTGCATCTGTTTAGGGATGCAAAGCTTGAGAATTTTGCAGCAGCATGTGAGTTTGACACCTCTGTTGCAGAAAACAGGGAACTCCTGGAAGCTTCTGAGCAAAGTGTTCTAAGACTGAATCTAGATGCTCCCCCCAACCCCAGGATTACTGGAATAGAAGCCTGGACTAGAAGTCAAGAGTCAGTCTGAGTAGCTGTTTCAGTATTCTAAGAATAAAGTGTTGACAATATGAACTGAGGTGCTGGCAGTGAACAGGAATATAGAGAGGGAGGGAGAGGTGCAAGAGACATTTTGAAAGAAGAAAAAAATAAACCCTAGTGACTGGCCAGACCCTGGTTAAGGCAACCCCAGATGCTGTAGTTATATCATCCCATTTGTGTTGTCTCTCCCTATTAGAATAGGAGTTCCCTGAGGAAAGAAACTACCTCTATTTTCTGTTTGCATCCCGAGGGCTTAGCACAGTGCTTTACAAAAAGTAAGCCCTTAATAAATGCTTTAATTCAGTGGAGGAATCAAATAGGACCCAGAAACAGTGGGCCTAAGTGATGGAAAGAAAAGTGGTAACATTAATAGACACAGTAAATTGAAAAGGGGAATTCGTCTGGGGAAGGCTGAGTTTGACTTTGAAAATATTGAATCTAAGCTGATGGTAGGATATCTACACGGAAAAGTCTTGTAAGCAACATCAGTGAAGGTCTCTAGTGAGGCTTTCATATGTAGCTGTATAGATCGATCAATTGATAGATCGATTGATAGACAGCTTTCATATGTAGCTACATAGATAGGTATCTACATAAGTAAATATCTATCTACACTACATGTATAAATACACATTATACACATGTAGTGTAGATCTATAAATACGTAGTGTATATATGCATTATACACATGTAGTATAGATAGATATCTACTTGTATAGACATCTATCTACATGCACATGTACATACACACATAATATATAAAGAATATACATGTTTGTTATTTTTAAAAAATGTCTGTTTTAGATCCTGTTCTGAAATTATGGGAAGGTCCTGAATGGTGGATGACTCTATTTATGAGCAGATGGTTAAATAAATTATGATGTTCAAATATAATGGAATACTATTGTGGCATAAGAAATGAAGAAATGCTTTCAGAGAAACGTGGGAAGACTTGTATGGACTGATGCAGATTACAACAGGCTGAACTAGGAGAATAATTCATACTGTAACAACAATATTGCAAAAATGAACAGTTTTGAAAGACAGATGAGAAGCATAGAAGCTTGTAAAAATAGGCAGATAACGAGATTAGGGTATTTCAGGTGAAGTGGCAGGGAAGGCTGGAGAATGGAATAGTTTGAAAGATCATAGGATCATAGATTTAGAGTTGAAAGGTTCTTCAGAGGTCCCCTCAACCCCCTCATTTTACAGATGAGGAAACCAAAACTCAGAAAGGTTAAGTGACTTGCCTTAAATCACACACCTAATAAGAGTTAAGAGGAAAAATCTGAACCGAGGTTTTCCTTGGACAACATCCAGCACTTAAAAACATTATTCCATGATGTTGCTGCTTGGGAAAGGGGGGTTCTGGAGAGCTCTTTCTTATTTCTGTTTGAAAGCTCATCTACCAACTCATCTTCAAAAACTCCAACTGGGTTAAGTAAATGCTGGGATTTTATAGTTCTGAAAAAAAGAATAAGGTGGAAAGATGGAAGGGAATTGGGAGTCAGAGAGATCTGGCTCATGTTCAACTTTTATTTAGATTTCACCTTTGTACCGAAATTCAGTTCAATCAGCAAGCATTAATTAAGCACCTTTGAGATGGCATAGTATATAGATAGTAAACCTTGAGGCCAGGAAGAGTTGAATACTAGTCCTGCCTCTGACTCATGCTGTCTGTGTGACCCCAAATAAGTTCCATGACCTCTCAGTGTACTAGGCAACTCTCTAAGGCTAAAAGTTGTAGAGAAGGGGTGGATATGCACTGGGAGGAGTTTCCTCCCCTGGGGAGCTCTCTAGACCAATGAAATCAGAGGTCCAGTCTCTATCCCTGTTTCTAACTAGGTGCCTAGCACTATGTTAGGTACCACAAGAGAACAAAAGATGTACAAGGGACTGATTTCTTGCCCTTAGGAGCTCACAATCACATCAAAGAGACAAGGCCTCCACACAGGAAACACTTAGATTAGATTGTGAGCTTTTCCTCATTAGATTGTGAACTCCTTGAGGGGAGGGATTATCTTTTGCCTCCATTTGTATCACAGTGCCTGGCATATAGTAGGCACTTAACAAATGTTTATTAATTAATTTATTGATGGGCTGTTACAAGGGTGTACAGGGTATACACAATCAGGCCTACAGTGGGTGCTGTAGACCAAGAGTAAAAGAACTTCAGAAAAAGGAGTGATCCAGACTTACCTTTTTGAAAATTACAAGGGTTTTCCCTCACCTTTTCTCAAAGTCCTAACAGTCCAGCCAGAAGATATTTGTCTACGTATTCAAACCAGTCTCCTAACTTTACTACATAATTTACCTTGTATTGCTTTCTAACAAATTGTCCTAAAGATACAGGGGTTCTTGACTTCTGTGAACTTTAAAAAATATATATTTTGATAACTGTATTTCAATATAATTGATTTAATTTGTAATTCTATTTATTTTCTTTTATATATTAAAAAATATGACTCTGAGAAGGAGTCCCCAAGCATCAAGAGTGCCAAAGGGGTCTTTCATACAGACACAGACACAGACACACACAGACATACAGACACACAGACACAGACAGACAGACAGACTCCCCCCCCCTTAATTTAGAATGAACTGTAATAAAATCAGGTCACTGCAAACCTCCCATGACTACTATTTTATCCATTGCCAGGGGGTAAGTGAAGACCTCCAAAGCTGATATACATTTTAAAGTCAGTTATCACATGGATTTTACACTATATACTTTAATGTTTAATTTTCTCTTGCCAGATACTGTTGTCTTGTAAAACGAACACAGGGAGAAACCCATACAGATTTTAAAAATCCATGTGATTTTTAATGTCTGCCAAATGTTAATTACAAATTACTTATCATGAAAAACAGAAAATAAAAGCACTTTGAATCCCCTCCTTTTTTCTCTCCCTTCCCCACCAAAAAAAAAAAAAAGGAGCAGCTTTTTTTAAAGCTGTGAACCCAAAAGAACAGTCTTGCAGACAATGGTAAGAGGTAGGCTAGTTGCCAGGGAATTTCTAAAGAGTTTTCCCTCTTGTTACCTTGGTAACGGCTACCTTGGCACCCTTGTTGATAAGCTGCACCACATTATCCGCTTGGCCTTTGTACGCAGCTATGAGAAGGCGTTCTGAAAGCACAGCGACCACATCCTGCTGGCTCATGAATTAGGAGAGAAAGGTTTTCGGGCAAGTAGTGCACAAGTTCCCGTCAGTTCCAAACAAAGCCTGCGACCCAGGCTGCCCCCACAGACAGAGGTGTCTCCAACCTCATTGGAAGGTGAGTTTTATGACTATGCCATCTTCAGGACCTGTGGGTTACAAAACAAAATGGCCCTCAGTGTCATTCACCCCGTAGCCTGGTTCCTACCACTTTATTTCTTAGGAGAAGATCTTTCCCGACTGTTATTTGGTGGGGGCTGTGAGTAACTAGGAAAGGAATAAAGGATTAGGTCAAGCCATGCAAACTGGGTGGCTAAAGCAATGGACATGATGGAAGTTCCAAGATGGGTGTCCTGAAAATGAACAATCTCCTCTCATTTCTTTCCTCTTTCAGAAACGTTTTCCAACAGCATACATCCTTCATTGTATGGCATAAAAAGCATTGCATATAGGATCAGAGGACTTTGGATTCAATCCCAGCTCTATTCACTCCCTGTGCAATCTTGGGCAGGTCACTTATCTTTTCTGGGCCTCAATTTCCTCATCTGTAAAATAAGGGGATTGGTTCAGATGACTTCTAAGGTTGCTTTCAGTTCTAAATCTTTGATGCTACAATCCAGGTCCTCATCAGCTCTCATCTGGACAATTTCAAAATGGCCTCATATCATTGTTCTTGCTATGTAGTCTCCTCCCTTTTCAATCTGTCTTCCACATAGCTGCCAAACTGATGTTCCTAAATCCAAGGTCTAACAATGTCACTCCTCCACTCAAAAAGCTTCACTGGCTCCTCAGTACTTTTAAGTCAAATTATAAACTCTGGCATTTAAAGCCCTCTAAAATCTGGCTCTAGTCTATCTTTTCAGGCTGATTCCATGCTATTGTCTGGCATTCACTATAACATTACTGTTATTCAGTCCTTTCAATCTTGTCTGACTCTTCATGACCCCATTTGGGGTTTTCTTGGCAAAGATACTGGAGTGGTTTGCCATTTCCTTTTCCAGTCTATTTTACAAATGAGGAAACTGAGGCAAACAGAGTTAAGTGACTTGCTCAGGGTCACACAGCTAATAAGTGTCTGAGGCCACATTTGAACTCAGGAAGATGAGTCCTCCTGACTTCAGACCCAGGACTGAATCTACTATGCCACCTGGCTGCCATTCATTCACTTACATACATGAGCCTAACTAGAGTGCTTGCTTTTCTCTATACACAACATTCTATTTTCCTGTTTCCTTATCGTTTAAGAGAACATCTCCCCATGCCTGGAATGCTCTTTCCTCACCTTTGTGTCTTGGAATCCATCTAACTTTCAAAGCTCATTTCAAATGTCACCTCTTTCAAGAAATCTATTCCTGATTTCCCTAGTTGTTAGTGTTTGCCTTGCCCCACCCACACATTTTGAGGGATATATCCTGCATTTACTTCTCTGTGAACATCTGGTATTCCTTTGTAGAATGTAAGCTCTTTAAGGGCAGGTACTGCTTCACTTTTGAATCTGAATCCCCAGTACTCAGCATGGTGCCTGGCATACAGTAGGCATGGAAATGCTTGACTGATCGGATAAGCCTATAACTATAGGATGTACTACCTTACGTCTCTACTTTTGACTACCCAGACCCCAGAAACAGATCCGTGATGCTGCCTGGCTGAGATGCCATCTTTCTTTTGCCAGGAATATCTTCCAGTTTATTATACATGGCAGAACTGTCTGCGTTTTGCTGGTGTATTACCACTAAGCTCATCACACTCTCTCTTTTGTGTGTCATGTGCTTATTAGACTATACCACATTAACCTAAAAATGCCATGAGTTACAAATTCTCTCCTGGGGGTTTTCTCTGAGGGCAATAGTCATTTCTGTCCTTTCACCTTTATTCTCCATCACTGTGTAAAGCGCAAATAGAATATTGCACAGTTAACTCCTGCAACAATGTGCCAGAGAGAAGCCCAGAGCTAGTATTTTTTCTTAGTAAGTTTTATAACAAGTTCATACTGGAAAGAATTTGGAGACCACCTTACCACCAAAATGGAATTTCTATTTAGGCAAATGAAATATGCATGGTAATGTGACTTTACCAGTTGACAAGGGGGAGAAAAAAATTTTATTATAAACTACCTGCTGGGCATTGAGAAAGACAGCCTATCTCTGGGCAGCCAGAACCAGCAAGCCTTAGTTCCTCTTTCCACAAGCCTGCCAAAATAAACAGGATTTTACCACTAAGAACCAAATCTTTTTTGTTTTGTTTTTATATTTTAACTCAGCTCTCTCAAGACTAGTACTATAACCAGTAAAGCAAACTCATAGGCTCATGTTTAGATGCCTCATTTCCCACATCACTAACCTTGCACATCTCATAGGATGCTAGATGGGAATTGACGCAAATTTCAGAGTCCAATCTAGCATTTGCTATCCTGTGGTCTAAACGCTGCCCTGGAGCTGAAAGCAGCCCTGAGCCATAATTATAATAGAGCACTAAAAATTAATTGTTTCATCAGATTGCTTAAGTGGATTAATTTTCTCCTTTAGGAAAGGAGTGGCAGTTTAAGAGAAAAGAATACCCAACGGACCAATCCATCATTACCAGGATTGTAGAGCAGTTATAGTTTATCTTTCAAAACAAACTTAAGAAATATATAAGTGAAAAAAATAACTTAAAAGAAAAATGATGTGTCTCAAAACACATGACCCTTCAACACTGAGGCAGTCAACAAGGGCTTACTCTGTGCCAAGTACAGTGCTAAGCACTGGAGATACTAAGAAAGACAAAACAAACAAACAAAAAAACCCAAGCAAACAAAAAAACTCAGTCACTGCTCTCAAGTCCACATTCCAATGGGGGAGTCTTCAGTGCACATTTTCTTTTAGAGAGATCTGCCCATCTTTTGCTATTTGGTTACTGTCAGTTTAACAACCATGCAATTCCATCACTATGCAGCCAATCCCACAGTATAACTGATTCTTCAGTTGTTAAATGATCTAGTCCTCTTACTCTTCTGCTTCATCTGCAGCCCAAAATATAAATAGAGGTTATCAAGCAAAGGGAGAAAAGGGGAAATCTTAATAAATCCATCTGATTAAAACAAAGTCTTGAGTCTCTGTAGGTGACAGTTATCTATTCCCATTTTGGGCCGCAGGAACACAAACTAGCTAGAGATGGTCCTAATACAAAATGATGAATGACTTATACTTTTTCCTACTCTGTTTTTTCTATAATCCCAAGAAGAAAGCTCTCACTTTCAGAGTGAAATGCAAAGTGCGTAAGAACAATTCATTTGGAAATTATATCTAAAAATCTCTTTCCCTTCCACTAAAGTACGTATTTTTTTTCTTAAGGGATTGTTGAACTATTTGAAAGCATTCTTCCTTTTCCAAATATATGATGCAACCTCCCTCACATTTCATCAATATGAAGCACATCCAGACTAAATACATTAAGCCTCCCTTTAGGCTACATGATTACATCAGGGATTAAGAAAACCTATACTGGGCCCTAATGGCTAGAAATAATACAAGGGTAGATAGCCACAATACCATAGGTGAGCCCTACGCCCCCAAAATCTTTATCTTTCACTTGTATCCTTGTGGGTACTTACTATGACCTATATGCATAAAAAGGTGGAATTGGAGTAAGGAAGACCTAAGTTCAAATGCTTTCTGTTCTAGGCACCAACTGTATGACCTGGGGCCGATTACTTAACCTTTACCTGCCTCAGTTTCCACATCTGAAAAATGGATAATAATAGTACATATCTTGCAGGGTTGTTGTGATGAGATATTATCTCAAATGAGATGTAAAGTGCTTTGTAAAGCACTAAATAAATGCTAGCCATTAATACTGAGATAAATATGCATAGCTATCATTAGTACATTCTTTGAAACGCACACTTGTTACGACTCCAAAGGACTCATGATGGAAAATGTTGTCCACATCCAGAAAAAGAACTATGGAGTCTGAATGCAGATCGAAGCGTACTATTTGCTCTCTCTCTCTCTCTCTTGTTTTTTTTTACCCCATTTTTTGTTTGTTTCCTCTTTCTCGTGGTTTCTCCCATTTGGTTCTAATTCTTCTTTATAACATGACTAATGTAAAAATATGTTTAATATGAATCTATATGTAGAGCCTATATCAGACTGCACACTGTCTGGGGGGGGGAAGGGAGAGATGGGGAGAAAATTTGGAACTCAAAATCTTAGGAAAGTGAATGTTGACAACTAAAAGTAAGTAAATAAAAGAATGCACACTTGTTATACAGATATCATGAACCAGCTTGTACAAATACGGTGACCAGAGCTGAGAAGCCAACCTGGCATGTTTAGCTCTTAGGAGGAACAATATTCACCTGGTTTCTGGGGTTTCCCTAATATGTTCACTATGGTTTCAAGAGTCCATCCAAGCAGTTAAGCCACCACACCTAGCAACAGAGTGGCGCTCAGTCATCACCTGCAATAGATGGAATGGTTGAACAGAAAAAGAGAGATACTCAGTTCAGTCCAGCAGAGGCTAAACAGCTCTGTCAAGCACTAAGATGATGATAAAACTACACTTACAGGTGTGACCTCAAACTACTTATAGAGCCTCATTTTCTTCTAAAGAGGCTTTCCATATAAAAGGATGAATAACCTCTCAACACCATCTCTTGCTGGAACAGGCCACATCACTATTATTTTTTGTAAGTGACAAGAGGAACAATTGCCAGGCATGTTAAAAGCAAAAACGTTAGTACTGTTTATTGTTTTGTGTTTAAAACCACTTTAAACCCCCTAATTGCCAAGCCATCTTATTGAGTCAAAGACCATGCCAACCCAGCTAACAGGCTGCGTCACAGTGCCAACAGAATTCTGGACCCTTTCCAGAGCTGGCAGCAAATTCAGGACTTGAATTCCAGATGCCTGGATCCTTGTTCAGTCCTACTGGAAAGAGCCCAGGTTTTCAAGAACCAAGGTCTGAATCCTGTCAGTTACTTAACACCTGTGTGACCTTGAGTCAGAGGCAACAGTGGCATGGCAGATAGAGGGCTGGCCTCCGGTAGGAAGAATGAATTTGAATTCTCCATCAGGTGCAAACTGACTGGGTGACTCCAGAGAAGTTCCTAAGCAACTCCTAGGAAAAAATATGACCTTCACTTCACTGGGTCTCAAGTATTTTTATTTACAAAGCAAGGGGAATGACCTAAATCAGAGATGTCAAACCCAAGGCACACAAAAACCTCCCAAGAAAGGGCCAGAAGCAGATGACAATGGAATTGAGAAATATTTAACAAAATAAATATAAATGCAGTGCAACATAGATAATTTTAATTTGTGGTTTTCTAAGTCAATATGTAGCCTGTAGGGATCTGTTTCTCTTTGAGTTTGACACCACTTTCCTAAGTGATATAGGACTGTCCCCCTCCTCCCATGCTTGGAAAGTTCTCCTTGGCCTCCTGGTTTCCTTCAAGAGTGGGCTCAAATCCTACCTTCTGCAAGAGGCCTTTCCCAGTATCTCTCCCTCCCCACCCCACTGGCAGTGCATTCCCTCTGAGAATTACTTTCAATTTACACTGTATATACTTATGTGTACACAGTTCTTTTCATGTCATCTCACATTAGAATGTGAGTTTGGCAGTCTATGTTTTTACCTTTCTTTATATTCCCCCAGGGATTAACACAGTGTGTGCTAAATAGTAAGAGCAATGACCTGGAAAGTACTAGTATAAATTATGATAATCAAACCCCTACCACCTTTATGGTAAGAGATTTAAGTACATTCAGATTCAATCACTTCATTCTAAGGACAACCATCACCCAACAAATGAGCTTATAAGTAGGTAGATGGAAAGGAAGGAAAAAGCCTTTTTTAATTTTAGATTTGACCCATCGCTTCTATGCCCACAGTCTCATGTGGGACTGAAACAGTAGTACCACAGAATTAGAGCTAAGATTCTCTCTCTCTTCAGGAATTCTAGAATATTTCCCTGCCTACCCTGCAAAACAGCAGTCCTCAACTTTTCCTCATAATATTCTTGGCTCCTAATTTGAAACTTCTCAACTGGGGTGAGTGGAGAGAAAGGGAAAGAAGTATTATAACAATTTGTGAACTTGGGTAAGAGAGAGCTGGCTTCAATGCCCAAACCTTCCCACACATCACTGGCAATGCTAGAGGCAAAGGACGAAGAAAATATTATATAGCTGGAAGCTGCTGTCATCACAACGTTTCTCCCAACTTGTCCTCCCTTTTGAAATAATAGTGAATAAAGCAGGGGGAAGAAGAAATAGGAAAGGAAGAGAAAATAGGAAGGGAGGGAGTGGTAGTGTGACACACTGGATGGAATTTAGCTGTTTCTCCCTGATATTGGGGCATTCCCTTCCCCCCCCTTCTGATCTACTATAACCGATTCCTTCCTTCTTTAAATTTGAGGTATTTATTGGTTGTCTACTATGTGCACAGCATGTCTTCGTGAAAGTATAATTATCAGTAAAGATTTTCTTTAAATCGATCCTTTCTTGCCAGTAATTTCTTTTGCCAAAGTCACTTTTCAACATGTTGCTCCCTTCACAGTGTCTGGGAGTGAAACCTTAAATGTGAACATGCTCTCAGCTCATCAGGCAATAACATGCGTACATGTGCATCCATTCCCAAGTGTGTATAGGAGCCTGGGGAAATCAGGCAGGAGACTTGGAAGACTTTCCTTCCTTCTTCCATTATAATAAAGATTGTCCTCTCTTCCTCCCACCCACTACTCACTATCATAGCTACTCAATATGTACCCACTCTTTTGGCACCCTCCCCAGTTACTATGCGCAAAGGAGGGTCACCTAGTTCTAACCGGCAGCAGTGTGATCTGTTTTCTCTTTAAATGAACAGCCATAGAGGTCTGTGGAGACTGTCTTTGTCTCCTTCTGAGAGTTTTACAGCTAGTCTCTGAGGACCCAATATTTAGAAACAGCTATATGTAATCTCCTGAAAGATGTTTCAGAAGAGACATGCAAACAAAACCAGCAAAAATCCTGAGACATTATGCATGCTGCAATCACAAACATTCATTTATTATCCAGTAAAAGGTGGCTAGATACCACCACCAGTTAATGAAAACTACAGCTTTCCACCTGCTGCTATGAGCTCTGTGTAAAGATGGATTCTACTTACTTTCGGGGGGTCCTTTCCCCCTCTCTACATCTTGCTCTCTCGTCCCTGATTACTGCAGTAAAGTCTTTCCTGGAGAGATCATTACCCTCCTCAGACAGTCATGCTCGATGGGTCCAAAGTGATTTATGTTGGAGTGCTTGTGCCTGTTCCCCACCCCACATTTAGCCTCTTTGGCTAGTTGATTAACACACATCTAAAAGCACACGAAGATCTCCCTTAGCCTCGAGATGTTTTGTGGCTTCCTAGCGCACTCTCCACATCTTCTGAAGTCTGGGATCTCTTGACATTTGTTGAGCTGTACCCGTTCTCCGGCACCCGCTACATAAGACCTGTACCATTCTTTTCACTGGCTGGATTAATTCACAATTCAGCAGGATGCACTTGAAGGAAGCCCAGCTGACCGAGAGACCAAGTTTTCATTCCTCTGGTGGTAATACATGCGGGTGGAGAGGGGTTGTGTGTGTGTGTGTGTGTGTGTGTGTGTGTGTGTGTGTGTGTGTAAAGGAGAGTCAATAAGGGGTAAAAAAATTGTAGTGAATCATCCTCATGAAAACACTTTGGGAGGAAAAAACCCTACAATTGCTTATCCACACAACAGAAAAACAGAAACTCCACCCTCCACAGCTGGGAGGTAGCAGCAAAGTGACTGCACCAAAGCAGGCAGACAACACTCTGACCATGCAGCACTTCTCAGACATTTGTAATCCACAGTTTGCCTCTAGAAAATCTTCTCCAGATGATTCCCATTTGGAGGTGGGCTGAAAAGGAATATAAAGGGACTGGGGCTGGAAATATCCCTACTGCCATTCAGTCTTTTTAAATGTTAAATAAAGCCAATTTCACTGGCATTCACACCCAAGGTCTGCACTGAGTTTCCCATTACCTTAGGCGGAAGCATTAGAAAACTAATTTTTCAGATAAAAAAAAATTATAGCAAGTGACAGGATACCTAGCTCAGCTCAAATAGATTTCCCCCACATTTTCTTCTAATTCAATTCAAATCAGTTCAGTTCAATCCAACAGATATTTATTGGATGCCTACCAAGTACCAGTCACTGTGCTAGGCACTGGAAATACCAAATACAAAAACTAAACAGTCCTGACTCAAGGAGTTTCCATTATATTGGGTGAGAAACATACAAAAAGAAAATTTAATATATAACAGCTAATTTCCAGGTAGAGGGTACTACTTTGGAGGAAAGGGAAGGGAAGGAACAGAAGATTGCACATAGGAGGAGAAGGTTGAGCTGAGCTTTTTTTCCCCAATTTTTTTTTAACATTTTTATTTAAAGTTTTGAGTTCCAAATGCTATCCCTCCCTCCCCCACCCCCTCTCTGAGATGGTAGGCAATCAAATAGAGGTTATACATGTGCAATTATGTAAAACATTTCCATATTAGTCATTTTGTATAAGAATACTTGAAAAAAAGAAAAATCAAAGAAAAAGTGAAAAATAGCATGCTTCAGTCTATATTCAATCAGTATCAGTTCTTTCTCTGGAGGCATATAGAATGTTTCATCATTAGTCCTTTGGGACTGTCTCAGACCATTATATTGCTGAGATCAGCTAAGTCATTCACAATTCTTCATCAGATAATATTGCTGTTACCATGTACAACATTCTCCTTGTTCTGTTCACTTCACTATGCATCAGTTCACGTATGTCTTTCCAGGTTTTTCTGAAATCATCCTGCTTGTCATTTCTCATGGCACAATAATATTCCATTACAACCATATACCACAGCTTGTTTAGCCATTCCCCAATTTGTGGGCATCCCTTTGATTTCCAATTCTTAGCCACCACAAAAAGAGCCGCCATAAATATTTTTGTACAATAGGTCCCTTCCCCTTTTTCTGAATGTCTTTGGGATATAAACTTAGCAGTGGTGTGGTTGGATCAAAGGGTATACACAGTTTTATAGCCCTTTGGGCATAGTTCCAAATTGCCCTCCAGAATGGCTGGATCAGTTCACAACTTCATCAACAACTCACTAGTGTCCCAGTTTTCCCACATTCCCTCTAACTTCCAACATTTCCCTTTTTTTTGTCATTTTATCCACTCTTGATAGGTGGTACTTCAGAGTTGTTTGAATTTGTATTGCTCTGATCAATAGTGATTTAGAGCATTTTTTCATATGACTATAAATAGCTTTGGTTTCTCTGTCTGAAAACTGCCTGTTCATATCCTTTGACCATTTATCAATTGAGGAATGACTTGTATTTTTACAAATTTGATTCGGTTCTCTATATATTTGAGAAATGAGGCCTTTTTCAGATACTTGTTACAAATTTTTTTCTCGATTTTCTGTTTTCTGTATAATTTTGGTTGTATTTATTTTGTTTGTGCAAAAAATTTTTAATTTTAAATAATCAAAATGATCTATTTTACATTTTGTAATGCTCTCTATATCTTCTTGAGCTGAGCTTTGAAGGAAGAAATTCTATGAAGTGAAGGTGAAGAGGAAGTACATTCCAGGCATGAGGCACAATGTATGCAAAGGTACATAAATGGGAGATCAAATGTTGTATATGAAAAATAACAAGAAAGCCAGTTTTACCCCAACATCAGATTAGCAGCTATAATATAATCAGAAGATAATCTGACAATCCTGATCAGTAAGAAAAACCTGCTAAGGACCTACTACTATGTGCTCTCTGCTTTCCTTAGCCCAGCAAATCACTTTAGTTTTTCTGAATGTAAAATATGGCACTAAGTTCAGATTCTACCACAGCAATTGTATTCGTTCCATCACTTAGCTTGCTACTAACCAGAAAGCAAGCTGGAATACCTGGCTGGGTGGATATTAGGGAATCTGGCCACCATTAATGGAATAAGTTCTCTTATGGAAACATAACCACAAACCTAAGTGGGTTTTGACTTTTTTTTTTCTTACCAGGTCATCTTGCTCTCCTCCTTTCACAAATCTTAACCGGACACTCCTTTCTTTGAGAAGATTTGCCCCTATATCCAGGGCGTATAATCATACTTTGTGTTGTGCAGTCATTTTCAGTCATGTCTGACTCTTTGTGACCCCATTTGGGATTTTCTCAGCAAAGATATAGGAGTAGTTTGCCATCTCCTTCTTCAGCTCATTTTACAGATTAGGAAACTGAGGCAAAAAGGGTTAAGTGACTTGCTCGGGGTCACAAAACTAGTAAGTATCTGAAGTCAGATTTGAGCTCAGGTCTTTCTGACTCAAGGGCTAGTTCTCTATCCACTGTGCCACCTAGCCACTTTATAATCACACTATTCTCAGTGTAAAGCCTCAGAATGGAAGTCAGACAACCTGGATTCTAGTCCCAGTTCTGCCACTAACTGTATGAACTTGTACAATTCACTTAACCTCTGAGGGCTTTAGCTTTCTTATCTGTAAAATGGGATGAGAGGCTGGACTGGATGATCTCTAAGGTACCTTCTGTCTTTGAAATAGGAAACCATATGGATGAAATCACAGATCTTTTGAAGCCCTAATGTAAGAAACAAGATATGCATTTGATCTTTGACAAAATTAACCTCCTTTCCAGATGACTTTATCAGGAGGTTGTTTCATCTGAAAACAATAACAATAATAATAACTAGCATTTATATAGCACTTTAAGGTTTGCAAAGTGCTTTACAAATATTATCTCATTTTACCTTCATGGTAGCACTGAAGGGTGGATACTATTACTATTCTCATTTTACAGATGAGAAAATTAAAGGTCACATAGCTAGTATGTGTCTATGACAGGAATTAAACTCTGGTCCTCCTGTGAGTCCAGGTCCAGTGTTCTTATCCACTGTTCTACCTAGCTACTTCTCCTCTCATTTCGCTGGATAGATAGTTCTGGCCAGCCCTTCCCACCATAGGAACAAGAGCAACCAGAAAGTGGTCTCTAAAAATTTGCCAGCATTATAGTGCTCTTTGAAGACATTTTTGTTTTGTTTTAAACAAAAGCTGGGTAGCACAGCTAGGGAAAAGTTACTTGAAAATTCTAATCCCTTTAGTTTGCTGCAAATGAACAAGAACTAAATTCATTTAAAAACATTTATTAAGTATCTACTATATTCAAGGTTCTGAATAAAACAAACAAAAAAATTCAACGACAGTCTTATCTTCATAAAACTTCCATTCTATTAGGAAGGAAATAGAAATAGAGAATCTATCCAGAGAATATATGCAGATAAGTATAGTGCAAAGTAGGGTATGGTAGTGGTAAAAGAGAAAGCCATATAAAGTTCTCTAAGGCAATGAGAGTATGGAGACAGCACTTTTAACCAAGGAGATATCGAAGAAGGATTCACATCTGAGCTCAGACTTGAAGGAAGAAAACGATTCTAAAGAGTGAGAGGGGGAGGTAGCACATTCCAAGCATGAGGGTACAAATGTACAGAGGCGAAGAAATGTACAGACAGCACGGTGAAGTTGGGGTACAGCTAGTACTAGTCTAGTGTAGCTAGAACATAAAATGGATAAGGGAAAGAAGGTTATAAAGGTAAGCTGAAAACAGAAGCTAGTATTTAAATACTAGCTGTTATAATGGTCTTGGCAATAAAGGTCTGAATTGGGTGGCAGGAGCTTGAACAGTAATGGTCTCCAAAAGGGATGCTCTCCAAAGATGTTGCAGAGGTAGAATTGATAAGATTTAGGATTATGGATTTAGAGTTTAAAAGATCCATATGGAAGACCTCATCCAGCCCCCCTCATTTTACAATTGAAGAAACTGAGGTAGGTAATGTGATAATGTGACTCACCTAAGGTTAAATATGAAATGGCTAAACTCAGATTTATGAGCAAGTATTCCAACTCCAAATTCAGCACTGCTTTCGATCTTCTACATTTGTAATGGTTGGACATATGTGTGAATGTCTGCATTAAAGTCAGAGTTTAAAAGGACAGCCAGAGTTACAGAAGGAAAAAGGATAGTAAGATCAACAGGGGCTAGTTAATAGATAGCTTTAAGGTCTGAAATCCGGAGTTTCAGTTGGATCTGCAAGGCAATTGCTAGGAGTCAATACAAGCTTCTGAATGCTGATCAAAACAACAGTCTAGGAGGATGATTCTTGCTTCTTTTTTTTTTTTTAAACAGAGGCTAGAAGCAGGGAACCCAGCAAGGACACTGTCATCATAGTACATTCACTGTTAGATTCATTGTTTATAACTTTTTTGGCTTCGTACCTCTCACAGCCCTTGGCTGCCAAGTACTGTTTCACTGGCTGGTTTAGGCCAAAGCTTCATATACCAATGTCAAGTTGATATACAACACAATATTTTAAAAAATCAGTCTACTCTTTCCCCCAGAATATATCATCTGTCTTCACACTCTGAACTTTTGCTTACAACTCTTTCCTCTATTTACTTAGATTCTACTCACACTTCGAGACTCATTGCAAATTCCTCTCCCTCCATAAAGCCTTATCACACAACTCTAACCCATAGTAGCTTAATAATTAATCACATACTGCCTTGTGTCATTTGTGTTGAACTGATATTTATCACTTGAATAACAATTTCTGTTATTGAAGAGGATGTGTTCTAATTCTATAAATATATGCATATTTTAGCCAGAAGTAAAGAAAAACCAAACCTCCTAAATGAGATCCATAATCATTCAAAACAGTCTGGCCATCAATTCACCCAGTATAAGCTAAATGGATAAAGAATACCTATTGTTCAGACTATGACATGCATCTGGATTGCTCATCAGTGCATACATCTTAGACAAACATAGCACACATACAACTGTCTGGGTAGCTAGATGGCATAGTGGATAGAGAGCATTGGGCTCAGAATCAGGAAGACTCATCTTCCCAAATTCAAATTCAGCCTCAGACACTTATTAGATGTGTGACCTTGGACAAGTCATTTAACCCTGTTTGCCTCAGTTCCTCATCTGTAAAATGAGCTGGAGAAGAAAATGGTAAACCACTCCAGTACCCTTGCCAAGAAAACACCAAATAGGATCATGAAGAATTAGACACAACTGAACAACAATAATGACAATTGTTGTAGGTACAGCTCTAAAGCCAGCACTCTCTTAGTGCAGGCTGAATGTTGGATAAAATGAGGTACTCACAAGTCACTGGATGTTTAACAAAGGAAGAGGTTTACTTTGCCCTAACAAAGCAAAAATATGTGACAAGGATACAGTGGCACTTGGTTTCTCTGGACACGGCCCCTTCTTGTCTCCATCTGGAAATGTCATCAAGGTATAGAAAGCAAATCCCATGGTCTCAGGCACCCATCAAGTCCAAGAGGCATGGACTCCTCAAGGCCTGAGCTTTTAAAAATTTTTTTTATTAATTTATTTTGATTTATCAACAATCACTTCCATATGCTTTTGAGTTTAAAATTTTTCTCCTCTTTCCTCCCCACCACCCTCCCCAAGATGGCACACAATCTGATATAGGCTATACATATACATTCCTATTAAATATATTTTCACATTAATGGTGTTATAAGTAAGAATTAGAAGCAATTGGAGGAACCAACAGAGAGAGGAAACAAAACTCAACAGAAGAAAAAAACAGCAAACAGTATGCTTTGATCTGCATTCAAACTCCATAGTTCTTTCTTTGGATGTGGATAGCATTTGCCATCATGAGGCCTTTGGAGGTGTCTTAGATCCTAAGGCTTGGGCTTTTTATTGGCCCTAGGCCAGGAAGCTGTTTCAGAGAAGCTGGAGTTAATTAGGTTTGGGGGAGAGGAGGCCTTCACCAGAGAAGCAGCTAGGGAAACTGGGTCTCAAGGAAGTTTCAGGTGGGGCTGTGTATGGAAGATGAGTCAGGGTAAGGGAAGCTACATCAGGCAACTACTGCCTTAACACAACAATGAACTGGGACCAGAAATAAATGGGAGAAAAGAGAGCTAGATTGCATCTGGGAGATGAGCCCAACTTCTTCCCAAAACAAAGGCCCATCTATTAAACACTAATATTCTTTCAGCACTGTAATATGGCTACAAAGCAAGGAATGTCAAAATCTCCTAAGAACTTAAGTTCTAAGTTACACAAAGATAATAGAGAGACTTGTGGTGGGAATAGGAAGGCTGTGGCATTATGTAAGAAAACTATCATAAAATGTATCACCAGAGAGATGAATGGTAAGAAAAAGAGTGGGCTGGTCATTCAGGGAGCCCAAAGGATACTGGTTGGCTAGCCTGTGTAATCCATTAGTACACATGCAATGTCAAGAGATCTAAAAGAAGGCTCCTCAGAGATGGATCCCTGCTGGTAGAATTACACAGGATGAGAAGGCATTAGAAGGGTTGTGAGCTTAATTACTGGAAAGAATATTCCCATAAATTAAATCACAGGTTATTATTGTTAGAAATCACATAGGAATCTTAGTGATTTCATGCCAACTCAATACAGATGTGACTGGTAATGAGCCCTTAATAGTAATACCAACATTTCCCTCCCCTTTTATGAAGGAGTTAATAACCACTTGCTGACCATGTACTACTACTATAATACACCACTGATTCTCCAATTCAGTTCAGGTTCTTCCAGTTTCCAGCTTCAGAATGTTTTAGAAAGGGGCAAAACTTCCAATGAACTACAGGCCAATTGTACAATCTGGACTAAGTCATCAAAAACCTATGTACCAAGCTGAGTATGGTGGCGCATACATATAGTTCCTGATTCTAGAGAGGAAGAGGCTGGTGGATCTTCTGAATTTAGGAGTTGTAAGCTGCAGTGGGGCTAAAGCCAACCAAGTGTCTACATTAAGTCTGGCCCCAGTATGATGGCTCCCTAGGGTCACAGGGTGACTAAGGAGGGCAAATTGGCTCATGTCAGAAAGACAAAGAAGATCAAAGCTTCCAGTGAAGGAGGGGAAAGAAGGAAGGAGGGAGAGAGAGAAAGAAAGAAAACAAAATATGCTCTGTGGACTCTGTAATGAAGAAACTATATTAGTGGAATTAAAGAGATCAAGACCAATATTTTTGTCCACCTCTGCATCTTCCCTCTTTCTCTCTAGGTGACTCAAACTATAGGTCTCTATCCTCCATGTCAGAAAAGAGAAGACAGAAGGAAGAGGGGAAGAAAAGAAAAAGGGAAAGAGGAAAAGGTAGGTGACTTCTTTCTCCCTTGCTCCCCTCCATATTAACTGTGTTATACTATATAATGCCTCAATTCTAGCCTCAAAAAACCCCAATCCTAACTTTCTAAAGAATGGCTCCAAAACAATGACCTGATGCCTGTCAGCACCAATAGAATGAACAGCACCACAGCTAGCATAAGAATTTCCTGGCCCCCGTGTGCCATCTGGCCTCCACAAATTATCCATTCAGTTCAATTTGGCAGATATATACTAAATGCCTACTATGAGCCATATGCTAAGAATGAAATGACAAAATAAAAACCAATCCCTGATAAAAATAAAATAATCCCTGTCTTCATATGGAACTTGGGCAGTATACTTCGTTATAAAGGAATTTGGTTTTCTGAAAATTCATTAGCTGAAATTTGGTTATGTGCTTATTTATAGCTTACTACTTAACTAATGTAGGTGCTTAATATCTGTTGTGTAGAATGATAAAAACTTTAGCCCCTACCATGGACTGAATTTCTTTTCTTTTCTTTTTTTTTTTAATTGTCAGTAACAATTCTTATTTCTGAAGAGTCTTGTAAACATCCATGAGATACCATGGACACAGTCACCTTGAGCTTCAGAGTTCTACTGTATTCCTTGCACACTTTTCAATGATATTGGAACAAATAAGTTTCTGAGCTTCTATCTGAGGTAAAGACAGATTCTAGGGAATCAGATATTTCTGAAGGTTAGTAAATGTATAATAAATCTGCTTATAAAAATGTCATTCACAATTAGTCTTCCACTTATTTTTCCAGACACTGTACATTTTTTCATCCTCTTAATTTTTTTTTATCCTCAGAGCATTGTATAGTACCTGACACATAGTAGGTGCTTATAATTAATGATGATAGTTCAAGTACAGAGTTTCTTTCAGACTGGACTGTCCTGACCTCTATTTTGAGAGACCTGTTTTATATGATGACTCTGCATATTAATTAACCACTTTCCTTTGTTGTAAAGATACTTCTCACCTATACTTGTCCTTTATTATGCTTCCCCTAACCCATGTTACTCTCTCCAATAATAAACATTTTTTCAAAGCATAACTATCAGTGAGTGTGTCCCACTTAGATAACACTTATACAAAACAAAATCTATCATATCAGAGGACATGGTGGAGCTTTCTGAAAACCCAGACACACTCACGGCTTAAGTTGTTTAGGGTGAGTACCTTCTCTAAAGTAACAGCCAGACTCTTTTCTTATCTCTTTACCCCTTATCCTGTGGGCTAGGGGCAGAGGGAAATCTGTGCATATACTCATGTGCATGTACATTCTCAGATTATGTGCTTCGTGTGTATCTGGATTAAAAGAGTGACATTTACAGTAATGGACTAAATATCTCTGCTCAGGATTTCATGCCTTAGAATCATCTGGCAAAAGTTGGCTTCTCAAATCTTTGCCACTATAAAATTCTCCTTGTGACTTGCACCTCCCTCCTTTCTTACTGACAAGGGATTTTCTATCAGAATTAATCTCTTGGCCCTTATTCAGAGCATCGCATGAGCCAGCATTTTACTATAAGCTAAAGCTCCATTGGGATCAAATGTACCCGGGGAGACAGAGAGACTATGCCAAAAGCGTATTAGGCTAATGGAAGTTGTTAAATGGCTTTAGAATTCTGTGAGATTACAGTCAGAGGCTGTTAGATGTATGCATGCACTCAGCTGAGACATATGTGTATTTATGTATATAACACTGACCTTAATTTGTGTCTGGCCTTAATCTCATGCTGATTCCAATTCCCTATTGGACTACAATTTGGGTAAATAAAATGTTGAGAAGACCTCAGGTACTTTATTCATTATCAAGAGCTAACTGTCTTTTTGTCCAACTAACTTTAGTCTCTTCCTAAACTTAGTTATGATCAGTAATAGGGTTTCTGCTCTCTCCCATTTTTTGAAGGAAAAAAAAGACTTGTTGCCATTCTCATGGGAAACAAAATGGGTGCCCACAGATTGGGAATGATTAAACAAACTGTGGTTTATGAATGTAATGGAATATTATTGCACCCTAAGAAATCATGAATATGAATATTGGGTTTTTTGTTATTCTGTTTTGTTTTTTACAATAGCCATTTTCTGAGCCATTTTTTCTCATCTGAAACAAAGAAAAGGCTAATATGAAATCCAACAAAGAAAGCAACCACGTCTGACAGCATTTGCAACATTCTGCACCTCTACAGTCTTCCCTCCCTTCCCCCAGTGGAGGTGGGGGACCATACTGAGAAAGGATCTATTTTAGCCTCTGTTCTTCAGAACTAATTTACTCATTACAATTAACGAGTTCAGCTAGCTGTTAGTGTTGTTTTCATGTACATTATTGACCTTCTGTTTAACTACTTTGAATTTTTTGTGTTTATTTTCTTTATATTTGTTCTGTATATATGTCTTTGTTGTCTCCACCAGAATGTAAAAATCTTGGAAGTAGGGACTATTTTATCCATTGTTTTTTTATTCTTAGCAGTGTCTGGCACATGGTAAACACTAAATAAATGCTTGATGGGTTGACTGGTAGAGATCCTGCTTTATTTGTTCTCAAAATTCTGCTTTACAATGTTCCCAGGTTTCTTTGAAATACCCAAATTCATAATTTCTTAGGGGCGTGATGACATTCCATTATACCCATAGGCCACAATAGTTGTTTGTTTGTTATTAGAAACCCACCTACTTTGTTTCCAGTCCTTTGTTATCATAAGGAGTGCTATCTCTTTTCCAAACAAAACATAGTCTCTTGTTGAAACTGAATATAGCTCACATTTTAAAAGTCAGTGTTAGTTATCAATCAATCAATCAATCATTTTAAAGCAACTGCTATGTACCACTCAACACAGTGCTAGCCACTAAGAATACAAATACAATGAATGAAATCAATCCTGCTCACAAGAAGCTTACATTCTAATGGGGAAGACAACAAGAAATAATGATGATGATGATGATGATGATGATGATGATGATGACGATAGCCAGCATTTACATAACATTTTAAGCTTGGCAAAGTGATTTACAAATATTATCTCATTTTATCCTCACAACAACCCTGGGAGACAGGTGCCATTCTTATCCTTATTTTACACATGAGGAAACTGAGGCTGACAAGTTAAGTAATTTGCCTAGGGTCACAGGTCCTATTCTGAAGGAAGTGTTAGGGGATCAGATTAGGAGTGTTGGGGAAGGAGAGACTGTAGATCTTTTTTATAGGGTAGTCACTGAGATTGTTAGACAGCCTGAGGGTAGTGGAAGAGCAGGACTCAGGAAGGAAGGCTTTACCTTTCATCTGCCAAGATGGGTATGACACCAAGAAACTGAGAATCACTATAAGAAGGAATGTCTGTAGCATTTGCAGGAACGAAAAACTGGTTGTGAAGAATGAAATGTGGGGAGTAAAGAGGAGCATCCAATGTTGGTCAGAGTCTAGATTTAAACTCAGCTCTTCCTAACTCCAGGGCCAGCTCTCTATCCACTGTGCCACCTACCTGCCTCCGATATGTGTGTCTGTATGTGTACAGGACAAATAGAAAGATAATCAACACGTTATAGTTATTATAGGTATTTAAGAGGAAGAACATTAGCAATTGAGGGGATCAGGAAGGGCTTCATCTAGTGGTGGTTGGTAAGTTTTGTCTACTAAATTCCTTAGTGAGTAATCATACTAAAGTACATCAAATTACACCATTATTTGCCTGAATTATCCTAAAAGAAAATGCTGTCATCTCTTCAACCAAAAACTCAGAGCAAGTCCTAAGGTGGTGACAGTAAGGATAGAAAGCACACTAACTCTGCACTACTTATTTTATGCCAAGTTTTAGCCCCAGAGATATTAATTTTCATGCATTTTAAGCTGCCTTAAAGTACTCAGCTCTCTTGAGACTTGCTTCTTATGATTATTGTGTAGTATTATTATAAAGTAATTTTTAAAGAAAACATATTTAATTGGCTCAACCTCAGAATCCTGTAAGAAATGTCTTTATCCTCTGGAAATTATTAAGCATTTATAATCCCTTTATATGGAATCACGGTTGGAGGCTATAAGGAATATACTAGAGACCACTTTTCTTGGGATAAAGGTACAGTAGAAAGAGCTGTGTATTTGCCATCAGAAGACCAGGGTTCAAATACTGTTACTGCTAATTACTTGTGTAATCTTAGGAAGGTCACTTCCACCCTCAATTTTCATCACTTATACAATGATGAGGTTAGACCCAATGACCTCTAACCTGCCTTCCAGCTCTAAGTTCTATGATCCTAGAGCTATCTTCTCAGCCAGTGGCACAACATATTGCACATATAATTAGAAAGGTCAGACCTAACATTTGAACCTCTCCACAGCTGGGGAGTAAGTTATCATCAATTACCACTTCTTAGACACTGAAAATGCAAAAATTCTTTAAAATATAAAAATATCCACAAAGCAATCCAAAGCAGTTTAGTGGGAAATTGCTTTCACAAACTCCCAACCACCTTGTTTCTTATCTGTCTCTGTAGCTAGTCCTCCCCGATGCTCCTCCTCACTCCGCACATTTCACTCTCCATGACCAGTTTTTCCTTCCTGCAAGTGCTACAGACATTCCTTCTTACAGTGACTCTCAGTTTCTTGGTGTCCTACTCATCTCAGCAAATGAAAGGTAAAGGCTTCCTTCCTGGGTCCTGCTCCTCCACTACCCTCAGGCTGTCTGACAATCTCAGTGACTACTCTATAAAAAGGATCCACAGTCCCTCCTTCCCCAACACTCCTAATCTGACGTCCCCATTCCCCATCATTTCCTTCAAAGCAGAAGACTGATGAATTTTTCCCATCAAATCATGAAGTGTTAGTTGTCAACTAAGACAAAGGAGAGTTTCAATCATTATTGGTGGAAATACCACAGAAGCATACATTCATAGCTGGAAGGAACTTTGGAGGCAATCTATGCCAACCCTCTCATTTTACAAATGAGGAAATTAAGGTTCAGAGATGTTAAATGACTTGCTATCCTATTGCCTCTAGGATAAAAACAAATTCCTTTGCTGGGCATTTAAAGCCCTTTGCCATCTGACTCCAAACTATACTCTGTGATATTTCACATTAATCACCCTTATTTACTCTACATTTTAGCCAAGCTAACTTTCTTGCCATTTCTGTTATACGGTATTCTATCTCCCACCTTTGAAGCATGGCCTAGATTGACCCCTAACTGGAATACTTTTCTCCTCACCTCTACCTCTTGGAATCTCCAACCCTTCAAGGGTCAGCTTAGATGCTGCTGCCTATTTCAAGTCCTTGCTGACCCTGCCCCCTCCTTCCATCATTAGCTCATCTGTCACTCCCCAAATTACTTTATTTACTTATCTGTGTGTATTTTGTATTCCCACAGTAGAATGTAAGAACCTTGAAAGCAAGGATTTATCTTTGTATATCCAACATCTATGATTGTGTCTTGTACATAGTAGGCACTTAACAAATGCTTGTTGAATTGAATTAGATTGGATTGTCTAAGACCTCACAGGTAGTAAGTGTCAGAGCAGAGATTCAAGTATGAATCCTGGAAAAATCAAAAATCTTCTGAAGCTGTCAATTAATAGCTAGCACTTTGCAAATATATCATTTGATCCTCACAACCATGCTGGGAGGTAGATGCTATTATTATCTTCATTTTACAGATGAGGAAACTAAGGCAGGAAGAAGTTAAGTGACTTACCCAGGGCCACACAGTTAGCAAGTGTCTGAGTTCATATTTGAACTTAGATCTTCCTGACTCCAGGTCCACCATCCTACCCACTGTAGTACTTAGCTACATCTAAGTAGATAGTATACTATAGTACAAAGAGTAGAATTTGTAGAAGGAGCTTGAACACTGAATCAAGAGACCTGGTCTCAAATCCTAACTATGTCAATTACTATGTGATTAATTGTAAGTAACTTATCATGTTTCAGTCTGTTTTTCTCATTTGTAAGAAGGGAATAATAATATTTGTGAAACCTACCTCATAGGGTTGTTGTGAGCAAAGTGCTTTGCAAACCTTAAGATGTTAAATAAATATGAGTTGTTATTATCATTACTGCTACACAATGATACAGAATTTCACAAGTCAAATTTATAATTCATGTGATCATAGACTGGGACCTAAAAGGAACCTATAGGTCATAGGGAGTCATATGTCTAAAGCTGGAAGGTACCTCAAAAGCCATCTTGCTCAATCTTCTAATTTTACAGACGAGGAAGCTGAGGGTGACTTGCCCAGAGTCACAAAGGAAGTGGCAGAGGTGCGATGTGAACCTAGGTTCTTTGACGCCAGATTCAGCACCTTTTCCATCACTCCACACTGCCCAACTATCACAAGATCACATACTTTTGTATCAAAGGCCCAGAAAAATTTAAATGAAATGGGAGGGGGCTCCAGCTGGAGCCTAGGCATCCATAGTAGGGCTAATACTCCAATGTGACCAGATCCCTTTTTCACCAGATGCCTGGTAGTGGAGAATGGAAAACAAAAAAGAATATTTCTTGGCTCAGTTTACTGCCTATTTTGTGTTTAATCCAGCTTATTATGAAATTTTTTTTAAAAAATAAAAATGCATATAATAAAGGGGAAACAGTAATGGGAATGATAGCATAGCTAAGTATCTGTGAGCATCAAAGCCACAGGCACACCCTGGCTATGTGCTATAATATTGGAAGTTACAGCAGCCTTATTTCCCATGGGTTATCCCAATAGAGATGATAATACATCCTCAAACATAAAAGTGCACACTATTTCATGGCTGAGGGAATATAATTCTCCATATGGGATAATACTTTTCCAAAATAATGACACAAAAATACTCCAACTCATTTCCTTTTCATCTTTTTTTTTTGAAAGGGTACTCCAGGAGAAGGTGCTTTCAAACAAAAAAGTCCATCCGTTTCAGATAAGTCTTTGAATCAGTACGCCATACTAGCACTTCTTCAATACTTGAGGAATCCAAGATTTTGTTGGTGTATTTTCTTTCTTTAATTTATTTTTTAGGGGTGTATTTTCCTTTGGCAGAAAAAAAACTGCAGTCCCCTCAGACTTGGCCATGGCTGAAAAAACTAATCACCCAGTGGTAATCCTGGTGATGAATATCCCTCATATCCAACATACAATCTCCCACCTCGACGCCTTTGGACAGGTTTTCCCTTATGCCTTTGAACGCATCCCCTATTCACTTCCGTTAGGGAAGGGAATAAGCATTTATTAAGCATCTGATATTCACCAGGCACAGTGCTAAGCTCTTTACAAACATTCTCTTGTGTGATTCTTTTATTTATTTATTTTTTTGGTGAGGTAATCGGGGTTAAGTGATTTGCCCAGGGTCACACAGCTACTGAGTATCATGTGTCTGAGGCTGGATTTGAACTCAAGTCCTCCTGACTCCAGGTTCAGTACTCTATCCACTGTGCTGCCCCTCTTGTCTGATTCTCACAACAACCCAGAGAGGTAGTATTACTATCATCTCTATTTGACAGTTGGGTAAACAGAGGCACATTGTGGTTAACACTATCTCAATCACATGGCTAGGAAGTGTCTGAGGCCATATTTGAACGTGGGTCTTCCTGACTCTCAGCCCAACACTCTATCCACTGTACCACCTCACAGTGGAATAACAACTCAAATTTTTAATAGCACTTTAACGTTTACAAAGTTCTGTCCTATTAGCTACCATAGGAGGTAGGTTGTTGGAGAGAAGGAATGTATCAACACCTGGAGGCCTCACATAAGAGGTGGCACTTGATCTGGGCCTTGAAGGAAGCTCTCAGGGAATGGAGTGAAGGAGAGAAAGCACCATTATCACCACTACACAAAGGAGAAAAGTGAAGCTCGAAGAGGGTAAGTGGTTTGGCCAGAGTTACACAAGTACTAAGTGTCAGAGATGAGACTCAAACTGTTGACTTTATGGTCAGAGTTCTTTCCACTCTGTCATGCTGCCTTGGTCAACTTAGGTTTTTTAAGGCAAATGTGCATCTATGACCTACTGCAGCAGAGGGGTCAAACATGTGAGTCAGAGACTCATGCAGCCCACAACACTCTACACTGCAGTTTGTTCCAGATCAAAATACAATCGGGAAATATTTAACAAAAATCAATTAAAAATACAATAAAACATAGATAATGTTTAACATGTGGATTTCTAAGTCAACATGCAGCCTACGGGGAATCCCATCTACAGTTTACTTATTTTTCTAGACAACAACCAACTTGTATACATTTCTTCAAGGAAAAAGAATTGTCAACACACTAGCATCTAGAATAGAGGTTCTTAACCTGGGGTTTACAGATTCTTATGGATTCTGTGGATAGAGGAAAAATACATCTTTAATTTCACTAACCTCTAACTGAAATTTAGCATTTCTTTCAATTATTTAAAAACATGATTCTGAGAAGGGATTCACAGGCTTACCCAGACTACCAAAGGGGTCCACAACATAAAAAATGTTAAGGATTCTTGTACTAGGGAAAACCCAACGAATACTGAAGGGACATCATGGTTCCCTGGTAACAAACCACAAAGAAGTTGCTGCTGAAAATCCTTGATGTCCTGATGTTAGCTAAAACCCAACAATCATATTCAGAGCCCTGGATCTGCCAGACTGTTGCTGTAGACTTCCTGAACCTGTCCTTTCTGCTTCATAGCATCAGGATGTGAGCAAGGAAGACTACCATTCACTCTTCTGGCTAATTTTAGGATTAGCACCAGAATCTGTCTCTGAATCACTTACCAAAAACAAATAAAAATGAACAACGGCAAGGGTTACCAGTGTCTTAATAGGAACAGCAAAAAAGCAGGAGGAAGGTGTGGTAATGGTGTTTTACCACCCACAGCAGCCTTTCTGCTGCCAAATCAATAGTTTGTCTTTCTGGCTGATGACTTGTTGCTAGGGTACATTACATGTAACCTCCCAAGGAAAAGGTTGTAAGAGCATCTTTCCAGCTTGTCATTCTTTGTAACAATACTACTTCTGTACAAAATGTTAATATTTCAGGAACAGTAGCACACAGTTAGCCTATGAATATCAGGAAGAGCTACTGAATACAAAAGGATATTCTCCCTTAAAAATTCTTAGGCTGTCCCCTCAGGTATCTCACCTTACCATGAGGTCCTTCACTTGACTGTGGAGCAACATGTAGTGAATGAAAAAAAAAAACAAACCCCCTCCCCAAACCTAACCAAACTCAACAACAAAAAACAAAACAAAAAAATCCCCACTTTCAGTTGCTGTTCTTATGTGTCTGAGAGTCTACCTACCCATCATTCACCAATGCAGGGCATTAAAACTGAGGAAAGGGATACCAGATGTTCTGCTCCAGGTTTTAGAGGAATAGGCTGTGGGTTTTTAAGCCACTAGATAGACCAACTGATGATTCCGCTGATAGCAGTTGACAGTAATTTAGTGCATTGGTTTCATGGCCCAATTACACAAGGCTCACTGGAGTTCTATTTCCATAATCTTACAGTTTTTTAGTCTCAGAATTTGGTTGGGAAGTGAAGACCAGGAAAGGAAGAATGGAGAGGGACAAAGAAAACAAAGTAGAAAGAACAGAATATTCCTAGAACCTACCATAGTACAATGGACATAATAATTGCTTAGTGCTTGTTGAATTAAATCTAAGGCAAGAAAGAAAATCAAAGTACAGGCAATAACATCAGATTATACAGCAGAAAGAATACTTCGATTTGGAATCCAAAAGTCTAGACTCAAATATTGACTGCCACTTACTATTTGGACAAGTCACTTAATTTCTTGTGGCTCAGTTTCTTTTTTTTTTAATTTATTTTTTTTTTGGCTCAGTTTTTTTCCTCTGTAAAATGAGGACTGGTCTAGACCACAGTGTTCTTAACCTAGGGTCTGTAAGCAAATTTTGAGGGAAGAGAAGCATAAACTCGGATGGGAAAAATTGCATCTTTATTTTAATATAATTGGTTTCCTTTGTAATCTTGTGCATTTAATTTTATACATTAAAAAACTTATTCTTAGAGAGGGTCCACAGGATTTACAGACTGCCAAATGGTGCATGACACACGCAAAAAAGATAAAGAACTTTTGGTCTAGGTGATAGCTATGGACTTTTCCAGCTCAAAATTCTGTTTCCTATATAGCATGTTATGAGTTCTAAAAATGATTTTTGGCAACAACACCACTTCCTGTCCATCTCTTCACCAAGCTGCTAACCATGCACACTCCCCCACCTTCCTAGCACTCCTTTATAT
Organism: Phascolarctos cinereus; assembly: GCF_003287225.1. NCBI lineage: Eukaryota > Metazoa > Chordata > Mammalia > Diprotodontia > Phascolarctidae > Phascolarctos > Phascolarctos cinereus. The sequence goes on from NW_027555958.1 coordinate 175,956,086, forward strand.
CTTATATTCTGCCATTAGAGTATAAGCTCCTTGAAGGCAGGGACTGTCTTATTTGCTTCTATTTGAAACTCCAATACTTATACCAGAACCTAGCACATAGTAAGTCCTTAATAAATGCTTTATTTATCTATTTTAAAAAGTGACTGGAATGTCTCTACCCTTTGTCCCAGAAATTCCACACCTAAGTAAATATTCTAAGGAAGTCAAAGAGAGAAGAAAAGGTCAAACAGTAAAATGTTTTTTTTGCAACAACAAACAACTAGAACCCAAGCATGTACCCATTGACTGGGGAATGGCTAAATGAATTGTGATCCAGCAATATAAGGGAATATTATTGCACTGGAAATAATGGCAAAGATAAAAAATTCCAAGAAACATCTTAAATGAAGAAATCTTCATATAAGAAGACTTATATGAAATGACTAAAAGTGAACAGAACCAGGAAAATAACATGACCAAAGAAACATAAATAAAAATATCAGTAAGACAATTCTATATATTCATAATGGCCATTTTGGCCTGCAAGAATTGAAAAAAATCCCTCTTTCCCTCTTTGCTGAGATGTAGGAAAAAATATGTATATATGGAGAGAGACAGACAGAGAGAGAAAGGTCTGAATTGTTTAATTTTTTTTCTTTTTTTAAACCTCTGTTACAAGGGAAGGCTTTCAAGAGAGTGGGATATGAATGTCATGCAAAAACATAAGGCATCAATAAAAATCAACCCAATTTTAAAAGTAAAAAAACCACCTCATGTCACATTATACCTTATTTGATATTGACAACTAGGGGAGTTACATTATAAAAACATTATTATTTCCATTTTTTATTATTCCCATTTTACAGAATAGCAAACTGAGGCTGTAAGAGGTAAAATGGCTTCCATAAGTGGTGAAGCTAGGACTTGAACTGCCCCACCTAAGTCTCCTGATTCCAAATTTAGTGTTCTTTTCACCACACTAACAGTTGCTTCATTTTACAAGATGACATTAACTCTGAACTCACACCTTCTCAATATAGCTCTGTCCCTCCCTCTGACTAGAGAGGATGCAGGGGTGGGGAAGCTGCGTCCTCGAGGCACATGTGGCCCTCTCAGTCAAAGGACACACTTGAGGACCTAGAAGGCTACATGTGGTCTCAAGGACTCAGGTTCCACACCCCTGCATCCTCTCCATCCTTCCCCACCCCTGGATAGAGGGCAAACATTGGATGGCTCCTTCCACATGCTCCACTTAAGGAGGGTGCCCAGAGCAGTCATCTTAAAAAATTTCACCTCAGCTACAGGACTTCATCTTTTTTTTTTTTTTTGGTGAGGCAATTGGGGTTAAGTGACTTGCCCAAAATCACACAGCTAGTGAGTACTGTGAGTTTGAAGCTGGATTTGATCTCAGGTGGTCCTGACTCCAGGACCAGTGCTCTATTCACTGTACCACCTAGCTGCCCCAGGACTTGAGGACCTCTTGCTCCATAGTCAGGGACTCTCCCTCACCCTTTTCAGTTTTTTTTTTATGTGTTGTCTTCCCCCACTAGATTGTGAGCTCCTTGAGGGCAGAGACTGTCTTAACTTTCTTTGTATATCTAGTACTTGGCAGCTGTCTGCCACTTAGTAGGTGCTTAATAATGTTTATGGACTATCGACTTCTGGACCTCAAGGATATAGTTATAAGAGGGAAAAAAACCTAGGCAGAAGACAAAACATGGAATGGTCAAATGACCAACTGTAGCAGTATGGGGAAGGGAGGAAGATAGGGCAAGACCAGAAAAGATAAGAAAGCAAGAAACAAGAAATAAAGTCAGCACATGTGAAAGCATACTTCATCGGGGCTATATGGTCTCCCTCGTGTGAGTGACATGCATCCAAAAATGCAGATCCTTCACACAGGGTTCATCTAGAGGTGCTACAGGCCCACCTCTGGATCTCTTGACTTTAAGTAGGTATTAAAGGGGCACATCAGCATCTACTGACTAGCCCTTGCTCTCATTACATGACCAGCCCACCTCCTTTGAATGTATCTTAGATACCATCTTATACATTCTTTCTCCTCTGTAATTCTTAATTGATAATATGTGGTAACCTATTCATATCCACCACAGGCTTTCCAGAACCCCTTGGGTGACCTGTACCTTTAATTCTTTGGAGACTAGAGAAAAATCTCTTTGGGGACTAAATTGTATCATTCATTTTATCCTTGCCACAAGGGCTGACAAGTTTGATAGTGGGTCCAGATCCTCTTCTGCCTCGAGGAGATTTCCCCCAAAAGGGTATTTAGCATTGAGTTAAGAGGGTTTTTATGAAGAAAAACAACACCTACATGTACTGCTAATTTAAAATTTTCAATGCAAAACATTGTCTTGGCACTGGCAAAACAGACAGCAACCTTCAGCCATTTAAAAAAAAGGAACTGTGGTATGTTTCTTTCTATGAGATAGTAATAGAGAAGCATTTTTTACTGGTGCTGACTCCTGCCCACGCCTTTCTTTTATATTGTGGCACAGCAGCACTTTAATATGCTCAGTATATAGAGTTCTAAAATCTGCCCAATGTGAAACAATACCTTTGCATGTATACGAGCAAATCATAAAACATCAGACAGACATTTGGCAAATGAAGAGTTTCACAACTAAATCCTACTCATTTGGACCAAGAAGAGTAATAAGAAGTTCAAATCTTGTTCTGTGCCTGAAAACAAGAGGTAACCTGAAAAATGCTTACTCACATTTCTAGGCAACCATTAATGGGAAGTATCTTAGCTAATTTTAAGCTTCACCAGAGGGAATGAACTGATTTGGTACTTAATCATATACTATCTTATAATTCTCTCTAATTATAATAAGCATATAGATAGACCATCTCCCCAATGAGGCTGGAAATTATCTGAGAGTGGGGGCTGTTGATCTTCTAAAGCACAAGTCCAACTATATCACTCTTCCCACACAATCAACTCCAGGGGTCCCCCTACGGCCTGCAATATCACATATAAAATCCTCTGTTTCGCTTTTAAAGTTCTTTATAACCTGACCACTTCCTACCTTTCCTTTTTCCTATACCTTACTCCCTCTCTACCATAAACACTGCAATCCAATGAAACTGGCCTTCTTCAAATAAGACCCTCCATCTCTTAGCTTTAGGGATTTTCTCTCTGATTGTCCCCAAACCCTGGAATTCTTTTCCTCCTCATCTCTACCTCTTGGCTCCCCTAGCTTCCTTCAAGTCTAGGCTAAAGTCTCATCCATCAGAAGCCCTTCCCAGTCCTCCTTAATCTTAGTTCCTCCCTTCTACCCAAGATGCTTTCTCCCTCCTGAGTTTATCTCCAATTTATTCTGTATATATCCACTTTGTACATAGTTGTTTGCATGTTGTATCCCCTGTTAGACTATGAGGTCCTTGAGAACAGAGACAATTGCTGGCATCTACCCCAGCACTTAGCACAATGACTAATATGTAGAGGTGTTAAAAAAAAGTTTGCTGATTTGACTTATACTTTTTTCCTTCCTTTCCACAAAGTTTTGCACATTTTAGGTGTTCTACAAACATCTGTTGAATGATTGAGTGAATTAAAACAAACTCTATGATAAGCAATTCTCAGCCAGGTTTCTGCTATAGATAACCCCTAGATAATTTTGCTTATTATTCTTTGCATATTCAGGGGAGAGAATGAATCAATGGACAAAAAATTCACCTTGCTGAGCTATTCCCATCTCTGTCTACTTTGTAGTGGGACACAGGTGGTTAATGTAAACTTTATTTTCATTCAGCAAATAATTCTAGAATATTTACTGTGTATCTAGCTCTGTGCTGGGTGCTATGGGGATATATGGGAAGCATGAAACCTGTCCTTGCCTTAAAGTTTATAATCCAGTTGGTGATATGTTTTCAAAAAGGGTTAAAACAATATTTCCAGACTCTATAATTACAGTTTCGTGAATATGTCCTCTACCAACACAGATTACAACCTTACCAATCAATTAAATCAATCAACAAGCATTTATTAAATGCCTATATGGCCAGGCACTGTTAGGTGCTAAGGATACAAAGACAGAATTAGAACAGTGCTTGACCTCAAGGGGAGACTATATATAGTCAACCTTTAGGTGATAAGTTTCTCTGAACTGCGCTAAGCTGTTCCTCAGATGACAACATATAGTAAATAAGATCTTAGATCCAGAGGTGAAAGGGACCTTGGAGGTCTCTAGTCGAACAAAAAGTTAAATGACTTTCCCAAATGTTGTAGGACTACTTAAACTATGGCTGCCATAATTCATTTCACAGCTTCTGGTTGTTGTTGGGTTTTTTTTTAAATGACCCTCCTTATTATGAGGATATGTTTGCTTCTTAGACTATTGTAATTGCAAGTGCCATCCTTCCTCTGAGGAATACAAATGAACTGATATTGATTGCTATAGAACAGATAAATGAATACACACAGTTACATGCAGCTCTATTATTTATGAAGGCTTTTTTCTCCTCTTGTTAAGATCTTTGTATATTAGAACCTATTATATATTCCCCCTGCCCTATACAATCTAAATATTTCTAAATAGAATCACAATGGAAAATGTAACAAACACTTCTACAAGGCCTGTGATTCTCATTCAAAAAGAACAACACAAAGCCATCATTCCGGTGCTGGCCAGGCAATCATGAAGCAGGACTCATTCGTGTTAATTGGCTACCTTCATGATTTTAACTGTTTCTTGCTTTCACACCTGAAACCAGCCAGTTTCTCTGTTGCCCAGATTATAAGTTCTTAGATAAGGGTCCATTTGAGTAAGACACACATTTTCATACACAGCCAATGTGGGAATTTGTTTTGCTTGACTATGCATATTTGTTACAAGATCTTTCTTTTTCTTTCTTTTTTTATTCCCCAGTGGTCTGTGGGAAAGTAAGGGGCAATGGGGACAGGACTGCAAAAAATAAAAAAAGGAGAAAGAAAGAAATGAGAGTCACTGAGACTTCAATTTTTTAAATGCAGAAAAGAGAAACAAAGGAAGTACAGAAAGAAACCCAGTCAAATGGGCTACAGGTTACAGTACTTAGCATAGTACCTGGTACATAGTAGGCACTTATTAAATGTTCGTTGATTGATTATATACTTTAAAAAAAAAGCTGAGACTGGCAATTTCATGTATTTACTTCCCTTCTACTATGTACTGGACATGCCCATTTTAAAATTAAATTTTATTTTCACAATGACCCACCTTCTCTCCTTCCCCAAAATACCCATTTTAAATGTCTGTTTTATTTGCTATTTGTTAAGTTCAGAAAAAAATTTAATTAAAGAAAATAAACATGTTCATCTGGGACCCCAAGGACCACAGCACCTGGGGTTATAGATAAGACCATCCATACCTTGCCTTGTTAGTCAAACTTGTGCTCAAAGATCCCAAAGGGTAGATCTGGAAATAGGTAACATCTTGCTCCCCCACCCAATTACTATCCAGGAACCCCTGAACAGAAAGGATATCTGTCAGAGAGACAGAACTTATCCTGTACAATAGGAACAGGTACAAAAATATCCTTAGAGGGGACATGCCATCACCCCAATCTGGATACAGACTTGGATGACCTAACCACTCTCTCATTCCATCCCTAATCAGAAATATCTAGCTATTAAATCTCTTCTGGGCATAGAAGTATTAATTGTGAGCTTTCTATTTTATTTTCTCTAGTGAGAAGGCTAAGTTATCACATAATAATTCATTCAGAGAGGCATTTGCTACCAGATGTAAGAACTAAAAGTAGGAGAAACTGATCATGTCTGATTCTAAAACTCAGAGAAACCATACACACACACACACACACACACGTGTAAATATATACATATACATTATATATAAAACTTTAATAGGTCATACAGGTAGTAAGAGGCAGTACAGATATTTGAACTAGAGTCTTCTGACTACAAAGCTTTCAAAGTTGTTTGTACATTGTTATTATATAAATTATTTTGGTTCTGTTCATTTCATTCTTCGTCAGCTTATACATGTCTTTAAGATTGTTTATTTTTATAATATTGATACAGTATAAATTGTTCTGTTTCTCTTCACAATTCATACAAGTCTTTCCATGTCTCTGTGAAATCATCTATTTCCTCATTTCTTACAGTACAATAGCATTCTATTGCATTCATACCTATAAGTAATTCCTCAATTAATACACTTTGTTTCCAGGTTTTTACTAGTACAAAAAGAGCTACTATACACATTTTTGTACATCTGGGTTATAGACCTAGCAGTGGTATAGCTGGGTTGAAGGAATAAAATAATACCCAAAATATGCATATATTTCTTTAGTATTTACGAAGTGTCTTTTTCAGAACTTTGTAGTGTAAGTATTATTATCCACACTGTGCATATGAGAAAACTAAAGTTCACAGACAGCTTATGAAGTGACCTGTTTAGGAGAAGGTAGTTAGTAAAATATCCACAGAAATGGTATTTGAGCATTCTAACTCCCAGACAAGCCAGCATGGCATAGTGGACAAGGCACTGGACTAGCAGTAAGGAAGCCCTCTAAAATCCATATCTGCTCTAAATCTATGATCCTATAACTAGTACTCTTTCCGCTACAAAGAGCTAATACTACCTGATAAACAATGTATTCTTTCTCTATCTGTCCCCCACCATCTTCTCCCACCCCCAAAAGAAGACAGAGTTGGTTTGCTTGCTTCCTTTTTTCATTGTAGTCGTTGGTAGGTGGGTAGGGGCGAAAAACAAAGTCAGATCTGGATCCCAAAAACAGATCTCAATTTTTTTATATGTAGCTAGTTGGGGCAGTGGATAGAATTTTGGGCTTGAACTCTTAAAGAACAATTAGTACCAATACTACACAATTTATTCTCAAAAACTGAGAAAGCCATCTACCAGATTGGGGTGTGTGTGTGTGTGTGTGTGTGTGTGTGTGTGTGTGTGTGTGTGACTAATTTTGGACTTAGATTTAGGAAGACCTGGGTTTAAATCCTGCCATACATACTTACTAATCATGTGATCCTGGGCAAGTTATTCAACCCTTCTTTGCCTCAGTTGCCTCATCTGTTAAATGGAGATAACAACAGCATCTCCCTCCTATGATTGCTGGGAGAATCAAATGAGATAATAATACGTGAAGAACTTTGTAAATCTTGGAACACTATATGTTATTGTTCAGTTGTTTCAGTCAAGTCATGACCCCATTTGGGGTTTTCTTGGCAAAGATACTGGAGTGGTTTGCCATTTCCTTTTCCAGCTCATTTTATAGATGAGGAGAGTGAGACAAACAGGGTTAAGCTAGTAAATGTCTGAGGCCACATTTGTACTCAGGTCAGTCCTGACTCCAGCACCAGCACTCTATCTACTGAGCCACCTTGCTGCCCCAAAGCACTATATAAATGCTAGCTATTAATATTATTATTATCATTATCCCCATGAATGACTTGTAAACACCCTCTTTAACTGATTTTCCCCCCTTATTCACTCAGATTTGATTTCTACTATATAAAGAAATATAGCCTTTCCATCTAAATCATCTCCCTTAAGACATAGCTTAGCACCACTCTGGTGGCTCCCTGAGAAGCATACTGTTTATTTTATTTAGTTGTTCCTGGATTTATAGGGCAACTAAATCAAACATGGTGTTACTGTTCAAGAAATGTGATTTATTGTGAACAGCTAAAAAATAGTAATGGCCCAACATGGAAACTGCCTGGCAGATGGATGTTTTCCTGTGCCTTTCCCAAATACCAGAAAATTGTGCTTTGGAGGTAATGACAGTGATTGCATAATCACATACAGGAATTATGGTGACAAGTAGATTACCAAAGAGTTTTACATTACATTTACATTATAACTGTGAGGCAGGTATTATTTTCATTTTCATATAGGTAAGCCGAGAGAAGGGTAAATGACTTTTGGTCAAGGCCCCACACCTTATCCATAAGCAGCATGGCAAAGATTCATCACCAAACTCTATTCTCTGCTCAATGATCTATCCCCAAAGCCATGCTTCACCACCCAATTAATTTGTTCACTTTTGTCAAAAGTCCGAATACAATTGTATAAGAATAAAAGAGAACATTAAGACCCTTGCATATGGCTTAAGATAGACTGAGTATATTTCTAAGAAAATAAATGATCACAATCTAATGAAAATCCTCTTGGTTACAGTTAAACTTATCTTTCCTGGAATATTCTTTAAAACAAACACATAATCACAGTTCTAACACAGACAGTATCATAGCTAAAATAACTGGACTTACCATCAATAAATCTTCTGCTCAACATTTCATTTCTATAGAATTTCTGTTTCTCCCAAAGTCTGAGGATGTGTATTTTCTAGTCTCTTTATAAAGGGCAACTGGGAAAAAGCAAATGACCAGAAGTACCTCTGTAGAGATGTCACTGTCATGCCAACCAGTTAATCCCGTATGCCAGGATACTAAGTTTACAACGGATTATGGATACAGGTTCTAGTCTTGCAGTCTTCACTCAGGTTAAGGTTTTTACTTAAATTTATCCTGAACAGGGTCAATGGAGTAAAGCCTTAAGGAACCTGATCGAACCTGATCCCATAGATTCTGTGTGTGTGTGTGGCCTTGGGGGCAAGGGAAGAGAGTTCCAGGCTGCATTTTACTGCTACTCATAGGACCAGAGCTTTGCAAAACTATTCAGTGTTTTTTAAAACTACACACATTTCATGGTTATCAAATTATCTTGTGAAGCCAAATGGATAAACTTTTTTTTAACTGATCTTTCCAGCTGTTTAGGTTTGTTTTGTTTCTAAAGATGTTTCTTTTATTTGGCACATAGTTTTATCTGTCATCACAGAGTAGCCAGTACAATAAAGAAACAGCTGACAACAGTTTTCCAATCCATATTTATTTTTTCCTGGGGATAACTGATCCTTGACCTTAAAACTTTTCTTTTTATAATACGTATTTTATATATTTACAACATATATACACACATCTACACAAATAATGAAAAAGCAAGGGCTTTAATCTAGGATGGACTTTTCCCCATCTCCTAAACCAGCAATACTTTAAATATCACAAAGCAACCTAGATTCTATCACTTACAGTAATGGAAAGTTAATCATGATGAGCTTTTAAAGATTCATTTTGTTTTAATGAACCTGATTAAGGCCATGATTGGGGAACCATGTACTATGAAATGTCTTCTCTTTTTTCTTAAAGAAGTAAGGGACTCTGGTACTCCACTTTGGAATGAATTGGGATTCTGCAGCTCAACCTGCTGCAGTGTGCAATAGATCCCTAAAAAATGCTGGAAAACAGGGCTGCCACCATTTGCCTTAATAGGACTGTGAAACACTTGGGAACCAAACATGCCAAATGGCTTGAGGCACAGTGAGGTTGGGAAGCTCAAAAGCTTGGGTGCCACTGCATCTGACAATGAGGTAGAAAAAAAGCACCAGGAGAAGCATCAGAAGATAAGAAGACTGCCAGGGGACAACAAGACAGAGGAGTTCAGGGCAGCTGTAGACAACCTATCCAGGAGTAACAATAGCGAATTTTATATACTCCTAGACAGCTCTGCAATTACGATTCAGGCAGAATACCTACACTTACATACATAAATGGTAGCAAAGGAAAGGAAAGGACACTGTCAAGGTCACATAGCTTATCTTGAAGCTGAGTAGAATTTAACAAGAGTACTGGGCTTATTGTCTGCAGAGCTGGGGTTCTCAAATTCCAACTTTGATCCTTACTAGTTGTATGACCCTGACAAAGTTACCTAACCTCAGTTTCTGCATTGGTAAGAGCATGAGAACAAGATCAGAGATCGAGAGTTAGAAGTGCTCCTTAGAGACTATCTAGCCCAAACCTCTCATTTTAGAGATGAAGCAACTGAGACCCTTGAAGCTTAAGTGACTTGCTCAAGTTCACACAGTATTAACTGTTAGAGGTAGGATTTGAATTCAGATCCTTTGTGTTGAATACACCTGCTTTCATAGCTTGATCCTAGAGCTATGAATTGCCTGAGGGTGATTGAAACCAGTTAAAAGAGAACTACTAAACCAGTTTAAAAAAAAAGAATATAGAATACAGACATCAGAAGGGGCCACCTGACTTTTATCCCAACTGACCCCAAGATTGGAGCAGGTCCAAACAGCTTTCCCAGTTTCCCTGTTGCTACACTTGGAGCCCAAGCCTACAGTTCAGAGCAATATCACTCTTCCCCATCAAATTTCCCCAGTCTTCTCTATGGACTTTCAGTTATTATGCAAAACAACTTAGGTAACAGTTTCTCAAGGCCGTGCCTCCTAAGAGACTCCTTCTCAGTAGAAATGTATTTAACCTGCTCCCCTCTGCCCATCTTGGGCACTCCCGTGCCCCGGTGCTATATGGTGACCTTGAATTGCAATTCCCTTGCCTCAATTAAAGATTCTAGTTTTTGCTACTTGGTTTCTTCTTTATTTCAGGTTGACATCTGATTCCCAAGCCACACATTCTACCCCAGCACATGACCTCCAGCAATACTTGTACTAACAAATGATTTACAAACCTTAAAATACTATATTAAAGTGAAGTGTTATTGTTAAACTAGTATTTCCCAAATGTTCAGAAATTCTAATCGATCTTTCCCTGAGCATGTGACTCATTAAGCAATGGGGGAGGAGGGAGAAGGTAGAACAGCCCCGAGGGGAAGAAAAATGTTGCTCTAATCTAATGTTATGATTCTTTTTTTAAATTTTTTAAAATTTATTTTGATCTATCAACAATCATTTCCATATGCTTTTGAGTTGAAAATTTTTCTCTCCCTTCCTCCCCCCCCAAGACAGTGCACAATCTGATATAGGCTTTACTTTATGTTATGATTCTTAAAGTGTGGTCCAGAGACCCTTGGGGTCCCTGAAACCCTTTCACAGGGTTCATTAGATAGAAACTATTTTCATAAGTGTCCCAAAAGTTTTAGTGTAGTTTTATGCTTAAATAGCTATTTTAATGGTCATTTTATTATTATAATAGTATAATAATTTAAGTTTGAATAGCTGTTACAATAGGTATCGCAGTATTATACAATTATTATAAATATATCGCAAATAAGTAATATGTTATAAATATAAATTATATTTTATAACAGCTTATATGCTTATTATATCATTGTATATTATTATATTATTAAAAAACTTATAATAAACTTTAACAGCTTAAAACTGCACTAAAACTTTTGGGACCCCCATAATAAAATGTTTTAATATCTGATATGGTAAATATTAATAGATAACCCACATAAACAGAAACCCTTTCAGAGCCCTATAAGTAAGGTGGATTTTAGTGTGTGTAAGAAGGATTTTGTTATTCTTTTTAAATAATAGGTCTCAGGGTCCTAGATAATATTTCCCACGAATTATGGTTGAAAACAACTTCTACTGTGCAGTTACAGTAGAGGTATAGAGATAACATAATGTATATCTGCACTGTGATAGGTCACAAGGATATCGCTAAAGTTAACCTGTGAGGCTATTGTTGGCAACATGCCTTCTTTGTCTGTTGCCCTATAAATCAAGAGAGCACTGGTCAGTAAGTGGGGAACCCATTTTGGGATTTAGGTAATGCACAGACAAATGCATGTATCTGCCTTGATCAGCCCCCATCAAGGCTTGGGGAGAACAGAATCTGTGTGCCTGCCACAACCAGCCCCCATTAAGGCTTTAGGGGTCACCAAACCCTGCAAGAAGAGTGATTAGGGAATGCTGTAGGAGTTGATGCTCCCATTATCAGCAACTCTCTTGAGAAGACTAGACTAAAGTAAGCTTATTTAACCTCTTCGAAGCTGTCTTCCTGTCCTTCTAGCTGCCCAGATCAAGAATGAACCTGTTGGAGGCTGGAGCCTAAAACTCCAGTGCCTCCTGTGTTGTTACTTGTCCCAACAATCCCCAATAATTTTTATGAGCGTAATGGGGTCCTAGAATCAAAAGTTTAAGAACCAGGGAACTAATGCATAGATAGTATGTTTTCCTCCCCACAACCAAGCCAATGCATATGCATATACACAAACACTTTAGGTTTTGGTTATAGCAACTTGAGCCAAGTAGATGCCATAGGTCAGGGGTGGAGAACCTGCAGCCTCTAGGTCATTAGGCATGACTTTTTGACTGAGTCCAAGTTTTACAGAACAAATCCTTTTATTAAGGGGATTTGTTCTGTGAAGTTTGGATTCAGTCAAAGGGCTGCAATTGAGGACTTAGAGGGCCACTCAAGACTGCAGGTTCCCTACTCCTGACATAGGCTGTTAAAAGAGTTAAGGGCTTTTCTTGAGCAGTAACATTATCACTTTAAAAAAAAAAGCCTCTCCCAGAAACTAATTGCATAATCAGGGAACAGCTGCTAGTGGTAACCAGCTGTTTACTGGATCACCTGAATTCAAGTCAAGCTGAATGAATGGAAGAATAATGGAGAGAATGAAACTTCTTTGTGCCTGGGAGGATACCCTTAAACTTATTACCTTTAAGTCACTAAATCACTGTGGAAAAAAATTCCCATAAAACAATTTAAAAGTAAATTTTTACCAAAAGTAACTACTATTTGGTAATTATGGGCTTTATATACCTAACAAGATCATAAATTAATTTAAAAGCTTTTTACCATCTACAGCCTCATCTCAGCTGACTGTCAACAGGAATTCCTTAGGGAGACAACATGACATCAACTTGTGCTTAGAAACAAATGCTTCCAGTCAACCATATAATTTTCTAATTGTCTTTGAAAATTAAACTCTCATAGAGTAAGATACACATTCAGCTGCACTATTATTATTATGATTGGGCCTAGAATGAATAAACTGCTTTAGAGGAATAAATAGCTCAGGCACGAATTTAATTTTTTCTAAGGCATCAGCCAGGCAGCAATACACAGTGGGCTAGAAGGCCAGTAATGGAATGAGGAAGACCTGGGTTCAAGTCCTACCCATAACACATACTAGTTGGGGGACAGTGGGCAAGTCAATTATAGTCTTAGAAAGTTGTCTGGATTGCCAAGTTACATTGTAGATGTTACCTACCTGAATCGGTGGAAGGAGTTTCCACACCGTGAGCCTCATGCATTGATTAAATCACGTGATCAGAACTAAGTCCCACCCCCCAAAAAGGAATAATCAGGATTACATTTAGTACAGTGGGATAAGTATGTGACTAACAGATCCTACAAATATCTTGGCAATGTTAAAGGAGCTCATGCATTATACTGAATCACCCGAAAAGAGTCCATGTCATACAACTTAGCAGTTTAAGGCCAGAGTTTAAGTGGAAGGGATGAAAGTGTGCCCTATTTTGACAAAAATAAACATATTCTAGAAGGGCAGATTCCTGTAAAATGAATTTCTTGAAATCAAATCTTTTGTAAATGCATTTGGGAGACTACTATGAGAAATCTAGGGGGAATCTTATTGCATAATGAAGAATTAACTTCTCAGTGCCTTCCCACTGTGTAGGACTATAAACTGCAGAGAAACTGACTACTACACCAGGGGAGGTTGTTTCCTCATTCCCTACATAGATCTGAATAAAAAAGAAAAAATATTTTTCTTACAATGAACTAAAATCTGCAAATCAGAAGTCTGAATTCTCTTCCATATGGCAACCCTTCGAAAGCTTGGTGACAGCTGTCACAGGGGCAACATTATGCAATGGACAGAACAATGGTTTCAGAGTTGGAGATCCTGGGTTTGAATCTCATCTCTGAGGCAAGTCAATTAACCTGTCAGTGTGCCCAGACAATTCTCTAAGATTATAAATTACAGATGGATTGACGACCTGGATTGGTAAAAGAAGTTTCCACATTAGGAGGTCCCTTTACTAGGTCTATCAGAGGTTCCCAAACTTATTTGGCATACTGCCCCCTTTAAAAAAAAAACTACTCAGCACTCTTCTGGAAATCTACCTTCTTTAACCCTTTAATGTTTTTTTTTAAAATCTGCTTCATTTCAAACTACTACTGCCCCCACTACCACCACCTGAATCGTTTCAGTGCCCCCTAGGAGGCAGGATAGTCCATTTTGGGAATCTATGGATAATAAAGGGTTGAATCCATTAGTTGTTTTTTTCACACATGAATTATTTATTACACTCTCTGATTCAGCATTTATACTGATGATTTTTTTTGTAAAGAATCCTTATTCCTAAGTGATCTGTTGTATTTCAATTTCTGCACTGACTTTTCCAAGTGAGAAATATATTTACTCATGAAACTCTGATGATTTGATACAACCATAAATTCACAGATATAACATACTCATTCCACCAAATCACATGGCAACCCATTTGCACTTCTGGATCCTGTATCATTCTTGTGCTCATCCTCATAGAGATCAACGTGTCACAGATTTAGAGCTGGAAGGTGCCCTGGAGGACATCTAGTTCAATCTCCTTTTATAGAGAAAGAATTGAGACCAAGAGTGTTAAAAGATTTGTTTGAGATTATACAAGTATTAAGTGGAAGAGGGCAGGATTTTAACCTATGTCCTATGACTCCAAACCAAGTGCTTTTCTACTGCATCATGACCTAGAACTCTTTATCTAGGTATTTTAATATTTTATGGGTACTATTGCTGTTGATGGACAACTGTTATTCCTTACCGCTAGACAAATTAATCTTCTTTTCCAATCATATATTTCCTTGACGATATCATTTATACCACTTGTCATTAGCAGGTTAGCACTAGAAATATGCCAATGTATATCCAGCATCTATCTCTCCACTGTCCTTCAGGCCACCCACAATTCAGATTCTTTATAATCTATAGTGTTCAAAGATTCACAACCAAATAGCATCACCAAGAGAATTTATATTTAAAAGAATAGATTTTCATGTTTGAAAAGAAGTTTAAGATTGTTGAAAGTGCTGTACAACTTCCCAAATGGAAATCAGCCCATCCTCTTCCACCATTCAATTCTGGGCCACATTCACTGTCCCTCTATAGCCCCTATACAAGGTATGTATATAAATGGACTAAACAGGCCACTCATCCAACTGTATATCAAATGGACAACATGCATCCTTTATTCACTTGGTTTTCCTATGAGGATTAATGGGCTGGTCTCTTTTGAGAGAGTAGATCTTATAGAGAAAGCTCTGTAATATTACAAGTCTTGATGCCATCATAACTGTTCATGTCCTCTCACAAATCCTCTATTGGGGACCAACTAAGCCAGCTCATTACAAGAGCATTGATAAATGAAACAGAAAGGGAGTCAAGAAATGGACATGGAACAGGACAAACATGCTGCATTTTTACTGCTATCTATTCTCATGATCAGTGAAGATAGAACCACCGTATTTGGACTCCAGCACCTCAGTACCAAATGCTCTAAATGAGGATTTAAAAGAAGATGAATTCACAAAAGTAGCTGGAACTGGCCAAGTACACAAAGATGAAATACATGCTGGAGGGGACACAGTTTTGAAGGCATTGATGAACTAATTTTAAGCTGTCTTCAATAGGAGAAGATACCAAAACAACAGACAGTAGGGAGCTCAGTGGACAGAGTGAGGACCCAGAGTCCGGAGTTCAAATTTGACCCCAGAAACTCACTAGTGCTGTGACCCAAGTCACTTAACTTCTGTGTGTTTGCCTCGGTTTCCTCAACTGCAAAATGGGGATAATAATAGCACCTACCTCCCCAAGTTGTTGTGAGGATCAAATAAGATATTTGTAAAGTGCTTAGCCTAGTGCCTGGCATATAGTAAGCACTTAATAAATGTTTCCTTCCTTCCAAACAATAGGTGGTGGTATCAATACAGCTTCACAATGTCATAACTGAATAAGAGGTAAAGAAAATACATAATGCTATCATATTTGTTTGTTCATTACAAAAACAAAAACCCAAGGCTTTTGATTTTCAACAGCAAAATATAATGAACCGTTAAGGTTCTTCCCTCCAACAGTCTTTGAGGTGCAAGTCAAGACTGAACAAAACTCATGGAGAGATATAGCTGCAAGCAGTAGGGTAGAGTATTGTATAAATAGCTAGCCTCCAAGTCAAGAATCCTTTGCTTTAAGTCAGACTCTGACACGTAATGGCAACGTGATCCTGGGTAAATCACTTGACTAATCATCATCCCAGGAACTTGCTAATGTTATGTGTTGAAGAACAACTGCTGATTGCTCTTGGGAAAAATCCCTATGCTAATGAAATCACAGGTCCAGTTTGAAAAACAAATAATGATGGAAGGAGAGATAAATAGATTCAATGTTCCTCTCTTTACCATAGCAACCAAGGCATTAAAAAAAGGAAACAGCCAAGGAATCCTGGTGCAGTGGAAATAATGCTGATTTGGAGTCGGAGGACAAGTGTTCAAATACTATCTCTACAAGCTGTGACCTTAGGCAAGTCACTTAACCACCTTGGCCTCAGGAGTTGGACTAGTTGGTCTCTGAGGTGCCTTCCAGCCCTAAGTCTATGATTCTATGATCTTTTTTTTTTTAAACCAAAGATCACTATCACGGAAGATATCCTGATAAGAGTAAGGGCATCCCTACAACTGGTGAGGTCTTCCAATTGCTCCACTTTGTAAACAGAATTCTGATGATTGTTCAACATAGCAGTATGATATTCCTCATTAATTATTGAAGTACAAGGCATGGAGTGGTGACCATGTCCTTCAAAAGACATCTCCAACAAAGAACCTCAGAAAGTTGACTCACTTTTGTCATTTACTCAATTCTTCTGTTTGCCAAAATATATTCCTCCTACACATCTTTAGTGTCTATCACTCTATTCTTACCAATACTGCTCTAGTAATAGCCTATCATTTCTCACTCTACTACAGCAAACCCTACCTTGGTGGTCTGTTTCCTCCAATAACCACTGTAATGTGTTCTGGGTAGAAGAGACTCTGATGCTTACTGCCAAAGCTCTCTTTGAAACTTGTTTTCACCATTCCCATTCCTCCAGCTAAGTCTCTATAGCAGGGGTTGACAAACTTCAGCCCATGCCCAAATCCAGTCTACTACCTGTTTTTTTTGTATAGCCCATGAGCTAAAATGGTTTTTACATTCTTAAATACTAAAAACCATTCTTAGTTCGTGTGCCATACAAAAAATAGGCAGTGGACCAGATTTGGTCATCAGACTGAAGTCTGAAGAGCCCTCTTCTTTAGCACTTTACATTACATAGTGAATCAGGTCAAAGGTTATTATCTTTTTCAAAGCCTATCTCTCCCCACCTTTCTTATGGCTACAACTCATTCCTGCCCTTTCTGCTTAACTAATGTGTCCTCTGATCTGAAATTTGTCTTGTACTAGTATCCTCGAATAGCCCAGTCTAACACCCTTGCACAGGGTTTGGTTTGGTCCAGATTTTGGATTTCACTGGTGTAAGGAATCCCTAGTGAAGAAACTTCCTCTACTAGTGCAGAACAGGAACTATTCTCTATCTTGTGGTCTCAGGAGATTTGCCTGGGAATATGAGAGGTTAAACAAGGTACCCCCAGGTCTTGCTGACTCCAGACTGGTTCTCCAAACACTCTACCACACTGTTTCTACCTTGCACATAATCTGTATTTGACTGGAGGAAGATCATGACTTCCTTTGGTGGCTGGTCTACAGGAACTAATGAATAACAACGTGGTATATTAGAAAAAGTGTTAGGTTTTGAACCAAGGAACCTTACCTCAAATTCCAGTTTTATCACTTTACTAATAGTTTGAACTTGGGCAAACCACTTGCACCCTTGGGGTTTTAGTTTTCTTATCTGCCAATACAGGGATTAGATAAGATCATCTCCAAGGTCCTTTTCAGCTGTAAAGCAAGATATGACTTTACTACTGATAAACTCCAATGATCCCTCCAATAATGGTGACAGTAACTCATCCATTGACCATTCTGTGCAACTTTTTACTTCCTGTAAAACTGACACTGGAGTTGAACCCAATGTCCCAGGGCCCTTCCTTGCATTCTCCTGACATATTGATCATACCAATGAAACAGTTCATCAATTACTCCTCAGTCTGACTACATGAACAGTTAGTCAATAAGAATTTACTAAGTGCTTATTATTTGCCAGGTACTATACTAAGTGTTGGGAATGCAAAAACAGTCAATGACACAAAAACAATCACCTATGTTCTAATCAGGGAGCCAAGACACAAAGAAATAGGTATGTACAGGATATATAGAGTGAGTAAATAAACACTAATCATAGACGGGAAGGCACTAGCAGTACAAGTGCCTGGAAAAGACTTCCCGGGGAAGGTGCCATTTGAGCTGAGGCTTGAAGAAAGCCAGGGAATTTTAAGAGGAAGAGTTGCATAAAGAGAATCTTCCAGGCATGGGGAATGGTAACTGCAAAGATATGGAGATGGGAAATAGTGTCATGTGCAAGGAACGATACATGCAAGGGAGTAAAGCATAAAAAAGACTGGGAAGGTAAGAAGGGGCTAAGTTATAAATAACTTTAAATAACAAAAGACTTGATATTAATCTTGTAAGTAATAGGGAGCAACTAGAGTTTGAATATGGAGGGTAACACTGTCAGTGTTTGGGAAAAACACTTTGGCAAGCTGTATGGAGGATAGCTTAAAGTGGGGAAAGATTCTAGGCAGAGAGTTTCTTCCAGTCAAATTTCTTTGATGACATCCTTTACAAAGGTTCTTCATGCATACATGCTTGCATGTGATGCATTAGAGTTGCCTGTTCACACTTACTATGATCTCCTCAATGCTTCTGGGATGATCCTCACCTTCAATTCTCCAGAGACTATAGCAGTTCATGACATACAGCTATACAACATCACTGTAATAATATTAATGTTAAAAATGTAGGCTGTTGTTTCAGAAAGAAACTAGGTTGGAAGGGGGGGAAGGGAGGGATGCCATTAAAAAAAAGCACAGCATTCAGTTTCCAAAAGGCAATCCAGACTGTTCTCTCTACCTCATCAGTTCTAGGCATAGTTCATTATCTATTTGTTGTTTGTCCAAAATTTATATGCTTATAGATTGGCAGTGTCTCTCCAACTGTATATCATAATTTGTACAGTAGGTGTTCTTCATCCACTTGGCTTTTTCCAATATGGCTAGAGTTTTTTGAATGATTACATTTAGACCCTTCTGTGAACATACTACCTTCTGAGCAAGGTTTTATTGTTCCCTAACATGAAAGTGCTATAGGGATAAGCACTGTGGAGTTGAATTGTCCACAGCATTAATTTTTTTTTCCGAACTTAATGAACATCAAATAAAATGAATATTTCCATATACAAAGAAAAGCCAATGAAGATTGTGCATTAAAACATAGATCTCTACTATATACAGTTTACTTTTCCTTTTAAGTATATCATCCAACATGTTACCTTGAAAGCAGGATGTCCTGCTCATCTATTTGCATCAGAATTTCCTCTATTTCTTTCTATGCATTAAAAAATATTTCAATGACCTTCTTTTCTTTCTTTTCTTTTTTTTAAATAATACCACTGCCAAGTCCCCATTCTCCACCAAATTCCCTCCCCACAATAAAAAAGGGACAAACACAATTCTTGTAACAAATAGTCGAGCAAAACAAATCCATACAATGGCCATGTCCAAAAAATGTATCTCTCATTCAGCATCTTAAGACTTCTTTGGCAGATTGATGAATTGGACATGCAACTAAAAAGAACTAGAAAAAGAACAAATGTTAAATTCCCAATAAAACACCAGATTGGAAATCCTGAAAATCAAAGGAGAAATTAATAGAGTTTAAAGCAAGAAAACCATTTAACTAATAAATAAAACTAGGAGCTGGTTTATGAACAAGCATAGTAAAATACATAAACCATTGGTTAATTTGATTTTAAAAAAGAAAGAAGAAAACCAAATTACGAGTATCAAAAATGAAAAGGGTAAATTCACTACCAATGAAAAGGAAATTAAAGCAATTGTTAGGAGCTACTTTGCCCAATTACATGCCAATAAATCTAGCAATCTAAGTGAAATGGATGAATATTTACAAAAATATAAAGGCCTAATTTCTCAACTATATAGAGAACTGAGTCAGATTTAAGAATACAAGTCATTCCCCAATTGATAAATGGCCAAAGAATATGAACAGGCAGTTTTCATATGAAGAAATCAAAGCTTTCTATAGTCATGTGAAAAAATTCTCTAAATCACTATTGATTAGAGAAATACAAATTAAAACGACTCTGAGGTACCACCTCACACCTATCAGATTGGCTAAAAAATGACAGAAAAGGAAAATGACAAATGTTGGAGGGGATGTGGAAAAACTGGGACACATGCACTGTTGGTGGAGTTGTAAACTGATACAACCATTCTGGAAAGCAATATGCCCAAAGGGCTGTAAAACTGTGGAATATCATTATTAGGTCTGTATCCCAAAGAGATTTTTTTTAAAAAAGAAAAAACCCTTTATGAACAAAAATATTTACAGCAGCTCTTTTTGTGGTGTCAAAGGATTGGAAATTGAAGGGATGCCTATCATTTGGTGAATGGCTAAAGAAGTTGTATGTGATTGTGATGGAATACTACTGTGCCACAGGAAATGACGGACAGGATACTTTCAGAAAAACCTGGAAAGACTTACACGAACTGATGTAAAGTGAAGTGAGCATTGTATACAGTAACAAGAATATTGTATGATGATCAACTGTGAATGACTTAGCTATTTTCAGCAATACAATGATCTAAGGCAATTCTAAAGGACTTATGATGAAAAATACTGTACACTTACAGAAAAAGAACTGATGGAGTGTGAATGCAGATTGAAGCACACTTTTTAAAACTTTCTTTATCTTTCTTGGTTGTTTCTTTTTTAGTCTGTTTTGTTTTACAACATGACTAATGTGGAAATAGTTTTCCATGATGGCACATATATAACCTATATTAAATTGCATGCCTTCTCAATGAAAGGGAGGGGTGGAACATGGGGAGAGAACTTGGAACTCAAAATTTTAAAAAAAGGAATGTTACTGTTTTTACATGTAATTGGAAAAATATTTAGAAATGTTTAAAAAAGACTTCTCTGTCAGGAGATAGGCACTGTGTTAAGTGCTTTACAAATATTATCTTATTTGATCCTCACAATGACCCAGGGAGGTTAAGTGCTATTATTATCCCCATTTTACAGATTAGGAAGCTGAGGCAAATAGAAGTCAAATGATTTGCCCAGGGTCACAACAGCTAGTACGTATTGGAGGCCAAATTTGAACTCAGATCTAAACTCAGATCTTCCTAGCTCTGTTCACTATACCAAATAGCTGCCTCTAGCAGTCATTAGCAAATAAAAGCATCTGAAGGACATCATCATCTTATGGGGAATTCTTCCTTTTGGACTTTGTGTTGGCAATCCTTCATGTCAGTGGTATCTTTGGCAGATGTATATTTTATATTTCATTTGTAATCAGAGGATCAAAATTTTTTCTGTTATTACATCTTTATTGTAATTTTTAAAAGATTTGACATTTTTATTGGAGGAAGGATCTGACAGGTAGTATTTTGATCTGTTGAATGAAATACATTTGTCACCAACAAACAAGGACAGTTTCATCTTGTATTCCCGATACATTTCAGTTTAATTATTTGAGAGTAAAGTTATGTCCTACAATAAAATACTACTTGTGAAAGCCTAATTCTCTTATTCTACATTTATCAAAGATGCTACAGATGTATGTGTGGAAATATTAATATCATAAACATTTTGTATAGGTGGGGAAATGGGCATATGGGTCAATAGTTATAGCTATTCTCCCACCTAACTTATTTGAATTATAAAATGGTTTGAGACTCCCACACACACCCCTTTGTCATTTTCTCCTCCTGCATCTGGTATGAGAATTGATCACTCAGAAGGCACTACTACAGGTTGGGCACAAATACTCTGTACTATGTGCAGGACACCATGCTAAGCACTGGATTGAAAAGTTAATCTCTATAGTCTATTTCTATGATTATATGACCTAAAATTAAGTTCAGCTAATGAGTGTCCCCTCATTAACTGGGCACTTTCCTCTTAAAAATGTGTGTATATACATATGTGCATATGCATACATGAATACATATACATGCATATAAACATGTGTGCATGCACACGTATATGTACACACAATTATGCTTTGAATTTATTTAATTATACATATACATAATTATGTACATATATTTTTCACAATGAGCATGCTATCCTAAGTATCCAGCTGCCTTGGGGAATAGACTAAAAACTGACAGTTCAAATTTCCTAAAATAAAGGACAAAGACATTCCTCCTCCAATATTCCTTATTCTTTGAAAGAGATCATTACCTCTTCACAGCCCTGAGAACATTTTGCTTAGATTCTTCCTATATATTCAACAAATTCTATTTACTCTCATTGGTATTCATATTTTACTGGCAAAACTCAAGATAAGCTCAGCCTGGGCAGGAACTGTGTCATCTTTGTTATCTAGTGACACCTAGCACAAAGCCTTGGCACTAGTGGACATATTTTTAAAATATTGAATTGAATTGATTTTTGTAGTAAAATAACAAAGCACTCTATCCCACATTGTCTGCTGAATTGTTAACAACTCAATAAACAGCTGTCTGTGGAGACAAGCAATGTATCAGCAAAAAAAAAAATCTAAGACTCACAAAAAAAAAAGCTATTTGCTCCTTTGACATTTTTCAACCTAAGCTTTCACAGCTGCATATCATGTTTATGTGTTACTAAAAATCTGGATCCTTCCCACCAGTAGCCACTGTTCTCAATGCTTGAAAAAACTCTAAGCTGGCAGGCCTGCTTGACTGGTGGGAATGAGACTGGTAGATGTAAGGCTAATATCACTAAAGATTATTGTGAGTCAAGGAGAGATTAGTTAATTCTTTCCTAATACTGCAGTAAACCTATCATTCAAGGGAAGTAGTGTGGTATGGCAAATAATTTCTAACGTATGCTACACTCCCTCCAAAGAAGATGCTAAAATGTTTATTTTGGAAAAAATCTTGATCTAAGAAATGAAATAAGGATAAAATTTTGAATGAAAAAAATAAATATAGCACAGTTCCAGACATATTTGTCATGATCTGGTCATTTTCAGCTGTGTCTGACTCTTTGTGACCCCACTGGGGGTTTTCTTGGCAAAGATACTGAAATGGTTTGCCATTTCCTTCTCCAGCTCATTTTATAGATGAAGAAACTTGAGGCAAACAGGGTTAAGTGACTTGCTCAGGGTTACACAGGGAATAAGTGAATTCAGGAAGAAGAGTCTTCCTGAGTCCAAGCCTAGCATTCTATCCACTGTGCTACCTAGCTGTCCGGACACATAGCAATCATTGAATAAAAGCTTTGTCTATCTATAAAGCATGCACTGAAGGTAGCAAAAATAAAATCCTCACCTAGGAGTGGAAGTGAGGAAAAATGGATACAAATTCCGGCTCTAAAGATTATTAGCTGTGTTACTACAAGCAAGCTACTAACCTCGCTGAACTTCAGATTCTCATCTGTAAAATAAGAGGATTGGACTATATTAAGACTTATTAACCTTTTTTTGAGACAAAGGCCTCTATAAGCAGTCTGGCAAAGCCTATGGACCTCCCTCTTAGAATAACTTTTTTTAATAATCACAAGGAAATAAATTCTATTGAAATACATTAATGAAAAAATGTAAAAAATATCTTGCTCAAGGTTTCCATGGCTAGTATGACTGAAACAGAAGGTGAAACCAACCAAATCGTCCTAACTTTGAGATCAGTTTTTTATCCACTAAAGGCCAGCTGCCTTTTCATTGCTTAATAGGCAAATATCTATAAGGAGGTTTCTTCACTTCATTAATTCTTTGAGAGAGTACATTTCTAGAGTACCTTAGAATATGCGAAGTGCATTACTCAACAAAATCTGGAGAAGGGTAGTAAAAGCATTATTAACCCATTTTTACGGATGAGAAGCTAGGACTAAATTATCTCTAAGGTCCTTTCCAGTTCTAATGTTCTGTATCCTGCTTTTAAAAATTCCATCACAACAGTTACAAAATCCACTTGTGCTTCAGTAATAAACAATAAAAACCAGTACGATTTTTTCTTCTGATCAGTGAGGGAGAAAATATAGTCATCTACAAAGGTGGAAGGTCTGTTAAAACACTGTCAATCTGAGCCCTGCCTATGCAAATACTTCTTCAACAGCACTGGTGACTCAACAGCCCTGATTTTCAAGGATATTCCCTTTTCCCCCACCACTGGTCCAAAACTAGAACATCTGGAGAGGCCTCAGAATGAGAAACAAAGAAACATTAGCCCTCAAAGTAAACGCATAACATCACAGAACTGGAAAAGACCTAGATTATGCATCAGGACGAAAATCGAAATCATCTACCATGATATAATACAGAGTCCTCCTTCCTTTACCTTTGCCAAATTACAATTTTTTTAAAGCATCCTAGCTATTTTTTTCAAGGAGGAAAATTCTCTTTCATTCATTCCTCTCTTTCAACTCATGTACTATTTCCTAATGAATGTATAAATACGCAAAGAGAGCCAAAAAACTGTTGTCATTCACTGAACT
Organism: Phascolarctos cinereus; assembly: GCF_003287225.1. Classification (NCBI taxonomy): domain Eukaryota; kingdom Metazoa; phylum Chordata; class Mammalia; order Diprotodontia; family Phascolarctidae; genus Phascolarctos; species Phascolarctos cinereus. Next base: position 175,980,550 of record NW_027555958.1, read on the forward strand.
CCTCCCATATCATACTAGATACTGTGAAAGACAAAATACATTAGGAAGACTCTGCTGCTTTCATTTAAAAACTAAGATCCAGCCATCTTCTGACCTCTCTGCCATGGATGTAGCTGTTCACCTGACCAATCAACACAAATAGGTTAAGGTCTTAAAAAATGAGAAAAGGGACCACGCAAACCGTGGCTCACTGAAAATTCATGACTGTGAGCTCCCCTCTGAATCCTACAAGTCAAGCACAATTTGGAATAAACAACTACATTTACAGTTATTTTCTTAACTGAAAATAAAGTCTTTTCAAACAATGCTGTCTTTCCTTCTCCACTCACTACCCCAAGCAGTCAATAAGCATTTCTTAAACACCTACTATGTGCCAGGTAGTATGCTGGGTATTGAACAGGACACAAATCAATTTATCTATAGTGCTTGCAATTATGCATGGGGGCCTGTTAACATATATTCTTCTCAATCTCTCCTTCTTCTTCTCATTTTTGATGCTGACAAATGACTAAACACAGGCTGAGAACAGGAGGCAGAAAATTAAGCAGGGAAGGGCTTTCTCCAGCTTTCTTGTCCTGTCCCACTCTAACATCACCAATATAAACACAACACAGTGGGAGACAGAGGCTAAGGTCTGATCAAACTTTAGTGGGGAGGAAAGAGAGCAGGCTGATAACTCCTCAGCTCTTCAACCCCTAGTCTTCATGGCATAATGACAAGGATCACAGCATATAGGCTACTACTTTGGACCTAGACATGAAGTGGTCAAGAGACATGTCTCATGGGATATTAGTATACCAAAGTTTATCCAGTATCTAGGACTTTGTTTCTTCATCTTTCCTTGGGCTAGGTAACCTTAGGAAAGAGAGATCAGTGGCTTCACCTGCTTCACATATTCCAGGGGTTAGCAGTGATCCAGGAAGTAGGGGGTCTCTCTTGCATGAGCAATGCCATAACAATCAAAATGAAACAGCTGGACCAAACCAGGCAGAAGGTCAAGCTTAAAGGGATATATTTGCATATTATAAATGCTAAACCAAAGAAGTGTCATTCACAGTATTTCTTAAAAATAATATTTTATTTCTTCATTTTTAAAAACTTGACCTATGATTTCATTGTTACATGGAACTCTCCTTGCTCCCTCTACCAATGTAGGTCTACATCTGCTCTGCAAGATAAAAGTCTTAGAGAACTGCCTAAGGGGTTCAGTAGCTTGCTCAAGGTTTACATGGGTAGTTTGTGACTGAGACAGAAGGTGAACCCAAGCATGTCTTCTTGACTTTGAGATCAGCTCTCTCCACTAGAGTCCAGCTGCCTTTCATTGCTTAATAGGCAAGTATCTATAAGAAGCATTCTTCTCTTTATCCATTCTTTGAGAGAGCACATTTCTAGAGTATTTTTGAATGTGCACAATGCATTCCTCAACAACTTCTCAAGGAGAGTGGTAACCCTATCTTTATTATTACTAACCATTTTTACAGATGAGGAAACTAAGTCTCAAAGAGGTTAAGCGACTTGCCTAGAATAACAAAACTACACAGCAAAGGCTCAAGCTTAAGCCTTCTGAAACCAAGCTGATTGTTTTTCCTACCACCTCATGCTGGCTCTCCACTTAAAGTTATTTTTTTAAAAGAGATTTTACTTATTTATTTCAGGGATGAGATGTAAATATACAAGCATCATCAGATTCCAAGAAACATTCTCCAAAAGTCTAGGACACTAACTCAAACACTCCTAGCATGTTTCAACAGAGATCTGGCTCCTTTTGTTGCTGAGAAAATATTCTGGCTTGCTGCTCCCATTTTCTTGGTGACTTTTCTTCTCATGGACTAGTTGCCAACATGTCCGTCACTACTCTTTCCTGTAATGCTGCAGTTTAGATCACAAATCAAGCTGATTCATGGCTGTGTATAGAATTCCCATATGACACATTCCATTCCTGACTCTTGGATGAAGTCAGGGGGCAGTCCAGGGGGCACAATTACTAAATGCATCTATTCATATTTCACTTTGCATCAGTTCATATAAGTCTTCCCATGCTTTTCACAATTCTTAATCATTTCTTATAGCAAAGGAACATTCTATTATTTTCCAACCCCACAAATTTGGAAAAACATCTTTTAGCAAAGGAAAATGGATAAAGAAAAGCAACTGAAACAATGACTTGTCCGATAGTATATACAACGGTGTTAAGAGAAGCAAAGTATGTTCCATTCTCTGTTACCAGGACTACTATCGATCATTGCAATTGCTCAGAGTTCATTTTCTTGTTAATATTCTTTTCATTAACAATCCCACAGTCATTGCATATTACTGTTCTCCTGGTTCTGCATCAACATAGCTATTTTTTGCACACTTTACCATCATCCTTAAAACCCAGAAGGCTGGACTAGCTTGAAATATTAAAAGCCTAAAATAAAGAGAGGTCCGAATGGCAGCTTACTCATAGTTAGCATAAATATCTTTTGACGAGACCTTCGGCTTCATGTCTCTTCTTCTTTACTGGGTAGGTTTCATAATTACTAGTGAATTCTTGTTAAGCCTTTGCTGTTTGTTGGAAGGCAAACAAATTTGCAGCCTCAGATGTGTTCTATTCCTACACTAGGGTAGGTTTATAAATCTGATTAAAGAGTAAGCTAAGCAATAAAGATGTCACCTACAGGGCTTTAAGGATATTCAGAAGAGAGATCAGCTTCCTTTCAACCAAGCTGGCTAAACAACCATTTCCTAGCTGCTTCTCCTAACTCACCAACTTTCACTAGGTCATGGCTAGCCAATTAGCCATATTTATGAAGCAATATTGGGGATAATGCCAAATAGTAAATAATTTTTAAAACTTTCTCTATGGAAAGAAATATGATTTTTTTCTTCCACTTTTTTTTTTAAAGCTTATGGATCATCTTTTTCAGAGAGTGGGTGAGAGAGTGAAGGAAATATGTTTTTTTGGAATCTGGTTCTGACCAACTAAGTAGATGAAAGAACCATGGGCCAAATGTAATAAGATGAAATTTAACAGAGAAGGTTTTGAAACTTGGGGCAAAATACCCAACTGTATAAGCAAAGGATGGGAAAACCCAACAAGAAAGCATATCCTGTGAAAAAGACCTGGGTTTTTTACTAAGTAAAACAGATTTAGATTCAAAAGTCTCAGGTTCAAAAATTGGCTCCACAGAGAGTATTCTGGGAAGATGGTGGAGTAGGTCAGAAAATCCCAAACTCTCAAGATTTATCCCCACAAAAGAGATAAAATAGCACCTCAGGGTAAACAAAGCTCTGGCACAAATAAATAAAAATAGGGGCACAACAGAGTCCTCCTGGGACAATCCAGGAAGATCAGAAGAAAAATCTCAGGATAAGGTTTGGTCCCTGTGAAGAGTAAACACCTCCAGGCTAGGGTTCACAATAACACCAAGCAGCAAGCCCTGGGGTTAGATGGGCTCAGCCACAGGAACTTTTAACCCAGGAACAGTGAGGGGAGTGGGGGCTTCTGAGCCAGGTAGATCAAGGGAACCTCTGCCGACAAGGAATGCCAGAACCAGCTGTGCTTTGGAGAGGTGGGGGACAGAAGGAACCAGCACACACCGGGTGAGTGCAGAAGCAGTGGGGCAGGACGCTGCTGGCGGTGGGCACTTACAGGATGCTGGAGTTTTGCCTTTGGTTCCAAGCTAGAGGGGAGAACTGAAGATTTGAGGCCAGAGGCATCATCCCCGAGGCATCGGGACTAAGGGTGATTACAAAAATTAAATGCACAGGCAAAGGAGAAAGAATCCAACCATAGAAAGTTATTACGGGAATAGAGGAGACCAGGGTTCATCTTCAGAGGAGCACACTGAAGTAAAGAAACCCTCTTCTACCCCAAAGAGTAATGTCAAATGGTCACCTGCCCAAAAAGAATTTGTAGAAGAACTTTAAAAAGACTTTTAAAATGAAATGAGAGAGATTGAGGAAAAACAAAAACAAAAACAAAACACAAGAAAAACAAAAAACTTATGAAAAGAAAGTCAGCCAATTAGAAAATAGATCCAGAATCTTAAGGAAGAAAATGATGACCTTTTGAAAATTAGAATTGGGCAAGGGGAACAGCAAAGTTATAAGAAATCAAGAAATAATAAAACAAAATATATAAGAATGAAAAAATAGAAGTGCAACATCATATAAGAAAAACTGATCTGGAGAACAGATTAAGAAAACATAATAATAACTGGACTATCTGAAAGCTATCATCAAAAAAAGAATCTTGATATAAAAATAATTAAAGAAAATTGTTCTGAAGTATTAGAACAAGAGGAGAAAGTAGAAATAGAAAACAATCCATTGATCACCACTTAAAAGAGATCCTATGAGGAAAACTCATAGGAATATTATAGTCAAATTCTGAAACCCCCAGCTCAAGGATAAACAATTAGGAGCAACAAGAAAAAACCAATTTAAATATGACAGTGCCACAACTAGAATCTAGCAAAACCTAGCAGTGGAGACACCAAAGGACCACAGGTCTTGGAACACTACATATGGAAGAGCAAGCAAAAGAACTGGGGTTCTGGTCGAAAATACCATACCTAGAAAAGTTAAGCAAAATCCTAAATGAAAAAAAATTGACATCTGATCAACTGTAAGACTTTCAGGATTTTATTAAAACAAACAAACACACAGACCTTAATAGAAGATTTGGCATACAAGAGCCAAGAGAAATGTAAGGTACATACTAAAGACTGATTACAAATGATTCAGTAAGAACAGACTGTTTACCTTTTATGTATATAAAATGTAAAACGTATGTCTAAGATTGTCATTAGAAATTGGATAGATCATAAGAAAGACTGGGGTAGACCTGAGTATGATAGGACTTTAAAAAGTAAAACCATTTAGGAACAGTTAAAAGAATAATTGTTTTATACAAATAAGGTGCAAGAGGAAGAACTGACACAGAGGAATTAGATTTGGGAGGAGGGCTGGTAGTTCTGGTGACCTACTTTCACTGGGAATGGGTTCAACAGGGAGCAATAGATATATATCTTCTAAATTCAGAAAAAATAAAATGGCAAGGGGATAGGGAGGGGGAGAGAATAAGAGAGGGGTCTCTACAGGGGAGGGTGAGGGAATAGGTTAAAGGGAATTATAGAAAGGTGTTTAGATTTATGGGAATGGGTAGAAAGGGGAGGGATCCTTGGAAGTACTGAGGTAGGGTAAGTAATAGGAGTGCAAGATAGTGGGTAGAAGTAAAGTAGAGGAGTCAGGAGGGATAGGAAATAAGAAGTATGAACAAACATAAAAACAAAGATCAGGAGTAGAATTTGCTAGGGAAAGTATATGTTTATATATATGCGTATATATGCATATATGAATGTATGTGTATATATTAATGTGGGTATGTATATATCTATATCTATATAGAAATATATCTGCACTTAATTGTAGACTTCTTGGGGGGAAGAACAAAGTAAAAAGTGCACAGCAGAGAACAAAAGAAAGCTTACAGGAAAGCAAAGAAAAGATGGATAGCTCTCAACACAATGTATAAGCATTTATCATACAGGCTTTCTCGAAATGAAAATTCATTGCTATATATTTTGAATCCTCTCTTATGTTCTGCTGTGCACAATAAGTTTATGATATGTTCCTCTTTCTTTTCTCTATTCTGCATTTGAGTTCTGGTGTTCAAGTCTAAAAGAAAAAAAAAGAAAAAAAGAAAAAGAAATTGGTTCACTACCTACTAGTCATGTGACCCCGTACAAATTCTTCAATCACTCTGAACCTCTGTTTCAATATCAGTAAGATGGATATAACAATATCTGTATTACCTACCACACACAAAAGTGATTTGTGTGCCTTAAAGCACTATATAGATCACCTATTAAAATGGATCTATTATCTTGTTTCACCAGAGTAGGTACTCACTCTACCAGTATAGATTTCAACCATCCCATGTCTTCTTTTTTTATGTAATAAAACAAGCATTTTCATAACATAGTGTAACAAAAAAGATGATTGCACATGAAGCTGCAAATATATTATGTACAAACTGCAATTCCTTTCAAATATATAATAAAGTTATCATGTTAATTTCTTTTTTCTTCCCCACCCAGGCCTGGAGATGGCCACCATTAGAGGCAAATAGGTAAGTATATGTAAAATTATTCTATACATACTTTTATTTATCAGTTCTTTCTCTGGATGCAGAGAGTATCTTTCTTTATATGTCCTTTATAGTTAATTTGGGTATTGATAATAGTCAAAATGACTTATCCATGTCTTCTGATCTTATGTGATTCTTTTGTTTCATTCTGTAAATCCTTCATAGAAAAATCAACTCAATACACTGAAAGCCTTTCCTTAGTTCTTTTAATCTCAGGGGGGCTAATGTAATATTTGGCCTGTCCATCTGTTGTCACTCAGTATTGGTTACATTATTATTGTTGTTGTTACTTTATTTGACCTGGGCCCCAGCAACATAAGGATGCTGTTGATTTTGAAACTAAATCACCATTATAATATTGAGACAGAATGTAAAACATGTGCAAGAGAAACTGGGGAAGCAGTATGACTCAGTATGGCAACATGGCCATGGTAGTATTGAGGAGTCCAGGGTTCCCAGATATGTATGAATATCTGTGGCTGTATAGAGTATGTCTTATTTAATTTCTGTGTACCCCTAGGAGAGTGAGCTTTGGGAATACGACTAGTCTATCCCTAGGGCTATTCAAGTTGTCACAAATGGAAACCAGGGCAATAAAATCAGTTGGCAAATGAGATGAAATGAAATCAGTTAATTCAAGCCTCAGATGTGTTCCTGACACATCCTAAAACTTGTCTTTCCCCTTCCCATTGGGAGGTACCTACATGAGGCCTCTGGCCTCAGACAGAAAGGTGTTGTAAAGCAGGGATAGCTGCCTTAATAGTTAAGTTCTATGTCACTGGAGATAAAAATGGAGGCTAGATGACCATTTATTGGGGATATTGTAGAGAGAATTCATGCTTCAAGTAGGAACTGGACTAGGTGACCTCTAAGCTGGGATGTACTGATAAATGTTTTAACAGTTGCCTCTCTGCAGAGGAAAAATATGCCCACAATATACTCTGAAGTTCAATCATTCATCATTAACATTTTCTCCATCACTTTTTCAAGTCTATAAACAATCCATAATATTAATCTGATTTGGAGTATCTTCAAATTTCCATAGTGCAAATACTCACACTGAAAATTTAACAATCTGCCTTTATGAACCTGTTGGAATTTCTAAGGTTCTTTCCAATGCTAAGTCCTATGACTCTATCGGCTGGTTGATTGTTTTGCTCTGGCTTGCATCAAAAGCTGGTACAAAAACAAATTGTAGACTGTCTTTTGCCTCTTTTTGTATCCCGGTACTTGGCACAGTACCTAGCCCATAGTAGGAGCTTAATAAATGTTTACTGATTGACTGATTGATTGGTTTGACACCAAGATGACTGGGGCCATTGTGATAATCACTTTAGTCTGTCTCCCATACCCCAAAATTTACCTGCAGGAGTAGGGAGTTGATTGTCTCTGGTCTATTCAACAGCTTTCAACCACCTCCTTATGTGAAGTTAATCAGAATAAACACAGAAACTATCTTCATTCACTCTAGATTCTTTATTTTACATGTGGATGAATATTTACACCTCTAACCCTCAAAATTAGTATATCCTAGAAGCAAATTACAAAGGATCACAATGGGTTTATACAATACAGAGAGAACCTGGAACCAAACCTACTTAGCTATGACAATCCTGCCTTAAGCTTTTAATGACTGTTGCTGATTTTCTGGAAGTAAGCACAATACAGTAAAAGTGTGAACTAACAATAATGAGCATTATCCCTGAACCTCATTCAATTTTGATCCTAATTTCTTGATTAAGTTCTTACAAACCAGCATAGTAATTAAGATGATATCACTAAGGCAGAAGAAGCTCTTAACCTGGGCTCCATGAAGTTCAGTTTAAAAAAAATTTTGATAACTCCATTTCAACATAATAATAGCTAGCATTTACACAGCACTTTTACGAATATCTCATTTTATTCTCCCAGCAACTCTGGAAGGTAGGTGCTATTATTATCAACATTTTAAAGATGAGGATATAATTGGTTTCCTTTGTAATCTGATGCATTTTGTTTTATGCATTTAAAAACTTCACCAGACTTCCAGATGGGTCCATCACACACAAAAAAGGTTAGAAATCTTCGAGACTAAGGTATGGTATTTTTCACAAGGTATTACAAATCACATACCTGTCACTTCAATCAAGAAGTATATTTGCATTCAACTAATTTATGTAAAATGACAATCAACAACTGGGGAAAGAATGCTGTGAGGCTGTTAGTGCTGTACATTAAAAGACATAATAGCCATTATAAAATTGCTCCCTGATCTTTAATAGACCTGCTTGAAGAGACACCATTCATTTTTCTTAGCAGAATGCACTTGGGAGGGAAAAGTCACCACTTCTTCCAAGACACTTGAGGTATTTCTTTTCCCAGAGCCAATATCTTTAATTAAATTGTCATTGTACAAAATGCTGTGACAACCATTTGCTAGCAGCTAGAGGCATTTCTGATGTGACATTAAACTAGTTCTCATGCTTTACTAATGGCTACAAACCACTTATAATACCTTCTCTCTCCAGTCAAAACCCAAATTAACTTCAATTCAGAAAAACAAACAAATGCTAGCTATAAGGGCACTAGACATACCACTTAATTCTAAATTGCTTGTTAAGGTCCCTTTCACCTCTAAATACTATGAAACATAAAAATGTTTGGACCCAGATGATATTTCTGGAATCAGATACTAATTAAATTACTACATATCTGCCCCCAGGTTGTTGATTTAATTCCCTTACTGGCCCCATTTTTGTCTTCATCTGGACTTCAAAAACTATGCTCCTTCTATTGCTGGCTTATCCTGGCTCAACTTCCTTCATTGCCTGGGGCCTCTTCACTTTTTAAAAATTAATTTATTTTGAATTATCAACAATCATTTCCCTAAGCTTTTGAGTTTTAAATCTTTCTCCCCCTCCCTCCCCAAGATGGCACACAATCTGATATAGGCTATACATATACATTCCTATTAAACATATTTTCACATTAGTGATGTTGTAAGTAAGAATTAGAACCAATAGGAGGAACCACCAGAAAGAGGAAACAAAACACAACAGAAGAAAAAAATAGCAAATAATATGCTTCGATCTGCATTCAAACTCCATAGTTCTTTCTTTGGATGTGGATAGCATTTTCCATCATGCGGCCTTTGGAGATGTCTTAGATTCTTGTATTGCTGAGAAGGGTTAAGTCTATCAATATTAGTCATTGCACAACATGGCTGTTATTGTATACAATGTTCTCCTGGTTCTGCTCACTTCACTCAGCATCAGACCATACAAGTCTTTCCAGGTTTTTCGGAAGTCAGCCTGTTCATCATTTCTTATAGCACAATAGTATTCCACTACATTCATATACCACAACTTATTTGGCCATTCCCCACTTGATGGGCATCCTCTCAATTTCCGATTCTTTGCCACCACAAAGAGAGCTGCTATGAATATTTTTGTACATGTGGGTCCTTTTCTCATTTGTATGATGTCTCTGGGATATAGCCCTAGATGTGCTATTGCTGGATCAAAGGGTATGCACATTTTTATAGCCCTTTAGGCATAGTGGGCCTCCTCACTTTGGAAGGGCCATCCACTCTACTCCCTCTGGCCTACTGACCATGAAATATCCATCTGCAAGGACTCCTCCTCCTCAACCCTTCCTCCCATCATTCCTGACTTCCTCTGGAATTCAAACCTATGCCACCTACTCAGGGTACCTTAATTCCCTGCCCCTGCTTTCACCCCCCTTTTGTGTCTTTGTCATTCCCATTAGAATGTAAGCTCCTTGAAGGCAAAGATTGTCTTTCCTTTTTTACCCGTATGTGGATCCCCAGTGCTTAGCACAGTGTCTGGCACAAAGTGCTTTAAAAATGCTTATTTACTTCCTTCTTCAAATGGTTGGTCTGCATTTGTTTTCATATAAAGACTAACATTTAAAAATACATTTTTGCTCCATGTAACTTTATACAACAGAGAGAGATGTATAGTTTTCAATGTCTTCATGACTACAGTTTAAATTTCTAATCTGCATAAATATTTTTGCAGTCTGTGGTTACTACTCTTTAGTTAATGAAACCTACAATAAAAACTTATTTCTCATTGCTACTACAGGAGAACGGTTAGCACCTAGCCTGATACAAGCAACTCTTTGGTGAGGAAACTCTCAATCAATGTGGAGTCGTGGAGAAATCACCTGACAGTTCAGGTGACTCTCCTAGTCATACAGCCTATAATTAACCACTTGGAACTTGAACTCAGGTCTTCCAGGCTTTGAAGCCAGCTTTCTCTATTCACTATGTCAAACTGTCACTCTAAGATTAGAGCATCACAGATTTACAGCTAGAAGGAACATTATGTGTCGCCTAGTTTAACTCCCTCATTTTAGAAATGAGGGAAATTGAGGTAATAACAGCAGAGTCAGGATTCTAACCCATGTCCCTTGACTCCAAATTCAGTGCTCTTTTCCATTATAGGCAATTATCTCTCACTAAACAACTTGCCAAGGTGGGGGAAGTACTGGTATTCAATGACTACTTCTATACATTGTTGTTTAAATGAATGACATATGCTTATAAAAATGGGCGTACAGGAGACTTGAAGCCTTCCCTGACTTATCTAGGACCCAAACTCTAAGAAATAGTTATAGATAATAAGACAATTGGATGGCAGAGTAGTTATGAGTACTGAATCTGGAGTCAAGAAGACCTGGGTTCAAATCAATCTCCCTGTCTCTGTCTCTTCTCCCTCTCCTACAGTTTCCTCATCTCTAAAAAGGAAATAATAATACACCCTACCTCCCCAAGGATTATTGTGAGGATAAAATGAGATAATACATGTAAGGCACTTTACAAACCATAAAACATATATATATATATATTGCTAATTATCATCAGTATCATTATCAGGACCAGCCTCAGACAAAATTATAAAGCAGAAGATGGTCTTTGCTGCTGCTAAAGCCAGTCCTTCTTTTAGGGCAAACAAGTAAAGTAGGTACAGAATAATTTAGTGAATTGCCACAAGATAATGTCACAGAGCTGGGACAAATCTAGAAACAGAATTCAGTTATGACTACCAGTCTCTGGTTCTCCCCACTAGAACAAATGTCTTAGTATAACCCTGCAATATCAGGGCTGAATCATAAGGAAAAGTAGAATTAGATTTTCCAGGGTTAGAGCACAATTTCTTCCCCAAGAAGAAATTTCTTCCCCAGTCCTCTTATAAGAGATTGAGAAAAAATAAATGGAAACTGAAATCCACACACAATCTCTCTGACGCCTTTAATTCTTTCCAAGTGTTTGCATTTTGTTTCAATTTTCAGAATATTCAGCATGGAATGCTGGAGGCTTCCCCCCCCCAGATTATTTCTAAAAATGCCTTCCTGTCTGTGTATCCACAGTTGTATACTTCCCCCCATGAGATTCTAAGTTGTTTCAGTGTTTTAAAATGTCCTTTAGCTGCAGCCTTAAAACCTACCCCAAGTGGAACAGCACTGAAGGTAAATGATGACTACAATATAAGAACAAAGAAACTGCATATCATCCATGCATCCAAGAAAATCAGGTAGCTAAAATGAATAAATTTACCACTATTTGGAACAGCTTTTCTTTAAGTAGCTGATTTCTTAATTTGTTAATGTGCACAAAAACCTTTTAAAATATTGGGCACATCTCAGAAACTTTAAAAAAAACCATTCAATGTACTTTATTGCTCATGGTATAATTAATGAATTGGGAGAGTGGTCTGCAGTTGGTTGGCAACAAGACTGCAACCTGGATAAAACTGATCTGTGCTTTCAGCTGACTCATGGATGAAAGGGCTAGAGAGAGGCTCATGTCTTCTTACAAGTGATAAATTCTTCTTCTTTAGGCCAGGGAAGAAACATGTCCTTGGGCCCATTACTTCTTTTTTCGGGAGACAGGTAAATATGTTTCATCGTAGGTCCTCTGGAAACATAGGTAATTATTGCATTGATTGGTGTTCTTCAGTTCTTCAAAGTTGATTTTCTTCACAAAGTTGTTGTCCTTACATAAATTATTCTCCTAGTTTTTCTCACTCCACTCTTCATCAATTCATACCACTCAGGATTCTCTGATATTCTTTCATAGTTTCTTACAATGCAAAAATATTCCATTATGGTGATATACCACAATTTCTTCAGCCATTCCCCAATTGCCTAAGAGGCAATCTAAGCCACCTCCTTAGATCCTAGTGTTTTGCTTTTCTCTCTTTTCTGTTAATTACCATTTCAGGATCAGGAAGTTTGTTTTGTTTCATATTATTCTCTTCCTGATATTGTCCTCTTTCATAATGCCCCCCAACCCCCTTATCCTTGTTCATGTATTTTTACACCAAACTGTCTTGTGTGTGTGCTGAAGTTTCCTTTGTTCATTTTAAATAAGTAAAGTTAGTCTGATGTCCACTCCCCCATCTGTTCTTCCATGTTTGTATACTCTTCTCACATACCCCAATTATGAGAAATAGCAATATTTACCCACTTCTTCCTCCTTTCTACATTGGTGTGTTTCTTTCACCCTCCCTTCTCTTTTTCCTCTTAAAGCCCTCAAAACAGAATACAGTTACTCCCAGATCCTCTATTATTCTTAAACTCTCTCAATACCCTTTGAAGACATTAAGGCTCCAAAGGACCCTTGTTTATTTTCCTCCTTTAAAGGACTAGTACTACATCATAAAGTCCCGTTCAATTGCTCAAATAAATTTACCTTTCCAGGACTTTCTCAGGACTCTTGAGTTTCTGTTTTAAAGTTCTTTCTCGGCTCTGGTCTTTCCAGCAGAAATTCTTTAAAGTCTTCTATTCTATTACAATCTATTTTTCACCTCTAGGATCACACTTTGTTTTGCAGAACAATTTATTCTTGATTGTAGGTCTGTAACTTTTGCCTTTTAGGATACTGTATTTCAGGATCACTTCTCATTCATAATAGAAACTATCAGGTCACGTATGATCCTGACTGTTTCTGGGCTCCTGAAATCCTTTGTGGATATTTGAAGTATGTTTTTTCCTTTGATACAGGAGCTCTGGATTTTGGTTATAAAATTCCTGGGACTTTTCCTTTTGGGATTTCTTCTACCTATATTTTGTTGCTAGTTCTAATAAATCCAAGCAGTTTTTACAATTTCCTGAGGTATAATGTAAAGGCTTTTTTAAAAAACATGTTTTTTTAGGGAGTCCAGTGATTCTTAAATGATCTCTTCTTGACCCACCTTCTGGGTCAAATTTTTTTTGTTAATATAAAATATCTTATATTTCTTCTATTTGAGGCAGATTTTGATTTGTTCTCATTTTTTTTGCTATTTCATGGAGGCTTTGATTCTGTTAGGTATAATCTAGTTTCCAGAATGTCCATTTTTGGGGTAAAGTTTGCCATTTTGTTTTCTAAGCTACTTATTCTAATTCTTTCCTCAAAAACATTTATTTCACTTTTTATCTCTTCATTTTTTTCTAAAATACACTTTTTCCTTTCAGTTTCTTCTTGTAGTTGTTACAGAATTATATTTGTAACAATTTTAAGTTGGTTGGTGTTTTTAAAATTTTACACATCTTTCCAGTTTTAATTCCTGAATTGAGGATTGACATCATGGCCAGATTCTGACTTCTGAGGCATTTTGGGGTGTGGTGGTCAGCTTTTGGTGGTACTGCCCTTAGCCCCTTGGATTCTTCTGCTGACCTCTACCTCTAGGGGTTAGATGCCCCTGCATCTTTGAAGGTAAGAGCATTGGATCTTCATAGCCCTCTCTGGAATCTCAGAATAGAGTGTTAGGAACCTCAGACTACCTGGTCTCAGCACTATGCCACCATGGTCTTTGCTTTCTATCTTCAGCTTCCCGGACTTTTAAGGTTCCTGCCATGGTGCTTTCTTCCTACCCTGGGATTTATTCAGGGGAATCCTCCATTATTTCCTTCTCTAGAGAAAGAGCCTTGCAAGCTGTATACTTCCTGCTTCTGGTTGCACTGGGAGATGCTAGTGCTGGCTTTGCTGAGGATCCAGGGATCTTTCCTATTGCCTGTGGACTGCTGGTTCACTTTTTGTACAGTTCTAGGGTGGAAGACATCACTTTCATAATTTCGCATTGGATTTCCTGATCATTGTTCAGTCTAATGCAAGCTTCAGGGTTTTGTTGAAGTAGGTTTATGGGTGCTTGATCAGAAGTTTCCCAATGATTCCTGAGTTCTCTCTGCTTGACCTACTTTCCAGGGTCAGTTGTATTTGATAGTAGATATCTTATATTTTCTTTGTTTTTCAATCTTTGGATTTTGTTCTAATGTTGATCGCTATTTCATGGAGTCACTGATTTAGATCTTTTCTACTTTTCAGGGATTCCATTTCTTGGTTAAATTTACTACTTTCTATTCCAAGCTACTTATTTTCCTTCCAAATTTATCCTCTGGATTTTCTATTTCATTAAAAAAACCTTTTGCTTCATTTCTTCTAGGTATTCTTGTAATCCTTATAGAAAATCCATCCTTTTTCTCCTTTGAGTCTCTATGCTTGCATTAATGGAGTTACATCATCCCACTGCTTCAGCTGGACCTGTCCACTCAATATCCTCTAAATATACAGTGCACAATGCACTGTCCCCTTTACTCATATAATTTTCCTTACCTGAAATGCCTTCTCTCCTTCCCCATCTTTCTATTTCCTCTCATTCAAAAAAGACTCAGCTCAGGGCTCATCTTTTGAGGCATGACTTTTCTAATCAACCAGTGCCATAGTAATATCTTCCCTCTGAACCATCATAATTCTTACTACCTAGGCTACTCATTTAGTACTATTCATATCCTGCTTTATCTCATTAATTGCCTTTTCATAAGCATAGGTTTTTTTCTCTCTACAACCAGGATATAAATTTATGAAAGAAGTGACATCTTTCTTTAAACCATATCACTTAACAGTGTCATGCACATGGTAGATTCTCTATTAACTATCTTATTAACAAATTTTACCCAAGACATGAAAATTGATTATCACTGATGTCACAAGCAAAATTTAGGGATTTAAAACTACAATCCAATTATAAATATTTTTAAAGTTACCTCATTTAAAATTTTTTAAAGAAATTTACCCCTCTCATATCCTATTCCAATGCTCCATTCTGGCATAGTGGTGATATGGGTTAATAAAAGCTAAGCCAGACAGCAGAAGGTCTGAAAGGTCCTAAACTAAGTTATAAAGGTTTTACATACGGGCTTGGTGATAGCTTATACCATACATCTTTTGTCCAAAAGGACCAGATTGAAGAGTCTTATCATCAGGTTGGCTACTAGATGATGAGTGTTTACATACAGTGACTCTTGAAGACCATTTATTAAGTTCAGTAGAAGTTGCTTAACCTGCTCCCATCAGAGACTGGTGAAAATTCATTGAAGTGGATCCAAAGGTCTTTCCTCATTTAATATTTTAGGTCTTGTTGGCTTTTTTAAAAAATAAGATTTATATTTGGACCTTAAAAATCACCTAGTTCATGGAGTTCTTAACCTAGGGTCCACAGACTCCTTGGGAGTCCAAGAATAGATTACAAAGGGTCTGTGAAGTTTTTCAAAAAAATATATTTTGACAATTGTATCTTAATAAAATTGGTTTCCTTTGTAATCTTACACACTTATTTTATGGGCTTGAAAACATTATTCTATGAAGAGGTCCATAGGTTTCACCAGACTGCCAATAGGGTCAACATTACCAAAGAGTCAAGAATCTCTGATGTAGGTCAATTCCCTCATAAAGTAACATAGAAAGAGGACTAGAGATCGAGTCTGAGGATCTATATTTATTTGAATCCTGGCTCTGCTACTTGCTGCCTGTGTGACCATGGACAAGTTATTCATTTCTCTGGAGGTCTGCCTTCCCCTACTATGTCCTCCTCAGATTTATCTCACATGGAAGTGACCTTTCTTGCCAAGATAATGTACACTCATAATAGATCCCATTCTATCCCATCTTCTCCAGCAGAATACCCCCCTATCATACCTACTTTCTCACTACTCTTCAATTTCTCACAGTCTACTGACTGTTTCTTTCTTGATTACAAATATACTCACCTTTCTGTTATCTTCAGAAAACCTCGACTTGATCCAACCATCCTCATTATCATTCTATATTTCTCCTCCCTTTCAAGACTAAACTTGAAAAGGCCTTCTATAATCAGTGCCTCTACTTCTTAAGTCCTTAAGCCTTCAGGCTGGCTTCTAACCTCATCATTCAACTGAAACAGCTCTTTCCAAAATTACCAGTGACCAAGAGTCTTAATTGCCAAATGTAATGGCCTTTTCTTGATCCTCATCCTTCTTGATCTCTCTCGGCCTTTAACACTGATGATTACACCCCCTTCTCTCCAGGTTTTTGTGACATTGTTGTCTCCTAGTTCTCCCCCTACCTGTCTGCTCCTTCACAGTTCCCCTTAATGGATCTTCATCTAAGTCAAACCTGCTAACTGTGAGTATTCCCCAGTGGATTCAATTATCATGTCTATGTAGATAATTCTCAGATCTGTTCATCTAGCACTAAACTCTCTCTTGACCCCTAGTCTTATATCTCCAACTGCCTCCTGAAGATCTTGAACTGGATGTCCTGAAGGCATTTAAAATTTTTAACATATCCAAAACTGAACTCATTATCTTTTCCCCAAAACCTTTTCCTCTCACTAATTTCCTTATTATTGTTAAAGGCACCACCATCCTTTCAGTCATGCAGGCTCAAAACCTAGATATCATCCTCAATTCCTCACTCTCTCTCAGCATCAAGTCCAATCTGTTGATAATGCTGCCAATTCTACTTTCATGACATCTGTAATTTATGCCACCTTCTATCTTCTGATATGCTACCACCCTAGCACAGGTTGTCATTGCCTCATGTATGCACTGCTGGAATAGCCCTCTGGTCAGTCTCCCTGCCTCAAGTCTCTCCCCTCTCCAATTTATCTTCATTCAGCTATCAAAGTGACCTTCCTAAAGCATAGATCTGACCATGTCACATATACACCACCTCCTCCCTTCATAAATTCCACTGGTCCTTATTACCTCAGGCATTGGATTTTACATCTTTTATAACCTTACTCCCTTTCCTGCCTTTCTAGTCTTATATCTGATTCCTTCCCACATGCTCTATGACATAATGCCACTGGCTTCCTTACCCTCCCTAACACAAAACATTCCATCTCTCCACTCTGTCCATTTTCTGGCTGCCCCCTATGCCTGGAATTTTCTCCCCCACCCCATCTCTGTTTGATCTATATAGCTAGATACAGATATAGGTATCATAATATAAAAGATAGTCCACAGGCACCTTAGATTAGTGATGCAGAAATGAGAATCATTCACAGGGGAAAGAATACAGACAAGAATGTTGTTTTTATGGTAGGGACTATCTTTTTTGTGTGTTTATCTCCCCCTTAGCAGGGGAGTAAAAAAATATTTGTAGACCAAGCCCAGACTCAGGGCTGGGTAGGTAATCAAGTTCAATTAGAAGGAAATTAAGGCATAAGTTGTTGGAGGCACAGTAATTGCCACAGACCATAAACTAAATATATTTTCCCCTCTAAGATGCATCAGTGAATGGTTATGATTAAGGTCTGAAAATCCTTCCATTTGCTGATGCAAAAGAGGGGAAAATATATTCATTTTATGGTCATGCCAATTACTGGGACCTCCAACTAAACCCATTCCCATCACAGATCTGAGAAAATTCATTGAAGTGGGTCCAAAGTGCTTCATCTTTTTCTGCTGTCCAAAGGTCAACTCCCTGCTACTTCATTAGCCAAGAGTTAGAGAAAGAAGTCTAAAGTACTTCTATGGAATGTGCTTAATGTGAGAAGTACCAACAGCTCAGAGCTCCTAAGAAATACAGCCATTAATTAGTCTTGGCTTACGCTCACGATTTTCTCAAGTAATTCTTCTCTCAACATATAGCTTTAATAATTGTTGAGATAAGGTATTTATGTGCTCTATGTTAGGTTTGAAAATTGTACTTCACCATGATTTCCTTTTCTGTGTACTCTTTCTGTAACAACTATGATTAGCTGATTTTAAAAATAAATGCCTACATGTCAAGGAGGGAGAATTTTCTGATAAGAAAAAGTAATGCTTTATTGTTTTCCAAGTACTATTAAGAAAATATTCTTTCCTATATGGGATGGTTCTTTCGGAAGGGAAAAAGTGAAGGGACAATGGGAAATCTGGGTGATATAAAAATGAAAGCTCTCCCCTTCAATTTCATTTTTAAAAGTAATATTAAGAATTGTCCCTTACTGAGTTCCCTTGCATGCTGTGCCCTCAGCAGCTGTCTGCTTCTCCATCCCCTAGTACTGGTTCTGACCTTCAGATAAAAGCTACTCTTACCATATATTTTCATAATAAAAGCCATCTGTTGGAATAACTTCATATTAAGCTATAATAATTCATTTTAAGATGAGTAACATAGCTAAGAATTATTTTTATGACAGGAAATGAACTATAAAACTTTTTTGTGTGATAAATAGAAATGTGGACTCATTATATTTCTCAAATAGAAATGAACTGAGCCTTACCTTTCAGCAATTTTGACAATGGTGTGTTTATGAGAGATATGAGACAAACATCAGAATGTAATTGATGATAAAAATAGCTATTTAAAAAACTGTACTGTATTTTACAGAAGATAAGGTTGGGAAATGTTGACAATCTGTTTTGGTGTTCTATCTCTAAATCTTGTTTGTATCACAAATGGCAGCATGTCTGCCACCTGCCAATATAAATATACTTTGGAGGGGAGGATCCCAAGGAAGAAAACACATATGAGCAACAAGAAAATGACATTTTCTGATAGTACAGGAAGGTGCAAAGACAGCTGAACATTGCCTCTATTTCCTTGCTATAACAATTCAATCCACAACTACATTCAGGGGATAAGTACACAATCACAATGAAATTGTATCTGTATTACTGTCTGTCACTCTACAAATGGATGATAGCCAAAGCAGGTAGAGACAGAGATCAATAGGCTGCAGAGGTCAAGCCTAGATGGAATTCAGCTTAGTGTTTTAACAAATCAAACCAAGGGAGAAAGAAAGACCAGCTACCATTTGTAAAGCCCTTCACAATTCACAAAGTACTTTCTTCACAGCAACCTGTGAGGTGTGTAGTGCGAGCATTCCCATCTCCATTTTCCAAATGGGAAAAATGAGACTCAGAGAAGTAAAGAGATTCGCCCACTGTCGCAAGGCTTCTAAGTGGCACAGCCAAAGCTGAAATCCAGGGATTCTAGTTCCAAGTTAAGTGTTCTTTTCACCACCCTTCCCTAGAGAAAATTCAAAGAATTTAATTCAAATAAATTCAATTGAGCATGTATTAAGCACCTACCATGTTCAAGGCACTGAGGAGAACTTGATAAACTAATGCAACATTCTAAGACCACAGAGCAATGACATTATTTGAGAGGCTGGGAGGAAGATCATGGAAACAGCCTCACATAAAATGCCTTAATAGCCATACTTCATGAGAGATCAGGATGAGAAAAGATCAAGAATCAGAGAATAAAAGCTTTTGAGTTGAAAGTGTCCTTAGAGATCACTTAGTCCAGTCCCCTCATTTTACAGATGAGGAAACTGAAGCCCAGAAAGAATGGGTGACTTGCCCAAGCACATACATGGAGGGGACAGATTAGGCTGTGAATCCAGTATTGAGACTCCTATTTAACATGTTGCCTCCTACTGATGACGGAATGGAAAGAAGCCAGGTTGTTTTCTTTGCTCTTTTGTGTGCATAAGTGGTTTTGTTGAGCATTTCCAGGCTGTGGTTTCACAGTGATTTAATTTTTCAGTTAAATAAAAGGGTGTGAAGCATTCCATTCTGTTTAGAGCCAGAAGTCTTGGGTTCTGTTCCCAATTCTGCTGTCTCATGAATGGGTAAAGGTCCACACTGTTTCACCAATGTACCAAATGTTAAAAGAATTATCTTTCCACATAGATTAAATGCCTTCAGGACAAAAACCTACACAACTAGGTTATTATGTACCTTCTGAACACCTACTTGATACTTTATCAATAATTCAATTAAATAAGCAGCAAACTAGGCCATCTTTTGCCTCATTTCTTACCTACCTTAAATCACTGAATGGATATTGCCTCAGACAAACTGAGACCTGGGAAAGACCTGAGCTTAAAAAGTCCAAGGTCTCCCACTGCTTTTGGGGTTACCTCCCGTTGTCCTGGCCTATGTCTTGCCTCTGGAGAAGAGAGCGAGGCTGATGACTTTGCACAGCTCTACCTCACTTAAAGCCAATTCACTTGCAAGTCAAGACATCACCCTTCTGATATCATTGGTCCTCTTCAAGAAGGAAGAACAAACAAGAACACTTAAACAAGGACCAAAATCCACCTTTAGGGCAGCTAGGTGGTGAAGTGGATAGAGTGCCTGCTTAGAGTCAGGAAGACTCATCTTCTTGAGTTCAAATCTAGCCTGGCACTTACTAGCTGTGTTACCCTGGTCAAGTAACTTAACCCTGTTTATCTCAGTCTCCTTATCTGTAAATGGAGCTGGAGAAGACTATGGCAAACTACTCCAAAATCTTTGCCAAGAAAACACCAAATGGGGTCACAAGAGTCGGACATGACTGAAACGACTGAACCACAACTTTATCTATCTTTAAATGCCTCTTTCATCCTCTGTAATGAGGGGAAGTACTTCAACTGGGATGTGCTGGGTCCACAGCAGGCATTCAATCAGTACTTACTGGAGTTGGCAACAAGGAAGTATGATGAAGGAGAGTTATCCTATGAACCAAATGCTAAAGTTTTTTTGTTTGGTGAGTTAGGAAATAGGTTAGGGATCTGGTACGTTATCAGCCATATCATGTCTTAGGTATCTTCAAGGTTTTTACTCTTTTCACCGCTTTCCTCTTCTTTTTTTTACCAGTATTCATTCTGATTTAACAAGGTGGCAAGGTGGAACAATGGACAGAACCCTGGGAGGGAATCAGGAAGAGTAAGACACTACTGAAAAAGAATTGGAAATAAACTTTGGATAAGGAAATGCAGTATAAAAAAAATCTGTAGCAATAATAAATAGAGCTAGTGACCAGAATTTTCCATTAGAAATCAGAATATTAAGAGATAGAAGAGACCTAATAGATAATCTTGAATGACATCTCATTTTTTAATTGAAGAAGAAACTGTGGACAAGTGATAAAGTGGCTGGTCAAAGGAAACACAGTTTAGTTACTGGCAGAGCTGTGAATAAAACCCTGTTTTCCTGACTCCTAATTCAATTCAATTCTTACCACATCATACTGCCCCTTAGGAGAATCATTTTCAGGGATGAGGCTTATTCTTTGCAGCTTCAAAGGGCAAACTAGGATCACAGAATTTATGCTGGAAAGAATCATTATGCAGTCCAGTGTCTTTCTTGCAGGGGAGAGAGACAACAAAGCTAGGGTCAGAGACCTACTGTGCTGTTTTGTTGTTCTTCAGTCTTTTCAGTCATGTCTGACTCTCTGTGACCCCATTTGAGGTTTTCTTGGCAAAGATATTGGAGTGGTTTACCATTTCCTTCTGCTACTCATTTTACAGATGACAAAACTGAGGCAAATAGGGAAGTGACTTGCCCAGTGTCACACAGGTAGTAAGTGTATGAGGCCAGATTTGAACTCAGGAAGATGAGACTTTCTGATTCCAGGCCCAATGTTCTATCCACTATGCCACCTAGCTTCCCCAGGTTGAAATATACCTAGGGAAAAGTACCAACTCCAATCAAATCATCAATTTTTGAACAATAGCTATTCCTGAATCTTTGCACAGTATAGTGTACTGATATTTTCTTCAAGGAGATGCCAAATGATCACTGGCCAGAATGTAGAAGAGGAGACTCATTCTTGAGGTAAAGGTTGGACAGAATGACCTCTGAGGTCATTCAACTTTATGATTCTATGTAATTGCTTTTGTCTCTAAGTGAAATTTTGGGAAAGACTGTTTGATGTAACGTTTGATACAGATGCCCAACATGACTTTATGTGCACATGGGTATTTACATTCTGTGTTACAGAAACTACAAGGCTATCTCTGGAAATGATCTCTTAATTGCCAAAGTAATTTAAGTACCTTTTCTCAGTCCTCATCCTTCATGATATCTCAACAGCATTTGACACTATTCATCACCTCCTGGACACTCTCTCTTCTCTGGGTTTTCATGACATTGATCTCTCTTGATTCTCCTTCCTATCTGTCCACCATGACTATTACTTGAGAGTCCCCTCCAAAGGCCCTGTCTTGGACCTTCTTTTCTGTTTTAATAGTCTTTCTCTTGAGGCAGCTAGGTGGTGCAGCGTAGGCCTTGGAGTTAGGAAGACTCATCTTCATGAGTTCAAATCACTTACAAGTATTGTGACCCTGAGCAAGTCACTTAACCCTGTTTGCCTCAGTTTCCTCATATGCAAAACGAGCTGGACAAGGAAATGGCAAACTACTGTAGTATCTTTGCCAAGAAAATCCTAAATGGGGTCACAAAGATTTGAACATGACTGAAATAACTGAATTACAACAGTCTTTCTCTTGGTGATCTCATCAGTCCCTATGGGTTCAACAAATACTTCTACGTAGGCATCATGGTATAGCATAGGAAGAGAGCCAGTTTTGAAACCAGGAAGACCTAGGTTGAAGTCTCATCTCTGACACATACTAGCTGTATGATTCTGGGTGAATCACTTAACCTACTAACTCTCTGTTACTCAAAATGGCAGAAAAGTGCCAATTTGCATTGATAGAAGGAATTTCTTTATCCAGGAGTTCCCGAATGTTTATGAAATTACAGGTTCGGGTAAATACTTTGTATTTACTCTGTTACTCTATTTAGGCAACTTCCAGATCTATAGATCCAGCCTTAGCCTTTCCTATGCTCCAATCCTACATCATCAGCTTCAGTCCTGTCCTTCCAGTCACGAAGGTGACTACTATGTGCCAGGCATTGTGCTAAGCACTTTACAAATATCACTTTACTTCCTTCTCACAACAATCCTAGCAGGTAGATGCTATTACAATCTCAACCTTTTATGCTGAGAAAACATAAGCTCCTTGAGGACAGAGACCATTTCTTTTTTGGTTCCGTATCTCCCTGGCAAAATGCCTGGTACACAGTAGGTATTTAAAATAAATGCTTGATAAATGAATGAAAGAGTTAAATTTACCCCTATTCTGTTAAAAGAGAATGTTTAAAATTTGAGCTAGAGCTATCAAGGGCACCATTAGGGAACCTATGTCTTTCTTGAAAAACTCTTTCATGCCTGGGGTTCCGTGTGGTGTGTGTGTGTGTGTGTGTGTGTGTGTGTGTGTGTGTGTGCGTGTGTGTGTGTGTGTGTGTGTGTGTGTGTGTGTGTTTTAAAAAAACACTATTTCTTCTAGAATGCAATATGAGAAAACTATTTTTGGTGTGCTTTTGTTTCTTTAAAACACAGGGCTAATCAGTAATCAGCCACTAAGCTTCCTAAAATGAATGTCTCTTAAATAGTGTCTGATTAAGAAAAGCCACAGAAATAATTACTTTTAACTCGGTATACGATATACTACAGGTGTTTTGTTGTTACTTGTTCCTCCAAAGAGATGCTTTTGGATTACTGACAGGGAGTTATAGGTTCCCAAAGGCCAACAGGCAGACATGGTTCTGGCTTGGAATTCTAAAGAATACTTCAAAGGGATTTATTTCTAAAGAATGTTGAAGTAAGCTTAAGAAGTTCAAAGAAAGATACTGACCAGTCCAATGCTCTATCTGCAAAGAAGGGATTTCTCTTTGCCATGCAAATGTGGACCAGAGCCTTATAGGATTCAAGTTACATAGACTATGACAGAAAAAATGTGGACCAGAGCCTTATAGGATTCAAGTTACATAGACTATGACAGAAAGGAATTTCTGCTAGGGGAAAAAAAGTGCTTGGAGTTTTTTCTTTTTCTTTTTCTTTTTTTTTAAAATAAGCTCTGATCCTTAAAGACAAAACAATGGAAATTGAGGGGGGACTCTAATTTTCATGAAAATAATTGCACAGGCATATATTCCTGAGCTGGGGTTAAGGCACGTAGCTAAGACTGAATATTTAAAACAGAATTAAATACTGATAAAGGCATTAATATAATAAGGAAGGAGGAAAGAAGGAAAGAGAATTTATTAAGTGTCTACTGGGTGTCAGGTATTGTGTTAAGAACTTTACAAATATTCTCTCTCAATTGATTCTCACTATAACCTTGTGAAGTAGGTACTATCATTATCCCCATTCTACAGTTGAGGAAATTGAGGCAAACGGAGACTGTGATTTATACAGGGTTACACAGCTGATCAGTGTCTAATGCTAGATTTGAACTCCTGTCTTCCTGACTCCAAGTCTACCAGCTCTATTCACTGGTAAGACTCTATTCTATCTAGAGTGTTCTCTTGTCAAGTTTTATTTTTTTTTTAAGACTAGACCTATAAGTTCATCAATGTAGCACTGGTACCATCTCAACAACTTACGGTCCTAAGACACTGACAGGCTAAGAGACCTGCGCAGAGTCACATGGCTTATCCATGTGACAGGCAGGACCTGAACACAAGCCAGCTAGCTCTTTATCTTACCCACGTAAAATGTATGCCTAAGGAATTTCCTTAGATCCTTAAAATAAATTCAAAATCCCACTGTAATTTTTTACTTAAGATCTTTGCCTTCTCTGCTGAGGAGTGGGACTATGATAAATTGTGATATAATTTACCCCTGACTTTACTGAAAGCATTCTAAACACATACATCAGTTATTTCTCACACAAACCATTGCCTTGAACCAAATCAACCATGTATGCAACCACACACAAGCCCATGGCCTTAAAGAAGGGAAATTGACACTAATGAATCAGCCTATTGCAAGAATTTTAGTAAAAACCTTAATTATTCCCTACAGCAATGTTACCACATCTCTCCTCTTTTGGATGGGCTATCAAAATGCCACCATACAGTTAAACATAGGAAATATACCTAATAAAACTACAGCCAGGTAGATTCTTCTGAACCCACAGTCCTAACTTAATAAAGAAAGTTATCTAACCACACAATGCACTGTCAAAAGTTCTATTACCCAAAACAGAAATAATACCTTAGGCACAGAGATGCATTCAAGAACAAGGATTCCTTCCCTGCTATACCTTAATGTCATTCCCACCTTCCCTTCCCCATTTAGTCTCCTAGTATTGTGGATGCTCTCTTGTGGCTTATGGTGGAAGCCAAAAATGCCAGGAGCCTAGGAAAGAGCTCCCCATTCATCCCAAGGTCTAATATCTGAAATGTAGTCCTTTTCTCAGCCCATCCTAGATACCACCCACCTGTGGTAAGCGCCACTACGGTGAGCCACAACCACTACTACCAACAACAAAAAAAGAAGCTGCCAATTACATAACATTTTAAGGTTTCTGCAAAGTATTTTATAGACATTATCTTCTGTACTATGCAACCACCGAGATTCCTTCCAAATCTAAATTTGTGATCTCATTCATCTTCAAACAATCCCAGGAGATAGGAACCTCTACTAGAGTATTTTTATCCTCCTTATACAGCTGATGATGAAATTGAGGCTCTGAGTGAACAAGTTAATGATGTGCTGCATATGGTCACCGAGCTAATTAAGTTTCTGAGCTAGGATTCAAATCCAGATCTTCTTCAGTCTAACTCTAGTGCTCTTTCCAAGTCGGCCAGCTCACTTTAGAGAGGTCTTTATGTGAGGCAACAAAAACCACTGCTACTCGTTTCCCAGCCTCCACTGACTTTAACCTAGTGCCACAGACACTTAAACTTCCCCAGCCCCCCCCCCGCCATGCCTGCACGTCCATGCCAACTCTGTTCAAAGGAATTAATAAAATTGAAATTAAGAAAACTATTGCACCAATAAATAAAACTAAGAGCTGGTTTTATGAAAAAACCAACAAAATAGATAAACCTTTGGTTAATTTAATTAAAAAAAAAGAAAGAAGAAAACCAAATTACTAATATCAAGAATGAAAAGAGTGAGGCTACCACCAAGGAAGAGGAAATTAAGACAATAATTAGGAACTATTTTGCCCAACTGTATGCCAACAAATTTGACAATCTTAGTGAAATGGATAGGTATGCACAAAAATATAAATTGCCCAGATTAACAGAAGAGGAAGTAAAATGCTTAAATAACCCCATCTCAGAAAAAGAAATTGAACAAGCCATTGATGAACTCCCTAGGGAAAAATCTTCAGGGCCAGATGGATTTACATGTGAATTCTACCAAACATTTAAAGAACAATTAATTCTAATACTATATAGACTATTTGGGAAAACAGGTGAAGAAGGAGTCTTACCAAATACAAATATGGTGCTGATACCTAAAACAGGAAGAGTCAAAACAGAGAAAGAAGATTATAGACCAATTTCTCTAATGAATATAGATGCAAAAAATTTTAAACGAAATATTACCAAATACATTACAGCAACTTATCACAAGAATAACACACTATGACCAGGTAGGATTTATACCAGGAATGCAGGGCTGGTTCAATATTAGGAAAACTATCAGCATAATTGACCAACTCTATTCAAAGGAGTATTGTTCTCAGAGGATCTGATAACTGATTTATCATTGTCAAGTCACTGCTCATATTACCTGAACTATGGATTCTTTAGTTCAGGGGTCTGCTTCTTCCTGCTATTCAGCAGCACTCACAAGCCAGAGAGTACTGGGGGCATGGTACCTCTTTAATATTGGTCTAAAAAAATCTTACTTCTAAAGATAAATTTCCTAAGGAAACAAAAAGTGAAAATGCATTTCTAACTCCAACATGTGATTTTACGGTTGTTAGCCAGAGGCTTTGATTAATGCAGGTAATTGAGAGTTGACTACAACTGTAATGCTGGCCTACGTATTTCAACGATAGCTATAGTTCAGCTGCATAAGCAAAATCTGTTATGAAGGTTAGCATTTTGGGACACGACCTCCCACACAGACTTTTCTCTTAACTCAGCACACAACTTTTCTAACTTCACTTAAGAAAGAAAGCAGAGTTCTGCACCAGTGGACCTCGATTTATTCATTCGCTGTCTCCCCTCTATACAGAGCTAAATATCATATTATTGCTATCATCATATCTAGACCCAATTATTATTATCCAGTGGTTTTTCATCCAGAGCCACAATGATTCTGGTTTCAGAAGCTACAGATGAGATGGTTCTGGAGCAGAAATATAAATTCATTTATTAGAATTTATTTATTAAAGACCACTGTTGTGTGGGTAGATAGGTGAAATCCTTCATGGGCCACATAAAGTAAAAAGTCACTTAATTTAGGAATCTGGGAATTGAGTTGTGAGGGTCAATATACAAAGTTTCCATTGTTCCACTTTTAAAATGAATAGTAGATTGAACAAATTATGGTATGTGAATGTAATGGACTATTTTTGAACCATAAGAAATGACAAAAGACAGACATTTGGAGAAACATGGGAAAATGTACATGAACTGATATGGATCAAAGCAAGCAAAACCAGAAACACAATTTATATCATGACTATAACACTAAATAAAAATGATACTGAAAGACTTAAGAACTTTGATTAAAGCAAAAGCCTACTATGACTTTGTAGGATTAAAGATGAAGCATACTAACCACTTCCTGATGGAAAGGCAATGGATGAAAGATGAAGAATAAGACACACATTTTCTGACATGGTCATTGTGTGGATTTGTTTTGCATGACTGTGCTTATTTTTCATAATGGAGAATGTTTTTTTTCTTTTTAAATTCAAGAGAAATTTTTCTTAGGGGGTCAAGGAGGGTCATGAATGATAATGATGTCAAAAAAAGAATAGAAAGAAAAGAAGGTCATTGAAGAATTTAAAGAAACACAGAAGATAACAAGAGGAGATTGAGAGGGAGATAGAGATAAGGAGGACAGCTTTAAAATTAACATGTTGAATTTATCATGTGCTTTTTTAAAAGGATGAGTTGCTTCTAGTTGAGATTCATAGTTTCCTGTACAATCCTCTTCAGAAGGAAATGTTCGTATTTGATGTTTGTCAAGTACAAAATAACAAAAAAATTTAAAACATCAAGATATAAAATTGAATAAATACACTAAATTTCTAAAACACACACACACGCGCACACGCGCACGTGCACACACACACACACACACAGAGTGAAGGATGAATCACAAAGGAAATGGTTATCTGCTAACCTGGCCCCTACAACAAGAGAACCTAGACACAAAAAGGCATCTGCAAGGAAGGGCAACAAGTTATCTGAAGGGTAACAGGGAAAAGCTAACACTACTAGTAAAGATAGGAACAATCTTACAAAAAATGGAGATGTCAAAACAGAACAGGAAAAGAATGCTTAAAGTGATGATGCTGATGCTAAGTGAATAATGTGAATTATTTTTATAATTGTATACTTCTGCTAGCAATAGTTTATCAGGTTTAACAATAAAGCAGAATTTTGTGTTATTTTTTTAAAGCAATATTATCAGTACACAGACCAATTTGCTGAATGAGGGGGAGAAAGAAGCCCAAAAAGACACACACACACACACACACACACACACAGATAAAGAAAAGAAAGCCACATGCAAGTATTTGTATGAATTTAATATACAGAGATGACCATAAATGGAGACAGAGATACACAGATAAGGATGGTTTAGCCATATGGTGGGGGAAAGAAAAGCAGTGATACACAGAAAAGTTTTTTACTATTGATAAATGAGCATTTACTCACCATCTACTATTGGAGATAGAAAGAAAAATAGTGTCACATTTCCAAATTTCAGTCTTTCAGAATACATTCACTTTATACTTTACAACCCCAGACATAAATGGGAGTTTCATCTAGGCATAGTGGTCAATGATTTTAATCCCAGGTACTGGAGAGGCTGAGGCTGGTGGATCTCTTGAGCTTAAGAATTCTGAGCTACAATGGGGTATGGCAAATAGGTTTAAGCTTAACATTAATATGGTAAGGCTGGCGGGCCAGCAGAGAAGGGACACCAGGATGCCTAAGGAGCAGCAAACCAGCCTAGGTCAGAAATATCACCTCTTGAGACTACACAGAGACTGGATGAAATTAAGCTGAAACTATATCTAGTATATAGGTTGGAGCTTCCTTATCTCCATGCCAGGCAAACAAAGAACACAGTGGATTTACCCAAGAGCTGAATGGAACACCAGGAGAGTTAGCCAAGCAGCACCTTCACTACTAGAATTAGGTTAAATTTAGAGAGCAAGAATGCATTAGTCCTCTGGATCAACAGTCCAGTATATTTTTTTACACACATACATACACAATTTTCTGTTGACATTTTTTCTTTCAATTTTTAACTTTTTTAAAAAAAGATTTTAGTTCTAAATTCTATCCCTTCCTCCTTTCCCCACTTCATCCCTGAGATGGTGATTAGATATAGGTTATATCATATAATTATGTAATGTTCATTATGTAATTGATGAGCATCCCTTTAATTTCCAACTCTTAGCCACCACAAAAAAATGCAATGTAATATGTGTAATTATGTAAGACATTTCCATATTAGTCATTTTGTACAAGAAGATTTGAATAAAAGAAAAAAAAAGAAAGTAAAAAATAGCATGCCTCAGTCTGTATTCAGTCAGTATCAGTTCTTTCTCTGGAGATGGATAATATGTTTCATCATTAATCCTTAGGGATTAACTTGGATCATTGTAGTGTTGAGAATAGTTAAGTCATTCACAATTCTTCATCAATATTGCTGTTACTGTGTACAACATTCTCCTGGTTCTGTTCACTTCACTATGCATCTGTCCGTGTAAGTCTTTCCAGGATTTTCTTTTTCCTTTTTCTTTCTTTCTTTTTTGGCTAGGCAATGGGGTTAAGTGACTTGCCCAGGGTCACACAGCTAGTTAAGTGTCAAGTGTCTGAGGCCATATTTGAAATCAAGTCCTCCTGACTCCAGGGCCGGTGCTCTATCCACTGCACCACCTAGCTGCCCTATGAGGATTTTCTGAAGTCATTCTGCTTGCTATTTCTTATAGCACAATAATATTCCATCACAATCATATACCACAGCTTGTTCAGCCATTCCCTAAATGATGAGCAACCCTTTGATTTCCAAATCTTAGCCACCACAAAAAGAGCTGCTATAAATATTAAAAAACAAACAAATAAATAAATAAATGTAAAATATAAATAGGCCCTTTCCCCTTTTTTGGGATGTCTTTGGGATATACACCCAGCAGTGCTGTTGCTAGATCAAAGGGTATACACAGTTATATAGTCCTTTGGGCATAGTATCATGGTTGGATCAGTTCACAACTTCATCAATAATGCATTAGTGTCCCAGTTTTCCCATATCCCCTCCAACATCCAACATTTTCCTTTTTTGTCATATAAGATAATCTGATAGGCGTGAGGTCGTACCTCAGAATTCTTTTAATTTGCATTTCTCTAATCATTTTGGTTGCATTGGTTTTGTTTCTGCAAAAAATTTTAAATTTTATATAATCAAAATTATGTATTTTATATTTTTAATGCTCTCTATCTTCTTTGAGCCTAAATTCTTCCCTTATCCATAAATCTGACAGATAAACTATTCCATGCTCTCTTAATTTGCTTATGGTATCCCCCTTTATATATAAATCATGTATCCATTTTGATTTTATCTTGGTATATGGTGTGAGATATTAGTCTATACCTAGTTTCTGCCATACTGTTTTCCAGTTTTCCCAGCAGTTTTTGTCAAATAATGAGCTTTTGTCCCAAAAGCTTAGATCTTTAGGTTTCTCATACACTAGATTACTATGGTCATTTACTATAATATAATTTGTATGTAATGTACTCCACTAATCCACTACTCTATTTCTTAGCCAGTACCAGATTGTTTTGATAATTACTGCTTTATAATACAGTTTGAGATCTGGTACATGTAGACTTTCTTTCACATTTTTTTCATTGATTCCCTTGATATCCTTGAGCTTTTGTTCTTCCAGATGAATTTTATTTTTTTCTACCTTTATAAAATAATTTTTCATAGTTTGATTGGTATGGCACTGAATAAATAGATTAGTTTAGCTGTAATTATCATTTTTATTATATTGGCTCAGCCTACCCATGAGCAATTAATATTTTTCCAATTGTTTAGATCTGACTTTTTGTGGGGAAAGTGTTTTATAATTGTGTTCGTATAGTTCCTGCGTTTGTCTTGGCAAGTAGACTCCCAAGTATTTTATATTGTTTTCAGTTATTTTAAATGAAATTTCTCTTTGTATCTCTTGCTGCTGGACTTTGTGGGTAATATACAGAAATGCCGATGATTTATGTGGCTTTATTTTGTATCCTGCAACTCTGCTAAAATTGTTAATAATTTCAAGTAGGTTTTTAATTGATTCTCTAGGATTTTCGAAGTATAACATCATATCATCTGCATATCATCCATTTTATTTCTTCATTGCCTGTTCTAATTCCTTTAATTTCTTTTTCTTCTTTTATTGCCATAACATTTATAATACAGTATTAAAAATAGAGGTGATAATGGGCATCCTTGCTCTACCCCTAATTGTAATGCGAAGGCTTCTAGCTTATCCCCATTACAGCTAATGCTTGCTGATGGTTTTAGATAAATATTACTTATCATTTTAAGGTAAGCTCCATTTATTCCTATGCTCTCTAGTGTTTTTTAATGGTAATGGGTGCTGTATTTTATCAAAGGCTTTTTCTGCATCTATTGAGATAATCATATAATTTCTATTGGTTTTGTTATTGATACGGTCATTTATGCTAATAGTTTTCCTAATATTGAACCAGCCCTGCATTTCTTATATAAATCCCACCTGGTCATAATGAATGATCCTTGTGATATATTGCTGTAATCTCTTTGCTGTATTTTATCTAAAGTTTTAATTCAATATTCATTAGGGAAATTGGTGTATAATTTTCTTTCTCTGTTTTGGTTCTTCCTGGTTTGGGTATCAGTACCTCATCTGTGCCATAAAGGGAATTTGGTAGGACTCCTTCGCCTATTTTTCCAAATAGTTTATATAGTATTGGGATTAATTTTCTTTAACTGTTTGGTAGAATTCAATTGTGAATCTATCTGGTCCTGGGATTTTTTCTTAGGAAATTCACTAATGGCTTGTTCAATTTCTTTTTCTAAGGTTGGGTTATTTAAGTATTTTGTTCCTTCTTCTGTTAATCTGAGGTAACTTACATTTTTTCTGTAGATATTTATTCATTTCATTTAGATTGTCAAATTTATTGGCATATAATTGGACAAAACAGCTCCTAACAATTGACTTAATTTCCTTTTCATTGGTGGTGAATTCACCCCTTTCATTTTTGATACTAGTCATATGGTTTTCTTCTTTCCTTTTTAAAATCGAATTAACCAGTGGTTTATCTATTTTACTGGGGAATTTTTTTTCATAAAACCAGCTTCTAGTTTTAGTTATTAGTTCAATGGTTTTCTTACTTTCAATTTTATTAATCTCTCCTTTGATTTTTAGGATTTCCAATTTGATGTTTAATTAGGGATTTTTAATTTCTTCTTTTTCTAATATTTTAGTTTCATGCCCAATTCATTGATCTACTTTTTCTGTATTTTATTGATGAAAGCAATTAGAGATATAAATTTTCTGCTAAGTACTGCTTTGGCTGCATTCCATAAATTTTGGTGTGTTGTCTCGTCATTTTCTTTAATGAAATCAACTGTTTCTATGATTTGTTCTTTGACCCACTTGTTTTTTAGGATTAGATTATTTACTTTCCAATTAATTTTTATCTCTTTCCATTGTCCATTATTGAATATAATATTTATTGCCTTATGATTTGAAAAGGATAGGTTTACTATTTCTGCTTTTCTGCATTTGGTTGTGAGGTTTTTAGGTCCTAATGAATGGTCAGTTTTTGTGTAGGTGCCATGTACTGCTGAGAAAAAGGTATATTCCTTTCTATTCCCATTCCATTTTCTCCAGAGAGCTATGATATCTAACTTTCCCAGAATTTTATTCACCTCCTCAACTTCTTTCTTGTTTATGTTTTAGTCATATTTATCTAGTTCTGAGAGGAGAAAGTCGAGGTCTCCCACTAATATAGTTTCATTATCTATTTCCTCCTGTAATTTATTTACCTTCTCCTTCACAAATATTTAGATGCTATACCATTTGGTACATCTATGTTTAGTATAGATATGACTTCATTGTCTATGATACCTTTCAGCAAAATATAGCTTCCTTCTTTATCTCTTAATTAGATCTATTTTTGCTTCTCCTTTGTCTGAAACCATGATTACTACCCCTGCTTTCTTTGCTTCACCTGAAGCATAGTAGATTCTGCTTCAGTCTCTTACCTTTACCCTGTGTGTATTCCTCTGCTTCAAATGTGTTTCTTACAAACAACATACTGTAGGATTCTGGTTTTTAATCCATTCTGCTATCTGCTTTCATTTTATGGGTGAGTTCATCCTTTTCAAATTTATAGTCATGATAACTGTTTATTTCCCTCCATGCTGTTTTTCACTTGTTTATTCCTCTCTATCATCACCACCTTCCCCAATATACCTTCCCATTTATCAGTCCTCCCCCCCTTTTATTATCCCTGTCCCTTTTTACTTCCTTAAAAGGTAAGATATAGATTTCCATATCCAACTGAATGTGTATATTATTCCCTGTTTGAGTCAACTTTGATGAGAGTAAGGTTTAAGCTTTGCCACCCCCCCCCGAATCTTCCCCTTCATCATTATAGCTTTTTCATGTCTCTTTTAAGTGGGATAATTTACCCTACTCAAACTCTCCCTCCTTCTTCTAGTGCAATTTTCTTTCTCACTCCTTTACTTTGTTTTTGGGAGTATCATTCCATCAAAGTCACCTTATATCCACATCATCTGTCTACATATACTACTTCTAATTGCTCTTATAGCAATAAAGTTATTAAGAGTCACAAATATTAACTTGCCATATAGAAATACAAACAACTTAACCATGTTGAATTATGTTTTCTCTTTATTGTTTCTTTTTCACCTTTTTATGTTTCTCTTGAATCTTATATTTGCAGGTCAATTTTTTTTTTATTCAGCTCTGGTCTTTTAAGTAGAAATACTTGGAAGTCCTCTATTTTGTTAAATATCAACTTTTTTTCTCTGAAAGATTATGCTCAGTTTTGCTGAGTAGGTGATTCTTGGTTGTAATCCTAATTCCTTTGCCTTCCTGTATATCGTATTCTAAGCCCTTTAGTTCTTTAATGTGGAAGATGCCAAATCCTTTTTAATCCTGACTATAGCTCCATGAAAGTTTCATTGTTTCTTTCTGGGTGCTTGCAATACTTTCTCCTTCATCTGTAAGCTCTGGAATTTGGCTATGATGTTCCTGGGAGTTTTCATTTTGGGATGTCTTTCAGGTGGATTCTTTCCATTTCTATTTTGTCCTCTAATACATTTAATATATACTAATATATCTGGGCAGTTTTCTTTGTTAATTTCTTGAAAGACGTTGTATAGACTTTTTCTTCTTCTTTTTTTTTAATCACAGGCAATCCAATAATTCTTGTATTATCTCTCCTGGATCTACTTTCTAGGTCAATTGTTTTTCCAATGAGAAATTTCACATTTAAAAAAATTTTTTTTAACTTTTTTAATTTTGTTTTTATCATATCTTGATGTCTCATAGAGTCATTACTTTCCACTTGTTCAATTCTAACTTTTAAGGAATTATTTTCTTGAGTGAGCTTTTGGATTTCCTTTCCCATTTGGACAATTGTATTTTTTAGGGAGTTATTTTCCTCAGTAAATTTTTGCATATTTTCCCCCATGCTATTGACTCTTTTTTCATGATTCTCTTGCATTACTCTCATTTCTTTTCCCAATTTTTCTTCTGCTTCTCTAAGTCACTTTTAAAAATTCTTTTACAATTCTTCCAGTAATCCTTTCTGGGCCTGAGACCAAACTGCATTTTTCTTTGAGGTTTTACATGTACCCATTTTGACACTATCGTCCTCTTCTAATTTTATGCCTTGATTCTCCCTGTCACCATAGTAACTTTCTATAGCCAAGATCTTTTTCAGTTTGAGGTGGTTTTTTTTTTGGCTTACTTTTTCCTGCCTTTTTTTGGTGTCAGTGTTTTTATGTGAGAGTTGGGTTCTCATCCTGCACTGTCCCAAGTTTTTTGTGCTGGGTCTCCGAGTCTTACTGCTGGCTTTCACTAGGCTTCAAGGCTGGAGGGTAGGCTTCCCTTCTGGCTTGTACTGGAAGGTGGTGCCTCCCTGTTGGCCTTCCCTGGGTTAACAGCTGGTCTGCTCCAGGGGTGGGGCTTTGCTGCTGGGTTGCTATGGAAACAGAGCCTTTCTGTTGGCTGGCCCTGGAGGAGTAATTTTGTTGCTGTTCAGCCTGAGGGACAGTGCCCTGCTGCTGGGTTGCTATAGAAACAGGGTCTCTCTGTTGGTAGGCCTCAGTTGTGAGGTCTTGCTGTTGGCCAGCCCTGGCGAGGGGCTTTGCTACTGGTCAGCAATGAGATAAAGGCCTCTCTGGTGGCTTGTGCTAGGGGTGGGTTCACTGGGGTGGGGCCTTGATGTGCTACACAGACTGCTCACTTGCCTAGGGGTCTGCTGGTTTGCAGGACAGCAGGGCTCCATGGTGGATTCCCCAGGCTTGGGGTTCCCCTGCTGCTGCTGCTGCTGCTCTTGGACCTCCATCCCCTCCCACTCCAGTGAGACACACATTTCTTCCTGAACTGGTCAGCTGCTTCTCTGCTCCTAGACCAATTCTGAGGAAGTTTTTTAGTTGTTTGGAGGGGAATTTGGAAGGGCTTCAGAGGGTTCCTCATTCTACCATCTTAGCACCAGAAGTTTGTTGATACATTTTCAAAATTGTCAAGTTCTTCCTGAACCATAGATGTGTTTGATGGCAACATTAGAGTGTGAAGGAAGGAAAATAAGAACCAGTAATAGGTTTTTCTTTCCTTTCACTTCCCTACTAACATCCCCATTTCTTTTCTTTCTTCTCCTCCACATAGAGTATCACACTCTTACCTACCAGTGCTCTGCCCAAAGGGAATATAAATTTTAATCTCTGAAACTTTTGTTTTGCTTTATTTTCTCTTAAAGACCAACCTTAACCCAAAATCATTCTGGTCCCAGACCAAGTCCTATTTGGTCACTGTTTGGGCCCTGATTGGTTCAGAATGAATGTAAATAACAATTGTTTCTGTTTTGGCCAGAAACCCTGAGGCCCAGAAACCCCAGATCTATTTTTTTTAAGAGATCATTCTTTGCCTCATTTTTTATTAAGCCTTAATCATTGAATGGGCAGTGCCTCAGACAAACTGAGACCTGTTAAAGACTTTAGCTTGAAAAAGCCAAGATCTCCCACTACATCCTGGGCCATCTCCAGTCGTCCTGATCCATATCTGGCCACTGGACCCAGATGGCTCTGGAGGAGAAAGTGAGGCACAGCCCTTCCTCACTTAAATCCAATTCACTTGCATGTCATGGTATCACCTTCCTGATGTCATGGTCCTCTTCAACAATGAAGGACAAAGAGCAAACAAAATCCCCACCTATCCATCTATATTGCTTCAGGAAAGAAAAGGGAAAGGAAATAGAAAGGAAAGGGTGAGAAATGAAGAGACAGAGTTCTAAGAATATATCATAAGAATCTAAAGGAGACGATTTCAGATGACCACAGTTCCAGTATCAACTCTGCCACTAAGCAGGTTTTAAATCTGTTTTCTCCTTCATAAAATAGACTATATTACCAAATGCCTTCCATACTCTCTCTCTCTCTCTCTCTCTCTCTCTCTCTCTCTCTCTCTCTAAGTCAGTTTCAGTTTTCCCACCACTAATGAGAGAAAAGGATTAGACAAAGTCTAAGGTCCTGTTCTGCTCTTAAAAAAATAACAATACAACCCACTCCAAAATTATGATTTTATTATTAATAGAGGATAAAATAATACAATGGAAATCAAAGTGATTTGGAATGTACAAAGTAATATACAAATAATATATTATCATCACCTTCCCCATGGAAAATTTGATCTGAATCAGATATGCAAACAAACTAATGAGTCAATTTTAATTGCATTACAGGGGAAGTCTGCAATCATAAATGTCTTTCTTTTAACATCTACCATAAGTGAAATAGCAGTCAACTCTATCTATAGCTGACCAAACCCCCCTAGATCTAAAGCCAGAACAATCAGAAACAATGACAAACCACTAGCATTATTACATTCAGTGTCATTGCTTCAGACAAACAGGTCTGGAAAATTTGGCATTTTTTCCTGTATCTATAAAATGGATCTCTACTGAAGCTTCACCAATCTCTCCACTTATGACACTTCTATTTATCTTTATCCTACAAAATCAAATTATCATTTTTCCTTTATAATATATTACAATACTCTTTAAGCTGCTAAGAGACCATGTTTCATACAAAACTGTCACAAAATAAATTTTTTTAAAAACTATTTATATAGCACTTTAAGATTTGTTAATTGTTTCACGTATCTTACATAATTTCTCTTCCCTACAACTCTTCAAGGGAAGTGCTAATATTATCCTCATTTTATAGCTGAAGAAATTGAGATTGAGAGTGATTTGCCCAGAAATCTCCCAGCTAAGTGTCTGAGGCAGGATTTGAACTCAGGTCTTCTTGCCTCCAAGTGCAACACTCTACCCATTGTACCACTGAACCACCTCACTAAAAGTAAAAATACAAATATTTTTGTAAAACTAAAATATAAAAATTTTAAATCTTTTTTTTTACCTTGAGATTAACAATGATATTTGTCGTCATAACTTTGGACAACTCCTTCCAAGGCACAGACAGATGATAGAAATAAGAGAACTAACCAAACAAGTCAACATTGCCTTACTATTAGGAAAACCTGAGATCAAGTTTCATTTCTGACACATACTGGCTGAGAGACTCTAATCAAGTCCCTCACCCACTCAGTGCCCCAAGTGACCTCTGACTACAAGCTGCACAGAAAGTGCTTACCAGAAACTCTCTACACTAATGAAATCTGAGATCTGGTTCCCTGCTCCCCTTCCCCTCAAAACACAGTAATAATGTATCCTTTTTTTATTTGTACCCAATCATTGATTTAATTTTGTCTCAAGTAAGCCTGCTAAATTTTCCTCTTGACTTTCCCCTCTAACAACAATAATGATGATAATAATAGCTAGCATTTATGTAGCACCTACTATGTGCTAGGCAATTTACTACTACTACTACCACTACTACTAATAATAACAGTTAACATTTCTATAGCTGTCACTATGTGCCAGTCAATGTGCCGAGCACTTTATAATTATTCTCTCATTTGATCCTCATGACAACTCTGGGATGTAGGTGCTATTATTATTCTCATTTTACAGTTGAGGAAACTGAGGCAGACAGTGGTTAAAATGACTTGCCCAAGCATTTTCTACAACCTCTATAACCAGTACTTTGTAAAACTTGTTTACACTTCAATTGTACATAGTGTTCATATATATATGTATATATGTACACAAGTACACACACACACACACGTGTGTGTGTGTGTGTGTGTGTAAATGTATATATATAAAATTTTTTATTTAGGTACCTTCAAACTTGAATTCCAGTCTGTATAATGCATTGTAAAATAATACATTTCTCTTTTGAGTACCTTTACAGTTGTACAAAGGTTTTCACTGATTCTATTTTTCTACTGTTACTGAAAATCATGTAACATTGACTTTATCCTACATATAATTGGCATTTTAAATACATGGATTGTATAGAAAAAAGAAAATAAAATGACTTGCCCAGGGTCATACAGCTAGCTAGCAAGTATCTGAGGCTAGATTTGAACTCAAATCTTCCTGACTCAAGGTCTGGTGCTCTACCCACTGCACTGGCTAACTGCATGTAGACAGTTTTTAAAAAATCACTACCTTGTATAATAAAGACAATACATCGTAGGTGATAAACAATACCCCATCATTTGTATTGTGCTTACCATTTGTTTTCTATAATCTCCCAGTGTCTTAGAAACACACATGCCAGTTCATCTGAAAGGTATTCCTGTGGTATAATTTATAAGCATAATTATTTTTATTTTATAGATAAAAAAGAACTGAGTCAGTAAACTAAGTGCTTGACAGCTAGGTTAAGTTGATAGAGCACTGGGCTTTGAATCTGGAAACCTCATGTTTGTGACCTGAAATCCAGTCTCAGACACTTAGTAATTGTTTGACCCCATGCAACTCACTTTAACCCTGTTTGCCTCAGTTTCCTTATCTGTAAAACGAACTGAAGAGGAAATTGCCAAGACAGCCCCAAATAGGGCCAGGAAGAGCTGGAAGGACTGAAATGACTAAACAACAGTGTGTGTGGGGAAACAAAAACAAAAACAACAAAACAACCAAGTGCTTTGCTAAAGTCACCTACCCAGGGATATTACCCAGAG
The DNA here is from genome assembly GCF_003287225.1 of Phascolarctos cinereus. Taxonomy (NCBI): domain Eukaryota; kingdom Metazoa; phylum Chordata; class Mammalia; order Diprotodontia; family Phascolarctidae; genus Phascolarctos; species Phascolarctos cinereus. Next base: position 176,020,066 of record NW_027555958.1, read on the forward strand.
AAATCACTCAAATCTGCTTACAAACACTTCAATATACTGTTTCCCAGATAATTCTGAATTGCCAGGAATTCTAACATCTCAATAGACAAGATTGGTAGATAGGTTGGTAAATAGAGTAACAAACAAAGCTACCATTTATCAAGCAGTTATTATGTATCAGTCATTGTACTAGGTGTTGAAGATACAAATCCTAGAAAGCAAAACAGTCCCTGCATACCAAGAGCTTATTTTCTAATGGTGGAAAACAACATATAAAGGGGAGATGGGAAGGGTGGGAATGTAAGCAGGCAGCGACATATCATGACAAATGTTGTGGAAACCTAGAACTGGCAAGAGAAAGCCAAAACTGGCCTATCAGAGCCCAAGGTGGTTCCAGAGGTGGAGTCCAAAGTTCAGGTGGGGAGGAGGTACAATTAATGTGCCTAAGCAACATGGTATAGAAATGTAATAAGTGCTATCAATTAAATTAGCCCACTAAATTTGTTTAGCTCTAACATAAGGTGGTAGGTACTTTTACAAGTAGAATTATTTTCCTATTGTGTATCATTATCAGGAGAATAAAGTCTTAGTCCCTAACAATGACTTTGGAAAATTTTAGATTTCTCTGAGATTTTAATGAACCAGGCCCTATCAAGCCCCAAAGAATCATCACATAGTGAATTGGACAAGACATTTGACTCATTCTATCAAAGATCAGTTTGGCTCAAGGTAAGGTAGGATGGTCCACATAGGGAACAATCATTCAGGGTTTTATCAAGCAATCTGTTCCACTTGGCAACAATACCAAAGTTTCCAAATCACACTTGGTTCCACCTGTGGTCCAAAAAAAATTGGGGATATGCTGGTGGTCCAGGCTGCTGTTCAGGAAAGAAGTTCTCATGAGGCTGAACCAGATTCATTCTTTTTAAACATGACCTATAATTTCATCTGCATGTCAACTTAGAGAACAGAGGGAGGTTAAGCCCAATCCAATAAAGATTTATTAAACATCTATGATGTACCAAGCACTGGAAATACAAATAATAAAAAGCCAGTCCCTGCCTTCGATGAGCTCACTATCTAAAGAGAGAGAAACACACAAGAGGAGGAAGGAAAGGTGGAGGGGGCTCCAGGGAGTACCTGCTGCAAATGGCATCTTGTTCTGTGGAGCTGAGACCAGCAGAGTCCAGTTTCTGCCCTCTCTAAAGGAAAGCACTGGGGGGAGTTTGGTTCTCCACCCTCCAATCAGAGGAGAGAGGAGGCTGAGGGAGGTGGAGTCACTCAAGGCTTCAATTAGCAGCAGGATAGTGAGTTTAGAAATGGTGAAGACAGTCTTTGTTGGAATGAAGATTTGAATTTAGGTCTTCCTGACTCTAAGGTTGGCTCTTAGCCACTATGCCCAGGCTAACTCTCCAAACTCTGCTTCACTTCTATGAGAGCATACTGTCCCAGGGGAACTCTAGATAACTCCAGCTCTGGCCCAAATCCTCTGGCCACAGTTAGAACTGACTCACCATTCAGCTCGCTGCCTAATCATCAGCTGTTCCCAGGACTGCTGCCCGCATGCAGCAAAGCATTTCCTCTCTACACATGGTGATTTTTCAGAAATCCTGTCTGATGATGAAATTTGTCCCTAAACCTCAGAACACATCCATGCCTTTCCTGTGGGTCATAATCCAAATAACAGAAAATAGCAGAAGCTTTATAGCAGAAAAACAAGGCACAGTAGCTTCTAACTTGAATCAATGTAAGATGTTGGTTTATACTAGGGTATGATATACGATATATGCCAAAGTGGTTAGAGGTGAGGAGATGAGGACCATGTCTTCTATGTGTGTATTTTCAAGAAAGCAGCTGATGTGAATTGGATTGAAAATACTTGGAAAATTGGAAATATTATTTTGTTGTACTATACTTATATGTTACAAGGCAGGGCTTCTATGGGGGAGTTAGTGGGCAGTGATACAAATGCAAAAATTATTTTAAAAATACACAGCGGAGAACAGAAGCAAGTTCAGAAGGGGACACAATCAGAGCAATTTTGTTACAATCATGTTACATTTAACATAAGGATTAACATAGTAGATCTGTGATTTTGGTATAAAGAACTCCCACATGGAGAAACTCCCTCTATTGATACTGATGTAAAATGGTATCATTTCAGGAGCTTAAGAGTTTTGAAGTGCTGCCTAGAACACTGAAAAGTTAAGTGACTTTACCCATCATCATACAGCAAGTTATATGTCAGAGGTAGTATCTGAACCTAGGTCTTCCTAAGTCTCTATCTACTCTGCCATGCTTCCTCTTAGAACACACACTTTAAACAACCCAAATGGTATGCAATGCAAGTACAAAGTTTCATACAGATAATCTTTCTGTCCTTTATATTATTGAAATGTTAATGATTGTTGATATTTAAGTTCATAATAAAAATTTGAATTGTAAAGAAGCAAAGAATTGAAAATTTCCTTACAAGTGTAAGATAGGTTGTGGAAAGCCATACAAGAAAAAAAAATATGAATCATTCTTTGGACTGCATTGTTACAGGACATTAACCTGTATGGTTAGGGGATGGGAAGTGGATAGTGAGCCAGGCAGTGGGTTAGAAATTTAAAAACAATGAAAAATGAATCCTGCGTGTTTATCTCTTGTAAAAGTTTATCCACTAGTAAATCAGTCCTGCATGTTTATTTCTTCTTTGGGGGGGGGTGCCAGGGTTAAGTGACTTGCCCAGGGTCACACAGCTAGGAAATGTCAAGTATTTGAGGTTAGATTTGAACTCAGGCCCTCCTGACTCCGGGGTCAGTGCTCTATCTACTGCACCACCTAGCCACCCCTTATATGTTTATTTCTTATAAAAGTTTGTCCATTAGTAGAGACCACAGATTTCTAATTTTTCTATGTCTAAAAAACAGGATCCTCCTGCTCCCTTTTCACACATAAAAGGTCTTTGCTTACATTTTCACTGGTGGCCCCCCTTATCTGGAATGCTCTCCTCTCTCACCTCTGCCTACTGGCTCCCCTTGCTTCAAGTCTCTTCTAAAATCTAACCTTTTTTTAAGGATTTTTTCTCAATTCCACATAAAGCAATTTTTAAAATTCATTTTTAAAATAATTTTTGAGTTCCAAATTTCCTCCTTACCTTCCCCTTCCTCCTTGAGAAGGCAAGCACTTTGATATTAAATTCTGACCTTCTGCCAAAAAAAAAGCTTTCTGCATTTGAGATTATCTCCAATTTACCCTATGTATATACCTCATTGTTTGCATGTTGTCCCCCCTAATTAGAATGTGAATTCCTTGTCTGCAAGGACTGTTTTTCACCTTCCTTTGTACTGTCAGTGGTTAGTATGGTACCTGGCAAATAGTAAGCAATTAATAAATGTCCCTTGGCTGGCTAAAAGGGTAAGAAATCTACAGTACCATTGTTCTTCTCCTGACACCTCCAAATGAAGAAAATATGATGCCCATTACATACAAAGAGGAAGAGGAGTATAGAAGAAAGAGCAAAGTACCTGGAAGCAAGATCTTGTGCCACATATTAATTTGTGACTTTTAGGTGAGCTCCCTTCACCGTCCCTAAGCTGCCTCAGGTACAATGAGGGAACTGTACTCAGTGCTCACTGAAGTACTTTCGAGCTCTGACTTTGTTTTTCTAAACTATCTGGTGCTGCTGACTCATCACCAATATGGGCATGCTTTGCCTTTCCTTCCCTTCCCCTTTCCCAAAATGGTAGACACACAACTAGGAATGTTAATGTGGAGGCCAAAGGAAAAGAACAATCCCTGCTTCTTCTTTTCCCTTCCTTCAAACCCTGATGTGGCCATCATATATATACACGTCATTGCTCCAGTGAAAATCCGACAGTTTCTAAAATAAGTCAACAGCAAATTCTATTTGTATGTTAAGGGTACCATGGTTTATGGAAGAGATACAAAAAGAATGTTGTTGTTGTTATTATTGTTGTTCAGTTGTACAGTCATGTCCTACTTCACATGACCATATGGATTTGTCCATGGAATTTTCTTGACAAAGATATTGGAATGGTTTGTCATTTCATTCTCTAGTATGCTCCCATTTTACAAATGAGGAACTGAGGCAAATAGGGGTTAAGTGACTTGCCCAGGGTCACACACTTAGTGTCTCAGCTCTTCCTGACTCCAACCCCAATGCTCTATCTACTGTACCACCCAGCTGCCCCTACAATAAAATGGTAAGAATTTATTCAGCACAAAATGCTGCTGTCACACACGTGCTAATTTCTATATAATTCTTCTATTCTACACAGCCCAAAGAAAGCAATAATCCTTCATTACTAATGCTGTCAATCTTGCCCAGACATCAGGAAGACAACAAAATGGAGAAGCATTGATCTTACAGTGGGCTAAGTTGCAAAGCATTCCAAGGTCTGACTTCCAAAAACATTTTTAGGGTTTTTCTCTAAACCATGAGAATAAGAAAGATATTTCTAGACAGAAAATTCTAGGCCCCTAATTCTTGACTTCTTTATTGCTACTGCACACAGTCTGGTAATAAGTATCTTAGAATAGGTAAAGGCTTGGAATTGTAAGTCTCATTTTCAATGTCTATACTCTACCAACTTGTATTCTCTGCCCACAAAAGTTAAATCCCCAGAGCCAGAGTCTGAAGTAAACTCTTCCAACAGGGGGAAATGGTTTTTTTTTTGGGGGGGGAGTGAAGCCTAAAGAATTTCCTCTTTACAAAGACTGTATCAACTCCTCACTGCCAAACCAGGTAAGTATTTCACTGCTGTCAACGTGAAATTTTTTTACAGTTAAAAACTAAGGGAGATATAAGTCAGAAGGTAAAATGTATTCAAGCCAGGTAGGAAAGGCAGCTGAAAAGAGACAGATAAGCATTTGCTGATCTCCCTAGCCTCAACTAAAAGCAAGTTAGGTCTAGCTGGGCCCCAAAGAGATATACAAAGGCAATCTCATCCCTTTGCAGAGGAAGGGACCGCAAAACATGTAGAGAACATTTTCCTCTACATTTTTCACAGGCCACCTGAAATCCTTTGGCATGCCCAATGGCCATTATGGCCTAAAGTCGCAAGCTGTACAGGCCTGGACTATGGGAACATAACACTGCATCTAATGCTAGAGTTTGTTTGTTTTTTTTTCCCCCATAAGGTATTGTAATGCAGAACATTATTTTACCATTTAGGTAGTAGAACCCTTTAGGCCATGGAAAACTCCAAATTCCTTAGCAAGACCCTTATCTGGCTGCTCAGGCTCCAGCCCTCAGATCATATCTCTGGAAACCTCCAGATTCCTTAGCAAGACCCTTATCTGGCTGCTCAGGCCACAGCCCTCAGATCGTATCTCTGGAAGCCTCCATTGTGAGAAAGTTTGCACAGCATTATCATATCTACACAGAGGGAGAAGGGTGTCCTTGACCAGCCCCCAAAAAAACCTCTTCCTCTTGCCAGACTTCAAAGATCCATCCCCCTCCCTGTCCTGTATACTCTCTATATAAACCCTAGCTCAACCTCTGATGGCTGCTGCTTGATTTGGATGTGAATATCCCTGGCAGCCACGCGCTAATAAAGTCCACAATTTAAAATTAGCTTGGGTGGTCAACTCGCTAATTTCTCGGTATAACATTTTGGAGGCCCCAGCGAGATAGCAGCGTACCGTGTCGCTGCAGAGACCTACCTGGAGAGGACATCGGCCTCGGGAGGGGGAATTGTTCTGTTCTGACTTCTAGGGGAGCCGGCCCCTGATGATGTTCCAGGGCCCCAGGACTCAGGACTAGGAGAAGCCTCCCTCCCCGACTCCGACTGTACCTCATTTCGGCCCTCGTGGACCTGGTAACCCTCTGGAGGTAAATGTTTGCAAACCTGTTTTCTGGTGGGGAACAAGTGCCAGACGTGGCAGAGCACCTAATTAGTGCCTCAATCCCCCAGGCACCCTGAGACGTCGGGACTATGCCTGTATCTGGTTCCTGGTACCCGGTTTCTGGTTCCTGGTTTCTGTCTTAGTTCTGTTGGGCCCGTGTCTCGTTCCTGGTTTCTGTCTCAGTGTTGGTCTATTAGTTTATATGTGTAGAGATTGTGTTTTTAAGAGATTCTATTTTGCAATCATCTGCCTGAAGCCACCTCTGTTTCATACTGAAAGACAGGTGTCAGACTGGATTGCAGACAGTTTTCTCCAGGGCAGTTCCTTTGACTTCATTGGGAGGATGTGTTAGTGTTCAGGCTCTTATTGTTTGTCTGTGTCTGTGTTCTGCAATAATGGGGGGATACGGCCAGTACATCATTTCCCTCCCTTTTGGGTTGTTTGCAGCCAGACAGCAAAAGGCTGCAGCAGGACTCTGAAAAGTTGCCTTCATTCTCCCCCTCTCCTCCCCAGGTAACAGCAGCTTCAAAGCAGTGCGTGGATGGGAGAGGGAAAGAGAGAAGAATACTTTATTATTTAGGTTATATGGTTGGTAGAGGGCAAGTTGGGAAGGATTTTTGAAGTGTCAGGTCAGAATTAGAAAGGAATGAGATATGTACAGGTTTTAAGGGGATTTTAAATCATTAGAAAGAAAGGCAAGGAAGTTTAAGCATGTAGGAGAGAGGAGTGTGTGTAGAAAATTTGAAGGGAATATGATTTAGTTGCATGGTGTGACTGGAGGTTTTGAAAGTGAGAAGGTTTTGGGACTTTTGCATGAGTAATAGTTTCTCTCTCTCTGCATTCTAACTCTGGCCAAGTTTGAGTGTGGAGACAAAGAGAAAAGTTCTTGTGTACCAGAACATAGACAAATGGTTTATATGCTGAGGACTACGGCTTGCTGGGTTTAGTTGATATTTTCCCACGAGCCCCAGCTCATCCAAATTGGTAAATATGTGAGGTTTTCAATTTCAGCATTTGTTACACTGTTTTGCACTTAGGTACATTGAAGGAAACTCAGACGAGTGGATTGTTTTGAGTGCACAGTGAGGGCAGTTTGAGGAGAGATGGAGGGAATTATGTCCACCCACCTTTCAGGCTAGATCCCCGGGTGGGTTCTTTTAAAGACTGGTCATTATGGGAAAGAAAAAGCAATCAGAATACTGGTCCAGTACATTTCTAAGCTTAACAAGGGTATTGCATTTGGGAATATATTTTTGTCTACCCCTCCAAAAACTAAATAAATAGGGGAGAATGAATGGGTTAGAATAAACTTCCAAATTTTATTGCTTTTAAGAGGAAGTTTCACCTATAATTCTTATCAAATCTGTGTAAACGTTTTCTGTGTTGTGAAATTCCTGAGTAAATGAGAATCCTTGAGATAAAAATTGAGTAAATTTTTAAAGGTTGATAATATTTGTTATTGTGGTAATGTTCTTATTATAAAAACTGAATTTTTTTCTGTTTTTGACTAAGGAAATTTGATGTCTAGGAATTCTGTAACAACTAGGAATTTAGTTTGTTATGGTACTTTGGGAAGTTATTTATGTTACTTGAGGACATTTTACATCAACTTAGTTTTAATAAATTCCATTTTTAAAGGTTTATTTTTACTTTAAGGTAGAAAGGAAAGATATCTATCACCTTAAAAATTTCTAACAAATGTTCTTCATGAAAGTTTAGTGATTATTCCTTCTAACATCAGGATAAACTGTAAGCTTTTTTAGAAAGGGAAATACTTTTTACAAAGTAATGTTTTGCAAAATCTTTTTGTATGATTTTTAGAAGGCCTACTAAATTTCCATTTGCAAGCTAATTTGTTGCAATAATTTAATACTGATAACAATTATGTCTTAATCCACTGTGAATTTTCTAAGTTTCATTCCTATGTAAAGTGTGTCCTTGAATTGGCCTTAAATGGGTGCTTTCAGAGAAACAGAGTCAATGGTTCCTGCTTCAGGTAGCATAAGAAAGGGCACTGGTCTCAAGAATGTAGGTTTGAAAGTTCAATGCCCCACTCTAAGTTTTTAAGGGGTGGACGTAGAAGTGAAAAAGATAGGACAGCTAAAACATCTTAGCAGATTCTGGAAGTTTTTGAGATTGATCATTAAGAAGTTTTTAAACAACCCCTTACAATCTTGTCACTCCTTTCCCCCACTTCCTCCCCTTGAGTCAAGAGGGTATCTCTGTGTGGGGATCCCAAACAGTGCTGGGTTTCTCTATTAACCCCTTTCAGCCCAGATCAGATTAGGAAGAGAGTGTTTTACCCCCCTCTCCCCTGCCCGCAAATTCACCTTCCCCCACCTGGCTATAGGAAGGAAGGGGAGGGGCAGCAGCTACAGCCTGGAAGTATCTTCCAGCACACAGCCATGGGGAGTAAAAGGGGATGGGTCAAGGTAAAGAAGCCAGTCTATAGGGATGGGAGTGGCCCCAGGAGACTGTTGGACCTGGTGAAAGGGTCTAGAAAGAAGAAAGATTTTTTATTGGGTCAATTGTATTAGTTATGTTGCTGGAAGGGCAATTTCTTTTATAATCTAGAATGTTAAATTAATTGTGTCTTCAAAAAAAAAAGGAGTCAATTTGGCTGTTGGGGCATTTTATATGATCCTGTTTTGTAACATTTCCTTTTAAATATTGTAATTCAAGGAAGTATAAAATTTTCAAATTTTGTCTCTATTGAAAGGGAATTTTCAGTTGAAATTGTTTTGTTATAATTTATAAAATTTGTGAGATTGTTAACTAAGTTTTGGGGTTATTGTTTTAATATCAAAACCTAAGATTGTTAATTGATTACTTGTGTGTGAAAAGGAGGGGCACATGGCAATTCCCCTTATTTTGTAAACTTGCCAGGATCCCTGGAAACTATGGGGGGGGGGGGGGCAAGGTCATCTGCCCTAAAAAAAAAAGTGCAGCTTCCATATGTTTGTTTGACATGTGGCATGGGAAGGAATTTTCTTAATTGAATGGGTTGTAAATTCAATAGAGCGGGAGGGTGTCAAAGTGTCAGTTGAAATTATAGACCAAGATATCTGTGTTTCTTTTACCATTAACATGACATAGCATAGTCTATGTCCATAAGATACCGAGATAAGAAAAGTCCCATTGTTCTGGAGAGTGTTTGGTCCCAGACAGTGATAACAACAGAAAGAATGTTGGTCAGTTCTATCTGGTCCTGGAAAGGGGTGTTTTTGGTTCACTTGAAAAAAAAAAAGAATTAGTTCAGGTTTTTGGCCCTTATTGGGGTTCAATTGATTATACTCACCTCAAGATGTTCCCATTGTTTAAAGGAATTATGAGAGCAGTAGTATTTTTCTGTGATCAGTCTCTTACTATTACCAATGTGAGATTAAATTCTTATTATCTAGGATTTGTGATTTTATGGGACAGACATTTACTATTGTTTTGAGCTTTGATTACCAGGGTACTTGTCTGAGTTGTCATAAAGCCAATAGTAGAATGGCATGTGCTGCAGGCTGATAACTGATAAAGGTGGAAGTCTGTTCCTGGGAAGACTTTTGAGGACAACCTTGGACACAGCCTAGATAGGATCTTCTGACTCTATTTCCCAATTGTGCTATTTCCTTTTGACAAGGGAAATCCCCACCTGATTAATCCCAGGCCCTGCTTTTAACATCCAGTGACTACGTGATTACCTATCAGATATGACTCATGCCTGGAATCAAATGGAGCTAAGGAAGTTCTTTCCTTCTGATATGATATATGACCCTGTCCCTCTGGAACATCCCTGTGTTACCGTAATAGGATGCAAGTACATTCATGGCCACATAATAATAATATAGGGATAACATCCCCCTAAGGAGGAAATGTTTACACACAATAATAGGACAAAGGTGTAATGTGATAGATGTCTAATTAAATAGGATAGCAAATTTTGAGAAAAGCAATAGGATTAGACTGATATGATTGGCTTCCAAGATGTATCTATCATAGCAATCCAAGCTTTAAGCATGTTTAGGTAGGAAGATCACAGTTTTGGATTTTTACACTAAGCCAGAGAAGCAGAGCTCCCTTTTTGAACTGCCTATGAATTAAACCGATTGTACATGAGCAAGGAACTTAATGTTAGTTAATATAGGTAATACTGATTGTATTGATTTGTATGATTCCTGTCTAAGGTTTTCTTTGTTACCCTGATTACATGTAAATCTCTCTTTTCCAAACTAGTCTATTGTGAGCTCTCTGATTGGTTTAATCTGTACCTGACTTAATGTAATTATGCAATTTTGCGAATTATGAGTAAACTTTGTTGTATTGTTTGAACCTAGTCCTGTGTGACTGGGAAAACTGAACTATCTCTATGTGCCTTTAACTAAAGACTTATGAGGGATTCTGGAATACTTAGGAATTTAGTTTCCTTAATACTACTCTGGAATTTGTGTTATTTAAGAACTTTTGTACCAATTCAGTGAGGTTTTATGAACAAGAGTAGAAATGCATGCAAGCATTTTAGGGCTCATTTTGGAAATGTTACTTAGGCAATGTGACATCTTAGGGTACTATAGAACTGGGACTTGTGTTCTGTGTGTGTTCCTATATGAGTTAAGTTCTTTACAAATTCAGGGGTTTGTGAGAATGTTATTTTGTTATTTGGGTAATATCATACTTGTTTAAAGTTGTGTTACAATTAATAATGTTAAAAGGGAAATAATGGCTTGTGGTTTATCTTGTCCATGTCATCAGAGAAACATGGCATGACTGAAACATTTAAGATCCTATATGCACTGTGTTAAAATGGATTCTTTCATATATCTATGTATGTATTGGGGCCTGTGGATTAATGTAAGGTATGCATATTGTTGTTTGCTCTTGTTTACTATTTAGTGGGGGGTTGGCAGTATGGGTCCGGCTCTTATGGCAGTCCTCTTATGAGACTGCTCCGAGCCATCCATGGCGTTGTCAACTCCACCCGGCCTGACCTAGGACCTAGCTGCTGGCTGTGTATGGATGCACAACCCCCGTACAATGTGGGAGTGGCAGTTAATGGTTCTGTTTCCCATAGCCCAGACTCGGAGAATTGTCAGTGGGAACAACCTAAGTTGACCCTGGGGAATGTCCAAGGAAAAGGTACCTGTCTTACCTCATCCACCACATCCCTGAAAACTTCTCCTTACTCTCCTGTCTGTAATAGTACTGTGGTTGTTCCCCAATCCTCCTCCTCTTTTTATTCAGCACCATCCGGCACTTGGTGGGCCTGTCTGGATGGGATCACACAGTGTGTCTCTGCTGCGGTGTTCCTAAAAGAATCTGAGCCTCTATGTATATTAGTCTCCATTATCCCCAGGGTCTCCCTTCTTCAGGGCCTGGAGGGTTGGGAGTACTTCAGTCATGAGGGCAGTGTGTCCTACTGAAGCAAGCGAGCTGTTCCCCTCCTCATCCCTATCCTCAGTGGTGTTGGGGTTAGTGGGATCAACTGCTGTGGGTACCGCTGCCCTAGTCCGAGGAGAGGCCAGCTACCAGGAACTTAGTGCTCAGGTCAACGTAGACCTGTCATCTGGAGCACTCTGTATCCCAACTGGAGAGACAGGTCAACTCCTTGGCAGAGATGTTCTGCAGAACCAGAGGGGTTTAGGCTTATTGTTTCTCAGGCAGGGTGGCCTTTGTGCCGCCCTAGGGGAGGCCTGCTGTTTCTATGCCAATAACTCAGATGCAGTTCAGGAGCACCTTTCCCTAATATGGAAAAATATTGCAGACAGGCAGAGGGAATGAGAAGGGAATGAAAATTGGTACCAGAGCCTGTTTCAGACTTCCCCATGGTTAAGCATTCTTATTTCCTGCCTTAGCCGGGCCTTTGCTCCTCCTTACTATAGCCCTAATTCTTGACCCTTGTCTAGTTAATCGGCTCTTTGACTTTGTTAGATCCTGTATTAATTTAGTTAAGTTACTGTTGGTTAGAGGTCCCCGTTATCAGACCCTGGTGTCTGCCTTCTTTGCACCCTATAATGAGGCAGCCCCCACCACGTCCTTGACGTGGTACACAAAAGAAGTGGGGAATGTAATGCAGAACATTATTTTACCATTTAGGTAGTAGAACCCTTTAGGCCATGGAAAACTCCAAATTCCTTAGCAAGACCCTTATCTGGCTGCTCAGGCTCCAGCCCTCAGATCATATCTCTGGAAACCTCCAGATTCCTTAGCAAGACCCTTATCTGGCTGCTCAAGCCACAGCCCTCAGATCATATCTCTGGAAGCCTCCATTGTGAGAAAGTTTGCACAGCATTATCATATCTACACAGAGGGAGAAGGGTGTCCTTGACCAGCCCCCAAAAAAACCTCTTCCTCTTGCCAGACTTCAAAGATCCATCCCCCTCCCTGTCCTGTATACTCTCTATATAAACCCTAGCTCAACCCCTGATGGCTGCTGCTTGATTTGGATGTGAATATCCCTGGCAGCCACACGCGCTAATAAAGTCCACAATTTAAAATTAGCTTGGGTGGTCAACTCGCTAATTTCTCGGTATAACAGTATAAGAAGACTGGAAAGGTAGAAAGGGGACAGATTATAAAAAGTTTTGAAAGCCAAACACAGAATTTTATATTTGATTCTGAAGGCAATGGGCAGCCACTGGAGTTTATTGAGTGGGGGCCGGGGGTGGGGGTGGGGTGGTCAGACTTAGGATCAAATGTGATTTGCTTGAGTTGTCACACAGCTAGTAAGCAGCCAAATGGTGCTTTGAACCCGTCACAGGATTCATTATAGACCGAGAGCAGAAGCAGCTTTGTAGGTCGAGTCCCAACCTTTCCTTTTACTGATGAGGAAACTGAGGCCTTAAGAGGCTAAGTGATTTGCCAAAGGTCATACAAGTAGTAGGTAGCAGAACGAGGATTTGAATCCAGATCCTTGGAATCCAAATCCAGTGTCTTTTCCACTATACCAGATCTAACTCCATGTCTGGTATATTTCTTAGTGAACTTTAAAGAGGTCTAGGATATTCTCTTTAAAACAACAACAACAAAGCAGGATCTAATATCTGATCCCAAATCTGGCCTTCTTAACTCCAGAATTAAGCGTCCAGCTCTCCCTTGCCTTCCAAGTTGTTATAAGAGAGGAGAATACAGATTTCTTCATCTGAGGAGAAAATTCTTATTTAAAAGAGTGGCCACTAATTTTTGAGAAATGGAAATGCTATAAAAACATGGTTTTCATGCACGACTCTCTAGAAGAAATGCAATTAGAAATCATACTGGTGGAGAACTCCAAGTCTGAAGTATCAAGACAACATGCAGTGACTCCCTAAGGATGTCATTCTGCCTTCTATTTCTCTAGCTTGCCTTTTTTTTAACACCACAGGAAGGGTAACACATACCACACAGAGGCTCAGTCATGCATCAGCCTATGTAATAAACTGCAGTGGGTAGTTTTTCTCTCTATGACTTTTTATTCAGTTGTAAACCATTTCCAAGGCATCTTTCAGTCAGTCATTCAACAAGTATTTGTTAAGTATCTATCATGTCCCAAGCACTGTGCTAAGCTCTAGAGATGCAAATAAAGGCAAAAGAAAGTCCCTGCTTTCAAGGAACTCACAGTCTAATGGGAGACACAACATGCAAAAAACTATGTATAAACAAGATATATACACGATGAATGGGAGATAATAAAAAGATGGAAGCACCAGTACTTTATACTATGAAATGAAAAAAAAACGAGGAATTTCTCAAAATATAAAATATGTATGTCAAATTTCTACACCTTTTCCAGTCTGACTTCCTACAGCCTCACACACAAACCTTATGCTCTACTGTGTGTTCCCAGAATACAGCCAGTCTTCCTCCATCTGAGAATCTGCTCTTGCCATTCCCTCCACCTAGAATGTCCATCTCTGCCTTTAGAAGTCCTAATTACTCTTCCAAGTCCATTTCAAAAGCTGCCTTCTAGAATTAGAGTTGGAAGGAAACTAAAAAGGCATTCTCTAGTCCAGTCCTTACCTGATTTATGAATTTTTTAAATAGCATCTGCTACAAGTGTTTAACCATCTTCTGCTTCCAAAGATAGGGAGCTCCCTACCACATAAGATAGCCCATTCGGTTTTCAGACAGCAATCTGAAGCATTTCTGCCTCATACTGAGCCAACTGTGAACTCTATTAGGACAAAAGCTTTGTTTTGCTTAATCTCTGCATCTCCTTCAGTGCTTAGTACAGTGCTCCAAAAATGGTAGGCATTTCTTTTTTTTTATTAATTTATTTTTAGTTTTCAACAGTCACTTTTATTTTAAGTTTTAAATTTTCTCCCTCTCCCTTCCCACCTTCCTCCCCAAGACAGTGTGCAATCTGATATAGGCTCTATATATACATTCCTATTAAACATATTTTCACATTAATTATACTGTAAAAAAGAATTAGAACCAATAGGAAGAACCACAAAAAAGAAGAAACAAAACAAAAGAAAAAAAAGAGCAAATAATATGCTTCAATCTCTTCAAAATGGATAGCATTTTCCATCACGAGACTTTTGGAGATGTCTTAGATCCTTGCATTGCTGAGAACAGTTAAGTCTATCAAAGTTAGACAGCATGGCTGTTACTGTGTATAATGTTCTCCTGGCTCTGCTCACTTCATTCAGCATCAATCCACACAGGTTTTTCTGAAGTCTGCTTGCTCATCATTTCTTATAGCACAATAGTATTCCTTTACATTCATACACCATAACTTGTTCAGCCATTCTCCAATTGATGGGCATCCCCTCAATTTCCATTTCAACCAGTCCTTGTTGTTGGAATCTGTCTTCCTGTAACTTCTATTTATTGGTTGTGGTTTTGCCCTCTGGACCTACATAGATTCAGTTTAATCCCTCTTTCATGTGACAATCCTTCAAATAGGTCAAAATGGTTGTCTTGTCTCCTCTGTCTCTTCTTTTTTTATAGGCTATCCCTGCCCTTTCAAACATTCATAGAACACTGTTTTCAAACAAATAATTTAGAGCTACATGGGACCCTAGTGATCACCCAGTCTAGGCCTCACATTTTACAACTCCTATAAGCCTTTTCTGGCAGTCACATCACTGTACTAACTAGTGTTCAGCATACAGTCAACTAATATCTCCAAGTCTTTATTATTCACATGAATGCTTATCTAGCCTTATCTCTCCCATCCTGACAACTTTTACTACTACCTATTTTTACTTTGTTTTTGTTTTTTTTGGTGAGGCAATTGGGGTTAAGTGACTTGCCCAGAGTCATGCAGCTAGTGAGTGTTATGTGTCTGAGGCTAAATTTGAACTCAGCTCCTCCTGACTTCAGGGCCAGTACTCTATGCACTGCACCACCTAGCTGCCCCACTATTACCTATTTTAATCTAAACACTGAACTTTTCGTTTATCCTTACTAAATATCTGCTCTGATGAATTCACTCAATTGTTTCAACTTGTTGAGCTCTTTTGACGCATCTAATCCATTGTCAAATTGTGTCATTTCTACCTTTTACCTTCACAACATCTCCTGTGCACATTCTCTTCTCTCCATTTACAAAATCCCCAGCCTAGTACAAGCCCTTCATCATTTCTCATCTAAACTATTGCCATAGCCATGTAATTGGTCTCCAGACCAAAATCTCTTCCCACTCTTACCCATCTTCCACCCAGGGGCCAAAGTGATTTTCTGAAAGAACAGGGCTGTCACCCCACCTTACCCCCTCCACACTGAGTAAACTCCAGTGACATTCTTTTATATTTGGAAGCAAAATAAGATGATATTATCTAATCCAATCCTTGGAATAGATAAAATATAAATTCTTCTGATCTTTATCCTTTTTACCTCTCCAGGTTTCCTACGCTTTGCTTCCCTCCACACACACCATGACCTGGCTACAGTGGCCTATTTGCTGTTCCTTTCACATGACCCTCCAACTCTTGTTTCTAGATTATGGACCTTTTTACTAGCTCTCTCCCATGTCTGAAATGCTTACCCATTCTCCCATCCCCATTTCTGCCTTTTACTTTCTCTGGCTTCCTTCAAGACTCTGTTGAAATACTACCTTTTGCAGAACACCTTTCCTGGTCTCCCCAGTTCAAGGGTAGTAGTGTCAACCTCAAATAGAAAAAAAAGGCCACTATACCAGGAACAATAAATGTGTTGAACAAATTCAGCTCAATAAATGTTTATTAAACATCCACTATGTCCAAAATACTATAGGAAGGGCAGAGGATACAAACACAAAACAAAAACAATTTCTGTCCTCAAAAAAGTTTATGGTCTCTTTAGATGACATACTAAAAGGAGACAATGAATACAAGAAGTGCTAATAAATTATTTACTTAAAAAGCATACTAAACCCTAAACAAATTTAAGTGGTATTTGTTGTATCATCTATAAATCTCCAAACCTATTTCTTCTGCTCCTTCCTTCTCTCTTAGAGACAGCCCAAGACCCTGAACCCAAGAGCCTTGGGAATAGCAATGCTTCCAGGTAAGTTTCCACAATTCCTGGGGGGAGGTTTAGCCTGGCAGCTGCTCCTGTAAGCACTATAACCACAGTTACTAAAGACCAAAGACATTTGGTCTTGCCACCAAAGTTCTTGGCACTGTCAGATGGCTCACCATCAGAAACTGGTATCATTTTAGTGTGGAAGGTATATTAAAGAAGAGGCTTTAACATCAGTATTCTTACTGCACCATGAGGACCATGGACTTTTGCCATCTGACTTGCAGCTGAAACCTTCCATGTGCATTGTTTTTACTTTTAGAATGTAAGCTTCTTGAGAGCATAGACCATCTTACTTTTCTACTTGTATCCCCTGAACTTAGCATAGTGCCTCATACATACTATGCGCTTAATACATGTTCCATTCATTTGTTCAGTCAGTCAGTTAGACATTCTCTCTTAACCTTTACACCACTGACTGTTTCCAGCTACTATAATTTCCCCAGAAATATTAGAGGGTAAAGTAAAGTATTAAGGCAGGCCTTCAGGCTGCTTGCTGCACACCAAAGGATTTCAGGTGGCCCATGAAAAATGTTGAGGAAAACATCCTTTGTATATAGAGAAAATCCTTTGGCATGCCACAGCGGCTTGTGGGCTGTAAGCGGGCGGACCAACAGGTTGTGCAGGCCTGTATTAAGGTGTTATTCCTTTTAGGAATATCTAAATGCACCTAAATAATGAATTCTAGAAGACCAAAATGCTTCTGAAATTCAAAGACCTGAATACAAATTGGTGCTAACCTCAGGTACACTGACAAAGAGATGGCACAGTTTTGGGGCAGTGGACTTTCCTGGCAGCACTCAAATCATAAAACGAAGACAGCCACCTTTTCTAGCCACTTATGAGTGAGGCAAAGATAGCCCTGACAATTGCCAAGCAATTCATCAACAGTTTGTACCCCTGAATCATAAAATTCTGGAGCTAGAATAGAGTTTCTATTCAATTTGATTAAATTAAATTAAGCATTTTTATGTACAAGGCATTTAAGGTCATAAGATCAGTAAGATCACTTATCTAAATATGGAAGGGACATTAGAAGTCATGTAGTCCACCTCCATTATTTTAAAGATGAGGAAGATGAGGCCTGCAGAGGCTAACTGACTTGCGAAGGCCATAGAGCAAGGTGGTACCATGGATTTCTCCAAAGCAAAGTGGCTCTAAAATTCCTGAGCCAACACACTAGCATCTTAATCAGCCTCACAGGCCACCAACCTGGGCATAATATCTTCCCCAACAACAGGCCTTGGGATCCCATAACCACAGAGGGAGACTGCTTGTCATAAAAGACTGAGAAGCACTGGTTAACCATTTGCTGTTCAACTTACTGATACCACCACAATACCTGGTTCCATGACTCTCTGCATTAAGGCAGCATGGAGGAGTGGAAAGGGCAGTGGACTTGGAATCAAGAAAACCTAAATTCAAATTCTGCCTTAGGCACTCCCTAACTGTGTGCCCCATGACAATTCAATTAACCTTTCTGTGCCTCAGTTTCCTCATCTGTAAAATGAGAGGGGTTGACAAGATAGATTCTAAAATCCTCTTGCAGCTCTACATCTATGATGCTGTTAAGACCCAGTAAGCAATAGAGGTATCCTATTCCTTCCTTCCTGTCACACACAATCAGCTTGATCATTCATACTAATGGGGAGAAGCAGCAGTATGCAATTCCCAAATCATTTCTATTTGGCTTCAGAATACATTCTGTGATGTGTTTTATGGCATATCTATCTTTTTAATTACATATGCCTTAGACTAATACAAAATGACTTTTTGTCCCTTCATCACAAAGCTCATCCACCTTCCCCTCTCAGTATGCCTTCTATCTACTCTGTGTATTATCTTGTTGTATGTAAATAGTTTACTTGTTGTCTGCCTTATTGGAAATGTAAGATCTTTGAAGGCAAGCACTCTTTAAGGGGGATTATTTTCACCTTCTTTATATCCCCAGAATTCAGCACAGGTACCTGGCACCTAGCAAACAGTTATATTACTTTTGATTGACTTACTGAGGGGTGGGGGTGGGGTGGGGTGGGGTGGGGGTGGGGTGGGTAGGGCCAGAAATACATTCGATAGCTTTCAAAGACAAACCAGTCTTCGTTAAAAACTTGTTGTGAAAAATCCAAAGTTGGATAATCAAGAGTTGTCTTTCATTAAAATAACACCTTTCTAACTAGGCTTGCTAAGCCTGAAGCCCATAAATACACATCCCACTTTTTTTTAACCTTATCTCTGTCTGAAAGGCAAGCAGCCCTTTTAGAATCACTCTTGTGAGACTGATACTTCATAACATTTCATTACCATACAAAAAATTATTAACTACTCCAAACCAGCCAGGAACTCAGACATCATAGGATTGTGATATATGTCCGCTGTCACAATTACATCAGTTTTCCACCTGGGTAAAGGGTGAACTATCCAAAGCTTCATTGATAGCAAATTACACCCTCCCTTTATTCCATTTTAAATCCCTCTCTCCCTCATCAGAGTTTCCAAGATAATTTTTTAAATCATCTTTGTGACTGTGAAAATAGCCAAACTGAGAGCAAAGAAACAAAGCCCCCTCTTAATCCACAGGGTAGAGGTGATAACTAGAGCAGGACCCAGTCTTCTTACCTGAAATGTGCACAAGGGGAGAAGCTGTGTCTGTATGGTTCATTTACTAGTAATGGCATTTGTGTTAATTTGGAGAGGAGGAGATGGTAGCTGACAAAGCCTTTGATTTCATCCACATTACCCCTCAACAAGAGCAATTTTCACCTTTGATGAAAACGCACCCCTGCTTTTGAAGGTGCCCCAGCATTTTGCCTCATCTCTGGAGGTAAACTTGAACAAAGAGGAAAAAATTAGATAACTAAAAAATCTTAATTCTGTATAAAGTCTGTTTTATTTTCAGTTGACATGGGGGGTGTGTGTGTGTGTATGTGTGTGTGTGTGTGTGTGTGTGTGTGTGTGTGTGTATAATGTCCTGAATTTAACATTCAAAAAAGAAGAGAATATTTCTACATATAATATGGAATAGGAAAAAACTATACGTAAATCTCTATTATGTACACCATGCTTTTAAAAAAAGTATGAATAAATTCAACATGTTACTTTCAATGCTGTTGTGTTTTTCTGTGTTTCTCTTTCAACTTCTGTTCTCTTCTGTGCATTTTTTTATAAAAACTCTCTAAACTGTTTCAATGACCTGCTTTGCTTTTTTTTCCTATTTGTTTTTTGCCATGAGTTATTTTTTAAAGTGATTCTAGAGATATAATAATAATAATAATAATAATAATAATAATAATAATTTCTATTTGCACAGTGCTTTCAAGGTTACAAAGTATTTTCCTCATTTTTCTTACCATATTCCAGGTAAGAGAAGCAAATAATATTATCATATTTTACAGATTAGAAAACTGAGGATTAGAAAAATTAACTGACTTTCTCAGGATTATATAATGTTAGAGCCAAGATTTGAACCCAGATTTCTCCTGGCTCTGAGTTCAGAACTTTTTCTACTATATCTCTTTTCTCCAGCCCCCAAACAACTTTTAAATGACAAATATTTACTAAATGCCCAATTGCAAAGAATTATGTTAATAATAATAATCTGATAATTACTATTATGATTATCTTATTATTTTATGATAAAATGGTTTAATTCTATATTTTTCATTTCAAATATTTTAAAATATTTAACTTTCTCCAATTACATGTTAAAACAATTTTTAACATTTTTTAAAAGTTCTGAGTTCCAATAAGATATACAGGCAATGGGGTATAGAAATCTATCCCGCCCTACAGGAAAATAGAAGGGGAAGGGGATAAGAGGGGGGGAGAGATAGAAGGGAGGGCAGATTAGGGGAAGGGATATTCAGAATGCATGCCATCTTGGGGTGGGGAGAGGGATGAGATGGAGAGAAAATTTGGAACTCAAAATCTTCTGTAAGTGAATATTGAAAACTAAAAATAAATGAATTAATTTTAAAAAAAGTTCTGCGTTCCAAATTCTATCCCTCCCTATCTCTTTTCCCCCTCCCTGAGATGGTGAGCAATCTGTTACAGGTTATACATGTGCAATGATATAAAACATGTCATTTTAAATCACTATTATTATATACAATCATATATAATATACTGTTGTTTTATTATATATTATATATTTATAGAGAATTATATTAATATTATATACTTGAACACTATATACCATTCTAATAATTTTTCTTATCAGTTGAGAAAAAAATTCATAACACGATCCATTATAAAAAATAACAAATGAGTAGTACAAATAATAAATATAATATATGAATATAACCATTTCAGAGGGCTTCGACACCCTGTCCAACTAACCCTTGACTTAGAATCATAAAATCTCAGTGTCGGAAGGGACCTCAGACATCATATAATTCAACCTACACCTAATAGGAATCCCTCTTCTACAAAATAATTATCAAATAGTTGTCTACTATATTCTTGAAAACTTCTAGTTATGGGGAACTTAAGACCTCCATGGGCAGCTAATCCTACTTTTGGACAATTATTAAGATTAATTATTAAGAAGTTTTCCTTTCACTGAGTATATATTCGCTTCTCTCAAACTTCCACCCCTAGTAAAGCAAGTTTAATTTGTTTTTCATATGGAATCCTTTCAAATATGTGAAGACAACTACCTTGTCAGCCTTAAATCTTCTCTTTTCCATGGCAAACATCTATTGTTTCTTCTACTGAGGCCAGTATGGCATGGTTTCCAGTTCCCACATCATCCTGGTCACCATCTTCTGGATGTACTCAAGGAACTGATACAGTGTAAACAAAAACTACCAGATTTAGACACTGAGGATCTGAATTCAGATCCTGGGTCTGCCATGGTGTGGTCTCCTGCAAGTTGCCCAGACTTTCAGTGTTTCACTTACTTCATCTGAAGAATGAGAGGGTAGGACATGATAGATATCTTAAAAGTATTTAATCGGCCCTGATGTGGAATAGGGATGACACTTGTTCAGCTTGGTGCCAGAGGGCAAACTAGAAGCAATAAGTATCAGTGGCAAGGAGATAGGTTTAGGTTTGATGGAAGGAAAAAATTCCTATCACTCAAAGCTATCCAAAAGTGTAATGAGCTGCCTCGAAAAATAGTAGGATCCCCTTTGATCCCCTTCTCTTAGAGGTCTTCAAGTGAAGGCTGCATTACGCATTGTTGGGTACATTTAGTGAGAATTCTTATTCAAATAAGAGTTAGACAAGATAATCTCTGAAGTTCCTTCCAACTCTAAGATTCCATGACCAGATGATCTTTATGACTCTAAACTCAGGAAGGAAATCCTTCAGGTCTAAGTCCTTTGATCATTTTAAGTGATCTTATAAATGGTCTTCCTAACATTTGGCACTTAAAACCAAACAATATTCCAAATGTGGCTGACTGAGACAAGTATAGCAAAACTAATACTTCCATCCTTCTGGGAACTATTCCTCTAGGAAGGCAATTTAACATCATCATTTTTGAGGGGATAGAGAGGCTAGCATGTCATTCTTTAGACAGATATTGAATTTTCAGTTCAGTAAAACATCCAGGTCTTTTTCACATGAATTGTTGCCCTTGTGTAATTGATTTTTTGAACCCAAGTATAAAATTTTTATAATCTAGCACTATTAAATTTTATCTTATAGATTCTGCTTGTGGTTTGAGCCTGTTGAGATCTCAATTCTGTTATCTAATATGTTAGCTGTCCCTCCCAGCTTTAACTCATCCATAGATTTGATAGCATGACATCTACACTTATATCCAAAACAATGTAAAAGTACTGAAGAGAAGAGGGCAAACGGCAAATCCTTGAGGCACATCACTGGTGTACAGGATTCTTTCTCCTCAAAATAAAAAGATTCCTCAGTTTTCCATGGCAAGCCACGTCAGTATTTTCACTGGAACATAGATCTTGAGCTAAAAGGGACCTCTGAGACCATCTAGTACAGTCTTCTCATTTTACAGAAGAGCAAACTGAAGCCCAGGTAGTTTATGTGACTTGCCCATTGTGTAAGGTCATATAGTTTGAACCCAGATCATTTAACTCCAGAGTCAGCACTCTTTCCACTATATCACACCCTCTTCATCTTGTTGGATCCCTGGGGCTATCGGAAAACCTCCTCTCCTTAACAGAGTTAATTGACGTGCTTCAACCTGAAAAGATTCTTCGCCTTCTAGACAGATCATCTCTGGAAAGTCTAATATTCTAACCCTGTGATTTGTCTGTTGTGTGTTGCTTTTATTCAACGCTGTCATGTATTAGTATCAGTAAGGGTTCTTACTGAGTCCCAAACTACTTCAACTCAACTCTTTGGTGGGTCACACAAGGATTCCTTCTTTGCAAAGCATTAGACTTCGATAACACAAAGACCTGAGATTTCATTGATGGAATATTTCCTTTTCTGATAAAGATTACAATCCCTCTCACATCTTAATAGATGGGTTTCCAGGGCTACTATAGCACAAAATCTCATCCCTGTAGCATACCTGCTGATGAGTCTCTCTGCTATGTTAGCTTGGTATTCAGAAAACAGACTCTTGTCACTGGGCCTGAAACACAGATCCAAAATTGGAAGGGATATCAGAGGCCACAGAGTCTAATCCCTATCATTGTACAGATAAGGATACTACAGTCTAGGGAGGCTAAAGTGACTTGCCAAAAGCCATACTGGTTGTAAACATCAGAGGTGAGATTTGAACCCAGGTCTACTTCCTCCTGAGCCAGTACTCTTTCTGCACTCTTTCTATCATAGTATATTGCCTTCTATATTCATAGCCCTTCCAATTTGGTGGCATTCTCCCCATGCAGCACTGGGCCAGGACTTCTGTGGAGGACAGCATTAAATATGTCTAGTTTATGCTACATTCAATACTTCACAGGCTTTTAGAACTTGACCTTGGAGATCATTAAGTACAATGATATCTTCTGCAGAAGGGGGAAACTAACACTCAGGCAGTTTACAGGACTTGCCCAAAGTCACATGGTAAATAATAAGAGCCAAATTTGAACCCAGATCCCGTGACTCAAAAGTTCATCTCTCCACTGTACAAAGAGCAATACATTATGCTTGGTGACCCAGTTTATAATGTCTACATTAGACATTTATAAAACTAAAAAACAGAATTTGAGGAATTCTTATGAATGTATCATATACCTTATTGAATAAAAAAACCAATTGTTAAAACTTATTTTAATACAAATTTTGGATTTTTAGTCCAAATTAAGTTTGACACACAAGAAAACAGCAATAATGTTATGAATTTAGGTACTTTGGGTTTTTTGAAACAACAATTACACTAATAGACTAACAGACTAAAAATCAATATCCAGTATAAAAATGCCAGGATATTGTCTTAACTACAATTATAGTGGTAACTATTGTTTGAACTGAGTTTGTCTTATCAGAAATACATTCAAATTTTATTTTAAAAATCTTGAGCATTCTAATTAACCTTATAATACTCTATATGCTCAACACATACATTTTGTGCTTGGTTATTTTAAAGCAAGACTGGATAGCTCTAATGAATAATTAATCTTCTTAAATTCTTTCTCCAAATCTAGGAGATGGCACATTCTGAAAAGCCATGCAAAAGTTAAAACACACACACCACACACACACACACACACTTCAAAGGACATCACTTACAATATCACAGTTTAAAATATGAAAGCAGTTGACCATTACATAGCAAGTCAGTTATCAAAGAAACCTTTTTTTTATCTCAAGATTCACACCAAAATAAATATTAAATGCAATTTATATTAAGTATTTCTTTTTAGCCTGTGAAGGATGGGATCCAACAAGATGGGAACGTCCGTCTGTTTGGTTTTATCTTTTTAAGCGATAAACATCATTCCCCCTGCCAGAGAAAAGCACTTGAATATTTTATAATGGGTACATTTTGCTTCAAGATACTAACTTTATAATTTTCTGCATTAAAAGTTTCAGTGGGAGCGGCAGAGAAGAAGCATTTATTCTGAGACGCTGGTTTGACTTGGGATACATTCAACAGTAGGTTTTTTCCCTTCATTTCTCCTATATGAAAGAACACTGATGATAACTTTCTAAAACAAAGTGCTCAAAATTACATTTCTACACCAAAAAAATTTAAAAAAAGATTTATTTTTAATAAAGATAGCATGCCTCTGATGAATGATTAATCTTCATTTCCCAACCTTTAAAATGGTCCTTACCTAAGCCAAGGAGATAGCTGATGACAGAAAAACAAAAAAGCTACATAAAATTAAAAATCCTCCAATGCATGTGGCTAGGAGAGTTTTTCCTTTTACAATCACAGACCCAAACTGAACAGTTTCATAATAGTGTTGATACTCACGGGGATTTGGTGCCACAGCCTCCGAAGCTAGAACTGCCTGAAACCCTCACAAAAGGCAAAGGGCTGGCAAAACACCTCCCTGTGTGAAAAGCTTTGTGTGAAAGGAGTGACAATGGCAGGAGGGAAGGAGGGAGTGAAGAGAAGAGGGAGGGACAGCTGGGGCAAAACTACTATAGGACTTCCCTCCCAAAGCCCAATTTACATGTCAATAGCCAAATCCTCCACAGAGATCAGCAGACTGAAGGCAGTCCACAGCCACTCAGGTCAAGCAAGACTGCCTACAACCTGCCACAGCCTCCTCCTCTGAATTATGTCATTCTTCCTCCAAGGAGATCTCGAATCACATATCTCCTAGCTTGTATTTGGCAAACTCTAGAGGAGTGTTTTGTCATTCCATGTGAGTCTGGGAGCCTGGGCAATATATTTGTAACAGAGAAGACAGACTTTTCAAATTTAAAACAATGGGATGAAATGAACAAAGATGAATATACCAGGGATGAATGTCAAATTTTACACTTAGGTTTAACAGTTTCAAATGTCTTGATACTAAACAAGAGGAAAAGATACATGATTTTTAATAAACTGCAAATCTCAATACGTGTTAAGTGTCTTGTGTCAGCAAAAAAAAATTTTTAACTAAAGGTATCTTAATAGGGGTATGATATTCAGCACAAAGGAGATAATAGGACTTACTCACTTCTCATTGGTCAGACCATTTCTGAAGTACTGTGTTTAATTTTGGATCCCATATTTAAAGAGGGTTAAGGTTAGACAAATTAAAACAAAGAAAGGAAAAGTGTCTAGGACTTTGAAGGGTCTCAAAATCCTCTGAAGGAAAGAAGATGATATCAAAAGAAGAGAAGACTCAGAGGAAGGTAGAACTGTCTTCAATAGACTTTGACCAATGGCTAGAAGTTACAGGAAGTATATTCTAGCTTAATATAACTAGAACTTTGTAACAACTAGAGTTGTCCAAAAAAGGAAGCAGGTTGCTTTGAATAGTAATGACCCATCATTGGGAACATTCAAAAGGCTGTTGGGACTGCCTCTTAGGCATAGAGCAGAAATGATTCCTGTATTGGGTGGGAGACTGGAATAGACAACCTCTAAGATTCTTTCCTACTCCTAAGATTCTATGATTGATCAAAGCCTTTTACTAAGTGTTCCCTATGGTCTCCCTGCCTGTTAATCGATAAAGCATTTTATATGTGAGACAACATTTTGAGAACAGAGCTATAAAATTTTAGAACTGGAAGTGAAATAATTCACAATTTTAAAATAATGATTTTTTAAATAATTACACAATCTGTGCCATATACAAAGCATACATTTTTAAGGCTTAGAAGCAGAGACATCTGTGACATTAAATGTACATAATATTATCCCTTGCTTGCTGTTTGAGAAGGACAATGCTGGCTACTCCAAATTTATTCCCCACTCCACTTCCTCCCTCCCCTTTTCCTCCATTACCAGCAAAGCTGCTGATATCTGGGTCATTATCTGGGTAATTCACAGTACTTCACATTTGCAAAATGCTTTCTAGTCATTTGGCTTTTATTAATTTTTTATACAGTCAAGTATCACTGCTGATCCAGAAGGTCTCTGGGGGAAGGGGGGTGATGAAGAGAGGGTACTTTCCACTGGAAGTATATGCATGTTTGTAGGAACATGGGATCTGTCCTCTGTTTTTATTTCACTGGCAAACAAAGAAGCTAATTATCCACAAGGAAGCTTGATCCTTTGGGGGAAAAGGAAATAAACTAGAACTTGTTCATTAACTATCGGAACAAACCAATAACAACTAAATCCTTCTTACTTTTGTACCAAAAAGAATAGTGCATTAAAGAGATAAGTGCTCTTCTGATTCTCATCGTGTTTCCTTTACTTCCTTAGAAATATGTGTAGTTTTCATTCACAATTGAAAACCCTTTGACCCGTGTTACCCTCTGGTATTGTTCAGGGCACCAAGGACCTTTAGGACCATCTTTGAAAAGTGCTGAAATAATACGTTGTCTCGAAATCTGCTCTTCACATTATAGCAAAGGCTTAAAATTGGGATGATATCTGCATGGGGTTGTAAAAAACACTCTTTAAACACATTATACAAACACAAGATATTACTATTACATTGAGATCCTAAACGGGGAGGAGGGGGGAAAGGAGAGGTGAGTCTTTTTGAAATAAAAAAACCAAAACCACAAAACATTTGCCTAAAACGGTTATCACATTTTTTTTAAAAAAGCTCTCCAACAAGTGTGGCACTTTTTTTCCACAGCAATAACACCTACTATATACAAAGCTCTGTTCAAATGGATACCCCCCAAAAAAATGTGGGACATGCTTCCCATACCTCAAGAAGCCTACAGATTAGTTGGGAAAACACACACACACACACACACACACACACACACATACACACCCTAAGCAATACAAGGCAGCATGTAACAAATACCCAGTGGCCTGATGAGTGATAAAACCTTAAATTTTCTAAAATGGTACAAAACATTTTCTAAAAATTTTGACCATTTAAACAATTCTGAATCCATCCAACTGTGCTATTGTCTAGCCCACATTTAAACCACAAAATACCTGATCAAACACTTTTTTCAAGTCTAAGCAAACTATATCTACAGCATTCCTCTCATCTTCCAATTATTTAAACTGGTAAATCTACCAATTATTCAACAAAAGAAATAAAGTTAGTCTGCCAAGACTTGTTTTTGATGAAGATAGGCTAAGTCTTTCTAATCAGCACCCCTCCTTTTCTAGATATTCTTTACCACTTTCATAATAAACTCTGGAGTTTTCTCAGGAATCCAAGTCAAGCTTACTGGCTTTAGCTTACTGGTTCTGTTCTCCTCCTTCTTGAACATTAGGGCAACATGTGCCCGTCCCTTGGACCTTTCAAATATTACTGACAATGTCTCAGCAATCCCATCCACCAATCAATCAGCATGTATTTTGCACTTACAATATACCAGGCTGCAGCCAGAAATAAAGACAAAAATGAAATAGCCCCATTTCACCAGGAGATACATGTTCATATACAAAGTACATATAAAGTATCTATAAGAATACAAAAAGTATACAAATTATATATAAGTATATACAGAATACATATAAATATATAAGTACATATATATATAAATACATACAAAATTTTTCTGAGTGGAGGGCACTGGAAGCTATGGAAAACAATAAAAGGTTTCATGTAGAAACCCCTTTCTCAAATCGAAGCTTTATTCCTAGGAAATGCTTTCGTCATTACACACTATGGTGCTTTTCAAAATAAGAAATTCTCCTAGACTTAGTCAGAGATGGCATTTTCTCAGTTCTCAATTTCAAAGGGGTGGGTAGAGGGCTTTTGACTAGAAGGGAAATAGGGTTTTTGGCTAGAGAAAGAGAAATAGCTAATAAATCAAACGCTGAACAAAGAAATCAGTTACTGAGAAGATAACCATGGTGCTTGGAGAAGTAAGTTTAGCAGAAATTCAACATAAAAAAGGTAAGCATTCTCTAGAGAAGGCAAAAACATCAACAGTATACCCAAGTATCTGGTAGCTAGAAGAAAGCCTGGCAAAATTTTAACAGTTAGATAAGTGAATAAAAAAGGTCTTGTGTCTCTAGGAATCCAAATAATAGAAAAAGGGCTAGGAAGATATCTCTGAAGTAATAAGAAGAAGGGTACCTAATGATAATGAATTTTTTTTGCTTTAGAATTTATTTTAATATATAGCCTAATGATAGTTTTTATTTTTAGTTTTATTTCTTATTTAGGTTTGCATAAGTTTACCCATTTAAATAGTGATAAGTATTTTAAGTCTACCTATATTTATCTGTAGATAAAAATATAAATTTACAGATATTTAGATATGTATGACTGAAAAGGTATGCTAATCCTTTACCCCAAGCAAACAACTGCACCCATGCCTTTACTTTTCAGACTGTGACTGCCTCTACCTGGTGGCAGCATATTTAAATTACAGGAGCAGGTCTTTGTAAAGTGAATGAATATTTTTGAGGAGCAGGATCTGGCCAAGCTAAAGGGACTGTGTTGTTATCAATGCCCTCAAATTATATCCTCAGGCAAACTTTAAATCATCACAATAAAAAGACATTAATACTGTTCTGCATCCTATATAATATACACAGGTCAGAAAAAGTCCTTGTTCTCTAAAAACTAGATTATAACAATAGCTAGCATATTTATAGCATTTTATGGTATCTAAAGTACTTTTACAAATATCATCTTAGTTTATCCTCACAACAACCCTGGGAGGTATCATTATGCCCATCTTATAAATAAGGAACTGAGGCAGGAAGAAGTTAAAAAAAAACTTGCCTAGGTCGCAGAGCCAGCAAGTATCCGAATCAGGATTTGAACTCAGGTTTTACTGACTCCAGGTCACCTAGCTATCCCTGACTTAGAGCCTAAGCTTTGAACCTAAACCTACATAACACAACTTTTGAAGACGTCCGAAGTATTTGTCAAAGAATGTGCTTGGTACAGGAGGAGATAAAATATAAAGATTAAATATGTCACAATCTCTGCCCTCATGGAGCTCACAATCTAGTAGGAAGATCTAATATACACAAATATATATCTATATATATATCTATATATATATATCTATATATATATATATATATATATCTATCTCCATACAGCTTTTTGGTGAGGCAATCGGGGTTAAGTAACTTGCCCGGGGTTAAGTAACTTGCCCAGGGTCACACAGCTAGTAAGCGTCAAGTGTCTGAACCCACATTTGAATTCAGGTCTTCCTGACTCCAAGGCCTAAGCTCTATCCACTGTACCACCTAGCTGTTTCTACACAAATATTTTTAATACAGTATGACAAATGGCAAGGGCATGAGAGGTAAAAATCAAAGGCAGATCTAAAGGCTTATGCCCCTCTTTACAAAATGAGCGGGGGAAATTCACATAATAGTAGGTAGCATTTGAGTAAGGTAGGATTTTAACAGGCCAAGCTGACATAAGGGAGAGGGCATTCCAGTGTAGGAAAGTATATTAGCAAAAAGACCTAGCGCGGGGATAGCACAGGGCACATCACAGGGAAGGTTACAGAAAATCACCCAATTTGGCTAGGGCTAGGGGAGTGGACAGGAGAAGTATGAGATAAGTCTGGGTAAATGAGCTAATTACAGGCTGAAAATAGCCTTGAAGTCTGAACTATACTCTGCAGGCAAAGATTTTAAAGGGTTTTACATGCAATGACATGAAAATGATAATAATAATGGCTTACATTTATATGTGAAAAACAATATGGGATAGTGGTTAGAGAGATGGCCTTAAAATCATGAAAACCTGGATTCAAGAACGACCTCTGATACACACTTCCTAAGTGACCCTGAGCAAGTCATTTAACCTCTAAGCGTAGGAGACAATTCTCTAAGATAACACTGAAGACCTGCATTGCTAAAAAGCAATTTCCTCACCTGGGAGCTCAGTAAGATGTGGAACTTGCTCCTGTGACTCTGAGACCAAAGCATTATCTACTTTATGATGTTGCCTCTCACACCGGACCCAGACAAAATGCAAACATTTTGTGATTCTAATTTATCAACAGATGTAATATTTGGATACAAGAGTTCATCAGATAATAATATCATTCAGTAAACATTGAGCTCACTATATGCCAGTCACTGTGCTAAATGCTGGGTTACAAAGACAAAAACAAAACTACTCCTATCCCCAAAGAGTTCATCTCCAACTACTGTATATAGATGTATTTACAGAGATAAATAAATAGAAAGTTAATCAAAGTTGTTTTAAGAGGGAGAGACTGCTAATACTAGAGGGAATCAAGAAAGCCTCATGTAGAAGTGGTACCTAGACTATGATCTGAAGAAAGCTAGGGATCCTACCAAGTAGAGGTAAGGATAGAGTTCACTAAAATATGGCGAGTGTAGGAGCAGCTAGGTGGATAAAAGGACTCAGTGGATAAAGCACTCACCCTGAAGTCAGGAAGACATGAGTTCAAATCCAGCCTCAGACCAAACACTTGACACTTACTAGCTATGTGACCCTGGGCAAGTCACTTAACCCCAATTGCCTAAAAAACCAACCAAACAAAAAAAACCCCCAACAACTCTGATACTCCTCTATCTACCTATCCCATCATTCCATCTCTTCCAATGCTTTACTCTCCTTTCCCTACTCTTTGGGGCAGCTAGGTGGCGCAGTGGATAGAGCACCTGCCCTGGATTCAGAAGGACCTGAGTTTAAATCTGGGCTCAGACACATAACACTTACTGTGTGACCCTGGGCAAGTCACTTAACTCCATTTCCCCCCCCCCCCCAATACGGCAAATGAATTGGAGAGGTGGGATCATTTGTGCATACATACAATGTGCTCCATTTTATTTATGGAACATAATCTGAGGAATGTTGCTTTATGATCCTACATTAAGGTGGTGGTAATTTTACAGAAGGGGAAAAAAATCCCAATAAGACACTAAGTAGTCGGACGACTTGTTGAGTATCACCCAGCAAACTATTAGTGGAACCTAGAACATAAACCACTTCTCTTGATTACCACTTCACGTCAACCATAACTAGCTGCCAATTCTCAAGGCTGAAGCTGAACAACTATCCCCGCTCTCTGATGAGTGATAACATTCCACCTAACCTATTAGTATCAGTAACATGAGGCATCAGGCTACAAGTTAAAGCCAATGAAGCTTACCCATGAAAGCTATGCATTCACTACACAACTCATGTTTGGGGGGGGGGGTGAGATAGCAAGAAGGTAGGTAACTAGGAAGACTGAATAGGAAATGAACTAGAAAGGACTGAATAGGAGAAATCAAGATGTAAGATCAGAGTTTGAAAATAATTTTAAATTGTAAGTTGACAAATTATACAATCCTTAACTAATGGCTGTGTAAATTAAATAAGGTAGTGGAGGAAGACCTTCCAAATGGTAGGAAGGAAGCTAAGCTTCCATTTTTGTTATTTTGACCAACCACTCACAGCCAGGTGAAAGTTGGTAATTTCTGATGTAGAGAAACTCTACAGAATACAAGGAATGTGTAATCAGTGTAGGATGAAAACACTGACTAGGGCCAATCAGTACTGGAACAGATGAGAGGTTGAGCAGCAGACAGTGACCTGTCTTCCTTTCTGTCCTCTCATCAGAAAATTCCAGGGCAAGGAAGCTCTGTGAGAGAGCAAGGCTGAAGCTTCTGAGCAGGGCAATTAGAGAGTGGATAGGATATAATGAAAAGAGTGCTAGTCAGGAGATGTGCATTCTAGTCCTTCGTGACCTCAGACAAGTAATTTCATTCCTCTGGGCCTTTTTTCTCATCTATAGAAAGAAGAGGTGTAACTAAATGATCTCTAACCTCTCTTCCAGCTCTATAATTCAAATGGCTATTCTATTTTTTTTATATGCCAGCACTATCGAAGTAGAAAGACTTTATGCAAATGGTCTAAAGAATCAACAGGTGGCAAGGGCAATCAGTACAGTTAGCCCCATTTTTGAAAGAGAAGAGGTAAGTGATTTGCTTTGGCTTCTAGAGGAAGTCACTGTTAGAAGTGAAAGTAACCAAAGTTTGGAGAGTCAGTTAGTAGCATTATTGCCAGCTTTAACTCATTTCATGAGTGGCTGGCTTGCAATCAGTCAGTCTCCAATGTTTATGCAGGTAATCAATAAATTAAATGCACTCACATTCCTTCCCTATGTGTAATAGGTGAGAGAGAAGGTAAAGAAGGGTGGGCATTTTTTTTTGAAGAAAAAAAACCACTTCTTGAAATCACGAATTGGTGTAATGTTTTTGAAGATATAAAGCTCACAAAAACTCCTTTATTGAGAATACAATCTAAGCGTATTAAAGAGATATCTACCTGTTTGTATCATCTATATAGTATGTATATATTTTTATTCAGACCTGTGATTTCAATAGCATAATAAACTATGTCTACTGAGGCAGATCTGTAAATAACCTTTAATTTATAGTCTTATAGAGTGATCTCCCTGGGGGCAATAAGAGGTCATGTCACTTGACCATGTCACACAACTAGTATGTATCACAGGTAGAGTTTAAACCCATAACCTTCCTGACCCAAAGGCCAGCCATCTCTCCACTATTCCAGACACATACACCATAGATATATGGCATTAGAAATGATAGTCATAGTTTACCAAACGTTGGCATACTAAGGAAGAGAATGACAGCTTGAGTAATAGAATGCTAAAGCTGGAGAAGACCTTATAGACTGTCAGTTTTTACAGAAGAAGAAACTGAGTCCCAGAGACATAAAGTGACTTGCCTAAAGTCACACTTATAGTTACTAGACTAGAACCCCAAGTCATTTAGGTGTGTATGTGTATTTAAAAACACATATAGCATTATATATAAATGGAAAAATCTGCAAGCAACCTAAATGTTCAACAGTTGGTGAATAAATAAACTTTGGCAGAGCAATGTCATGGAATACCACAATGCCATTTAAATGATAGACATGAGGAATATAAACAAATTTGGAAAGGCTTATGTTAAGTAATGTGAACTGAAGAAAGCACAAGAAAAACCAATACACATACTATTCACAACTACATAATTTTCAAAGACAAATACAAATACAGAGACAGCTGAGGTTCATTTCAACTCTCAAATTCCATGATTCTGTGAATAAACAAACAGAACAGAAGTGGATACAGAAAGAGGATGCTATGGTGATACTGTATGTAATATTCATTACATAGTACTAACTGTAAAGAATGATAAATACATGTTTATTTGGTTTTGTTGTTTAGACTGAGTAGATAACTTTTTAAAAGAGAAATAATCACCCTTGGGTACACACTGAAGTAGGATGCCAAAAACAAATTAAGTCTAAACACTTAGAAATATTAATGAATGCATACAGACACAACTGGAAATCTACCTCCACACCTTTATCCAAGCTGTCCTCAATACTTAGAATGCATTCTTTGCTCACATCTTCCTCTCTTAGCATCTCTAGTTTCTTTCAGAGATCAGCTAAAAAGCCACCACTTATGAGAGAATTTCTGGATTCCCACAGGTGTTAGTGCCCCTCCCAGTCTGAAATAACTTTATATTTACTTTGCATATATTCACTTATTTATGTACATTTTGTCTCCCCTTATAAAATATAAGTTCCTTGAAGAGAGGGACTGTTTCCATTGTCTTTACATTTCCAAGGTGTAGCATGGTGCCTAGCATGCAGTAGGTATTTAATAAATGCTTGACCTCCATGGATAAATGCATGAGGATGTTTGCAGACACACATAAATCAAATATATATAAATCAACTAAAAAGAATTTACTGAGAAGCACTTACTCTGATACAGATACTGTGCTAGGTATTGGGGACAAACATGAAATAATCCCTCCCTCTTAAGGAACTTATGGTCTGCTTTCTATCAGAGGAAATAATAATATACACAGATAAGTATATACAAAAGAATTAAAATATAATTTGGGAGTATAAGAGGACATTAGCACATGGAGAGATCAGAAAAAGCTTCATGTAGAAAATGGTGCTTGATCTGAGTTTGAAGAGAACAAGGGATTCTAAGAAGCAGAGAAGGAAGGAAATTTCAGGTATGGGAGGAGGGGTCACATCCTATGAAGGCACAGAGAAGGAAGATGATGCCATGTATATATACATACAAACATACATACATACATACACACATAAATACCCATCCCTGAAGTCCTATTCTGATACCTCATCATTACATAGAGGTGACCTTGGATTCTCAAAAGCTAATACTAGCAGAAAAACGCTGGCAGTTCCTACCAAGTTGGAAAGGCTTAGAACACAACAGATAATGGATAATAAATCTGTCATCCAAGGAGAACCCTAGCCAAGCTTAAAGAGTTTTAAAAAAAAACTTTTTTTGATTCAATACTTTTAGTAGACATGACCAGATCTAAGCATAAGGAAAATTAAGCTGGTGGCAATAGGAAGGCTAGTTTGGAGAAGGAGAGACAGTGGAAAAGGGGAGACAATGGAGAACATTCCAAAAGACCAGGTCAGGGTGGTGGAGAAGGGTCTATATTACTAGGATTGTAATACAGAGAATCAGTTAACAAGCATTTATTAAGCACCTACTGTTTGCCAGGAGCTGCGCAAGGCACAAAAACAAAAACAGTTCCTGCCTTCAAGGAGCTTACATTCTACAAGGGATACAGTAGAAGAGGAATAGATACAAGAGGTGTAATGAAGGTGCAATCAGAACTTGATAGATTACTAGATGAGGAGTAAGGGATAAATAAATATCAAAGATAACTTCAAGGTTAACACCAGATGAATGATGATGCCCAAGGTGAGGCATTTAAGATAATATAGCTGGATTTCAGAGGTACTGCCAAAAACCATTATCTTTGTGGACAACACGGAGAAACATAAATGGGACAAATATACTTTTTCATCTGGGTTTAGAGCTGGCTAACTGGATTGATGGACAATGTCAACCTTCAAGGAGTGTGTCTCAGTTTCTTCTTTAGTAAAAAGAGTTTGTGTCATTGAATGCTTGTAAGGTCCCTTCTAGTTCTAAACCTATGGTCTTAAATTTTTCTAATGCAGTGTCCCAGGTAGCAGTCCTAGGTTTTGTGTCATTCCACATTTTTATTCATGATGTGGATGAAGGTATAGTGGGCATATTTATCAAATCTGTGGATGGCCCGAAGTGGAGAGTTTAACTAATACACTGATTGCAAGATTCAAAAGAATCTTGGAAAGTTAAAATGGTGAGCTGAAGCTAATAAGATGAAACAGAAGAGTGATAAACTTCTGCATTTGTGGTTTAAAATAATCAACCGTATAAATCAAGGATGGGGAAGACATGGCTAGAAAGGCACTGAGGAAATACAAAGACTGCAGCTACACAATTAAAATTTTATCCCACTAAAATTCTTGAAATAAATTTAAGTGGATGTATTTTTTAAATGAACTGATTTTTTTTCACTTTTCTAATCTAAAAATTTTAAATTAGTAACATGATTTTTCTCCAACACATTTATATATATTGTCAATTTTTTTTAAACCACATCTCTTCTCCTTCAAAAACTAGCCTTTTCATCTAGGCATGAAAAAGTGCCAAAGGATAATAACTAATAGAAAAGACAATCCAAAAATGGAAGAGACAGACTTAATGCCTCATTGGAAAAGGGCTGAATTTATTAGGTTAATCACAGACAACAAGCATTCCACAGGAGGTGAGAAACATCCAGAGATAAACGTCTGACAAAGTATGGCAGATAAGCGGCCTATCTCCAAGACAAAACAGAAAGAAAACTTTAAACATGAGGCTTACCTCACACTAGAAATGGGAGAAAATTTCTACGATTTTCAAATTTATACTGGAGATTTGTACTGCAGACCAGGTGGTCAAAGAATATGGTGAGATGTTGTGTAGAACAAGAACCTGTCTCATATATATATATATATATATATATATATATATATATATTATATATATATATATAATATATATATATATATATATATAATACACACACATACATATGGAGAAAGAGAGACAGAGACAGACAGAGAGCTAGGGCTAAAAATAAAATTCTAAGTAAATAATCTCCATATTCAGTTACTGTGTCAGGGACAATTTTGGCAGTTCTGAGTAAACAGGAACATCACCTAAGTGTTTATAAATTAAGATTGGAATTCCTATTCTTTGCTCTATGAATTTATGCTCATTTAAACTTCCATAGACAGTTTATAAGGACTGAACAGTTACCATTCTCCTGAAGTTGACCACTGTTTTAAAAAGAATTATGGAAGACTTTCTTGGAAAATCAATTGAAGTGAGTCATTAAAAAAAAAGTCCTCTAGCTCTATTAAGTAAAAATTCAAAGGAGTCAAACCATTAAGCTCATTTGCAACCACATTTAGCGTATCAATAGAATACTTCAGCCAAAGGGAATGTTTCAAAAAATGGGTAGATTCTCATACCACCACCACCACCACCTTTAATCTTTGCCCAGAAAGGCACACTACTGTCAGCCTTCTGAATGTGAAAGGAAACACTAGGTCTTATGAAAAATAACTTATAGGTTTCACTGAAGCATGTGGTATCATAAGAATATGGGATGCAGAACAGCTTTCTGAAAGCTCTTTCTCCTCCACAGGCACAATTCCCTAAATGCCAAGTAATGTTTTTATGGATAGTGAGGATGGCATAGGAAAAGTCACATTACCTTAGCTTGCCATAATACAGACATTTAGAATTATCTAAAATTTCCAAGATGTGTTTTATGAGAGTCAGGAGAGTTCCCTAACATTCTCAAGGAATCAGCTTCAGCCTTCAGATTCCACAGAATACTTGGTTCATGCCCTAAAGGCAACATGGGTGAATAATTCCACCAACAGAAGATGCTTTGAGGGATTATGTGTACTAAAGTCCTGAGGCGACACTGATCAACCCCACATAGTGTGAGCTCTTGTTGTGCCCTTCAAACAGAATCACTGAACCTTAAATGCTTTGCAACAGTCCCAATCTTTCCAGGACTCTCCTGCATTTCACATATACTCTGGATGTCAAGCATTGTGGACTTTCAGTTTCCTATTTACTCTGAATGAGCTCTTCAAACCTGACATTTTACCAGTCAGCATAGGAAATAGCAATATTTGCTTAGAAATCCCTGGATAAAAGGGGATTGGGGAAAGAATGCACAAACAAAGTTGAACACTTAAAAGATTAAGTTACTATTTTCACTATACAAATGGGGAACCAATAAAGATGTCAGTGGAATATCCAAAATCAGAACTCAGACTCTCTAACATAGTATTAAGCATACATCCCCTCCATAATCCAGTACTTAATATCCGGAACCATTAATCAGTCAGTCAACAAGAACTTACTTCTCTGTACTTAAATTTCAAAATTAACTTCTACAGAGCAATGACAGATTATCATCAGTCATAGGCTTATAAAATACATCTGATCTTTAATTTTTCTCTTATAGTACCTATTTCTATTAAGTTTAGCTTACACTCCCTCCATTATTTTGGACTTGAATTGATTAGCACCATTAATAGGAAAATGAACTCTGTGAAAGAAAATATATTTTAAATCATTTAAATAATTTAATTAATAATATATTAATTATTTAAATTTAGTCACATTTCAAATTGGGCAGCTAGTTGGCCAAGTGGATACAGTGACCAGTCTGGAGTTAGGAAGATTCGTCTTCCTGAGTTAAAATCTGTTCTCCGACATTTACTAGCTGTGTGACCCTGGACAAGTCACTTAACCCTGTTTGCCTCAGTTCCTCATCTGTAAAATGAGCTGGAGAAGGAAATGGCAAACTACTCCAGTATCTTTGCCAAGAAAACCCCAAATGGGATTACAAAGAGTCAGACAAAACTGAAAAACAACTCAAACAACAAAATTTTAAATTTTTTAAATTACTCTGATAACTTTATTTCAATGTAATTGATTTCCTTTATAAACTTATGTGTTTTGTCTTATTAATTTAAAAAACATGATTCTGAGAAGTGCCTCAAAGGCTTCACCAGACAACCAGAAATGTCAAGAACCCTGACTTTAAATCTATGATCCTCTGCCCTTAGACAAATCACACTCACTGGATTTCAGTTTCCTAAACTATCAAATAAGAGAAATACAATTAGTGATGGAAGGATTCAAAGAGGTCATCCGGTCCAATATCTTCATCAATTGGGAAATGGCTGAACAAATTTTGTGTAATTAATATAATGGAATGATATTGTGCAAAAATAAATGACAAGTTACACTATAGAGAAACTTGGAAAGATTTGTATGAATTGATGGAGAGGGAAGTAAAACTAAAAGAACAATATGCACAATAACCATAGTAAATAAAGGAAAACATTGATACTGATTTGGATATACTGATAATTTATTGTATTTTATACTTAATATATTATAGATGGATCTCTAAAACTGACCCCTCTAATAATGGATGTCAAAGAACAGCTTAAATGAGTGGTATTTTCAAATCCCACATTTTTGTGTGAATAAATCACAAGAAACCACGTTAAGAAATTTCACTTTAGACATTTGAAAAATATGTCACATTAAGCCTCTTAAAATTCACACTATTAAAATATTTGTTTCTATCATTTAAAACATGGTGGTGGAGAAAAATGTGTGGCCTTTTGAGATCATGGTCTTTATTTAGTTAAGCTGTGATTCTTGAAGCTCCTTCCAGGCAGAGATGGCAAGTCACTTTAACCACTTTGAGACTCAATTTCCTCATCTATGAAATGGGGATAATAATAGCACCTAATTCATAGGGTAATGTTTCAAGGATCAAATGAAATACCATATATAAAACTCTTTGCAAACCTTAAGGTACTCCATAAACACAAGCTATTATTTAAGTAGAAGAGTTAGGAATTGAACCCAGATGCTCTAACTCCAAATCCAGTACTTTTTCTACTACTAAATCCCTTCCAGTTCTAAAACTCTAGATTCTGTGAGAATTAAAGATAGGCAGCAGGCAGAAAAGACATAGAGCAATCTAAATTTGAAGAACTTGTATCTGTCATGGCAATGGAGAGGAAAAGGAAAATCAGAGAGTTACTTCAAAGAAAAAAATGACAGATTGGATAGCAAGATAAAGGAGAAGGAGAAGTAAGCAACAACAACAAAATTACTCCAGGATTCTGGGCCTGGGAAACTGAAAGGTCAGCAACACAGCTATCCCTTCTACATCATGGGGGTTAGGGGCAAGATGTCCTGTGATCTGGAAAATCCATGTAAAATCTTTTGGCCCTCCCTTTGTACCAGAGAAGAAGTCTGAATTGTTATGGTATTAAAGATAAAATATGTTGATATTATATAATACTTTGCATGTATTTTATGCTTTTCTGAGTTTCTAAACTTTTTCTGTGTCATCTGCTAGCCTTAGCATGTCGTTTGCAGCTTCTGCAAAACTCCCAAGCAAATCCCATTTAATTTCTTTTATGTTGACCCTTGATATATCAAAACCTCAATGATGAAAGTCATGATGTGGAAGGAATAATTGTATAATTGACAGAAAGGGAAATAGCTGACTAGAGAGAGATGATTGGGTGGGGGGAGGAAGTGAGAAGTTGAGGTGGAATATGTTGATTTTGAAGCAACAATAAAATAGTGACCACACCACAGAGTATACACTTGAGGGTGAGGGAGGGGTACAGACCCACTGGCCTATCAACTTTTCACAAAGCCTGAAATTGCCACTATTGTTATAGCAATGCAGGAGGCTCTTGACAAACAGAAACTTGGTTTCTGGGATTAACACATTAAATTATTATCAGTCATTCTCAACTCAACTCATCAACATTTATTAATAACTCGGCACAAAGTTTATCTAACTGATCAAAGGATATATGGGCCTTGAAGCATGGTACAAGATAAATGTTTGTTATAGGAATAACAAAAGTGGGAAGAGCAGAAAAGGTCTTGGGCATGAGCCACAATATTAGGTAAGGCACCATGGCAAAGGACCTGAGAAAGGAGGAGGTAAGACAACTGGGAGAAGAAGTCAATAAAAGAAAGATGAATGCGTTAGAAATTAAACTTTATAAGTAAAGTAAAAGCATTGTGATGTAGTAGCAAGAACACTAGTTAGTAAGAGTCAAGATCAGGGTTCAAATCCCCACTCTGACATTCTCTGTCTCACCCTGAGAAAGTTAAATGACGATGATAATAGCAGCTAGCAGCTATACAAGGTGCCCCCTTACTGAGGTTTTAAGGTTTTATAGCTCAAAACTTCACTAAAACTATTGAGACACAGCATGTAGCACTTTAAGGTTTGCAAAGCACTTTACAAATAGTTTCTCAATAACCCTAAGAGATAGGTGCTTTTATTATCCATATTTTTACAGATGAGGAAACTGATGCAAACAGAGGCTAAGTAACTTTCCCACAGTCACATAGCTAATAAGTGTATGAGGCATAATCTTCCTGATTCCAGATCAAGCACTCTATTCACTGTACTACCTAGATGCTTAATCTGTCTGAGCCTCAGTCTTCTTGCATACAAAATGGGGGCAGTACTACTTTGCAGTGCCTAGCTCACAGAGCTGTTGTGAGGAAAGGCCTTTGTAAGCCTTAAAGTGCGATATAAATATAAGCAATTATTATCGAGAACTTATTTCTAGCAATAGCCGTACATACTATGATAGAGGCAGCTATTCCTTTGATCTCCTATCAGAAAGGCATTGTGGTATAATGGGGGGGGGAGGCGAGAGAAACATTTCATTTGAAATCAAAGTAGAAGCACAAGTTGTATAACAGAATACCTTTTTTATTTGAACTTCAAGACAACCAAAGCATCTTTCCTCACAAGGATGGTGTGGGTTAGTTTATACTGAACTCTCTGAATTCTTGGAAAAGTAAGTGCTGTATGAACACAAAGACTGACTAATGTAATTACTAGTGAGCCCAGTATAAATAACAAAGATTCCCACAGTGACAAGCAGAAATGTCTCTTTAAAGGATACCTTCCTGCATATCGAGTGACACTCCTGCCCTCTGTCCAAACAACAGCATGATAGATGCAGGTTCAGGTATCTAACTCTGCTTGAAGCAACTGAAAGGTAATGAGCTTTATATAAGGATGCCCTGAAGATCATGTTGCAGGACAAAGGGGTGAAGAAGCAAGAGCAGAAAGGAGATGCTTTCCAGACCTTACCACAGAAAGTATGACCAATCTGGATGCAATATGTTCAAGTCATCTACCCTAATGTAATAGGTCACCCACCCAGGTTTTAAAAACATGAAAATGGCTCCCTCTGGAAGCAGGAATTTTACTAGATAAAATATCACCACTGGCAGAAAGATAATCTTATTAAAGAAACAATGACAGCCTTATAACTTCAGGAAGCCACTGCTGTCTCTCTCCCACTCTAGCTCATGAAGGAATGATTTTTACTATTACCATCTCAGACCTCATTAAAGAGTAGGCTCCATTTATCCAGATCTATAATGCTTCACTGAGCTGAAAAGACTAAAGAGATTAATTTAGATTTTTAGTATGTAGGTACACATTACCACATTACTTTGTGAAATTGTTCCTGGCAAGAGTTGTCCTCTGAAGGAAAAGGGCAGATTTGAAGAAGCTTTAGCAAATGATAAATATTTATCCAGATTCAACAGAAGGTTTCAAAGCTTTCAGTGGAAATGGGAATCAAGAAAAGAGTACCAGACAGATCTGTATTTTAGAGGTGCTTTCTTCTACAGATCTCTGCAGGTGCTTGAGAAATGTATGTACGTTGATCACCCTGGCACACAGTACATACTTAATAAATGCTACCTCACTGACTGACCATAGCTATCAAGGAAGGCAAGTGCAATAAGATGCTAATCCAAACTGTGAAAAAAAAGAAAGAAGGGAAAAATGGAAGGAAGGAAGGGAAGAAGGAAAAGAGTGGGAAAGACAGAGAGTGGAAAAGAGAAAGAAGGGAGAAGAGGGGAGGGCTAGAAATGAGAGAAGGGAGAAGCCCTACCTACAACAGTGTCTGGTGCACCATAAGCACTTACTAATAAATTTTTATTGACCTGAATTGAGTTCAAACAATTGGAAGAAAAGGTGACTCATAACAGAAAGTATAGGTGATTCTAAATTGGGAGACCTAGACTGCAGCCTTGGCTTTGCCACTTAGGAGTCGAGTCAGCTTTGTAAAGTAACAATTTCTCTGGATTTTAGTTTCCTCCTTACTGCATTGATTATCCTCTACCACCAGTTATGGTACAACCAAAACTAAAATCAATCCTGGGCCTTTTGGAATAAGAAGCAATAGAGTGCTCCCACTGACTCCTAAAACTGGTGATCTACATGTATTAACTCCCTTGCCTCACCTCCTACTCAATTCTCAACCCCTTTCAATCTGATTTCAAATCATGGTTTCAAACTGCTTTCCTGGGACAGCTAGGTGGCGCAGTGGATAGAGCACCAGCCCTGGAGTCAGGATGACCCGAGCTCAAATCCGGCCTCAGACACATAACACTCACTAGCTGTGTGACTCTGGGCAAGTCACTTAACCCCAACTGCCTCACCAAAAGAAAAAAAACTGCTTTCCCCAAGGTTTTCAAAGATCTCTTAATTGCCATCCAAATTGCTTTTTCTCAGCATTCATTCTACTTAAACACTCTTCAACTTTCAATATTGTTAAGCACATTTTCCTGAATGTTCTTTCCTCTCCCTTGGTTTCCATGACATTGCTCTCTCTTGATTCCCACTTTGAAAACCTTGAAGTGCTATATAAATGCCATTATTTATTATTAATATTCTCAGACCTGTCTTGATTGTTCCTTCTCAATCTCTCATTCCCTTTCCTCTCAGTCATTTTAACAACCATTGCTTCATTATCACTTCTTGGCAGGTAATTCTCAAATTCATATAATTAGCCCTAATATTTCTCTTGAACTCCAGTTCAGCATTACCAACTGCCTTGTGGACATCTCTACGTAGATATCACACAATATTTTAAACTCAAAAATATACTTTCTGACAAAAAACAAATTTCCTCTCTCTTTTAAGGGTATCCTCATCCTTCCCTTCTTATAGGTAGAAAAACTATGGTCATATCATAGCTAATAAGTATCAGAGGTGACATATGAATCAAGATTTTCTTTGATCCCAAGTCCAGCACTCTGTCCACTATGCCATGATGTGTGTGTGTATAAATATATACACACAAACACATATACATAGTCAACAGAGGAGACAGTATTTGGTGCCTTTAGTATTTTTCATATATTTAGGGCAGGATTTTGTTTTAAAAGCAAATACTAAAGGCACCAAATACTGTCTCCTCTGTTGATGTCATTTGAGACAGTGTGCTATCTGTAGCTTTTCCTATGCAGGGCTTACCCCAAACAACTTCTCTGCACTGCAGTACAAAGAACTCTTTTTCCCTAAAGCAGAGACCCAAGCCAACAAATAAGCTCATATTGCACTTGATTTTTTTTTTGGGTGAGGGGCAAACATGGAGGTGGGGGAAAGATATGATCATATCATCTCTGCCTGGAGGGAGCTTCAAGAATCACAGCTTTACTAAATAAAGACCATGATCTCAAAAGGACACACATTTTTCTCCAACCCCATTTTTTAAATGATAGAAACAAATTTTTTTATAGTGTGCATTTTAGGGGGTTTAATGTGACACATTTTTCAAAAGTCTAAAGTGAAATTTGTTAACATGGCTTCTTGTGTTTTATTCACACAAAAATGTGGAGTTTGAAAATGCCACTCATTTAAGCTGTTCTCTGACATCCAGTTATTAAAGGAGTCAGCTTTAGAGACTGACTTCCCCTACATGGATACATCAATAATATATTAAATATAAAATACAATAAATTATCAGAGTACCCAAATCAGTATCAGTGTGGCCCAAAACACAAGGCAATATGAATCATATTTGTGATATTTACATGTAGTGGGGCTAATCACAAATACTATTGTCTTTGGCTTTCACCTTGACCCAGGGTTTCCCTGGAAACATCACTACACTGACAATGGGTTTATAGGTTTCACCTGACTGCCAAAGGGGTCTATGATAAACAATAAAATTAAAGGACCTCTATTTTAATCTGATCCAGGTCACATCCTCTATTTCTGTGGACCTCCTTTGCATATGACCAAGTGCCACTCAAACCTCCAGGGTGTAGGTATATAGCACCCTATTAGTTTGGATGCAC
The DNA here is from genome assembly GCF_003287225.1 of Phascolarctos cinereus. Lineage (NCBI taxonomy): Eukaryota > Metazoa > Chordata > Mammalia > Diprotodontia > Phascolarctidae > Phascolarctos > Phascolarctos cinereus. Next base: position 176,064,397 of record NW_027555958.1, read on the forward strand.
CACCCCTGACTGCTACCTATCAGTACAAGCAGAACTAATTCTCTTTGTTGATCTAGCTCTACCTAATTCAAATACTGTCCCCTATAGGCTCCAGCCTCTTCATCTCAAAGCAAGCATTTAGATAAAAGTAATACTCTTTTAAAATTATAAGGAATGGTTCTCTAAGAGGGGGAGAGGGAAGAAAAGAGATATAGGAACTATGCTATTCCTAGCATAGTTCCCAGCACATGGTAGGTGCTTATTGAAATATTATTTTAACCTAGGAGAATTTATTATGCACCTACTATGTGCCAGGCACAGCTTAGCTCCATAATGTCTGTGACCAGACCTACCTTTTCTAATTTTTCTGTAGCCACTCATGGCACAGAAGCTTGTTCATTCTTTTAATTAAACTAAAATACTCACTTAGGTACATACCAAATTTATGGAATGTGTACTACTTTGATTTAAGAGAAGTTTTAATTTGTAGGGGGTAGAATGGAGAAAGCAGGGAGAATTATAAGAACTAACCCTGATAAAAACATATGTACAAAGAGGTAAATTTGGTAACCTCCGTTTTGTTAATGGATGCTATGTAAGATACACAAACACATAGGTATAAACAGAGGCATAGAGAGAGACTAAGACAGAAAGACAGAGACACACAAGGAGACGCATACAGAGGTTGAGACACACAAAATATTACCGTATTGCTTTACCAAAGTATTTTGAGTTAAGTAAAGGAGTCCAAGGGTCAACACCAAGATTGACAACATGGGCAGCTGCCCATGGTACTGAACACTGAAAGCTTACCCACAGAGTTGTGGAGATCAGGAGTGGGCATTCAACAATAGCTGGAATTACTATAAACTCTCCATGCCCCCTTTGAATCCCCTTCCAAACCAAAACCTGCCACTTCACTCTTCAAAATTAGGAATTTAGTATTTTATGTTTCCTATTTTTTTCATTTATTAGACCTCATATTTTCTTTGAGAGACAAGTGGGAATTCTTATGTCAGACAAGGAACCTGAGGCATGAAACAATCTGCCAGGGCTTGCCCAGAAAGTTTTCAGGCTACAATTCTGGTCCATGAATTATGCTATTTTCCTTATAGCACAGGCCAAGGCTGATGGAACCATATTTCAGAGTTCAAGAAACCTACTTAATTTGAAATATAGATGGCCCCTGAGACAAAGCAATAAAGTAGAGAAGAATTCTACTTATAGATAAATATATGGATTTCTATAATAAAGCCTTTATTTAGACACAAAGATTAAGGACAAAGACAAATGGAAACAATTCCATAGTATCTTCAAAGATACACTTAAATATACCCTTAAATCAATCAACAAGCATTAAGTACCTATTTTGTTGTAGGCACTATAAACAGGAACTTGTTATTAAAATAATACAAACAGGTGATGAACATTAAGAAATTATTAATTCTCTTACTACTGGGGCACAAGTTTCCATTTTACAAATGTTGACTTTCAAGTAGGTCCCTAGAAAGTCAGACGTTGACCCAAGTGGCTTAACCAACATAAATGGATCATAGAATTAGAAGTAAAACCTAGTCTTTAACACCCAGACTAATAGTATCCTTCATAAGTGATGCTGCCTATTTAATGAAAAGTTTTTGTGTACAGGCTCAGTGATTAAAATCCACATGAGACAAAAGTAAGCAAAGGTTGAGCAGTCTAAAGCATCAATTTTATGGTTACATTGCTGACAGAAAAAGTTATACAAGTAGTAACTTGGTATAAGCCACAAAAAGACTCTGTCAGAACAGAGATCAGATTCTAGGACTTCCTGGCCACACTAACCTTTAAACATGCAGATATTACAAATAAGCCTCACTTAAATCATACTTTTCTGATACTTTTCTAAAAGAAAAAGATATTCAAGCTAAATTTGAATTTTCATTTGAGAAATTCTTTCCCCCAAATTTTAAGATGTACCACTCAATGAGAACTAATTCAAATCAATAACCATTTATTTAGCATCTGTTTACAATTCAGGTTGCAGGCACTGGAAATATAAAGTCATAAAAAATAGTTCCTGACTTCAAAGAGCTAACGTTCTACTGGGAGAGTGTGTGTGTGTGTGTGTGTGTGTGTGTGTGTGTGTGTGTATTTTAAACACACACACACACACACACACACACACACACACACGAGTATTTGAAGAAGGAAAGAGTATTAGCACCTAGGGAGATTAGGAAAGGTTTCCCTCAGGAGGCAGAGGCAGAGATGAACAGAGAATGCATTTCAGGAATGGGAGACACAGTTTGTGTGCAAAGGCCTACATTGAGAGATGGAAAATTGAGTTTGGGGGAAAGCAAGTAGACAAGCTTAGCCAGAACACAGGGTGAATGAACTGAAATAAAATGGAATAAATCTGAAAAGGTAAGCTGAAGCTAAATGATGGTGGTAGTGTTCTTCTTGTTCTTGTCCTCGTCCTCGTCCTCGTCCTCCTCTTCCTTCTTCTCCTCCTCCTCCTTCTTCTGTCATTTTCAATTGTGTCCAAGTCTTTGTGACCCCCATTTGGGGTTTTCTTGGCAAAGTTACTGGAGCCATTTCCTTCTCCAGCTCATTTTACAGATGAGGAAACTGAGGCAAACAGTGTTAAGTGACTTGCCTAGGGTCACACAGCTAGTAAGCCTCTGAGGTCAGATTTGAACTCAGAGGGTCACACAGCTAGTAAGCCTCTAAGGTCAGATTTGAAATCAGGAAGATGAGTCTTCCTGACTCCAGGCCCAGCCCTCTATCCACTGTACCACCTAGCTACCCTAAAACCAGACTGTAAATGGCAAGCAGTTAGCATTTTATCCCAGAGTAATATCCCAGGGTAAAAGAGCCAGTAAAGGTCTCTGATTAGTGGAATGTCATGATCACACCTGTGCTTTAGCAAGATTATTTTGGCAGCTGTGTGGAGGATAGATTGGAGAAAGGAGACTCAAGAACAAAGGAGAACAAGGAGGAGGCTGCTGCAATGATCCAGGTGATGTGGAATTTAAATAGGATGGTGGTCATGTGTGTGTAAAGGGAACAGGAGTGAAAAATGATGTCAAAATAGAATGGACAATGATTAAATATGAGGAGTGAGTGAAAGGGTTGAATTGAAGATGATTCCAAGGTTGTGAACTTGTTTTGCTAGAAGACTGGTGGCAATCTCAAGAAAACAGGGAGGTTTGGAAATAGGGAGGGTTTGGGAGGAAAGGAGAGAGGAAGAAAATTAGTTCCAATTTGGATGTGTTGAGTTTAAGATGTCCATAGGATACACCAAGTGGAGATACCCAGCAGGCCTCTCATGATATGGGACAAGGCCTAAAGGTAAAGGTAAGGGCTGGAGTTATAAATGTGGAGGGTCATCTGAATAGCTAATAATTACCAAGATGTTACCAAGAGTGATAGGTATGGATACAGAAAGAGAAGATGGCTCAAGAGGGAGCCTCAGGGTATACTCATAGATGAGGGGTGAGAGATGGATGCAGATCTAGGTGGAACTTGAATAACATGGAGGTCCTGCGTGTGGAAAGAAGGGAATAGATATGAAAAATATTGTCAAAGGAGAATGGACAAGATGACTCCAAAGTTGTGAAGCTATTTTACTGGAAGTATAGTGGCGTCCTCAAGAAAACCAGGGATGTTTGTTAGTCATCAAAAGAGACTAAGAAGAAGTTAGGTGAGAAAACAAGGGGAGAGCAGTGCCAAGGACACCATGGGAGAAGAGAACATGCAGGAAGAGGTCAACAACAAGCGGTCAAGATATATTAAGGCTAAGAGATCAAAAGGAGTGAAAAACAAATGAATATGTTATAAAATAAAAAACAACAAAAATACATACTGTGGTCTCTTCACCTTATGGTAGGCTCTCTATTCCCAGATGTTTTTGCAAAGAAGACAGACAACTTAACTTTCTGATCTTCAGATGACATCACTACGCTCCCACTTCATCCCTTTCCCTCTATCCTCAGCTTAATGGATTCCATTTATTCTGTTCTATTCAGGATGAGACTGCTCTGTAGGTGACTTATGATCTTAAGTAAATTATAATCGATACTTGGTTTTTCTTACAAATTTATGATTCTAATTTAACACATTTTCCTGAGCTAAATGCGCCAATTGTCTCCAACCACTGGCATTATTTTCACAGCAATAAAGCAGATTAGGGATGTGTGCTACCTATTCACTTTGTATATAGCTCCCATCAACATAAACATTAGCAAGAAGCACAACCTACATTGCTGACATATTAATTCCCCAAGAAAGTTAACTGCTGAATTAAGAGTAATTTATTACCAAGAGCATCTATGGATTTGTTCTTCCTAAAGTATAGGTCTGATCAAGTCATTCTCCTTGCTCAATAATTTCCAACGGTTCCCTATCACCTTAAAGCTAAAATGCAAACTATTCATTCTGGCATTTAAAACCCTTAATGGTCTGTGGCCCCGAGTTACCTTTCCAAACTTATTTCACATGACTCTTTTATGGCCAGACGGACCAGCTTACTCAGTGTTCCCTGAATTCTGTATTCTACCACTGGTCTTCATGATTTTGAACAGGTTCCCCCTCATGCCTGGAATATATCCTTTTTCCACTTCTGTCTCTTAGAATCCTGAAGATTCCTTAGTGGAAGAAGACCAGAGGAAATCACAAACAGTCATGGCAGCTCTGAAAGGTACATGATGATGCAGAAATTTGATTTGCCTTGACTATAGGTATTTGTAACTGGGAGTTTTGGTTTCTCTTGCTTTCTCTATTGGAAGAAAGGGAAGGTAGGAAGGAAAGGATGTGGATACAACAAGAAAAGAAAATTTGATTTAAAATAGGAATTTATGTAACAAATTTATTGCACATATCTACCTATCTATCCATCTATATATATTACAGAAACAAAGCCTACATAATAGAGATTCAGAGTTTCATGAACAACTCTCTCCTGTTACACAATATATGTGGGAATGCTCACTTTATTTGGTATTTAAGTTCAAAATTAAAAATGAGCTTTAAAATTTTTTTAAATGTTACTTTAAGAATCTCTAATCAGATGCTTCTTTCTCCTGGAAGCCCTTCCTGGTTCCCCTTGTTCATGTTTTCTCTTCTCTCAAATTATCATGCATATACTTATCAGCTTACATGCTGTAAACATCCCCATCTGAGTAGGAGGTGAGTTCCTTGAAGGCGTGGACTATTTTTCATTTTTTTGTTGTTGTATCCCCAATATTTAGCAAAGTGCATCACACAAAGTAGGCACTTATATGTGATTTTTCAATTGAACCAAATTCTCCAGTCTTATATGAATTCCTTACTGGCTTTAAGGGAAGTATAGAAACTCCAGGGAAATAAACAGGAGGGAAAATAATAAAATCCCATAGGTAAAATCTGCTACAATTATTTGTGCTCATTTTCTCAATCACTAGCAAGAAAAATATGGTCACGTCTAACACAAAGGTCAATTCTAAGGCTCAATTTTAGAATTCCTTAAATACCAACACTGAACATAAGTAAGATGTTAAGATAAAGCCACTGTAAATTTAAAGGAAAAAGCATGAGTGTATAAATCTGGGATCATAAACCTTGACTGATGCTTGCTAAAAACATAAATATCAACATTTAAAGTTTTGAGAAGCAGCATGACTACCTGTATGTCACTTAAATTCTCTGTGTGCATCACTTTCTTCATCTCTAAAATGGGGGTAATAATACAAATACTATCTACCTTGGACAGCTACTCTGAGGAAAACAATCTGGCAACCATAAAGTACTATGTAAATATGAGTTATTAATAAAGCGATGTTATAAAATTACTAAACTTTTCTTTAAAGCAAACATTTACAAATTAATAGAGAAAAATTCTTATGCATATAGAGAAGATTTAAATATCAATTAGAGCTGGAATTGCAGTACTCTTGGACAAGAAACAAGACTTATGTCTGGTACTTCAACAACTAAGAGATATTACATAGACTTGCCGTTCTCAAGTTTTCTGAAGATATTTTTCCATAAAAGCATCTCATTTTGTGGAAAACACAGATTCCTGAAAAATTGTATGTAATTTGAAGTTTTGTAAATCTAAAATATGTATGACATATTAAATATATCAACTTCTAAAGGAATTTATCATTTAAAGGAACAGTTTGGTGAATTCTATAAAGTCATTTCTTCTTTCCCTTCTCCTCTTTCTTCTTCATCCTTCAGCAGCCACTAAAGGGACTACTAATGGCATGGAAGATTTGACCTGGACTGGTTTGTTCCTTCTTAGGCATCCTGATGGCTCCTCACTCCAGGGGGCTCATCATACTGGTTCTGGACTTAATGTGGTCAACTACTTCCATTAGCCCAGTGCAGCTTAGAACTCTAAAGCTCAAGCAATCTATTAGCCTCAGCCTCCTTATGAAACAGGGATTATAGCCCCCACATGCCCAGCTAAATATCAGAGCAGCAGTTTTCAAACTTTTTGGCACCAGGAGCTTTACACAATTAAAAATGATTGAGTACCCCCCCACACAAGTGCTTTTGTTTATGTGAATTATATTTATTGATATGTACTGTATCATATATTAAAATACCCTACTATTATTATGAAAATAATTTTGACTTCGCAAATCTTCTGAAAGGGTCTCAGAGACCCTCAGGGTTTCTTGAACCACACTTTGAGTACCATTGTATTAAATCATTTCAATCATTAAACCTTTCCTGAAATACCTTCTCCTCTGATGCCCAATCAGCCACATAATCTAATTATCTATAATTCCTCCACTGTGACAGTCTATTTCATTCAGTGCTTATTTTCATACATACTTCTTGACCCGTAATCTAGCCAAATGTGCAAATGTTATTTCACCTCCAAGTAACAATGGAAATGGAAGGTGCCTAAGCAAGTCTTATTTTCCATTTAAAAAATAATGATTCTGCTATAAAATGAAACTGAATACTGTATAATTATAATGACCAAGCTTGGCCCCAGGGAAAAGCTAAGAAAATGCATCTCTTTCCCTGCACTGCAAAAGCGGGAAACTAGAGAAAAATGTTGCACCTATTGTTAGATGCAGTCAATGGTCAGATCTAGTTTAGTTTTTGCTAAACTATTTTTCCCTTTTTTAACCTTTGCGTAAGGGAAGAGGAAAGAATGGGAGAGATATTCAAAAATTAATGGGATATAAAAATAATAGGTTTTTTTAAAGAAAAAATCATGCTTCTGAATGCCAGAATAGTCCTTGCCATAGTATACATTTAGAGAGTATAATTTGATTCTTGTGTCAGGTTTTCACTACAATGCGTAAAAATCAAGCTGAATGAATTAAAAGGGATTTATTAAGTACATATTATGTACCTAGCCCAGGTACAGTGAAAGACGGCTAGCTCTAGAATCTGAGAACTTGATTCAAATTCTGCCTCAAATGCTTATGACTTGAATGACCCTGGGTAAGTCACTTAACCCCTCTAGGCTTCAGTTTTCTCATCTATAAAATAAAAGGGTTGGCCCTTTTGGGGGCCAACTGATCAGCAATGAGGTCCCTCCCAAGTCAAGAACCAAAATCCCATGAAACACAGAAAGCACAACAGTACCTGCCCCCAGAAAATTTACATTATAATAGAGAAAAACAACATATCTAGGGGAATGGTAGGTAAGTCCCAATGTTTTGATCTGGAAAGTTATGGGGATAGTGAGTATAATCATAAGGCAAAAGTGGTAGTGTTGATTTGATTACTGTTTCCAAAGTAAGAAGGGAAAGGGGAAGGAGCCAGCAGTAGGGGATACTTGAAATGGCAGAGCCAACATGATGGTCAGGCACTTACACATTACGTACTCTCACCAATCAGAAGCACAGGGCTCCAAGACAAAGTCTGGGCACAGCATGGTGCCAGGGATTTCACTGTTATTCCATTTCTGGTTCAGCCACCCTGAAGAATACTATGTCTGAACAAAAAGCTGATGAAAGCAAAGATGTTAGCCACTGAATAAGCTCTTAATGAGGTGTCAAATAACTCTTGGCTGTTACATTCTAAAGATTAACAAATAATTAAATAAAGGCCCACACTAAAATAACTGTAAAGTCTTCTTCAAAAGATTTCTGTGTTCCATCTTGTCTTAACTCATTCTGGCATTAACTTTCTACCTGGATTTCCAAAAGAGCCGAACCATAAAGTTAACTTTAATTCTAATTTGTTTTCCTTCAGCATCAGAAACATACTGGTCTGAAATGTAAATCAGCCTCATAAAGAAGTTTTAGTGCCAACTTTCATTCATTATTTCTCTTTGGAAGCAAAGGAGCAGATGGGCTCAATAAGAGAGCTCAGGCAGCTATTTATTTGATTTATAAGATGAACCTCCTGTTTAGGTCTCTAGGCACACATTCAGAAATTACAGAGAATATTCATGATCAAACACTATTGGGCACTCCCATAATAGGAAGTTTCTCCCATATCAATGAGGCAAAGACCTGAATAGTGAACATCATCCAAAGAAGAAATGACTGATTACATAGAGAATCCATCATCACAACAACAATAAAAATTTAATTGGAACATTAAATGAGTTCAGTGAATTTGAAAGATGCAAAATAGCCTATCCACTTCACCCAACCCACCCTCATTCTTCTACCATTCTCATTCTTACATAAAATGAGAAAATATTAACTCCCAATTCTTTTAAAAAATCTGAGAACAAATTTACCTAGACACCAGACTGGTTTGTATATAGATAATAATGAAATAGAAATGAAAGAAATACAATGTAGAGTTCTTAAACTTTTTTGTGTGAAGTCTATGGACTCTCAGAAAAATGATTTTGAGTGCATAAAATGAAATATACAGGATTGCAAGGGAAATCAATTATATTGGAATAGTTATCAAAATATATATTAAAAAAAATAAAGTTCACAGAACCCAAGTTAAGAACCTCCAAAGTAGTGAGCTGCAAAAGATCAAGAGCCCATGGAGCATGGGTTGGGCTTGCAAGAACCTATAAAGACTGAAATAAGTATAACCAGGAGAATAATATCCTCAGTGACTACAAATACTGCAAACAAAAAGAACACAAAAACAAAGCCTAAAATTGAGTAAATATAATGACCAATCTTGTGTCTAGTGAAGAAATGAAGGAATAAACTTCTTTCCTGTCAGTAGAGAATTGGGGGACTTCTGTGAATGCTGAAAAGGTGTTTCACTTAACAGTTCTTCCTGGTGTCAAATATGGTCTTATTTTATAGGTGGAGGTGTATCAAGAAATGAATGGATGAAAAAACAAAAGACATCAATTTCAGAGGTGGGGGGGACGAGGGAGGGAATCACAGCCTTCCAAATCCTTTACATAAGTAATTTCCAGTATTTTATGATTCAGAGCAAAGCACTGATAGACTAGTCCATCAGGCTAATATGTAAGGGAAGAGAATTGAAGGAAAATCTAATGTTCAAGTAGCAATTATCTACACTCCTCTCATATGTGGGTCTGCTACCCTGGTTTTGAAGCATATTATGAGTTAGAATACCCTCAAAAACCATAGTTCACAAGCCCCTATCAATGTACTTCTTTTACTAGACAATGAAAGGATACATTAGTTTAAAGCAAAAGATATTTCAACTGGACTGCAAAATAATTAACAAGAAAGATTCCCCCACATGGGGGTAACACTCTCCTCCACCACCAGTGACAGGGGATAACCAACCAGGAACAGTCATGGACAAGGAACACACAAAACCAGAGTAACTCACACTTCTAAGGGGGTATCCAGCTGGAACCTTGTCTTCCTACTTACAAAAAGCTTCCTTCACTCAGGACATTTCCACTTGTCACTCACTACACTCTGCTGTTATTCTCAACTGAATTTCTTTTTTCTGAGCATCTCTACTGAGCTACTGCTGCAATCTGCTGGTGGAATTTAGCTATGTGAACTCTTTCCTGAGGGGAGGAGGTCTATTGCTCTTTTAACTCATTTCTCAGGATCTGTCTTAGCTCTTTTGCAGCACAGACTAGCTAAAGAAGCCCTTAGGCATTTAAGTCTGGGGTTTTTTTTCAATTGAATTATGCAGTTGCCAGTCTGACTCAGTTAAAGTCTTGCCTGAGTTAAGATCCAAAAATTCCCTTTAATTCCTATCATACCCCTGGGTCTCTGCAAATTGTGCCAAGAGTTCCACTTAGTAAAACCTGCAAAAAGAGTTGGGTGGAGTTGTAGTACAGTCATTTATACCCCTCTTCAACTCACCAAGTCACTTAATCACTAGCCAGATTTCATGCACGTCAACTCTAGAAGGAATTCTGAAAAGGGGTGGGTGGAGCTGGTGACTTTTATCCTATTTCCCTTTAGCAAGTAAATTAATGCAATCTGTATCACTAGCTAAAAAAATGACACTCCCAAAACTACACATTTAATGCAATGGTAATTAAAATATCTATGGGTTTTTTAGAGAACTGCATAAAGTGACAATGAAATTTTCAGGGAAAAACATATAGGTAAGAATACCAAAGGTTAATTTGGGGGAGAAAGTTAATGAAGACATGCAGTTTAGAACAAAAGTCAAAATCAAAACCAAATGAGAAGAATGGGATCACAGGGTTGTATATATAAAGCAAGAAAAGACCTGAGAAGCCATCTGGTCCAACCCTTCCATTTTAGAGAGAGAAGACTGAAGATCAGAGTAGTTAGATGATTTTGCCCAAGGTCACACATGTTAGTGGATGTTGAGGAATTCCTCCCAGAGAGGAATTCCTCCCACCTTGGTCTGGTTGATTGTCGGCCAATAAATCAAGAGACAAGAACTCAGCTGATGGGCAGTTGCCAGTTAGATAGTAATGAACCACCAAACAAAGAAAGAATGCTATCATATATACAAGGTTACATAGCTCTAGAGTGACATTAAATGGCAAAAGTTAAAGTTCAAATCACCCTATCAAGAGGCCATACTCTATTACTTTCCTTATTTGGGAGGCTGAGTAATAGGGAAAGCATGTAAGATGATTTAGGGGAGAATAAATTCATCTTGGGGTCTCAGGAGAGGCCAAAGTTCAGGTTTGTTCCAGTGGGGCTATGTCTCTGTAGTTAATCTTATCAGAATAATCTGGTGGGACAGGAGATGTCTAAAATATTGGAAGCCTTCTTCAAGATAGAATCAGTAGGGCTCATCCTGTTGTTGAATAAAATACAGACTGAGGGTCTGTCTCTATTTACACAACCCCATAGCTCTATTTCTTTTACCTCTAAGGTTATTTTTTTATAGAGGGGAAGATTTTCCCCCAAAACTCAGAGTACCAAATTTTATCCATTTCCTCCACAATGGCAATGTATTTAATTATAGCCACTCCTACACTCTTTTTATCAAAGTTGCTGACTTTGAAAACTGAGAAAATTGACAAAATAAAAAACATTAAATCTATCACCATTTTAAAATAAGTTTAATGAATATAAAACAGTCACCAAAAAAAAGGGAGACAGAAAGGAGCCCAGAAACCCCCTCTCACCAAAGAATGAGAAAAAACATGGCAACCAAGAACTACATAGGTTTAGAGTCCAAGCTATTTGCAAAAAACTGTGAAGACTGACTAAAAATAACAAACAGTATCACCTCACAAAACAGTGAAAGAGAGAAGAGACAACAACTCTACAAGGAACTTGACATGAGGTCCAGCTAATCCCAAGATCATTTTGGACAAAAATGGAAAGAGGATAACAAATAAATATGAAATGAAATAGACATGACATTTCTATGATGATTTACTCCCAGTGACAATAGCAGAATATTTGAACTTTGCCACCAAAGTACCAGATGCACTATTGTGAGGAAGTAGGCATAATACTTAAAAAGATGAAGCTGAGAAGAACAGATGGACTTGAACAAATATATATAAAAAGAAATCCATATAAAAGACACCTTGTGATCTCTCTCTCTCTCTCTCTCTCTCTCTCTCTCTCTCTCTCTCTCTCTCTCTCTCTCTCTCTCTCTCTCTGGTGAGGCCATCAGGAGTAAGTGACTTGCCCAGGGTCACACAGCTAGTAAGTTTCAAATGTCTGAGGCCATATTTGGACTCAGGTCCTCCTGACTCCAAGGCAGGAGCTCTATCTACTGCGCCACCTAGCTGCCCTAGTGATTTCTTTTAAAGATAAAAAATGAGAATAAAAAACAGCAATAGTTAACATTTATATAGTACTTTAAAGTTTATAAACCATTTTACATACATTATCTCATTTGGTCCTCACAGCAATCCTATAAGATAAGTACTATGGATATTATCACCATTCCCATTTTACATTTGATGAAACTGAGGCTAGATAAATAAAGTGATTTGCCTATGGTCAGTTAGCAAATGTTAATAGGTAGGAATTAAGCCAAGGTCTTTGCTTAAAGTCCAGATCTCTTTCCAGTATACCATCCCGCCTCTTGGATTTCAAAAAATGTTCCAACTTACCTCATTACTTCTCAATTCCAAAAGAATTGCAAACAAATGGAAAATCTGGCACTTTTTCTTTAAAAAAAGCAAACAAGAAAACATCAGCAACTACCAACCTATCTAACTTTCTAAAATGAGATTATGCTTGAGGAATATGAGAAAGCAACGGGCACATTTTTCTATAGAGGATGCCTATCCTCTGTACACCTTCGAGGTGTACAGAACATATCAATTAATGAACAGGCAAATATCTTTTCTGTGCCTATTAATTTCAACATAAAATATTTGAGTCAGTAGGGAGAAAGCGTAGTTTTAATGGCTCTTCTCGAACCAGGTGATCTCCCCAACGTATCTTAAAATTATGAAAGATTCTACAACAGATATGACCTATAAGACAACACTATTCAACAATCAGCTGAGTATAAACATTATATGACGTATAACACAAGGAGACATGCTCACTTACAACATTTGGCAACATCATAGAGGATTTCTGTTCAGAGATCAAATAGAAGAGAATCGGATTCCCTACTCCTGACAAGGTTTTCCCAATGGTATCAACACTTTACTAGTTAGACCACACCCCAGAATATCACACACGTTCCTCAATGAAATTATTCAAAAGAGAAACAATCATCTACAGCCAAAAAACAAAGCAGATGACAAAAACGGTTTGTCCATATTATGACAAACCATTGAATGAGACCACTAATCAATTCAGCATTACAAACATCTGTGTAGATCAGTGCTGTCAAACTCAAATAGAAATGGATCTCTGCAGGCTGCATATTGACTTAGAAAACCACAAATTAACATTATATGTCTTATTACGTTTTGACTTACTTTGTTAAATATTTCCCAATTACCTTTTAATCAGATTCTGCCCCCAACTTGGAAGCATTGAGGGCCACAGGTAGGGTGTTTTTCCCCTCTGGTATTGATTAATAATCATACGAGCAGAGGCAGCTAGGAGGCACCAGCCCTGGAGTCAGGAGGGCCTGAGTTCAAATGCAGATTCAAATACATGATACTCACTAGCTGTGTGACCCTGGCAAGTCACTTAACCCTGACTGCCTCGCCAAAAAATAAATAACAACCATATGAACAATTGACTAGACCCAGAATTAAAAAGGAGGATACTGGGCTAGAACAAATTTAGAAAATTGTACAGCACTGTTATCATCTCCCAGCTACTCAAAGATGCAGAAGTTCACCTTTTTTAATATCAATACGGATGCTGCAAAATTTCTAATCATAGAACACCATGATCTTAGAAGAATCACAATTATAAGTGCCCCAAAAAGCAATGGAAAGATACATGATAGATTTAAGTAAACTGAAGTATACTATCAGTGATGACTTAGACATGAGATGTCTACCCCTGAAGTTATATACAATCTGGGATAAAAACACTTAATTTCCCTGGGCACAAATGATATCTAGGCCTCATATGGTTGACAAAGGAACTAGAACCAAAGAAAGACATTTGGATGAAGCCTCAGTGCAGAATCCAATAAAAGACATGAATTGGAATCACAAAGAATAAGGTGTAGAGGATTTGCAATATTTACCAGTGGAAGGTGTGTCTACACTGCTAACATGAGTGACCCATCAAAAGATTTAAGTATATTGTGAAAATGGGACAGAAATATGGGGAAATTTTTAAATTCTTAAATGACATTCTATGCCATAATCATTTTCTGTTGACTCACAGGCAAAAATAAGAATAAAATGAAAAGAAAAAACATATTTATCTCATTTGTAGAAGACAGATAAATGTTTCTCAGAGAAACAGAAAAAAATCACAAAAGACAAGGGAGACCAAAAAATCACTGGATTAAATTACACATACTTCAATACATCTGTGATTTCATTAACTTAGGTATTCTCTCCAAATACGTAGATCCTGATTCATCCGCACCTTCTCATCTTGTCCAATTTTCATCCATACGTTCAGATAAATCCTCTACAAAAGACTTACCCACCATGCTGGAAGCCTTTCTCTAGATCTTTAACATTCAATGTATGCAGCCCACCAAGAGATAAGATGTAATTTCAGTGACAAGTGAACAAAATGGCATCACAGGCCACCACTCCCTAAGTGGATGATAAATTCAACTAGCTGGGTTTTTACCAGCGTCCCTGGCTGCCTCTGGCTTTCATATTACATTTCTTTCCATTTAGCATTGACCTTTTAAGCATCAAAAGGTCTGCAAAGTAGCAGTTTATGGCTTCCCCTTCCATAACAACTGAGAAATTTGGGGGAGAGAGTGCCTGAATAGTGGCACCAAGCGAAGAGAGACCACTAATTCTCCAATGTAATTTGACAATGCTAACAGTAGCAAAAGGCAACAAAGAGAACTATTTTATATCCCAAGGGGGATTTAATATTAGCCTCCCAGCTGACCATAATAGTAGTTGAGATACTAAATGCTGTTTAAATTGTCTGTTAACATATGTAATTATCTTCAGCTTACCATTGCTTTCTATGTGAAATAAATAACCTGCCTATATCCCCACAAAAAATTCCATGGGTACCAGTATAAGACTTTCTACCTGTTGGAACTCACACTTACTACATGTCCAGCCTAACCTCTTTTTCTAATCATACTTCTTCTAGATTATATCCTTTATGCCATTTCTCACGGGCTTGCCAACTTGGCAATATGCTTTAGACTGTGCCCACCATGGCTTTTCTCCTTCACCTATGGGGTAACTCAGAATATTATTTTTTCAGATACTATGATGTTCCATGATTCATAGCTATATAACTTCACTGGAAAAATGGTATTTTTAAGATGGACTTTTTTTTGTAAAGGAGCTTTTTAAGATTGTTGAAAATACTACACAATTTCCCAAATTGCACTGCATTTGAGATTCAGTTACATAAAGATGAAAAATGTCTGTACAACAAAAGATGACATAATTAAGATAAAAGAAAAACAATGGACTAGGGAAATATTTATGGAAAACATAACTAGAATTTTAATATGTTAAGCTCATAAAGAAATGATACAAATATTTAAAGGCAACAATACCCAGTCCCTAAGGGATAAATTGTCAAATATGATGAACAATTTACAAAAAAAGGATATATGTATTATTAATAATCACTTGAAAAATATTTTTACCTTAACAAAGAAATTCAAATTAATACTTTAGGGTACCACTTTAAACCAAGTTAATCAGAAAAGATATCCAAAAATAACAAAATTTAAAATATTAGCAGGATTCTGGAGAAGTAGGCATATTTAGGCATTGCTAGAGAGATTATGAATTGGTATAATACTTTTGGAAAGCAATTTGTCAGTACACAGCAAGGGGTATAAAAAATAATCACATAATTTACCTAATCATTCCACAATTGGCCATTTACAACAAAACCATGATGATAAAAAGCTGCAAAGAACTGGAAACAATTATAATGTCCAAGTTGAGCTGGGGAACAGCTAAATAAACTACAGTATATCAATGCAATGCAATGTTATATTAAAATATAAATGACAACTATGAAGAACATAAAAGTTTTTTGTAAAGGCTTATGAAATAATGTGAAATAAAGAAGCAAAACAAGAAACAACATGAAGACCAACTACAATTACAGAAAAGAAAAAAAGTTCTACTCCCTGAACCCTTTGCCCTTTTGTCCTTCCACTGTTCACTTACTACCAATCTTCAACCTCGGACCACCCACCTTAACCACTCCTACTTCCAAGGACATCATACAAGCATGAAGAATAGGCTCACTACAAATGAATGTTATCTAATCTCACATGGTTCCCTCATTGCTACACATAAATCCTTTATACATCTATGATTTAGAGGCAGCTAAATAGTGCAATAGATGGAGTGCTAGGCCTTAGTCAGGAAAACCAGTTCAAATCTGACTCCAGACACTTATTAGCTGCCTGACCCTAGGCAAGTCACTTAATCTCTGTTTGTCTGTCTTGTTTTCTGTAAAATGGGAATAATAATAGCACCTTACCTCCCATGATTGTTGTGACGATCAAATGAGATGATAATTGCAAAGCACTTAGCACAGTGCCTGGCACACAGTAAGCATTATATAAATCTTAGTTATTAATATTATTAATTACTACATTCCCCAGAGGAGCTATTTCAAACTTTGTTCTTTCTCAAGTCCTCAACTCAAACCTCCACCCCACTCTCTTTCAGCATATCATCTCACTTCCTACTTTCCTGAAGAAAATTGGAGTAATCATCAATTCCAATCTCTCCTCATTTTGACCTCAAAATCCTTCTAAGTCTTCACTCAACTTTTCTTCCTTTGTTGCTCCAGTCACAGAGGAAGAGACAGCCTTTTTTTGTCAAGGCTAACCCCTTACTTATGTCCTTAATCCTGACACCTTCAGGTGCTTGCCCCACCAATCACTGACTCTCAGTCTATATCTATCTGCTGGCTCCTTGCCCATTGCTCAGGATTTCCCTACTATCCTTGAAAAACCTTCCTTTGACCTTGTTATCCCCTTAAACTATCATCTTGCAAAAAGGCTACGCTTGACCTGTCTTGAAGGAAACCAGGTATTAATGGGGAAAACGTATCCCCCAATGTGTTCTAAATACAGTATAATCTATGGAATATCCATGGAGCTTCACTGAGCTTCTGGAGACACAAGTGCTTCAGCAGTGAAGACTTGAGGATTGAGATGACAAAGCAATACCCTTAATTGACCACTGAACCACAAAGAGCAGCTCACTCAGCAGATTTTAAGGCCTGAGTTCAAATCTGGTCTCAGACACTAATTGTGTGACCTTGGGCAAGTCACTTAACTTGTTTGCTTGAGTTTCCTCATCTATAAAAATGGGGATAGCACCTACCTCCCAAGGTTGTTTTCAAGAGCTCCTAGGTCCTTCACTCAGTGCCAGCTGTAGTGATAGAGGGTTCCCTGCATCCACTGCTTCTCAGAGAAAGATGACCACCTAAAGGAGGCCAAGCTCAACTCATGGCCTGATGTGCCCATAGGCATTAACCTTGAGTTGTTCAAACACAGCACATCTGAGGTGATGGTGAAAAGTATACCCAGAAATCCCATTAAAATATTTGATGTTCTAATGTTTTAAGCATTAACCTCCTAAGAGAGTGTAGGAGGAATTAGAGATTACTGCATCACATTTTAAGTCTTTGTCAATATGAGCTTAAGAGTTGTTTGTGTTTTAAGCATTTCTTTTGGGTGCAAAAATTATACAACTCACCTAGATCTGATCTACATTATAGATCAAACACCTTTCTACTACCTTTTGGGGAGACCATATCATTGATCCAAACCTAAAATTTAACTGATTTTCCCTAGGGCTCCAGGAAGAGAGGGTAAAGAAGGAAAAGTGGTTGATTATTCTTTTCAGAAGTCAGGCTAACTTGGGAATGAACCTGTTCTGCAATGAGAAGAGATCTGAGGCCCCTTAGGGGAAAAGGTGACCCCAGCCTACTAAGGTAGTTGTTAAGACAATCTCTGTTGTTACACAAAGATTCCACAAAAGGTGGGGGTAGAGTGGGAGAGCATTTCAGATATAGAACTGGATGATCAGTTCCAAGGAACAGTGACAGGAAATGGAGGTGGTGTGTGTGTGTGTGTGTGTGTGTGTGTGTGTGTGTGTGTGTGTGTGTGTACTGTAGATATGTGGAAGAGAATAACATGTAGGAAAACTACAAACGAAAGAACAAGCCAGATTTTGAAGAGCTTTAAAAACCAAACAGAAGAGCTTACATTTGATCCTAGAGATGATAGAAGTTTATTGAATGGGAAGATGATATGGTCAGAACTATACTTCAGGAAAATCACTTTGGCTCTGTGAATGATGGACTGGAGTGGAGATGTGAGAAAGAAAAACCAATTAGGAGACTACTGCAGTAGTCCAGGCGAGAGGTAATGAAGCCCTAAAGTAGGCTACTGAAGTAAAGAAGAGACATATTAGAGAGCTGTGGAGATGAAAATAACAAAATATGGCAACTAACTAGATATAGGAAAGGAGAAGGGGAGTGAGAAGTCAAAGATGACACTGAGGCTTCAAACCTAGGTGACTGGAAGAATGATTGTGCTTGTCAATAATTGGGAAATTCAGAATAGGTGTAGGTTTGGGGAAATGATTATGAGTTGTGTTTTGGACATGATTAGTTTGAGATGTCTATAGGACATCCCAGTTCAAAACCTACACATAGCTCTAATCTTTCCCCTTAACTCTAGTTCTACATTTTCAGGTTCCTGTTAGACATCTCTAGTTGTCTTGCAAGCAATTCAAACTCACTGTGTCCCAAACTAAACTTATTTCTCTCCCTCCATCCTCAAGCCTTTCCCACTCCTTCCAATTTCCCTATTTCTGTTGATGGTCCATCACCTTCTAAGTTAGACAGACACAAAACCTCAAGAATTATTTGTCATTACACTCTCCCTCACCCCACATTAAAACAGTTTCCAAGTAACTATGAATTCTACTTTCACAGCATCTTTTTCAGTCATCTCCTTCTCTCCATTTAGATGATGGCCACCTTAATTCAGAATTTTATAACCTGTGACCTGGACTATTGTAATACTCTCCCAATTGGTCTCTCTGTCTCCAATCTCTCCTTACTTCAATTCAGACTTCACAGAGCTGAAAAAAAATTATCTTTAAAGTACACATATCTGGATGACTTCAAGAGGAAGTGAACACTTTCAGAAGAAAAGATCGAGAAGAATTCACAAAGGTAGTAGCTGAGTTTAACCTTGGAATGGAGAAGTCTTGAAAAAGTCATGCCTTTAGGGGCTCCTTAATGCTTAAATAGGTAAAATAAAAATTCTTTAAGCTGGGTCCTTAGAGACCTCTGCAATTTGACTGCAGTCTTTCCAGTCTTTATTCACATTACTCTTCAAACTAGCTGCAGACCCATTGGCTGTTCTCTGAATTCAATCTACTGTTTCTCACCTTTGCGCATTCTTATGAGCATCTCTGATGCTGGATGTGTTCTTTCATTACCTCCACCTTTTAGAAAATGTTTCTCTTCCTTCAGGGCACAGTTTAGATGCAACTTTATCTGTGAGGCCTTCTCTGATCCTTCCCACAATATAAATGTGTTTTCTTCCTCTTCAGCTTTTTCCTAAGCCCTCTGTTGGGATCTCCTGTTTCCATAAATGTTTGTCTATTATTATAATATTCATTTGCATACATGTCATGCCCCCTGAAGTCAAATGCAAACTTCTTGAGAGCAAGAGACTGACATTTTAAAAACTGAGTGCCTTGCATATAGTAGGCACAGAATAATTGTTGAATTGCATTCCTATTGAGAAGGTAAGTCAATGAAAGAGCATGCAGTATGAATAATTAATAAGCTTCTGTGGATATTGTATAGGTTAAAATTAATTTTTTAAATATATAGGTATGTTCAATTGGCATTATTGCCTAAGGATACATAACTGATGATGTTGATTAGTTTATATGCAACATGAAAAAAAAAATCCAACCCATTTTGTGGAATGTAGTCTGTAATCCCTGAGCCTTTGCATCATTTATTTTCTTTTCCTTAATTAAATACAGTAAATATGCAAGTAAAATAATTTTAAAAAAGAAATCCTTAAAACAAAAGATGAGCAGCAGAAAAACTGAACACTATTTCTTAAGTCAACAGAAAAAGCTGGTTCCAGAAAAGCCATAAAGTAATCTGCCATCAAAATGTGAAAGATGTGAACAGGAAGCTCTCTCCCATTCCTATGCAGAATTCCACTTCTAGAACAACCACATAAAAGAAGTTAAAAGCCAAGAAAGCATTCCTTGGCTTTGGATATGCCTGGAGGAATTAGCTGGTTTCCTTTTAAGAGTAATTATCTCATCTGTCCCAATCTCAGCTATCTAGCAGTCTCACACAACTGAGATTAGAGGTGTATTAGATGACCTCTACAAAATAATCAAAATGGATGTTACAAGTTCAAATGCTAGATTTCATGTACTTTATTTACTCTTAAGAGTGCCTTTCAAACACTCATTCCTAGCTCATTCACTCTTATCTTAGACCCAATTCTAACCTGCTTGATTATCTGGATTTCCAACTCAGAATATCAAGAACAGCAAATTAACAGTAGAAATTGCTTTTACAGACAAGCACACTGACTGTATCAAGAAGCTGATAGGGAGGGAGGAAGCAGAAAAAATTATTTCTATTCATTTATATACGATTTATACTCCTATATACTTCCAAAAAGTATGATGCTGCTTACAATTTTGAACACAATATAAAAGAGCTCAATGAAAAACAGAACACTATAGAAATCAATTAAAAGAAGAATAGATGGCAGGGGTAACTAAGATTAATTCATTCCTATAGTTGGATACTGTGTTTAACTCCAAGTTTCTTGGCAGGTAATGCAAAAAAGTAAACACACTAAATTTTATAGTTCTCATCATCTAACAACAACAAAAAAGTCTGTTTAAAAAAACAACATAAAAAGCAGGCACAGAAATGCTCAAAGAGCATTGCAATCTGGCAGCATGCAGCATAAGGGCAAAATGACCTAAGACATTTCAACACATCCCATCCCATGGCTGATATTCATAATGATGATCCTGAGTGGTACAGAAAAGATCTAGGATAAAATACAAATTTCTCTGTTTAGCTTTTAGAGTCCTGTACATTCTGGCCTCAACCTATTTTCCCAGTCCTACTAAACATTACTTTATTTTCTTCTTGTGTTCTGTGACCCAGACAAAATGACTTTATTGTTCTTCAAACATGCCATATGTTCAGTAGGTTCTGTTTAAGAAACTAAGGCAGTGTATAATGCATGCTAGTATCATGAGTACTCTCCACAGTGAGGCCTGCTACTTATATCCCTCAGGTTTCTAGGCGTTCCCTAAGGGTTCAGGGGAGTCTTTCCTCTTATTGTATTTGTTCAAATTCCCACCAGCTATATTTCCCTTACAGTTAGATGCCAGTGAATAGCACTCCAATTCCATTTAACTATTTAACATCCATTAGCTTTGGCAAAAGGATATTTACTTCAATTATATAGCAAGAACAAATATACAAACATTTCCCTCAAGCACTTTGGGCCACATTCTCCCTTGGTCCCTGGAGAGAATGGGCTAACTCAGCACAGTTTCTGCACAATAATGTTCATATTCAGATACAGACACCAGATGAATTCTCCTCTCAGCTACTGCTGGCCTGAATCCCTAAGGTCATTCCTAGCTCCGCAGGACACTGATGCTGATTTGGCCACAAAACCCACATGGTGGGATACTGGGATGGGCTTGCTGTCTTGAGTTTTTGAAACTCGCTGATCATAGTTTCCAGTCTCTTTATCTGGAACAGAAAAGAACGGAGACCCAGGACCAAAGCCCACTTCACAGGGCTGCACAGCCTCAGAGGGGAGATGCAAACACTGTCTCACAAGGGAAAAGGATTCAAACACAGAGCATAAGAACCAAGAAAAAAGAGCTAAGGCTCTGTTTGGTTAGTGCTTTTGAATGCATCTGTAGCCAAAGGGCATCTGATTTATCAGATGGTTAGCTAACTGGAAATAGTCATATAATGTGTCTGTAGATACTCCAATGTCTCTGCAAGGCGCTTCCATTATATGTTATAATTTTCCTGGAAGCAGGCTTCCCTATGCTACTCCATGTGGAAAGACACTGTCTGGGACACTTGGTATACACACTCATCATTACATTAGATTTCCATCAAAAAAAAGTTTTTATTTTGTTTTTAACTTAAATAAATAGGCTTCATTTCTCTAGAAAATTCACTTATGGGGAACTGCTCATTCTTCAATAATGTTGGTAAAATGAAATTTTTCTTACTGGTATCACCAAGGTCTGTGGATGCTTTCAACTATAATCCACTCAGCAGCTAGGAGCTCAGAATAAATACTTGCAAATGGTTTACTTTAACGCCTTATACATAGGTTTTTTTCCTGAGGTGTGTAGTCATGCAGGTCACACCCTAACAGGCCTGCTACCAGGCAAACCAGCACTCAAATCTCACAGCATCAATTTCCCTTAAAAGCAAATTAGATAAGTGATATGCAGGCTCTGTGATTATGAAATGCATTCCACAAAATGGACTGCTTTTTATGTAGCACATAAACTGATCAACATCAGCTTGAAGCAGATTTTAAGTTTAAGTATCTTCTGATAACTTACATGGCGCCAAGAAGACATGCATATTCTTGTCCTTGACTAATATTCTTTTGCCAGTTCCTTCTCTTAAAGTACAATCCTATTTCTTTTCTACATGGATGGATGATTTTGGAAAAAGTCAAATAAGCTTCATTCTCTATTAAATGTATGAATCTGAATGACTTGATTCAGTTTTTGTTTGCTCACAGCAATTATGATACATTTATTTCCTGTACAGAGATTTCATCTACCTCAAACTGTAAATGCGATGACACTTTTTTCATTCTCCAAATAGCCACAACTAAAGTGCATGAATGATAGTTTCCTTTAATGATCAATTAAATGATTATTGTGTCAGTATCAATGAGAAAATAAGGGACATCACTTTTTGAAGGAGGCAAAAGAGCAAAAGGAAATCCATTTTAAGTTAGGTGAGTAGAAATGAAGGTTTCAAAGACAGACTCAACTCTATACCATGCTGTTCCCAAGTCCTTATCTTCCCCACTCTCACTTTATCAGCTTGCCAGCTGTGTCCTGCCAAGCCCCAGTCTTGGATCACTTCCATGATCTGCTCTTACACACGCTACTGAATGAAGAGAAAATCATGTAACTGTTCTGATTGAGTCCACTACAAATTTAGGTTAAACAACCTCATCTGGGCCCTCACCATTGCCAGGCAATCCATCTATACCTCCCTAATCAATTCACTATGCCACTTTTAACAATGGCTCCTCCAAACCTTTTCATTTCTCCTCAAACTTCTCGTGATTCTCCCTTTACTAAGTGGTTAACTCCTTAAGGGGAGGGATGGTATTTTGCCTTCTTTTTGTATCCTCAGTGCTTATTAGCATAGTGCCTGCCACATAGTAGACATTTAATAATGTTTACTGACTAACTAGATACAATTAAGCTATCAAAGGCATAAAACAGGCTGCAAATAGTTATTTTTGCAACCTCTCTATCCCATTCAGATTAAGTAATAAGGTGATTGATTATATACAGTCATATACTAGAAAATATACTCAGGAGAAATCAACCCAACAATCCATACAAGAAAAACCAAGTGGATGAAGAATTCATATTACCAGATTACAACATAGAAATTAATGAATTAATCTGACAATATATATCTTATACAAGACCTGTAAATGGCCAATGACCTAGCACTACAAATGAAAAGGAGAAAAGTAGAGCTGATCTCTGGAGAAAATATGTTTTCAGTAAATCCAAGCTATCACAAAATCACATTTTTTGAACACATATTTTCCTAATGCTGCTATATGGCTGGGAATAATGAAACATTAATCTCAAAACAATCATAATCATAGGTGACTCAAAGGGAAATGGAAAGCTATATATTGAATGTAAGTAGTTAACAGCATATTAACAATGATGCCTTGCACACAGATTCTATTCCCATGTATCATCATATCATGAAGATAGGCTTTGTCCTGAAAGGTTATACCAGGGAAGCAAAAATTCTAGGGAGTTCTTCCTATGCTACAAATGCTTCAAGTGTGGTCTGGTGATGGACTGTATCATCTACTGTCTGGGGACAACAAGTGTAAATCTAACCAAGTAACTCCCCTACTCAAGCAACTCCAGCCTATTGACTCTAGGAAAAAATACAAATTTCTCTATTTAGCTTTAAAAGTCCTGTACAATCTGGCCTTGGCCTATCTTTCCAACCTCATTGGACAGTGCTCCCTCTCCTGCATTCTGTAATCCAGATTAAATTACTTTCTTTCGATTCTTCACACATGCCATTCTATCTCTGACACCATGCCTTTGTGGTAGCCAGCCCCATTCCATTCCTAGAATGCATTTCCTCTTTATCACCACCTCAGATGCCCTCTCTTCCTTTAGGATACAGTTCAAGCACCATGCTTAGCATGAAGCCTTTCCTTATCCTCCAACTGCTATTGCCCCTGCCAAAAAAACTACTTTGTATATATTTTACTGCATATATTTTTACATTCACTTGTAGCCTCCCCCATAAGAATGTAAACTAATGGCTGATAAGGATTATTTAATTCTTTGTATTTGTATCTATAATACCTAGTACAGTGTCTGGCACATAGTAGGCATTTGATAGGTGTTTATTGATTGACTGATAGCACTTTAAGGTTTGAAGACCATTCTTTACAACCATCTTATGAGATGGACAGTACAATTCTAACTTTTCCCACTTTGCAAATGGGAAGACTGATGGCAGATGACTTGCCCAAGGTTATAAGGCTGGTAAGTATCTAACGTGGGAATTAAACTTGCTTCTCCATACTCTAAATCCAACACCCTTTCCGTTACATGATGTTTCTTCTCCAAATTCTCTATGAATTTTAATGTAAAGATATAGGATGAAATAGAAGGAGGGAAGGCAAGAGAACAAGCATTTATTAAGTGCCTACTATGTGCTAAGTACTTTATAAATATCCCATTTGATTCTCACAACAACCCTGTAAGGCAGGTAATAGTTAAGGAAACTGAAGTAGACAGAGGTTGTGACGTGCCTAGGGTCATACAAGTTAAGTGTTTGAGGCAGGTCTTCCTGACTCCAGGATCAAGGCTCTATCCTCTGCTTCACCTAACTGTTTTGAACCTGAAAACACAAACACAAACTGGAAACGATTAGAAATACAATTAAAGTGAGAAACAGAATTAAGGTTAGGAATAGATTTAGAATTAGTGTTAGAATAGGATGAGAAGGCATGGATGGGTTGTGATTAACACTGGTAGGAAGAAATAGTCACTGATCTAGTGAAGTATCAAGAAGAAATACTAAATGAGCAATGACTACCCATCAGAGAAAAACATAAAAAATTTTAAAAATAATTTGGTTTTATAATGCATTTTCATTATAAATTCACAGTAAAATTGTCTTCCCAGTTATATTTTGCTTACATTGATTTATAACTAAGTGGCAGCTTCTGCTTGGTGTAATAAATAGAGAGGGCTGGCCTTGGCAAAACAAATTCCTTCATTGACCATGTCCTAACAGAAATATGTCTCAATTTGTGATTAGGGTTCATAATCTCTCTCTCAGGAGGTACGTAGCATGTTTCATTATGAGTCCTCTGGAATTACCTCACAGGGATGTTTCAAGTATCAAACAAAATAATGATATATAATAATAATGACAGTAAGTTATCAGACTTAACTGGTGCCCACAATCACCCTACTGTAACACTGCCCCATAAAACTTAGGAACAGGATTTTAATAGGTGTTGAGATAACAAATATTGATAAATACTAAGTTAAGTATAACAAAAAGCTTTTGAAACATAGAGATCTTCAGAAATTCCTTTTCATGGCTACACACTTGAATATCTACTCACCTGTTTCAGTGTGCTGGAGGTTACAGGTAAAGAGACATTCCCTTTGCCACTGAAACAGTAGTAAATGCCAGTGCAGACCAGGCTCTAGCAAATGAACATAAATGTTATTTTCTAACAAAATGATCACAGTCTTAAGCTGGGACACCACACAGATCTGCTAAATCTTTATGGATTGCTTTCTTATTCAATTATTCTTTCTTATTCGGCTTTTTAGTATAATTTCAAATATGTTGCAACTCAAAGTTTGAAGAAATTAAAACTATGCAGGAACAGGATGGGGTATATTTCATCCCCACCCAGCCCATCTGTGACAGGAGTTGTCTCAAAGATGCTTCAGTTAACCTATAGAAGATGTAAACTTACATTCCAATACTTCAATTACAAAAAGAAGTTATTTTATCCATCTCTGTAATACTATAAAAAACATTAAATATAAAAGAATAATAGGATAGCCATTTGTCACAGGAATTTTTCTGAATTCCACTGAAAAAATAATAATATCACCAAAAACTATAACCACAAGAAAATAACCTATTGGCTCAAGATGAAAAGGGGCATTTTCAAAAAGCACCAGGGGTATCTGAACAAATAAGAGCAATTTATTCTCTTTTTTTGTTTTGTTTCACAAGGCAATTGGTTCAAGTGATTTGCCCAGGGTCACACAGCTATTAAGTGTCAAATATCTGAGGTCGGATTTCAGCTCAGATCCTCCTGACTTTAGGGCCAGAGCTCTACCTACTGCACCACTCAGCTGCCCCCTAGAGCAATTAATTCTTGATCCAGTTATTAGTGAATAAGCTGCTTGAAAACTACATAACGTTTATACTGCCTTTGCTGATTATTTCAAAGACTTTGACTCTATTCCACACTCATGGCTTATTCATGTACTTTGACTATATACATATATTAATGTGCTTCAAATATATAAGATACCCACATGTAATGAGAACACTAAAGTATTTGATGTCCATAAGGAAAACAGTTCTCTATTTAAAACTTAGCATCAACACAACAGTGTCAAGAACAATTAATATAAAATGTGGCATTTTTCAAGGAGATAATTTAAAATAATAAGAGATAATGTAAGCCCATTATAGTTTTTAAACCATCAGCTGATTTAAATCCATTATTATCTCACCTAAAAATAACTAAATATGGCTTCAATTTAAAGAAGTCAATCCCAGAGCCAAGATGGAGGAGAAAAGGCAATCACTCACCAGCTTGAGCTCTCCCCAAAACCCTTCCCCCCAACACCTTTAAATAATGCCATAAAACAACTCCTAGAGCAGCAGAACCCACAAAATGATGGGGTGAAATTATTTTCCAGCCAAAGACAACTTAGAAGGTCAGCAGGAAAGGTCTATTACACTTTGGTAAGAGCAGAGCGCAGTGCAGCACAGGCCATGCCAGTGCAGACCAGGCTCTAGCAAACCAGGAGCAGACCTTGGGAGCCACTGAATCAGCAGTGAAGCAACTGCTTCCAGAGCTCTCAGCTCACAGATGGTAAAGGGGTCAAACAACTGATCAGAAGGAGATTACAGGAGTCTCTTTACTAGCACTGAGGCAGGACTCTGTTGCTTTACCCATCCTTAGATCCAGGTCACAGTGCTAGGTGGCAGTCTCAGGGTGAAGAAGAGCACTAGCACAGCAGAGTTTATGACCACAGTGGAGCAGGGACACTCTTCACAATTCCAGGGCAGAAAAAAGAGCTTATGGTCACTCATAGACCACAGCACAGGCCAGGAGAGTAGTAAACACACCTCTTTAGATCATACCACCTTGGAAGAACTGAAAACTTACAGGTCCCTAGAAGTATCTCTGAAAACAGCTGCACAAAACCCCTGAAGCTTGGGATAGTGCCCCTTCCACCCTGGAAGCAGAGCCCTAGTTTAACAAAGAGCTAAAAATCAAAAAATTGGTGGGGAAAGTGAGCAAACAACAGAAAAAAATTCTGACCATAGAAAGTTACTATGGTGACAAGGAAGATCAAAACACACACTCAGAAAAAGATAACAAAGTCAAAGCTCCAACATCCAAAGCCTCCAAGAAAAAATATGAATTGGTTTCAAGCCATGGAAGAGCTCAAAAAGAATTTTGAAAATCAAGGAAGAAAGGTAGAGGAAAAATTGGGAAGAGAAATGAGAGTGATGCAAGTAAGTCTTGAAAAATGAGTCAACAGCTGGCTAAAGAAGGCACAAAAAATACTGAGGAAAATAACATCTTAAAAAACAGAATAGGCCAAATGGTAAAAGAGGTACTAAAAGCCAATGAGGAGAAGAATGCCTTAAAAAGCAGAACTGGCCAAATGGAAAAGGAGGTACAGAAGCTCACTGAAGAAAATAATTCTTTGAAAATTAGAATTGAGCAAATGGAAGCTAATGACTTTATGAGAAGTCAAGAAACAAGAAAACAAAACCAAAAGAACAAAAAAATACATAACATAACATAGACAACATAAAATATCTCAGTGGAAAAACAACTGACCTGGAAAATAGATCCAGGAAAGATAATTTTAAAATTATTGGACTACCTGAAAGCCATGGTCAAAAAAAAGAGCCTTGACATCATCTTTCAAGAAATTATCAAGGAAATCTGCCCTGGTATTCTAGAACCAGAGGGTAAAATAGAAATTGAAAGAATCCATAAATTACCTCCTGAAAGAGATCCCAAAATGAAAACTGCCAGGAATATTGTAGTCAAATTCCAGAGTTCCTAGGTCAAGGAAAAATTTTGTAAGCAGCCAGAAAGAAACAATTCAAGTGTCATGGAGCCACAATCAGGATAACACAAGATTTAGCAACTTCTACATTAAAGGATTAGAGGGCTTAGAATATGACATTCCAGGGGGCAAAGGAGCTAGGATTATAACCAAGAATCACCTACCCAGCAAAACTGAGTATAATCCTTCAGGGGGTAAAATGGATATTCAATGAAACAGAAGACTTTCAAGCATTCTTGATGAAAAGGCCACAGCTGAATAGAAAATAGGACTTTCAAATAGAAAACTCAAGAGAAGCATAAAAAGGTAAACATGAAAAGGAAATTATAAAGGACTTAATGAGGTTAAATAGTTCACATTCCTACATGGGAAGATGATACCTGTAACTCAAAGAAGTTTCTCATTGTTAGGGCAGTGAGAAGGACTATATGTGGACAGAGGGTACAGGTGTGAGTTGAATATGAAGAGATGCTATCTAAAAAACTAAAATTAAAGGATGATAGAGAAATGTACTGGGAGAAAGGGAAAAGGAGAGGTAGAATGGGGTAAATTATCTCACATAAAAGAGGCAAGAAACAGTTTTTACAGTTGAGGGAAAGAGGGGGGAAGGTGAGGCAGAGTGAGTGAACCTTACTCTTATAAGAATTAGTTCAAAGAGGAAATAACATACACACTCAATTGGGTATAGAAATATATCTTCCCCTACAGGAAAGTAGGAGGGAAAGGGGATAAGAGAAGAGGGGGTGGTGATAGAAGGGAGGGCAGATGGGGGGAGAGGGTAGTCAAAAGCAAAACAATTTTGAGAAGGGACAGGGTGAAAGGAGAGAGAACAGAATACACGGAGATGGGAATAGGATGGAAGGAAATACAATTAGCAATAGTAACTGTGAAAAAAAAATTTGAAGCAAGTTTCTCTGATAAAGGTCTCATTTCTCAAACATACAGAGAACCAAGACAAATTTATAAAAATGGGAGCCATCCCCCAATTGATAAATGATCAAAAGATATGAAGTTTTCAAAAGTAATCAAAGCTATCTATGGCCATATGAAAAAATGCTCTTATTCACTATTGATAGGAAAAATGCAAATCAAAACAATTCTGAGCTACTACCTCAATACCCTATTAGATCAGCTAACAGGTCAGAAAAGGAAAATGACAAATGTTGGAAGAGATATGGGGGAAATGAGACATTAGTGCACTGCTGGAGTTCTGAACTGATTCAACTATTCTATACAGCAATTTGGAACTATGTCCAAAGGGCTATAAAACCACACATACCCTTTGACCTAGCAATACCACTACTAGGTATGTTTCTCAAAAGAGATAAAAGACTAAAAGGAAAAGCACCTATATGTACAAAAATATTTATAGGAGGTCTTTTCTGATGGCAAAGAATTGGAAATTGAGGGGATGTCCATCATTGGGGAATGGCTGAAGAACAAATTGTGGTATGTGATTTTGATGGAATACTATTGTACTATAGGAAATGATGAGCCTGATGCTCTCAGAAAAACCTGGAAAGACTTACTTAAGCTGATGCAAAGTGAAATGTCCTGTGTACAAAGTAACAGCAATATTCTAAGACGATCAGCTGTGAATGACTTAGCTATTCTCAGCAATACAATTATCTGAGACAACTCTGAAGGACTTACAATGAAAAATGCTATCCATCCCCAGAGAAAGAACTGATGGTGTCTGAACACAAATTGAAGCATACTTTTTTTTTTTTACAAACTTCTTTATTTTTCTTGACGGTTTTTTTTTTGGTCTATGTTTTCTTTCACAACATGACTAATACTGGAAATGTTTTGCATGACTATACATGTATAACCTATATCAAATTGCTTGCCTTCTCAATGGGGGGTGGAGGTCAGGAGGGAGGAAGGGAGAGAATATGGAACTCAATGATTATTAAAAATTGTTTTTACATGTAACTGGGGAAAAAATTAAAATGCTAAATAAAAAAAGACAAATCTTTTTTTTAAAAAAGAAGGAAGTCAAACCAAAACATCTTATTAATCATCTAATTTACAAAGATGAGATAAAACTACATTCCTCCACTTAAAAATACATAAAAATATGTATTTTTATGAAATTATATCCATCAATAATATCAAAGTGTGATTCAGCCTTGATAAACGTAAAATTCTCAATGTACATCAAAGAAAGATAGACTTTAGTCTGACTTTCAAGTTTTAAGCTTGGATCCAGGGATCCTTCGAACCAACGCATGAATGTGATACCTACAAATGCCCTGGTCTCCCCCGGGAAAGAGACACTGAGGATACAATTATCGAACATGAGGCTGAGGCTGAATAGATATGAGATTTATAGCCATCCTGAAATCAAATCTGGGAAGGACACATTGAAAACAATTAACACTTAAGCAATAATAATTTTCATGTACACTTTCAGAATAATAAAATAGACCATAACAAGTTTGGAAAGCAACCTCACAAAAACCCAGATAATATTAAAGAAATACAGGGCCCATCCCAGGGCCCATCCATCTAAGGTGGCTATAGAAAGGTTAATATTTCTCATAAAAAAAAAAGGAAGAAGAGGGCTGAAAGACATTCTTAAAGCATCATGAGGTCAAAAACCCTCAGGAATACTTCTGGAAAAAGCAGACATCACTTCATCAAGAAATGGTAGAGCCTGGTAACAGATACAAGCCAGTAGATATACTAAATGAAACCAAAAGACGCTTAGTTCTGGATGAAGCCTACAAAATGGCTAAGATCCAAGAACAGAATCAAAAAGCCTTCCATAGGTTATATCCGCATGCACTCAGCCAACAATATGTCAGCAAAGCAACATCAAACAAAAGGCTGAGTCATGTGGATTAGTTTGTGGAAATAAGCGTTTATGATGGCAATTCAGGACCAGGTCAAAGCCACCAGAAATGATGGAAGGGTTACCTTTAAAGAGCCCAGACACAGTGATTAGAGCACATTAATACAAGGAAAAGGTAAAAACCATGTAACACTCCACTTCAGAATGTAAAAACTTAACACCTATCAATAAAATACCTAAGAAGACATGACTTGGTGGCTAGCATTAAAGAGAAGTTCACTCTCTTTCATGAACTAAAAGATGACAAATCTTCAAACTACAAATGCAAATCTCAAAATATCCTAGAGAATTAAAACAATAAAATGTACTAGAACTGAACCAGCATTACAGACTAAACTAGTACCCACCATTGCCAAGGCATAACACAAATCCACGAACACTTAAGAAGAATGTTCTTAATCGGTGATGCCATGTGAAATAATCAATCTCCAAGCTACAGGAAATGAAATGTTCTAAAAAACATATAGACCTAGGAGAAAAGCTCAAAATCACATGGAAACAAGATGGGGTATGTGTATATAAATTCCTGCTATTCTCTCTGATAATGGAATTGTACTAGAGATGCTTTCAGTGAACCTACAAAAGATGTCCTTATATCCTAATACTTCTATTCAAAATAAAAAACCCTAATATTTTATACCTCATATGCTAATCCATATAACATTAAGTATTTTTTTTTAAAATCATAGCAGGATAGTGACTCATTCCAAGACCATTTTCTATTTAAACCCACTCAAAAAGGATGCAAAAAAATTAGAAATGATGAGCTCAATGATCTTAGAAAAAACAAGGACAGACCTGCATGAAATAACAAAGAACAAAATAAGCAGAACCAAGAGAACATTGTATATAGTAACAGCAATATTGTTTCAAGAATGACTTTGAGCGAATAAAGCATTTTGTCTATTATAAATACCTAAATTAACTATAAAGGGCATATAAAGAACGGAGGTATCTGCATACAGAGAAAGCTGATAAATAGATGTATAGAATAATTTTACATAGAATAAGAAGAAAAACAAATAAGCAGATGGGATGATGGGAAAAAACTATTTTTTTCTGCATATACATGTGTAGTAAGTGCTGTAACCCTATGAAGCATGCAGGAGTGTGAGCTAAGTTATTCTTGTCACTTCTGTGGAAGCATGCTCACCTCTGAAGGACCTGTCACTTTAGAATGATGCAGTAAAACCTAGGTGATCCCCTAGTCCCTCAGCCTGTGATGGCTGAAGGGGAAGAGATAGATAGGGCTGGCCACTAATATGTGATAAGTGGCTCACTAAGTGGCTTTTAAAAAAGGACTCACTCTGCTTACTCTCTCCCTCTTCTCTCTCTCTCTCTCTCTCTCTCTCTCTCTCTCTCTCTCTCTCTCTCTCTCTCTCTCTCTCTCTCTCTCTCTCCCTCTCCCTCTCCCTCTCCACCTTTCTCTCCCCCCCCTTTCCTCCCTCTTCTCTTTCCCTCTCCCTTTCTCTTGTTTTGATCCTCCAGGTGGTATCACATAACTCTACCACTTCTCATGAGGGGTGGCAGCAAGGTGACTACTCCCACATGGCAAACAGAGCTGCTGCTTAGCTAGGTGAGCTTGAGCCTGGGCCTCTCTGGTTGCCTCTTCTGCTTTTGTGTTTCTTTGCCCGATCATAGGTGACCAAATACCTATCAGACACTGCTCCTGGTAAGTCTTAGAGATGGACTCCTCTGTACAATGCAGTATGTAGTCTCTCTGAATTCACTATACTTTCATGACCAGTGACAAGAGGAAAAGTCCAAAACATGGCCTGACTTGCCGAAAGACATGGATGGACCTTACAGGACTGTTTGAACAGTATAGAACAGAGGTGAAATTCTTGTGGGTTATGTGTGTTAAGCACTTCTTTCAATTTCATTTTTAGATGAAATGAAGAGCTGTTTACTTAATGTATGTTACATATTGAGTATCTTTTTAATCCCCCACAATCCCCTTTAAGGAGACCCTAGATATGAGCCAAAATACTTAAGCTTAAAGTAATTTTACTCAGGGCTCCAGGGTCAGGGTATAAGAGTCAAAAACAATAAGACAAGAATTTGACCCCTCTCTGGAGATCAGGCTTCCTCAGATTCAAACCTGGCCCATGTGCATAGGTCCAATAGTTAGTGGAGGCCCTTAATGAAGGAGTAAGTAAGCACTCCCCGCTATCCTATTTAGTGGTAGTGATTATTACAAATATAAAATCTAATTGTTACAAATATAATATGTAATTAAAATATAAAATGAAATCTCTTTCATCTATCTCCCCTCCCCATAAGCCATCACTTCTTACCTAAACTATTGTTAATAACTTCCTTAATGGTCTCTCTGCTTTTGGTCTGACTCTCTTCCAATTTCCTCTGTGCCCTTGCCAAAATGATCTTCCAAAAGGGTCAGTTTGACCATGCCACTTCTTTGCTCAAAGACCTTCCTCTTTGCCTCTGGGTTGAAATATAAACTTCTTAGATTCCTTTAAAGCTCTCCACAAATTAGTTCCAACCAATTCTCGAAGCTTATTTTGCACTATTCTCCTTCATTCTCCTGTCAAATTGGAGTAACTGTTCCTTGGACTTGCCTCCAAGGAGCACACGGTCTAGTGACAGAGACAACATTTTATAAATAAATATATAAAAAATGAATACAAGGTAAATTTTGCAGAGAGATCTGGAAAAGCTTCATTTGGAAGATGTCATGTGAGTAGAATTTTGAAAGAAATGCATGATATTGAGAAGCAGAAGATGGAAGTACATTCCTGGAATGAATAAAGCCCGGACAAAGGTTCAGAGATTATGTGTAAGGAACAGAAAGAAATTTAGACCACAAAGTGCAATAAATGAGAATGAACTTATTTGGAGTCCCTGACAATTACAATCATTACCTTGGATCTTGCTCATCCAGAGACCACCATGATCTTCTCTTCCCAAAGACACACCCTAAGCACCAAGAATCCACCATGCAGCTGAACTCTCCCACATGTACGGTTTCACCCAACAGAATGTAAGCTTTTCGAAAGCAGAAACTGACTCAAATAGAAGAATACAAGTAGGAAATCTACTTCTAGGTCAGGTATACAGCATAGTGCTTAGAACACAGTAAGCACTTAATAAATACTTTCCTATTTCAATAAGTTTAGAAAGTTAGGTTGAGGTCATGTTGTGATGGGCTTTAAAAGCTAGAAAGAGTTTGTATTTGATCCTGCAGGCAGTAGAGAGCTATTGAAGGTTATAACCTAGGAGAAATAGCATGGTCAGATTTGCAATGTGGGAAAATCACTTTGGTAGGAATACGAAAAATGAGAAGGAACTTCAGAAAAGGAGAGTAATTAGAAGGCCACTGCAGTAGTCTAGTTAAGAGTTGATTAGGAACTCAAGGCTGTGTGTGTGTGTGTGTGTGTGTGTGTGTGTGTGTGTGTGTGTGTGTGTGTGAGAGAGAGAGAGAGAGAGAGAGAGAGAGAGAGAGAGAGAGAGAGAGAGACAGAGACAGAGACAGAGTAAGGTACAGATGTGAGAAATATTATGGAGATAGAAATGCCAAGATTTGGCACCCAACTGGATATGTACAATTAGGGAGAGTGAGGAATCAAAGGTAACACCAAAGTTGCCAATCAGGGTGACTGGACCCTCAATTAAAAAAGGAGGAAGCACCTATAGGGATAAATTTTGCAGAAAAGATAACAAGTACAATTTTGGTTATGCTGAGTTTCAGATACCAAAAAGAAAAATTCTAACTAACTTTTAGAATGCAGAAAAGGCCCTAGCAAGATTACTTATTCTCTCCAAGCTTCCAGTAATTGAATAGGGGGTGGGGGAGGAAAGAATTAATAAATAAATGCAAAATATCAGGAAGGCTAGGGGGGAAAAACTACATAGATCAAATTAGGAACAAATATAAGCAACAGAAAAGTTAACAACCTTTACCCACAACAGATATCAAAGCCATTCAGGAGATGTGTCCACCCTAACATTCAACATAGTAAGTCATCTATGCCACTGTTCTAGTAGGTACAATATCTCATTTAGTGATAATTTATAGTTTAGAATCTGCTTAGTAAGCAAAAAAAGGAAAATAAATTCATTCATTAAGCATGTATTCAGACCTACTTGATGAAGTACCCCAGGTGCTGGTGGGGTGGGAGAAATGGTGGATACTAAGTTTAGATAAGACATTGTCCTTCCCCAGTTGTAGCTTACAGCCTATTCAGTACTAAAGACCCAAATACAAAGTTATAATACAGTATGTTACATTGTAAATGTGATTCAGATCTTAACAATCACCATCCAATCTTTTCTACTGTAGAGTGGTAAGAAGTTTAACAATGAATCAGGACCTGAAAAATAAATACAATTAAATGGAACAACAAATATCTATTAAGTAGCTACTATGCTGGGAGGCACTGTTGCTAAATACTAAGAATACAAGATGAAAAAGAATAACATGAGCCTTCAAGGAGCTTACAATCTCTTTGGGTAGACAATTTATTTAAACTTTTGATGGTTCTAAACTTAGCAACAGACATTTTACTTCACAGCACGTGCATGTAATAAATCTACACACAAGTTTATTTCTCTTTGTGCATACTCCTTAAAATTTTTTATGAAAAGGACATTTAGGGGAATTCAATCATGATATAAGTATTTCCTCAGTATTTCCCAGTCTTTTTCAGTCTATGACCCACTTGCCAATTTTCCTGGAGACATAAGAAGAGTCTCTCCTTCTCTACCTCCCTCTCCTGTGCCAGCCAGCTGTCTGCCCTCCTCCATCCATTAAACTATTGGCATCTCAACTGGCCCAGACTCAGGCAAAAGCTGGCAAACAACAATAAGGGAGGAGATGCAAGATGCTGTGAAAAATAAAAGGTCATAACACTTGCATTCTTCAAAATTTGCCACACCTTAGTAAGGAAAAATCACTAACTAGTT
This sequence comes from Phascolarctos cinereus, assembly GCF_003287225.1. Taxonomy (NCBI): domain Eukaryota; kingdom Metazoa; phylum Chordata; class Mammalia; order Diprotodontia; family Phascolarctidae; genus Phascolarctos; species Phascolarctos cinereus. Next base: position 176,100,705 of record NW_027555958.1, read on the forward strand.
AACATAGCTCATAATTTCAAGGAATCTTGTGGTAGATTCTGTTGTAAACTTAAGGATCCTCTTGTGATTAAAAAAAATCCCTAATATATCTCTTTCCTAAATTCAAAATTATGAGTCTTCTTACAGAATGGCATACCTTAAGTAGAATATAAAGGTGTGAACAGGTGATATATATAGTATAATGGAAAAGACCCCAGACTGTTAAATCAGGAAACTCAGAGCTTACTATAGGCCAGGGGTGGAGAACCTGCAGTCTCCAGGCCCTCTAGGTCCTCAAGTTCTGCCCTTTGACTGAATCCAAAAGCTGCAGGTTCCCCACCCCTGCCTAGGCGATTCCACTTTGAGCAATTCACCTAATACCTCAGGTCCTCAGTTTTCTTCCTTTGTTAAATGGAAGGAATTGAACTAGATAATATCCAAGGCCTTTTTCCCTACTTGGTACAGACAGGGTACTATAATCGCAGTCAGAAAACTTATGTTAAAATTTCCTATTTCCAGGGGCAGCTAGGTGGCGCAGTAGACAGAGCACTGGCCCTGAAGTCAAGAGGAGCTGAGTTAAAATTCGGCCTCAGACCAAACATTTGACACATACTAGCTGTGTGACCCTGGGCAAGTCACTTAACCCCAATTGCCTTAAAAAAAATTTCCTGTTTCACCATTTGTGACAGACCTGTGACCCTGGACAAAATCCATTTACCTCTCTGACCCTCAGTTTCCTCATGGATAAAATTGGGTTAATGATGGCACTATTTATCTCATAAGGTTGTTGTTGTGAGGAAAGCACTTTTCAATCCTTTACATATGATTCTATGATGGTGATTTTGCTTAGCTCCTAAATATGCCTTCCTAATCATAATATTTACCCCACCACCACCCTCATCTATTCCTGTCCTCACTTCTGGCTAATTACATTTTAAGTTCTTCCTGATACATCCTCACTCTCTCTCCCAATATAAAGTACTTACCTATGGCTAATGTACCTCAGAACTTCCCTGAAAATGAAATTTTTACTTTAAAGCAAGTAGAAAAATGTCATCAGGTAGAGCACAGTGAAGCACATGAGTATCTTTAAACAAAAACTGTTAGACCTGACAACCAGAAAAATAAGAATCTCAGTCAAAACTGCTCTTAAAGAGATCCTACAATGGTAGCCAGGTTAGTATTTAAAATCTTACACAATACTCCTGGACAACTGGCATGAAAATATTCTAGTACACATGCAAACAAATTTTTTTTTCTTAGGATTCTTCAGAATTCAAGCAGCAGGTTTTTTTCCCCCTTTAACTTGCACCCTCAGGGCTAGTTGGATGTGATTGAGCCTCCACAGAGCTGGCTCAGCACACCTACCTATCTCTTGCCAATGTAACAAATGAAGGGGAAAAAAATAAAGCCTTCAGCTACAATAGTTAAGGACAAAATACGGAATTGAACTTCAATTCAAGTCTTTTAAAGGTTTATGTGTGTGTGTGTGTGTGTGTGTGTGTGTGTGTGTGTGTGTGTGGTTTCCACCTCACTTTTAAGTATACTTTCTTTTAATGCTTGTTTTTCAGTTACAAGTTCTCTAAGACTATTACATAAACAGGTCATTGTGAAAATGCTTAGTTTTTTTTTCTCCTGAGAGGGCTTTTCAATAAAAAGAGAACATGTATGAACAAAAGATTATCATGTTAGCATTGCTGCCCTCTCCTCCCAAACACCCCCCCAAAAAAACTCCCAAATAGCTCATAAACTAAGAAATGCATTCTTGGCTGGCTTTACTGTCACCTCTAAGTTATGGGGGGGGTGAAAAGGTACAGGAAACCCCCCCAATAAAACCACAACCCAAGCCAAACCAAATACTCTGTTACCCTCAGGGCGCAAACCAGCTGAAGTACTTGGTTACCAGAGCCCAGGGAGATGACACCTGATAACTCTATAAACTTCATTGCAGCCAGTGGAAAAGAATGGCTTTAGTCAGAGTGGCTTCCAAATCTATCTCCAAACCCGCCAGGGTCTTTCAGAAAGAACAGCAGCATCCATTCAATCACCCTCCCTTGTCCTAAAAGCCATGTTTTGAAAAGTTGCGAGTAGAGAAGGGAGTGGGGGTGTGAGGATTGAAGCACTCTCCCCACTCCGCTTCCTGAGGCCTCCAAGATTAGAAGAGTGATTTATCCATACAAAGACAAATTACCAGAGCCCCGGGAATTCTGGTCGAAAGCAAGCGGACCAAAGAGAGCACAAACATGTTTTCCTTAACGACAAGCAAGAGCCTCCTACTATGTGCCAGGACCTGAACTCAGATGGAACTGCAGCAGTCCCTGTACTCAAAGAGCTTACATTCTACCGGGTGGTGTCCCTTACGGAAGGGGTTCTTAACCATTTGTGCATCATGGTTCCCCTTTGTCGATTTTTTTTGCCCATGGACCCCCATTCAGTATGATTTTTAAATGCATAACACAAAATACAGACGATTGGAAAGAAAAAAACTATACTGAAATATACTTAACATATTTTATAAAACAAGTTCAGGGATCTTAGGTGAAGTACTCTTGCCTTAAGAGTCTCCAACTCCACCCACGGCTTCTACAAGTTTTCTGAAGTCTGGAGGGTCAGAGGATGAAAAAGTTTTAAATTCCGAAAAAAGTTTTAAATTCTCAGGAGAGAACTAAGGGAAAACGAAGGAAGACGCACACACCCCGTACCCATTGCCCCTTCTGGGGACATGTCTGGAGGGTTTTCTGGGGAGCCAAGCAGGATAGGCAGTGAGGGGGAGGGTGACTATGTCCCCTACACAGCCACCCAACAGGTGGCGGGGGCTCTAATTGCCTCACCCCTTTCCTCTTCCCTGGCCTGGGGAGCAGGAGCAGGGGCGGGGAGGAAACGGGGGGGATTTAGGTTGGAAGTGGGGTAAAGGGAGTGGGGGCACACCACTCTGTACCTTTCTCTCCCACGGTCATGCAGACATCCGCTCCGCCAGGGCGTATGATGCAGGAGACTGGGGGAAATGGTAAAGGAAAGTGGAGCTGGCCGCCCGCTCGCTCCGACGGTCCCTCAGGACCTGGGCTCGGCACCGCCGGCCCTACTCCGCCGCCTCCAGCCCGGGGACCCCACCTCCCAGAGCTGCAGCAGCTGCAGCAGCTCTCCCTGCAGGTAACCTGCTCCCAGCCCCTCCTTCCACTGCCCCGCCCCATTCCTCCCCGCCTGCATCCTCTCCTCCCCACCCGAGAGTGCGGAGTTCTTTGGTTAAGGCGGCAGCGCCCCCGCGCGTCCACGCAGCAGGGTAGGAGCCGAGCGAAGAAAGTGGATGGAATAGAACTAGAGCCAACCCAAACAACTCTGATAACTCAAAGTGGGAAACTGGATAAGCCTGGAACATCTGGATCAGAGGATCATCGGTCTAGAACTCAAACGTACCTTAAATGATCATTCACTCCAACCCACCTGTTTTTTACAGGTGAAGAAACTGAGGACCAGGGATGTAAGGTCACCATGTGACTAAGGTCACAGGGTAATAAATAGCAGAGCCTGGATTCAGAAGTCCAGTGACTCGAAAATCTGCCCTCTTTCCACTGAACATGAAAATTGCCAGTAATGATGATAATTCTTTCTTTAAAGGCTTGTTTGTCTCATTGTGTGATACTGAATAAAGCTGGATTTGGAGGTTCAAGTCACTTCAGAGCCTTAATGCCGATTCCTCTGTGCAAGAGCATCTTTAATGGCAGCTGTGAAAGTGACATTCCTAAAGCACAGTTCTAACCAACTCACTCCTTTTCTCAGGAAGCTTAAGTAGCTTCCCTATTTCCTCTAGGCTAAAATACAGACTCCTGTTTTGCATTTAAAGTCCTTCACAATTTGATTCCAATCTATATTTTAAACTAATCCCATATTACTCTACTTGACAATTTCTACCTGCCAGTTAAACTGGCCTTCTAGCTGTTCCCCCTATGGAACATTCCATCCATTATCTTCCATTCCTAGAATGACCCTCTTCCTCACCTGTACTTATTGGAACCTATAGTACCCATCAAGTTTTTAACTTAAGTGTTACCTACAAGAGGACTTTACAGATTAGTGCTTCCCTGCGTTCATCCCCATCCTTTAACCATCCTCTTGTATGTGTTCTGTAGATAGTTTGTATTTACTTACTCATAAAAATGTTGTTTTCCCTCAGTAAAACTCAAATTTCTTAAGGGCAGGGGCTAACTCCAGGCTAGCACAGTACCTCCTGTTTGTTGAGTTGAATTGTCTAATCTTGGACCACTTACTCACTGTACCCCTCAGGGCTTCAGTTTGCTTGTAAGTAAAATGAGAGGTTTAGATTAGATTAGATGACCTCTAAGGTCCCTTCCAGCTTTAAATCTATGTTTCCACAATCTTAGGGGCAGCTAGGTGGTACAGTGGATAGAGTACCAGATCAAGAAGATTCCTCTTCCTGAGTTCAAATCTGGCTTCACACACTTACTAGCTGTGTGACCCAGGTCCAGTCACTTAACCTTGTTTCCTTCAATTTCTTCATCTGTAAAATGAGCTGGAGAAGGAAATGGCAAACCACTTTAGTATCTTTGCCAATAAAACCCCAAATGGGGTCAGAAAGAGTTCCACGTGACTGAAATGACTAAACACACTCCCACAATCCTGACAACAACTCTGAGAGGAGGTAGTGAAAGTATGACCATTTTATAGATTTGTAAACTGAGGTTCAGAAAGAAGGGAAAATAAAAGTTGAGTAGTCAGAATAAAGAAGGTTTATTAATTATAATAGCTGACATTTATGTAATGATTTAAGATTTGCAAAGCACTTTGCATACAGTATCTCATTTGGTTTCATCCAACTTCCAGGGCAGTTATTGCTTCATAGTTTATTTCAGGAGATAGCAGCATATTTTTTCTGTGAGTGGGCATGGAAGAAAGAAAACAGCCCCCCATCCATGCCCAAGTACATATCTCTGTGTTCTCAAAGTGAGGTAGGTAAGAACTGGACTTGCTTTGTAAAAATGAAATAACAATAATCTTGATGAATAATGAATGCTGATGATTCATGAGTACTATTGGAGGCGGGAAATGGAGCCTTTATCCCAGAACACTCACACTTTTCTGATTTCACTGAAGTCACTACACATTAGTCAGGTTAGAGAAATGAGCATGCCCTGTTCATTATCCTGAAACAACCCTAGAGATCTGTAAGCACAGAAATGGCTCATGACCCCACCAGGCCACTGCTAAGGCAGAGGCAGATCTGAGAATGCAATTCAGAATCAGGCTAACTTCTTAAGCTAGTCTTTAATTAGCCTTTAAAGCTTACTTTAATTTCCTTTTCCACAGCCGTAGTTCCCAATGAAAAGGAAAGAAAGACCACCCCAACTGAGTCTACAATATCTAGGTCACATTTTGCCCGTGCATGTGTGTGTTTGCGTGGATGTCATGGACTGCTTTGGCAATCCGATGAAATCTTGGATCCCTTTTCAGAATTTCTTTTTTAAAATACTTAATTGAAGAAAATGCTAAATTTCGGTTATGGGTTAGAGAAAATAAAGATATATATTTTTTCCATCTAAGTTCATGGAGCCCCTGAAATTTATCCTTAAGAATGTCTACTCTAGATTCTGAAGGATAGAGCTTAATTCTCCCTCAAGGCTTCCTCTCGCTTTATTCATATATAAAATGAATCCATTGGAGGGAAGAGGATTTTTCTAGAAGGAGATCAAACACCCCTGGCTTCCCCAGACCCTAAGGGAGCTTGCTGCCCAGCACCCTGTCACTACAAAGGCTGACATTTACCTGCAGAGGTCTGAGACAAATATCATTACGTGAAGAACTAAGGAGACTAGGTAAACTTCTCTGAGTCCTTACTCTGACACATTTTGGGGATAGTATAAAGTGTGCCAGATTTAGAGTCAGAATTCCTCAGAGGCGTTGGGGATATCAAGATGAATATGAGGTAATTCCTGCCCTCAAGAAACTTGTATTCTACCATTCAGATAAGGATGGAGGACACAAAATATACACAGATGACTGAATGCAAAATACATACAAAATAAATGCAACCTAATGGTGAGGATAGGGAGGAGGGTGGGTCATTGAAGGTCAGGAAAGCACTAATTACTGAAGGAATCAATACTTCCTCTCTAGTTTTTTTCATGCTATTCCTCTCCACCTATTCCACATTTCAGCCAAAGTAGACTATTCTATGTAGTTTTGTTCAGCCCCTTACCATTTCTGGAATGGATTCACTTGTTCCTATCTACTCTCTAACCTCAATATTCATCTTGTCCATCTGGGCTTCCAAGGCCTCACTCAGATGCTTATTCTGCCATGAAGCCCTCCTCCTTCCTCCTATTTCTATTTCTCATAGCCCTCTTCTTTGAGGTCTTTTTTGCATTTTTCTCTCCTTTTTAATTAGAATTACGTATGTCCTTTTCTTTTCACTATTAGAATGTGAACTCCTTGAAAGCATGCCTTGTAATGATATGTAGTATGGGTCCTCTCTCCACTGATCAAAATTCCTCTAAGACTCAGCAGACAGATAGGCAGAGTGATGTAGTAACTAGAGCACTGGACTTGGAGTCCGGAAAACTGGGGTCCAAATCTCACCTCAGAATCTTATGAGCTATGTTAGCCTGGGTAAGTCATTATACCTCTTTAAACCTCAGTTTATTCATTTAGCAAATGGGAGTAGTAAATAGTAAGCAACTACTCAGCTAAGTGGTGAAATGGCTAGAGTGCTAGGCCTGGAGTCAGGAAGACTCATCATCCTGAGTTCAAATGTGGCCTCAGGCACTTACTAGCTCTGTGACCTTGGACAAGTCACTTAATCCTGTTTGCCTTAGTTTTCTCCTCTGTAAAATGAGCTGGAGAAGGAAATGGAAAACCACTCCAGTATTTTTGCCAAGAAAACCTCAAATGGGGTCACGAAGAGTCAGACATGACTGAACAATAATAAAGCAACTATTCATCAGGGTTTTAAAGATCAAATGAGAAAATGCAAACTTTACAAATTTTGAACTGCTCTGTAGACATCAGGTATTATTTATGAATTGTCCTGGTCAAAAAATTTATCACTCAGTGGCCATTCTTTCATTAAACTTTCAGTGATTAGTGATTAGTCTTTCAGAACTCAGCTAGGCTTGTCCTAAAGTGTGGTCACCACAATCATACTAGAAGTCTTTCAAGCTTGGTAGGTCCTACAGTGTCTTGTGTTTCCTGATATAGCCAAGGTTACTTCCATGATATGATGAAGCATTGGAAAGACTTTAATGGAGCTCTTTGCATATAGTAGGTATGTAATAGAAATTTGCTGGATTGGTTGAATTCCTTCCCCCTTACCTTTCATAAACAATTTTCACATCTATCTTTTCCTCTTTCTACTGTTATTACCCTAATACAGGCCTTCATTAACTTCTTCTTTGACTATATACTGTAGCATCCTAACAGGTATTTTCTCTACTTTTCCCCCTCCAAGTGTTCCTTTATACAACTGCCAAACTAATAATCTCTATGTATAGCTCTGATCTTTTGAGAAACCTTCAGTATGTCCCTATTTCTTACTAAGTGAAGTTGAAATTCTTTGTTGTGTCATTCAAGGCCTAGCAACAATTTGGGGCCGCTGTCCCTTTCTAGCGACACAGCCTCAGTCATATATATACTCTCAGCATTCTAGCTTTGGATCCACTCCTTTCTTCTTCACCACATTCCCTGCTGGGTCATTTTATTTTGTTTTGGTTTGTTTTCCTATGTAGAGGCTACCAGAGGTTCAGAATTGTACCAATCAGATATCATATCTCTGATGAGGTAATCATCACTGTCCTCAGATGCTAGAATGACTCTGTGGAAAATTGGTAATGGCACACATAGTACACTCAAACTAGATACCAGGCTGGAACATCTATCTTTAATTCTCAATCATGTCCAAATTCCTACAAATCAAGGCATATTCTAGGATCGAAGCTAACTCTCTCAGGAAAAATTCCAAACAAGCTGCTGTTTGAGGGACCCAAACCTCACCAACATCCAAACAACCCCAACATCATGAGCACTGACTCACTATATATTCCCTCACATTTGTACAAAGTCAGGTTAACCAATTAATCTGTGTCCATATAGAGCTATAACCTACCAATATTGGTGCCCAGGGCAAGCAGCATGAATTTCACGAGTTTCAAGCAGCACAAATTCATTTGAAGGGAGAGGGAACTAGTTAATAAAATGTCTCACAGATAGTTGTCATTAACAATGCATACCATATCTGTTAAGCTCTCTTTTAATGATGCTTGCTAAATAGGTACTAAGTTATTGTTTCTATTCTGCTAGAAGTATATATACTATCAGCATGTAAACATAACCTATTTTTAAAATGGCATAATTTTTAAAATTATCTAAAATTTTAAAAATTTTGATTATGTGGGACAAAGGGTCACTTGCCCTGCTCCAGTTATGGCTCTGATTATTTATTATAATTATTAATATTGTCTCCCTACTAGTCTATAAGCTTCATGAGAAGAAGCAGTTTTTTAAGCTAAACTTCCTCTCTTCTGATTACTAAAACAATGCATTGCAGGAATTGTTTAATAAATGTGAATTGAATTGAACTGTCACACTGAGTTAATGTAAGCTCCTTATAGGCAGGGACTGTTCCTCATCTTTGTCTTTTTGTTCCTAACATTATGTCCCTGACACATAGTAGTTGCTTAATAAGTGTTCAATTAAACTGAATTAGTTATATATCCAGGACTAGAACTCAGTTCACCTAAATCCTAGTCTAGCATTCTGGAGACTTCTGAGTGTTTGATCCGTTTTCATCTTCGTGCTCAGTGACTGCTCCTACCTTACCCAATAAGCAAAAAAAGGTCTTTTTGCTGCCTCCTCCTGAAGCCCTTAAAAGGCATTCCAACTAAGGATATCAGGAGCTGTACCAATTAATCAGGGCCCATGGAGAAGGACTGCCTGATTGGTTGCTGGTGGCTTTCATATGTGATGCCAACTGGCTTGGACCTTTAGTTTCTTTAAGCAAAATTAATGGGTAATTTTTCTGAGTGCACACAAACAGAGCTAGAAAGAATCTCAGTATTGTTTTTATGGTGATGTTTTAAAAGCACTAGCAGATGGGTGAGGCCCCTAATAGTACAGTAAAACCTTGTCAGAGATATCATATCATAGGGTTTAGAGCTGAAAGAGACCTTTGAGATTATCCAGTCCAACCCTTTCTTTTATAGATGAGAACACTGCTGCACAGAGTGGTTCAAGTGACATGCCCAAGACTGCACAATAAATAGTGGAGCTGGGATACAGAACAAGGTCCTCTGACAAAAGAACAATTAATAGCAACTTCTTAGCAGGAAACCCCTTAGAGGAAACAACCTATAGACAGTATATGTCTTTGTCTTTTCCATTCCCTTCATCTCCCATATCGAAACAATTGTCAGGCCCTTTCACTTCTACTTCTGACAGACCACAACAAGCCACCTCTCTTCTCTTTTCCCATTGCTATCACCACAGTACAGGCCTTTCTCCTCATCCACTTAGACAATTATTATAGTAGTCTCCTGAGAAATTTCCTTAACTTCAGGATTGCTCCTTTCCAATCATCCTTCACATTGTTACCAGATTAATCTTATTCATGCACAGATCTGATCAGATCACTTCTCCGCTCAAAATCCTTCAATAGCACCCTATTTCCTACTGAATAAAGGTCATACTTCTTAGTGAGTCTTTCAAGGTTTCTATAGTATGGTACCACCCTTCTTTTTTCTATTTTTATTTTTTATTTTTAGGCTATTGGGGTTAAGTGACTTGCCCAGGGTCACACAGCTAGTAAGTGTCAAGTGTTTAGTCTGAGGCAGGATTTGAACTCAGGTCCTTCTGACTTCACGGCCAGTGGTCTGTCCACTGCACCACCTAGCTGCCCCCCACCCTTTTTTTCTGGCCTCATCTTACATAGTGTCCATCCACCTGCCTCCTATCCTTCCTCATTGCTGGGACCCTGTCTCAGCAAACGACCTCATATCATTAATATTCTGTATGTACTTATCCATGTATGTGTTGTCTCCCCTTTAAGAATGTAAACTGCAGGTTAGGTGTACCATACCTATAATCCGGCTACTGGGAAGGCTGAGGCTTGGGAATAGCCTGGGCTCAGGAGTTCTGAGCTGTATTAGGCCTAAGTTGATCAAGGGTTCTCCCCACTTCCAGTACCAATGTGTGAGCTCCTGGGAGTGGGTGCCACCAGACTGCCTAAGAAGGGGAATACTGCCACAGGTAAGAAGAACAGAGCAGGTCATGGCTTCAGTGCTGATCAGTGATGGGGCTAGGCCTGATGATGATGATGATGATGATGATGATGATGATGATGATGATGATGATGTCTATATGGCATTTTAAGGTTTGCAAAGTGTTTTACATATGTGAAGACTCATCTTTGTGAGTTCATATCCAGCCTTAGACACTTAATAGCTGTGTGACCCTGAGCAAGTCACTTAACTCTCTTTGCCTTAGTTTCCTCATCTGTAAAATGAACTAAAGAAGGAGATGGCAAATCACTCCAGTGTCTTTGCCAAGAAAACCCCAAATGGGGTCTACCAAGAGTCATATGCAACTGAACAATAGCAAACAATTACATGTTACCTCATTTTATCCTCACAACCCTATGAGGTAAGTGTTATTATTATCCCCATTTTGCAAAGGAGGAAACTAAGACAAGTAGAGGTTAAGTGATTTGTCTAGTGTCATACAGTGTCTGAGGTGGAACTTGAATTCGGGTCTGTCCTTATTCGAAAATCAGAGCTCTCTATCCATTATGCCACCTAGCTGCCTTCAAGGCACTTAAATAATTGTGGATTCATTGACTGATATTGTATGCTGTTCTGCCTCTTTGTCTCTTACATCCTTCCTCTAATCTTTGCCTTGAAATTCTTCCCATCACATAAGGCCCAGTTTACACAAATTAATATAGGCCCACAGGTCAAAATGCAGAAGACAATAGGTCATTATTTAATATGATTTGTGTATGCATATGTTTTGTAAGCAGATAAAGGCAAGATGATCTAGGAGGGAAAGAATAATATTGGGAGTTCTTTTATGAAGCCTTCCCAGATCGTTACAATCCGTACTAATTTTCCCCATCTTGTACTATACATAGCACTTGTTTTCATCTATTATACCCTTAGAATGTATCATTTTGGTTGTATAATATTTGCATGTGTGTTATAGCCTTATTCTAGACTGTGAACTTCTTTTAATCTTCATCTCCCCCCCATACCTAGAATTAATGTTTACTCCAGTTTAAACTGAAGTAGTAAACTTATCTTTTGGTAAAAATGGATTAAGTTTTACTTCTTAAGTTTTCCCACAGTCATAATAAAGGCTTGTTGGATTGAATTGGACTCTTCATAGGGTTGGGAGGGATTTCCTTAGGAATGACTGGGATAGACACCCAAAAGAGCTCAGCTGTTGATATCTGCCTGTTGTCAATGATCTTGGAACAGTAGAAGCTAGATGGATGAACTGTTCTGCATGTGTATTCTCAACAACTAGCATGTAATACAATAGCATATAATAACTAAAGGTTTGTTGATTAATTGATTAATTTGGCTTGCAATCCTCCTAGAACCACAATAGTTGACCATCCCTAACTCTGAGAGGTTTCTGTCATGGTTATTTATCATTAACATTACCCAGACTAATGTGGGAATTTATTTTGCTTGATTAAGCATATTTATTACAAAAGCTTTCATTGTCTCCCCCCAACCTTGGGGAGATGGGAGACAGAATGCTAGAAATTTTTTTTTAATTTAAAGGAAAAAAGGTTAGGGGCAGGTAGGTGGCACAGTAGATAGAGCTCTGGCCCTGGATTCAGGAGGACCTGAGTTCAAATGCAGCCTCAGACACATGGCACTTACTAGCTGTGTGACCCTGGGCAAGTCACTTAACTCTGATTGCCTCACTAAAAAGCAAAAAAATAAAAATAAAAAAAGATTGAGCAGAAGCATCAGTATCAATAGGAGGACAGGTACTAATACTGTAAAAATGCAAAGCATGTGATATGTCTAGCACCTCCCCTCCTGTTTCCTATATGTGCTTCCTAATTCACACCCCAACTTTGTTAAAATACTTACCCCTCTGGTCTCTCTTATACTTTCAAGACTTGGAATTTGATAAGAACCGTTTACATTTTTGTAAATGTCAGGCATTTTTAGGGGGCATTTCCATTTTAAGCCTGATCTTTAATTGTGGAAGGAAAGGTTATGGTTCTAGTCAAAGGAATATAAGAAAGTAGGAATGGCTAGATTAAAAAAATATTTTTTTTTCTCTCCCTCTCACCTCACTACCCCCCAGACATGGAAAGGATAGAGAGAAAAACAAAACCCTTACAACAAATACACATAGCCAAAACAAATTCCCACATTGGCCATGCCCAAAAAATGTGTGTCTCATTCTACACCCTGAGTCTATTACCTCTTTGTCAGGTGGTGGATATTATGTTTCATCATCAGTCCTTTGGAATCAGGATTGGTCATTTCTCAAGGTTCTTAAGTCTTTCAAAGTTGTCTGTCTTTACAGTGTTATCATCAATAAATAAATTGTTCTGATTCTGTTCACTTCACTCTGCATCAGTTTATGCCTGTCTTCCCAGGATTCTCTGAAGCCATCCAAAGCAGGTAGATATTTAAGTGGAACACTTGATGAGCCCCTGAAATCACACCACTGTTTGTTGTTGTTGTTGTGTTTGTTCATTAGTCATTTCTGACTCTTCCTGACCCCATTTGGGGTTTTCTTGGCAAAGATATCTTGTCCAGCCCATTTTACAGCTGAGGAAACTGAGGCAAACAGGGTTAAGTGACTTGCACTGGGTCACACAGCTAGTGAGTGTCTGAGGTCCAGTTTGAACTCAGAAAAATAAAGTTGTCCTGACTTCAGGCCCAGCACTTTATTCATTTCACCACCCACTTGCCTTAGGCTACTGCTGCCTACTCTACTCTATCTCCTGGTAAAATGATCTTTACAAGAAACTTCCCCCGATATTCAACCAAGCACATCAGAAGGTTCCGGTTCTCCTCTTTACCCAGTTGGGATCCTCCTGCCCCTAGCTGTGACCATGCTCCTTGCAAACCACCCAGCTTTTTCTCTCTGGGTTTTGAGAGCTGTTGTTGTTTGTCCTTCATTCATGAAGAGGACCATGACATCAGGAAGGTGACACCATGACTTGTAAGTGAATTGAATTTAAGTGAGGGAGGGTTGTGCAAGGTCACCAGCCTCACTTTCTCCTCTGGAGCCATCTAGGTCCAGTGGCAAGACACAGATCAAGATGACTGGAGATGGCCCCCAGGTTTTGAGAGCAGAGAAGAGAAGGAAAACTAAGCAATTTAGAAAAAAAAGGGGCAGTTTTGTTTTTCAGGAAAGGACTTGGAACTCAGTCTCACTAAGAAAAAGTTAATAGGATCATAGATCAAGAGGGAACCTCCAAGAACCACCTAATCCAACTCCAGAATTTTACAGATGAGGAAACTAATGTCAGAGAGGTTTAGAGATTTGCACAAGGTCACACAAGTTGTAAACATCAGAGGTGCGATTTGAATGTGAGATCTCTTAACTCCAGAGCATTGCAATACTTTTTTCACTAGACCAGTCTGATAAAAGCTCCAAAAAAAAATTCCTCTCCTCTCATATAAAAAGAACTATAATAATAGCTGATATTTGTATATTGCTTAAAGTTTTAAAGAATATCATATACGTTATCTCATTTGAGCTTCAAAAACTGTGAGGTTGGTGCTACAGCTTTTCTTACTATAAGAAAAAACTGAGGCTAAGAGGTTAAATATAACTTGCCCATGGTCACATATCTTGTAAGTATGGGAGGTGAGATTTAAACTCAGGCCTTCTTGGTTCCTTGTCCAGCATTAATTAACTCAAAATTAGAAAGACCCAAAGCAATTTTCTCCATCATTCTAATTTCCCTGACCAGCTCCCAGACTTAAATACCATATAATATAAGGAGGCAGCTAGCTATAGAAGTGGATAGAGTGCTGGATTTGGAAACTTGGCAGTCGGTCATAGATAATTACTAGCTGTGTGACTTTAGACAAATTACTCTGTCTCAGTTTTGTCATCTGTAAAATGGGGTTTATAATAGCTCCTCTGTCCCAGGACTATGGTGAGGATAAAATGAGATAATATGTTTAAAAAACTTTGCAAACTTTAAAAGTGCTATACAAGTATTAGCCATTATTGTAAATTATTATTAGTGATATCTGGCAAGTAGGGAAAAAAAACAACACTGGGATTGCCTGTAATTACCCAAAAGCAAACCTCTTTCCAGCAGTTTTTGAAAAAGGATAGTTAGAGAGAAAGGGTGGTGCAGCAGTAAGAGTGAGTTATCTGAAATTAGGTCTGAGTTCAAATCATGCCACTGCTACTTAATACCTATGTGATCTAAGGCAAGTCACTTAAGTAACTCTTCTGGGCCTGTAAAATGAGAGAGTTGGAATAAATGATGTATAATAGTTCTAGGTAGCATTTGGTCAACACCCCAGTATGTGGGGCCCTCAAAATAGCTACCCCAGGATTAAGGTACTTTGTGGTTACACTACTCAAGAGCACAGCTCATAAGCCCCTACCTATGTTTGTACTTTTCCTCTAGTTAGCCAAAAGACACAATTAGTTCAAAGCAAAGGCATTTAATGAAATAGCATCATGGGGAAAAGCCTCCCTCCCCCCCAAAAAAGAAATTCATACCTTTTTTGTTTCTGTTAGTCCTATAACTACTATAAGCTATAGCAGACTGGAGCTAAGATGGCAGGGTGTGTAGCCCTGAAGAGAAAAGCCCAGAAGTTAGTAGCAGGGAACAGCAGAGACTATACCTCCCTTAACCTTACTGGGTAGAACAGTCTCAGTAAGAACAATATGAAGACATCATTAACAGAAGACATTTGTAGTCCTAGCTGCACTGCCGTGTGAGGTGTGGCCTGCCCCTTCCATGTGTGTTCTCTGTTCAAATGTGTCTCTTTCATGCATGTTCCTTATGTATGTTATATATTCTGTGAAAAAGAATTGGCTAATGATTGGTGTGGGGAGGTGTGTGGGAGAACCCCCAGACCTCAAATGCGCTCTACTTTATACACTTTCTTTTGGAATCAATGATTTCCTTTAAAATTCCCCCTCAGGTGCCATCTCCTACATGAAGCATTTTCTGATCATCTCCAACTTTATTTTATTTTATATTTATTTTATTTATTTTTATATTTTATTTACATATTATATTTATATTATCATATTAAATTTATTTTATATTATTTGTCAATCATGAAATAATAATTATTGAGAATCACAACTGTCCTGGGCCAGACATGAGCTATAAACCAGACTGAATGCCCTCCAAGGTACCCTGCCAACTCTAAATCTATGGCAGTGGAGGGGAGGGAAGGGAGGGGCAGAAAAAGCCTTAGGGCACCAGGAGGTTGCCATTCTGCTGAAGCACTGGTCCCTGCTCTGCTCAGGGTCAGGAGCATAGCCAATGGCAGAGAAAGTATCCCTAGAATCCTGTGAGCTTTCTATGCTACTAAAAGGGGGACGAAGTATAATACAGGTATAATACATCATGACTTTCCCCATCTTGGTTTCAATATATTGAAGGTCAGCATAAGAACTCAAATGGGAATTTTTGGGGAGTTTTGTGGAAGCCAGAGATGACACTCAAAGGCCAGCAGAGGACACAGTCAAAGTTTGGAAACTCAGAAATGCATAAAATATATGAATAGTATTGTATGTCAACCCAAATTTCAAAATAAGGTACTGTAAACACCCCATAAAAGAAAAAATAAAAAATTCAGACTTCTTTGGTACAAAGGGAGGGCCAAACATTTTTACATGGATTTACCAGATCGTGGGGGTGCCACCCCTCTAGTCCCTCAATGTGGAAGAGTTAACTGTATAATCCTAACATTTGTATCATGCCTATTATGTGCCCAGACTCTTTTTTTTTTTTTAGGCAATTGGGGTTAAGTGACTTGCCCAGGGTCCCACAGCTAGTAAGTGTCAAGTGTTTGGTCTGAGGTCACATTTGAACTCAGGTCCTCCTGACTTCAGGGCCGGTGCTCTATCCACTGCACCACCTAGCTGCCCCGTGCCCAGACTCTTTACAAATATTTCAGCCACTCTTCACAACAACCCTGGGATGTAGGTGCTATTATTATCCCCCTTTTACCATTGAGGAAACTGAGACAAACAGATTAAATGACTTACCCAAGGTCATACAGCTGGGAAGCTGTCTTCACTAATATCACTTATTACCCTACCCAATATGGTGTATACGTTATAACGTTCATTCAGATAACTCCAGCACTCTCTTTCCCATTGTACATCCATTAGTTTTAAGACTAGAGGTCAGCTGCCTGGAAGATGTATAGTGATTGATAGAAGTCATCAGATGGTGTTATTGGATTAGTCCAAATCTTTTGTCACTCCTGAAAAAACTAGTTAACTATATGCCCTGTAGATGATTAGTCAGTAGCATCATTATTTTATACAAAATACATCAATTACACAATGTATGTTAACAATTACACAAGGTGTGGGAAACTCCCAGGATGGAAACTCTCTCTTCCAACACAGGTTAGTATACTTTCTGTTCTGAGTGTTACTTGCATATGGCACCAAGAGCTTAAGTAACTTGCCTTGGGTCACAAAGCAGATATGTATTAGATGTAGTATTTCATCCAGCCTTTCTGACTTTATGTCCATTATGTCCATTGTTGCCTCTTGCACAAACTGAGTGACAAACATTTGTATCCCTATTTTATAGTTGGGCAAACCAGCACAACCACAAAATCTCAGAGTCAGAAGGTCCTTCCAAGGTCATTCTGTCCAAATTGGCCCCAAAGCTAGAAATGCCCTCTACAACATTCTAATCAAGTGGTCACTTAGCCTCTGTGTAAAAACCTCCACTGATGGGCATCCTTACTCCCAAGGCAGTCCATTCTGTTTTTGCATAACATCAATCTTTATTTTTAAAAAATTATATATTTTTTCAATTTGTAAAAATCTGCCTTTTCACACCCCCAAAACCCAGTCCCAAATGAGAATGAAATAAAAAGAAAACTCTTGTAACAAACATGTATAGTCAAGCAAAATAAATTTCCACATTGGCCACGTCCAAAAAAAAAAGTTTTATTCTGTACTCTGACTCCTTTACCTCTCTTTCAGGAGGTGGGTAGCATGTTTCATCAGGAATCCTCTGGAATTGTGGTAGGCCATTACATTGAACAGAGTTCCCAGTTCTATCAAAGTTGTTTGTCTTTACTATATTGTTGTCATTTTATAAATTTTTCTTTGGCTTCTGTTCATTTCACTAAATTATTAATTTTTAGAAAGGTGTTTCTTACACTGACTTCTAATTCTGCCCTCTGAGGCCAAGGCTAATTCCTCCAACTTTCACAT
The DNA here is from genome assembly GCF_003287225.1 of Phascolarctos cinereus. Lineage (NCBI taxonomy): Eukaryota > Metazoa > Chordata > Mammalia > Diprotodontia > Phascolarctidae > Phascolarctos > Phascolarctos cinereus. The sequence goes on from NW_027555958.1 coordinate 176,118,108, forward strand.
ATTTGAAGATATTGAGCATTTCTCCTCTCTTCTACAGGCTCCATATCCCCCAGGTCCTTCAGTTGACTGTTACATGGAACGGTCTTCATTCCCCTCATCATTCGGATCATCCTCCTTTGGACTGGAAACATTTTGTTTCTATGTTTGTTAAAATGTGGTGCCCAGAGAGCTTTAATGATTTGCACAAGATAGGTATCGAGATTTTAAAATTACAACTTGGAACCCATATTTCTAGACTGAATTATTTGGGCATAGTCTGAACTATTTGGGTCTAAACTCCAGTAAAATTTTATGTATTATATTCCTTCTGACTTTCCCAAACAATAGTTTATATTGAAGAAAATCCCCACATGACCACAGATCAAGAATTTTCAGAAAAATTAATATAGATTGAGAACTCTGTTCAGCCCAGTAAGTTTTTTTACCCCCAAATATCACTCCTAACCTGCTACCTAATGCTTGAAACTGTTTTAATAGTAAGAAAGCATTTTATCCCACAAGTCAGAGAATTAAAATGAAAATAGCCCTAGAGGAGTTAATGCATAGTATGAACTGAATTCACACTGTGGAGTAAATGATTGATATTAGATCTTTTTTGAAAGTCAGTTTTGATAGGAGAAGAAGCCTGAAAACAAACTTCCTGCAATTTGCCTACTTTGACCATTCTTTTCCAAGAAAAAAAATGCTAGTCTTTCTTTTTCAATTTTTAATTTATGGAATAAAACAAGCATTTTCATAACATAGTACAATTAAAAAAAGACAATTATACATGAAACTACAAATCTACTATGCACAACTTGCTATTCCTTTCAAGTATACAACAAAATTATCATGTAAATTTTTTTTCTTCCCTTCCCCACCCCCACCCTGGAGAAGGCTACCATTAGAAACAAACAGGTATATATATGTAAAAATTATTCTACGCATACTTCTGTTTATCAGTTCTTTCTCTAGAGGTAGACAGCATCTTTTTCCATGTCTTTTATAATTAATTTGGATATTTATAAGAGACAAAATAACTTATTCGATTCATTAATTGGGGAGTGGCTGAACAAGTTGTGGTAAATGTTTGTGATGGAATACTACTGTGCTAATGATGAACTCAATGATTTTAGAAAAACAGTCTTATTTTTTGAAAGATGCTACAAGAAGGACAGTTATTTCTAGAACTGGACTTCATCGTCTATTTTTCAGTATATATTTCAGTATATATATTTCAACATACTCATTTCAAAAATTGACAACACTGAAGTTATTATGACAACAAAGGAAATATACATTATTATTTTCTTTTTTATTGCTATTATAATGTAACATGATTCATTCTTGAAAGGAAAATAAAGTGAAACATCTGTACATCTGTCTGCCTCTTCTAACCAGCCAGGTGTGCCCCGAGGGTACATTAACTTACTTTACTGGAATATTAAGTTTTAGCTACATCTCTTAGGTTATTTAAGAAAGCAGTGCCTTCTAGGGGGCTCTGTGACCAAAAGTCATTCCCACCCCCTCCACTGAGCCATGGATTCCTGCAGAAGGCAAAATATTATCTGATGCTTAGATAGCCAAGAAGCCATTTGTGGCTTCTAGAGTCACATTTGTATAGGGTCATGAGGTTTTCAAAGTAATTTCTTTTCATAAACTATCTTGAATTGTAAACATATTGTTAGTTCCATTTTACATGTGAGGAAACTAAGGGTCTAAGATATTCAGTGACCACGGTCATTCTCAGAGAACTAGAACCTAGATCTTCTGACCCCAAGATCCATAATCTTTTCATTACATTATGAGGTTAAAGGGCGTCTTAGCTGCAACTTCTGAATTTTGGAGGAAACACTTGGGGAAGATCATAGCCCTAAAAATTTGAGTCTGGGATCAAGGCCTGGGCTAGCTCAGAAACTTTCCCCAAGCAGAAAGATGAATTTTTGAGTGATTCTTGTTGACTAAGGGCAGGTCTCATTTCAGTCTGCTCTTTATTCCGATGAAGTTATCTTCCCTGCTTCTAGGAAGAACCTAGAATGACCTCTGCCTATTCAGGAACAAAAGTTCTAGGACAGCCTTCATCTCCAGGGGTGACTGTGGTTAGACTCTCAAGAAGCTTGGTAAAGCTCTGGAAACTTCCCTAGAACCTGGTCTCAGAAGACCTGAGTTTAAGTCCCTCTCTGCTCCCACCTACCTTCCTCTCAATCAATCAATAAACATTTATTAAGCTCCTACCATGTGCCAGGCACTGTGCTATGCTGTGCTTTAAGTCATTGTTTCCTAAGCTGGATGGTCTCTAATAACATTGTTAAGGTTTGCAAAGTAGTCTTACATACAGTCTTGTTGGATAATCAAAATGATTCTGTTAAGATAAGTGCCGTTATTATCCACATTTTACAGATGAGGAAACTAGCCTAGAGGGATGAAGTGACTTATGTGTGAAGTCACATAGCTAGCAAAGGGTCTGGAATTCCAACACAGGTCTTTCTGACTACAAATCCAACATTTTAGCTACTAATCTATATGTATGTGTGTGTGTGTATATATATGCATATACATATGTATATATGTATGTGTTTGTATGGTTGTGTGTATTTGTATGTATATACAACACATACTCATAAGCACTCATGGATTCATGATGTGAGCCTAAAGAGTAATAAGAATAGTTCTACCTTCATGAGCAGCATTTACCCTTTAGTTAAGAATTGCAAACCTCCAACTCTGTACCTTCCCACCCTCACACTTTCATGTTCTGGTGTACGTGTGTGTGTGTGTGTGTGTGTGTGTGTGTGTGTGTACACATACAACGCCTGACTACACTGGCACCTGCCTGGTCTGGATCATTTCATTGGCTATCCTATTTATCTTATACTGAACTGGACAGAAGGAAGTTCACCCACATGATTGTTAGCAATAACCAGAAAAGGTCAGTATTCCTGGAAATATTACATCCTGTAGTGAAAAGCTTGTGGATGAAACGTGTTTTATTCTAACCTTCTTCCACCTCCCACTCCCCTAACTTTGCTGCCAAGCCTGAATTATAGGATTTAAAACTGGAAAGGACCTCATAGACCACCTAACTGCATATTGTGTTCAGACTGTTTTTTTCAGTCATGTCTGACTCTTTGTTTCCCCATTTGAGGTATTCTTGGCAAAGATACCAGAGTGGTTTGCCATTTCCTTTTCCTGCTCATTTTACAGATGAGGAAACTGAGGCAAACAGTGTTAGATGAACAGGGCTAAGCTATTTTCACAGGGTCACTTAGCTAGTAAGTGTCTGAGATGAGATTTGAACTCAGAAAGATGAGTCTTTCTGACTCCAGGTTCAGCACTCTATCCACTACACCACCTAGCTGACCCCAATTTCATTTTACCGAAGAGGAAACTGAGGACAAGAGAAGGTAAAGCACTTTCCCAAGGTCATGAAAGAAGTCAGTAAGTCAACAAGCTTTTATTAACAGCTTACTCTGTGGCAAGGAAAGAAACAATCATTTATTAAGCACCTATTATGTACCATGCACTGTGCTGAGGGCTTTATAAACATCTCTTTCGATCCTTACAGTCACGATGGGAAGTAGGTGGGATTTGAACCCTGGTCTCTTAAAAATTCATCAAGACACTGCACGATTTGTGTATTTCTCTTTGGAGCGATAATTTTGGGCTTCTAAAGCAATTCTCCTGCCTTGTAGACTAAGTACAACCAGCTGAGGAGTGGTCGAACTTGTACAGTGCCTGGGTACATCAGCACAAGTCTACAAACAGTGCATCGGTGCCCGGATATTTGCCAGCCCTCCCCCCGCCCCGACCAGCACGCACGAGGGATAACAATGTGAGGTGGGGGGGGCACTGCGGTGCTTTTTTGTCTTGGTATGAACAGACCAGCACGCGTGTTTGTGGAGCAACCACGTGCAGGAGCTGAAGGGGTGTGGGGTCCCCAACGCATCCATGGGATTGTGGCCCTGTGTGTATGTGCAGTGCCTGTGTGTGCCTGCACTTGTGCGGGCAGCTTGCATGAGTAGTTTTCTATGTGTGCTAGGTTTCCCAGTCCCTGCGCTGAGAGAGAGAGAGAGAGAGAGAGAGAGAGAGAGAGAGAGAGAGAGGAGAGAGAGAGAGAGAGAGAGAGTGTGTGTGTGTGTGTGTGTGTGTGTGTGTGTGTGTGTGTGTGTGTGTGTGACAATGTGTGTCAGGTGACTCGGGTCACGCAGTCTCTCTCTCCCTCTCTCTCCTCGGGGAGGAACTGCTCGGTTTGAGCTGACTCTCCTTCGCCAGGCGGGGCGGGAGGAGGGGGTGCACGATTGGGCACGGTGGAAAAAGTCCTGGACCGGGACCCCGGAGCCCGTGGCGAGGGTGGGAGGAACGCTCGCCTACAGGGCTCCATCATCTCCCTCCTCCCCTCCCCCTCCGGGAGGGGATAAGAAAAGAGGAGGCGAGTGAGCCAATTCAGAAACAGATTGCAGAGCGGCAAGCAGAGAAGAGTTGTGCACTCCCTCCCCTCTCCCCCTGGAGCCCACGCTGGTCGGGGGGAGATCCACCACGATGAGCCAGGTACTTGGGAAGCAGCAGCAGCAGCAGCAGCAGCAAGACGAGGAGGAAGAGGAGGAAGAGGATGAACTGGTGGGGCTAGCGGATTATGTGGACGGGCCCGACTCCTCCGACGCGGACCCGGAAAGCGGAGCCGAGGAGGGAGGTATGGGTCTCAGTCTACTCCCCCCCCATCCGCCTTTCCTTCTTCATCCCAGTACTTTTGATTTGAGCCCCTTTCCTCCCCCGCGAGTTACCCCGGGCTGCTTCGAGGCGCCCCTCTCCAGTCCCGGCTCCCGGGCGCTGCGCTCTGCCCGGCGCTCTTCATTTTCTGCTGCTCCTCCCCATTCCCCTCCTCTCTTCTTCTCTCCGCCCGCCCCCCTTGCTAGGTTTCTCTTTACTTGGCTGGAATAAAAGAAAACGAAGAAAGGAACAGAAGTGTGGGGGTGGGGAGAGGAAAGGAACTGGGGATAAAGGGGGGGGTGTCCAGGTGTAGGAGGCGGAGCAGAGAAGGGGAGGGAGCACAGAGATTGTGGTTAGGGGAAAGGGAGAAAGAGAAAGATTTTTTTTTCCCCTTCTAGAGAAGAAACAATAGCTCTTTGGTACCTTCCAGGTTAGTCCATCCCCGAGCACTTTGCTTTGGGTGGATGGATGGGACCGGATCTGAGAGGAGGGGGGAAGGAGGGAGGGGAGAGAAAGAATTGACTTGGCCTTTGTGTAGGACCTTACCACTACCCCCCCACCCCACCCCGGTGATACAGATGGTAATGCTGAGGTCAGACGTCGGCGGCTAAAAAAAGGGCAGCAAGAAACAGCGTGACTGTGGCAGGGTCGCTGGTCAGTTCTGCAGCTGCGAATGTCAATCCTACAGTCTGCCACTTTGTTGGGGGGGAAGAGGGGGAGAGAGAGTGAGAGTGTGTGTGTTGTCTCTGACTCTACAGAATGGAGGGAAAATTCATCTATATGTATGAAATGAACTAATGCTTTCCTCTGTGTGTGTGTGTGTGTGTGTGTGTGTGCGGGGGAGAATATTTGAGTGGCATCCTTGCTTCCCATGTCTCCTAGTAGATATAATAGTTATGATCTGTGATCAAAGTCTAAAGCCTGTCTGCCTATTGGTGGTGAGGATGGTGGTAAAAGGGAATGAATTTCTGTTTGGCCGCAGTAAAAGCTCCATCTCCAGTTAAAAGGGGATCAAATTGCACGAAAGCCTCTGAAAGAAATTTTGCATTTTACCCTGAGGCCTAAGGAACTACTCAGCAATTCCTAAGATTATTGTTTTTAACTCACGGGAGAAGGTTTGGGGGTGGAGGAAGAGCCTTTACTTTTGAGGTCACTTGGAAAGTTCTCCTGGATTGAAAAGGACACTGAAATTCTGTTGAATATATAACTTCAGGGTAAAGTTTATATGTTTGTAAAGAAGTAGAAACATTTGTATATTTTGCACTGAAAAAGTTGTGCAAACATGTTTTCTGTAAAGTACTTACTGCAAGGTAAGTGTATTTTTGTGAGTGTCTTGTTTTTAGTACTTTTTTTTTAAATCGAGAGTCCCTTAACAAAGCTATAAACTTTATATAGACAAATAGTCACAAGGAATTTTTTTCCCAAGCACCATTTCCTGGTAATAATTTTACACACCGTAGATTCTACAAGTATCTTTTGTTGTTGTTTTTCAGTCAAGTACAACTCTTCTTGACCCCGTTTGGGGTTTTCTTGGCAAAGATAGTGGAGTGGTTTGCCATTTCCTTCTACAGCTCATTTTACAGATGAGGAACTGAGGCAAATAGGGTTAAATGACTTGCCCAGGGTCACCGAGATAGTAAATTTCTGAGGCCAGATTTGAACTCAGGAAGATGAGTCTTCCTGACTCCAGGCCTGGTGCTCTGTCCCTTGTGCCACCTAGCTGTCCACAGGTATCCTTTTTTTGATGTAGTAGAATTTGGTATAAAACTTGCCTCTTGTGGAACCCATGATAGAAGAATTTAAGTTATTGACATACTAATGTAATAAAAACTAATAACTGATGTTTATGTAACATTTTGCCTAAGGTTTTTATATATAAGAAAAATTACCTCCTATTCTCTTTTACTGTAGATGAAAGTAGCCTTAAAAAAAGTGGTTTTTTTTTCACAAAGGCTGTCCAAAACATGTTTACTACACAAATAACATGACAAAAAATATTTCTAAGTTAAAGACAAAAAAAGTTTTTGAAGTCAGAAAACTTTTCAAAGTTTCATGCCCACCAGAGAGGATTATTATATCTTCTTCGGTAGCTTAAACTGGTGCACCAGGGCCTTACAGCCTAGTTTAGTATTCGGGTTGTCTATTTCCCTAGCTCTGCTGGTGATTGGTCCTCTAGTGCTGATCTTGCAGGTCACATTTTGTGTATGAAACTTTTCTGTCCTTTAGTCAAGTCTCTTGGGCTGCTTCCTTTAGTAATTCAGTTGTCCTGAATGTGACATTCTTGGACTAATTGCATTTGTTAGCTCCTCCTAGATTCACTGGAGGCGCCTTGGAGACTCAGAATGAGGACTATAGAGATTCAGGAAAGGGGTGTATTAGCACTGGACTCATAGTCTGATGCATGGCCCTAAAGACCTGTACTTGAATGGGTAGATGCAATACTTTAATAAATTAGGACTATATCAGAAAGCAAAAAATAAAAAAAGTCTAAACCATGATATACAGTTGAATGAATAACCTTTAGAGATTGTTCACCAATATGTTTATCTCTAATAAGATGTGAATGGACAGTGAGCTGGGCTTACAGTTGGGTTAGGGGAGGAGAGTGGGTTGGATTGCTTTTGAGGAAATAGCTCTATACTTTTACTGACCTCCAGCTTCTTCATGAAACAAGAGGCCTCTTTTTTTTTTTTTTACCATCAGCATGGGGAGGAGGGTTGGAAATGCTGTTTGCCCAAGAGGCATAAAAGACCACAGGACACAAAGAATTAAAAGTGAAGGTCACCCAGAGGGCGATGGTCAGGCTCATAGGTGGGCAGGAGCAGGCTTCGAGGTATTATGAATGAAGAATTGCACAGGAGAAATGGCATTAGAGATGTCATCAAAGAGAAGTATAACTGGAGGTAAGCAAAGTCATGTAGCAAGAGTCAGGGTTAACTGTTAGTGGACAATCTTGAAGACAGGCTTCACTGGTATTTGGAAAGGTCCGGGATATTTAATCCCTCTCATTTGGGTGGGTCTCTGGGTGAAAGATTTACCAGATGACAGGGATAAGTGTCCTAAGGGTTAAGACTTTGGTGGGTTGTCACTGGAGATCACAAAGAATGCTTCTGTCAGTCAGTCCCCAACTTAAAAGTGGAGAGGGCTGAGGGCTTAGAAAAGATATCTGCCTACTGTGTAGGTAGAGATCTGTTTATTTTGCAGTTAACAAAGGATAAGGGTAAGAAGATACTTCCTGAATGTGATTTGGGAGGAGAAGGGGGGCCTGAAAATTTAAGCATATAACCTTGTTTCACAGTGGCAGAATTACATTAATTTAGAGGTGATGTCACTGGTGACTAGGAGTATCCCATACAGGAAAACAGTGGAAATAAGCCTCTTCTTGGAGTCTATACCTGAGGACTGTCATGAGGGCTAAACTGTCAGGGAAAAGAATCCTTCTGGTACTTAAAAAAAATTGCTGTACTTACCTCAAAGGATTGAATTAAGGAGTGTAAGTAAAATGCTTTGTGTAACTGTTATACAAATGTCAGCTGGAAGGCAGTGTGGTGGAAAAGGCTGGCCTCAAGCCAGGACAACTTGGCTTCAAGCTCTGCTTTTGATACATATTTGTTGTGTCATCTTGGAGAAGTCACTTGTCCAAGCTCAGACAAATTGTCAATCTACATTGGTGGAAGGAGTTTCCGTACTAAAAGTTCTTTAAACCAGTGTAGTCATTTTTGTTGTTGTCCAGTCATTTCAGTTATGACCTACTCTTCCGTGACCCCATTTGGGATTTTCTTGGCAAAGATACTGGAGTGGTTTGCCCTTTTCTGAGGCAAACAGGGTTAAATGACTTGCCCAGGGTTATGAAGCTAGTTAGTGTCTGAGTCTGGATTTGAACTCAGAAAGATGAGTCTTCCTGACTCCAGGCCTATGACTCTATCCACTGTGCCATCTAGCTGCCCAATGTAGTCATTAGTCTAGAGAAAAGTCAGCTATTATCATCATCATTATTGCCACTTATTGCTATCCCACCACAGGTTCCATGAGAAAACAACCTCATACCAAATTCTGCCTTAGTGAGCTTCTATTATACATAGAAAACTTTTGATATGTTGGTGGATTTCTGATTTCTTTGATGAAGGTGCCAGCTTCAGTTATGCAGACTGCAACTCATCTGTACCTGCCTACCTTGTGCAACTCTTATTAGGAATCTTCGGTGGCTCCCTGTGGCCTCTAGGTTAAAATTAAAACTTTTCTGTGGCATTGGAAGTCCTGCTCTGGCATCTAAAGTCCTTTGCAGTCTTGTTCCAGCCTTTATTCCCAGACTGATTTCATATTACTGCCCTTTAGAAATTTTGCAGTCCAGCCAAATTGACTTACTTGCTATTCCTCATACATGACATTCTGTTATATCCCCCCCCATGCCTAGACTGTTATCCCTCCACACTTATTTGCAGCCCTAGATGCCTTCAAAAGACCTTCTCCTTATTCCTATAATTAATTGTTAGTGCTTTTCCACCTAATTGTTTTGCATTTATTTTGCATATATTTTAGATTTATTAATGTGTAGACTACTAAAAGGGCAGCTAGGAGGCATGATGGAGAGAGTGCCAGGCCTGGAGTCAGAAAGACCTGAGTTCAAATCCAGCCTCAGATTCTAGCTATGTGGTCCTGGGCAAGTCACCTAACCCTGTTTGCCTCAGTTTCCTCATCTGTAAAATGAGCTGGAGAAGGAAATGGCAAACCACTTCAGTGTCTTTGCCAAAAAAACTCCAAATGGGGTCATGAAGAGTTAGACATGACCAAAAACAACTAACAATAACAACAGCAAAGATGACTAAACCCAGAAGAATGTGAGCTCCTTAAAGTCAGGTACTGTTTCTGTCCTATAACCACAGGACCTAGTACAGTATTTGACAGTGTATAATAAATGCTTTTTGGATTGGATTGAAATGAATTGAATCTGTCCTGCAAATTCTCTACAAGAGGATCCACCCAAAGTTCTGTAGTCCTGAAAAATGAAAAAGAAACATCCTTCCCCCAAGATATCAATATTTTTAAGCTACTCTGCTTATCTTTCTTTATTGTGTCTTCTTTCTGCCACAGTTTTCCTGTCATTCTGTTATCCTCTCCCTTCTTTGCCTTGTATTTCTATCATTAATTGACTGAATTCCACAAGTTTATTCCCTTAAATTATGTCTCTTTTGACCTTCTCTTCTGCTTTTGCTTTCCCTCCTCTGATTTTGATTTCTATGCCTTATGTTGTTTTCTAATTTTGTCACAGTATTTTGACACTCTCCTGAAATCTGCTCTCTCTTCTCATTCTGACTCCAGTGGGAAAGTTTTTGGACATAGTACAGTATCTTCCTTTTCTCCTCTCACTTTAAGATTGGCTTGAATGTGACTTTGGAATTTAGACCCTTAAACAGACTTGGGGAATTCATGTACTTGATTGGACTCCCCAGTGGCACACATTTCCTCTACTCAGGAATCCCTGCAGGGTCTTTGCTGCTCACTTGCTTTAATAACATGGTCCAGTATTTCATGCCACGTTTTTGTGTTGGCCGGGAAGAGGCCAATACGTACCTCCGATTTTGGGGCTTTCAGCAATCTTTCAAATGCTTAAATCCTTCTGACCTTGAAAGGATCCTGTTCTTCCACAGGTTGTAGTCTCCTTGTGTTTAGGTCAAATTTACTTTTACTGCAAGTAAGCATTTATTAAATGCCCACTGTATGCTAGGCCTTGTGCTAGGCTCTGGGGATTCTAAGACAAAAAATGGAAACATTTTGCTGCCCTCAAGGAGCTTACATTCTGGAGGAAGAGAAATTGCTTAGTGTATCTGACTTTCACTGGCATCTCCAGTAGGAATATTAAGAAAAAGAGATTCATTTAGAACACGTAGAATTTTATAGCCAGAAGTGTCGTCTAAAATCATATAATTTCGCCTTCATGTTTTGTGTTTTTTCTAAGAAATTTTGATAACAAAAGGTCATGAACTTACAGCATCAACAAACATGACTATTTCTAATATACAAAGAGCAGAAAAATACAAAATTGTGAAGCTGTGTACAGTTTTAAAAATGCACATTAAATTTAACATTATAACAAAACTGCCCTGCTTGTCCATATCCCCTTTTGAACTTCCTTTTGGTCATGATCCTCTCATTTTTGCAGATGAGGGAAAAGGCCCAGAAAGGTCATAGGATCAGAGGTTTAGAGTTAAAAAGGACCTTTATAATCCAGCCCCCTTATTTTACAAATAAGAAAACTGAGGCCCATGGAGGCAAAATGATGTGACTAGAATCACAGAAGTAATGAATGTCAGAGGTAGGATTTGCTAGTGTGCATTCCACATTATCTCATTGCCTCCTTAAGTGAGGTGACTTGCTGAAAGTAAAGGGTGATTATGGGGGCCTTGTTTTTTTTTAACAGGAAGCTAACTCAGAAACTTATTTGGTAGCTGGTAATTGAGGTAAAAGGATTCAGAGGTTTTGTCCTTTTTTCCCCATCCCCTCAGACCCTTCTCCCCTAAATGCACTCTCTCTCTCTCTCTCTCTCTCTCTCTCTCTCTCTCTCTCTCTCTCTCTCTCTCTCTGGAGAGGTGCCTTACTGTTTTTTTTCTTGCTTAATGAGGACTTAGCCAGTCAGGACCACTTTTCCAATGGCTGAATGACTGCACAGTAATCTATTATGGTAAGTGTGACTGATTATCCACTGGCATGCCTGCTCCAAGTTGCCCAGCCAGTTGTCAGATACTACACAGAGGAATGCAGGTTGTGGATGGACAATGTGATTTTCATTTCCTGTTGCCCCTCATTCACAGGGAAATCTCTGATTCTTTCTGAACCAAGTGCTCCCGACAAAGTTAGGCTCGAAAATGTTTCACCTGAGAGAAGAGCTAAAATTTTCCTGATCAAGGACTGCTCCAAGGTTTTTTAGGCCAGTTCAGCTCCTTCCATTACTGACTCAGTCACCTTTTCCATGTCCTTTCTGGGAAGCCAGACTGAGATAAGGCAGACTTTTTTTTTTTCTGTTCCCTCCCAAGATTAGACTGCTAGGGAAGTTACTGCAATTAAGGAAGTTTAGGCAAGCCACTAAAAAATTCCATTAGATCTAATGACTTTTAGTAGGAACACATTGACTTGGACTGTATTCTAAATGCCAAAAAAATAACAATAATAACAAGGACAGAAGTTAAAGCGAAAGAGATAACAGAAAATAAATTTCCCCGTCACAAAATTCTTCCAGATCAGTTTTGTAACTTAAGATGGGGACTGTATTCATCTATATCTGTTTACCTAAGTATTCAGCCAGTTTCCTCATATGTAAAATGAGGGCATAGGACTAGGGGCACTTGTAAGATCTTTTCCAGCCCTAAAGCTATCGTTTGGACTTCCTTTGTTTATATACATGGCCACCTTTGTCAAGATTTATGGCTATGGTTGAATAGGGAGAATGTAAGCTCTCTGAGAGCAGGAACTATTTCATGTTTGTCTTTCAATCCCTGGCACATAACACAGCTCCTGGTACCATATAGGGCCTTAATAAATGATTGTTTAGATTGAATTGAATCTCTGAAAATTGAAATTTTCAGCAGCTCATTGAAAAGCAGGGACTTTGAGGAGCTGAATTGTAGAGACTAAATCTTTTCTTTGAAGACTCAACCAGAAAGTGATTTTCTTCTTCAGATAGTTTCATTACTGTTAACCAATTCATTTTCTCATTATCCTTTGAAAGTTGCTAAAGATAATTGTCCCTTGGCCTTCTGATAATGGAACTACAGCCCAAAGGAAGATTACACTGTAAATAAAAAAGATGGCAAAGATTAGGACAAATGCCTGGCTAACCTAAATGCCCCTTTGTTGAGTACGAGGTTCTTTTCCTCCTATTCTGTGACTGCCAGAAATCTATTTAGTACAGTCTGTTCAGAGACAGAGGGGAGGCTGGTCTAGCTTGGGATTCCTCCTGGCTCCAAGATCCTGGATTTTAAAAATATTTTCATATTTTTTTCTTTAAAACATTTTTGATTGATATCTTTTGGATTTACATAGTTTTAACTTCCCAATATATCCCTGTCTCTTCTTCTATCCATGGAGCCATCCCCTGTAACAGCAAATAAAAGGAAATAGAAATATGGCTCAGCAAAACTAACCCACACATCAACCCAATCTGACCATATATGCAATTTTTTTTGTCTGTAGTCTCTTACCTCTACAAGGAAGAGAGGGAGGTTTTGTAAACATTCTTTTAAAAAGAGGTAAATAGATATTCAAAGCAGTTAAATGATTTGACAAAGCTTGAACTCTCTCTCTCTCTCTATATATATATGTGTGTGTGTATATATATATATGTGTGTGTATATATATATATATGTGTGTGTGTGTATATATATATATATATGTATGTGTGTGTATGTGTGTGCGTGTGTTTATACACACGCACACACAGAGGCTTTTGGGCTCACTTTACCGGTTCCCACTCATATGGGCAGGTATGGTCTCCAGGATTCAGTTACCCACCCTCTCAAGATTCTTGGAGTAACCCAGAGTAGTTAGGAAATTATTTTTCTAATATTAAAACCCTCATGAGCCCTGCATTGGTGTGCTTCTCCCAGTGATTATTAGTTGCTGTCAATTAGCCAGCTAGATTTTAGAAACAGGCATTTACTAAGGTGCTGTAGTGAGAACTGTAGGTACAAATGTTCTCAAACAACCCCTTCCCCCACAAAAAATAAAATAAAATAAAATCTAGAACACACTCTACCACAAGTACATGCAGAGTTCAGGGGGGAAAGGGTTCAAGATTACAGAGGTCGGGTGGCAAAGGGATAAACTTACAATTTCTGATTATTAGAACCAGAAAAGTTCTTTTCTCCCCTCATCTAGTCTTGATGAAGTTATTTATAAAAAGCATGGTGTGACATCCTGCTGGGCTTCTAGTGGAAGGCTGAAGCTACCTTTTCTCACTGTGCCTGATTTGTCTTCTGCTCCCAGTCAACATGCAGCTCTCTGTCACTGCTGTTCCAGGGACCCTGAAAGCCCTGAATCTTCCAGTCTTTTGAGTTTTTCAAGGTTCTTCTCTGGTCAAGGACAGTGTAAGGGGGAGATTGAGGCTCTCTCCCCTCCCATCACCTGCCCCAAATGATTCCTTTTCAGGGGTTTAGCTGGAATTATTTCCACTACAGGGCCACTATTGAATGGTCAGGTTCTGAACTGGCTTGATATTTTTATACAAGCCCCACAGGACATGACTGAGTCCTTTCAGCCAGTCCCAATACATTTTTTTTTGTTGTAATGTCATTTCATTTCATCCAGTGGATTTCATCCTTCAGAATTAACTAAGGACTTTTCTCACTGAATTTATGCCTTTGATTAATTGATTCGTTAGCAGTATTTTTAAAGATTAAGGTTACTTTATATGGGGTGGGGTGACTGATTCATTAATTCAGTCAACCCACACCTTTACAAATGTGCAATGTGCTTCAGTAGAGGAGAACATCTTTTCTTTTAAGATGTAATCTGTAGTAATACACCATCAGACATGTCCTTTGTCTTTGAGTTTTCAGTCTTAAACTTTTAGAAACTTTCACAGTTTTGCTATTTAGAACATAAGAAATGTAGTGTAGTAGATAGAAAAAACTAACAGATTGTGTTCTTGGCTCTGACTTTTGACTTGACTTGACTTTGAGCAAATCATAGGATCAGAACTGGAAATCCAGCCAGATGCTTTCAGGCAAGTAAGTGAATATTAAACCAGAAGGTTTTAAATATCCTCTGTCAAGGTGCTTCTTCGCTCTCTCACTCCCACACACATACCATGTATACCTTTTTCTTTTTTCTGTCTTCCTTCCTCTCCCTCTTCCTTTCCTGTTCCCTTTCTCCCTTCCATTCTTGTCCTACTATTTCCTCTTTTTCCTTCTCCTTTCTTTTTCTTCTCTACCTAGATCTCATTCATTAATTCATTCATTCCACAAATACCGAAGTACCTTCTATGTAAAAAACACTGCTAGATACTGGAATAGGTACAAAGTTTATTTTTTTAAAAAAGTGGTTAAAGAGTCTATAAAACTAATATAAGAGAGAGATGAGATAGATGAAGACAATGCAAAATATTATGTAAATGCTCTAGAGGATTAAAAAAATATAGTGAGATTTGAAGGGGGAAAGATCATTTGAATGGCAACTTTTTTCTTTATAAAAGTAAATGTCTATTTTATTTAGCTATAAAATATAATTTTATTGTCTTTATATCACCAATATTTCTCACTGCTTTCATGAGAGCCATACCTCATAATAAAGTACGAATAAAGGAAGGGAAAAAAAGTTCTGGAAAACTTAAGTAACATATCAAAAAAGTCTAACATAATAGTATTCCACACCCATTGTCCCTGCATTGTGCAAAGGTATCTTATCTTCTCATACCTCTTCATTGAGGCCAAGCTCAGTCCTTATAATTTCACAATATTCGTCTTCGGTTGTTTTGTTGTTGTTATTTCCATTTATATTTTGTAGCCATTATATGTGGGCAGCTAGGTAGATGGAGCCCCAGGCCTGGAGTTAGGAAGATTTCAGTTCAGATATGGCCTCAGATACTTAACTAGCTGTGTGACCCTGGGCTAATCACTTTACCCTCTTTGCCTCAGTTTCTTCATAGGTAAATTGAGCTGGAGGAAGAAATGGCAAACCATTCCAATATCTTTGCCAAGAAAACCGCAAATGGGTCACGAAGAGTCAGATACCAATGAAATAACTAAATAACGTCATTATGTTTATTGCTTTTCTGATTCTGCTTCCCTTATTCCGTATAAGTTGATAGAAGTTGTTTCCATGTTTCTCTGTATTTATCATATTGTGTGTGTCTTATTGCTTAGCAGTATTCTGTTACTTTCTTGTGCTACAATTTGTTTAGCCATTTCTCAGTTGATGAGCATCTAGTTTGTTTCTAGTTCTCTGCTGCCACAGAAAGTGTTCCTTTAAATATCTTGGTGTGTTTGGGTTATCACTCACCTCCTTAGGATGTATGCTTAGAATCTCTGGGTTGAAAGGTATGGACATTTTAGCCACTTTATTTGCATAATTGCAGATTTCTTTTCAGAATGGTTGTACCACTTCACAGCTCCACCAATAATGCATTACTGTGCTTGTTTTTCCATAACCCCTCCAACATTGACTATTTTCATCATTTGTCATCTTTGCTGATTTGCTTGGTATGAAGTGAAACCTCAGCGTTGTTTCGACTTACATGTCTTTTATTAGTGATTTGAAGCATTCTTTCATAGGATATTTAATAATTCATACTTCTTTTGAGGAACATTTGTTCATATCTTCTGGCCACTTGTCTTTACACATTGGGGAATGACCTTTGCTCTGAAATATTTCTTACAGTTGTCTATATATCTTGGATATCAGACACTTAATGGGGATAATTAATACAAACATTTTTTACTACTCAATCACTTCCCTTATCCCACTGCATTAGTTTTATGGGCACAAAAGCTTTTTCAATTCCATGTAATCAAAATTATCAATTTATTCTTTTATAATTGCCTTTATCCCAGACAAGTCTTTCCAGGTCTCTGCAACTGCTGTTGCCTTTCCCTCCTAGATTGTCTTCTGTCTACTTTGTATCTGTTTCATTTGTAACTAGTTATTTTCTTGATTGTCTCTCATCAGAGCTCCTGTGGAGGGCAGGGACTGTTTTTGTCTTTCTTTCTAATCCCAGTGCCTGGTACATCATAAGTGCTTAATAAATATTTGTGGACTATTAACTGCTAAGTATTCACTCCTACCCATAACTGAGAAAGATATTATGATCTGCTTCTCCTATAGATTTTTTTATGGCATAATCTTTAATGCCCAGGTCACATTCATTTTGAGTTTTTGGAATGTGATGTAAAATAGTTGGACTAAGCCTAATTTGGACCAGAATGATTTCTAGTTTTCTCAGCAGTTCTTATCGGACAGGGAATTTTTTCCTAGGTAATTTTATGTTTGGGAGTTTATTGAACTATGGGTTATTGAATTCAATTATTTCTGATTCATCTTTGTCCAATTTGTTTCATAGATCTACATTTCTGTTTGTTAACCAATACCAAATGGTTTTTTGATGACTGCTGCTTTATAATGTAGTATGAGGTCTGGAAGTGCATTGTTCCTTTCATTCCTGCCTTTTTATTATACTTTGGTTCCTTTTATTTTCATTATTCCTACCTTTTTCATTATCAACAAGTGTTAGTTGATTTAAGGAATTATGATAACCAAGAGATTTTAACTACCTCTAAAGGTTAAATGAATTACCATAGTCAGAGCTCAGAAGACCCTCTTGGAGTTATACTTTTTGATTAGTGTGGGTGAAAATAAGGGACATGTGAGTAGAAACCTCCAACAATGTTTTTCTTCTCTTCTCTAGGCCACAGAATCAAGTACACACAAATTTTAGCTGTAGGTCACTCAAGCAAAGAGAAAGAAATTGATGGAAAGGGAGTCCCTTGCCACCTTGCTCTCTCTGCAGTAGGACAGACCACTGTTTACTCTTATTGTCTTTCACATTTCCTCTGTGTGAAATGAACGTTTAGCATTAAAGTAGACACGTGGCCCTAGGGGCATCAGCACCAGCACCACCAACTCTAGTCAGCTGGAAGGCAAGACAGCTGAGCCAAAGCATTGAGGTGCCCCCCAAGGAAGAGACAGGAAATGGCATGAGCAAAGTGGAAGAGACCCTCATCAGCACAAAATGATTCTACCTTTCCTCAGGCAGAGGCAGATGCCCAGAACCCATGTCTAAGAGCTATACCTTTGAGGAGTAGCATCCCTCCAGGATACTATAGGCCATGCCTTTGTTCACCCTATAGCCCCATCCTTCTTAGTAGCCACAGGTACTGATGACCCAGGAAAAAAAAAAGCTCTCATTACCTATGTTCTGGGCACCATGAAATAGTTCAATGTCAAAGGGATTTGGTTTTATCACTCAAAGTGAAGGAGATATGTTTGTATAATCAGTTTCATTTCCATTCTGTACTCTGGCATAATTGTATACCTTACCATATAGGCCACCTGGTCTTAACATCTGCTTTGCTGTTGTGCCCCAAGAACCTTTGGGCCAGTTGCTATCTGTTCTGCTTCTGTGCCTCCTAGACCACTGGGCCTTAGTCTTCATTCTCTGGTCCAGTGGACACCAAGCTTTTTTGATCACATACCCTTATCAGTAAAAAGATTTCAGTGTGAATTCCCAGTACATATATGTATGTGTGTGTGTATCTAAAAATGTGTGTCTGTAATACATATGTATGTGTATATATGTGGTATGTGTATATATACACATACATGTATCTTTTTATGACTGAGATTTTGAGATTTAGTGGTTTCATTTCCTCTCTACATAAATCCCTGTCTATATTCCCATTAAGAAACAGATTGTTTTCAGAGATTTGAGGCTGCTCAAACTTGGTAGGCAATATCTTATAAACTCCTGTAGCTAACAAATATTTATTGAGGAACATCTGTCTATGCAGCACCAGGGCCAATCATGGTGAATGATCAAATGAGTTTTATAGGGACCTGCAATTGGTTGCTTGATGACTGCAGAAAGTTCAAGGCTACCTTGATCTAGAATATTTAAAGAACATTGGACATCATGGATGACTCTGAATGTTTTTAATGACATCCCAACAAGGAAGCTTCCACATGCATAATCAAGCTATGAGATTTGTGAATTAGGTCAATATCTATTTTATTTAATGTGAAAAAAGTGAATCTGTGTATGTCTAGCATGGACCAAATGAGATTGACTTTTATTAATGATGTTCTAGTCTATTGTTTCCCAGTATAGTAGTAAAATGCTAGACGTGGAGACAAGTTCTAGGTTCAAATCCTCTTCTACTTACTACTTGTGTAGCAGTGTAGAATTTACTTACCTTTCTTGTCTTCAGTTTTTCATCTATAGATTGAGAGGATTAGAGTCAATGATCTCTGAGGTTATTGTTGCTGTTCAGTTGTGTCCAACTCTTCATGACCCCATGGACCAAAGCATGCCAGGCCCTTCTGTCTTCCATTATCTCCCAAAGTCTGTCCAAGCTCATGTTTGTTGCTTCCATGACACTATTTATCATATCATCCTCTGCCATTCCCTTTTCTTTTTGCCTTCAGTCTTTTCCAATATCAGGGTCTTTGCTAATGAGTCCTGTTTTCTCATTATGTGGCCAGAATATTTAAGCTTCAGCTCCAGTATTTGTCTTTCCAAGGAATAGTCTGAATTAATTAAATATTGACTGATTTGATCTCGTAGCTGTCTAAGGAACTCTCAAGAAGTTCTCTCGACCGCTACAATTTGAAAGTGTTAATTTTGTGGCACTTAGCTTTCATTATAGTTCAACTCTCACAACCATACATTTCTACTGGAAAAAACATACCTTTGACTATATAGAATTTTGTTGGCAAGGTCATGTCTCTGCTTTTTAGTATGCTATCCAGATTTGCCATAGCTTTCCTTTCAAGGAGCAAGCCTCTTTTAATTTCATGGCCGCAGTTGCCATCTGCAGTGATCTTTGAGCCCAAGAATACAAAATCTGATACTGCTTCCATTTCTTCTCCCTCTATTTGCCAGAAAGCAATGGAATCAGTGGCTGTGATCTTAGTTTTTTAATGTTAAAATTCAAGCCAGTTTTTACACTCTCTTCTTTCACTCTCATCAAGAGGCTTCTTAATTCTTCTTCACTTTCTGCCATCAGGTGGTATATCATCTGTATATCTGAGATTGTTGATGTTTCTCCTGGCAATCTTAATGCTTTGCCATTTCCTTCTCATTTTACAGATGAGAAAACTGAGGCAGACATGGCCAAATGAGTTGCCCAAGGTCACCCTAGTGAGTGTCTGAGGCTAGATTTGAACTCAAGAAGATGAGTCTTCCTGCCTCCAGGCCTGGCTGTCTTTCCACTGTACCACCTAATTGCCTTTGTAACTTGGCCCCCTACCTTTCCAATCTTCTTAGACTTTAATCCCTCCTATGACCCAGTAACTCTGGCCTCTTGGCTTTTCCACAAACAAGAAACTCTATCTCTTGTCTCTGGGCATTTTTTTCTGGCCATCCCCCATACCTGGAATGCTCTCCATTCTTTACTCTGCCTAGTGACCTCCCTGGCTTCCTTTAAGCTCCATCTAGAATCCCATCTCTTACAAGAAGCCTTTCCCAACCCTTCTTAATTTTAGTCCCCTTCCCTCTGTTAATTGCTTACTATTTTTCCTCTGTATAGCTTGCTTTGTACATACTCGTTTTTATGTTGTCTCCTCATTAGATTATAAGCTCCTTGAGGTCAGGGACTGTATTTTGCCTCTTTTTGTATATCCAGCACTTAGTATGTTGCCTAGTACGTAGTAGGTTCTTAACAAATGTTTATTGATTGATTGATTATTCATTCAGCTGAGCTCAAATGTAAGGGGAAAGTGGCAGATTTTCAGTGATGTTAGCATCTTTGGAATTTCACTGCTAAATCTCGTGTTCATTAATTAAAAAAAGATAAATGCTGGCTTAAATACTGCCTGCCAATCCTTCCTTTTCTGTTTTTCATGATTATGGTTTGTCCCTCCTATTCCCTCTCAGTTCACTATGCTATTGATATATAGCTTGTGATGACTCGCTGTGAGTGAATATCATAAACTCAGTGCTGGAAGTGAGAGAAAGAAAAGGGAAGTGGGAGATCTTTTGTAGTATTTCAGTTGAAGAAATAAGGAAATAGGATGCTTTAAGTAGTAGGCATGATCCTTTGAGGTAAGATTGCTAAACTTGAGTATTATGAATTTAGGTCTTTCTGAAAAGAATTGTTTGCTTATACCACACCTTAGGCACTCTGCCCAAAGTCACATGTCATAAAGAGCAAAATCAGCTTGTATACCTTGATATCGGCAGTGTCCCAGGTGTCTATTCCTTTGTTTAGTTATTCTCTTTCCTCTAATTCTGGTTTCTTCCTAAATGACATAGAAGGATAAGGGGAAGAGGAGAGATTGTTACTCACAAGAAAATAATCTGCAGAAATTACATCTTTATGATAAACTTTTAAAAGGCTAATTAATATTTTTCTTTTTGGGGGCATCTAGGTGTCATAGTGGCTAGAGCACCAGCCCTGGATTCAGGAGGACCTGAGTTCAAATCTGTCCTCAGACACATAACACTTATTAGCAGTGTGACCCTGGGCAAGTCACTTAACCCCATTGCCTAGCCCCCCCCCAATTTACTTTTTTAAGTGGAAATGAAAATCATTCAAGAACCAATCTTTGAAATGAGTTATTTTATAGGAAATTTGTTTTTGTTTTTCTTATTTTCATTTTAACTTGTTAGTCCATTAGTTAATAATCATTTATTCAGTGCCTACTATATGCCAGATACTATGCTGGGATCAGTCATGGATGTAGGGTTCATCATTGACCTCCTTTCTTCCTGAACCCAACACACTTAATCAGGTACCTTGTTCTTTTTTAAATAATTTCTGAATTCCAAACTTAACAAAAAAAAAAAAGACGTTTCCACACATAGAACACAGAAAGATAATTCTGTGTAGGACTGTAAATATTTTATATCACTTGTATTTTTAAAAATGTATAATAAAATTCTACATGTTACTTTCACAATTATTCTGCTTGACCTGTTCTCTTCAGTACATTTTTAAAATGTTGCAGTGGACCCCTTTTTTGGGTATAACTGTTGCTAGCTCCTACCCTTTTCTTCCTGCTGCCCCTCCCCCCAATCAATCTAGAGTAAGAAAGAGGAAAAAAAGTTTGTAACTGGTAAGTATAGGAAAGCAAAACGAATCCAACTGTGGCTCTGTCCAAAAATGCGTGACTGTAACATGTGCCTATCACTTCTCTGTTAGGGGGTTTTTGGAGACAGTTTTGATCAGAACTTTTACATCTTTCAAAGTTGCTTTTCTTGTCTGTGTTGTCTTTCTGTAGTTTTTTTTTTCTTTTCCTGGTTCTGCTCACTCACTCTGCAATATACAATTCTGGGTTCTTTGAAATTATATCTTTTATCATTTCTTATGGCACAATATCCCATTACACTAATAAAACAATTTACTCAGCCTTAATTATATTAATTTTAATTCTTGATTTTATATTTGATTGTTCTCTAATTGTCTTATGTGTATGAAGACTGTCTTCCCAACAACACTTAAGATCATCACAAGATGAAAAAGCATGTGAAGATGGTGGATCTATACACAGTGAAGGGGGTACCCATATGATAAGATCTATTGAAATAATTGAAGGGTACTTCTATCTTCTTGGCAGAGGTGGGCAACTGTGGGTATAGAATACAATATCTACTGTCAGATTTTTTTTTCTGATGTGTTTATTAGTTTTGCTAAACTGTTTTTAAAATTCTTTGTCATAAGGGATAGTTCTCCAAGAAGGGAAGGGAATATGTAAAAACAAAAGGTGACAATTAAAATTTATTTTAAAAAAAAGATATATTGAGGTGTGAATTATCCATCTACCTTCATAATTATTTTTCATGTCTTCCTGTCTGGTTTGAACATAAGTTTTTTTTTGTTTACCTTCAAGTATCCCAAGTTCAAATGCCAAAATTATAAAGTATATTATGTGTTATAAAGTATAAAATATATGAAATTTTTTTGCTTTTACTAAGTCTTAACATGTACTCTTAAAAATCAGTTTTGAAAAAAATGTGAAATTAAAATAGGAATAGGAAAAGGAGAAAGGGTCAGGCATATAGGATTTGGCTACGATGGGTAAGAGAGAGAAATAAGGAATAAACCAAAGGCAAAAAAAGGAAAATATTAGTGTAGTATCCATGTTTTTCTTTTATTCCTTTAAAAGTCTCCTCCCTATCCTGCTATACTGTATATTGATTCTTATATATAGTGAATAAATACGGTCAGAAGGGCTGCTTCAGAGCAGAGGAGTAGTATATTCGTAAAGTTTAAAAATAATGTAAATCCTTTGAAGTCAACTTTTTTATTCCAAATTAAAATTTCATTATTTTTAAGTCTGTATTCCCTTCCCTCACCTCCAGCCTCCTCAAACAAGAAGATCAGAACCTGATAGAAATGTGTAGTCAAGTAAAACAGACTCCCCTTATTGTCCCTGCCCCCCCCCCTGCAAATTAATATGCCTCAATTTGCACTTGGAATCTATCTGGAAGTAAGTAACATGTTTCATTTTGAGTCCTTTGGAATTGTGGTTGATTATTATGTTGATCAGAATTCCCAAGTCTTTCATCATTTGCAGTATTGTTATTATTGTACTCTAGTTCTACTCACTTCCCATTGTATCAGTTCATACAGGTCATTGTGTTGATCAGTTACTAAGTCTTTCAGAACTGATTATGTTTATGATAATGCTGTTACTGTGTAGATTGTTCTCCTGGTTCTGCTCATTTCACTTTGCATCAGTTCATGTAGGTCTTCCCAGGTCTTTTTGGAAACTATCCCCTTCATTATTCCTTACAGCACAGTAATATTCTATCACATTTATATACCATACTTGTTTAGCCATTCCCCAATTATTGAGCATCCCCTCAGTTTTCAATTCTTTGCCATTACAAAAAGAGATGTGAGATACACACACACACACACACACACACACACAGATGTATACATATATACACATATAAATATATAATATATAGCATTAAAATATATATGTATATATTTTACACAGAAGGCCTTTTCCTCTTTCTCTGATCTCTTTGTATATAGGCCTAGCAGCAGTATCATTGGGTCAAAGGATATGCACAGTTGAGTAGTTTTTTGAGAATACTTTGAAATTACTTTTCCAAATGGTTGGACTAGTTTACAGTTCTACCAGCAGTGCATTAATGTTCATATTTCCACAACCCACTTCAGTGTGTCATTTTCCATTTTTTTTGGTCAAACTTTGCCAATCTGATGGATTCGAGGAAGTACCTCAGAGTTGTTTTAATTTGAATTTCTATAATTATTAGTGATTTAAAGCGGTTTTAATGACTTTTGATAGCTTGTATTTCTTCCTCTGAAGTATGCCTTCAAAGTCTGGATAAATGAATCCAGCCCAGCTAGAGCCCTATCTCTTTATGTTCCTGCCCCCTATACTTTATTTAATAATTGAGCCAAACCAGAGAAGTCTTAATAGAAGATTACTGAAATTAGTGATATAATGGGGTTGGGGAATGTTTTTCAACTCAAGTAATCCTGGTTTAAGAATATTTGGGCTCTCTGTTGTGGGCTATTCCATGTTGTGAAATCAAGAAACCAAGCCTGTCCTGGTGTTTCATTGTGCATAAAGGTGGGAGAAATAGGACTTAGAGAGAAGGGGGAAGTCAGTTTTTGAAGTTTATACATTTTAAGAAGTAAGGACCTTTGGTAGTAAAGATTTTCCGGCTCAGTAAAAATTTTCTACTGAAACTGAACTGTCATTGGTAAAATAGAACTATAGGCAACATGTATGAGAGGAGGGTCATCATCTCCAAAATTTGCCTCTGTGCTCTAAATAAGATTGCCATCCTTCAGCCCATTTGCCAGGCACTTGTTTGTAGTTCTCTTAGCTACTGGTGACTTCCCACCAGACTGTGAGCTTCTTGAGAGCAGGGTTTCGTTTTTTTGTTTCTTTGTTTTTTGGCCTTTCTTTATATCTTCAGTACTTACTAGCATAAAGCTTGGCACGCAGTAAGCACTTAATAAATGCTTATAGATTGACTGACTTTAAGGTGAACTTCCATCTACTCTGCATGTATCTTGTATATACTATTTATGCATATGTTATCTTCTCATTAGAATATAAGCTCCTTGCAGGTAGCCACTGAGTTTGTTTTTTCTTTGTATCCTTAGCACTTAGCACAGTACCAAGCGCATATTCAGTGCTTAATACATGCTTGGTATTAGTGTTACTTGCTTTCTGCCAAAAGAAGACTTTGTTGACAGACTAATTTCAAGGTGACCATCTTCTCTGCTTGTATCTTGTATGCATCTATGTATATACATGTTGTCTTTCTCATTAGAATGTAATCTCCTTGAGAGCTGGAACTGATGACTTTTTCTTTGTGTTCCCTGTGTTTTATACAGTATCTGCCACATAGTAAATGTTTAATAAATGCTTGTTGATTGATAAACATTGGCTAGAAATCTATAGGGCCATGAACAGTGGCTAATGAACAATTAAGACATCTCTTGCATATGTAGCTAAGACTATTTTGAGGGTCTAAAACACAAATGTGAAATAAATGCAAAGGGCTTAGATTCTGTTCTAACCACAACCTTACATTTCCCTGAACAAGACGCATCATCTCTTGGCTTTGGGCTTTTTCTCTGGCTGTCTCCCATGCCTGGAAGGCTCTTCCTCTTCATGCCTTCTGACTTCCCTTCCTTCCTTCAGGTCCTAGCTAAAATCCAACCTCCTATAGGAAGTCATTCCCAATCCCTTTTCATTCTAGTGCCATATCTCAGTTAATTATTTCCTATTTATCCTGTATATAGCTTGTTGATACATATTTGTTTGCATATTGTCTCCCCCATTAGATTGTGAGCACCTCAAGGACAGACTGTCTTCTGCCTTTTTTGTATCCTCAATGCTTAACATACTGCCAGGCATGTAGTAGGCACCTAATAAACGCTTATTGACTGAATGACTATGTGCAAGCCACTTTTATTAACGTGCTAGATTCTCCAACTATGAAATAGGGATATTAAAAAAACTCTCCTCTTTTTGAGACTGGGATGTGGTAAGAATGAATGAAGCAATGTTTGA
This sequence comes from Phascolarctos cinereus, assembly GCF_003287225.1. Taxonomy (NCBI): domain Eukaryota; kingdom Metazoa; phylum Chordata; class Mammalia; order Diprotodontia; family Phascolarctidae; genus Phascolarctos; species Phascolarctos cinereus. Next base: position 176,143,509 of record NW_027555958.1, read on the forward strand.
AAGGCATTTTGGATATTGGTTCAAAGCAGCAAACATGGTCAATCTTAGCATAGCATTCTTAGTGTTCAGAGAAACCAAAGTAGGAAAGAATGGGACTCATGAATCACGTTTGAAATGGAAGTGAAACTCTTCTAATTAACCACTGTGAAAGTATCTCACTCTCATTTTTATTTTGTGGTTTCTTCAGTTCTGGACTTCAGCGATCCCTTCAGTACTGAAGTGAAGCCAAGGATTCTGCTTATGGGACTGAGGAGAAGTGGCAAGTCATCCATTCAGAAAGTCGTCTTTCACAAAATGTCACCCAATGAAACCCTATTCTTGGAGAGCACTAATAAGATATGCCGGGAAGATGTCTCCAACAGTTCCTTTGTTAACTTTCAGATTTGGGATTTTCCAGGTCAAATTGACTTTTTTGACCCTACGTTTGACTATGAGATGATCTTCAGGGGCACAGGAGCACTGATATTTGTTATCGATTCCCAGGTAAAGTTAAAGATCTAAGGTCAGCACTCAGAGCCATAACTAGGATAGGATGATGGGGGCTTTGCTCCAACGTGCCAAATTTAGAAGGTGCTGAAAGCATTTTTTCAGTTTACAAGCACTGTAGAAACAATAGGGCTTAGCCTTAGTGCCTAGTTATCAAGAAGACTTACATAAAATAGGAAAGTACCAGATACACCACTTCCTCTTCCCTACTGCATCCCAGGTGAGTTATTCCCGAAGCTGGTCCCATTCTGGTGCCCACCTTGTCTCATCAGTATTCTCCCTAATAATATCTTGCTTATGTAGTTGATTTAAGGATGTGTTTCCTCCCACTTGCCCTGGGTTTAGTTTGTGATGTCTCAGGTACAAAAATTCTGACTTATAGGTCTGTCAGAGCTGCGTATTGATTAACCTGTGAGTAGGCTACATTACGCTGCTTACAGATGGAGGACATTCTAAAAGTTAAATTTTAATTTGGTGCTTTGAAACTCAGAATGCATTTTCCAGTTGAATAATGTAACAAGTGGTGGTTAGGTTCTTAACCCACAAAAGCCCACTGTATTAAAATGAATTGAAATATAGTACTATGTCTTGGCAAACAAGCTGATCTTTCATCATGCCCTTCATTTTGCACAGGGCTTTTTGTAGAACTCCATAGTAGTGCTTCCAAATTTCTTCCTCTCTTCCCACCTTTAACCAAAAGTAGCTTCTCATTTTTTAGGACCCAAATTTTCATTGTAACTATTTTTGTTGATGTGTTTTGTTTTGATACAACAGATATTACCTAACAAATATTCAGACATCACCCTCACAAAATTATATTTTCCAGAACACGTCATCCTCCCAATACACATGCATGCGCGCGCACACACACTCACACACACACATACACAGGGTACGTTCCTGAAATGTATCAGTATAAATTTTCCCTTTTTAGTAGGATATGTGTTTTGATTCCATTTTCTGAGTAAACTAAGCTAAGGTGTTTGTTAATGGCTATCACTAGGGCTTAATGAGTTAAGGCTTAGTGGTTATCTAGTTCTGTTTAAACAAAGGACTCTTGAAAACGTAATGCTTTAACTAAGAATCACTAAGCATTTCTGTTGCTTTAGCAAGTCATTAAGGTTGCTTAATTCCATCCCTGGAAAGTCCTACTGTGGTGCTCATCGTGATGTGGTAAGGAATCCCATGAGACTTTGAAAACTATACCAGGAGAGTACATATTCTGATAGGTTCTATCATGCATGGTTCCTGCAATGCTGTGGCTAAAAAGTTCATTCCCAAGTGACTGGTCTGCTGTTAATGAGTCCCTCCCCACTCTGAAGCTGAGCCTCAGGAAAAAAAAGTTGTCTTCTCTCATAGTAACCCATAAAACCAAGAAAAATACAAAATGGCCCCTCGCCAGCCTCCTCCTTCTATAGTGACAGTGACAGAATGGCAGAAAAGAAGGCAGAGAGGGCTAAGATTCCAGTTTTTAAACCATCTATAAATGTTAATTCAGCTGTTGATAAATTAAATGTGAGTTCAGTGTCCAACCGGTGAACTAGAGGCACTGAATCTAATTAATCTTGAGATTCTCCCTATAAATGAAACAAAAAGACAAAAAAAAGTTGCAGCTAAAAGGACAGATGGCTCACAGGTACTTCTTGGAGAGGTAGTGTTTGGAGTTGGTTTTATTGTGCACTCAAAGGCAAAAAAAAATTCATGGGACATTTGGACATCTGTACTGCAGTGTTCATGACAAGTGTTTGCCAAAAGACCCCTACAAAAATAATTGCAGTTTATGCATGAACATCTGCCACAGAAAATCAGGATGTAGATAAAATCTGTGAAAAAACTAGATATGATTGTCCAAATTAGATTAATGTGTACTTTAATACTGGGTAGCTTCAATGAAAATATGGAGAGGATAGTGAAAATTATCCTGGAAAACATGTCTCAGGTGAAAAGTTTGAAACGAACACAAAAGCATCATAATTGTATAACATGAGTATTTTAAGAAAATAGTTGAGAGATACTGGATATGGTAGCAATTAAATAATAAACAAAAGTAATTGTATTCTTAAAGGAAGCAATTTCTAACTGAGGTGGGAATCATTCCCAAATAAGCTGTTTGTGTTTGGTCAGACCAATTGATAAACATTAACTAGGAACTTACTATGTTCCAGGCACTGTGGCCACCAACTAGCTTGTCAGAGCTAAGAACAAAATTGACAAAGACCTGGATGAAAAATGAGGAAAAAAAGATGACATATAATTAAAATATTTCTTGACTGACCTATTTAAAAAGTTGTTGATGCCAAAAAATGAGTAGAGGAAGAAGTATACATTAATATAAATTTAGCTACTTCTTCAACTTTAGTTGGTACAAATTATTTGCCAGAATGAAGAGATCAAAAGAGCCTAGATTGTACCTTAACCAGCAAGCACTTGGTTTCTTGGACAAAAAGAATGATATGACAAACAGAGGCAGCATCAGTTTAGAATATGAACTAATTTAGAATATAAACTAATTTGTTGAATTTAATAGAGAAGGTATGGAAAATTATCAATAGAATTGTTTCATAGAAGTGAGAAGTAATGGAGGGATAAACAAGTTTTTGGTTTTTTTGGTTAGACAGTGGAGTTAAGTGACTTGCCCAGGGTCACACAGCTAGTAAGTGTTATGTGTCTGAGGCTAAATTTGAACTCAGGCACTCCTGAATCCAGGGCCAGTGTTCTATCCACTGCGCCACCTAGCTGCCCCAATAAACAAGTTTAAAGAAATTTGGTGAGACCTCAAAATAAGACAAATAATCTCATGAGCATTTAAGGATAGAACTGCAAAAAAGATAACAGACAAAATATGGATAAGAGTTGTAAACATTTTTGTAATAAACTTTTCCCCCATTAATGACAGTACAGCAAACTACGTTTGGACTCCAACATCACAGTCTTGGCTGAATTGCTTGAAGAAGTGGAACTGACACTAAAGAAAACAAAGATGGGAAAAGTATTGAGATTAAACTGAAAAAGTCAAAGTTTTGAGGTGATTGGGGGATTGATTCTCAAAGTGTATAAAGAATGGAGGATGCCAAAAAAAGTCTCAGACTTTACTTTTACCAAAATGCAATGAAGAGAATTTCAATAACTTTTATGTTAGGAACTCCATATGTCTACTTAATAGTATTATCTGAAGATAATCTACATAAGCATTGACAACATACTGGATGAAGATATAGTAAGCTTTCACAAGTGATATTTTACAGTAGACCTCATCTCTACAATCATAATTGACTGAAAGGATCAGATCACAAGATCCCACTGTGCTTATCGTTTGCTCACTACCAAAAAAGAGACTCTTCTCCAGTATGATGCTTCCCATGTTCGTGTCATGGTCATACAAGATTCCTTAAAATATGTAACAACATATATAACTGTTCAGTGACCATCTGATTGTTAATATCGAGCTTCAAGGACATGCTTGATAAAGATGTGGCAAGCTTTCCTGAGTGACATGCCACATAGACCACATCTCTACAATCATAATTGATTAAGAGTCAGATAGTGTAAGATCCCACTGGGCTTATTATTCAAAGACTACAAAAAATGTGACACTTCTCCAATATGGTACCTCCCATATTCATATCATGTTCTTATAAGATTTCTTAACATATGTAACAACATATGTAACTGTTAAATGACTGATTGGTATTAAGCAAAGGTATATGAGGTTTCTCTATGTTCACCAAAGGTATTTTACACTGTCATAAGGCATCCTTTATGGACTTCATGGACTCAGAACTGAGTCCAAATCAAAGAAGGATTCACCATAAACCTCTAGAAGTTCTTGTTTTCAGGTGACATTTTGCTGATTGTGTCAAGTACCAAACATTGCTGAGCCTGCTAAATGAAATCCACAATGAATCAAAAGAATTCAGCCTGACTGTACACCAGGAAGGATCAAGCAGATGGAGAATTTTCAGTGTTCAGACTGCGATGTGCAGTTGGATGGACAGCCAGAGATGTGGTCTGTTAGTACAGATACATACATACTTACATACTTACATACATACATACATTCATTCATTCATTCACACATACGTGTATATTATATACATACATATGTGTGTATGTATGTGTGTATACGTTAGGTAGGCACTTCAGATGGACATTGGGCTGGGCCCAGAATCAATAGGAGGAGGAGGAAGAGAGCAAACTGGATCACCTTTGGGAAATTGCATTAAAAAAAGTAATCCCCAAGCTTCTCTCTGAAGCCAAGGCTCATTTTATTGTTCTTCCAGGGATGGCTGAATCAAAGGATACTACCATTTCAAAAGGGTAAAAATTGAGAATCATTCAAAGGGGTACCAAGAGATCTATCTTGTGTATGAGGAGCTTGGAGGGCATTACACACAAGGAATTACACAGAGGTGGTATAAGAGCTATCATCAGAGAAATGCATAACTATAAAAGAAAGGCAGTCTCAGTGAGAAGGAGGGATAACTGATGGAAAGCCTACAGCCTCCATTGATAATCCAGGCATTTCAAAAAAATTTAGAAAGGCCCCCACCATGGGCCAGCCCCTTCTAGTGGATTTTGAGAGAATGTGGACAAGAATTACACAGGATGAGTAGATCTCAGTGGACTGTGGTCTGTATTGTTGAAGGGAGTGCCCTCAATGATAAGATCGCAGATCCCCTGGAGTATAATTTCACTATGCGTGTGGCTGTTTCATCACATAAGGTCAATGCAGCTCCTGGGTTTTGAAGGGGAGAAAATAGTTTGTGACCAACATCAACAGCCAGCATCCGAAGAGTTGCTGTGTGTTCAAGGGCAAAGCAAGGGTTACGGAATGAAGCAGTGTATGGTAAGTGGAAAGTAGAAGTCATGGGATTTTTGGTTCTATTTCTGGCCTTCACTGGTACCATTTTTTGGCAGTGGGGTAGTTCAGAGCTCTTCCCAGACACTGAAGCCTCCTCAGCCTTGTAGCTCTTGTGTGGAGAAGTGGAATGAACTTCTTCTTCTGTTGGTTGTCTTTAAGAGATTGCCCTGTCTAGTCCCCATGGTGGGCTTAACAATAGTAAGGCCCTATGTTTATATAGCATTTCAAATTGTGTTCACAAAGACTCAGTGACTCTTCTAGATGATGTGGACAACTGAGAGATTTTGGGAACCCAGAAATGAGTTACAGAGCTAGTGTAGATCTTAGGATGAAGATAAAAGGAATGAATGAGTCACTGAGAGGAAAAGCATTTATTGAGTACTTACTGTGAACCAAGCACTGCGCTAAGCCCTGGAGATACAAATAGAAAAGCAAGATAGGCCCTGTTCTCAAGGATTTCACTGTCTTAAAAGGAGTGATGTGGGATAGCTCAGCTGCAGGGTAAATGGAAGGGCCCAGTGATCCTTAGCATGCAGCAACAAGGCCCAGATTGCATATATGATTTGCCCAGGGCCATACAGGTAAGCAATAGATCTTGCATTTCTTTACATTTTAGGTAGAAGAATAAAAATGTGTGTGTGTGTGTGTGTGTGTGTGTGTGTGTGTGTATACACACACATTTTTTGTGTATATATATATATAATATAAAATATATATATACACACATTTCATATATATATATGAAATGTGTGTGTGTGTACACACACACATTATATATATCTAATATAAAAAAATATATATATATATATATTATATACACACACACACATTTCATATATATATATATGGAGAAAGAGAGAGAGAGAGAGCAAAAGCACACAAACACCAAATTAGCTCTTAAGAACAACCCTGTGTGAGGTAGGTGCTGTTTTTATGCCCATTTAACAGATGAGGAAACAGGCTGAGAAAAGTTAAATGACATTCATAATGTCAGTTGCAAAGCTTATAATAAATGTCTGAGGTGGGATTCTAACCTACAGTCTTCTTGACTCCAAGTCTCTTAACTACAAAGTCAGGCTGCTTCTCAAAAGAAAGATTTGCCCCAGTTCATTTAAGTAGTTGATTTCCTTAGCTTCAGGAAAGTAAGAGCCACCCAGAAGTCTGATTTAGTGCAGCACTTAGTAATTACTGGCATTTGTATAATGCTTATATGTTTACAAAGAGCTTCCCTCAACCCTATGAGGGAGGTAAGGCAGTTATCTCCATTTTACAGATGAGGAAAGTAAAGTCCAGAGAAGTTAGATGATTTGCCAATGATTGTGCACCTAGTCCAGGGGTGGGGAACCTGCAGCCTCGAGGCCACATGTGATCCTCTAGGTCCTCAAGTGTGGCCCTTTGAATCCAAACTGGCCTGGAGGCCACAGGTTCCCTGCCCCTGACCTAGCCAATAGCAGAGCCAGGTTTTGAATCCAGATCTCATTCCATATACATGCTCTTTCCGTTATACCACATTGCCTCCATGAATTTTAAGTTTCCTTACCTCAGCAGCTGGACAATAATGTAAATGCATGGTTATTGAGGTGAACATTTTCAGTGGCTTCCTGGAAGGTAATTTTTTCATGGCAAAATAACAACAACAAAATCCATATTATCTATAGGCCCAATGAAAACCTTATCTATAAAGTATCCTTCCTCAAACAAATAACAGATACCCCCTCCACCAGGGTTAGGAAGGGATTTGGAGAGATGATATTTCAAGTAGGACCACCCAAACAAGTAAGAATTTGCCATTCAAAAGAACCCCAGAGGAGGGGATTCTATGATCTCTCACCAAAGACATAGTCAAGAAACTGTTCTCAAGCATCCCAAGGTCTGGTTATAGAGAACAGTCTTCTCTTATGTGATGCCCTGTTGAGCTGAATAAACCCCTTCCTGGCCTGTAGTCAGAAGAAATGGATGGTCTGGATAAGATTTCTACTCTTCCTGCCCTTTCTTCCCTGACCAGTCATACATCCAGGCCAGACATTCTTAACTCCCAAAAAATCTCATTTGCTGCTATGGAGAGTAACAAAGATGCAGATTGGTTACAGAGTAATTAGATCCAAACTGGGTTTGAAGATAAGGACATAATTTAAACTAGAAGTAATAATAATATCTAACGTTTACATATCTCTATAAGGTTTGCCAAGCCCTTTTCTTCTCTTGTGTGACCCTTGCCACCACCCTGTGAGGTAGGTGTTGTTATTTTTACAGGTGGGGAAACTAAGCTTGAGGGAGGTTAAATGACTTGGCCAGGGCCATTCAGTTAACTAAATATCTAAGGTAAGGATTCAAACTCAGGTCTTCCTGACTTTATGAAGCACTCTTATCAGTTGCACTGTCTGGTTGCATGCAAATAAACCCATACCATGATCCCTTCAGGAGCACTGATAGCAGAATTAAAATTTCTTCATCTTAATAATACTCCTTAGCTTATATTAGAAACTACCTTCTCAGTGGAGAATGCTTCCCTTTACAAGATAAGTGAATTTTTCAGGACATGGTTTTTCTCCCAAGACCAAAAACATATTGAATGAATAGCACATTTTTTTAGGCCCTGAAGTTTCCTTTGTCCTTGTCTTTAGAGCCAAAGTGGTTACGGAACTCTTGCAAAATTGCCAATTGCTAAGTGTTCCTAGCATACCTAAAGGTCCAGTTAATTTGGGGTTTATTGTCCTTTTCACATGCCTTGTAGAGGAGTAGCTGTTTGTCTCAACCTATCATGAGGCTTTCTGCTAACACAGTGCCTCCTCTTGAGTGGGGTGAAGGGCAGGGGATTCTCCAGAGTGAGGTTCTAATAGCCCAACCCTCCAGGTCTGGAGAGTTCCTGTTATCACTGGTTTTTCTCTTTATGCTTGAATGTTTTATTTTCTGTGTAAACTCTGAAAGATAGACACATAACTATGTAAGGAGCTTTCTTTCTTTTCCTCCTTCCTTTTCCCCTTATTTCCTTATTTCCTTCCTTCCTTCCTCTCACCCTTCTCTCTCTCTCTCTCTCTCTCTCTCTCTCTCTCTCTCTCTCTCTCTCTCTCTCTCTCTCTCTCTCTCTCTCTCTCCTCCTCCTCCTCCTCCTCCTCCTCCTCTTGCCCCTGAATAAGATCCCAATGCTTTAAAAAAAAAAAGATATCTCCTGACTTGAACTTGTCAAGGATTGGTCCACATTGAGAAAGAACCTAGAGGTAGAGGAGATCACTAAATTGGTTTCTTGAGATTAAGACAGGAGATCTGTTCAGGGTTTAGAAAAGCATCCATGAAATCTAAGAATATGGATGGTGTCAGGATCTGTCTTCCTTGATACTCCAGTTTTGTTAGTGAATTCTTCTGTGATAACTCTGGTCTTTGGGTGTGTTCTTTTCCTCTTAAGTATCAGGTGGGCTAATAACAGAATTTTAGGGCCTGATGGTAATGGGTATAGTAGTTCCTACTGTGTGCTGAAGGAAAGAAGGGGCTGGAGAGGTCACCTGTCTCATTCACCTCTTATTTTCCACCATAATTTGTATTACTTTTGCTGCTCTTGTTGGAATGGGCAAAGGTGGCAGCCATTTTCATGAGTGAGTAGTTCATCTTTGGAAAATAGTTTATCCCTCTTTAGGGGCAGCTCGGTGGTATGGTGGGTAGGGTACCAGGCCTGGAATCAGGAAGACTCATCTTTATGAGTTCAAATCTGGTCTCAGATACTCACTAGCGGTAACCCTGGGCAAGTCACTTAACCCTGTTTGCTTCAGTTCCTCATCTGTAAAATGAGCTGGAGAAGGAAATGGCAAACCACTTTAGTATCTTTGCCAGGAAAACCCCAAATGGGATCACGAAGAATCGGACATAACTGAAATGACTGAAACACACAAAAAAATCACTCTTCTTCATTTCCAGACAAGGGGCCTCCCTTGGTTTCTGACTCCTGTTCTGTAAAATGAGCATCACCAAGTTACTTTCAAGTTGTGTTTCTGCTATCATACTTTATTAAGTCATAGATAGATAGGTTGTAGTGGAGACAGACTTTCAGAGCACTGGTTCACACTTTTATGTTGAGATATTTTCCTTCTGATAGATTGATTTAGTTATTCCTCTCTCTCTCTCTCTCTCTCTCTCTCTCTCTCTCTCTCTCTCTCTCTCTCTCTCTCTCTCCCTTCTCTGCCTCCCCCCCACCCCCCACCCCCATGGAAAGAGTTTCCACACTGGGAATTCTCTGTACTGATGAAATTACAGGTCATTCGAATATTCATTTATGATACTTTGACATTAAATCAAGTGCTGTTTCTGCCACCAATCTGTTAGGGCATGTTTGTGATAACCTTTTTCAGTTTTACATTGCCCTAAATAGGGGAGTGGCAAACTGTGGTCCATGGGGCTGAATCTGGTCACTGCCTGTTTTTGTATAGTTCACAAGCTAAGAATGGTTTTTACATCTTGAAATCAAATTTTGTTGTATTTAAAAATGTAAAAATCATTCTTAGCTTGTGGGCCATAGGAAAACAGGCTGATTGTACAAAAGCAAGAGGTAGACCAAATTCTAGGCCCTAGTTTGCCAACTCGTGCCTTAAGCAATAGAATTATCAAGTTTTAGAGTTAGAAGAGACTCCAGAAGTCATCCAGTGCAACTCATAGCTGCAAAAGAAGTCTCATTACAGCATGTCTATCAAATGCTCGTTTAGCCTTTGCTGGGGTAGCAAGGTGTCTCAGTGGACAGAGCATTGGGCCTGGGGTCAGGCAGACCCGAGTTTAAAAAAATCTAGCTTCAGAAATGTTCTGGCTATGTGAACCTGGGCAAGTAACTTAATCTGCTTGCCTCAGTTTCCTCTTCTGTAAAATGGAGATAATAATAGCACCTACCTTGCAGTGTTATTGTGAAGATCGAATGAGATAGTAATTGTAAGGCTTTTAGCACAGTGCCTGGCACTTAGTAAGTGATATATACATGGTAGCTATTAGTAATAGCAGTAGGAGGAGGAGGAGGAGGAGGAGGAGGAGGAATAATGGGGAACTGGTTTGGGCATAGTTTTTTTTTTTTAACAGAAAATAATCAGGTTTAGTTTTCACATTACTTGAAGATAAGAATAAACATAAAGCTCCTAAAGACTTTTTAAAAATGAAATATAGGTTAGAGTTTGTTCCCTAAAGTAACTATCCCTTTTGCAAATTACATTTTAAAAGGAAAATTGGAAATTTAGGGAAAACATTTTGACATCTGCCCTTTGTTAGTGATAAAGAATAATAAAGTCACCTGTTTGAGATCCTATCCAGCACATCTTGGTAGATAGTAGATGAAGCTTATTTCCTGTAAAATGATTATTGGTTTCTTTGTGATTATAACTACTAAAAAGTAAGCTTTGGAACAAGAATCAAGGTGGCAAGGAGGGAAACAATCTATTATTTTAAACCACTTCTCAGTCAAACATTCATCTTAGGGGGTTTTTTTTTGCATGTGTGTGAATTATTCATAATCACAGTCTTGCCAGATTAAAAAAAAAAGCAAACTGCAGAGGAAACATCCTCACAGAATTGTTTTCTCTGTAGTCTCTATGGGGTTGTAAAGAGATGATTTTGACAACATGAATAGTGATTTCTACCCAGCTGAAGGGCAAATGACCCAGCATGTGTCCTTCCTTAGAGCTGCCTCCTGTCTTTTGGCTTCCTGATGTCATTCTACATGTTGATTTTATTCCATAATGTGATTTTTGGCTTTGGCCATTTTGTAGATGGTGACTCTGTTGCATATTTAAGATTTTCCAAGGGAATGGACAAAACATATCCTTTGAGATGGGTCTATTTACAAAACAAAACATTTATTAAGCATCTACTATGTGCACTGAAAATGCAAAGAAAGGCAAAAGACAATCCCTGCCCTTGAGGAGCTTACAATCTAATGAAAGAGGGCAGTATGTTTCAGAGCTCTGATACACATTTTTGTGTTATGATGTCTCCTGATGGATTGGTTTAGTGACTCTCTTTTTCTTTCTCTCCCCTCAATCTTTCACACAGGACCATATATTTGTAGTTAGAAGGGACTTTAGAGGCCATCTAATCTAATGCCTTTATTTTACAAATGAGGAAATTGATGCCAGCATTGTACAAGCTCACACAGGCAGAATTTGAAACGAGGTCCTTTGATTTCAAAGCCAATGCTTTTTTCCTTCTGTACAGTGCTGCCTTCTTAACTTTAAAAAAATGAAAGTGGATTAAAATTAGCTTGAGGCATTTTTTTGAATTTTATAGTAGCACTACGGACACTTCAGGTGTTGCAGAAACAGTGTTAGAAATCATTAGTCTGTAGCTGGACCTCAGTTTCCTCATCTGTAAAATGAGAGGGTTAGAAGTCCCTGGAGAGGTGCCTTCCAGCTCTAGATATGTGGGCCCATAAACTATTGCTTAGTATCTCCTCCTCCTCCTTGTGTTCTCCCTCTGTCCCAGTGGGGAGTCATACCTTACATGTGGGTGCTTTGTCCAAAGGAATATGAATTTTGATCACTTGTACTTTCAAGGGATCTTGGGGTTTGGGGGCTAGAATTTTTTTTCTTCCCTATTTATTTATTCTATCATTGTGTTTTTTTAAATAAACTGGGACAATTAAAAAGATCATTAGTCTAGTCTATATGTGACATTCTTTTCCTCTCTTGGTTCAACAAAACTAAAATCTGTTGTGTCTAAAGCATAGTGAGTGCCTGTTTTTTTAAGCTATTCCAAGAGTGGAGTAGTTGATGGAAGAGACTTTTTTTTAGATCTTATGTATCTCTTTTCGACCTTCTGGTATAAGAGGCTATTGCAGATAGACTATGTTTATACATTGAAAAAGAAAAATGAATATTGTTTTATGTTTCAGAGCCCACGATGAAGTTACATATCCCATTTAAGTATAAAATAGTTCCAGCTAGTTACTCACTCTCAATTTAATCAGAAGATTAGAAAGGTATTTTTTAGGCAATTGGGGTTAAGTAACTTGCCCAGGATCACACAGCTAGTAAATGTCAGGTATTTGGTCTGAGGTCGGATTTGAACTCAGGTCTGTCCTGAATCCAGGGCCAGTGCTCTATCCACTGCACCACCTAGCTGCCCCCTAGAAAAATTAACTGCTTCCTTTAGATATCATGTTTTTCTCTCTAAAATGTTAAATCAGTAGGAAGGGAGAGAAAGAGGAATATATCTAATTCAGGTTAACATCTGTAGACAAAAGGTTCTTTAATGTTTTCATCACATTTCTTGTCCCTGATCATCCCTGTGATCTATATCTTTAATCTTCCCTTGAAACCCTAAATAGCTCCCTTCACATTCTATTAAAAACTAAGAGTAAAAACATGAATGGGAAAGGCCCCGAAAAGGAGGAAGAATCATAGATCCAGAGCTTAAAGGGACCTTAGAGGCCATTTAAATTTACAGATGCAGAAACTGAGACTCAGAAAAGTCAAACAGGTAGTGACAGAGCCAGATTTGAAATCAGGTCCTGTGACAAATATCAATATCCTTGCCATGGAACCATACTGACAGTATTTCTCTCTGTTCATATAACAGTAATTTCCAGTGGCTATTGCCAAACAGCTATGCAAAGAGGCCTTCTGCTGTGGTCTTGGTTTGAGTCCGACTGGTCTAAACCATACACATTTTGCTTCCTTTTTGCTTTCTTGCCCTAGAGAGTAAAACATGTTTTGAGACCAGAACCTTAGTGAATCCAATTTTCCCATGGGCCTTTAGAAAATATCTTGTGTTGGTAGAGGATATCCTGAACTGGTTTTTCAAAATTAATAGAATGTGTGAAATAGGACCTGAAAAGTGCATGGATTTCATGAAGCTAAACTGTTTAGCTTAGTTAGTTATCTGTTAACATTCATTTTTTGTCTTAAATAGTATTTTGTCTTTTCCAATTACATGTAAAGATAGTTTCAACATTTCATTTTTTATAAGATTTTGGGTTCCAAATTTTTCTCCCTTCCTCCCTCCCCCTTCCACAAGACAGCAAGCACTCTGATATTAATCATGTTGTGAAAAAAGAAACAGAATAAAAAGGAAAAACCATGAAAACAAACAAAAAAAGAAAATAGTGTGCTTATATCTGCATTCAGACTCCATAGTTCTTTCTCTGTATGTGGATAGCATTTTCCATCATGTGTTTTTTGGAATTGTTCTGGATGATTGTATTGGTGAGAAAAGCTAAGTCTTTCATAGATGATCATTGCTGATCAACATTAATTTTCTAAAAAATAAATTTATTTATTTATTTTTAGTTTTCAACATTCACTTCCATAAGATTTTGAGTTACAAATTTTCTCGCCATCTCCTCTGTACCCCCACCCCAAGATGGCATATAAATTGATATAGGCTCAACATAAACATTCATATTAAACCTATTTTCACATTCATTTTAAACAAACTTTGAGTTCCAAATTTTCTCTCTCTGTCTCTCACCTCCCCCTTCCCTGAGACAGTGAGCAATTTGATATAGGTTATACATGTTCAGTCATGCAACATATGTTACTAAATTAGTCATGTTGTAAAACAAGACAGTAGTGACCTGTCTTAACAGAATTTCTCTAACTATTTAATAACTTGTGGATGTGGGCTGCCCTTCGGATCCTTTGATCTTGTTGAAACCTTCATAGGAATTCCTTTTATTTTCTTACCTAGGATGATTATATGGAAGCCCTAGCCAGGCTACACCTCACTGTAACTCGAGCCTACAAGGTACATCCTGACATCAACTTTGAAGTGTTTATTCATAAAGTGGATGGCCTGTCTGATGACCATAAGATCGAAACCCAAAGGGATATTCATCAGAGGGCAAATGATGACCTTGCTGATGCTGGATTAGAGAAAATTCACCTCAGGTGAGAGAAGCAGCATGAAAGAACAACCTGAAAAGAAGAAAAGAAACAAGGTTGGGGTTCAAAACCACTGTCACTCCACCTGGCTTAGCTCTCTTGCACTAAGACAAGATTTTGAAAGGGGGTATTGTGCTTTTATATTAGGGAATCTAGGCAAAACAGATTGTTTTCAAAAATGTTCAGTTAATGCCTTATAATTAAATGTTATCAGTGAATCCTGATAGCTAATTGATGGTAAAATATGCCATTCCTGATAAATACATTAATAGACAAAACCATATCCATTGGAGTTGAGTTCAAATAGAAATAACTGTAACAAGAATTTGGCTTCCCCAGGGAATGTTAGTATGATGTGTGGGCATCATTCAGTTAAAACCTTGGGTAAGTTACTTAACATCTCCAGGCCTCAGTTTCCTCATCTGTAAAATGAAGGGGTTGGACTAGATGATCTCCAAAATCCCTGCCAGCTCTATGAGTCTATGTGTGTAAACCTGAAAGTACTATATAAAGTGTCATTATTATTGCCGTTATCATCATCATTATCACTTATTTGGCAAATTGGTAACAATAAGGTTAGTATAGCATAATATAATGATTCTTACTGCTGGACCTGGCATGGAGGTGTCCCAGTCTGAGAGCAGGTCTTCAGGATGAAAGCGGGGATGGTCTCTGTGGCAATACATTTTTCATGGTGCCCATTTATAGCCACTTAATTAATGAATAAATAGGCATTTATTAAGCATCTATTCTGTACCAAGCTCTTGCACTAAGAGCTTTACAAATATCTCATTTTATCCTCACTACTTAGTAAGAACACTCAGAGCTTGTGCTTTTAATAATAATTTCTAGCATTTGTATCGCTCTTTAAGGTTCGCAAAGCGATGTTATCTCATTTGATTGTCACAACCACCCTTTGAGTTATTATCACTGTTTTGCCACTGAGGAAACTGATTCTGAGAGAGATTATAGGTAACTTGTCTATGGTCACCCAGGTAGCAAATGTCTGAAGCAGAATTTGAATCTTAAGAGTCTTCCTGACTCTCAAGTCCATTGATCTATCATCAACACCACCTAGTTTTTATTAAGACACATTTTACGAAAAGAGCCGTCAAGGTTTTTACATGAAAGTCAGCGTTTTCTGGAGGTGTCTTGATTTTAAGTAGGGAAGGGTGGGGGGAAGAATTGTGCATCTCATGAGGAGCACATCCCGTAACGATCAGGGGTATTTGTTATGACACAAGCAGCATATTCCTCTTAAACAAGCGAAAAAGAAAGCTATGATGCAACATTGTTTCCTCTTTCAGCTTTTATCTGACAAGCATATATGATCATTCTATATTTGAAGCTTTTAGCAAAGTGGTACAGAAACTGATTCCACAGCTCCCAACCCTGGAGAATTTACTAAACATCTTTATCTCAGTAAGTAAAACATACGCTGAAGACATTTGCTGAGTTTGAGAGTTGCTTCGTAAGATTTAAAGAAAAAAATAGATTTAAACTGTTACGTTCTGCCTCTGTGAACTGAAAATATTTCCGCATCTCTCAGTTATTCCATGATTTTGTACTTTGAGTTATCAATAATGGAGGGATTGGGAAATATGTTAGTTCATTGGAAAATTAATTAGCCTATGTATTAGGTTGGATCAATTAACATGTAGGCTTTTGAGGTTGACCTCAGTGAATAATGAATTAGATTTTGTCCCATTTTGATCACTTGATGGACAGATTTTTATGGCCAAAGTTGAGACTTTGATTATTGCAGTATAGTTATAGTAGTAATCAGTCATTTATCAGTTAACAAATATTAAGTATATATTATGTGCAAGCCATTGTACTGCCACAGTGTTAGTTACTACTGCCTACCTTCAAAAGAGCAGCCAGTTGGGTAGACAGGACATCCATGTCAATACCTTGGAGACCTGTGATTTTTAAAATACACATTTTTAAAAAGTCAGCAATACTGAACAAGGCAGCATATGATAATTTCTAACTGGGGAGGAAGTATAAAAGTGGTTGTATGCTAATCAGGATTGCGCTTATGTTATACCTAAATCAAATCTATCATGTACCATATTGTACTAGGAAAGGGGGAAGGGAATAAGCATTTATATAGGGCCTACTATGTGCCAGGCATTGTACTAAGCACTTTACAAATATTATTTCATTTGATTCTTACAACAACACTGTGAGGTGTAGGTACTGTTATCATTCCCATTTTACATAATGAGGAAACTGAGGAAGACAGAGATTAAGTGACTTGCCCACAGTCATTTGCTAGTAAATGTCTGAGGCTCAGATTTGAACTCAAGTCTTCTTGACTCCAAGCCCAGAGCTCTATCTGTTGCACCACCTAGCTGCCTATAATATTGCTAATTGTCAGTTTTATCATCATTATCATTGTCATCACTACATTTAGATAGCACTTTATTTTTTTGCAAAGCACTTTACAAATATTATCTCATTTGATCCTCACGAAGACCTTGCGAAGTAGGTGCTAATATTGTCCCCACCTTACAAATGATGAAACTTAGGCAAACAAGTTACATAACTTGTCCAGTATCACCCAGCTAGTAAATGTGTGAGACAATATTTGAACTCATCTTCCTGACTCCAGGTCCAGTGCCCTATCTACATAAGTTACATATGTAACTACTTCAAAGATCAAGAAATTATCTTTGCATAGCTTTGTTACTCTGTTAGGAATGTGTCTACTTATCTATTCTGATGTAATTCACTTATAAAAAGCCTGAAATTTAATTTCCACTGTCAGTAACCAGTACAGTAACCTGTCAACCAGCTAGATACAACTTCACCCATTTCATTTTTGTCTGTTCATGCTTGATGTTCACATTTTGTGAGGTATGTAATTAATTATATAATTGTATTGTTACCTGAAAACAAAGATCACTTTAAGATAACATTTTTCCTTTGTTGCAGAATTCTGGAATTGAAAAGGCTTTTCTGTTTGATGTGGTCAGTAAAATTTATATTGCAACAGATAGTACCCCAGTGGATATGCAGACATATGAACTCTGCTGTGATATGATAGATGTGGTTATCGACATTTCTTGTATATATGGGTAAGTTGAGTGAATTGTTATTTGAACAAGGCCCTTCTCTCACATATCATTTTGTTTTAAGGTGTTATTTTATTTAAGGCATTTAAGGAAGGGGAAGGAGACAAGCATTTATATAGGACCTACTATGTGCTAGGCACTGTGCTAAGTATTTTTATAAATATTAACTTATTGGATCCTCACAACAACTCTGAGAGGTAGGTACTATTATCCCCATTTTACAGGTGAAAAAACTGAGACAAACAGATTAAGTGACTTACTCAGGGTTATTTAATTCAGCTAGTGTCTGACATTGAATTTGAACTCAAGTCTCCTCAATTCCAGGCCCAGCTTTCTATCCACGGCTCTACCTTTCAAACCTCAGGACAAAAAAAGGCTAGGTTCTATTTGTACAGAAAGCTGTCGGAATATCATGAGTACACATTCCCTTGGGAAGTAACGGGATATGCTAGGATAGTAGAGACCTGTAAACACTGAGTTAATGACCCATGTTTACAACGGTTCTGGGATTATTTTGGCCATACTTATAGATTATCTCTCCTATTGTGGGAACCTTAGAAATACAAACCAAGCAGATATTATCTGCTTAATGTGTATTCCAGTAGAACTATATGTAACATTATAGATATATTCTTTGAAATTAGCTCCCTATTAATTGTATATAGTATAAATTCAATGTTAAGGAGAAGAATTGGGCCTTATTTCTTGACGTTACAAAATTGTACATTATTTGGCAAGCATTTATTAAGTGACTACCCATAAGTGCTCTACAAATTTAGCTCTCTGCCTTACATGCTGGAGATAGAAAAAGAAAAATGAAACTTTCTCAGTCCTCCAGGTGCTGCTATTCTCTTAGGGAAAGCAATTTGTACATATGTTAATTAGTAAATGCAAAATTTATTCAAAGTAAATGCAAAGTAATTTTGGGGAGGAGGGTATGAGTAACTGGGCTGGGGTGGAGAGGTTAGGAAACACCTCCCCATAGGAAGTGTCACTTGTATTTAGCCATGAAAAAAGTAAGGAATTGTAAGAGGTGAATATGAGCAGATAGTTCATCACAGGAACAGATGGGAGTTAGAATATAATGTATGAGGAAGGCCATTTTGGCTGGAATGAAGAATCCATGAAGGACAGTGATGTACAAACATTCTGGAAGGGTAGGTTGTAGAAGGAAAAGAGGGCTTCCTGAGCAAGGGAGTGACATGGTCAGACCAGTGTTTTAGGAATGTCAATCTGGGTTTTTCAAATTTAAATTTAAAAATTAAATTTGAACTTTATGTTAATTTTAACAAACACCAAATAAAATGAGCATTTTTACATTGTAGGAGAGGACTGTTTTGTAGAAAACAAGATAGAGCTTACTTTTCTTTTTAAGTATATAATAAAGTCAGCCTATAACTTTCAAAGCTGTCTTGTTTACTAGTTTACTTTTGGCCTTCCTTCTGTTCTCTTTGTCTCTGTTTCTTTGTCCCTCTTTGTTCTCCTCTCTCTCTCTCTCCCCCTCCCTCTTCCTCCCTCCCCCTCTCTCTCTCTCTCTCTCTCTCTTTCTCTCTTTCTCTCTCTCTCTCTCTCTCTCTCTCTCTCTCTCTCTCTCTCTCTCTCTCAATGGGGGAAGAGGGAAATGATCCTCTCCTAATCCTCTTTTCTATTCTATTTTCCTTTCTCATTGAG
This sequence comes from Phascolarctos cinereus, assembly GCF_003287225.1. Classification (NCBI taxonomy): domain Eukaryota; kingdom Metazoa; phylum Chordata; class Mammalia; order Diprotodontia; family Phascolarctidae; genus Phascolarctos; species Phascolarctos cinereus. The sequence goes on from NW_027555958.1 coordinate 176,162,453, forward strand.
GGGATAAAAGAAGAGCAAAACTCATATAACAGATATGTATAATTAAACAAAACAAATTCTCACATTGACCATGTCCAATCTCCTCCTGTAATATGTTTCTTTATTGTTCCTCTGGAGTTGTCATTGGTTATTTCATTGATCTTCAGAGTTGTTTTTCTTTACAGTGTTGTCTTATAAATTGTTCTAGTTTTGCTTGCTTCACTCTTTATCAGTTCATATTAGGCTTCCCAGGTTTCCTCAAACTGTCGCTTTTGTCATTTCTTATTGGCACAATAATACTTTATTACCTAATATACCGTAATTAGTTCATCTATTCCCCAGTTGATGGGCATCTCCAATAATATCAGTTTATCACCTCTGTGGAGGATGACATGGAGAAAGGAGAAACTATAAACAAGGAGACCTATTTGGAGGCTAGAGGTGATGACCTCCTGAGCTGGGCTAGTAACATTTTAAATTGAGAGATGGGAAGAATTTTAGATTATGGAGATGGAATCTATAGGATTTGGCAACTTGAATATGAGGGCTCAGAGAGAGAGGGAAGATAGGTGCAAAGATGATGATGCCCTCAGTGGAAATAGAGATGCTAGAAAGAAGGTAGAGGAGGCAGCTAGGTGACACAGTAGTTAGAGCTCTGGCCTTGGAGTCAGGAGGCCTGGAGTTCAAATCCAGCCTCAGATACTTGACATTTACCAGCTGTGTGACCCTGGACATGTCACTTAACCCCATTGCCTAACCAAAAAAGAAAAAAAAAAGAAAGAAGGTAGGGGGTGAAAAGGGGGAGAAAAGATAATGAATTCTGCAAATCATTCCTGTCATCACTTTAAACAACATCATTCATATGGAGTCAAAATAGGAAAATTTTAGTTGGTTTTTATTGATTGTTTTTGTTTTAAAATTAGCTACATTTCCCCCCGCAGAACTCCCTCTACCCCTTCCTAGGGAAACATCCTTTATAACAAGTTAGAAAAAGAGGAAAAGAAGGAAAAACTCTAGCAAAACTAATATATGCACCCCGAGTTTTGTATTAAATGTAATGTTCCGCCCCCATGGACCTCTGCCTCTGCAAAGGAGTTGGGGAGATGACATATCATTTCTTTGAGGCTTTGCCTTTTGTTATTGACTTCCTTAGAGTCTAGGTCTTACAATAAAATCTCTGGGTGAAAGTGTATGGACGTTTTGGTCACTCTATTTGCATAATTCCACATTGCTTTCCAGAAGGTTGTACCAACTAGTCGCTCCACCAACAGTGCGTTAATGACATGTCTTTCTGCTACCCTTTCAGATTAATTATTCCCATTTTTTTGGTCATGTTTGCTAGTCTGCTGGTATAAGGTGAGACCGCAGGGTTATTTTGATTTGTATTTCTGTTCGCATTAGTGACATGGAACATTTTTTCATACTTTTGTTGACAGGTTGAAATTCTTTGGAGAAAATCAAGTCAACAAATTTATTAAGCAGCTTCTTTGTTTCAGATATTGTATAAGCACTAGGGGGAGAAAAAGTAAAAAGCCTTGGGGGGAAAAGGTGATGGGAAAAAAGGCCTTGAGAGTTACCCTCAAGGAACTAGCAATCTAATGAAATGCTTGTTCATATCCTTTGGCCACTTATCTATTAGGGAATGACTTTTGCTTTTATGTATTTGTTAGTTGTCTGTATATCTTGGGTGAGATACTTTTCTGAGATATTTGATACAAATTTTTTTTTTCCATTTCAACTACTTTTCTTAGGCTAGATGCATTGATTTTATTCATGCAAAATCTTTCCAGTTTCATGTGGTTGAAATTATCTTTTTTACCTTTTGTAATTGACTCTATCCCCTGTTTGGTTAAGAATACACTTTTGATCCATGAAAAGTTGTGAAAGCTGTGATTTGCTTCCCTTCTAATTGTTAATGGTATGATCTTTACTATCAGGTCATGTGTCTGTTTTGAATTTTTTGTGGAATGTGGTCTAAGATGTTGATATAAGCTTAATTTCTATCAAATTCTTTTCTAGTGTTACCAGTCTTTTTTTTTGTTGTTGTTGTTCTTGTTTTATGGTGAGGCAGTCAGGATTAAATGACTAGCTCAGGGTTACACAGCTAGTAAGTGTCTGAGGTCAGATTTGAACTGAGATACTCCTGACTCCAAAGCCACAGCTCTATCTACTGTGCCACCAGTAGTTCTTATAAAATAGGAATTTTCTTTTCATGCAATTGGGGTTAAGTGACTTACCTAGGGTTAAGTGACTTGCCCAGGGTCAAACAGTTAGTGAGTATCTGAGGTCAGATTTGAAATCAGGTCCTCCTGCTTCCAGGGCTAATGTTCTATCCATGTACCGCCTAGCTGCCCCCTTAGGAGATTTATCTAAAGTAATTTATATTTTGGGGTTTATGAAACACTGAATTATTGAGTTGAGTTATTTTTTATTCTTCTTTGTCTAGTTTTTGACATGAAAAAAAGGTTTTTCTCCTGGATGCTTGCACAATATGTTTTTTTTCTCATTAGAATTATTAAGTTTAAGTTTATAGAATTTGGTCTTTGAAGTTTTCTGTACCTGTGGATTTCTTTACTTAGTGCTTTCCTCCCTGTATTCAGACAGTTTTCTTGTCTTATTTCCTGCACTATAACTTTTATTCTAGATTTTTCCTTCAGTATTTTTGTTTTCCAGATTTCATTAGACTCTCTTTTGCTTCTTAGGAGAAATTCACCACCATGGATTCTAGTTTTTCCTGATCTGCTAATAATTTCTGCTGGGAAGGCTATAGATTCTGACATTCGTTCTTTTCTAATTTCTCCTATGGTTTTAACTTCTCTTTTGAGCCATTCTGGAATATTTAATTGTTATTCCATTCTCTCTTGGGATTCTACAGGGAATCGGTTCAGTTTTCTTTGTAATGTAATATTTATTAAGGCAGCTTTGTAATCTCTTTGAGGATTCAGTGCTTATTCTTTTATCTGATTTTAACATTCCGTCTATTAATTTATCTGCTTGCACTTTAGGTTTTTAACTGAATGTTCTTGCTCTTGAAATCTTTTTTGTTTCAGCCTGTATTTCTGACTCCTCTCCCTTTGGTGATGGGTACACCTTTGGGATTGGAGTGCAGAGCTGCTTCAGCATTTTCCTAGTGTGGATTTACTTTTCCTTAAGCTCAGTCCCTACCCAGTATCTCCAGGGGGACAGGACTGGTCCTAGATGGATTAATTCCTCTTTCCTTCAGGTCAAGAGCAGCCACTCACACTGGCCCCCCTGTAGCAATTCCTTCCCTAGCACTTATCCTTTTCTTTTTTGGCTAGGTTGAATCAAACTCTTCTGCTTTTTGCAGGACTGGGAGAGAGCAGTATGAGTATTCTTTACAGATTCTCCACTGCCTTGATGTTATAACTTAGAGCCCCATCTCAGGCAGAAGGCAGCAGGATTATTACCCCCACATCATCTCTCATGTGTCTGGGCAAACTCAAGGTCTGCTGCTTGTTGCATTGGGATAGAGGAAAAGCAGGGAGTGCTGCAGAAAAAATCTCTGCAACAGAAGGAGAATCAGGGAATCTAAGTGTTGCTCCCAGGTATAAGCCTGTGGATTTGTTTGTATGGCCTGCTGGAATATGATGGGAAAAGGCTAAATTAAAGATTAGTGTACTCCAGTATTAATTAGTGAGGTTTTTAACCTTATTGGGCCTTTTGCTTTCTTATCATGGGAATTCAGCTGTAGTTGTTAGTGCATAATTTCTTTTTGGGGAGATTTTTAAGAGTGAATGGGCACCTGAGAAGATTATATTAGTCTGCCATCTTTATGGTCCCTAATTAGAAGTCCCTAATCTTCAGACATGGGCAGTTCTCCTTCCTACCATATTATTTTCAAGTGGAACTGTCAGGAGCTGCTTTGCCTATGTATTAACAGTCGCCATTTTTTTTTTTTTATCATATCAGTAGCTGCAGGTAGCAATTACATTTTTTTTTTATGGGATGAAACTTTTGATACTTGGTGGTGTTGCAACCTAATATAATGCAAGCAGTCCTTTGGGTATTACAGATGGTTTTTTTTTTAAAGTTTGGTTTTGCTTATTAAAATTATCTACCTTTTTCTGGAAAAAAAGAAAGACAATGACTTCTATTTTGGACATGCTGAGTTTGAGATGCCAAGGAATATCCACTTAGACATATCCAATAGGCAATTGCTAATGTAGGAATGATGATCTTGATTACTCTCCCGGCACTGCTTTTGGCTCTATGGACTTTGCTAACAGGCCTCCACTACCTTCTTACCCTGGAAGTTCTCAGTCTCTCCAGCCTTCTTATCCTGGAATGTCCCTCCATCTCCTTGATGAATTCCTCTTGGTACATCCATTTTGAGGAAGGACCCAGGCAAGCCATCCTTCATTGTTACTATCCCAACTCTACTTCTGACTCTTTGGACTTTACTACCATACTACTGTGGCTGCCATCCTTTTTCCTCTCCCTCTCCCCTTCACCTTTTCAGTTCCCTTTGATGTGTTATCTTCCCCATTAGATCATAAGCTCTTTGCTTGTATTTTTATCCCCAGTGCTTTGCACAGTACTTGGCACACAGTAAACATTTATTAAATATTTATTGTTTTGACTAGAGTTCAGGAGAGTCTACACAGCTGGATATATAGATCTGGACTCATCTACATAGAGATGAAAATTAAAATTTGTGTGTGTGTGCGTGTGCATGTGTGTTTTGTTTAGAATAAAAGGGACATGTAATATTTTGACTCTGCTTTGCCTGACTTACCATGGTAACTCATGATAGGGAAGTGGTGATTCCTTGGTATCTCATTACCCTGTGAGGTTCCTCTTCAAACCTGGATCTTAACTCTTTCTCAAATCACTAATGATGTCAAAGGTTTGTAAATATTTCCTTAAAAATTCCACTGGGCCTTTTTGTTCCTCTTGCAAGTCTTCCTTTTTTTTCTTCCCCAGACGTGGTCTTTTGCATCTGCATTAACTTTCCTTGAGATAGCAATCCTTGTTTATGGATGTATTCTGCAGCACCCCACTCCTACCAGTAACTGACCAGCATATCTGAATTAGGTTTTTTTGAAGAAGGTGTTTTATAAACTTAAAAATGCTATATAAATGTGAGCCATTAGTATCAAGTCTTCCCCACCATGATAAGGTTGAGGAAGGTATTAAAAGATACCATAAATAAAATAAATTTAGGTAGTAAAGCCAAACTCTATTAAATCAGTGCAGGCAAAGCCATGTACGAGTTTTATGAGGTCCTATTGTATTTGATTAACCTTAGCTCCTGTTTGGTTCTGATGAACTGAAGATACTAACCAAAACATGAGTGGTTGAAGTAAGAGGAAGTGGGACCAAGGAATCATTCTACATCGAGCTGAGGTTGCATGGCCCCATCATCTAGCTTTGGAGCAAGTTTCATTTCAACAGAAACTTGCGATACTGTAACTTTTTAAAAAAAGTTGTGGTGGACAGCGTGAGCAATAGTTAGTGAAGACTTGAATGTGAGGATAGATTCGTGTCACAATCAAATGAAGCTGAAAACAAAATTAATCTGCTACAAGTGTAATTATTTGCATGATTATCACTATGTTTAATGGCATTTAGGTATACTTGGTAAACAGGTCATGTGAACTGTAATTAGCACTGTTCTTACAGAGGCAAAATAAGCACTTTTGGGAGTAATTTGGGGAAAGGACAGGAGGAACTGGATTAAGTTCTTAGACCCTTGGGCTGGTCATGAAGTCCATGGAATGAAGATATCTCTCCTCTTTTTTTAATCAGAGGTTTCTCACCACCTCAGATGTTAAGAAAACTGAGGACCATAAACTCTTCTTTCACCTTCACACTCTCAGGATCAGCCTTATCAAAGGTAGAAACAACCATTGCCTTATAGTAGTTTAATTTTGTTTGTTCAGATTGCTCTTTTGTTAATGCTGAACTTGATAGACAGCTACAAACATGAAATGTCCACATACAAATAATAAAAAAAGAGAATTGTATTTGGATCCATGAATCTCTACAGTATATAGATTGTTTCTTTTTAAAGTATATGTTAAATTTAACATACTGCCCTTTGGAACTTCCTTCTGGGCTTTTCTGCATATTAACAATTTTTTTTTTACATTTTAAAATTTATATCACTATTCTACCCAGGTTCTCCGCCCCCCAACTCTACCTCTCAAGTAACAGCTTTCCCTTGTGACAAATAAATATTGGAAGACTTTGGAATTATGAAGTTCAGAGAATCTGGGAGAACTTGAAGGAGGAAAGGATTCATAGGATCATAGATCTAGATCTGGATGGGAATTTAGAGGACATAGTTTAACCCTCCCATTTTACAGATTAGGAAACAGGTCCACAGAGGTTAAAAGACTTGCCCAGAGTCACATAGCTAGTAAATGCCTGAGGTAGGATTTGAACCCAGGTCTTGAACTTGAATTGAAGAGTTGGAACTAAAGGAATTGAGAACTCAGACTGAAGGAGAAGATGGAATCAGGAAAAAGGAAGAAAAGGGCTCAGATATAAAGACCCAAGGGGGAAGAAGAGAAAGTGAATGACCCTTTGAGAAGGAGAACAAGCTGAAGGAAAAGATCTTAACATGTAAAAACAAAAGGTGAAAAAGGATCTGAAGAAATAGGATGGAATGTTGACCCTTGTCAGAAAGTTGAAGAAAAGAAAAATGTGACAGAGGAGAAAAGGAAAGAACCGCTGAACTCTTGGAGATAAGAAAGAAATGTATGACTCTTCCTGAAGAGAAGTAAGCTGGACACTCTAAAGAGAAAACCATTGATTACCCTCAAAGGAATGGTATTGTGGATCCTCAGGGGCTATCAGGTGAAAGCTATTCTCTAGTCAGGGATACTGATCTAGCTGCTTGTTGATTGATAACAACAACTGTGGAGTGGTCTGTTGACTTCCTCGGGACTTGAATGTATCTAAGGTATGACCAAAAACAAACAAACAACAAACAAACAAACCCAAACCTTCCTAGTACTTGTGAGACTGAGTGACTACTACCACTTCTAGTAATATTGTCAAAAAGATCCTAGAAAATATTGCTGAAGATTATGAAGTCTTGGGTAAGAAAGCAAAGTCCTTAGGGACACAGGTGGTGCTTTCATCATTGCTGTTTGTGGAATTCAGGGGAATCAGGAGAGAAAGACAGAGTAATTATTACATTGTTTGGTTAAGAAGATGGTATCTGAGAATGGGATTTGGATTTCTGAATCATGGCTTAAAATATAGGAGTGATAGGCTCCTGACCAAAGATGGAGTGTAATTTAGCACAGTCTAATAAAAATGCTTTTGCTTAGAGACTTAAAAGTATAATCAAATGGTCTTTTAAGGAAAGAAGAGGAATAAAACCACCTATGTAGATCTACCAAACTAGATTTTGTAGAAACTAGCTACGATGTAGAGGAAAAAATAATAATTAAGATGCTCAGAAATTCATAAAACTAAAAATCCAAGAAAGGAGCCAGTAATACAGCTCTCCTTGGGTACCTACACACAAATGATGAGATATGTGTAACAAACAAGATAAACCAAAGATCCTAATACAAGGAGACAAATTTGACAGATACATAGTAACAAGGATATGGTTCTGGGGCAGCTAGGTGGCACAGTGCATAGAGCTGCGCCCTGAAGTCAGGAGGACCTGAGTTCAAATGTGGTCTAAGACCAAATACTTGACACTTACTAGCTGTGTGACCCTGGGCAAGTCACTTAACTCCAATTGCCTAAACAAACAAACAAACAAACAAAAAAACCAAGGAAATGGTTCTGATAGGATATGCTTTATTTCAAGATGGGCAAAAGGAGGGGTGAAGTGTCATTTTATAATAATGAAATATACTCAAATAAGGAAATCCAAGAACCTGATAGAGTGAAGCAAGATGGAGATCATTTGGGTGAAACACAAGGAGGTAAACAGGAGATATTATAATCAGGGTATACTATATTTAAGTAATGTCAAACTCAAAAAGAAATGAAGGCACTAAACTGTAAATCAGGATCCCCACAGGCATATGCTGACATTATCTATGGGTTTTTTTTAAATTTTTGTTAAAGATTTCCCAATTATGTTTTAATCTGGTTCAGGCAGTGTGTGTTTGACACCTCTGCTATAGACCATGTTAACAGAAAGAAGAAATAGATGAATTCAGGAAACAGATCAAAAGCCTGGTACTAGAGGTGTACAGTAGGGATGTAAGACTTCAGGTATCCAAATATGTTCTGAAACATTCTGTCTGCCATGAGCAGGACTGCTAATCAATTTAAAATTGCAATCCTAGGTGACTGGAAGGATGGAGAAATAGGGAAATTAGAAAGAAGATTAGGTGGGGGGGGGGAGATGAGTTCTTTTTTGAATTTGTGGAGCTTGAGATGCATATGGATTACTAGGTGGAGATTTCTAGTAGGCAGTAGGACTTGGAGCTCAGGAGAAAGAGAAGAACTGGATGTTTAGATTTAGTAGGGTTCTACATAGAGATGATAGTTGAACTCATGGAAACTGATGAAGGCAGAGAGAGAGAACAGGATCCAGGACAGAGCCCAGATACCCCCATATAGGGAGCAGGGTGTTGATGATGATCTAGCAAAAGAAACTGACAGGTAGGAGGAGAACCAGGAGAAATCAGTGTCTTAACCCGGGGAGGAGAGAATCTGTAGGAAAGTGTGATCCATGTTACACGCTACAGAGAGAATAAGAAGGATGGAGACAGAAAAGGCCATTATTTTTAGCAATAGAGATTTATAGGCACACTTGGAGAGCATAATTTCAGTTGAATGGTAAGGTCAAAAGCCAGACTTCAAGCAATGGAGAAGGGAGTGGGAGATAAAGCTGTTACATAGTGGATAGCGATCTGGCTTTTGAACCAAGAAGACCTAGGCTCAATCCTGCCTCTACACATACTAGATGTATGACTTTAAGAAAATCATTTAACCCCTCAATGCTCTTGGCAACTTTGAGACAGTAAGCTGCAGAGAAGGTGCCAACTGGTATTAGTAAAGGGAGTCACCTCATCTGGAAGTTCCTTGTGTTAATTAAATCACAGATCCTGGTCTTATCCTAGGCTATGGAAAGAGAGCTAAGGATGATAGCTTGAGGAAATGGTTGGGGTGGGCTAAGGCTTGTTTTTTGGTTGGGGAAACCTAGATGTTTGTTGAAGCTTGGGGGAAAGGAGCCAGCAATGGATAAGGGAAGATTGAATAGATAAGAGAATTGAATGTCTGGAAGGGATTATGGAAGGAAGAACCAAATTCCTAGAAGTGACTGGAAGGTACTGGATCAGCTGCAGTAGTTGCATTTCCCTACCACACCTTCACCCTCCATTACACAGGATGAGTGAGGAGAGGGCTCCGTCTCCCAAAAAGATCAATTGAGATAACATTTGTAAAACACTTAGGGGTTAGCATGGTGCCCAGTACATGATAGGCCCTATCTAAATCTTTATTCTTCTCTCCTACTTCCACTTTTCCCTTAGAAATAGAAGCAAAGGAAGAGAAGGTGAAAGATGACACTGAAGAGCTTTTCAGTAAGAGGGAGCTCATAACAGATGCAGAAAGTTAGAAATATTACACTATAATTTCTTCCCATGCAACCTTTCTTCCAGAGAAAGACTTTAGGCTAAATTTGGTAGCTTTTTCAAAGCAAAAGATTGATAATTTAAAGATCACTTCACTTAACATTAATATTTCTATATACAAAAAGATTTTTTTTTGTTTATATGTTAGGTAATATGGAGTTAATGTGTGTCATGATTTTCCCCCTTAAATATGCCAGATTTTATTTATTAGCACCCCTTTCAAAAATGGAGCTCATTTGAAAAATTATGTAATTGCATTTCTTTAAAAATTATTAATTCAGGTGGCAGCTAGATGGCACAGTAGATAGAGCTCTGGCCTTGGAGTCAGGAGGACCTGAGTTCAAATCCAATGTCAGACACATGACATTTAACTAGCTATGTGACCCTGGGCAAGTCACTTAACCCTGATTGCCTCACCAAAAATAAATGAATGAATGAATAAATAAATAAATAAATAAATGAAATTATTAATTCAGGCATTTCCCTAAATCACATCGATCTACACCCTTCTCCATTACACAAGATGAGTGAGGTTCTATTGTATTTGAAGCAACTAAAGCTCAGTCAAAGAAAACAGTCAGAATCCTCATTAATTATAGCATTCTAATTTCACTGTGAGACAGTGAAAAAGGCTCTGAGCATGTGTCCATAGTCTGATGGTAGTAAAAACAACAGTGTTAGTCACCTATGAAAAAGCACCATGGTTAAATGTTCTCTTTTGACATTTCATATCTTTTTAAGATTGCCCTGGTAATTTAGACTCCATCCATTTGAGGAAATTCTGATGATGGACAAATTTGTGCTTGGGAATCCTTTGAATTCTTTTTTTTAAGCTATCATAATCTTATATTTCTTTTTCTTTTTCTTTTTTTTGTTCTTTTGGCAATTGGGTTTAAGTGACTTGCCCAGGGTCACACAGCTAGTAAGTGTCAAGTGTTTGGTCTGAGGTCACATTTGAACTCAGGTCCCCCTGACTTCAGGGTGGTGTTCTATCCACTGCACCACCTAGCTGCCCCTTTTTATTTTATATTTCTTTTTTTTAAGCTATCATAATCTTAAAAGCAGTTAGTATGTATGTGCATGATTAAGAATTCTGTCCCAACAAAATTTTATAGATCTCTTTTGAGCTGGGCTAGACTTTCAGTATGAAGAGAGGTTAAAATAGTATTAAATCATTGCAGGCAAAATAAGACATAGAGCATAGACGTTCCTCATTTGACAAGAAGAAGAAACATTTCTTTCAAATGAATGAGAAGATAATTTTTAAACAGATAAAATAATGTTTGCTGTTTCCCAGTGAATATTCACCTTTGAAATGTCAAAAGATATTAAGCTGCCTAAGTGAGAAAGATTGAGTATAAAGTTAGATATATTTACATTTGACATAGTATGCTGAATTGTTTTGCTATTATTATACTTTCTTGTATTTTTTCACTGTGTGAGAGGCACTGTAACATAGTGAATAGATGGCTATCTTAGATTTGGGATGCTTTGGATTCAAGTTCTTCCTCTGACATATACTAGTTGTGTGAGTCTGGGCAAATCTCTCAGGCAACTCTTAAGAATTAAATTACATTTGGTAGAGGGAATTTCTTCTCAGGAAGCTCCTTAACAATGATAAAATTATAAGACCTATCTGCCCACGGTATGACCATTGGAGTCTCTTTTTGCAAGAGTCATCTTTTTAAACTAGATTTCCCTGATAAGGTGTCAAATTTGAGCCGGCATTTTATTAATACAATCAATCATCAGCTTCCATGGGGGTAACATTCCCACAGAATGGTGCAAAAGTAAAAAACATGATTGTTCGTACATTGAATCTGTGGGAAATAGGGGATGAGGTCCCTGCAAATACCAAAAACTGTAATCTTTGGCTACCAGCCTCTCCCCAAACTTAGGTTCATCACAGCTCTCATTTTTTTCTCTGCTGCACATAGCAGTGACTGTGCATGGTGAAAGTTAAACTGAGGTTACTAGTAAAGTCACTTGAATATTTGAAGTAGCAAAAGTTAAACATGTGAATGTTGAGGATGGATTGTAATTTTATTTCCTTTTGCTTTGCACATTTTAACATGTTTTAGAATTATTACATGCACAAAAAAACCCTTTTTAAAAAATTGAGTGTATTAAATCAGTATTTGTGTTTTGGATGTGGGAGGTAGTTCAGCGTAGAGAATGGAGAAAGGTAGCTTGTCAAGGACCCATTTTCTGCCTGTCTGCAGTATTTCCCAGCAATAGTTCTCTCCATTCTTAAGATTGTTTCCAAGATTGGACCAGATGAACCAGTGATTTGTCCTTAACTGAAATTGTTTTAGTTCACTTGAGCCAGAATCTGATTAATAGTCGATAAAAAGGTGAGAGATCATCTGAAGAAATCAGGGACCTTGGCAACCTTCTATTAGGTGCCAGGAAAATGGCTCTTTGACATGAGACAAAAAAAGCTGCATACCTTTCTGATTAGCTTAAGGTCCTATGAATACCTAGTCACCATTATTACACTAATACCATGCTAATAAAGAGCGCAATCTTTCATTCAGATTTGGGAAGTCATAACCAGAGAGGGCTAGAATAGCTAATTTCCACTTTTCAACTATATTCCTTAGTGCACTAAAGAGTGAGTTGCTCAGCTCCCACAAGGCATTAAACTGTATCAGTAGGAAAGTGACTATCATAAGTGTTTATGTTCACGTGGTTGTATATTTCTATGATCTTTTGCTGAAAAATGCTTTAAGGCAAATAAACTACTTACCATTATTTTAAGTTATTTAAATAATTAAGTGCATCTGTCACTAGATTAAAAATTGTGGTCATTTCTCAACAGTGAAATGCTTTTTTGGTTCTTGTCTACCTTTAGCCTCCAAGAAGATGGAGCAGGAACCCCTTATGACAAGGAATCAACAGCAATTATAAAACTGAATAATACAACAGTTCTTTATTTAAAGGAGGTGACAAAATTTCTGGCCCTCGTTTGTTTTGTCAGAGAAGAAAGCTTTGAAAGAAAAGGTATTTTTATTTGTAAAGGTGGGAGGGGGGCATTTCAAAAATACCATTTAGAGCAGGAGTTCTTAACCTGGTATCTGTTAACTTGTTTTTGTGATATTTTGATAACTGTATTTTGATATAATTGGTTTCTTGTAATCTTATGTATTTCATTTTATGAATCTAAAACATTATTTTGAAAAGGAGCACTTAGGTTCATCCATGATTCAACAACAACAACAACAAAAAGATAGGAACCCTTGATTTTGAGGAATAATATTTTAATTTGCTCCATTGTGCATGGGGATAGTTCTAGTACCCTGCAGTTTGAATACACAGGTAAATAGGTCAAGAGAGCATGATCTGAGGGTGTCCCTTTCTCCTCTTCATCAGGTTGGGTTTCCAGTCAGGATTTCACTTGGGTCTAGTGGAACAGGCTGCAATATTGAAAGCTGAACCTATTCCTCTTCAGTGAGTACAGTGGACAGGTTTGCCCATCAGTGAAGGGATCTGCAGCAAAGCAGCCTTTGACATAGTTCATTATAGCTGCATTTTTAGTGATCATAAAGTCCTTGCTCTTTTCTGTGACTATTCTATTACCCTATGGAAGGACATGCAGTAGGTTGCAGTGGGTGACCATGTGATACCAGCCTGTTCTCCCAATATAAGGGGAGATGGTAAACCAGGACTCATGTATATTAAATAAGGGAGTCAATCATGTCAGTTAAATTATATTATTTTGACATAGCTTAGTGATGTCATTAGGATCAAAGGGGTTGAGGGGGAGAAAAGGAACTTAATGATAGAAAAATATGATAGTCTAATGTAAAACAAAATAAGTAAACCAAATAAAGATGCCTACTGTCTTTCTCGTCCTAAACCAGGGAATAATATTTCAACACAGTTCTTCCAATATTTTATACTTTTCAGATTGAGTGTATGGTTTGCATGTAGGCTTGTAGATTCAGAAGTTGAAGGAAACTTATAGATCATTTAGTCTGAAGATTTCTAACCTGGGGGTCCTCAGTTTGTTTTAAAAAAATAGTTTGATAACTGTATTTCAATATGATTAGTTTCCTTTGTATAATTTTATGTATTTTATTTTATGTATTTAAAATTATTATTCTGAGAAGGGCTATATTGGCTTTATGAGTCTTCCAAAAGAAGGAGAAACAAGCATTTATTATCTACTCTCTACGTATCTGCTATGTATACTACTATTAAGTATCTAGCTACCATATGGAGGCAGCTAGGTGGTGAAGTGGATAGAGTGCCAGGCCTGGAGTCAGGAAGACTCATTTTCATGAGTTCAAATCCAGCCACGGACCTGTTTGCCTCCTTGCAAAATGAGCTGGAGAAGGAAATGGCAAACCACTTCAGTATCTTTGCCAAGAAAAGCCCAAATGGAATAGCCACAAAGAGTTGGATGTGACTGAGCAACAAATATGCCAGAACTGTGATAAGTACTTTATGAATGTTTTCTCATTTAATCCTCACAGCAACCCTAGGAGGTAGGTGCTATTATTATCCTCATGTTATAGTTGAGGAAACAGAGGCAGAGAGAAAAGTTGTGACTTGCCCAAGGTCACCCAGCTATTAAGTATCTGAGGCTAGATTTGAATGCAGGTCTTCCTTACTCCAGGCTTACTGCAGTCCCCTGCTGCCATAAAATACATAAAGGTTAAGAACCCCTGACCCAAAACCCTCTTATTTTCCCAGAGAAGTAAAGTAAGGCTTGCCCAAGGTCATACAATTAGGGAGTGACAGAGAGGGATTTGAAGCCAGGTCCTTTAAATCCAATTTCAAAGCTGTCTATTGTATCACTAAATAGTGGTTAAATCTAGGGGCAGCTAGGTGGTGCAGTGGATAGTGTACCAGCCCTGGAGTCAGGAGGACCTGAGTTCAGATCTTGCCTCAAACACATAACACTCACTAGGTTTGTGACTCTGGGCAACTCAACCCCAGTTGCCTCACACACACAAAAAACAGTGGTTTAATCTTAAGACAAAATTTCTCTTCTTTTTGGTATAATAGTTTTACAAGTATCTTCTTTCCTGTCTTCATTTTTGTAAATGAGAACACTTTAGAGCTGAGAAGAGTCTTAAAGATCACTGAGCCTAACATTTGTAGATAAGGGAAACTGAGACCCAGAGAAGTTGTTACTTGTTCAGGATTACATAGTAACAGAACTAGGATTAAGCACTAGTCATGCTTACTCCAAAGCCAGTGTTCATTTCTTCCATACCACATGTTTTCTTAGTGAGAAAAATTTATTTCTGATATTTACTGGTGATGAGTGTTTTAATTTCTGTGTTTAGAAATTAGAAATAATTATTCTATAGAAGTCAATATAACACAAAATAGCGTAATTGAAGAGAAAACAACAGAGGCCTGCAAAGGGAACAGGAAGTGGAGGCTTCCCAGCACCTGGGATGATCTGATTATACTCTCAACTCAGTTTGGTTGGGTTTCTTGGCAGCTAATGTAATGCATTGGGTTACATCATTTCATGCAGGCTCACTTTCTGTGACAAATATAATCCTCAGATAAAACTCAAGGGGAACTTTATAATGTAGGCTCTTGGTAAATCATTCTGGGACCAAATTCAGAGGCTCTCTCTGTGTGGTTAAACAAAGTTTGTAGAGGCCAAGTTGGTGTCATTGGTAGAAAGCTAGCTTTGCAGCCAGGAAGATGTGAGTTCAAGTCTTACCTTAACCTAATCAGTAATGATTGTATAGGTAGGTCTTTAAGGCTTTTTATTTGCAGAGAAGATGCTGGCCTGCATTGGTAGAGGGTGGTTCCCTCAAATAATGATATTATGAATTCTTATCTCTGTCCTTCTCTTTAGAAACCATTCTGCTAGCTTAAAGCTTAGGCATAATTTCCATGAATGAGAATAAGGAGGTAAGTAATTGAGAAAACATAATTTTAGGGGTGGCTATGTGGTGCAGTGGATAGAGCACTGGCCCTGAAGTCAGGAGGACCTGAGTTAAAATCCGGCCTCAGACCAAAACACTTGACACTTACTAGCTGTGTGACCCTAGGCAAGTCACTTAACCCCAATTGCCTAAAAAACAAAAAAAGAAATTTTAAGTGATGCTGTCATTAATGTGTGAAGTGATGTGATTATCGTATAGAGGAATTTGATCATAGAGTAGTTTTTCATTCTGATTTGCCCAAGGGTAGCATGAAAAGGACATTGGGTTACAAGTTAGTAGACTTGGAGGTTTGAGGTATGGCTCTGCATTTATCAGTTATATGACCTTGACTTTGAGCAAGTTACTTCCTCTCTCTAAGCCTGGGTTTCCTTATCTGTAAAAAACCCAAAACAAACAAAAAACCAGCAACAATAACAAGTGTTTGAATCTTTGATTTATGTACCTTATGAGATTGTAAGAAAGATAATTTATAAATAATAAGGCACTCCAAAAGTGAGTTATTATTGATTGGATAATGTAGGGGAGTTTTGTGGGGAAAGGGTCAAGTTTAGCAAGTCCTCTGTGTGTATTTTCATGGTGTGTAAAGATAGGACTTTAATCTCCAGAAATGTGAATCCAGCAACTTTTGTAACTGCTTACATTGCTTAGATACCTCTAAGTTACTGTGAACTTCTAAAAGTCAAAACATAAGATTCTAAGCACTGTAACTGCAGAATTTATCAAGATGACTGTGTACACCAGAATTAACAAGGTTTACTAACCAGGGTCACATGTTAGGTTTTCCCTAGATTGTTATTAATAATGCTAAATAATTTTAAATATAAAAGGTTTACTGTTCATTGTGATAATAATAATAATAATAATAATGACTAGCACTTATATGGTGCTTTAAGATTTGCAAAGCACTTTACATGTTATCTCATTTAGTCTGCACAACTACCCTATGAGATTGGTGCTGTTATCTCCATTATACAGATGAGTAAACTGAAGCTGAGAAAGGTTAAATGGCTTGCCCAAGGTCATACAACTAAATAAGCGTCTGAGGCAGGATTCATACGCACTCAGGTCTACACTCCAAGTCCAACATTCTTCTTATATTTAATTCTGACACAGAAGTCCTTCTTATCATGACATGAAGGGATACCTGGGTTCTCTAAGGCTGTGTCAACACAGTGAAAGCTCTGGAGGGTCCTAGCCAGCTAGAAAGGTTTCTTCACTGGGCTTTGGAATGAACAGTGTCTGTCCTCCAAGGTCCGGCTTAGATGAGTTTGAAGGACCTTATCTTCCAGCTACCAGGAACTGATTTTTTTTTCTTTTGGCCAGCTTATGAAATTATTTACTAAAGCATGGAGGAGTTGTGATCTTTTCAGTGGAGAGACAACCCATACTGATGAAATCAAGGCTATTGAAATATTTTTAAGCCAAGAGATAAGGCTTGTTATATAATATACTACTTTATTATAAACATAACAAAGATTTCTGAGGTTGTGCCTACAGCTTGTGTCCACAAAAACCTTGTTTTTTGCTTCTTGATTTCCTTGTCTGAGAATTTCACTGTGATGGAATGCAGAGAGAACTCTGCCAAACTCCAGATGTGATAAATGAATTGCTGCTACACAACCAGCAGAGGGCAGTCACCCACTGCTTTTGTGTACAAAGGTGAATGTGACTATTTGCTAGTAAGTTTTTCCCTAAGCAAAGAAACGAGTCCATATCTGAGCATTTCTAGCAAATTTTTTGCCTCTCCCCCTCTTCTTACTTTGCAATGATGGGACATTTTTGTTTGTGGATAATAACTGAAAATGAAAAGCAGAATAGTCTAATGGAACAATAGCGAGTATTTGATTCTCATTATCTCCACTTTACTGATGAGGAAACTGAGGCTGAGAGAAGCGAAGGTGACTTTCCCAGAGGTTAAGGTCCCACAGCCAGGGACTGTCTGAGAGAAGATTCAAACTCAGGTCTTCCTGATTTAAAGTCCTACATTCTATCCACTGGACCGTCTAGAACTCTAAACAGGGAAGTAACTTGTTTTCCAGTCTGGTTCTGCTATTAACTAGTTGTATGGATGACTTTGGACAAGTCAATTCACTTCCTTTTACTCCAGTTTTGTGGTCTATTAAATATGGTAGATTAACAAAACAATCTGTTAGGTCCCTTAAGGTTTATGAACTTAGAGATGGAATGGACCTCAGAGGTCATTTAGTGAAGAAGTATCAAATTCACAGCCAGGGAGCCTCATGTTGGCCCCCCAAAACTCCTGAATGCTTCCAGAACTGGATTAAAATGTGATTGGGAAATGTTTAACAAAATAAATAAAAATAGAGTACAACACAGATAATAGTAATTTGTGGTTTTCTCAGTCAATATGTGCCCACAATTATCTGTTTTGATTTGAATTTGATACAGTTGATTTTGTCCAAACCTCTAATTTTCCACTGACAAAATTCTTTGATTCTGTATCTTCAACTTAAAAGGAGTTTTGCCCTGCAAACTAAAGCACTAAAAGAGAAACACATTACTAGTTTAAAATATATCGTTGGTCCTCTATAAATGTGTTTTATGATTAATAGAGATGGTAAAACTGCCTTTGCCTATAAATTTTTTGGGGGTACCCAATACAACACTTTTTTTTAAAAGATATTGCTGTATTTAACAGAATGAAAAAATACTCAGAAAGACACAAGCTGGATCCTACCGATAGGGGGCAGCCAGCTGGCACTGTGACTCTGGGCAAATCACTTAACCCTGTTTGCCTCAGTTTTCTCATCTGTAAAATGAGCTGGACAAGAAAATGGAAAATCACTCCAGTCTGTTTGCCAAGAACATTCCAGATGGGATCACAGAGATTTGGACACAACTGAAACTTAACAACAACAACCACAACCCTAGCTCCCCTTAAATTTCCTTAATACTATATAATATGAGAGTTGAGGAAAATGAAACATCACTGTGAGTTCATGAGCTCAGTTCTGAAACCAACCACTGTGGCTCTGGGATTTCCACTGCACTAACTCATAAATCTATTATCATTCAGGCAGAGATCATAAATGACAGAACTCTAGGTTTAGAATTCCCCAGGGCCAAATTATTGAGCCTGGGGGCCTCCAACTCTTGTTCTAGTGGCAGTATACAACATAAAAGATGTTACCATGACTAGGCCGTTAATATTTTTTTTTTGACATTTTAAAACTACTCTGCTCTCTTCTCCAGGGCTCATTGACTATAATTTCCACTGTTTCCGCAAAGCCATCCATGAAGTATTTGAGGTGAGAATGAGAATAGCAAAATCTCGAAAAGTTCAGAGTCAGATGCGGAAGAAAAAAGGAACCACCCCTAATGGGACACCTAGAGTTCTGCTTTGAGATTTTGGTGACAGCCTTTGAGTCAAGGCTAATTGGTGAGACTACTTCTTGGAACTGTACTAGAGGAAGAGGAAAAGAGAAAATTGGACACATGGCTTGGATTTGTTATATAACAATCAGTGCGACACACTTGATCCTTTTTAAAAAATAATAATAATAAAGTAAGCACTTTCAGCAACAAAACAACTTGTATATTAAACAGTGAAGTGAAATCTGTTGTAAGAATGTTCTTAACATAAAATGTACATTTTTTTTCTTTTGGTCCATAGTAAGAAAAATCATTGTCAGAACTGTCAGGTACTGTACAAACTTTGTACTTTTTCGTGCTTTTTCTCATGGAACAGAACTTTGATAAAAATTAGTTTTCTAAGCAGTTTTCCCTACATAATGTCAGTGACATGCATAATATAGTTCATTTGCATATGGCAATCTTAGAATCATCAAATAATGTTGCCTTGGCACAATGCCTGTTTTTCTTATTTTTTAAAAGAATTTATGACCAATTTGGTACCAATTATTGAGTTAAATACTTCCCCCCAATTTGTAGCTGGAGCAGTTTGGAGCACTGTGCTCTATAGCAATAAGAACCCTTCTCATAATTATTAACTAATTGATAAAAGATTGGGCAGCTAAGTGGTACAGTGATTGGAGTACTAGGACTAGAGTCAGAAAGGATCATTTTCCTGAATTCAGATCTGGCCTCAGACACTTACTAACTGTGTGACCCTGGGCAAGTCACTTCACCCACTTTGTCTGAGTTTCTTCATTTATAAAATGAGCTGGAAAAGGAAATGGCAAACCACTCCAGTATCTCAGATGGAGTCATGAAGAGTTGGACATGACTGAAAATGACTGAATAGTAAAAAGAGCCAAGCTTATTCAGAGCCCTGACAAATGCCCCACCCTTTTTCAGATCTTTTTACTATTTTTACCTCAACAGTGATCTCTAAAGTAACTTTATAACTAGAGGATATTCATTTTGTAAACCTGCTTATTGCTGCATTACTGTTTTTATAACACTGGGGACCAGATTTTCAAAGTGGTATCCACAATTTCTGCAAAGAAGGGTGCTTCTAAAACACTGGTATGTGTTTGACCTTTTGCACCTGCCATGTGGAGTTAAAGTGACCTCAGGTATTGGGAATATACCCACCAGAGTGACTGGTGATTGCAGGCTTAAATTAACAAAGGACAATTTTGAAGCTTTGGGTCCCTTAGGAAAGGGTGGGTACAAGGGAGTGTAAGGCTATGGCACATTTAAGAAGTTTGTTCAAGGGCCAATTTCTCATTTTGCCATGTGCTGTCACTGAATGTATCCCTATTCAAAGCACTCCTTAGAGCATGGTCTTTTTCAGTCTATTTATCATCTTCACTTTTCCGTGTTATGTATGACTGGGTGTACCTTTTTTCTGGCATTAAAATGCACCAAGCTTCCCTTCTGGCATTCTCCTTTTAAGGCTGTAAAGCTGTCTTAGAAATGCCTGCAAGGCAGTGAGATATTAGAAAGCGTTAGAAGTAGCAGAAGATATTGGTTCCTGTGAAAATGAGGCATTCCTTTTCATCTTATACCAGGAGAACTGGAAAGAACTATCAACCTCCACAGGCTAAGAAAACTCTAAAGTGATAACCACAGGATATATGAGGGGTGGGTGATCTGGACAAGAATGGAACATTGGAGGAGATTTTCAGTGTCATCAGGTTGTAAAGAGGCTTGTGAAAGTACCTGATTAGGTTCTAGGAGAAATGGTAAGACAAAGTTTGTCTTTCTTGGCTCTCTCCTGCCCCTCAAAAACTGCCACCTGAAAACTAAGGTGTGAGCTGATAAAAATTTTGGTTATGACTCAAAAGGGTCATAAACCTAAGGAGCTTAATAAAAGACACGATGACTGATAAGACTAGTCCAGATGGGTATCTGCCCTTTAGCATGGCATAGAAGATACAATGCTAGACTTGGAGTCAGGAAGTCTCTGATACTGTGTTAACAGTGAACCAGTGGACAAATCATTTAAACACTCTGGGCCTTATTTTCCTCATTTGTAAAATGAAAGGGTTGGACTTGATGATCTTAAGGTCTCTTCCAGTATTAAATCTATGACTCTATAATTCCTCGAACTTATTGGGCTCTTGGGCTAAAGGGAGCTTCTGCCAGGGTTTCCTAAGGAGGCTCTTAATGTGTTTTTGCCTACAGTTTCAATCTACATCTATGTTCGGGTAGCTCTCTGCACAGTGAATAAATAAAAATATGGCATGCTACTTTAAAAAAATCATGGACCTTAGTAATCCTATTCTTCAGATGTTCCTAAAAACTGTTTCCCTCTGAACAAGTCAATTGAGCAAAGAATGAGTTTTTAAATGTGAATTTACTCCGAAGCTAGAGCCATTCTTGCCTCTTTAAATAATAGAGTACACCATTAAAATATACATATTTTACTCACTTTGGCTCTTCCATGCTTATGTAATAGGTATGTTATATATTCATAAATATTTAAATATACATATATGCGTATAGACATGTGTGCCTTAAAAACAAATCACCACAACAGTTTTGAGGAGGGAGACTAAAGCAATATCTGCTGTAGGTCCAATCCCATGGTTGACTGACTGATAGTTCATCTTCGCAGCAATGGAGAATTCACACTAAAAATTTGCATTGGCTGTTTGCTTATGGAGTATGATGAAGTAAGTATATCCAGTGTCAGAGAGGCATTTTAGAGGAGTTAGAGGAGTAAGTTGACATTTCCTATCTCAACATTCATTTTTTATAAAATCTTGAATTTTCTCTCCCCCCAAGGCAGTAAGCAATTTGATATAGATTATATATGTGCAATCATATAAAACTGACATTTTAAGTCTTTAGGCCTATGAATAGAAAACTGGAATTTTGATCATATTGTCAATTTTATTTTTGACAATCAAAAATTGAGTCTGGTGTCTGTGACCATAAACTCAAAGACCAGATACAGCTAAGTACACAGGTTGGTTTTTCATAGTCTTCAGAGACTGAGATAGGCCCCAGAACACACTGCTTTCAGGGCAGGCCATCTTTGACTATAAAGAAAATTAGAACTTATGTGGGGACATCTGAGCAGTATGATCAAAATTGAGGATGACATTCTCCTGATTTGTTTCAGTGATGCATATTATTAGCGCTTTTGGCCAGAGTGTAGAGCATTTTAGTGAGGCATAATTCAAAAGCCAGGATGACACTGATTTAATTACCAAAACACATGTCCTGGGCCCTGGAAGCCCAGAAAAACATTAGAATCATGGTGTTATTTTCAAATATGGAGCCCATGTGAGCTCTGGGTGATTAAAACAATTCTGAAAAAGCTAACCTGTCCTGATAGTTATTAAAGTTAATATATACATTCAACCTATATGAGGCTGACATGATTTTGTAATCAACTGCCATATTCTCAGTTTATAAAGCATAGTTAGTGATAAAATTGCTTGCAAAAATTTTTCCTAGATAGATAAAACCTATTAACAAGTTTATTTCCATTTTTCAAGTTAGATACAATGTGGCATGTTGGTTATTTTCCTGGATGACACTGAAGATGTACAAGAATATTCATATTTGTATTTTACTCGCTAATTGGTAGAACAATTTACCCTAAGTTCTTCCAGAATTACTTGAGGTAGCAAAGAAAGACAACAAAGATTGGATTCCATTCGTGGCCAGATGGCCTTGGAGTTAGAAGGACCTGTGTGGCTTCAAGTCCTGTCCCTGACACCATGCTATCTGTGTGACATGGGGCAAATCATTTAAAGTTTCAGTGCCAAAGGGAAATTGACTAAGATTATTAAGCTACAGAACAGCTATGAATTTATATTGGTGAAGAGAACTTCCAATCTGAGAATTATATGTGCTGATGAATTCACATACTTAGACCACCTCCCCTGCCCCCCCCACAAAAAAAAGTGGAGGGAAAAATTCTGAGTAGGCAAAACTGTGAATATTAGTTCAGGTAGACTTAAAACTAAGTTTTCTGACATCAAAATAATCTCTCCATTGAAAAAGAGGCAGGATTTGCAGATGTCTTTGGAATGATTGATTGATTATGAATGTGTCACTATAGACTTAGATGGATTAAGTAAAATATGTTAAAACTAGATCAAACTCTGAAAAAGCACATAAATTAGTGTGCAAAGCAGAATATCTCAACTAGATTGAACCCTCATACTCTTATTCTTGTTGCAAAAAAATGCACACAAATTAATGTGGAAAACAGAATATTTCAACTAGATTGAATCCTCATACTCTTGTTGCAAAAAATAATAATAAAATTCTCCAGTAATTTAGATTTATGCTAGGGATGTGCCTATTGGGACAACAGCAGAATGAATTAATTTAGTCATATTTAACTAGTTCTTTCCTCCTGCCCCTACTCTTATGTTTCACTATGATCCAAAACTTGCCTGAAAATTGTGTTCCTACAGGGCAACCCTACCCTTGGCTTATTCAATAAGATTCTGCCTTATGATGACACTATACAGAATGTCCTGGAAGTCTTAGTGCAGTTTTAAGCTTTAATGGCACTATAAAACTCTATAAATAAACAGTTCTTCTATTCTTAGCAGCAATTCTTAACCATTTTATTGTCTTGGGTCCCTTTGGCAGTTTGGTGAAGTCTATGGACCACTTGTCAAAATAATGTTTTTAAATGCATAAAATGGAATGCATAGGGTTACAAAAGAAACCAATTATATTGAAATAAAGTTATGGAAATATTTTTAAAACAGGTTCACAGAGTCTGGGTTAAGAACCTCTGTCCTAAGGGTTTTTTGATAGTATCGACATAAAATACATTTTAAGTATAAGGTCCAAATATTTTTATTGGAAAATGTGACCTGAAATATAGTATTTTCAATGAATAATAATGACAAATTTTTTCCTATGAAAAGAAAAACCCAATCCTTAACAATAAACATCATATAGTAAGGCATATATGGTTTTCCCAAAAAAATCTTTCTTATAAACCTTGAAGGTAGGGACCAAAAACATCCTTTAAATTTACCACTGTTTTTATATAGGAGGGTTCATGGACTAGCTTGTTAAATAAAATTATTTTAAATACAAAATCATTATTTTCCTGGATGACTGTGAAGACCTACAAGTATTTTCATATTTATGGAGCAATTGCTTCTTACTAGAACAGTTTACTAGTAGTTCTTCAAGAATTGCGTGAGGTAGAGAAAAAAGTCAACAAAGATTAGATCCGATTCCCTTTAACTCATTAAATAACTGGGGCAAAGCAGAATGTGCTGAATCTCTTAGCAAAATATGCATGCTTTTACTTGTCCTTATAGCAGAGAATTTAAAATAGGAAGGATAGCCAATTAATTGTGAACACTTATTGGATTTTATATGAAGTAATGAGGTGCCAAGTGTTGGTAAATTTTAAGGTCAAGCTTTTGATCATGGGTACAGTTCAGCCTTTCATCCATGTGTATTTTTACTATGTGTAATAAATAACTTGCATAGTATAAAACTGTTTTTGGTGTGTTTTCAGTAATACATAGAAGACAGTCTAAGACTTTAAAAGTAGATGAAGATTCAGTTTGGATTCCAAGTTAGTATTGGGAGGTAAACAAATGGAGTTCATCCAACTTGACCACAATGCCCTGCACATAGTGGGTGCTTTATAAATGTTTATTGAATTGATTTGAGTTTATAGGTCATAATTTAATCCAGGGGTGAGGAACCTGCAGCCTCAAGGCCACATGTAGCCCTCTAGGTCCTCAAGTGTGGCCCTTTGACTGAATCCAAACTTCACAGAACAAATCCCCTTAATGAAAGGATTTGTTCTGTAAAACTTGGACTCAGTCAAAAAGCCATACCCCAGGACCTAGAAGATTAGATTTTAATCTATGTAACTTTGAGCAGCTAGATGGCTCAGTGGAGCCCAACCTCTGTATACCTTGATCTACTGGAGAAGGAAATGGCAAACCTTTCCAATATCCTTGCCAAGAAAACCCTATGGATAGTAGATTCTACAGGGTCACAAAGAGTCCAACATGACTGAACAACAAAAGCTTTGGAAGCTTAAAACTGCACCAAGGCTTTGGGAATACCTTGCATAGGTACTCCTGGACTGAGAAACCTCTGATTTACCTATAACTCATACTTTATCACTAAGGTCATTGCTGCGCCTCATGCCTATTACCTGCTAGAGCCCTTGATGATGTCCTGGAAGCCAATATGGAAAAAAAAAACTATAGCTGTTGGAGAGTCTTTGGATTCCAAAGCAGAGAAGACAAAGGGAAGAATCTGTGAAAGCAGAAGCAGTTCAAGAAATTTGACCTTGAGGGCAGACTTAACGGGAGACTACTTATGAATCTCCCACTAGTCTTAATGGGAAATTGTTCATTTTATTTAAGATTCCACTTAGTCTTAGCTAGACTCCTTACTAGCCTTGGTGGGAGGCTTGTTTGTTGTTCAGTCATTTCAGTCGTGTACATTTCTTCATGACCTCTTTTAGGGTTTTCTTGGCAAAGAAACTGGAACACTTTATCATTTCCTTCTCCAGCTCATTTCACAGATTAGGAAACTGAGACAAACAAGGTTAAGTGTCTTGCCCAGGGTCATACAACTGGCAAATGTCTAAGACCAGATTTGAACACAGGTCTTCCTGACTCTAGGCCCAGTGTTCTCTCCACTGCTGGTGTGTGAGACTGCTACCCCCAAATGTCTCTCCTTCCTGTCCCCAAACTTTTCATTCACTATTATCTCCAACTAGGGATTGCCAGAATCCTCCTTTTTTTTTTTAATTCTGAACTTAAATACCAAAAAGAAAACATTTCTATATACATACAAGAACATAAAGGTAGAATTGTATATGAAACTGTGTCTCCATTTCATATTGCTTACTTCTTTAAAAGTATATAATAAATCCCATACATCTCTTTCAAAACTGTCCTGCTGATCTCTGCTTCCTTCCAAACTTCTCTCTGCTCTCTTCTGTGAAGTTTAAAAAATGTTTCAATGACCTTTTTTTGGAGCACATCGCTATTACCCCCTCACCCTCATTAAAAATGGGGAAAAACATGACAAATAAGCATTGCCAAATGAAACAAATCTACATGGTGACTGCCAAGTAACTTCCTTTAACACTTGTCTAGCTGAGGCATGTTAGGAAGGACCTGGAAGTTTTGATAGGGGTATAGATGAGGACAGAAAAGGAAGATTGGTTTACTCAGAGCTATCTGGGGGTCCAGTAGGGTAGTTTTGAGTATGATACTGCAGTGGGAGGCTTAGAGTAGCATGAGAATACTGATCACCATGGGGTCTACATAGGAGATGGAAAAGGGTAAAGGAAGGATTTGGAAGGATACCAAAGACAAATGTGTCAGTTTCAGAATTTTGTCTATGGTCTTCCCTGGGCTCAAGAAATACACAGAAGCCTTCTTCAGGCTAGTGATATGAGAACTACAGTTTAGATAAGTTATGGGCTGCATAAGTCAACAGAAAACATTTATGAAGCACATGCTATGTACCAGGTACCATGCTAAGTATTGGGAATACAAATATAAGCAAAAGAAAAACAATCCCAACTTCCAATAAGTTTACATTCTAATGGGGTGGAGAATACATAAAAGAAAGCTTTGGTGGGGGAAGAGGAGATGGCCATAAGCTTTTGCAGCTTTGTCTGGCAACTTAAACACTAACTCTGAAAATAAATTTACGGGGGAAAAAGTGTGTTGAGTTCCAAAAAACTGACCTGAAAGTCACCTTTGGAACATAGTCTGTTAGTAAGTTGGAGGTGAGGTAATGGAAACACTTAGAGTCAAAAGACTCAGTACACCTGCAATGGAATCTTGGCTGTGCCCTTTGCTAGTGGTGATATCCTGCCAAGTTGTTTGAATTACCTCGGTTATTTTACTTGTCAAATAAAAAGGTTGAACTAGAGGATTTTTAAAGGCTCTAATATTCTATGATCTTTTACTACCTATTTCCTGAGTTAGGCTTTAAAATCCAAGGTCACATGAACAAAAGCTCTCGTGAGGCCTTTTTAGGAAAAAAAATGTTCTTAATTGCTTTAAAGAGATTGCTATAATTACATATTATCTATCTAATACATAACATTATGATAATATATATTACATAAGTGGCAGGATTATATTTATATATCTGAAAGGCTAGCCTGCCATCTTCATGTGGATTTTTTTTTTATTTTTACAAAATTAACTTTCATGCTTAGGGCAATAAAACATCGTGCCTTTCTAACATCTCACAGACTTAACTAAACGAATCTTGACAATTTGTGTGATTTCTTCTTCACCTAAACTACATAATTCTAGGGTTGTCTATAAGCTTTAAAGAAGAAAATTTCACATCTTTTTATAATAATGTGTTTCAGTGTCCAACTCCCTTAACTTGGAAGTTCATGACTTGAATACGTTCTCTTATAATTTGTATATCATCTGTATATTTTTCAATTTGAAAATTGAAAATACAGAATGGCTCCTCACCAGTCACCTGGTCAATAACTAACTATTTACTAGATCAGAAAAAACAAAAAACAAAAACACCACATCTCCCTTTTAACTCTAAGGAATTTTAAATCAGCACTAGTAAAAGTCAGAGTTGATTGGATTAGCCTCCTCTTGAAATGTGGAGTCTTCCTTATCCTTAAAAAACTGTCTCTTGATCTGCATATCCCTGGTAGTCCCTCTTCTCTTTTGTGGTTCAACTCTTTGAGAAGCCCATCTACAGTAGGTGGTTCCACTCTTTTTAACTTTGCAGTCTGGTTTTCAACCTCATCACGTAACTGAAACTGTCCTCTCCAAAGTTACTAATGATCTCTTAATTTCAAATCTAATGCCTTTTTTGGGTCCTCATCCTTCTTGATCTCTCTGTTGCCTTTGATGCTATTGATCACCTACTTCTCCTTGATACTCTCTTCTCTCTAGGTTTTTAGGACAAAACTCTCTCCTGGTTCTCTCCCTGCCTATCTGACCACTCCTCAGTCTCTTTAGCTGGCTCTTCATCCAAATCATACCTGCTAACCACAGGCATCTTTCTGGGTCCTTTTCCTTTTCCTTCTCTATACTATTTCACTTGGTGATTTCATCAGCTTCCATAGATTCAACTCATCTCTAAAGATTCTCAGATCTACTTGTTTGGCTCTAATTTCTTTCTTGACCTCCAGTTGAATCTCCAGCTGTTTCCTGGACATATCCAACTGGATATTGTATAGATTTAGCATGTCTAAAACTGAACTCATTGCCTTTTCCCCCCAAACCCTTCCATCTCCCTAACTTCTGTATTACTGTTGAGGGTTCCACCTTGTTCCCTGTCACTCAAGCTCACAATCTAGTAGTCATCCTCAACCCCTCACTCTCTTTTACCTCTATTATATAATCAGTTGCCAAGTTCTGTCATTTCTACCTTTGTAACACCTTTTTTCCATGCCTCCTTCTCTCCCCTGACACTGCCATCACCCTAGTTCAGGCCCTCATCACCTCATGCCTGGATTAGTGCATTGCCTCAAGTTAGTCCCTTGCCTCAAGTCTCCCCCCACTCTAGTACATCTTCTTCTCAGCTGTCAAACTGAGCTTCCTAAAATGCAGATCAGGTCATATTACCCCATCATTCAACAAATTTTAGTAGTTCTCTGTTACCTCAAATCCTCTGTTTGGCTTTTAAAACCCTTTATAACCTGGCCCCTTCCTATATTTTCAGTCATTTTACACCTTACTCCTTTTGGGATCTAGTGACACTGGCCTCCTTGCAGTTCCTCAAACATGACACTACATCTCTTGACTAAGTATTTTTACTACTGTCCTCCTGGTTGGCAGTCTTTCCTTCATCCCTACCTCCTGGTTTCCTTCAAGTCTCAGCTGAGGTCCAATCTTCTGCAAGAAGCCTTTCCCAGTTCTCCTTAATCTTAGTGCCTTCCCTCTGAGACTATCTTCAATTTATTTTGTTTACATATAAATATATATGTATATATATATATATAGATAGATAGATAGATATAGATATATAGATATATTGTTTATACATAGTTATTTGCATATCATCTTCCCCATTTAATTGTGAGGTCCTTAAGGGCAGAGACTATTATTGCCTTTCTTTGTATCCCTAGCACTTAGCACAGTGCATAGCACATAGTAGGTACTTTATATGCTTGTTGACTGATTGAATTATATTTTATGGTGTTTATATTTTGCATTTTTAATTTATAATATTTACTTCAATATTCCTAAAATCTTCTATCACTACAAGTTCTCTCTCAACTAAAGCACATTATAACTCTGCTGAGTCATAGCAGACAATTTTCTTGAGTTCTTAAGGCCAAAAAAAAGGATTGTTTGGTGGCTGATGTGTTAATAATGAGCCTCTCCTAATTTAGCCAGGCTGATCCTCCAATGACAGACATAGTTTCCATTCTCAGGCCTTCATTCAAAGCCATTCCAGCATGATAGAACTGCCAAATCTTGTTCTCTCTTTGTCTCCTGAGAACCACAGATCAACTTCATAGTAGAGATGGTTAGTAGACATTTTATGTTAATTTATTTAGCTAATTATAATTATTGTTCTGAAACTCCATAGAGTTCTACCTTTTAGAACAGTTGTTGAGTTGCAGGAAATGGAATTGTTTTGTTAAACAAACCAAATTGGTCAAATTTTTTTCATATAAGTCAAGGTTACTCTTAGGCTTCATAAGAAAGTAATTGAAGGGGGGCAAGCTAGGGGTTGCAGTGGATAGAGCACTGACCCTGGAGTCAGGAGGACTTGAGTTCAAGTCTGGCCTCAGACACTTGACACTAGCTGTGACATGGACAAGTCACTTAACCCTGGTTGCCTCACCAAAAAAAAAAAAGTAATTGAAGAATATTAATCAGATTCTCTTGGTTGCATGACTTTCTACATTTAGGGACAACTGCCTTCTAAATAAGTAATTTGTGATCAACAAATTGCCACAGCAATAAATAATAAATAAATAAAAAGGCCATATACATAAAGCTTGAAAACCTAAGAGGTTAGTCAGGATCACAGAAGGTAAAATGGGACAGTTTTGATGACCAAAATTTGAAAAG
The DNA here is from genome assembly GCF_003287225.1 of Phascolarctos cinereus. NCBI lineage: Eukaryota > Metazoa > Chordata > Mammalia > Diprotodontia > Phascolarctidae > Phascolarctos > Phascolarctos cinereus. Next base: position 176,192,336 of record NW_027555958.1, read on the forward strand.
TTATTCCACAAACAAAAATCAAGTTGGCTAAAATTAGGAGATAAGTAGGTAAATGGGGAAAATAATCTTTGCAGCAAGTTTGTCTAGTAGCGGTTGCCTTTCCAAGATCTACGTGGAACTGAGTGAAATTTATAAGAATAAAAGCCATTCCCCAGTTGGTAAATGGTCAAAGGATAGGAATAGGCAGTTTTTAGAGAAAGAATTCCAAATTACCAAAAGCCATATTTTAAAAACTCTCCAAATCCCTAATAATTAGAGCAATTCAAATTAAAACAACTCTGAAGCATCACCTCACATCCATCAGAATAGCAAAGTTGACCAAAAAAGGAAAATGACAAATGCTAGAGGGGCTGTGGGAAAATAAGTATATCAGTGTACTGTTGGCAAAGCTATGAATTTGTCTAGCCATTCTGGAAAGCAATTTGGAACTATGCCCCCAAAGTTATTAAATTATACATGCCCTTTGACCCAGTGATACTGCTATTGTATATATGTCCCAAAAGAGATCAAAGAAAGGGAGGAAGAACCCTTTTGTACAAAAATATTTATAGTAGTTCTTTCTATGCTGGCAATGAGTTGGGAACTGAAGGGGTGCCCATTAACTAGAGAATGGTTGAACAAGTTATAACATATGAATATGATGGAATATTATAGTCCTGTAAGGCATGATGAAAGGGAAAGTTTCAGAGAAAACTGGGAAGACTTGTATGAACTGATGCAGAGTGAAGTGAGCAGAACCAGGAGAACAATTTATACAATAACAACTATGTTGTAAAAACAAACTGAAAGATTTGAAAATTCTGATCAACATGAACACCCACTATTACAGATGAATAGTAATGAAACATGCTACTCACAAGATTCAATAGACTAAAAAAGGTAGATTGAGACATATATGTGTGTGTATGCATTTTAAAAAATATGACCAATGTGGGAATTTGTTTTGTTTGACTATATTCATTACAAGTGCTTCATTTTGCTATCTTTTTTTCAATGGAACATGGTGGGGGACATGTGAATGAGAGGAGAATGTTGGTAATTGAAAAAATATGTATAAAGTTTAATTAAAAAAGAAAAGAAAACCTAGAAGGTTTATGGTAGATGTTGTAATGGGGAAATTGTTGGATTTAGGATCAGCAAGACCTGATTTCAAATCGTTCTCTAGGCACTTTAACTGTGTGATCCTGGACAAGAAACTACCCTCAGCCTCATTTTCCCGATTTGGGAAAGAAATTCGGATAATAATAGCACCTAACAGAATGCCATAAAGATCAAATGAGATCACCTGTAAAACTCTTTGTAAGCCTCAAAGTGCCATGTAAATGCTAGTTAGTAGTAGTGATAGTAACAGCAGCAGCAGCAGCAGCAGCAGTAGCAATCATTGGCGATCTCAGGATGAATGGAGATAAGATGAGATGATTCACAGGTCTGTTACCTGAATTGGGTCTCTACCAGCTATATGATTCTTTAGGGATGGTCTCTGATTTTCCAGTGGAAGAAAAGGAATAGGGGAGGGAAAAGAGTTGTAAATCCCTAAATAGGTGGTGAAAAAAGGCTAGATGGTAACCATCTTGGGAAGGGTTGAAGCATCTGAGATGCCTTTCCAGTAGCTATCTGGATCACTGAGAGGCTTGCTATCTCAGATCAGCTAGTGAGGAAATTTTGGGAGAAAGTGACAACTCAAAGTTATCTCTGAAGGCAGCAGCTCACTCCCAGGTCTTAGCAGCAAAGATGGGTTATAGAGGAGAAGAGGGGAAGGTAGCAACTCAAACACATTCTCTTAAGACGGCTTACAAGTTTTCCTTTTTTAATACAAAAAGAGCTCCCACTTCTGATGCACATCAGAGATATTTCAGGTTGTTTTGCTAGTTCCCAAAGATTTTAGGGGCAGCTAGATGGTGCAGTGGATAGAACACCCGACCTGGAGTCAGGAGGACCTGAGTTCAGCTCCAGCCTCAGACCCTTCCTAGGTATGACTCTGGCCAAATCATTTAATTCTGTTTGCCTCAGTTTCCTCATTTGTAAGATGAGCTGGAAAATGTGAAAGGTGAACTACTCCAGCATTTTTGTCAAGAAAACTTCAAATGACATCACAAAGAATCAGACATGACCGAAAAGGACTGAACAACAACAAGGGATATAAGGAAAGTGACTGGCTGAATGAGTTGGTGAGAGTGGGATTGGAGGTCTCACCCTTCTTATCTCTGTTTAGGATACTGGGATCTGTTATCTATAAGAATTAGAATAAAAAACAAAAACAACTGGAACACTTGCTTCATTTGTGCTCAGCTAAACATTATCAAGGTTTTAGAAAGATCTTCCCAACAGTTTAAGGATGTAAGGAAAAAGAGTGAAATTACATAAGTAAGTGAAAAAATAATCAAAGCATTCCAGAGAGGTTTTTTGTTGTCACTAACCAGTTCGACCAAGGCCAAAGGAAAAGGCCTTAAGACTTGTTCCTAAAGGGCACTCAATAATTTGCTTTATAGCTTTTCCCTTGAAACCGACATAGTAATGTTGACCTAGATATGTGTGTCTGTGTGTCTGTGTATTCTGGGAAATGGAGGGGCAAGACTTCACAAGGATTTGAATGTTAAAGGAGAAAAAAGTCTCCATTTACCAACATAGCTATGCATGCATAAATATAAATGTATATGCATAAATATATATGTACACACACATTTTACTGTTGACATTGCTTGGTAGATAATTTACATACATATGTATGCACATATGCATACGTATGTGTGTATATATACATGTATATGTATATATTCTCTACCAAGATTTATGTTCACAAAAGAAGGTTACTGGAGTTAACCAGTCAGGAGTTCCTTCATTATGTCTGGAAGGGGTATGTTGCAACTCTTAACTGGTCACTCTCATTTATACATTTCATAAATATATATATATATATATATATACATATATATATATATATACACATACACACACATACATATATACATATATATACACACACATATATATATACATATATATATACATGCATGCTACACATATATATTTGTAAATTTGGCAAATATCAACAAACATGAACATTTCCATATACAAAGAAGTACAGAAAAAGCAGACTATAAAGGACACAATGAATTTTTATTACATATATATTTTGGTGGGGTATTTATTAAATCTGGCATTGTAGTAGCAATACTGCCCTGCTTGTCTATATCCTCAGAACTTCCTTCTGCTCTCTTCTGTTTTAAAATGTTTCAGTGACACTATGTTTTTGGTATTACTATTACTATCTCCACTGCTCCTCACAAGTCTCCACCCAAATAAAAGCACTCCTCTATAACAAATAAGTATAAACAAACAAAACAGACTTGCACATTAGCTGTTTCTTAAAATATGTGTCTCATTCTGAAATGACATCACCTCTCTTTCCAGAGGTGGGATGTGTGACTCATCATCAGTCTTCTGAAGTAACAATTGGTCATTGCATTGATCAGAGAGTTCTTTAGTCTTTCAAAATTGTTTTTCTTTACAATATTGGAGGTATTGTATAAATTCTTCAACTGGTTCAGCTCACTTTCCTCTTTAGTAGTCTTCCCATTTTTTTCTGAATTCATCCTGTGACACCCTAGAGGGGGTAAGAATGGCCTGGACCTGCATAGACTTATGGGATATGGAGGGTTTTTTCTTATCTCCTTAAACAAGAAAGTATTTCATTGTTTGGGACTGAGGCAAGACTAAAAAGAGAGTTATCTAAAGAGAATAGAGAACAGGTGGGGAGCAGGGAAGAAGAAGAATCTCCTCCAACACGTGGAGCAGCACATGACCTTGTAGCAGCAGTAATGGTAGCAGGCAATTCCCTTTCCTCCAACACATGCCTTTGGGAGTGATGAAAGAGGTGAAAGCTAAAGCATAAGTGGCAAAGAATAAAACCTTTTTTTAAATTGTGGGTGCTTCAACATGACTAATGTGGAAATTAGTATTATACATTATTGCACATGTATAACCTATACCAGATTACTTGCTGTCTTCAGGAGGGAGGGAGAGAGAAAAATTTGGAACTAAAAATCTTTCAAAAAATGAATGTTGAAAATTGTCTTTACATGTAATTGGAAAAAAAATACTGCTATTAAACTAAAAAAATTGTGGGTCTTTGCTCAAGTGGCTGAAGACCTGGGGAGAGGGGGTACAGATATAAAGGTATTAATGATCCTTACGGCTTTATTTCAGCTGGATGCAACTGGCACCTATTTCTAAGCCTATTCTTTTATTCCGTTAAAGATTGCATATGACTGACCTAATTTTATTTCTCATAAATATCTCTGGTTGACTTTGTCCTTTGAATTTCTTTGCATTGCCTTCTTCACAGCATAAGAGTCCAGGAGAGTGCTAGGAACCAAGTAGCACTGGTATTCCAATGCCCCAGTCTATTGTTAGTTTTCTCTAAATGAAGGCATCATCATACATATATATATAATAACTATACTTATAAAGGCAGAATTGGTGCTAACTTGGGCCTTTAAATCTGCCTTATCAGAACATGATCCTAATGTAGACATAACTGGTATTATAATCTTTTGTCATTTCTTATGATACAATAATATCACTTCATATCCATATTCCATAATTTTTTCCAGCTCTTCCCCAATGATGGCAACTCATTTAGTTTTCAGTATTTTGCTACAATAAAAAGTGCTACTATAAATATTTTTGTACATATGGGTCCTTTCTTTTTTGCCTTTGATCTCTTTGAAGTATATGCCTGGTAGTGGTATCTCTGGGACAAAGGATAGGTGTAGTTTAATGAATTATGGGCATAGTTCCAAATTACTTTCTAAATGGTTAGAGTAATTCACAACTGTACCAGCAGTACATTAGCATGTGTGTCCTCCCATCATTTTAACTGTATGAATCATGTTTCAAATGTGCTTCTTGTAAACAACATGTTGTTGTATCCTGCTTTCTAATCTATTCTGCTATGCTCTTCCCTTTTATAGGTGAGTTGATCCCATTGATATTCATAGTTATAATTGTTAATGGTATTTTCCTATCCATCATATGCTCTTATACTTTTTCCTCCCTTTTATTTTTTCCTTCCTTTTTATAAAGGTGATGAAAGAGAAAGGATGTGATCAGTGCTAGTAATACATAATCAAACAGTCTGTTCCCATTCTTCTGCCTTTCCTCTTTCTACTTATCCCAGATACTGATCATTGGTTCTTATACTTCCTTCCTTCTTTTTCATCCTCTCTTTCTTATCTATCCACCAAAGTTGAAATTTATTGGCCTGTAACTATTCTCTCCCAGAATCTGTCCTTTCTTCTCCCATCCCTGTCCCTTCCTGTTTCCATGCTGAATTTAATATATTTCTACACCGAATTTTGGATTTGGGTGTGTGTATTTAACCATAGTACTGAAACAAATGTGTATAATCTCATCTAACATGGTTTCTATCAAATACCTATGTGTGTGAGACACCCCACTTCTAGTTGGATTTGGCTTACTCACTCCAAGTTGCTCTCACACTAACAGATCTAGGATCCTAAAGACAGATGACTATCATGTGCAAGCTCTTGCAGGCCTCAAGGAATAGGGATAATCCTGATGAGGGGAAATACACAAAACCACTTTCCCCACCTCTTTTCATCATAAACCTCTCCATAAAAGGCCTTAAAGAGACAACGGATCTTTTTTTTCCTTATTAATTAATTTATTTTTAGTTTTCAACATCCACTTCTACAAGATTTTGAGTTCCAGATTTTCTCCCCATCTCATCCCTTCCCCCACTCCAAGATGGTGTGCATTCTGAGTACCCCTTCCCCTAATCTTCCCTCCCTTCTATTTCCCCTCCCTTCTGTTTTCCTGTAGGTCGGGATAGATTTCCATATCCTGTTGCCTGTATATCTTATTTCCCCACTTGCATGTGAAAACAATTTTTAACATTTGTTTTTAAAACTTTGGGTTCCGAATTTTGTCCCTTCCTCCCTCCCCACCCACCCTCATTGAGAAGGCAAGCAACTCAATACAGGTTATACATGTGTACTTAATATAGATTATTCATGTGTAGTCATGCAAAACACTTCCATAGTAGTCATGTTGTGAAAAACTAACTATATTTCCCTTCATCCAATCTCGCCCCCCCATTTATTCTATTCTTTCTTTTGACCCTGTCCCTCCTTAGAAGTGTTTGCTTCTGATTACCCCCTCCCTCAATCTGCCCTCCCCTCTATCATCCCCTGCTCTCTTATCCCCTTCCCCCCTATTTTCCTGTAGGGTAACATAGATTTCCATACCCAATTGAGTGTGTATGTTATTCCCTCCTTAAGCCAAATCCGATGAGAATAAGATTCACTCATTCCCTCTCACATTCCCCCCTTCCCCTCCACTGTAAAAGCCTTTTCTTGTCTGTCTTACGTGAGATATTTACCCCATTCTATCTCTCCCTTTCTCCTTCTTCCTGTATAATCCTCTCTCACCCCTTAATTTTATTCTCCAGATATCACCCCTTCATTTTCAACTCACCCTGTGCTATCTATCTATCTATCTATCTATCTATCTATCTATCTATCTATCTACATACATACATATAATTTTTTCCCTCCAACTACCCTAATACTGACAAAGGTCTCATGAGTTACAAATGTCATCTTTTCATGCAGGAATGTAAATAGTGCAACCTTAATAAGTCTCTTATGATTTCTCTTTCCTGTTTACTTCTTCATGCTTCTCTTGAGTCTTGTATTTTAAAGTCAAATTTTCTACTCAGCTCTGGTCTTTTCATCAAGAATGCTTGAAAGTCCTCTATTTCACTAAAGAGACAGTGGATCTTATATGACCACTTTACCTATCCTCTTCCACATTTACAAAGGGACAACTTGTAGTGCAAGCTGGGACTGGAATCAGAAAGACCTGAGTTCAAATGTGGCTTCAGACATTTACTATCTTTGTGACCCTGAGCAAACCACTTAGCCTCTGTTTGCCTCAGTTTCTTCAATTGTAAAATGAGGATTATAACAGTATCTACTTCACAGGGTTGTTGTGAGAATCAAATGAGATGCTATTTGTAAAAAAGTGCTTAGCACAGTGGTAGTAGGCTCTATATAAATGCTTATTCCTTTCCCTTGCTCCTTGCATGCTCTTCTTCTCATGCATTCCAATTATGAGAAATACCAAGTTCCTTCACTTTTTTTCCACTTTTTTCCTTTTCTTTCCTCTTTTTAAACCAACAAAACAGAACAAAACCATTTCCAAGCCCTGTGTTTATCTTTCTTTATTTACTTTATGACTCAGCTAGTCTCAACTTTGCAACGACATTGTTTACATGGTTACTTCTAAAGGGATTGTGAAAAATGTGCTCTGCTAATAAGAGAAATTGAGATGAGTGTCAAGTTAGCCAGTTGGTTAATCAAAGGAGTAGAGCCTCTTAGCAGACTCCTAGAGGATTATCATGCCAATAACAAACTTTGGGTCACAACCCTCCATCCACCTTCTTCACTTTGGCTCCTGGGCTACCAGGGATTGCTATATATGAGCATGATGCTACTACAGATTCATGCTATTTAACCTTACCTGGGCTCTCAACTGCTATTAAGCAATTCTTTATCTCTTATTTAGTTGTTTCTTGAATATGTCCCCTACGGACCCTTCAAACATCCAAGTTTTCTTCTGTCCGCCTCACTTTTAAGCAACTGATAAGCTACAGTAGGAAAAGTGCTAGATGTGGAGTCAGAGACTTACTCTATTATTTGCTATTTCCTATGTGATCTTCGCAAATCACTCTGGGCTTTGATTTCCTCATTTCTGAAATGAGGAAATTAGATTAGATGAACTTGGAGGTCATGTTCAGGTCCAAATCTATAATCTTATCACCTCCTATTTTAGTATCCAGCATGAATTTCTTCAATTTACCTGATTTTTGTCTCAAAACTTCACAACCACCACACTTTCTTCTCCACCTTAACACCTTTCTTCTCTAGTCTCCCATAAGAAATGTTCCTCCTCTTTTTAAAGCTGTCTCATGTCTTTGAAATTTTCCTTATCCCCCTTGCAATTTCTGTCTCTTTTTGTTGTTTAGTCGTTCTAGCCATGTTTGACCCTTGGTGCTCCCTTTTGGGATTTTCTTGGCAAAAATACTGGTGTGATTTGCCATTTACTTCTCCAGTGGATCCATTTTGTCAGGCAATCAGAGGTTAAGTGACTTGCCCAGGGTCACACAGCTAGTAAGTGTCTGAGGCTGGATTTGAACTCAGGTCTTCATGACTCCAGGCCCAGTGTTCCACTCACTGAGCCACCAACTGTCTTCCTCTATTAGCTCCTTCCCTTTTGCCTTAAAAAATGTTGGGGTATCCCCTCAATCCTGCTACCCATGAAAGCTACTGTCCTATCTGTCCTTTCACTATCAAACTTATAGAGAGAGTAGTCTACACATTCTGCATCTATTTGCTTACCTTCCTCTTAATCCATAACTACTGGCAATCTGGCTTCCTATTCTACCAGGCAACTAAACTTACTCTTCTACAGGTCAACAGTGAAATACAATAGCCATTCCTAAAGCCTTACATTCTTAGGTGGATAGGTGAGTAGTGGATGTAGTGCTGGTCATGGAGTCAAGAGGATCTAAGTTCAAATCCTATCTCATATGCTTTCTAGCTGTGTGACTTGGGAAGTCACTTAACCTCTCTTAGCCCTTGTTTTTTTCATCTGTAAAACTGGAATAATAATAGCAACCTCATGGAGTTGTTGTAAGAACCAAAAGAGATTACATAGAAAGTGCTTTACAAACCTTAAAATTCTATATAAATGCTACCTATAATTATCAGAACTCTCTCAGCTTCCATGTCATTGTGCTACCCTGCTTTTCCTATCTCTCTGAATTTTCCTTCTGTCTAATTGTCTCCTCTTTCTCCAACCACATTCTAAATATGGTTATTTTTATCATGACTGGTCTTTTCTGTCTCTGCATCTATTTATTTGATGATCTCATTCATTCCCGTAAGTCACTACTTAGGCCAATGACTTTCATATTTTTATCTCCTGTTGCGACCTCTCCTCTCTGCAGCACCAGCACTGCATATTAAATGACTTACCAGACATTCCACATGAATGTCTCCTGACAACTTAAACCCAACCTCTAAAACCAAACATCATTCTGCCCTCCTTCTTCCCCTGCAAAATTTCTTCCTTCCAATTTATCTTTTTTTTATAACACCACCATTTCCCCAGTCACCCAGACTTGAAATCTCAAAATCATCTTTCACTCTGACCACTGTTTGTTTCTCACATGCAATTAGTTACTAGGTCCCATCTAGTTACTAGAATCTAGTTACCAGATTCCTTTGTAATATCTTTTACATCTGTTTTTTTTATATCCTTTCCTACCACTGCCACCCTAACTCAGGTCCTTATTACCCTACACCCAGACTATTTTAATGGCTTCCTAACTCTTCTCTCTCTCTCCATCTCTCTTCCTCTGGTTCTTCCTGAATGTTTCTATTAGATGAATCCTCCTAATGTGCTTCTTGGATGGCATTCCTTCATTACTTAAAAAAAAGGATTAAAAAGAAACCATTCAATAGGTCTACACTGCCTAATGAATAAAGTCCAAACAATTGCTTTAGCCAGACCCTCCACAGACTGTCCTTAATTTGTCCCTTCCAGCTTTATCTCATACTGCTTAATAGAATCAAGGGTTTAATTTGGAATTTCCCTCCCTCAGTTTTCCTATTTATGCCAAACACACAGGAGACCAGAACTCATGATATTAATTTTATGAAGAGACTGACATCTGGCATTGATGCGCTGCTGAGTCAGCAGCAGATTGTGTTAATGATTTTATTGTAGGACTTTCCCCCATAAGAAAAGATAGGTTGTGAAAAATTAATAAATAATTTTTCATTATAAGAAAAGATAAGGCTTACAGAAGCATTCCTACTATTATCATTAGCAAATAGTCATTTCTCTTCATTCAGTTTTCTTAAGAAGCATGAATCATCTGAATTGTCATTGTCATTAGAATGTAAGCTCCTTTTGAATAGGGGTTGTTTCATTTTTTTGTATTGTATCCTCAGTGCCTTAGAACAATGCCTAACACATAGTAGGAGCTTAATAAATGCTTGTTGATGTATTGGTTTTATAGCCCTCATTTATGACAATATAGCCTTGAAAACCAACACTGTGGTCCAGAAACTAAACAGATCCGGTGAAACTAATGAGAATCAGGTTCTAATAAACTGAATATTTTCTGTCCCTCCTTTGTATTACATTTCCCCCCATCTTGTGGCAGTTTGGGTTTGAATGGGGAAAACAAAATAAAAATTGCCAAACAAAAATGCTTGTACATTGGTAACATTCCATTTTCCCCCCTAAGACCTGTGATTTCATTGATGTAGGGATCTCTGAGTATAGGATCTCTATCTGCAGTGAAGATAATAGTAACAGTAGCTTGAATTTAAATAGCACTTTAAGGTTTACAAAACACTTAAAACAAATATTATCTCCTTTGGTCCTCACATCAACCCTGTGGGGTAGGTGCTATCATTATCCCCATTTTACAGTTTGGGAAACTGACTGACACAGCTAGTAAGCATCTGAGGATGGATTTAAATTCTCAGGTCTTCCTGACTCAGGGCCCAGTGTCAATGCCATTGAACTACTTAGTTGCCTGTAACTGACAGTATCAGGGAGTTTTCTGGGTCCTTAGTGGTAAAATCAGTTGTTCAGTGTCAGAGACATTGTTTTGGAAGAGACGGGAGCCAGATCTTCCTGACTGCAAGACCATAGCCCTAGTGTGCAGCCCTATCTGCTACATGATGTTGACTTTTTATAGCCTACAAATATATAGAAATGCAGCATTGAAAAAAGAAAAAAGGGGGCAGCTAGATGATGCAGTGGATAGAGCACTGGCCCTGGAGTTAGGAGGACCTGAGTTCAAATCCGGCCTCAGACACAGAACACTCACTAGCTGTGTGACTCTGGGCAAGTCCCTTAACTCCCATTGTCTCGCAAACAGAAAAAAAAACCGAAATGAATGAATGGTTGATCATGAGGATTTGAGTGGTACCTCTGCAAAATTTAGTAGGCCTATTAAGATATTGGCAGGTCAAAATATTTTTGGAAACAATTTGCTAGGCTGGCCTAGTTATCCCCCAAGCAGATCTGCCTCTATCATCAATTCATATAAAGTTCAGATGGGGCAGCTAGGTGACACAGTGGATAGAGCACCAGGCCTGGAGTCAGGAAGACCTGAGTTCAAACGTGGCCCCAGACACTTACTAGCTGTGTGACCCTGGGCAAATCACTTAACCCTGTTTGCCTCAGTTTCCTCATCTATAAAATGAGCTAGAGAAGGAAATGGCAAACCACTCCAGTATCTCTGCCAAGAAAACCCCAAAAGGGGTCACAAAGAGTTGGACATGACTGAACAACAATACAAAAGTTCACATGACTCCTCTGCTTGTGCCCTGAAACCATCTGGTTCTGTCTTCTTGCACAGCTTGCCACCTCTTCTTTCTTACTCATTCCTTTTGTTTCTAATCTACTTACACAATTTTGGACACCTTTTGTTTTTAACATTATTTTCATTTCTGAATATATTCCTTCCTATCCCTTACCTAGTGAGTCCATTCCTTTTTTTTTTTTGATTGATTTTTTCTTTTGGCTAGGCAGTGGGGTTTAAGTGACTTGCCCAAGGTCACACAGCTAGTAAGTGTCACATGTCTGAGGTCGGATTTGAACTCAGGTCCTCCTGACTCCAAGGCTGGTGCTCTATCCACTGCGCCACCTAGCTGCCCCGATTCCTTTTAATAATTGAAGATGAAGAGGAAGAAAGAACAATTCAGCAGAACTAACGAAGCAATGAAGTCTGTCAGTATACACAATGTTTTACACCGACCTGTAGTAAGAAGAGAAAGTGTCTTACTTATTTTCAGTCTCTTCCTATTAACTATTTCCAAGTCAAAGTCTCCCCATCTTAAGCAAACAAACAGAACACTCTTACTTGACCCTACTATCCTCTCAGATATTATATCTCCTTCCTCTCACAGCCAAACTCCTAGGGGAAAACAAAGCAAAGCAAAACAAAAAACTCTTATCTTCCTGGCCTTCATTTACTCAATTGGTTGTTATCTGGCTTCTGACTTCACTATTTAACTGACTTATTAGTTGCCGAATCCAATCTGCTTTTCTTAGTCTTCATCCTTTCTGGTATTCCTGCAGCAATGAACACATAGACTAATTCTTCCTTCCTAGATATCCTCCCCTTCCTGAATCTCCCTGACGCTGCTCATTCCTGGTTTTCCTCCTTCCTGTCTAGCCCCTCTTTCTAGGACTCCTCTGATGGATCATGGTCCACATCTTGCCTCTCTATGTGACTGTGCTACACGGGACTCTATCTCGGGCCCTCTTCTTTCTCTACACTATCTCACTTGATGGTGTCATTAGGTCTAATGAAGTCAACAACCATCACTGTTCAGATAGCTCACAGATCTATACATCCAGCCCTGGTTTCTTTCCTGAATTCTATTCCCACATCACCAACTGCATATTGGACATTTCTAGCAGGTTGTTACATAATCATCTCCAATTCAACTTGTCAAAAACAGAATTAATTATCTTTTCTCGAAAGCCTTTCTTTCTTCCATACATGTCTGTTTCTCTCGCGGGCACTACCATGCTTCCGTTCACCTATGTTCACAACCTCTGAGTCATTCCTACTCTTTCCTCTCCCTCACGTCTAATCAGCTGCAAAACCTTTGTGCAATCTGTTTCTACATCCCTTCCATCTATCCCCTATTCTCCACTCATGTGAGTACCGCCTTAGTTAGGCCCTCGTGACCTCTTGCTTGGACTGTTGTAGTAGACTTCTGTTCAATCTCCTTTCCTCTTCCTCTAGTGTATCCTCTCTCTAATCCAGCTCCATACAGACCCAAAGTCATATTCTTAAATTTCTGGTCTGATCACGTCATTCCTTCACTCAAGAAGTTTCCTATGCTTCTAGGACACAATGCTAACTGTTTAGCATTCGAAGTCCTTCCCAGTCTGGCACCATACTGGCTTTCCAGGTGGATTACACATCACTCACCTTCATGCACTTTATTTCCTAACCAAACCACCTTACTTGCTGTTCCTCAAACACAACTCTCCATCTCTCACCTTTTTGCCTCAGTACAGGCAACCCCATGCCTTACTTATTGTGAGCATGCTAGCAAATCCTTCTACATTTGCCCCAGAGGAGTTGAGATATCTCTCTTCTACCACCATTGGCTGAAGGGGGAAATTGGGAATTTCCTCCATTATTAGAAGACCAGAGACTACCGCCCATAGATTTGCTGGAGCTAGGTTGTAGAGTCAATTGTTAAAATTTCAGTGTGGGCATTTACACATCATTACAGATCAGAGCCTGATGTCTCTTTGATTGTCTACTCTGGACTTAAGAAAGTGGTGGAGAAAATCCTAATAGTGGAGATTCAATTTAAAAGTGAGTCATGTGTCCTTTTTTATGATGTTAATCATTTGCCAGCACAGCCCTACTAGCATCCCAGTTCTATTTAACTACTTAAATCAATTAGTTTTTATAAAAGGATCTTTACTTCAAAGGTATAGCAAGAACAAACATGTTAGCATTTTTTTACCTAATACCTTTGGGGGCATACTCTTGTCTTCTACCACCTTAGCCTCTGAGGGAGTACTGTGGAACTTTGGTTCAGTTCCAACAAGGTATCAGTCCCAGTAAGTTCATGTCCACATGTGACAACTTTGGGATGGATCTGGAATCAGTTTCTACTCTGGTTGTGACAAAAAGTCACTACTTGCTCCCGGGGACATTGGTGCTTGGCTGGCTGCAATACTTGGCCGGCTGCAATACTTGGCCTGGAATTCAGGCTGTGGAATTCTGGGATACCAGATTCCCTTATAACAACCTTTCAAATTCATTAGATTGTGAGATTCCTCTCCTTTCACAAAAACAAAACAAACAAACAAACAAACAAACAAAAAAACAAATGAAAAGGCCAGAGAAAGAGGCCTGATTCTTAGGGTTATGAGGCCTTTAAGGAGAAAAGGCCCTAAGGCCTATTTCCTTATTTTAGTCTATGACCAAATTTCTTGAGCTGAAGAGTCAATCAGTCAAGTGAAGAAGAAGCCTTGTTATATGCTTCTGGAACCAAAGAGCCTACCCTTCACCTTGTGGTTACATATTCCAGTTCGAGAATGTATATGCATGCTCCACATCTCTCCAAAGCATGTCACTTGTCCTGGAAGTCAGCTCCTTGGCCTAACTATGTGGAGAGATGTCATCCCAGGCATTCTACACATCCACCAGATCCCCATTACACTTTGAATGCCCTCATTCCTGACCTCTGCCTTGTAGAATCTCTAACTTCTTTCAAAGCTCAGCCTAAGTACTATTCTCATCCTTTACTCACCTATTCCCAATTGCTACTGCTCTCCCTACAAGGAAATCACTTTGTTGTAGGTTGCTTCTTCTGAGAGAATATAAGCTTCTCAAGGACAGGAACTATTTCATTTTTGACTTTGCTCTCCTAGTAGATGTTTAATTGATGCTTATTGAGAAAATGAATGAATCTTGGGCATCCAATGAAATTTTTTGCTCCTAGTTTGCTCATTTCCTTCTATGATATTTCTGTAAGGCATTTTGGCAAGATGTTCAACTCTTAGAATGATGCAACAACTCTATACTGATTACCATATAGAGTATTCATTCATAATCTCATTAAAATATTCAACCCTTAAAGAAGTAAGCTGTATATAGTACCATTTTGCAGTTGCATGTGCAATCCTTTTGTTCTATTCTGCTTTCTTTTCTGGAAATGCTCATCTTATTTGGTTCTGTCAGTTTTAGAATAAAAAGATTTAAAAACTCAACCCTTGAATTTTTTTAAATTAAATTTTATTTTTCAATCAATGAAAATCTACTTTCTCTCTTTTTTACCTCCCTCCACATTCAACCTTTACCTCCACTGAGAAAGCAAGAAAAACAAAACTCCTTTTACAAATTCTTTACAAAACAAATTCTTTCATTGTCTATATATTTTTAAAAATGTCTCAATCTGTACTCTGAGTCCATCACCTCTCTATCAGAAGGTAAGCAGCATGTTTCATTATGGGTCCTCAGGAATCGTGGCTGGTCGCTACATTGATCAAAGTTCCTAAGTCTTTCAAAGTTGTCTTTACAATATTTTTGTTATTGCATAAATTGTTCTTTTGGATCTGCTTACTTCATTCTGCATTAGCTCAAAGAAGTCTTCCTAGGTTTCTCTGAAACCATCCCTTTGTTATTTCTTGTAGCTCAATAGTATCCAATCACATTCATATATGATACTTTAACCATTCCCCTATTGCTGGTTACCAATGTCCCAATTCTTTGTCACCACAAAACAAGTTGCTATGGATGTTTTTGTAATATGAATCCCTTTCTTTTTTCTTCACTGTCTTTGGAGGTAGTTTCCTGGGTCAAATGAGCATGTACAATTTAGTAACTTTGGGGATGTAGTTCAAAATTGCTTTCCAGAATGGCTAGACCAAATCACAGATCTACCAATAGTGCACTAAAGTTTTTGTTGTCCCATAGCCCCTACAGCATTTGTCATTTTCCTTTTTTTTTTGTCAAATTTCCCTAATTTTGATTGGTACCTCAGTTGTTTTAATTTGCATTTCTCTAATTATTAGTGATTTAGAGCATTTTTCATATGGCTATTGATAGCTTGGATTTCATCCTTTGAAAAATGCGTATTCATATTCTTTGACCATTTATTAATTGGGGAATGGTTTTTATTCTTATAAATTTGAATCCATTCCCTATATAGCTTAGAAATTAGTCCCTCATCAGAGAAATTTGCTGCAAAGATTTCCCCCTCCATTTACCTGTCCTTTGGTCTGGGATTCCTGACCTGGTTATATCTTTGCAGGCATGGGTATCCTTCTCAGTCTGCCTTGGATCTGTGACCCAGGATTGGGTAATAAGTGACAGAGCTGCCAGTTACCACCTTCTCCTTCATTCAGCACAAGATTGAATCCTTTTGAATAGACCTGGGGCCTCTTCTTATCCTGATAGTCTCAGATTTCTTTTAGTTGCTATGCAGGAATACTCTGCACAAAGCATTCCTGGCTAGACCCCATGCCCAGTATATGCAAACATCTCTGTCTATCTGTGAGTTCTGGGCTGGAAAAATGATTCACTGTGATTTTTTTTCTTGGATTCCTTCCTGGTCAGGGCTTGACTTGCTGTATTTTTCAGATCTTTGTTGAAGAATTGTGATGGGGAATTCTTCTACTCTGCCATCTTGATTCCACCTCTTCAACCCTTAAATTGTATCAAAGCCAGAAGCTACTATAAGGCTATGAAGGGCTTCAACATAATTCATCCGGATGAAAAGGATCTGGTATGACCCATATGGCTTTCTGTCATCTAGTGAAAAATAACCAGGCCAATTTAAGCTTTCTGGGGAACTCTTGAGAGCTGGGCCGAGTTGCATCAGAATGGGGACCTGAACCTAAGTAATAAATAGTCCTGTTGAAGTTTCATTAACTATCAGGTGGCTAAAAAGAAGCCCAGGAAATGACTGGTTGTGGTGAGAGGGTAGGGGACAAAGTAGAAGAAATTGAGAGAGGGTTTTAGAGGAAAGATGAAAGAAGAGACTGTTAGTAGGTCTCAGCTGTCTACTAGCATACTCAGCTACATGACATAGTCTCCACAAGTATAATAATAAAACCACTCACTGCTGTTTCATCTTAGTTGTAGGTGTATCCTTTGAAACTAAGTTTAGATCTTGGAGTGATGCTCATTAAACTAAATAATTACATCCATAAAAAGAAGTGGGGGGAGGAGCCAGTGGTTCAGTGGGACAAAAATAAAAGTCTTATTGTTTACTCATTAAAACAACTCATGCCATGTGTGTATATGTATAGGATATATACATGTGTGTATATACATAACGTATATGTGAATACATGCACACTCATACATATACACATATATCTATATATTTGGGGGTCTGGACATATGATATCATCAGTGTGGAAACTCTACTAAGAGAGACAACTTTTTTGTAACCCAAGCCTTTAAAGAATTTCTTCCATGTCACTGAGCTGTTAAGTGAGTTACTCACAGTCACGCAGTTATTGTGTGTCAAAAGCAATTGTGTGTCAAGAACCCAATTCTTCCTGACTCCAAGGCTAGCATTCTAGCTTGGTTTCTCCATCTGCCATTTTCCTGATATATAGCAATGGTTACCAGTAAGTGCTAAAGCACAATTGAGAGTATGTTTTTTACTTTAAAAATTCAAAGAACCTACCATCTGGTGCCAGATGTATCAAAAGAATATCTGTACAAATTACATACATACACATATATATCAAGTTGAATTTAGGGAGGAAATTTAAACTCATAGATTTAGAAATGGAAAGAAGAAAATTGAGGCCCATCGAGGTTGAAATGACTTGAGTCACAGATAGTACATGACAGAACCAAAATTTTAAAATGGGTCCTCTAACTTCAACTACATCTTATTGCCTTCCCTCAAGATGTTTTACATTTAAACCATGCATTCAAAAATGACAATTCCGGGGCAGCTAGGTGGCGCAGTGGATGGAGCACCGGCCCTGAAGTCAAGAGGACCTGAGTTCAAATCTGGCTTCAGACCAAACACTTGACACTTACTAGCTGTGTGACCCTGGGCAAGTCACTTAACCCCAATTGCCTAAAAAAAAATGACAATTCCATTAAAACAATGCCTAGCATAAAATCTTGTCCATGGGTACTTAAAAATGTTTGTTGCACCGAAATAGCTATCTGCTGGGTACTATATTTAGAAAATCGTTTATTGTTTCTTTGAATATGTCTGGCAAGGGTTAGTAGAGATCTTAGAAAGGAAACACCTGCCTGGAAAGGAAATGGTACAGTGCTAATTTAGGTTTGAAAGAATACATTCAGTACTCATGGAGACTAGTTATATTGAGGATTCTGTAGATTTCTGTTCTTCAGTATGCTTTGTATCCCAGCTTGATTCATTCTTTTAGCATTTTCTTGTGAGTAAAAATTAATTAGAATTAAGATTTTAATCATGAAAAATAATGAACAGATAAAAAATAAGTAACCTGAACTATGAGAAGAAAAATGAGAAGAGAAACTGAGAAGCAGGGGGAGTGATCAGAAGGGAGAAAATGAGTTGTTTTCCTTAGGATGGCTGCTCTCTGAAATTCAACAGATGGAAAAGTTTAAGTGAGCACTGATATCAATGCAAACTAAGTAGCTTCTGCACTGCAGAAGAGTAGACTATGATATGGTCTGTTTACTCAAAGGATGCATTCTGAAAATTTTGTTTGGGAGTCCAGAAGATGGATGAGAGGCAGTATGGTATAGTGGAGAGAGAGTTGGCCCCAGAGCTAGGAAGGTATGAGTTCAAGTTTTGCCTTTGATGTATACTGAATGTGTAATCTTACATAAATCTCGGTGTTTAGACAATTCTCTTAAGACTGTAAGTTGCAGACAGGGTGCTGATATGAATTGATAAAGGTTTCTGTACTAAGGAGTTCCCTATACCAGTGAAATCACATGTCCAATCACTAACTCTATCCTTATGGATGTTTGTTTGTTGTTTTTGTTTGTCCTTTGTTTTTGAAGAAGACCAATGACATCATGGGTGATGTCTTGACTTGGGCATAAATTAAATTTAAGTTACTAGCAATATATGTGAGAGCTGCAGAGGGTGCTGATGGGGAGGTTAGTCTACATTTTTTGCTTTTACCATTCATCAACTCCAATGACTTTTTCTCAATCCTCATCCTTTTTTTTTTTTACTGCATTTCACTTGACTGACCCTTTTTCATTTTTTCTTTTAATTTTTAAAATGATGAACTTGACAGATATAAAAAAATTATCATTAAAATGTTTTTATTCTGAACTTAAATAACAAAAACTCCTCTAAAACGAGCATTTCTATACACAAAGTGGAATGCAAAAAAAGAAGATTATATTTGAAATCATTAATTTCTGTGTAATACCATTTGCTTTTTTAAAAGTACGACACGCATAGGTAGTATATATATGCCCATCTGTAAGATTTTGTGTGAGTTGTTTATATGTATAAATGTGGCTCTTGGGTGACATGATAGATATGATCTGAGGTCTGGCTCAACTTTGCAGAGAGGAGGGAAGCCAGAGGCTGTTTGTGTCACCAGCACACTAGCTGGGAGGAGAGATAGACAGACCGCAAGCCAAAGCTGGGGACTCTTCTTTTCCTGTCTCCAAAAGACATAGTAAGCTAGAATTATATCTATCTGCCCTCCCCTCCAAATACTGGTAATTTAAGAGATGATAGGTCCAGAACAAAAACTACTTCTCTGATCACTCTTAAGTAGAAGATAGCCCTTAGCTTATACTTGCCATCTTGGGCTCTTCCCACTTAATGACTGTTACATAAATAAAGATACAACTATCAAATAGGTGAGTAAACCTATTTGTCCAAGCAAAATAACAAACTGAAATCAAAGAAGTTACATATGGATTAGAATACACCAAAGGATACACAAGCATGAATAAACTCTTTAGCTGAGACCAATATAAGATCTCAGCTCAAACCGGAGGAGAGAGTACATCACCCAGAGAGGGTCCGTTTTCAGCAATCTCTAGAATTTCAAGCAAATGTAAAGATATAATGAGGCTGGCTCCCCATGCATATCTGCCATTCCAAAGTCTTTCTCTTTTTCCTTCTTAGTTTCTCTGTCCACGTCCCACAGAAGCTCTAGAACCTATACAAGTGCCGTACATAGGTTCACTGCTGTGGTTAGCATTTTCTCTGCTAATTGGGAGTCACATCTCCCTCCACCTCTGCAGCAGGACACAAAATGACCCAAACTTGGTTGGAAACAAGGTTGCAAAAGTAGATAATAAATTCAACTTGTTACTTTCAAAACTAGCCTGTATACCTATGGTTTTATTTAAACTTCTTTCTTTACATCTCTGTGTATCCTTTGGTATATTCTAATTTGTATAACTTCTTTGATTTTGTTTGCTATTTTGCTTGGTTCATGGTCTTTTCTTAATTTTCTTCTCTTATCTCTTCTTTCTTTTCCTTTTCTCTTCCTTCCTCTCTTGCTTTTCTTCCTTCCTTCTTTCCTTCCTTCCTTTCCCTTTTTTTCCTCATCACCACTTCTAACTTCTTGTTTGCTTGTCCTGGCAGTCGGCTTTTGTGGTGGCCCCCTCTCCTTTGCCCGTGACTTTTAGCTGAGTTTCTGTGCAGTTTTAGAGTAGAAGAAATCACTTATTGTAGTTGCTATTTGGATTTCTTGATCAATTATTTGCTGTGCTGCAATTTTTGTTTTTGTTAGAGTAGATAGGAGCTGGAATGCCTGCCTCTGTTCAGACAGCCCTGATGTCTGGAAGTCATGATCATTTCCATAGTCAAAGAAAAGAAAAAGAGAATTGCACATGAAATCATGTCTCTCAATTACATACAGCTTTTAAAAAGCATTATATAATAAATTTAAAACAAAAATCCCAATGCTGTCCTGTTTGTCTCTTTTTGAACTTCTTTCTCTTATTTTATAAATGTTCATTTATGCTCTTTCCTTTCTATGACATCACTCTTCTTACTTTCCTCCCTGCCCCCTTATATAAACTAACAAATAAAATAAATTCCCTCCTTTGTAACAAATAAGTATAGTCAAGTAAAACAAATCTGTGCCTTGGTCATGTGAAGAAACATATCTTGTTCTGCATCTATAATTCATTTGCCTGTATGCCAAGAAGTGGCAGTCATGGACCAACTATTGTTTCTTGAATCTGTCTCCTGCCTTGACTTCTGTGACATTGCTTTCATTGGCCTCCTACTTTTATACCTTTCTAGTGGTATTTATGGGTTGAATTATATGTATAGTATGGTAACTTTTAACAGAATTCCACATTATCTAATGGGGGCCATCGCCAGTGGTCTTGACCTATGTCTTATCGCTAGACTGCAATGACTCTGGAGGAGAGAGGGAGGCTGATGACTTTGCCCGGGTCTGCATCACTTAAATTCACTTGTAAGTCAAGTTATCAGCCTCCTGACGTCTTTTGTCTCATTTGAGAATGGACAAACAAGAGCAAATTTTATTACTACTCCTTTTCTGGTTCTTTTTGTTTTGTTGGTGTTTCTTGGGGTTTGCTTTTAGTTCTCTTTTCCCCTCCATATTCTCCTAGATGGTTTTCTTATTCTATCCCACAGGTTCAATAATCACTTCATTCTTAAATCTCTATTTCCAAAATCCATCCTTTCTTCTGGGCAAACTAGCATTTCCAATTGCCTGTTGGTTACCTCTGCCTGGATGTTACACTGATACCTCAAAGTCAATATATCCAAAACTGAACTCATCACCTGCCCTGCAAAAAAAAAAAAATCCTTCTTATGACTTTCCTATGACCAATGGTATCACCTCCTTCCAGTCACCTTGAATTAAAACCTGTGTATTTGTCTTGACTTTCACACGCAATCTTCACTCCTGCAACATCTTTCATATTCATCTCCTTTGCTCCATTCCCATCCCTAGTTCAGGTTATAATGGCCTCTGGTTTGGATTATTGCAGGAACTTGCTAACTGATTTGCCTGTTTTCCAGTCATTTTCACATACCACTGACTAATTTTCCTAAACTACAGCTCCAATTAGCATAGAATCTCAGAGCTGGAAGGATCCTCATAAGTCATTTAGTTCGATTTGTACCCCAAGCAAGAATCCCCTCTACAACCTAACTGAAAAAAATAAAAACAAACAAAAAAGTCATCCAGGGTGATTTTTGTCACTCTTTTGATCAAAAATCTTCAATGACTTTCAATTACTTAGCAAATGAAATCCAAATTATTTGGCCTTACATTCAAGGTCCTCTATAATTTGGTCCCAGTCTACCCTTCTATTCCATTACTTCTCTTTGCACATCCCTAAGCACTAGCCAAACCGGACTACTTATTCTTGGAACATCCCCTGTAGTTAATTGCCTTTAAATAATCTCAGGACCTCGCAGCTTTCCCAATCCATATCACATCCCACTGGAGTCCATTTTCAATGTTATTTTCCTCACAAAGTTTTCTCCTTTTTTTGAGATCTTTTTTTCCTCTTTAAACATTATTTTTTATTCATTTTAAACTTAAATGTGAAAACAGGAAGGAAAAAAGATGCACACAGCAGAACATAGAGGATTCAGTATAATACTATGAATTTCCATTTCAGGCTGCTTACTTTAAAAAAAAAACTTTGTAATAAACACTACACATTGTTTTCAAAGCTATCCTGCTTTTCTGTGTTTTCTTCTAAGTTTTCCTTTGTTCTTTGCTGTGTACTTTTTTTTCCTCCCTCCCTTACCCGGCCTAGAGAAGGCCACAATTAAACACAAATATATATGTATATATATAAACATATATACATTATATACACACACACACACACACACACACACACACACATATATATATATATATATATGTAAAACCATATTATACATATTTATATTTATCAGTTCTTTCTCTGGAGGTGGATAGCATCTTCCTTCATAGGTGCTTTACAGTTGGTTTGAGTGTTTATGACACTCAAGATGAATTAATCATTCAAAGTTGTTCTTAGGACAGTATTTCTGTTACTATGTATATCATTCTCTTGGTATTGCTCATTTCATTTTTCATTATTTCATGCAAGTCTTTCAATGTTTTTCTAAAATCAACCAGCTCATCATTTTTCTTATAACACAGTAGTATTCTGTCACAATCATATTTAGCCATTTACCAATTAAAGGGCATGTGTCATTTTAGCCAATCTGGTAGATGTAAGATGATATCTCAAAGTTGTCTTAATTTGAATTTCTCTAATCAATAATGATTTAGAGCATTTCATATATGATTAAATGTAGTTTTTATTTCATCATTGAAAAACTGCCTGTTCTTATCCATTGAGTCTATTAAGTTATGGCTGCTGGGATTCATTTCATGGTTGCTCTGATCTGTTTTATAATGTCTATTAGCATATGTTTTGTTCTTAATATTTTATAACTGCAAACGCTATCCTTAGTCTGAAAGTGCAAATGAATTGACATTGCTTGCTAGAGAATATATACAAACATTCATATGTAGCTATATCAAAAATTGTGGCTTTTTTCTCTCTTGTTGGGATCTTTGAAGCACCTAAGTGGTACAGTGGCCAGAGAGTTGGATTTAGAATCAGGAAGACCTGAATTAAACTAATGAGTCACACATTTATTGGTTGTATGACCCTGGACAAGTGGCTTAATCTCTCTTGGCCTTAGTTTTTTCATTTGCAAAATAGAGATAATAACTGTACCTACCTCACAGGATTGTAGCTGGATCAGATAACATTAGAAAGTACTTTGCAAACCTTAAAAGCAGTATATAAATGCTAGATATTATTATTATTAATGTATTAGAAGTTTATTTCCCTGTACTCTGTTGGCTTTCAAAGAGAAAGGCTGTATGCCCCTATGAGAAAGGACCTTTGTTATCTCACTTGAGAGAACTACCCAAGGTAATGACCCTTGTCACAGGCAGGCAATTTAGAAACAACACCTGGGAATAGTCAAGCCCATATTACCTGATTACTATGATTTATTGTTTGTCCCTTCCTTTTGCTTTTGCCTCTAAAACCAGCTGAGAAGGTCTCTTCCTATCTGCCAAATTATTATGTCATGGATAAGTGTCCACCTGGGCCCCAATAGCCCCACAGGCCCTGGGATCATAGACAATTTTCTTCACATTGCTCTTTTTAGTGGATCTTGAATAAATGGGGAGTAGGGGAAGGAAAAGGGAAAGGATGCATGGGAATTCAAATATGCTTCTCATGCCTTTCAACCAATTATAATGCTTAAAGATACCAAAGTGTAGGTATTGAAAGCAAAGTAACAGGTAACACTTTACTCTACCAGTTGCAAGCTTGGATACCCTGAAAATTGAGGGAACTTACCACATAGATAGATAGATATAGATATAGATATAGATATAGATATAGATATAGATATAGATATAGATATAGATATAGATAGATCGATAGAGTGATATTGCATTTATTAAGCCTTTACTATGTATCAGACACTGTGCTAAGTTCTGGGGATACAATTACAAGCAAATATAACAATCTCTGACCTCAAGAATTATACATTCTAATGGGAAGGATAATACATAAAGAGAGCTGGAAGTGGGGGGCATGGCAAATAGATGCCCGGGAAGTAGCATGGAAATCTGGGTCTGAACAAGGTAAGGTAAAAGCTCACCTATTAGAGCTCAGTGTCCTAATGGTGGAGACCAAGTTTGCTGAGGGAAGAGGGGAAAGGAGGGCCTGCAGGGTGTGTGGAGTAAGAAAGAAAGAAAGAAAAGAAAAAAAAAAGAAAACTACTGGCAAAAAAAAGTTGAGGGATAGTGCAAAGGACAAAAATATACTACATAAAGTAAGGGAAATGAGGATGATGGTCAAAATGTATGCAACATACTGAGATGTCCTGGAAGTGGTGTGGAGGAAGGCCTGGCATAGGGTAATATAAAGGGAAAGCTCACCTGTCAGAATAGGGAAATTCATGTCTAGAATTCAGTATTATGGTGGGTGAAGGTAAGGATGATGGTGGGAATATAGAAAGCCATTTTAGAAGCAATCCTAACACCAACCATTTTGGAAGCAGATTGGCAACATCTTACCCCTCTCCCTACTCCAGCCAATCCTAAAGCTATTATTAACCTTTCAGAATGTCCTTTTTAAGAATTTTAAGTTATATATTTTTTCAATCAGCAAAAATTCATCTTTTCTCCCTTCCATTTCTCCTTCCCTCTATGTTGAGAACAAAAGAAAAATAAAACCCATTATAAACACTTTTAGTCAAGCAAAACAATTTTCAACACTGTCCATGTCTAAATATACATATGTGTATTTGGTTATATATATGTCTCATTCCATATTCCAAGTCTTTTGCCTTTCTATCAGAAAGTGGGTTGCATGTTTCATCATTACTTTTCTGGAATTGCAGCTGGACATTAACGTTGATCAAAATTCCTAATTTTTTTCAAAGTTGTTTTTATCATATTGTTGTCATTCCATATACATTGTTCTCTTGGTTCTGTTCACTTAACTCTCCATCAGTTGATACAAATCTTCCCAGGCTTCTTGGAAACCAATTCCTTCATCATTTCTTATAGCACAACACATTTCTATACTATAACTTGTTCCACCATTGCCCAATTTGTGGGCACTGTTTCAGATTCCCATTTTTTGCCATCTCAAAAAAAACCTAGAAATTTTTTGTACATCCTTTGTTTTGTTTAGGACTAATTCCTCCCTTAATTTATCCTCCCTACCCTCCTCCCCTTTCCTACTTATTTCCACATTAAGTAAAATGTATTTCTTGTACAGACTATCCCTTAACAAATATCATTTGGACACATAATTCTTGTGTGGGGGTTTTCTTTTCCTTCAAGCAGAAACTGATTCAATATATCCAGACTTATTTGGAAAGGCTGGTACAAATGGGAATTAAAATAAGAGAAACAGATCAAGTCTCCTAATTTTAAAACTCCTAAACCTCACACTTGTATATGGAATGGACAAGTTCAGTGGGAGTCCCCAGGAGTTACATAAGCTTAGAGTATAGGAATTTCCAGAAAAGGGCATAGAGTATTAGGCAGGAAAAAGGGGGTATATCTAGTGTTCTGAGTAGAAACAGCATGTCACAAATGGGTCTCAGTCCCAAAGAACTAGAGCATCGTGGACCTCTCTATCACAATTTCCATTTCCTCCAGAATTTCTGGGTTTTGTATGGAAAAAAAAAGACCATTTCCAACCTAAGTTTCTTCCCTGTGCCTCCCAAATTTCCTGAAATTTTATACCTCTCTAGAAACAAGCAGTTAAAAGAATATCTGACAAAACAAGTCTATGTTTTTTAAAATATCTCATTAGTGAAAATTCAGTTTTTGATTCAATAATACCATGAGTTCCAAGTTAATATGTGATCTACAAATCCCCTAAAATTGAACCTTTTATCACTCCCTACATAGTAAGTTCTTTAAAGTAATAACAAAATGTAACAACTCTATGAAAAACCCCAACCCCTCTCCTTAAGAAATTGAGGGATAGGATAGAGCTCCAGCCTTGAAGTCAGAAGGACCTGAATTTAAATCTGGTCTCAGACACACAAAACACAATACGTACTAGCTGTGTGACCCTGGGCAAGTCACTTAACCCCAATTGCCTAGCAAAAACCAAAACCAAAACAAAACAAAAAAAAAAAGAAGTTGAGGGATAGGGACAGCTAGGTGGCACAGTGGATAGAGCTCTAGCCTTGGAGTCAGGAGGACTAGAGTTCAAATCTGGCACTTACTAGCTGTGTGACCCTGGGCAAGTCACTTAACCTCGATTGTCTCACCAAAAAGCAAAAATAAAGAAAGAAAAAAAAAAAAGAAAACTACTGGCAAAAAAAAGTTGAGGGATAATGCAAAGGACAAAAATAGACTACATAAAGCAAGTAAATATGGTCTTTATCTCCTGGACCTTTCTACTGTATTCAGTTAGTAAACATTTATTAAGCAGCTACAATGTGCCAGCCATTGTGCTAAATGCTGGGGATACAAATACAAAAAAGACAGTCCTTGTCTGCAAGGATCTTACACTCTTATAGGAGAAGACACAAAAGGAACATGAAAAAGGTACAGGGAAAGGAGAGATAAGGCACCCAATGCAGGGGCATGATGGAGAAATCCAAAGGAGTGCAGTGGCTGGGAAATGAAGAAATGGCTGGCCTTCAATAGAGGTTCTGGGAAGAGCTCTTTCCTAAGGTCTTCCAGTCCAAGGAGCAGAGTGGGGTGTGAGTACCAAGGCTAATTTGGTCTTGTGGTATTCTCTCCTCTTGGTCTTAAATAAGATCGATTAAAAACCCAAGAAGTGGATTTTGTTTAAAATGAATCTATAGACAGTCAAGTGAAAGCATCATTTAAAAAAAGATGCAAACAAAAATGTCTTGGTTAAAAAGTATATAAATGCTAATAAACAACTTTAGAGAATTATAATTGCATATATTACTAAGACTGATAGTAAATAGAAAATCACCCGCAGAGTCAGAAAAAGTTGGGTTCAAATCTTGTTTTAAACATATATTGCTGAGGCCAGCTACATGGCTAGGTGGATAGAGCACCTGTTCTGGAGTCAGGACGACCTGAGTTCAAATATTACCTCAGACTCTGGCTGACCGGCAAGTTACACCATTCGGTGCTCCAAGGAACCTTGTAACACTACCAGTTGTAGAAGAGATGTGGATCGCCACTTGAAGAAGGTCCTCCCCACATCAGTGAGAGCACAGGTCTGGACCCGTAAATGAAGACAAAACAAAAGAAAAAAACTGTGCACTAACTCTATTTCCTCATATGTAAAATTGAGGGGATTGGATTAGATGACCTCTAAAGTCCCTTCTAGTTTTTTATCTATGACAAATATATAAGCTTTAAAATGTTTCTAAAAAGTTGCTAAAGTACAATTGAAGACAATGAATGAAACAGTATCTGAAAATGAACAATGGCTACCCTTAGACAAGGCTGATACTCTACAATAATTCTTTGCAAGTGACAAATGACTGATTTTCTATTAAAAAAAAAGGTATCAGATTTAGATCTGGCCTTCTGTTTACTTTGGCTTTTTGATCAATTGGACAGAGAAATTATTGGTTTACTTTTGGGATAATGTGAAAAACATTTAAATCAGCATCAGTGTTAGCTCTAGCATTTACTTAGAATGTTAGGGTTTGAAAAGCCTTTACAGATGATATCCCATCAGATTTGTCTTTGGAGACATTTGCATATCTCTTCTTGCCCATCCTGCAATTTAAATCTCTTAGATTTGAAACTTTAGATTTAGACTGATTTTTAAATATTTTAATGCTGTAAACTCAGATGACTCTAGGTTTGTATTAATAATAGTTTAACAGTTAAAATAGGTTAGGGGGCAGAGCCAAGATGGCAGAGTGAAAGCAGTGACTTGCTTGAGCTCTTCCTCAAAACCCTCCAAATACCTATAAAAAATGGCTCTAAACAAATTCTAAAGCAGCAGAACCCACAAAAAGACGGAGTGAAACAAATTTCCAGCCCAAGACAACCTGAATGGTTGATCAGAAAGGTATATCACACCAGGCTGGGAGAGGAGCCCAGTTCAGTGTGTGGGTTCGCATGGTCAAATCGAACCTGGAGCAGGCCTCGGAGGACTAAATCACAGGCAGTTGTGGTGGTTTCCAGACCTCTCAACCCACAAACGCCAAAGACAGCTTAGAAAGTCAGTGGGAAAAGTCTGGTTTTTTTCAGTGACAGAGAAGCTAGGTCTCAGCCACATTTCCTGAGCATGGCCTGAAGGCAGCGGCTGCCTCCTGAGCTTCTGGCCCACAGACTGAGAGGGAATCAAGTGGCTGATCAGAAGGAGATTGCAGGGATCTCTTTGCTGGTGCAGGATTCTCTTGCTTTGCCTGTGTTTAGATCTGGGTCACAGTTCTGAAAGGCAGTCCTGGGGCGAGGAGGAGTGCTGGCCTGGTGGAGCTTGTAGTGGTGGTAAAGAGAAAATCCTCCTCACAGTTCCAAGACAGAAGAGTGCTTGTGGTCACTCATAGACCAGAGCACAGGCCAGGAAAGGAGTAAATGCCTCGCCTCTTATCATACCACCTTGGAAGAACTGAAAATTTACAGGTCCCTACAAGTATCTCTGAAAACAGCTGTACAAACCCCCAAAGCTTGGAACAGTACATTCTCCACATTGGAAGCAGACCTCTACCTTAATAAAGAGTTTATAACTCAAGTAATTGGCTGGGATCATGAGCAAACCTCGAAAGAAGTGTCAGACCATAGAATCTTTTTTTTGGTAACAAAGATCAAAACATACAACAAAATCAAAGCTCCTACATCCAAAGCCTCCAAGAAAAGGTATGAATCAGTCCCAGGCCTTGGAAGAGCTCAAAAAGGATTTTGAGAAGCAAGTAAGAGAAGTAGAGGAAAAACTGGGAAGAGAAATGAGAGTGATGCAAGAAAATAATGAAAAACAAGTCAACAGCTTTCAAGAAATTATCAAGGAAAACTGCCCTGATATAGTAGAACCAGAGGGCAAAATAGAAATTGAAAGAATCCACTGATCACCTCCTAAAAGAGATCCCCAAGGGGATTGTATTTCCATAATACTTGAATTGTTTCCTTCTGGCAGCTTGTAATATTTTCTCCTTGACCTGGGAACTCTGGAATTTGGCTACAATTTTCCTAGGAGTTTTCCTTTGGGGATCTTTTTTAAGAACCAGAAGGGATCTTACAGATCATTTGGTCCAACCTGATCATTTTACAGATGAAGAAACTCAGGTCTAGAGAGATGAAAGGAGCTCTTACCTAAGATCACACAATTTATTTAGTGGTAGCCTTGGGACTAAGAACCCATGTCTTAGGATCATAGATTTACAGTTGTAGATGAACGTTGAGGCCACTGAGTTCAGATCCTGCATTTACAGATGAGGAACCTGAGACATAGAGAGCAACTTGCTGCTGGCCATACAACTAGTGTCAAAGCAGAATTTGAACCCAGGTCTCCCTGACTCCAGGTCCAGTACTCTGTCATTAGACTGGGCTCATCCATCAGATTTTATTTAATAGCTGTTCTCAGATTTATTTCCTGTAGTAAACATAGTAAAATGTTACTCGTGTAATGGGTTTAGGGCCAAACATTCATTGTATTCACATCTATAGGGTTTCTATAGTAAAAGGCAGTACAACTTAATGACACCTGAATATCTATCTCCCTCTCTAAATGCAGAGAACATCACCCAACCTAAACACTGGGGACCAGGGGAAAGGGAGAAGGGTGATAGCTATGGACTGAGGATCATATTATAGTCATGTTCCTCTTAGGTGATGGGGAAGAAAATAAGTGGGGTCCTCAACAGTACAGCAATGGGAAGAAGAGGCCCTCTTCAGTATGAGCCCATCCCTTAGACTAGTGAATCACAGATTGGGAAGGCACCTCAGAGGCCAAAGTCTAGCTTCTAACTGAAAGAGCATCCTCTCTGTAACAATCCCAGATAAGTGATCATTGAGCCCCTAATTGAAGGCCTTTAGTGGAAGAAACCCACAGCGTTTCGATGCAGTCCATGCCACTTTTGGTTAGCTATAATTGTTAGTCTTTCCTCCAACATCCTCTAAATTTGCCTTTAGTTTTCCTGGTTTCTTTCAAGATTCAGCTTAAATCAGAACTATTGAGGTGGCATAGTGAATAGAGCCAAAAGAGTGAATAGAGATGTGGAATCAGGAAGACCAGGGCTCAAATTTGGCTCCAGATACTTCCTAGTTGTGTGACCCTGGGGAAGTCACAATGTTTGCCTCAGTTTCCCCATGTATAAAATGGGGATAATAATAGCACTTACTTCCCAGGGTTGTTGTAAGGCTAAAATAAAATTTCACAAAGTACTTTGTGAACCTTAAAGCACTATATAGATCTATTATTATTGTGATTACTAGCTATTACTATTATTACTAGCTATTAAATCCTACACTTCTGCAGGACGTTTTTCTGGGTTCCCCAGCTGTTAATACTTCCCTCTTTCAGATTAACTTCACCTATTTGGCATATCTTTTATGTACCTAGTTATCTGTATGGTGTCCCCTCTCCCCCCCTATTAGAATGTATGCTTCTTGAGGGTAGTAACTTTCTTTTTGCTTTTATATCACCAGCTCTTAGCACAGTGCCTGTAACATAAGTACCTTTTTTCCTTTTAGACTAGGTTTTTCCACTTTGCCCAAGCTGGAAGCACAGAGGTCACTCACAGGCCCAATTGCATTGCTTATTGGTGTGGAAGCTTTGACCAGCTCCATTTTTGACCTGGGCTGGTTCTCCCCTCCTTGGGCAGCCTCCCCTTCTCCCCACCCCTCATTGGTGCCAGATTCAAATAACCTAGCCTTACTGCAGTTCAGAACTCTGGAGTTCAAGTGATCTGCCAGCCTCAGTCTCTCTTAATAACAGGGATTTAGAGGCATGTAGTTTGAGGCCAGTCACATATTGTTGATTGATTAGCCTATTGTCACACTAGTTGTAAGAATCAAGGTGGGATGTGTACTCAGGCCCATTGACTCTACCACTAGTGCTCTTTCCACTGTACCACAGCAGCTATGGAGCAGCTAGGTGGTAAGTGGATACAGTGCTGGGCCTGGAGTCAGGAGGACCTGAGTTGAAATACACCCTCAGATACTTTGCCAGCTGCATGACCTTGGGCAAATCACTGAACTGTTTGCCTCAGTTTCCTCATCTGTAAAATAAGCTGGAGAAGGAAATGGCAAACCATTCCAGTATCTTTGTCAAGAAAACCCAAATAGGGTCATGAAAGTTGGACACAACTGAACAACAAAGCAGCTCTAATAGAATTTTGTTGCTTTGTGAGAAATGAAAGTGAAGAATTCAGAGACTTGTATGAACTTTGAGTAATGTAAGGAGAAGCATAAAAATAACATATATGACTACAACAATGTAAAAAGAAAGAACAACAAAATGAAACTGAATTTTATGTAATTATAATCATTAGATGAGAACAGAAAAGAGAAAATAAATTTCATTGAAAGGTGGGAGACTGTATAGAATATTGCATCTGATAGTACTAGACACTTTCCATGTGTGTTGGATGGTTTTGTTAAACTTTTTTTTTTAATTTCCTTACAAGGGAAGACTTGCTAAGAAATTGGGTCAGGGGGAGGGGGAGAAGGTATTTTTGTAAATGAATGTGATATAAAAGGTATCATTAAAACTTTAATAAACAATAATAGCTAACATTTATATAGTGCTTACTATGTTCCAGGCACTATGCCAGCTGCTTTACTATTTATTATCTCATTTGATCCTTACAACAACTCTGAGGGATAGGTGCCATTAGTATACCCATTTCGTTGTGTCGTTCAGTAGCGTGTGACTCTGTGACTCAGTGACTCAGTTTAGGGTTTTCTTGGCAAAAAGACTGAAGTCTTTGCCATTTCCTTCACCAGCTCATTTTATAAATGAGGAAACTGAGGCAAACAGAGGTTAAAGGACTTACGGGTCCCACAACTAGTAAGTGTCTTGAGGCCGGATTTGAACTCAAGATGAACCTTCCTGGCTCTAGACCCTATTCATCTAGCTGCCTCTATTTGACCACCTAATCTCAAAAAGTCATTTACATTTTTTTTGATACTTGTGTCTGTATATCACCTGCATTTCTCAGGTATCCCCCTCCCAGACTGCTATGCCTCGAGATAAAGAATTTTTAGAAAGAGAAAAAAAAAAGAAATTCTATGAAACTAACCAATGCATGGCAAGTCTGGTGTTGTATGTAACACTACAGAGCCACTGTCTCCCATTTCTGCAGAGAAGGTGTTGCAGAGGTATCCCAACACTTAGCACAGTGCCTGGTATATAGTAGATATTTAATAAATGTTTATTGATAGATTTTTCATCTCCCTTCTTTGGGGTCAAGCTTGGTCATATTTTTCAGCAGTTTCCATTCATTTTTCTTTGTTCTTGTTCTATTTACATAGTTGTTGCCATTTAATCTTTCTGGTTTCAGTCTCTCATCTATGAAATAAAAAATGTTGGCTTCCATTAAGTGTTCTCAATCTGGTTTCAGTAGCAAAAAAAAAAATCATATTTCAATAAACTGGTTTCTATGTAATTCCATGGATTTTATTTTACGTATATAAAACCATTATTCGGTGAATGGATCCACAGGCTTCACCACAGTGCCAAAAGGCTCCCTGACGCACACAAAAAGATGAAGATCTGGCGATCTCTAAATTCCAAGTCTATGATCCTGTGCTTCAGCTCCGCTCTTTAGTATTATTATATTACCTTGGGCAAGTCACTTTCCCTTCTCGGGACCTCAGTTTCCCGCCTTGTAAAATGAGGTGTGGTAGGTGGGTTAGACCGTAAGGAGGATTTATCTTGGACCTTCCCCCAGGGTTTAAATGTAGTCTCTGCCTGGCCAGGACCGCGGGTGGGAGGCTGCCCGGAGGCGTGCCCACGCCTGGCCCACAGCCCGCCACGAAGTGACTGCCACGTCAGGACAACTTCACAAACCGTGCGCGGGGCAGGGGCCGCGACGCCTGGCCCCGCACTGGGGTGAGGCGGACGGGCGGCGGGAGGACTGAAGCCCTGGCCGCGGCCTCTCCCCCGGCTCTCCCATCCAACGACGGCCCCTGCGAGCCCGGCCTCCAGCCCGGGGCGGGCCGGGGCGGGCCGGGGAGGCAGGGCGGGACACTATCCGGGCGGGCCCGGCGGAAGCCGCGAGGCGAATCCCGAGGCGGCGGCGGCGGCGGCGCGCGGAAGGAGGCGGAGAAGGAGGCGGAGGAGGCGGCGCGGAGGGCGGGGAGCAGGGAGGGAGGCGGGGCCACAGTCTCCGCCGCCGTCGCCGCCTCTGCGTATCCCTGGCGCTCGCTTGGGCCGCCGGGGGCGGGGACTGGGGGACGCGGCTTCCCCGGCTCAGGAAATTCCAGGGGCCGGAGCCGGGGCCACCAGCCCGTCGCGGAGCCGAGGAGCAGGAGGCGGTGCTGGGCCGGAGCGGGGCGTCAGGGCCACCATGGAGACCCGCTACAACCTCAAGAGCCCAGGTAGGGAAGGGAGCGGCCGCTCCCCCCAAGCTCCCAGTACGCATGCGCGGACGGACGGACGGACAGCCGGACTGGCAGCCGGGGAGGCCTTGGGCCGCCGCCCCGCCACCTGTCACAGCCCGAGGGCCCCCTTCCCTACTCGAGTCCGATGCCAGACCCGGCCTGCGCATGACCGCCCGGAGCGAGCCGGGGTCCGGGGAGCCGTCCCCGGTTGTGGCCGGCCCAGCCCGAGCTGATGGAGAGAGGGCCCAGCCCCGGCTCGGGCCGCTGCCCGCGCCCTGCCCCCACCTTCCGACCTCGGCCTCACCCCACTTTGCCCTCCCTCTTTTTTTTTTTCTTCCCCCGTTATTCTTAAAGGGGCGGCACCCTAGAGACAGCCGGAGACTGCGGGACCCTCCGCCGGGCGTCCGCGCCGTCTCCTCAGGCTGCTACCCCTGGACTGGACACTTTCCGGGCAACTTCGCTGACCCGCCTTTTTGGACCGGGGTGGTGGGGTGTGTGTGTACTTGAAGACGAGGCGTCTGTGGGGGAGTGGGGGACAGAGACCGAAGAGGGATCTGTGGAGGGGTGGCAGACCCTCACCTCTCCTCCCCTCCTCCCTCCGGACCTGAGAGATGCCGGGAGGTGCAATGGAGAGCGCCTTGAGGAGGAAGTCGGAGGACCTGGGTTCAAATTTGGACCTCAGTGACCTTGTGTAACTCCCTTAATCTCTGTGGGTCTCAGTTTCCTTCGCTGTAAAATAATGGCATTTCACTAGGAGACCTCACAGGTCACTTCCATCCCTAAAGCTGTGATCCTTTTTAGCACCTACTGCCTGTATGACCTTGGGGGACTCACTTATCATTTCTGGGTTTCAGTTTTCTTTCGTAAAGCGAGGGAGTTGACCTAGATTAAGGATTCTTAATCTGGAGTCGGATAGATTTTTTTTTTGAGGGGGTGGTCATGTGAACTCGGATGGGGAAACACATTGCGTCTATATTTTCACAAAATTTTGACTGAGATTTAGCATTTCCTTCAATTAATTAAAGGAAAATTAAAAATTAAGAGAAAATTTAAGTTATTTGACAGATAAGATCAAGAACTCCTGTTTTTGTGATCCTTTTCAGCTCTAAATGGTCCTTTGGTCTTACGTTGTTAGAGTCCACCACGGTTTTTCAACCTGAAAGCTTTTGCTTATAGCACTTTTTAATAGATTATCATTGGATACTTGCTTTCCAATCCTATCTGTGAAGTGAGTGATATCAATATGTGTACAAAACACGCACACACATATTTAAACTGGAGGAATCCTAAGGTCCTATTGAACTCTAAAACCTTCGAGGTCATCTATATCATGCTGCTTCATATAGATGTACATTTTACATATGTGTGTGTGTCTATAATTATCTACCTACCTACCCACCTGTCTTTGGAATTGAAGATAATTGGGTTCCTGTCCTGACTTGAACACGTACGAGCTGTGTGATCCTCTAGGAGTCACCTAATCTCAAATACTGTAAATTGCAGAGCAGGTGTCTATTTGCAGTGTTAGAGGGAATTTCCTCATCTGGAGTACTCTATCTTCAGGAAACCCACAGCTCCAGACTGTCCTGACCCCCAGACATATATACATCCATACCCAAAGTTTTGGGAGGGAAGTGAAAGATAGTCTGGACCAGTACTTACATGGGGGTAGGTAATTTTGGATGAGAAAACTCTACACTGATAAGAGTCAATGTTGAACAAGCACTTATTAAGGGCCTGCTGTGCCAGGCACTGGGAATACAAAGCCAAAATAAACAGTGGAGTTTACATTTATCACTGTAGCTCACATGATAATTGTTAATATTCACATATAGTGCCGTGAGGTTTTCAAAATAGTTTATACACCTTATCTTATTTAATCCTCACATTTACTCTGTTAGGTAAGTGCAATAATTATCCCCATTTTATAGATGAGGACACTGAGATTCAGAGGATCTTGAGGTGATTTGCCCAGGGTCAAAGATGTTGTGTCTCAGAGTTAAGAGTCAAGTCTCAGAGTCTCCTGACTCTAAGGGAGGCTTTCTAATATCTGTCAGTATAAATACCTTTTAACAGATGAGGAAGGAGAGGCCCAGAGAAATGAAATCCTTACTCAGGGTTGCCTAGTTAGTACCTGACCTGAAGCAGGAACCCAGGATTCTAAACTGCCAGGTCCAGAATTATTTCCACTGTGTGCCTCCTATGTAACTACATAGATATCTGTGTTAGATGACCACATAGCTAACTACATAGATATCTTCATCTGGAGAGAAGGAATTCAAAGTAATAACCCTGATGCCACTACTCCAGTCCTTTCTATAAATCCTTCTGGGGCATTTATACAGTAGAACACTGATGAGAAAGGGGGCTAATAATGCCTGTGCAAGAGCTGTGCCCTAATAAGCACCTGTTGATTGATCACAAGGTACTGGGCTATTTATTCCACCAATACATTGGCAAAACTTGTGAAATGGAAAAAAAGAGAAAACAGTTTCAGTTTAACACAGTCTTTGGGAAATAGTTAATGCTTTAACCAGCTGTTATTCATTCCCCTCCCCACCCTCACCCCACCCTTTTTTCCAGTTGGTGTTAGGAAAACCAGTAATCTTTATTCCCAGGACCTAGGGTAACATACTGCCATATCTGATTTTTTTTTTCTTTTCTCCTGAATATGCAGAGCATAAAAAAAGGCCGTTGGATAGATTGAATAGAACTTGAAGTTCTTTGGTGAAATTTAGATGAGGTTTGGATGGGATAATTAAATAAATACGGTGTATTAATGGAATATTAAGGAAGATTACCTTTAGTCTGTTAGGGATAAATTTGTTTGTATTTGAGGTGGGTAACTGGCCTTATCAGTTGCAAAGACAGGATATTTATTTCGTTTTATTTACTTACTTAGGTTCATTTACCTAATGTAGTCAGGGCACTGGTTTGAATCATAAGATCACAGGATCAAGAAGCTGAAAAGAGGCTTAGAAATCGTCTCATTCAGCCCTCTCATTTTACAGGTGAAGAGCTGAGGTCTAGATAGTTTGTGACTTATCTAAGGTCTCCTAGAAAAGTAACTAGAGTTAGGATTTGAACCTCCTGCTATAAAGTCAGTGCCTTTTCTACTATTTCTGGCTGTCTGTGAATCATTCCATTCAACATTTATTAAGCAATTAAAAAGTGCTAGGCTTTGTGTTAGAAAGAAACAAGTTGGCCTTGCCTTCAGGGAGTTTACTTACAATACTCGCATAAGAGCTATGTTCATAGTCAGTTTCCTATTTTGGTTTCTGGAGAAAATGGAAAATATTTCTTGGAAAATACTGAAGCTCTTTGTTAGTCCTCAGCTTTTTATCACAGGCTTCATGACTGGCTTTGGTTTTGATTACTCCTCGGTCTCTGTTCAGTAGTACAAGGACAACAAGTAAACTGTGGCCTGATACACTAATATGTAAACAGTTACTGTATTTTTTTTAATAAAAAACATTGGGAATTTTTATTTGAGGAAAATGTTTTCAAATCTTTTATGAACCACCTCAAATAAACATGATAGTTGATCTCTCCCACTCTTTCCTACTTAAGTAATTAAGGGCCTTCCACAGTTTATAAGACTGGCTCACATGACAGTAACTTCTTAAAGGTGTTAATGATCTAGGTTGTCTTGAGGGTTTTTTTTTGTTAAATAGCACATTTTGTTACCAAATTATTGTACCTAGACTTTATACTTGAGCATTGAGCTGGATTTTCATAACACACATTCTTACTATCATGCTGAATAAGTAAACTTTTTTTATTTTTAAATTGCAAAGTTCAAGTCCACTAGTTTTTGGTATGTATATGGATATATAATTATGAATTTGAGCAATTTTACAAAAGTAATAAGCAATAGCATACGACTGCTAACTTTTCTAATTTTTATTAATGTCAGTTCGTACATTTTAATCATAAAACAAAAGTGTTCTCAGACAGGAAATCTGTACTTTTCTGTTGTGTCAACGTTGGGTTTTCCAAGATTTTCTTAAAATAGAAAGATGGGTAATTATTATTATTAGGCAGCCCATGGTTTAGTAGAGTCAGAAGACCTGGGTTTGTGTGAGGATGGACAATTTTACGCTGTGGCATCATGGGTGAGTCACATTGCTTTTTTACTTAGCTTCATTCTTCTCATCTGTAAAATAAGGGAAATAATAGTTGAAATGCCTATCTTAACAGGGTAAAAACAGACTGGTAAAATCTTAAAAATATTACAGGACTATGTGCTGTCATAAACTAGTCATCAAACTTAGTCACCCTCTTTACTCTGATGTAGTTATACTACCTTTTTGCCCCAATTTATTAGCCCTTGACAGGACTGGAAAGTATTATTTTGTATGTGACAAGATTCTGCTCCTCTCCCACAACTTTGCCTGTCTCCCACAGCGAGCATAACCTGTAAGCTGCCCCTCAGTACTTAGCACACTTGGCTAAAGTGAGAACATTTGTTGAAATGAACTTGTATTCTTAAACCTCAGATTTTAAAAACTCTCACCAAAAGTAGCAGATTATTTTCTTCAGGTAGAATTTTCCTAGATGAATTGTAATGTTTTCTGCTTCTTATTTCTAACTTCACTCATTTTTTTAGATAATATTTTTTGTAATGCATCAGAATTTGTCGGTAGACTATCCTTGCAGCCCTTGTATGCATTTTTTTTCTGCCAGACTTAAGCCCAAATCCAAATTCTGCATCATTTGAAGTTTCTCTTAATGTTTTATTTCTTTCTCCTTTGAGCTCACTAATGAAAATATTAAATTAGGTTCGACCTTTACTGACCTGTTCATGTTAG
Organism: Phascolarctos cinereus; assembly: GCF_003287225.1. Taxonomy (NCBI): domain Eukaryota; kingdom Metazoa; phylum Chordata; class Mammalia; order Diprotodontia; family Phascolarctidae; genus Phascolarctos; species Phascolarctos cinereus. The sequence goes on from NW_027555958.1 coordinate 176,230,735, forward strand.
TCATTTTTGTGCTTATCTTGCCGATGAACCAGGAAGAAAAGAGCACTTTAAGTACCAGCTTTTTGATTAAAGAAAGAACCCATTTGGACTAACAGGCCAAGTGAAATTTATATGACTCTTTTCATATCTGATGAAAAATTCACATATAAGAATGAAGCATTCTCTTAATCCTTTTCAGTACCTCCATAAAATGTTACAAAAATTGAAAAACAGTCATATTAATTATAATTTAATAATCTCAACAAACATGAATGAGGAAAACAAAAATTAATAGAATCTCAAATGAAATAATAGCCTACAAAGTAATTGTATTGTCATAAAAAGAAAAAATATACATTTTGACAAAATGATAACTTGGTTTTTTTTCCTGTGGCCCTTTCTAACATAATTTTCCTAAGTTTTATTGCTTAGGAGTAAATCAGTCAATCTATCTATCTGTCTATCTTCATAGTTTGTGAATGGTAGTTTTGTAATTTTACTTTCTTTGTTCTGTATTCCCATTTTGCAGAATATGGAAAAGGAAGCTGAGAGAGGGTAAATGTTCTTACCCTGGGGTTTTATTGCTTTTGAGAAGATCTTTAACTTTTGAATTAAAACCGTTGTTGAAAGAGTAGAAACATTTTGTTTGTATTTTTCCTTCAGCCTGAGAATTGTAAATAATTTAACAATTTTTTATATACTACCTAAAAGTTCGGCCTGTCTGGTGACATCCTCAGACCTGAAAGAAAACTGATTCTGTAAGCTGCCATCATCACTTCCTGACTAGTGAAACCCAACTGAAGAAAATTGAATGACAAAGTGATTGCTGGAATTTCTCTTTAGACTTTTCTTTCTGTTTGAAGAATGTGATTTATAATATCATGCTCACAAAGTATCATTTGCCAAACTCAGAAACTAAGAAGCAGCATTAAAAACATGACATTAACATTTTGTTATATTGTAATATTCATATTATTATTTTTACCATATGACTTATGCTTTCACCAGACTTTTAACTTTTTAAATGACTCTTAGCCTTTCAGGATGCAAACTGGAATTAGTCATAGGATGATAGATTTAAAACTGGAAGGAACTTTAGGAGTCATATAGTCCAGTCTACTTATTTTACAGATAAGGAAACTGAGGCACAGAGAGGGTAGGTGACTTGCCAAGGCTCACATAGGTTGTGAGTGGCAGAGCCAGATTCTTTCAAAACTTAGAGTTCTTTCCATTGTATTATGGAGTTAACAATAATGATAATAATAGTTAACATTTATATAGTACTTCCTATGTATGTGCCAGGCACTATGCTAAGTGCTTTGCATTTATGTCATTTGATCCTCACAACAGCTCTGGGAGATAGGTACTATTATGATCTCCAGTTTGTAATTGAGGAAACAGAGGTTAAGTGACTTGCTCAGGGTCACACAGCTAGTGTCTGAGGCTAGAGTTGAACTCAGGTCTTCTTGACTCCAGGCCAGGTGCTCTGTCCCCTGTACTACCTAGCTGCCCTTACTTTTAAGGTGGAAGAGTCAATACTCCTAGCTTGGTATCTTAAGACCTAGAGGTACTTTTTTCTTTGTGTTTCCTGAGCTTTAACTGTGATACTTTCTCCCTTTTCTGTGATTCTGACCTGATATCCTCTGATCGTAATCTGTTTATTGCCTCTGTTTTGACCTAGATTTTTATATTTTTGACTCCAGCCTGGTGACCCTGATTTCTGATTGCTTCTTAAAACAATTTTGTTTTTACATTCTTGAACTTAACCCCTACGTAGCTATTAGTGGCTTAGTAGGAAGGATTCAGTCTCCTCCTTCTGTCATAGAAAAGCGTAAGCTCCAGGCGATCTGTGACTTTCATTTTGACGGATTTAATAAGAAGCTTATTTTAGCCATTGAAATTAGGAATTCATTTTGGTTCTGAACTTCATTTAGGGGAAAATCTATTACTTATTACTTGATTCAACAACCACAAGTATCAAAGGAGGATTGGTCCCTCTGGGGAAGAATAATAAGGAAGCAACTAGAATAGGGCTGCCCAAAACCCTTCTGCTACCTCCTCTGTGCCTGTCACATTTCACTTTTACCTCTACCGTTGGGAATTTCCCAGCCTTGGTTCCGTGAAGAGCCCAGGGAGAATCGATCTACCGTGAAGTCTTCCGGGATGGGGGGCAAAAAGTGAGTAGGCAGAATTGAAAGAAAAATAAATTGATTAGTACACTAAGGAAGACTCTCTTGGGCCTAGGAATGGCTTCAGCTTCTTAGGGTAAGCTTGGATTTTTATAGCTTTTTAGGTTGACTTGCAGTACATAGACAATCAGCTGTATTCTGAGGTGGAAAGGAAATGGGGAAGTGGGCAAGGTTTGGGGTCACAGGAGGAGTTGAAGGTCAGGCTTTTTCCTGTGGGGAATGCATTTCTCTTGAGGTTAATTTCGTCAGAATTCCTTGTATTGGCAGAAAATCTCTTTAAGATGGTGGAGGCCCTTTTTAAAATAGAATCATTCTTGTTCTTCATCCTGTTGTTGCCCAGGAGGGAGGGAAAAGTCCAGACTTCACAGTTCTCTTTCCTTAGTCTCAGAAGTTACTTTACCTGGGGAGCAGATCTCATCCTTACAGTTATATATACTGATTCATCTGCCTTCTCCACATTTCACTTGACATCTTGAGTTTTTACTTTGGGACAGAACTAGAAACTAGTTAACCTTCTAAAATTTTTCCTTCTTTAGAGGGTGAGTTTGACCTCATGTCTAGCTTTTTCTAATTCTTATGCATAACATTGCAAATCTGTCTGCTTTATATGTTTTGCTCCAAACTGTGGAGCTGATGATGTGAGTCTTCTTTGGAGTCACATTGGGTTTAAGGAGAGGGCTCAGAAAGGAGAGGCTGTTTTCTTGCTACTTCTTCCATAGTTCTTTTACTGCTATAGTTGAAATTACTAGGGGTATAATTTTTTATTATTGATAAAGGAATTTCATTGTATCAGAAATGATTAAAGTAGTTAAATTTACATGTGTTATATCACATATTTCTGTCACTTAGGAGGTCAGTAGGAATATACCCCTCTTTCAAACTTTCCTATTTCTGTCGGGGTTACTGCTACCATTCGCCCAGGTTTGCAACCTTGAAGTCATCCTTACTCCTTACTTCCGCTTACTTTACATATCCAGACAGTGGCCAGGTCTTTTCCATTTTACTTCCACAATATTTCTTGCATCCATCTCTTCCCTCATATGGCTACCACTCTAGTTAGGGTCCTCATCACCTCTCAATTTAATTATTGCAATAAACTCCCAGTTGATTTCCCTACTTCAAGGCTTTCCCTTCTCTCTTCCATCTTATATATAGTTGACAAATTGATATTTCTAAAGTACGATTCTGACCATGTCTTTCCCTGCACATAAACTCCAGCGGTTCCCTATTACCTCTAGAATCAGATACAGATTCTTGTTTGGCATTTAAAGCCCTTTGCAGCCTGCACCCAACCTACCTTTCCAGTGTTGTCATATTATGTTACTTCCTTTTCTGTGCTATACAGTTCAGACAGATTGTCCTACTCCTGTCTCTGCCCTTGCACTGGCTGTCTCCCATACCCTAGAATACACTCCCTCCTCATCTCCATCTCTTAGAATGTTTATTTTCCTTCCAAACTCACCTCAAATGCCATGTTCTAGAAGCCTTTCCTGATCCTCCCAACTGCTTGTGCCCTTTCCCCCTTAAAATTGCCTTGTATTTATTTTATATATTTTTATGTATACATGTTGTTTCCCAGATAGAATGCAAGCTCCTTGTGGGCAGGGACTGTTTAGATAAGTTTTTGAATCCACAGCACCTAGCAAATTGCTTGGAACATAGTAAATGCTTAATAAATGCTTGTTGATTAATTGGTGTAATTACAGATTCTTCTTGAAGTCCGTGTGTTATTTTGAATTTTAATAATTTTGATTCTGGTTATGATAGAAAAAATCAAACAATTTTAAAGCAATTGGCTTTTTTTTTTCTCACTACTGTGTCAGCTTTTGGGGTTGGGGGGAAACTCTGGATCGTCGGCAGAAGACCTGGGTTGAGTCCCAGCTGAACTGTTTTCTTGATCATTTATTATGTACATGACTGAGTAAATCACCTCATATCTCTGGGCCTCAAGGACCTCTTCCACAAAATGACATGGTTCATAAAAATCATAGCTTGAAGGGACCCTTGGATTATCCAAGGTGCCTTCCAGCTCTAAAATCTTGTGGGTCTGTAATACAGATGTTAAAAATTATATTGTTGTATTGTATTATTTTTAATTAACAAGCATTTATTATATCTCTCTATCTCCTCTTCCTCTGAAAAAACCAACCTAACATAGTCAAGAAAAACAAATTCCAGTGTTGGCTGTGTCCAGAAAGTAGTGTCTAATTCTGTATCGTGAGTCCGTTACCTCTATGTCAGGCGTCATCAGTCTTCTGGAATTGTTGGTTATTGCATTGATGAGTGTTCTCAAGTCTTTGAAAGTTTTTTGTCTGTACAGTGTTTTGTTTACAAATTGTTCTCCTGGTTTTGCACTCTGACTTATACAGTTCTTCCTAGATTTCTCTGAACCCTCTTTCATAATTTTTTATGCATTTAGTAATATTCCAGTATATTTACATGTCATAACTTGTTCAGTCATTCCTCAGATGATGGTACACAATGCAGTATGTGTTTCAATTACATTAGCCAAAAGACGCAGTTTACTTTGACTTCATGTTGCCTGTTTGAACTTGGAGAAAAGAAAAAAGGGGAATTCTAATGTCATTCAGAAAGGTGTTGAGGGCAGAATAAGATAATGGTAAAAGAAGTGTGGAGAGTTTTTCCTTCCACTTCTCTTAAGGCATTGATTAGCTTATCAGCTTGTGTGTTTGTTTATATGTGTATTTGTGTGTGTGTACGTATACACACATGTACATGTACATATACATATAGATATTATATATGAATATATTGGTTTTAGAATGGCGAGAGGTATGCCAACCAAATTGGTTCTGCCTCAGCCATTATATTAATGATATTTTTAATAATATTTTATTATCTTGTTTTACATTTATAGTAAATTTTTTTTGTGGAGAAGGAAAATCATTATTGGAAAGCAGTTGTGAACCAAATCTCACAGAACTTTCTATCAACAATCTTTTTAAAAGGACAGAGTTGAGATTAAAAATGTTAGGTCTGGGTTAAACCCATCAGTATCTGCTTCCCTTTTTCCTGTTAGGTTTAAAATTAATAATTAACTCTTTTTTTTTTTGTGAGGCAGTCGGGATTAAGTGACTTGCCCAAGGTCACATAGTTATTAAATATCAAGTGTCTGAGGCCAGATTCGAATTTAGGTCCTCCTGACTCCAAGGGTAGAGCTCCATCCAGTGTGCCACCTAGCTGCCCCAACTCCGTTGCTTTTTAGCAATGTGGAGTAGCTATATGATGTTGGGCAAATAATATGAGCCTCAGTGTCCTTCTTGTCTTTCAAATTCGGGTGATTATTTGATTCAATTTAGCTAACATTTACTATGCACCCACGATGTGCTGACTGTACTAGGGAACAGAGATATTAAGATAAAGAATAGCACCTGTCCTCAAGGTGTTTAGATTTTCCTTTTCCTGGCAAAATTCCTTGAGGTCATCTATACTCAGTTCTTCCACTTCTTTCCCCTCACTCTCTTAACCCTCCAAGGTCTGGCTACTGACATTATCTTTAAACTGAAACCCCTTTCTCCAAAAATTTCTTAATTGCCAAATCTAATGACTTTTTTCAGGCTTCATTGTCCTTAACCTCTCTGTTGCATTTGACATTATTGACCACTTTCTCCTCCTGCTAACTCTCCCTCTTTTGGTTTTCCTACCCATCTGACAGTTCCTTAGTCTCCTTTGCTGGATCTTCATCCAGGCAATGCTTGCTAAATTCTTATCTGTTCCCTCTGTACTATTTTGCTGGTGATTTCATTAGTTCCCGTGGATTATTGTCTCAGTGGAGATGATTCTTAGATCTATTTAACCAGCTCTGACCTCTCTTCTGGTTTCCAGTCTTGTATCTCTAGCTATTGGATATCTCAGCGTGGATGTCCCATAGACATCTTAAACTCAGTGTCTCCCAAACTGAACTCATTGTATTTCCCCCCTAATCCTCCCCTCCTCTAAATTTTCCTATTACTGTGGAGGATACCACTATCTCCCCAGTTACTCAGGCTTGAAACCTAAGTATCGTCCTCGACTCCTTACTCTCAGCGCCAGCTGTCTTATCCAGTCTGTTGCCAACTCTTGTCAGTGTTCTTTATAACATCTCTCACCCCCTTTCCTCTGACACTGCCTCCATTCTGGTGCAGGCCCTCATTACCTCACAACTAGACTATTACAGCAGCCTCCTGGTTTTATACGTTGTTGTTGTTTGCATATTATCTCCCCCATGAGGTTGTAAACTCCTTGAGGGAGTTTTTGCCTTTGTAGCCTCAGTGCTTAGCACTGTGCCTGGCACAGAGTAGGCGCCTAGTAAATACTCACTGACTTATATTTGGGTTGGGAGTGGGAAGGAGGACTTATTCGTAGATGTGTATACAAAGAGTATATATAAAATAATCTTAAGAAGTAAAAACCATTTACAACTGAGAGACACGGGAAGGGCTTTGTGTAGCAACTGGTACCGGAACTTTGCTTTGAAGGAAGCTAAGGATGCTAAAAGTTGAGATGAGGGCAGTCACGGGGATATCTTGATGGAAGAGAATCTTTTAGGTTGCATTTTGTTTCATTGATTCTAATATAATTTTTTAAGTCTTCAAACACTAAACCCAGTGATATCTTGCATTTTCTGCATTTTTCAATCAATTATGTGATATAAAAATAGTATATTATAGATAAGCATTTTCAAAAGCTTTCCTCTTCCCTTATTTTTATCAAGGGCACTTTCAGTATGTTTGTAGAAATCAGAGGTTCTTAACCTGGGAGACCCCTTTTGGGTCTGTGCATAAACTTCAAGGTGTTGATGAATTTGGATAGGAAAAAAAAATTTGTCTTTATTTCAGTGTGATTGGTTTACTTTGTAATCCTGTGGATTTAAAAACATTATGACAAGGTGATCCATAGGTTTCACCAGACTCCCAGGGGGTTCCATGATATAAAAAAGGTGAAGAAACCTGGGTCTAGATCAGTCTTGGAACAATTTTGTAGATATGAGAAAGTAGGTATATGGCTGTGCAGTTATCTTGATGTCCTCATGATTATCTGTTTTTAGTAGTGTTGCCATTGATGATTTTTTTTTCCAATCATTCATGGGAATATTCTTCCACTCTCATATATCTTGAAAATTAATCCTCTAGTCTCCTCAAAATGATGTCATCTCTACCACAGACTGTCTCTGTTTATACATGGTCTGTTCTATCAGGATTTCTCATCTTCCTTATCTTTAGTGCTATTTCCAGTTTTTAAAATAGCACATTGAGCACTGAGATATTTAAATTCAAATGTAATGACTTTTTCCACTCTTAGTGATGGTGAAAATAGTTTGTTATAGAAATGTTGACAGATCTTTTTTATTTTTCACGTGTTTGTTGTCATCTTTCCAGTTTCATCTTTAGAAGTCTTGGGGTGATCTGAGAATCAGCATGGCTAGACTCTTTAAGTTTATTTTTCCCTTCACTGTTTCTCCTTTATGAGATTAGGTTTATAATCTTTGCACCATCCTTCTTTGTAAGGTTTTGTAAGTGAGTTTTTATTTTAAATCAGTATGGCTCTTGAATATCCTGTTTCTCTGGCAAGGGTCACAGAACTGCAGAATTTGAAAGTTGGGTGGATCTCAGTGGATATTTAGTCTAACTCATGCATAAAAGTTATCTCCACTGTATCCAAGAAGTGGTCCTCCACTCTCCCCCTGAAAGCATTTAAGAAGACAATCCATGACCTCTTGGGGCATGTCATTCCACTTTTGGGCAACTTTAATTTTAGGAAGTTTTGCAAGCCTAAATTTGCCTTTTTGCAGCTTTACAAATTGCTTTTGTCTCTTCCATATGACAACTTTTTTGAAAATTTGAAGACACCTGCCATGTCCTTCCTGAGTCTTTTCTTCTCTGTGCTAAACATGTTCAGTCAGCCTGTCCTCTTATGCCATAGACTCAAGGCCTGTCACTGTCGTGGTTGCCCTGTTGGATATTTACCAGTTTCTCAATGCCATTCCTAAATGATGCTCCTCAGAAACGAACAGATTAACTCCAAGTGAAGTTGGATGAAGATGGAACACAGTGGGACTATCCTTTCTCTATTCCTAGAAGCTGCGCCCCCATTAATGCAGCCCAAGATTTTGTTAGCCTTTTTGTCTGCCACTTACCCCTGCTAACTCATTGAACTTCCTGTCTACTCAAACCCCAAGATCTTTTTCACAAGTGTTCTTTACCCAAGCCTCTTCCACTTCATACTTTTTTTAATACCCAAATGCAAGATTTTACATTCATTCCCATTGTCATTTTTCAGTACTGAGAGGTTTTTTGAGGTATTTTAAAGATTCTTGTATTAATTTGCAAAATTTCATTTCAGCTGTCAAACGTTTAATGAAAGAAGCAGCAGAATTGAAAGATCCTACAGATCACTACCATGCTCAACCTTTAGAGGTGAGTTTTCCAATACTCATAATAATCTAAGTTGCTCACATTTATAGAGGGTTTGACAGTTTACAGAACATGTTCCATCCAACAGTCCTCAAAGATCAATAGTATCTTACTCATTTTTACAGATGAGGAAATAGCCTTGGAAGTTTAATGACTCACCCAAGGTAATACAGTTCATAAGTGGCAGGATTGGGACTTGAAACCTAGAATGTTTGACTTTACATATGCTATTTCACATTTTTAGGTCACTTTAGTGTTTTAATACACTTTAAACAGCACTTTAAAACAATGTGTTTTAAAACACTTGAGTGTTTTAATAACCATTTTTAATAATTTAAAAATAATTTCTTTAAAATTTGCTTTTCTTTCTTTAACATATTCTTGTATAGAATTACTTGTCTTTGCTATGAAGATAAGAAATCTAACTTTGGTTCTTTTAACCTGTTTAGCTTTCCCTTTAAGAATGTATTTCATACTACAGGAAAATGAAAAACTGATCATTTGAATTATCCAGAAGGGGAATAAGCTCCCTAGTGAGCTCACCAACACTGGAGGTGTTGTTAGAAGTGCTATAAAGGAGATGTCTGCTCAGGTATAAGTTGAAATAAAGGGTATTTACGCCCCTTTCTAATACTAAAAGAAAAGAAGAATATATTTCATAGAATCTTTATATATGTATGCATACACATGTATACACACAGATAGAAAGAAAAGAAAAAAAAAAGAATGACAATATCACAGAATGGTCCAAGGTCATAGACCTCTAATCTAACAGTTGGAACTAACTGTCCCAAAGTGGAGGGGATTGCCTCAAGAGATGGTGGCTCCCCAGTATTTGCCAGCTTTTGAGACTAAATGAGCACTTGATGGGTATGTTAGAGTAGGGATTCCTTTTATGAATGGACTGGCCTAAATCATTCCTTCTAAATCTCAAATTCTGTGATTCTGTATATTTTTAAAGGGAAAACTAAACAGGTTAAAAGGACCATAGTGTGACCTTTTAATCTCAATAAGCAAAGTCAAGTAATTCTGCATAAGATACTGTTAAAGAAACTAGGAATCCTAGGAGGCAGAAGTGAGGAGGGAGTATATTCTAGGCATGGTAGACAGTCTGTGCATGGAGATAGATAGAAAGTCATGTATGAAAAAAAGTAATACCATTTTGGCTATACCATTGTGCATATTAAGGGAAATAGTGTATCTATTTCACTGGAAAGGTTGTGAAAGGCATTAACACCAAAAGGAGTTTGTTTTGATTCTTAGAGTAATATGAAGCCACTGTTAGTATATTGAATGGAGAATGACATGGTCAGACCTGAGCTTTCACTTTGGCAGTTATATGGAGGGATTAGAGAGGAAATATTTGAAGCAAGACCACTGCTTAGGAAGCTGTTGCGATAATCCAAGTGCCAGGTGATGAGGACCTGAACAAGAGAGGAACTGGAGAGGAACTAATAATGAGAGATACTGTGAAAATAGAATGGACAGTACTAGGCAGCTGATTGGATATTTGGGGTAGAGGAGAGGGAGGAGGAATTAAGAATGACTCTAAGTTTGTGTGCTTGAGTGTTGCCCATAAGGGTGGTGGTGCCCATGACTGAAATAGGGAAGTTTAGGAGAAGGATTGTTTTTTGTCAAAGTTGTATGAGTTCCATTTTGTATAGGTTGAATTTGAGATAGGAAATCCAGTTGGAGATGTTCAATAGGCAGCTGGTGATTTGACTTTAGTGCTTGGGAGAGAGACCATTTTGGTTATGTAGACCTAAGTATTATAATAGAAATTATAATTAAACATATAGGATCTGATGAAGTCACCAAGAGAGACAGTGTATATAGAGGAAGGTCTTGGAAGGTATAGTATTAATGATCTAAAAAAAGGAGACCAAGAAGGAGCAGTTATACAATTAGAAGGAGACCCAGGATAGAGCATTATCACAAAAACCCAGAGAGGAGAAGAATACCTAGAATTAGAGAGGGTACTTAACCATGTTAAATGCTTTAGAGAGGTCAAAAAAGATGATTAAGAAAAAAAATCATTGGATTTGGCAATTAAGAGATCATTGTTACTTTTGGATAGAACAGTTTCACTTTAGTGAGGAAGTCAGAAGTGAGATTGTAAAGGATTGAAAAATGAGTAAGAAGAGAGGAATTGGAGACAATGAGTGCAGACAGCTTTTTTTTAGGGGCTTGGCCCTAAAGGGGTAGGGAATTATAGGATGATAGCTTGAGGGGGATAATAGAAAAGTGATGATGAGTTTTAAGACTGGAGGAGACCTGGGTGTGTTTGTAGGCAGCAGGGAAGGAACAAGTATGTAGGAAGAGATTGAAGATTGGAGAGAGAGAAGGGAAATGATTGTTGGGGCTCTCTAATGAAGGACAACAGGAGGAAATGAGCTCAAAAGTACATATAAAGGCTTGCCCTTGATGCAAAAGGGTCTTTTCTTTAGAGATTAGGAGGAGAGAATAGGAGATGATGCCAGAGAGTTTTGAGATGTAGAAAAAGGAAAAAGAGGGAACTCAGGGTGAATGGTCAGTATTTTCTTAGTACAGTGTCAGCTGATGGTGTGGAGAAGGTGGTATGGAAAACTTGAGAGAAGTGAAAGTTTGGAATGGTTGCCAAAGGGTGCACAATAGAGCTAGAATAAATTAAGGAGGAGTAATAGGATTGCTTTGCTGCAATGAGGAGTGTGATCCAGTTAAGATTAAATAACATAAATTGATAGTGGACCAAGTCAGCATGGTTGCTTGATTTCCTTCAGTACCATTCAGCAACATGTTAATATTAGGGAAAAGGGTACATATTGGGCATAATCCAGGTTTGGGGTTTAATAAGACACAAGCCAGTGTTAGCACAAGTGAGCAGGGGATTGGAGAGTTCCTTGTAATATTACAGTTCTTTGTAATATGGAACTGGTTAAGTATAGGGTTGAAATCAGGAAAGGAGGAAAATGAAGTTGTAGATGGGGTCCTGGCCTAGTAGCGGTACTGAAGAATAGAGGAACTAGAGGTCATGGTGAGGAGGAAGCATAGGTCTAGGAAGAGTGAGGCATAAGGAAATATGGAATTATAGTTTACTTTTAGATAAAGGAATTTCTGAATTCTTGATTTTCGAAGTAGAACATTTCAGGTCAAGGGTGTGACTATCAATGTATATGGGTGAGGTGGATTAGAGGAAGTAGGTCATGGGCAGGGGGAGAATAAGATTGAAGACCTTGTAAGCAACATTGACATTAATGATGAAATTTACTAATATGAGAGCAGGAATTGGTGTGGAGAAGAATACTTTGAGCTAGGTATTGAACTCTGAGAAAAGGGGGGAACTAACCTGGAGGCCAGTAGATAGCTAGATTGGTTGATATTCAGGGTGTCCTAAACGTCTTTGAAGCTATTAAAGCTTAAAACTGCTTGAAGACTTTTGGGACACACCTTGTATTTGGATGGAGTGAACTTTAAAGGAGAAGTTTCTGAGTGGTGAAGGAACATAGCATTCCAATATTTGATCCTCCCCCCCCCCCAATTAGCAAGCATTAATTTTCTCTTGCTCCCATCTCATTCTTACACTAGAAGAAAAGAAAACACAAAAACCTTCCAACAAATGTATAGTCACGCAATTGTCTGTGTACAAAAATGTACATGTCTTTCTGCATCTTGAATCTCTCACCTCTGTGTCAGGAGGTTGATAGCATGTATCATGAAATATCACCTGATTAAGAAGCTTTTTAAACTTTTAATGAAAAGTAGATTGTATTACATGTTAAAATGTTTCAAATATTAAACCTTTCATTCTGGGATGGGAAATTTGTGTTTCATATATTGGTAATTGAAGCATACAAAATTTGACTGCTTTGCTAGAATGCGATACTTCAATCTCAGGCAGGATTATAATTTTAAGTAAGGAGTCTGATTTCTCATAATGTCTTACACTCTTCACAAGATATTCTACTACTGTCTGTGCTTTGTACTGGCTGTCCCCAATGATTGTAATCCTTTCTTACCGATAGCTTTTAGAACCTACAGCTACCTTCAAAGTTTAGTTTAAATGCCAGTTCCTATGTGAAGCTTTTCCTAATCTTTCTAGCTGCTGATTTCCTCCTCCCTCAAATTGCTTGTTATCTGTTTATATGTATACATATTAGTTCCCCCTGATAGAATGTAAGATCTGTGACAGTGGGGACTAAGCACACTGGCGTGAAGTAGGCACTAAATAAATGCTTGTTGATCATATAGATCTCCTTCACTTGTATCAAATAGTTTGTCTTCTTTCTTTACTTAAACCTCAATAGAATGATATTTCTTGTGCCACTATTCAAGTCTTCTGTTTCCCTTTGACTTCATCCTTCAGGTTTTTATATTGGGGAAGGGCAGGATCAGTCATTTATTAAGTGCCTAATATGTGCTAGGCACGGTGCTTTACAAATATTATGTTATTTGTTAAGTTATGTTATATGTGCTAATCTGATAACAGTGAGACACTTGCAAGGAGTCACTGTTCTTTTGGTGGAGGATGCTTTATCAGGCATAGACACCAGAACCTGGGTACTACGTAAGTGACCACCAATAATGATAAGTATTACTACTTTGTTTTATGGAATAAAGGTGATATATATCAGGGATGAGCCTCAGTACCCTTTCATTGTTAAAAAATAACCTTAAATGTGCATCATTATACCCTAGAAGCCTGGTATTATGTAAGGTATCTTGATATTTATTTCAGAAAAATAATGAACTTGTTCTTATATTCTTGGTAATGTTTCATAGTCATATATGATTGTTTTGTTTAGGATAACCTTTTTGAATGGCACTTCACTGTTAGGGGCCCCCCAGATTCTGATTTTGATGGAGGAGTTTATCATGGACGAATAGTACTGCCACCAGAATATCCTATGAAACCGCCAAGCATTATTCTGTTAACAGTAAGTATGTTTAGATTTTAAGAATTCGTTTGTTGTGAGTAATTAGAATTGAGTAATTAGACTATCTTGATTATTTTAATAAGTTGTCCACATAATTTTTGTATTACGTGGCAAGATATATAGAATTCTCTTAAAGATTAGCAAATATATTTTAAAAATTCAGGCAAATTCAAAGTTGAACAAAATTTATGCAAAGTATATATCATGTATTTTGGAAAACTTAATTTTGGCATGCTCTGATTTAATAGTTCAGAGTATGTCTGTAAGGTCACTATAGATTTTTTCATCATATAATACACTAGAGCCTCAGTTGAATTCTGTCCTTGGGTTTTAGACCCTCTGACCATGGTCAGCAAGCCCTGGGGCTCATAGTTTTGCCTAAGAAATTCCTTCAAAACTGAGGTATCTAGTAACATGCTAAGTACTTATTTGTACCTTATAAAAGAACATTTTTCTGTTCTTCAGATCTGGTTTGTTTACAAACAGTGAACCAACCAGAAATGAGCCTGGAAGTCACAGGAATTGATTTAGCAAAAGAAATAACAGAAAGACAAGTAGAATGGTATAAATGGATCAAGCCTGGGTTCAAATTCTGCCTCTGACACATAGAGCTATATGACCCTGGGCAAGTTACTCAAGCTTCCTATGAGATAGGCAGCTACCTAAGCCTGTTGAACAAGTTGTTGATCTGCATTGGTGGATGAGGTTTCTGCCTTTGAAGATCATTACACCAGTGGAATCACAGGCTCAGTTTCCTCCCCCAAGGTGTGGAAAAGTATTGAAAACCTTTATGATTTAAAAAAAAGAGTCTTCTCCTCTCTGTTTCTACTCTAAGCTCTCATTACCAGCTACCTAGATATTCAGAGAGACCTTCAGAAAGGGTTTTCTTGCCTCTCTTCTCTCTGCCCATCAGTCCACTCAGAACACATCTTTTCCTTGCCTCTCTTATATTCCCTTCTGGGGTGTATGAAGACTTTCAGAGCCCTTTTCAGGGCTAGTTATCTACCTTTTACTCAACTCTCACTCATGGCTCCAAGAAGCTACAGCATGTGCAGTGGCCACACCCTGGTAAAACTGTCTGAACAGATGGACTAAACCAGGCTGAGGGTAACCAGTAGACCTCAAGCCAGTCGGTGGGTTAGGTGGATGTCTATCCCAATCATGTGAAGACTTTCCCCAGCAGAATGGACAGATGAAAACAGTTTGTTCCAGCGTCTCTTGAAGGAGGCTGAAGCAGGTACTGTGGAGCACTTAGACCTTGGTCAGGCATCAAAGAAGTTCCAGGGTCACCCACTTCATCGCCAGTTGTCTTGACTTTTGTCCTGCCACTGAATTTCGATGACTCAGAAAGAGAGAGTAAGGCTGACAACTTTGTGCAACTCTGCCTCACTTGAAATCCAGTTCACGTGCAAGTCATGACATCACCTATGATGTCATAGGTCCTTTTCGAAAATGAAGGATGAATAACAACAGTATTCCTTACCTTTTTTTCAAGGTGCAGCTCATATCCTACTTCCCAGAAGCCTTTCCTGATCTCTCTAGTTGTTACTGTTCTCTCTTAAAATCATCTTGTATGTACTTAAATATTTACATGTTATCTGTATTACTATGTAATATTATTTTGCTGTCTTATCCTTTTTTAGATTGAAAACTTTTTGAGGGGAGAGATCATTTCTTCAAAAAAAAATTTTTTTTTGAGACCTTTTGTTTTCCAAATACATCCCTCTTCCTGCCTACCCAATGGGAGTGTTTTGGGGGAGGAATATATTTGTTCCCTTGAAACAAGGATTAAGAAAGCAGGGAAAAAAGTTTAGCAAAAGGGACCATTTCTTAATTTCTTTAGTGCCAGGTACAGTGCTCTGTATATTGTGAATGCAAAATGAATGTTACCTTTACACCAAGCAAACTGGTTGATGACTTATTGCCTCCACCTCCACCCCCACTCCCTGACTCAACTTTCTAGCCTCTCTTTATGCTTATGTGTTCCCTAAGTTAGGAATGACCCTCCTCTTCTATCAAACTTAAATCAAATGCCTAGTCCTCCCAAAAAGCCTTCACCAGCATCACCCTTCTAATTGGAAATGACTTGTCTCTCCTAGGCTTAAATCTCCTTTGCTTGCATTTTCCTTTTTCATTTATACATTATTCTGTATTATAGTCACCTTTATATGTGATAGATCTCCATACTAGGTTGTATATAAACTCTGAGGGCAGAGATATCTTTGTATCTTAGCAAAATGCTCTGTATGTTCCAGGCATTTAATAAATTTAATAAATATTTGTTGAATGGAATTTTTATGTAGTACTCACTATTAAGTTTAAAATCTCTAAACTATAAGCTGTCCCAAGAGTCTTAGTGCAGTTAAAGTATTAAAAGCTTAAAACTGCACTAAGACTTTTGGCACATCCTGTATGTAAATCCTTAATTTGTTAACAGGTTGTTTTTGTTTACATAGCATTATTTGTAAGTCAGTTGTTTAGAATTTTGAATGCACTGGAGGGAGAAGGCTGAGAAACCTAGGCAAGGATCAGTTTTCTTTTCGAAGTTTTATTGATTCTTTTTTGGTTTTGCACCAGCTATTTCCTAATATCTAACCCATTTCTCTGTGAATCTGCCTTTTTAACAAAAGAAAAAGAAATAAGCAAAACCACAGGCAGCCCTTCCCCTTGCCTTCTAAACGTTCTTTGGTCCTCTCTCTTCCTGTCTACTCCAGATTGCCCCCACCATCATCCTCAACCTCTCTAATTTTCAGTATCTGTCTATTGGTTTCTTCTCTGTTGCTTAACAACGTGCTCAAGTCTCCTCCATCCTTAGAAAAACCCTCACTTGATACCCACCATCCCTAATCATTATTGTCATATATTTCTTCTTCCGTTTCTGGCTAAATGCTTTGAAAAAACCATTTGCACTTCATCTTTCTGCTTCCTCTTCAGCCTGTCTTCTGAAACTACTCTCTCCAAAGTCACTAATATACTCTTAATTTTCAAATCTAGTGGCCTTTTCTCTGGCCTAATCCTTACTGACCTTTCTAACATTTGATACTGTCAGTCAGCCTCTCAGATATTCTTTCCCCTCTAGATTATTGTGATACTATTTCCTGGTCTTCTTCCTGTCTGACCACTCCCCAGTCTCCTTTGCTGAATCTTCATCTAGAAGCTACCCAGTAAATCTTTAGTAGCCTAAGCCTTCTTTTTTCCTTCTGTACTAATCTTTCTTAGTGATCTCATTAGCTCCCTTGGGGTTCAGTTATATCTCTGTAGATGATTCTGTATATCTAGTCCTAATATCTCTCTGAGAGTTACAGTCCTCATATCATACATTGTCTTTTGGATGTCTCAAATTGGATACCGTTATAAGCATATCAAACTCAAATGCCCAAAACAACTCATTATTTTTCCCCCAAGCCCTCTTTCTCTTCCCAGTTTTCCTGTTACTGTTGAGGTACTGCTATCTTTCTAGTAAGCCACGCTTGAAACCCAAGTTATCTTTTTTTTTTTTTCCACAAGGCAGTTGGGGTTAAGTGACTTGCGCAGAGTCACACAGCTAGTGAGTGTTATGCATCTGAGGTGGATTTGAACTCAGGTCCTCCTGACTCCAGGGCCGATGCTCTATCCACTGCGCCACCTAACTGCCTGCCACCTAGGTGTTATCTTAAACTCTTTATTCTCACCCTACAATATCAAATCTGTTGTCATATCTTGACATTTCTATATCTCTGACTGTCCATTTACATAGTCACTACCCTAATAGATAGGCCCTTATCACTGCTTCCCTGGATTCTTGCCATAGTCTTCTACTTGGCTTCAAGTGTCTGTTTCAAGTCACTCCCCACTCCATCCTCTACTTAGTTGTCAAAGTTGTTTTCCTTCCCCCCCCCATTATTTTTAGGCATTTGGGGTTAAGTGACTTGCCCAGGGTCACACAGCTAGTAAGTGTTAAGTGTTTGGTCTGAGGTCGGATTTGAACTCAGGTCCTCCTGACTTCAGGGCTGGTGCTCTATCCACTGCGCCACCTAGCTACCCGCCAAAGTAGTTTTCCTGAAGACAGGCCTGACCATGTCATTTCTCTACTCATTTCTCTACCAGTTCCCTCTTATCTCCAGAATGAAATAGAAGATCCTTTGTTTGGCATTTAAAGACCTTTACAACCTCAACCCTTCCTTTACAGTCTTGCACTTTGTTTCATACACTCTGTGATCCAGCTGCAGTGGTCTGTTTGCTATTCCTCACATACGGTTCTGTTTCCTGGACTCTGCCTTTGCATTGGCTCTCCTCCACCTCCTAAAAAAAATCTGGACCAGGCTCTCTCCTTACCTCTTCCTCTTTGCTTCTGTGGCTTTTTTCAAGCTTCATATCTTTTCACTAGCTTAGATATTGCCTTCTGCAAGAGGCCTTTGTTGGTCTTTCTTGCTGCTAGTACCTTCCCTCTGCTATTACCTTCTATTTAAACTGTATATATATATATATATATATATTGTATGTACATAGTTATTTGCATGTTGTCTCCCCCATTAGAATATGAGCTCCTTGAGGGTAGGGACTGTGTTTTTGCCTTTCATTGTATTCATTGTATTCTCTGTGCTTTACTTTGTGCTTAATAAGTGCTTGTTGACTGATACCAACCTAGGCTGATAAGCCAGCATTATTTGCACCCATTGTAGTTACCCACCTCTCCAATAAAAAGAGAGAGATGCTTTTCAGGTTTAGTCATGAGAGGTGAATTTCATTTTATTATTCTCTCCATACATTTTGTTTTAGTTGTTGTATATTTATTTTTATGATTCTAAAAATTCTTGATCAGGATGATTCTTGATGAAATTCCTCATAGGTAACAAGTGGATTTTCTCAGGTTATAATCAGCCATGGACCCACATCTTTGCCGTTTCCTTATTAGTTGAAAGCTGTAGAGAATATAAGATGCTGTTGTGCTTTTTATTTATTAATTAAAAATTTTTATTGGTAGAACAAAACACTGCCTTTTGGGCTCTTTTACAACAGAGTATCTCCCACTCATACATCAAAATCATTCAAGATCCCTTCCTCGAAAGATAGAAAAACAGAAATAACACTTTCCCAATAACCCTGTGATAATAAACATCAGGGAAACATAAAACAGAGAGACCTATGCTTGATAAGGGTGATAGGGGAGATCTGGATCAGAATTCAAGTCAAAGAGGGATTCCCTATGGATGGTCCTTCAGTTGCTCCTGTTTGTAGCTGACAGTTTATTTTTGTATCAAACCCCAGAATCTTGTAAGGCTTTCTTGGAAGAGATTTATAATCACTTGAAGGAGTTAGGCCTGTCCACTTACATAGGAAAAACCACGTGAATAAAGTCTGTTATCCAGCATTTTGGTGAACACCCCATGAAGCATGTTCATCAGTATGTATTTCTAGGAAAACTAATACAGATGGATAATAAATTCTTCCCACAGTTGAACAGGAGAGAAAAGTGGGCAGGATTGCCTTTTGGAAATTGAAGACCACAAGTTAACCATGAAAGCAAAAGCCCATTTTTATTGCTAACCTTCTACTGGTGCTGCTATATGACAGCAAGAAATGGAATATAACTGCCTCCAAAAAAACCAAGAGTAAATATCACGTAGAGAACAATGAAAAGACATATGGTGGGCATGAGAAGGCTACAGCATATAACCAGTGATGAACTCCAAAGAAGATCAGGAATTGTACCATAGAAGAGATCTTCTCCTGGTCATGTGGTAATAATGAGTAATGTCAGCTGATGGAGTATTCCACTAGGTCCCCTTAATTGTTAAGAGAAAGCAAGGAAAAGACCCTTAGCATATTAGGTGGACTTCTACATTGTGGGGGAACATGGACAAGAGTAACATAGGATAGGCAGGCATGAAAGGATTGAGAATCAGCATTGTGGGAGGGCACTTCCCAATCAGTGAAATCCCTGGGCTTTTTCAGTATTTGAAAGTATTTTCATATTGAAATATGAAATACTGAAATGTATTTTCAGTATTGAGAAACTTCTGAATGCATTTTCTCTCAGTAAGTGTTAATGACTATTTTCCCATGTGAATCTGCAAAAGCCTGTTTTACCTATAATGAAACTGAACTATGGTATTGACTGTGGCCCTGAGTACTAGTTACTCTGAGGAGTTGTGAGGAGCTCTGAACTCCTGAGCCTCTGCTCTAAGATTTAAGCTCTGAGTGTGTTGATATGTGTGGGACATAGGAGGTGTTATGGAGAAGAAAGAGAAAGGCAGTTTGGATACTCCAGGCCTGGGCAACTTCCTTAGTAACATGGATGGCAGCAGCTAATCATGTATTGTGAATTAAATGTAAGATGGGAACGGCCTGAATTGTTTCAAGTTTCAGTGAAAATGTTTACATTTTATCAAGAATTATATTAACTACTTAAAGGGAATATGTGTTAAAAGAAGAATTCTAAACATATCTGCTAACGGTGAAGATAGTAACATGAATAAGACACTCCTATAATTATCCCCTTCTTCACCAGTTCTTACAGTTCTTGTATTTCCACTTTTAGATATGATCAGACCTCTCAGAAGAATATTAAAGGCACTGAGTGTAGGACTTAGAAGATCAGATTTATAAATGCTTGTTGATTGGTTGATGGACTCTTGTCAACATACTTTTCTGCTTCTCTGTACTGCCTCTTTTGTTGCTTCTGCTTCTGCTGCTTCTTGCCAAACTCTTAACAGTAATTATGCTGTATGCCCCAAGGTTCTGTCTTGTTTTGTTTTTGTTTTTTGGCGAGGCATTTGGGGTTAAGTGACTTGCCTAGGGTCACACAGCTAGTAAGTGTCTTGTCTGAGACCGGATTTGAACTTGGGTCCTTCTGACTCCAGGGCCGGTGCTCTAGCCACTGCACCACCTAGCTGTCCCCCTAAGGTTCTGTCTTAAGCTTCTGCTTTTTATATAATTATTCTCTCAACCCATCTTCCAGTGCAACTTCAACTAGCATCTCTTCATGGATGACTAGTGTGTAGTAGTAGGGTTAAAGGCACAGAGCTAAGTAATCAGGACACCTGATTTCTACTCTTTGCTCTGCCACTACCTGATTGTGTTAATATGGGTGACTTGTTTACCTGATCTGGGCCCTCAGTATCTCCTTATCCTTAAAACATGGCAAGGGGTGTTGGACCCAGTGTTAGAAAGTTGTTTCCAGTTTTCTTTCACTTCTGAAGTTCAAAGTTCTGTAGTTCTGTGATTCCCAAATCTATATTTCCAGTTTAGCACAAAACAGGAACTGTATTATTTATTTGTGCCCCCTTAGATAGAGCTTAATATGGTGATAAATGCAGAATTAGGAGCTAAATAAATACTGATAAATAATATCAGTTCATTATATTTTTTGTGAGTCCAATTAAATATTATAAAAATAGTTAAAAGAAACTTATAAAACTAAGAGTCTTAAAGAAATATTTTAAAAACATGTTTGTGATAAATATAAATTATTTTTTCCTTAAGGCTAATGGAAGATTTGAAGTAGGCAAGAAAATTTGTTTGAGCATCTCAGGACATCATCCTGAAACTTGGCAGCCTTCATGGAGTAGTAAGTTAGTTTATTGTTATAATTAATCTTACTTAAAGAACTTCTTGCCAGTTTATAATTAATAATTAATTTTCTTCTGAGATTAAAGTGATTGCTATACAATATTAAGTATTGTATAGAATAGAAAAATAATGTGAATAGAATAGAAAAAATGAATAGGAAAAAAATGTAAAATTTAGTCCAATTTTCACATTTGCTGTCAGATAAATACAGCATTGGGAGTATTAGGGATGTCTTATTTTACTTAAGTATTCCATCATGTAAGCCTAAAAAGTCAGAGGGAGAGGTTGGTGTTTGTTTTTCCCCTATTGCAGTGGTAGGAATCTAATGCTTTTTAATTTTACATGTAGATTGACTGTTGGGTTGTTCATTTCAGTCAGAACAGCATTGTTAGCCATCATTGGATTTATGCCAACGAAAGGAGAAGGTGCCATAGGGTCTTTAGACTACTCGCCTGAGGAAAGAAGAGCACTTGCCAAAAAGTGAGTAGCTTACATTTTATTCTTTGTTTGCCTAGTATTTAAGTTGTTTTCCAAACCTATGAAGCATGTACCTTAAAAAAATGATGCTTGTTTTTTCTTAACTTCATTTTAACTCCATGTGCTGACTCGTTCTTAAATCTCATATTATTTAATTGACTTCATATAAAAGTAACAGTAAATGACCTGATGTTTTGTTGGCAGGACTTCTCAGTGAGGTTCCATTAAATTCATTCTAGGAATAGAATTTTTTTCATAATGTTGCAGTCAGATATAGTAGAACCCTGATGGTATGGTCAAGCTGATAAATGCCATATGAACTTTTGCTCTTAAGTTTCACCTGCTCCCTCAGTTAGAGGCTAAAGAAATTCTGATGTCAGGATTTCATTGTGTAGTTGAGTCTGTAAAATGGAAAGAAGGGCAGTTCTGTTGATTCTGGGAAAAAAAATTTTCCAGAGTCTACAAACAATGAGTGCGCCATCATCACCATCCAGAAATGGCTTAGTTCTTTCTCCTAGGCACTAAAAGGCTTTTGCAAAAATTCAAACATTTTTGAATTGCCACTTACTTTGAATTGTAAAACTTAGGTTCTTTGAAAGGGCATGTCTTGTTACTAAGACAGTAACAATACATGAGAAAATTGTAACACTACATGCATAATGGGGAAATTAATTCATAGGATCATAGACCTAGAGCTAGAAGGAACCAAAGATGTTAGTCCCAAGCTGTTGTTTGACAGATTAGGAACTAAGGCCCAGGAAGTTAACTGACCTGTCCAAGATCACACACGTAGTGATCATCAGAGATGGGATGTGAACCCAGGTCCCCTGATTCATTTAGCACCTACATTATGCAAAATATTTTCGTAAGGGGGGCAGCTGAGGACCTGAGTTCAAATCCAGCCTCAGACCCTTGACACTTACTAGCTGTGTGACCATGAGCAAGTCACTTAACCCTGTTGCCTAGCAAAAAAAAAAAGATTTTAGTAGGCTCTTGTGTAAAATGACAGCTCTTATAAGATACTCAGTTTAGTGAATATTAGTTCATTGCCTGCTTTGTAGTAAGTAATATATCCCAGGTCTTCTGACCTCTCCTTATATTCTCAGTCTGTCATAGATCATGTAATTCAAAGATAAAAGGGATTTTAGAGATCATTAGACCGCTCATTTTCAGATGAGCAAAGCCATATTTTTTTTTCAGTTAGCTAATTAAATATGTAGTCTAGAAACACGTACACATGTACACAATGGTGCCCTTTTGTATTGTGTGTGGACCAATCACAATAAAAATGGTTATTTTTAAAGACATTTGATACATTTGTAGTGTATTTGGGCAAATATATATATGCAATGTGAGTGCAATATAAATTATATGATTTCTCCTCTAGATAAATGAAGATTGTATTTTGTAGACTTGCGTTACACAAGTGTTTATCAGTTTGGTAGCATTCAGGTCCTTATTGTGGTTGGCAGATCTTTTCTATAATTAGCATCTGGAGGAAAAATATTGGAACTAGCTCTTCTGATGTGAAAATCCTGAATTATTTTTTATCTTCTGTGATCTACCATGGTTGAAACCTTATTTCAGAAATTTGTATACTAGAAGGTGGGTTTCACTGTAAGATAAGAAAATTATATTTTTGTTGTTGTAAACTTGGGTTTTTATACTTTCATTAATATAACTATATAAATGTAAGAGTATTTATGAGAATGTTTACTGAAGTGTTTGAAAAATGTAGCTATTTATTGAACTTATCATTTGGTTGAGGGGGATAGGTGTTAGTTACACTTAATAGTTTTGTTTTGGAACAGAAAAGATCTCAATTTATGGTTTGGTTTTATCACTCAATAAAATATTGTGATTGGAAAAAATGTATTTAATAATGTTTGCTAATTTTTTGAACCCATAGTTTAGGTGGCCAAATCTTGCTTAAGAAGGAAAAAAGAAGTCTGGAAAAAATCTATTAATATTTTAGTTGTCTAATTTAGTGACTTAAAATGTACCTCAAAATGTAAAAGTACATCATATTCAAAGAAAATGTTTTCTGGTTTTTATGAGTCCCTATGTGGGGTGAGCTTTTCAGTATTTTTTCTTTTGAAGCAAAACTTTATTTGCTCAGTGTTTATGTCCTTGTAAAAAGGGAATCAGAGGGGCAGCTAGTGGTGCAGTGGATAGAGCACTGGCCCTGAAGTCAGGAGTACCTGAGTTCAAATCCGGCCTCAGACCAAACACTTGACACTTACTAGCTGTGTGACCCTGAGCAAGTCACTTAACCCCAATTGCCTGAAAAAAAAAAGGGAAATTAGAGTCAAATATAATTATTTTTTGTTTCCATTCAGCAAGACTATTCTAGATAGCAATTGTTTTAGAATTCTTTTTATTTCTCACCAGGTCACAAGATTTCTGTTGTGAGGGATGTGGCTCAGCAATGAAGATCGCCTTGTTGCCTTTGTCGTCAGGAAGTGATTCAAGTCAGGCTGATCAGGAAGCCAAGGAACTTGCTAGACAAATCAGTTTCAAGGTAAGTTACATAATAAGGATTCCTCCCATTTTCGTGTCAGGAAGAAAAGATATTTCTCATGTATATAGTGTGTTTGTATTCTTTAGGAATAATCACACTTATACTTTTGGAATTTAATTTCTAAATGAATGCTAGCTTGTACTTTTATCTCTAAACCACTTAATCATTGGTTGCTCATTTTAGCACTTAATCATTTGTTCTTTTGCTTCATGTTACTATATTTTTTATTTCCAGCTAGATTAAAATGAAAAGAGCCCTGGACTTAGTCAAAAGATGTACATTTTAAGTCACCAGATTAGAAAATAGAAATATTTGAATCTACCACTTAACGAGCTCTGTAATCTTGGGCAAGACACTTAACTTTTCTGAGTTTATTTCCTCATTGACAAAATGGTGGTGATACCTGTCCTGATACCTTACATGGTTTTCTGAGAATTTGATGAAATTATGTTGTGTGAAAGTGCTCTAAAAATGTAAGGTGACATTCTTTCTTGTCTTCACAGTGCCAGGCACATAGTCGAGTTCAGTAATCAGTAAATATGAATTACTTGCCTACTATGTCCCAGGTGATAGCTTTTATCAAGTGTCAAAAATAAAAGAATCTTAGGTAGTTAATGTAGAAGACAAAGACTGTCAGGTGGTAAGATAGATGAGGCTGTCTGGATTGGGCTGAATAGGGAGGTTTGTTTTTGGCAAAATTTAGTGATTTTTTCCCTGCTTGTGTAACTTACGAACTTAAACCAGTTTTATGTGTCTTTTAAGATGCTATGGAGGGCAACTATCTATATGAAAATGAAAGTATTTATGTTTAATGTGAGGTCTTGGGAAATAATTTTTAGAAAGAAATCAGTTTTATAATAAAAACATATCTAGTTAAGGAAATTTTCAGAGTTGGAAGAAGAAACCTTGAATTTCTCATCTTAAGTACTGCTGTTGCTTTAATAGGTAGGGTTTTCTTGCTAGATATTTACCCAGTACAGCAAGGGTGAAGAGCAAATGATATTAAAAAGTATACTTTAGTTTCATATTATAGCCAGTCTAAAGAAAAGAGGGGATGAGAGAACGATAAGAAAGAGAAAGAGAGACAAAGAAATGGAGAGGAAGATAGAGTAGCATAAAGTAGCATACAAATGGAAAGAGAAAGAACAGATCGAGAAAGAGGAGAAACAGAGAGCAAGATGAGAAAAGCAGAAAGGAGAGAGAGAGAGACAGAAAAGTAATATACATAGAAGAAGCAAGAAAGGCTCCGTAGCTTCCAAGAAAAATGAACTGTCTGAGTATACCCTGCTTCAGGCTACCAGGAGCACTTGCTCATCTGTTTCTTCACAAAATAGTTTATTTTCTTTATCCTTTACCAGACTATCCCCTCTACTTGATCTGTTCCTATGACCTTGAATCAACTCCCACCATCAATGTAGCCTTGTCTTCCTTCTCCTCAGTCTTCTTTATTATTGCTTCTGCTCTGTTTTTCCATCTATGTTTTATTTCCATCTGCGCTGCCAGTTCTTCATACTCTTTACCTAACATCTTTGACACACCTAGAATGTAGAGGGTTTAGGATCTCTACCACTGTGGTTGGCCTGAGCCTGATTTACTCTTTGTTTTAAAAACTAAATTATTGATGTCTTAACAATCTCCAACCCCTCAAATACTGACCAATACAACTGTCTTTCCACATCTACATTCTTCCCTAAATCCTTCCTTTACCAAAAGGAGGGAGAAAACTCTTTCTACCTAACCTTTTGAAATTGTTATTGGTCATTGTACTTAATCTGAGTTCAGCTACCTTTTTTGTGTTTTCATTTATATCATAATTGTTTACATTGTTTTCCTTTTTCTGCCTTGTTCCATTGGCATCTGTTCACATGAATGCATTTTTCTTTGAATTCTTCATAACTGTCATTTCTTATCATTAACTATTCCAGTTCATACGTTAATACCAATAATACCATTAACAGTAATAATACCATGTAGCATTATTTGTTTAACCATCCTCCTTTCAGCAGACATTCTTTTTGTTTCTTGAGGGTGTTTTGCTACCATAAAAAGTGTGGCTACAAATATTTTGTTATATATGGAACCTTTGTTTTTATCTTTGACCCCCTTTGGGTAAATGCCAGTAGTGGGATTGCTGGTCATGAACAATGAATTAACTTTCTTTATGTAATTCCAAATTGTTTTCCAGAATGGTTGGATGAATTCACAGCTCCATCAGCAATTTCTTAGTGTTTTCTGACTTCCCACAACCCTTTCAACATTATTTTTGTCTTTTACCATTTTTGCTAATTTGAAGATATAACATGAAACCTTACTTGTAATTTGCAGTGAAGTGTTTTTCTATATGGTTACTCATATTTTGCATTTCTTCTTTTGAAAACTCTTTGCTCATTTGAGCACTTATCTATTTGGGAATGACTCTATCTTATATAATTTAGTCCATTCCTTGTATATCATAGAAAAATGTGTTTGACACAAATATTTTTCCCCTACTCTGCAATCTCCTTATTCTAGTTATATTGATTTCAGTTATGCAAAAGTTTTTAAATTTTGTGTAAGTATAATTTTCCATCTTTTATAATTTCCTTTATCCATTGTTTAAGAACTTCTCCATAGCCATTGTTTTGAAAGTTACTTCTCCAGTTCTACTCTATTTTTTTTAATATGGCTTTTTTATATTTATCTGACTGCCATCTTCACCATTTTCTTCTCTACTCTCATTTTCCTCACCCCCATTAAAACCCATCAGGTACTTAGCTCCTTATGTAAAAACTGAGCTTCTATCTTCTGAGGGTGCTGTCCTGTGGGTAAAATGCTGAGGTGCGACCCTTCTGTGGGTATTTTTCGTATTTCTGTATTAAGCAGATGTCTTTGAAAAACTTGATTTAATGTTGGTGGAATTGTGAACTGATCCAACCATTCTGGAGAGCAGTTTGGAACTATGTCCAAAGGGCTATAAAATGATGTATATATCCTTTGACCTAGCAATACCACTTCTAGGTCTGTATCTCAAAGAGATCATAAAAATTGGAAAAGGAACCACATGTACAAAAATATTTGTAGCACCTCTTTTTGTGGTGGCAAAGAATTGGAAATAGAGTGGATACCCATCAGTTGGGGAATAGCTGAACAAGTTGTGGTATACGAATGTAATGGAATACTATTGTGCTATAAGAAATGATGAGCAGGAAGACTTCAGAAAAACCTGGACTTACATGAACTGATGCTGAGTGAAGTGAGCAGAACCAGGAGGACATTTTACACAGTAACAGCCACATTGTGCAGTGACTAACTTTGACAGACTTGACTCTTCTCAGCATTGCAGGATCTAAGACAACTCCAAAAAGCTCATGATAGAAAATGCTCTCCACATCCAGAGAAAGAACGTTGGAGTCTGAATGCAGATGGAAGGATACTATTTACTGTCTCCTTTTTTTGTTGTTTTGTTTCTTCTTTCTTGTGGTTCCTCCCATTGGTTCTAATTCTTCTTTACAACATGACTAATGTGAAAATGTGTTTAATATGAATGTATGTGTGGAGCCTATATCAGATTGCATACTGTCTTGGGGAGGGGGGAGTGAAGGGAGGAGGAGAAAATTTAAATCTCAAAATCTTGGAGAAGTTAATGTTGAAAACTAAAAATAAATAAATTTTTAAAAAAGAGAAAAACTTGATTTAAGAAACCTAAAATCGAACCCTAAACTTGTTTTCCTTTTTGTTATAATGTGGGAGTATTAAAAATGTTTATTATTAGATAGTCACACCTAAATGCCAAATTTATGATAAATGTTGCACAATTCTAATTTGTCTTAGGAACAAAAGAGTTTGGCAGATATGTGTAATTTTTCATTAGAGTACCATTTAGATATATTGCACAAATAAACACTTATTATCAAGGAAGTCATTTAGGTATATGGTAAACAAGATTGTGCAGCTGAAGTAATGGAACTGTTTTAGAAAATTATAAGAGTTTGATGGGTTAATCTGTTCAAATGGAAGATCTGAAATATTTGATGAGATTAAACAACAACAAAAAATAGTGACATTCCTAAAACTCTGGTTTGTGAAATAGTTATTTAAGGCATTTAAATTGGTATTAACCTATGTTTGCCTTTTTCCTATCCAGTTGTTCAAATCTATGTGTACATCAAAGCCCCAAATCACCCTCTTAAAGCTTTCCTTGGCTACCCCATTACACACTGATTGTATTTTCTTTCTCTGTTGTAGTTAGCTATTACCACACAGGTTAGCATTTAGTAATTTTTTGGTTGTTTCTTCTCTGTCATTCTTGTTTGCCTAATTAGGTTGTAAGCTCTTGGAGAGTAAAACATATCTCATGTTTTCTTTTGTATCCTCCAAATATGATAGTAAACACTGAAGAGATTAAAACAGATAAAATTAAGTTCATGGATTAGTCTGCAGTGTCTCTTCTTCATATATGTATGTATGCATACATGTACACACATGTACATATATATGTATGTTTATCTTTTTCTTTTAGGCAGAAGTCAATTCATCTGGAAAATCTATCACTGTGCCAGATTTAAAACACTCTTTCTCCTTAAGTGAGCCACAGCAGGAAGGTACACCTTCACATTCCAGGATACAACAGCCAGTACATCGGTATGCCTCTGTTATTTCATGTGTTATTACTATTGACATGTAGTTGTATAGGAAAGAACATTGATTTGGGAGCCAGATTTGGGTTCTAGCTCTAATTCTGCCATTAACTAGTTATATAAACTTATATACTTTGCTTAACCTCTCTGGGTTTGTTTCCTCATCTGCCAAATGGCATAAGACTAAATTATCTCTAAAATTCTGTAATTTTGTAATCAGTGGCGATCCTTATTGTGCCAGGCTCTGTGCAGCAGAACTAAAGGATATGAAATGTGTTGTCTCTCCCTTTATGCTTTAAATAGGCCAGCCTCTTCCTTTTTTGTGGCTAGTTCACTTACTTGGTTAAAGCACTGTGCTTATAGTAAGGCTAAAGGAATGACTTTGGTCTCTGTGGTGGCCAGTTAGTTTCATGCTGTTGCAAGGGTACAGACTTCATCTTTAACCTTAACCAGCAACTCGATTTTTGCCCTAGATCATGAGGACAGGGTGAATATATAAACTCAGCTGCAGTTGTGTTCCGGTTACTCATACTTCACACTCGTATTTTAGATTTCACTGTTACTCAGAATTTCTTTGCTTCAAAAATCTTGAATTCTGAAATTGCCGTTCCTGACCATCATCTCCCCTTCTCCTACCTCACCCTCTTACATAGTGAACCTCTTCTTTGTCTTAATTGTGAACTCTGGTTCTTTGAACCTTCTCTGTTTATCCCTGTCCTTCACCTCCCATTTTGACTCCAGTTGCCTCCCTTCTCAGCTTGAACTTCATTATCAGCTATTTCTACAGTCTACTTACTGCTGTTTCAGCCACTTGATTGTCTTATCATTGTTGCTTTGTTAATCCCAAGTCCTGGGTAACCCCTGCTATCAACTTAGAGGTTGCTGAGCAAGGCTAAAGAAAAGTCCTACAATTATGTTGCTTGGCTTTATTACATATTCATACTATCCGACCTCAGTAGTCTTCAGTGCTGTGTGGCAGAATTTTTTTGCATTTCCTATAGAATTAATAGCCAGTTTTCTGTATTAACTATTCCTAAACCTTTTCTACTATCAAGTCTTTAGCCATTACCTTGCTTCCCTGCTGCTGAGCAGGTGGCTTTGTTTCATACTTTTTCAGACATTTGGGCAGTACAGTATGAGTTCTCACAACTTCTCAACCTCAAAACCTCTCTTTATCTTCCTCGCCAGCTTAGCTTTTCTTTCTGAGCAAGAAGTAGCTCCTTCCCAAAGCAAACGTTTTCTGGTTTTTGTTGATTGTCCTATCTTCTCCTGCCTTTTTTGGAATTTGTCTCTAATAGTCTCCTCTGTTGAGTCTTTTATAGTTTCTTTCTGCTTTACTGTCTTTCTGTAATCCATGCTCAAGTTTCCTTTATCCTAAGATAACCTTTCCTCAATCTTATTACTGCCCTCCAGCTATTGGCCTTTCTATCATCTCTTCACTGCCAAACTACCCAGAAGATTAATTTGTACTTGTTGCCCCTGCTTTTTTTTATTATTCGGCTGCTGAGGAAAAAATTCCACTAATGGTAAATTATGCTTAGGAACAAGTTCTTTACTACTGTTGCAGAGCCCAGAGCCATGAGGCTGAAATTTAGAATTAGCTCCCTCTCCTGAAAGAGTAAAAGTTCATCTAAAGTTTTCTAAATATCCACACAGATGTGAAAGTCCCATGAATTCAGTTTACAGCTTGAAGAGGGGTCAGGAACAAGCTGGCTTCAAAGGAAAGGAGCAGTTCAAAGAGGGTTGCAGCTGTCCTTCCTTCCTAGAACTATTTTATACTTTTGTTATCAGGACAAAGAGGCTCTTAAGCTTAAAATAACACTTTCTAGTATTTTCCAGAGGCCTCTGAAGGTAAGGTTTATTGCTCAATTAAGAATTTAGAGCCTTTTATGTCTTTATCACTGCTCACCCCATAATCCCTGGAAACCTGGCTTTTGTTCTCCCTGCTCAATTGAAACTGCTCTGTGGAAGGTTACTATTGACCTCCTTATCACTAAATCCTGTGCTCTCTTCTCAGTCCTTATTGTTTCCCAACTTTTCTGCAGCATTTGATACTGTCGACCACTCCTTTCTCAAATTCTTTCTTCTCTTGACCTCTGTGACATAGCAGTATTCTAGTTTTCTTCCTACCTCTCTAAACTCTCTTTTTCTGTCTTGTTCCTTTTTTTATTCCTCTCCCTTAAATATATCTGTTTTCCAGGTTTCTGCCTTTTGTGCTTTTTTTCCCCTCTCTGAAGTGTCATCTTTGATCTCATCCATTCTTATAACTTCAACAATCATCTCTAGGCAAATGACTCAGATCTATATATCTTGTCTTGACCTGTTCCACAAACTTTGGTCCTAAATATTAACTGGACATCTCTTCAGTTAAGGCCCTGAAAACATGTCTGAAAACAAAATTTATTATTTCTCCCTTCTTCAGTTTTGTCAGTTTTTCCTTTGAATCTCTTTTGTGTCTTCCTCTCCATTTCCCCCTACTACTGCCTCCTTTAGCTGATTATAGGAAGGGACAACATTCTAAATATAGAGAATGGCATAAGAAAGTGCATATAGAGAGGTAGGAAAGTACAGGATGTACATGGGAAATGTTGAATGGTAGTTCAATTTAGGGAAAGTATAAAGTTGGGAGAAGTAGAGACAAGATTGAGAGGTAGGCTGATGCCAGATTATAGAAAGTTTTGAACCTCTAATTAAGAGGTTTGGATTTTATTCACTAGATAATAGAGAATTACTTAAAGGTTTTGAATAGAAGACCACTAAGAACTGGTATAAGTAATGATTGGCAAGCAATAACCTTCCAGTCCTCATGCTGTCCCTTTGTTCCCCTATCTAGTCCTTTGAAACTCCTCAGTCTTCAGAGTCAGAAAAAAAGTACATGGGGTGGGAGGTGTGGAAGAAACAAGTTATTTTAAGTAAGCCTTGGTAAGCTTGGGCCATTTCATTGTAGTTATTTATTTACCATTCTATGAGTATCCTGCTAAAAGTCTAGTGAATTTTCAAATTCTATTAGGATTTTGTAATATTTAGAATATTTTGTGTCCATGTTGAAGACATAAAGAATGCTTATATAGTATTTTAAGCTATGCTAAGAAAAGTACCATATGTGTGTGTGTGTGTGTGTGTGTGTGTGTGTGTGTATATATATATATATATATATGAATGATATTACAAATATAACATTAAAGGAGATCTTAGATAAAACTGATAATTTATTTTGGAAAATTATTGAGGATTTGGGTGTTGGAAAAAAATTAAATCCCTCATTTTTGTGTCTTAGCCTAGCAGCTCCTTGCTCCTAGTAAGCACTTAATGAATGTTGTGTTGAATTGAATTGAATGAGCTTTTCTCTGTTTAGTTAGGTGGGTCCTTGGTCTTCAGTTATAGTCTGTTTCGTGGCTAGTACTCAAAGTTTTTTCACCTTGGTAGGACTTACTAGAGCTTGTACAGAAATTTGAGACCCCAGAATTGGTACCTCACCATGACAGGTAGAGAATTTATGGAGTGAACATGGAAAAGAACCTCAGTGGATGAGAAAGGTAGAAGATGCTTGCATTCGTGCCCATCTTGGACCCATGAGCACTGAGGAATTTGAGAGTCTTCATTATACTTTTATTTGCTTTCCCTGAATTGTAAAGGTTTTCTATAATTTTTCCCTCAGAAAAATTCATCAAGAAAATAATATACTTGCCATATCTGCTATTTCTTAAAAATTAATTATGGATTTTAATATGTTATTTATAGCAAAAATGGGACTTTTCCAAGTCATCGTAGATGCTTGCTTCTTTATTGGTGACGTTTTCCAACTGAAGCATAAAAGCATGGCAGTTTTTAAGTCTGGAGCATTTTTTATGGCCCAAAGGTCATGTCAGTAGCAACCCTTTTGAAATAAAGCATACCATCATATTATTGTCTGCCTTTGGTGACCACAACTACATATTATGACTATTTTTAAAATCGGATTCCAGCCTGTATTAAAATTAATGGGGAAAAATGGAAGGGAAACAAAGTGCAGTTTTGAGAGGAAACACATTGTTTGCCAGCTTTGCTCAAGCTTTATTTATCTGGCCTTACTGAATTTCTTTATATACTTCATGTACTGTTCAGGATTGTTATTATCAGAGGACTTCCCTTCATCTAGCACTTCAGATTATTTGCATTTAGCAATATAGCAAAAAGGGAACTTAAAGCCCATTGTGCTTATTATTATAAGTTGTCCTGCTGGAATACCAGTGAGAAAAATAAGTCAGAGACAAATAATGTAGGTCAGAGTGCGTTTATTAAACTGATTTTCAAGTTACTACTGTAGCCACAAGGAAAGTATTTTTCAAAGCATGAGTCTTGCTTGGTCAGAGAAGAACATAGGTGCATCAGCACAGTTAGTGAAAGAAAAGGGAGCATCTTTTCCAGTTTTCAGAGTTCCTGAAGGCCACAGGATGACATAGCTGTAAATATACCTAAAAAAAATTTCAGTCAGTTGTCAGATCTAGTGATTTTTTTTCTCCCTCTACCACATCAAGTATATCCCCTCTATCCACTCACACAGCTGACACCCTTGTTCAGGCACTTATCAAGTCTTGCCTGCACTATCGAAAGAGCTTTCTATTGGTCTCCCTGCCTCGTCTCTTTTCACTCAAATCCATCTTCCCAAAGTGATGTTACTAAATTCACTCCCTCCACTCAACCCCTCAGCAGACTCCAGTGGCTCCCTAGGATTTCCAAGAAAAAAAAAGTGAAGTTCTTTGTTTAGCGTTTTAAGCTCTTCACAAGCTAGCCCTTGTTGCTACTTAAAAAGGAGTCTTCTGATATTCTGCTCCCCTCCATCCTAGAGCTCTATGATCCATTTGTGTTGCTATTCTTCTTGATTGTAACACTTGATCGCCGTTCTCTGTGTCTTTGCATTGGTTATTCCCCTGGCATACCTGGCTTGCTCTCCCTCCTAATCTCCCACTTTTAGGATCCCCGGCTTCTTTAAAACTCAGCTGAACTCCACCTCCTTCAGAAGAACTTTAGTGATTCCTCTAGCATATAGCATCATCCCCTGCTTATTTGTGCTATCTCACTCATTAGAATGTAAGCTTGAGGGAAAGGACTCTTTATCAAATGGGATGTGCATAAATCTCTTTGAAAACCTCAAAGAGCTAGCTATTATTATTGATGTTTTCTTTTTGTCCTGAGGCTTTAGTGTCTGTCACATTGTGAGCAATTAATATAATCTTATTGATTGTGAATATTTTATTTTTAAGACTTGATTGATGCAAGGGACACTGATAGAATAAATAGTACAAAGACAGAAAGTCTTAAGCTAATACTTGAATATTTAGGAGCATGTTTTAAATTATATATAATCTTAATGTTCCTATATGTTTTAATCTTTGTAACTTTTCTATAATTTAAAGTGAAATTATTTTACTATTTTCATATAAATTTTCCATGATAGGGATTATATAATTCAGCCATTATGGAAGCAGCTGAGACCTGGTATTGGGCCAGGGCAGCTGCTATGTGAGTACTATTTAAATGCAGTGAGAATTTATTGTCAAATCCCAGATAAGCTATGTTTTTAGCAGTGAGGGGGCGAGAGATTGGTAAAAATTTTAAACACGTCAGAAAATGTTAGGCCATCTGTTGCATCTTGATATATACTTACACTTTTTCTAGCCTTGTCGAAATGTAGAAGACAAGAATGCCTCTCTTTTCCAACAATGAATGTTGTCATTTTTAATTTTCTCCTCTTTACCAGTTTTCTTATCTTCTCAGGGACTGAGGTTCTTAATAAGGTGTTATATTTTCTAAAACCCAGAAATAGTGATTCTTCTTGGTTACTGAAAATTTATTTGCAAATAGTACTTATGAAAAGGTTGTGTTTCAAAATATCATTTGCAAATTGGTTATTTAAAACTGGGAATTACCCCAGAACAGGGCAGTTCACAAAAATCTATCTGTAGTGTAGCTAAACTATAGGGTCCTCTTTAAAATGAGTACAGTGGACTAAGTGATCTTGAGGCACCTTTCAGCCCTAAGATGACATGATTCTAATGGCACTAGCTCATTTGGATCCTGAGAGGAGAGCACTAGCCAGAGGGGAAGAGAGGAAGTGCTAGGTTTTTTTTTTCCCTGACAGCAGTGCTAGTCCTAGGCAAAAGTTTGAGGTAGGTTTAGTTTATCTTTGGCATAATCTCACCCCTCTTTCCACATGCCTCTCTCACCTTATAGTATTCTTTCCTGCAAGCCCTAAGAATCACAGATTTGAAGAAGACACAGAGGTCTCAAGAGTCTTATCATGTATCTGAAGAGGAAGCTTCCCTCTAGCATTCGGTTTGATTCAGCAAATGTTTATTAAATACCTGCTATATGACAGACACTGTGCTAGGTTCTGGGGAAGCAAAGACAAAAATGAGTAACAATCCCTGCCCTCGAAGAGCTTATATTTTGCTAGTGGCTGCTAGGAGGCTCTGGTGGTAGATAAAGTATTTGAGTCTGGAAGACCTGACTTTAAATCCTGCCTCAGACACTTAGAATCCATGTGATCCTGGGCAAGTCATTTAGCTTCCCAGTGTTAAAATGGGAATGATAGTGCCTACTTCATAAGGTTGTTGTGAAGACCAAATGAGATAATATAGATGAAGTGCTTTGCAAACTTTTTTGCATTACAGAAATGCTAGCTATTACTGGGCTGATAGAACAAGTACAGAAGTAAATGTGTAAAAAAAAAAAAAGTAGTTTCAAGAGAGATCCATGAGGGATTAGCAGTGGCTTGGTATAGGAGGTAGTCCTGGAGTTGTGCTTTGAAGAAAGCCAGGCTTCCTAAGAGGCAAGGTGTTATATCAGTTATAGGAAATCACTTGTGCAAAGTTACAGAGGTAAGAACTGGGATGTCATGTATGGAGAACAGCTAGCAGGCCAATTTGTTTGGATTGGATAGTTTGTGAAGGCATAATAAGAAATAAGAAGGGAAAGATAAGTCAGTCTGTTGTGGAAGGTTTAAATGTCAGGTTCAAGAGTTAATATTTTATTCTAGAGTCACTGAGGAGTAATTGAAGATTTTTGAGGACGACATGGTCAGATTTTGTTTTAGGAATATGAATTTGGCATTCTTTGGGGAGGATGGATTAGAGAAGAGACCGATGCAGGGAGACCGTTTAGGGAGTTAATCACATGAGAGCTGATGAGGACCTGAACTAGCTCATTTAAGTTGAGAAAAAGAAAGACACAAGCTATGTGGTGAGGGTAGAATGGTCAAGACTGGCAGCTCTTTTCACACAGAGGTTGAGAATGGGAGTGCAGCATTAAAGCTGACTTCAGGATTACTTCAAGGTTGTAAACCTGAATGACTCAGAAGAATGGTAAATTCCTAACAACAAAGCTCTCTACCTGCTGAGGTAGCTCATTCCATTATTATATGGCTTTTGTTAGGAAAAAATTATTTTTAAAAAATTGGGCCAAAATCTGCTGTTCCTGGGGCCAAGAGGTACACATCTAGTCCCTGGCCTAGAATAATAGGCTTTGGCTACTTAAGATCATGCATGTAGAGCCAAAAGGGACCTGAGAGGTCATCTATCTGACTTTCTTCCTTTACAAATGAAGAAACTGCGGGGCCGGAGAAGTCAAGATACTTGCCCAAGGTTGTGCAGGTAGCAGGTGGCAGAGTTAGGATTGAATTTGGGTCTGGTACTACCATTATCAGGACCCTGTTCACTCTACTTTGCTGCCTCTAAGACTTGAAGATAACATTTGTGTCCTTAGTGTTTTCTTTTCCTGCTAAACTTCCTCATATACTTAAAACAGATCCTCAGATAGCCTAGTTTCTATTCCTTACCAACCTGGTGGAATTTTTGGTGTTTCAGTTTATCACTGTCCTTCCCAAGTGTTACATAAAGCCCTCTTGCTGCTCTGAACACCCTCTTGCCTTCAACTGCAGTATGTCATGGAGATCTACCCTTTCTCAATTGTTCCATGTTACAAATTTACCCCACTCCCCGAAATTCTCTCTTTTAGTGCAACTTGGTCTTAGGAGTTTGGAGGAAAGGGGTTTGAGCTAATTCACATTATGTGAGTAACTATAATAACCCTATAAGAATTGCAGAGATATTTGAATTTTTAAGGGACATATTAATCTCTTATCCATAGAATGTTGATGAGTCTAACAAAATCAAGTGAACAAATTAAGGCAGTGTATGGAAGGTGTTTGGTGGCATGTGGGTTACCATTAAGCTATGCAGACCAGTCTTAACTGTCCCCAGGGTCAAATTAACTAAGGTGTTCCTGTTTTCTTAGATTTTTCCCTTATTCTACATATGAACATATTTTCTCTAATAATCCTAGATTTGTTCATTACAGCTTTTATGGACAGTGGTAGCAGGGGCTGGGATGAGGTGGAGAATGGGACAAGGGCAAGTGTTGTCTGCAGAAGAGGTGTAAATTGACTGCTTGTATGCTGAAAACTGCCTACCTACCCTTAAGACTTATCTTTTAAACGTTCTTCTTATGTAAAGGAGCAAAATGTTAAAAATTGCTGAAAGCTTAGTTGTATCAGCCAGGTTTAGGTCAGTGGTCCTTGACATACAGATGACTGACTATGTGAAATAACTGAACCCCAGTTATAGCCTTAAAATGGGATAAAATCTCCATCTTTTTGCATTGATGAACCTTGATAATATCCAAAGTAGATTAATATTTTAAAAGATCAGATTGCCTACATCACATAAACATGTGTTTTAAAAGCTGAGGTGTGGTGCAGCTAGGTGGCACAGTGGATAAAGCACTGGCCCTGGATTCAGGAGGATCTGAGTTCAAATATGGCCTCAGACACATAACACTTACTAGCTGTGTGACCCTGGGCAAGTCACTTAACCCCATTGCCTAACTCCTGCCCCCCCCAAAAAAAGCTGAGGTGCCTTCCCTCTGAAAATTGTACATTAGTTTGGTAAGCTGTTTGTTTAGGCTAGGTTTTGAGGAAAGAAAAGGTTGGAATTTTTTTTTTAACTGTAATTAGCAAGCAAGTTGTGCGAAGTGAAAGACTTGACTTAATTTGGGTTGATCTTAGGCTGGTTAGCTTTTTTATTCTGGTCTCTGCATTGCTACTTCCACTTTTTATTCCTCTTAGGAATTTGTATTTCTCTTTTTTCTCTTAGGAACTAAGGAATTTTGCTATTTTAAGTGGAATTGAATGTATTCTTACCTATTTTAACCTTGTTGACTAACCAAGAAGAACAAATACTTTATTTTGAATGTTTTCTAGCTTGTTTGCGATAATTCAATTCAAGTAGTAATAACTACTAAGTTATTTGCCTTATATTGGGAACATTGGGATTTATGGATGCTTTATAAAATGCTACTGCAATGCTATTTAATTTCTTTAGGTAGCAAACATAATAATCTGGGGTCCCTGCAGTCAAAAATTCAGAATATACAAGAAGCTAATGTCTTTACTATTGCCTCCCTTTGTTATTTTTAGAGTCTTTAATTGTTTCCCCACCTATAAATTCAAGATACCTACTCTGTGTGCTTCATAAGGGATATTATAAAAGAGAGAGATGGTCTTTTGAACTTTTATGGATTCTTAGAAGAAAAGTATCACAAGTTTAAGGTGGTATTACTCTTTCTCAGTTAACTTTTCAGTTTTTCAGTTGATTATAGGCTCCTTGAGGGTCATACTACTAGTAAATGGCAGAGTCAGTATTTGAACCCATAGATGACAGAGGTGGAGCTGCTACTGAAAAGTCAGTGAGGTTTGTTTTTCTCCTTTTATGAAGAAGGGAGCTATATGCTACATATAATAATGAAGTAGGGAATAATGTTTTCTTGTAATTGGTCATAAACAGAGAAATCAAGACAAATGCCAGACTCAGGCATTTTTTCCTGAACAAAAATATATCAGAGTAAAAAGATAAGTCTGTCCCAAGTCTCTGTAGTCTGCAGCCACCCAGAAGAATCCTCTCTCTTCCCATCACCACTCTCTAGAAGATCTCAGTCTGACCCAGAACACAGTGCCTTTAAGCTTCTGTGGGACCATCTGACACAGGTTATCACTATGGGTGACAACACAGCAGTTTTGAGTTGAGAGTAAAATGTCTGTTGTGGGGTGAGACACTGTATTTTTGGAAACTTGTGTCCAGTTTTATGTGATGAGTGTAATACCAAGATACATAAGGCGAATTGAGTAATATTGATATTTGTTCCAAATCAGTACATGATACAGAAAAAACACATTAACTGCTGCCTTTGGCCTATCAGATTGAAAGTAGGAGTCAGCTTGTTTCCCTACCCAGATGTCCTGAGGGAAGAAAGACAGAGAAACTAAAGTAATCAACAACCTAGTCTCAGCAAGCATTGCTAGAGGACCAGTGGAGATTAGCGTGGGGTAATCAGTCAGTAGAGAAGTCTGTGCACAAATCCTTACTCTTACTCGGCCCCATCAAACTATTTAGGTTCAAACTTAAGGCTAATTTCAGGCG
Source organism: Phascolarctos cinereus (assembly GCF_003287225.1). Classification (NCBI taxonomy): domain Eukaryota; kingdom Metazoa; phylum Chordata; class Mammalia; order Diprotodontia; family Phascolarctidae; genus Phascolarctos; species Phascolarctos cinereus. The sequence continues at coordinate 176,269,848 of NW_027555958.1, forward strand.
CCTAGAATGGTTTTTGGTAACCCTGTTCTTGTCCATATTTAGTTCTCTTTGTATTCTGTGTGTGTGTGTGTGTTTTCTTTGCCTATTTCAATTAACAATTCTTAAAATTTCTTAGTGTGATGCTCAGAACATTGCTGCAACATCCTTCCAAGAGCCTCCCCAAACCATTTCTAAGAATACCTCTATGAGCCCTCGACAGCGCCGGGCCCAGCAGCAAAGTCAAAGAAGAACGTCATCGTCTTCACCTGAGGTTCAGGTCCAGCAGCCAAGAGCCAGCCCCAACACGGATCATATCGGATCAGCCATACTGATCGTCATCCTGACTCTCGCATTGGCAGCTCTCATCTTCCGACGAATCTATCTGGCCAACGAGTACATATTTGACTTTGAGTTATAACATTGCTTTTGTCTTAAGAGCTGTGACTCGAATGCTTCATTAAACATTCTGCAGTGGGTATGATATAAGAACTGTTTACAAAAAAAATTTTGTATTTGCCCCTCACCTCCTTTTTTGATCCTTATAAATGTCAGTATATATCTAGACAGATTTTGAGGCTAATTATGTCCATAGAGAGTAAATATTAGCATTTAGCTCAAGGGACTGGAAATCATAAATCCCACATCCCACCACTGGCCTGCATTATGACTCTTGGAAAATCACTTAGAACTCTCTATGCCTCAATTTCCTTATGTATAAATTTGTGATAATTTTTTGTAAAGTTATTTGAAACTTTGGATAAAAAGTGGTATTTAAATTCCAAGTGTTACTGGTAGCTCAATGCCCATTGTGTTGGGTACTAGACCTCTGCTTGAGAAGAATAATTTGGGAGCAGAGGAGAATTGGAGAGGGGAAAACAAAACCCCTTGTTTCTGGGGTTCAGATTCTGGTGTCCTGCTTAAATGTCATTCTTAGGAGGTGAAGTAGAATTGGGCATTTTATGAAATTTCTGTGCATGTGAGAAACCATGTTTTAGTAAAGGTGAAAAATTACTTCTGACAAAAGCATTTAAGGAGAAAAACATTACCATATTTGTGAATAGACTGTTGACTAAGAAAAGGGAATGTTGCTTTGCAAACGTTTTCTTTTATTCTCCAGATAGTTTCAAATCCCCACAGATCTTTGGTTTTAGTGGGAAAAAAAAGGGTCCAGGCCAGAAAATAATTTCTTTTTCCTTTGAAGTTATATAGGTTGATCTTAAGATTTGAATGTTGTCTCTGATTATATCAGTTGTATATCTTGCTTTTTAAATTGAAGGTTATATAACATGTTCTTAAAATACTTATAAATAAGGAATATAATCATTTACCCAGTGCTACTATCTTTTAATTATTCCAAAATATGCATAATGTATAGAAATGTTTTGCCCATCCTTTATGAAAAAGCAAGTGATAGAAAAATGTGTGTTTAATTGAAATCAATGTGATCCAAGCCCAAGACTTAACTTTAATGTGAAAAACATTCACTTACAAGAGTATGTCATGCTAGTTACCCAGGGTTATTCCAATGCCTTGTGGGAAAGCAGAGCCATGGAAATATTATCTTTGTTTTTTAATACATTTAACTCAATGGCAGCATTGTCGGCAATCACTGGGGCAGTATTATTGAAAAGCTTTGATTGTATTTCTTTTCTTTTTAAAAAAATTTTTTTGAGACTGGGTCTCACTATCTCACCCAGGCTAAAAGTGCAGTGGCTACTCAGGGCCCGATCCCACTGCTGATTGATTGGTTTGGAAGCTTTAACCTGCTTGTTTTTCCATCTCCGCTCCCTGGGGGCTCACCATATTGGTGCCAGACTTAGTGCAAATGCCTGGTCAGCTTTAGTCTTAACTGTGGCTCAGAATTCCCAGGTTCAAGCAAACCAGCAGCCTCAGCCTCCCCAGCAGCAGACACTACAGGCGTGTGCCACGATGCCTGGCTGATTGTATTTTTAATACAGGCAGCTCCCAACTGAAGAAAGGGCTGTGTTCTTAAAGTTTTATTTGGAAGTTGTTCTAGAATACAGAATCCATTTGCTCTCCGGGAAAAATATTATGGTGTTTAGATTCTGAGGCCAGCCCACAAAAGACTTTAAATCAGAATGTAACTGATAAAAGGTCTTAATCAAGTTCATTATGCAGTTTTAAACCTTTTAAACTTCTAACTTTTGAACCTTACTGACTTAGGTTGTAATTATGAAACAATCTGTAAGTAGCATTGAAAGGCAAGTTTACTTTTCTTCTTACAGTTGATGCAGTTCTTTTCATCCACACAGTAGCTAGTTTTCATTTGTCACAAGATTTAAAATGAGAACACATTGTATAAATCTATGTAATGTGGTTTTCCTGAGCCTTAATAAATTTGCTTTGCAATGATATTTACAGATTGTGTTTATCATGTCTGCAACCTAAATTATTAAGCTTCAGAGAGCACAAGGACTTTATGAAGACACTCCCCTAAACTCCCTCCCCCCATACCATATTGGTCTGAATATAGGCTGCACTTTTACCCTTAAATCTGGTGTATATATAACCTGAGTGTGGCCTGTAATTAGCATTATTTTTCGCTGTGTGTGTTTGTGTTATTTTCTCTCACTATCTCATTTTAATGGTATGGCCTATATTTGGAGCAATATTATTTCAGCTGTGTTATTAGGTTATAAAGGGGCCATTGTCTAATTGAATCTTTGTATCCTTAGTCTTTAGTCCAGTGCCTTGCACATAATAGGCACTTAATAAATTTTTGTTAAATTGCATTAAGGGTTTAATAGGCCACTGAGCCTTTTGGTATTGTTTATTTGGGAAAATGTGTTCTGAATTTCATCTCATGATGCTAAAAACACTCATGGGAAGCCACAGTGGCCCTTTTTATCAGTGAGAAGGGAATTCACTTGTCTTCCTCTGCCTCATTCACTCTCCTCTTCCTGCCACAATAGCCAGGATGGTCCCGTGTCACCTGCTGAAGATAAATCTTTGCCCTTCTTCCCTCTGCCATTTCCCCAGTCTCCAATCTGTGGTAGTCCCTAAATGCCGGGGGAGAAGGGGTGCATAATAGCTCGGAGAATGTTTCCTATAATCTAAAAAAAGTCTTTCTAACAGCTCAGCATGAGACAGCCATTCACCTGTATGAGAATTTACTGAAGTTGGTTTGATGTTCTTAGTTATGAAGCTATGATCATTAGAGTAGAAAGGGTTTTTTTCCCATTATAGGTATCAGTAATCTGATCCAGATGCCCACCTTGCCACATCTGCCTCTTTCCCTCCTTTATTTCCAGCAGACACCTATGAGAACAACAAAAGTTACCCCTACCTCCACACATTCTGCCTTTCATCTCTCACAAGTTCTTAAGGACAGATACTTGAGTTGTTATTCTGGCCTCTTTTGGGGGAATTAGGGAACAAGTAAAACTGCAAGGGGTGGGGAAGGGTTCTCATTTAATTCTTACCCCTAACAGTATTCAAGAGAACCATACTTCTACTTCCTCATTGCAGGGTAAGGCTGCACATGGCCAGTGACCTGGTGGATCAGCCCTCTGTGGTTCTTCCTCGTCCATGGATTTGTGTCAACCACAGCTGCTTGTAGTCACAGAGCCTAAGTTTACATCAAGCTGGTTAAAGTCAGCAACTTTTAAAAGAAACTTATTTAGTGTCTGTTTCATTTAAAATTTCCTAGAAGATTTAATTAGCTTTTCTCATTATATTGGGGGGCTTTTATTTAGCACTTTGTTTTCAATGCTGCTTATTTTTGTTTTATTATACTAAAAATAAATAATCAGTGTTTCATCAACATCTTCAGCTCTGTTTTTGAAAAGTTAGGCAATTTTCCATGGTCTGTGTTTTGGGGAAAGTGAAATTCCTGCTCTGAAGAATAAAGAAAAATTTTCATTGTTCTTAAAATAAAGTCTCAACAGAAAACCAGTCACTTCCTACATCTAATCAGTTCCCAAGCAATTTAAATTTTTCCACAGGATTTCTTGAATCTGATTCTACCTCCTCACATTCATTGCCACCATCCTCGTGCAGGCTCTTATAGCTTTTTTTTTTCATTTTCTTTTGAAAAAACGTCATTCATTTAAAAAAATTTTAAGTTTCAAATTCTTCCCTCATTTCAGCCCTTCCCCCACTCTTTGAGAAGGCAAGCAATATGATATCAATTACATATAAGAAGACATGCAAAACATTGCCATATGGGAATTCATAATTTATGGCCTGGATTATTTTAATTAACCTCACTTTGTTTCTGTATCTTCACTCTTTACTTCATCTGCACAGCTGCCAAAATCTCTCATTTGTAGATCCAACCACGTCAGTCTCTTGCACAAGTCTCAAGTGGATCTTATTTTGTAGGGTAAAATAAAAACTCCATAGCCTAGCATTTTAGGCTATCTGTAATAATGGCATTAACCTACCTTTCCAACTTTAGGTCATATGACTTCCCTTAGTGACTCAGTGTTCCCGTCAGAGTGGAGGTGCCAGTTATTCCCTATGCTTGTCCTTCCCCTTACCAGACTTCCTACTCCCATGCTTGAAATGTACTCCCCACAAGTCCCTATTGAAATCCTTTCTTCAAGGTCCAACTTGGTTGCCACTTCTTTCCTAAAGCCTTCCCTGAGCCCCCTAACTGAAAGTAATCTTTCCCTTAAAAAGATGTTTATTGTGCCTTGAAACTCACTCAGGCAGCAAACATTTATCGGTCTTCTCTATTAGATTGTAAGTGTCTCCAGGGAAGTAACGTGTGTGTGTGTGTGTGTGTGTGTGTGTGTGTATAAAATATATATTATCCCCAGCACCTAGCATATAGTAGCATATAGTAGGTGCTTAGGGTTTGTGGAATAGGCTAGAACCTCTCTCTCACTTGACTCTTACTCCCCCCCATATATAAAATGTATATACATATATATGTAGGCAGGCCTAAATTTATATTTCATTGGGTAGGAAGCTAATTTGAATTAATGAATGAAATTAATGAAAACTTTTGAGTTATGGGATATATTTAAATCACTTACTGGAAATACATATTAGGACTATAATGTAACACTTAAAGGAAAAGCCTTTCAAAATAGTCACCTTGATAAGCTATATAGACTTATTTCAATAATGTCATTGCTCAACATATTCTTGAAGTCCTGTTTTGGAGCTGTCTTTAAAGCTACACGAGAAAATGCAATCACATTGCTTTATTTTGCACTCCCACCCCACCCCAACCCCTGCCATTTCTAACCAAAACTAGTGTGATTAAACCTTGTTCACCCTGAAGATTTTTTTGCCCTAATCACTAGCAGTTATCTAGGTCTAAATAAGGGATTGCACTTTGGGGAACATTAATAGCCCTACTTTTCAAATCTCTGTAATTCCTGTTCCTGGTATGCCACAACATCACAAAACCTCAGTTGGAAGTGATCCTAGATCAACTCTTTACCTAAGCAGGACTCCTATCTGGAACATATTCCACAAATACTCCTCAAGACTAGACTTGAAGATATCTCTTCAGTGATAGCAAACTCAGAACCTTCTAAATGGTATGAGTACATATCAGTTTTTGACAGGACTAGTTGTGGAAAAGTTTCCCATCTATGGAACCAAAATTAATCTCCCTGGAATGTCCACCACTGGGTCCCCTGCTTCTCCATGATAACCTTTCAAATAGCTGAGTGAATAGTTCACCTCTCCTCTCCCCACTATTTCTTCAACTAATCTTTATCTCAAGTGGTTTTGAGTCCCCTCACCATTCTTGGTTTCCATCTGCTGGAGGCACACCAGCTTCTAAAAGTCATACCTAAAATGCCCCAACATACTCTGCATATGGTCTGACAAGGGTAGCATATAGCTTGTAGGGTCAATTACCTCCCTCATTTTGGAAACTAAAGTTTGATGAATGCAATTTTAAATTGTGGAGGAACAAAAAAGGGGCAGAAGGTGCTAAGAATGACTCAGTTCTTAGGCCATGTACAAATAATAACTTAAATGAGCTAGGGAAACTAACCTAGTGATGTTGACATTCTCACTATAAATGAAAGCACATTCTCACTATAAATGAAATTTCTCTTAATTGGAAGGATTTTTCTCAGGCAAATAAAGCTCATGAAGTTGACTTCATTTTGTCCTCAAGTGAAACAAATATTTCCTGGTTGGTTAGTTTACCTTGCCATAATCATGGTGAATTTAAGGAAATGGACCACCGTGAAGATAGTTAGAATTTTTACACCTACATCTTTCTCTGAATGAAGAAATTTATAAGAGCCAAAACCAATGTATACACAATGACTTCAATGTACAGGTGGACATAGGGAAGGCTGGCCAAAAAATGGAAACCAAAAAAAGCTTCAGTAAGATATGGTGGGATTGAGAGGAACATGGTGTCCAGGACTAAGGCAGTTAAAGGTAGCACAGAGGATAGAGCTGGAATCAGGAAGACTTGGGTCCAAATTCAACCTCAGATACTTAATAGTTGTGTGACCCTGGGCAAGTCACTTAGCCACTGCCTCAGTTTCTCCATCAGTTTTGTTGTTCAGTCATTTCTGACTCTTTGTGACACCATTTGGGGTTTTCTTGGCAAAGATACTGGAGTGGTTTGCCATTTCCTTGTCCAGCTCATTTTACAAATCAGAAAACTGAGGCAAACAATATTAAATGACTCGCCCAGGGTCACACAGTAAGTGTCTGAGGCCAGATTTGAACTTAGGTCTTCCTGACTTCAGGCCCAGTGCTCTATCTATTGCACCATCTAGACGCCCAAAGACTAGTGTAGATTAGTGATAAGTAAAGAATTTTTTTTTAAACAAACTTCAGGGGCAGCTAGGTGGCACAGTGGATAAAGCTCTGGCCTTGGAGTCAGGAGGACCTGAGTTGTTCAAATCCTGCCTCAGATATTTACCGATCCTGGGCAAGTCATTTAAACCCTGTTTGCCTCAGTTTCTTCATCTGTATAATAAGCTGGAAAAGGAAATGGCAAACCACTCCAGTCTCTGCCAGGAAAACCCCAGGTCACAAAGAGTTAGAGACTACTCAAAATGACTGAACAACAGAATATACACATAAAAGGGCAGCCAGGGAGAGAGCTGGACCAGGTGAGATCTGAACTGAGTTTTGAAGGTAGCCAGGAGCCCAGAGGGGGAGGTTAGGAGTGAGAACTCTCCAGCGTCCCAGGAGAGGAAGGAGATGGAGTGTAGTGCGGGAGGAACAATGAGAAGATGGAAGCAAGTTGTAAGAAGGGGGAAAGAAAGGTAGGAAAAGGTGCCAGCTTGTGAGCTATTACTATATACAAAGCACAAAAAAGTGTTGAATGAAACCATGAAAAATCTCCTATTTTCAGCTTTAAAAAGGAAAAAGTACACATTAAGCTACTGAGGATAAAGATGACAATGTAAGAAACAAGACCTCCATAAAACTTATTTTAAAAACTTAAGCATCAATTTTAACATGGGAGTACCAACACTTAGGGTACTGGGTGGTGGTGTGCCTGGAGTCAGGAAGACCCAAGTTCAAATCTGGCCTCAGACACGTACTAGCTATGTGACCCTGGGTAGGTCACTTAACTTGTGTTTGCCTCAGTTTTCTCATCTGTAAAATGAGCTGAAGTAGGAAATGGCAAACCACTTTAGTATCTTTTTTTTTGTGGGGGGCCCTAGGCAATTGGGGTTAAGTGACTTGCCCAGGGTCACACAGCTAGTATTAAGTGTCTGAGGCTGTATTTGAACTCAGGTCCTCCTGACTCGAGGCCCAGTGCACTATTCATTGTGCCATCTAGCTGCCCTCCACTGTAGTATCTTTGCCAAGAAAACCCCAAATGGGATTGTGAAGAGTTGGACAGGACTGAACAACAGTAAAAGAAAGTGCCAATATTGCCCTTTCTTGTCTGCATCCCTTCTTAATTTCCTTTTGTGTATTTTAGCTATGTACCTTAAGTTGGATGGAAGTATTTAATGCTTTTGTGAAAAGATTAATTTCCCCTCCTGGTGTGAAAAGGCATTAAAATTCTAAGGATTCCCTTTTATTAATGGTTTCTTTGAGGTTGAAAATCATGGAGCAACGTGTTAGATAAACAGCCTTATGAAAACAGTTCAGTTCATGAACTTACTAATTGTTTTTACTTGTACATTCCCATACCTACCAAGCTTTTCCATTCAATCCATCTCGGAACTCTCACAAGCCTTCCAAATGAAAATGACAGCTTGCTTGGCTTGATGTAGCCTGAGAGAAGGAGATTAATGATGTCAGCAAAAAGCTGTCACAGAGAAGGGATTTTTAAAAAAATATATATAACAGTTTCAATCAAAAGGCTGAGTTTCAGAACCAAGTAGAAGCACAGTCTGACTAACAGGAGAAACTTCTTAATGGCCAATCACCAAGCAGCAGTGAGGAAGAGAGTCACAGACAGAGAAAGAAGCCCTAACCATCAGACCAAACTACAGCTTCAGAAAGGCAGTCTTCCCTAATAATGATCCTCCAGGTTCAGCAAGAACCTGGGATTTCCAGCTGAGTTGATGTGGAAGCCAGGAAAGACTTCTCCTGTAAGAAGTGACTGGACAGTAACCTATTTCCTCACTGTTTTCGCCAAAATGCCTTATTTTGCCAGAGTTCTTTTATTCCTCTTTTGCCTCGTCCTTCTTGTGGAAAGCAGGAATCCCAGGAGGAGACGCTGGTCTGGACACCTGGAAATACCCAGGCTAAGGTAAGGAACCAGAAGAGGGTTCTGAAATTCTCAGGCAAACTCTCAAGACTTCCATGACTGTGATGGGAGGACAGATATCACGAGTAAAACATTTAAAATAAAATGATATAAAATATATTAACCACCACAGATCCCAATTTTTACAAATATAAGTTAAACAATTTAGATTTTAAAAAATTGGTATTTATAATTTTTTTAATTTAAAAAAATGGTATACATATAATATGGTTCTCCATTAAGCATTAGGTGGATTCAGGATCTGTTAAGCCTGTGGAGACTTCATTTCTAAATATATTCTGAAAGAACCAGGGAACAGCTAGGATTAAGTGTCTAACATTGATATTGGCTCCATGCATGATGATAGAAATGTTACCAAATTAAATTTTAATTATTAAATAAACAGTGATATGATAGTATCTTTGAAAATGAGTTTGTTTACTTCATTAAGTGCCTTGAGCCTCTCTTTCTAGAGGGTGGTACTTTTTTCAGGGCTTATCAGTTCTTAAGTATGAAAACAATAACAGCCCTTGAGACTTTAGTAATAAACATTAAGCATTTTTCAGTGATAACCCTTCAAAGTATGTAAAACAGATATACATAGTTACTTTCAGTTTTGCAGATGTTTGTATTTAAATGATAAAGTTGTCAAAATTTGTTTTTAATTGTGCAGATTTTATTCCCCCTTTTCCTATACACAAAGAATATGACCCCTTGTTTTTTGAGGGGGAGGGGAAAGAGAAGGGAAGGTCTAGACTTGTGATTTAATCAGTGAAGGGAACTCCTCCACCTGTGCAAATCAATAACCTTTATCTGACTTGTTGTTTGAGAGGGTTGTCTGGGGCACTGATAACTTGTACATTGGCAGAACTCAAACCCAGGTCTTCCTGAATCCAATGTCCACCCTTTCTCCCATTATACCATGAAACCCTTCCTCTTATTGCATACAAAATACATGAAGTACAGTCACACGAAATACATTGCAGTCTTTCAGTGTTGAAACAAATCTTAATTTATTGCTACCTAACTTTGTTTCTTTCTGCCCCCGAGTTCCTCAAGTTATTTCTCTGCCATGATGGATGAGCAGTTCATATTGGTAAAGGAAATCACAAAGATGAATAATGCCAGACCTAGGCATTGTGGGTCCTGGGAGTTCTGACTATTAATAGTATTTTCTCTCCCCAACATGTCAGGCTTCCAGCATTGGGCTTGGCTGTTAGAAGACTTGGCTTTAAGTCCCAGCTCTGTGTCTCTATCAGTCGGCATTTAAGTGCCTACTGTGTGTCAAGTACGATGCTACAAGTAGGAGATACAAACAAAAAGAAACAGTGCCTGCCCTCGGTGAGCTCACAGTCTGACAGAAAGAAACATATGCTTATAAGTATATATAAAGAAATACTAGGTAATTGAGAAGGGGGGTGCTCTAGCCACTGTGGGAAGGGTGTCAGAAAAGGCTTCATGTAGGAGGTAGTATTTGAGCTGAGCTTTGAAGGAAACCAGGGATTATGGGAGGCAGAATCGAGGGAGTCCATTTTAGCCAAGAGGGACAACTAAAGTGAAAGTCACAGAGATGGAAGATAAAATTGCACAGGTGAAAAAAGCAAGATCACTTTGGCTGTATTGTAGAGTGTGTGAAGGGGATGTGTGTGGGATTGTAGAGTGTGTGAAGGCTAGAAAAGTAAGTGGAGCCAGATTGTAGACATCTTTAAGTGCCAAATAGAAAAAGGCTTTGCGTTTGATCCTAGAGGCAATAGGGAGCCGTTGGAGCTCTGCAAGCAGAACAGTGACGTGAACCTATATAGACCTATGCTTTAGGAAAATCACTTTGGCAGCTGGTAAGAGGATGGAGTGGAGAAGAAGAACCTTGGGGAAAGGAAACCAATAAGGAGGGTATTGCAGTATTTTATAGGAAGGTGATGAGGGCCTGTACTAGGGTGGTGGCCCTGTGAGTGGACAGAAGAGCATGGATAGGACAGATTTACTTGTTATATGCTGTTTATCATTTGGGGGCTTATGAGGGCTCTCAAACTCCTTCTGGAAGAACTATTCCTCCACCATAGTACTTGCTTTTTAAGTTCTTCATAGCTTCACAACTATTTCCCAGATCCATTGGCGCAAATTTCCTGCACGTGGCCCCATCCTGGATCCATCACTAAAATAGCAAAGTTCCTTGAGCAAAGCATTTCCATTTCCCTCATTTTGCATATTAGTTGAATGCAAAGTATCCTCAGTAGAGGAGACTTGGGGAAAAAAAGTAGTCCCATTCACATGCAAATAAAAATTTGCCTGATAGGAAATTTCAAGTTATTCAGTTGGAAGGAGAATTGTAAGCAAAAACCATAGACTACCGCTAAGGCTTTTTGCTTAACAGCTCACAAGTTTTGTAGAATATTTTTTTCATTCACGACACTCCAGGGTCAGGAAACGCTAAGAAGTATCAGCAGTAATCAGTTAACTTGCCCTTCTTTGGCACTATCCTATTTTTGATCTCTGGCTGTCTTCAGGGTGGACACTGTAACATGAATCTTCTGTTGTCAGATAAAATGTATTATGGAAAAAACTGACCTCTCCAAAGTCTTCCCTTGGTACAATTTTTGCATCACCCAAGGTTAGTGCATCTGCATAACACTAATTACAGTCTGGATCCTTCTTTCTTTCCTTTTCTTCTTTCCTTTTTTATGTGCCTATTTCTTCCTCTTGTTTCTTTTCTTTTTTTTACTCTTTACTTTTACTGTCTTTATTCCTTTCTTTTTCTTCCTTCCTTCCCTTCTTTCCTCCCTCTTTCCGTGCTTTCTCTAAAGCCTCTCATATTTCTCTCACAGTTGCCTCTAGACCACATCCTTCACCAGAAAAGAATCTTTTAAAAATTAATGACTTTTTTTTTGATACACCAGGCATTCCCCAACAGACACCCGAATAATTCCCCTTTCAAGTCCACTTCCTTTGCAATGAGGGTCAAAGTACATCTCCATCCCCATGAAGCCAAAGAACACACATTCTCTGGCCACTGTCATATCTGAAAAGTTTCCACCTCCCTCAAACCACGCCCTCAGAGATGCCTAATAGATTGTAATTATAATAGTGTCACTTTCTTTGTTAGAGTTTCTTTATGTTAGCAAAAAAACCTCTTAATCATGTCATCATCTGTTGTCTCAAACAATGCCTTAAGAAACATTCAACTCTCATTCTTTTTTTTCAATATTTATATGAAGGCTTTTCCCATTTCCTATTTCTATACCTTTCTAAGAAAAACTTGTAAGAAAGACTACAGAACTCTAGATGTTTTTTCAGCATAAAGCCTTCCTATCTAGGCTCTTTATTAACAGAATTTAGTTCCATGCTTCCTAGACACCACCCTCACTCTCACACCCATGCACCACCACAACATGGTACTAAATCCTTCTGTCCTTAACAGTCAAGACTATGTTTCTTATCCATCTCAACACATTCATTAACCACCTACTATGTTTAAGACAAAACAATCTTCCCAAACACACCAAAAAACCCCAAGAGCACACTAAAAAGAAAAACTACTGAGTTTAATATCCTGTGTAAGATCAGTGTGATTGATCTCAGTTGGAACTCATGATGTCCCTGAAATCAGAGATCATAGTGCTAAGACTGTCCTTTGACTAGTGCCAGGCTGTTGTCTCTTGTGAAAGAGTGAACCCGGACAGCCCCTGTTTTCCCTTAAATAGCCCAAAGGACCAGGTTGTTAATGGAGCAGGTTATTTAAATAGCTATTCCTCAAAAAAACTTTCATTAATGGCCCCAGGATTACTGAGCTGTCTCCTCTGGGCCACAGGAGTTCAGGGACCTCAGTTACTCTAATCCTTCCCTCTAAATTGACGGTGGAAGCTGTGTTCTGGTAAAGAGGGATTTTCTCTTTGAGATGCATAGAGGCAGTTAGCTTGCCCGATTTATAATTTAATTTCTATGATCTGTTAAGCCCTCTAGTCGAGTTCTGCATTGGAATTCTTGGTGCATTTCTGCCAGTGAAGACAATACACAAGGCCCAGTTCTTGCTTATTTCTGTGTCAGAAAATCTGTGCCCTAGGCCCCTGTTAGCAGAATTATCCCCTGAGACCATACTTAGCCAAGAGGCCAATTAGTTCTGGAAGCCCTTGCATATAGTACTATAACTTTAATATTACACACACTCATTTTCAATGGTTTCAAACTAGGGTGCCATTCAAATTAAAGAAAGGGGGAAATCTGATCCAGGAGGACTCTGTAACAGAGATTTATTTTTAAAATTCAAGAATTTTATCTGCCCCCTATTCTCTTGCAAAGTCACTTACCTATCCATAGTCCAAACCTCCTTTTTGCTTACCAAATCTATTCTGAATGCCTCACCTGGAATAAAAGGTACACAGAGCCAGCTAGGAAAAAGTAAGCACACACTCTCTCTGCCACTTTTTCTCTTTGTCTCTGTCTCTCTCTGTCTCTCTGTCTCTCTCTTTCTCTCTCTCTCTGTCTCTGTCCCTTCTTGACTCTGACTCTCTCTTCTCTTCTTCTTTGTCTCCTCCTCCTCTTCCTTTCTCCTTCTTCTCTGTCTCTGTCTCTGTTTCTCTGTCTCTCCCTCTCTCCTCTACTCCCTCAGTTGGAGACTTGTGCAAACAAAGTTCTCATTGAGATCTATATCCCAAATTATGTCTACATCTATATTTAAAGATAAAAAATGGAAACCAGTTAAGCCAAATTCTTACTGAAAGAACATTCTACTCTCTGAACAAGAAGCAATTATGAATTAAGGTAAAGCCTTCTGCTCACTCAGTGCTTGGGAATGAAAGGCTGTTTGGGAGAGGGAAAAGAGCTCTTGACTTCTAGTTCATAGCCTCACAGAGGTGGCTAGGCGGTGCAGTGGATAGAACACTGGACCTGGAGTCAGGAAGACCTGAGTTCAAATATGACCTCAGACAGTTACTAGCTGAGCTGCCCTGTGTAACTCACTTAACCTCTGTTTAATTGTTTTCCTCTCCTGTAGAGTGGGAATAATAATACCAGCTACATCCCAAGGTTGTTGTAAGAATCAAATGAGATAATATCTTTGAATCAGTCTAGTGCCCTGCATATAGTAGGTGCAATATAAATGCTTATTCCCTTTCCTACTTTTTTATCTTCCCTAATTAGGATTTGGGAGTGGGAATCATCTCAGGTCCTTTTCCCTCTCCCTCATCCCCCAATCTTAAGCTTTTGATCAAAGCCAAGTCTCACTAAAGGTGCCTTATTGCTAAAAGAGTGCATTTTCACGGGATCCTTGAAGGACAGGATCATCCCAAATGACAGGTTGCTGTGAGCATTCATGAGCCTCACTATCTTCATCTGTCAAATGGGCATTATAATACTCGCATTATTTACTTCTGAGGGCAGTTGTGAGGAGAACTCTTTCCAAGGCTTAAAATATGTCAGAAATGGGAGGCAGTATAATTATAGCAGCAAGTGTTGTAGTAGCCTGGGATTCAAGGATAGTGGGAGCCTGCCCTCCTGAGAAAAGATTTAGGACTGACCATGAGGTAAAGCACCGGTTCTCCAAGTTTGGTCCTCAGACCCCAGGAGGTTCTCGAGACTTTCAGGGGAATCTGTGAGGTCAAAACAGTTTTAATGATAATTCTAAGACATTATTTGCCTTTAAAAATGCTCCTTCCTTTTCTAACTCATATCTGTGTGAGGTTAGATTTTCTTCATATACTTCAAACAGATTGCAGCAGAATGAATTCTAAAGCAGATATGAGAATCCGGTTGTCTTCTATTAAGCCAGACGTTAAAGAGATTTGCGAAAATATGTAAAACAATGCCATTCTTCTCACTGATTTTTTTGAAAATAATTATTCTTTCCTAAAACATGTTATTTATGTTTATTATTGTTATTTTAAATGAGTAAACACATATTTTAAAATTTTTATCAGCTTTAATTTCTAAGACTATAAATATATTAGATAGAACCTAGATACACAAAAGTTTTTTTGAGGTCCTCAGTTTTTAAGAGTACAAAGGGGTCCCGAGATTGAAAAGTGTGAGAATTGCTGCTCTAAAGGATAGAGCAAGCCAGAGCAAACTAGACCAACCAGAGATCAAGCAAGACAAATAGGCTCCGCAGTCTGGCAGCCTCCTATGATGTAGTTTTGTATCTTCATATGCAAATGAATAATCAATATTTATTAAGTATCTATTGTGTTCAGACTCCAGTGCTAAGTGCTAGGGAAGGTCAGAGTTTGGATACGCTCTCAAGGAGCTTAGGACTGCCTCTTTGGAACCATCCACATGCAGTCATCATCAAACAGCTAACATGTATGCAGTGCTTTAAGGTTTGCAGAGACATCAGCCACCCTGGCAAACAGATGAGGACAGTGAAGGTCAGGGGGACTTCTCCAGGTTCATTGCCTCTGTGCTGAATGTAACTTCTCAGCCCTCTCTTGGAACAATCCTGTCTTTCCAGAGAACAGCCTCTTTTAGCAATAAGGAACCTTACTTAGTATGACTTAGCTTGCAGTTCAAGATTTGAGATTGGGGATGGAGGGAAAAGGAGCTGAGATAATTCTCACCCTTGAGCCCTAAATAGAAGAGATATGGAAGGAGAAAGAAGGCAAGAAGGAAAGGTACACTACAGAATTATTTGTATCTGCTTAGAAACAAGAGACACATTCATCTCATTTGGACTTCATTACAGCCCAGTGAGCCAGCTGCTGTTATTATTATCCCCATTTTATAGATGAGGAAACTGATTTAGGTATGTTAAGGGATTTGTCGATGGTCTCACAGCTAGTAAGTGTCAGAGTTGTGTTAGGATCCGAGGTCTCTCCTGTCTGTAAGTCCAGTAATCTCTTCCACTATTCTGGATTGCAACATATCACCATCTGTCAACAGTAACAATATCAGTAGCTCACATTTATATGGTTAAGAAAGCACTTATGACAAATCTGTAGTGTGTGTATATGTGTGTAAATATATGCCTACATATACATACCTTTGTATATGTATATATATAAATCTGTACACATATATAAATCTGTAGTGTGTGTATATATACCTTTATATTTATAATATAAATCTGTATATATATAAAAATATAAATCTGTACTATGTGTATGTATATACATTTAGATACACCTTTATATCCAAATCTGTGTGTGTATACACACTAAAAAAAAAAAAATATATATATATATATAATGTTGTCTGTCATATAAGCATATGTGCGTATCTGTGTGTATGTATGTGTGTATATGTATATATGTATACATATACGTACACACATATACATACATATTTGTTGTTGTTCAGTCATTGTCGTGTCTGATTCTTTGTGACCCTATGGACCATAGCATTCCAGGCCCTTCTGTCTTCCACTATCTCCCAAAGTCTGTCCAAGCTCATGTTCATTGCTTCCATGACACTATCTGTCTATCTCATCCTCTGCTGTCCCTTTTCCTTTTGCTTTCAATCTTTCCGAACATCAGAGTCTTTTTCAATGATTCCTGTCTTCTCATTATGTGGCCAAAGTATTTAAACTTCAGCTTCAGTATTTCACCTTCCAGTGAGTAGATTGAATTAATTTCTTTAAGTATTGATTGATTTCACCTCCTTGCTGTCCAAAGGACTCTCAAAAATCTTCTCTAGCACCACAATTCAAAAGTGTTGGTTGCTTTCTTAGGAAAGCACTCAGCTTTCCTTGTAGTCTGACTTTCACAGCCATATATTGCTACTGGAAAAAGCATATCTTTGACTATATGGAACTTTGTTGGCAAAGTGATGTCTCTGCTTTTTAATATGTTGTCCAGACTTGCCATAGCTTTCTTTCCAAGGATGAGGCATCTTTTAATTTCATAGCTGCAGTCACTGTCTGCAATGATCTCTGAGCCCAAGAGTATAAAATCTGACACTGCTTCCATTTTTTCTTCTATTTGCCAGGAAGTAATAGGACTAGTTGTCAAGATCTTAGCTTTTTTAATGTAAATCTTCAAGCCAGCATTTACACTTTCCTCTTTCACCCTCATCAAGAGGCTTCTGAACTCCTCTTCACTTCCTGTTATGACAGTGGTATCATCTACACATCTGAGATGGTTGATTTTTCTCCCAGAAATCTTAATTCCAGCTTTTGATTCATCCAGCTTGGCATTTTGTATGATATACTCTGCATAGAGGTTAAATAAAGTGACAATATACAGTCTTGTTGTACTGTTTTTCCAACCTTAAACCAATCAGTTCCATGTTTAGTTCTAACTATTGCTTCTTAACCTGCATACAGCTTTCTCAGGAGATAAGTAAGATGATCTGATACTCCCATCTTTTTGAGGACTTGCCACATTTTGTTCTGATCCACACAGTCAAAGGCTTTGGTGTAGTCAATGAAGCAGAAGTAGATGTTTTTCTGGGACTCCCTTGCTTTCCCTATAATCCAGCAAATATTGGCAATGTGGTCTCTAGTTCCTCTGCCTCTTCGAAAACCAGCCTGTTCTTCTGGTAACTCTCAGTTCACATATTTCTGAAGCCTAGCTTGCAGCATCTTAAGCATAATCTTGCTGGCATGTGAAGTGAGTGTAATTGTTTGGTGATTTGAACATTCCTTGGCATTGCTGTTCTTCAGGTTTAGGATATAAACTGATTTTTTTTCCAATCCAGTGGTCACTGTTGAGTTTCCAAATTTGCTGGCATATTGAATGCAGCACTTTAACAGTATCATCTTTTAGGATTTTAAATAACTCAGCTGGAATCCCATCACTTCCACTAGCCTTATGATTAGCAATGCTTTCTAGAGCCCATTTAACTTCCCTCTCCAGGATGTATAGCTTTATACAGGGCTTCTTAAACTTTTTTCCACTCTCGCCCCATTTTCTCTTTTTGGAAGCCATTTGTTGGCATTGCACGGCCTGAGGGCATGCACAGTGCAAAGTTAGCATGCTTTGTGTTCAGAGCCAAGGCTGAAGTGAAATTGTGTGGTGCAACATGGGCAAGCCCTGCCAGAAATACCTCAGATTCATTACGTGTTTGATTTTGAATTAATTTTTGGTCCTTGCACATTCAGAAACCTTTTACTGTTGCCACAGTTTAAGAAGTGCTGCTAGCCCCACCATCATGGTTATCAGTGATATTAAGAGCTTTCTTGTATAGTTCTTCTGTGTTTGCCACCTGTTCTTAATCTCTTCTAGTTCTGTTAAGTCTCTGCCATTTTTGTCTTTTATCATACCCATTTTGCTTGAAATGTTCCCTTAATATCTCTAATTATCTTGAAGAGATCTCTTGTTTTTCCCCTTCTGTTATTTTCTTCTATTTCTTTGCATTGTTCATTTAAGAAAACCTTCTTATCTCTCCTTGCTATTCTCTGGAATTCTACATTCAGCTGGGTGTATCTTTCCCTTTTGCTTTCTTTCTTTCCTCATTTTGTAAAGCATCATTAGGCAGCCATTTTTCTTTCTTGTTCTTTTTTGGGGGATGTTTTTTGTTACTGCCTTCTTGTACAATATTATAAACCTATGTCCATTGTTCTTCAAGCACTCTGTCTACCAGATCTAATCCCTTAAATGTTTTCATCCACTTCATATTCATAAGGGATATTATTTAGGTCATGCCTATGTGGTCTGATGATTTTCCTACTTTCTTCAATTTAAGGTCTTGTTTTAACTGACTCTACAGAGATTCTCTACCTTTGGCTGCAAAGTACATAAACAATCTGATTTCTATATTGACCATCTGGTGTTGTTCATGTTTAGAATTGCCTGTTGGGTCGTTGAAAAAGGAGTGTTTGTTATGACTGGTGAGTTACCTTGACAAAACTATTAGCCTCTGCCCTGCTTCATTTTGTATTCCAAGGCCAACTTGCCTATTATTCCAATTATGTTTTAATTTCCTACTATATTCCCTATGATGAATGCACCATCTTTTTTGTGTGTTATTTCTAGAAGATATTGTAGATCTTCACAGAACTGATTAACTGATTAACTGGTGCCTCCTTGGCATCAGTCGTTGGGGCATAGATTTGTATTACTCTGATGTTGAGCAGTTTGCCCTGAATTCAAACAGTTATCATTCTGTCATTTTTGAGATTATAGCCTGGTGCTGCTTTGCTCACTTTTTTATTGACTATGAGAGCTAGTCTATTTCTTCCAAGGGATTCTTGCCCACAGTAGCATATATGGTGATCATCTGAATTAAACTCACTCATTCCTGTCCATTTAAATTCACTGACACCAAGATATCAGTGTTTAATTTTTCCATTTCCTGTTTGACCACATTTAGTTTACCTGAGATTATAGATCTTTCATTCAGGTTCCTATGTAATATTGATCTTCATAGCATTGGACTCTCCTTTTGTCAACAGACACATCTGCAGCTGAGCTTCTTTTCGGCTTTGGCCCAATTGCTTCATTCTTTCTGGAACTACTTGTAGTTATTGTCCACTCTTCCCCAGTAATGTGTTGGACATCTTCTGCCCTGAGGGGGTCATCTCCCAGTGTCATATCTTTTATCATTTTAATACTGTCCATGGGGTTTTCTTAGCTAAGATACTGGGAGTGATTTGCCATTTCCTTCTTCAGTGGATCACCTTTTGTCAGAACCCTCTACTATGATTTGTCTGTCTTGGGTAACCCTGCATGACATAGCTTATAGTTTCATTGAGCTATGCAAGCCTCTCCGCCATGACAAGGCAGTGATCTAGGAGGGTGTATGTGTGTGTGTGTGTATAAATATGTATATATGTACCTATGTATATATGGGTGTGGGTGTGTATTGTGTGAGCTAGGTGGTTCAGAGGATAGAATGCTGAGCCTCAACTCAGGAAGACTTAACCTCCTGAGTTCAAATCTGGCCCCAGTCACTTACTAGCTGACCTTAACTCTGGTTACCTCATCTGTAAAATGAGCTAGAGAAGGAAATGGAAAACCACTCCAATATCTTTGCCAAGAAAACCACAAATGGAATTGCAAAGAGTTGGACACAACTGAAGAAGGACTAAACAGCAACAGTAATAGATACAAAATATACACAAACATACACACATATGTATATATAAATCTGTATTATATGTATATATGCATATGTATGTGTGTATATATCTGTATCTACATCTTTTACCATGCAAATATTATTATCCCTTAACCTATTTTATAGAAGAAAAAGTGGAAGCTGAAAGAGATAAGTGTTGAAACAGTAACTTACACCCAAGTATTTTTACTCTGAGTCTAATGTTCTTTCCACTATACTATGCTGCTTTCAACAGCAATGGAGTTTATTGCTATTACATGATTATATTATTTGTATATAGTTGCCATAGACCAATTTGGAAATAGATCTCACATAAGATGCTCATAACTGGTTCCATTTAAGTGGTAGAGAAAATAAAATGAGATAATGTATCTCAGTTCTAAGCAGATAAGAAAAGCAGGGGGTTTGGTCAATAAAGGAAGCACTGAATATTTAGAGATCTACATATTTACATGACCTTCTGTTGTTAATAAATGTTAATATTTATTTTAAAATTTATTGTTAAATTGTTAATATTTAAAATAAAAAAAGAAAAGCAGGAAGCAAAGAAGAGAAGTCAGGACAAGAGACTAGAAGGAGGTAGTCTAGGAAAAGGAAGCTCTCTCATCCGATAGAGCAGAAAGAACCTGGGAGTTGGGAGAGCCAGGGCTTTATTCTCAGCTTTGCCACTAACTGTATGACCATAGGCAAGTAAGGGCCTCAGTTTGTACATCTGTAAAATGAGAGTCTCCAAGGAACGTCCCTACTAGCTTTGATGTCTGATGATTCTGTTAGACAACTCTTTCCTCAGCTGGTTGAGTGCTTAAATTAAAACTTTAGGTCTATCAGGTAATCCTTGCAATTTCCTTAAAAGTACTGCAGAATTTTTGACTTATTCATCTTTGCTAATGGCATCGAGGCCTGTTTGTTACCCAGATACCAGAGTGCTTTTCTTGGGCCTATAGGGAGGAGATATATGATGCTTTGACCAATCACTTAGCACAAAATGACCAATCATGTCCTAGAAGAAGAGTGAAACAGAGAACAAGAAAATGATCACTATTCAATGATGATACCTTTTCATTGAATTGAATTTAAAATAAATTTATTAATGCCTTTCATTTTTACAGCTCATTCATTTCTAGATATACCACTCTCTCCACTTTCCCCTGGGAACTGAACCCTCCTTTCTAACAAAGAAAAGCAGCTTAAGCAAAAACACCTGTTAGAATAACTGCATCTGACAGTATGTGTTGCATTTTGTCCCCAAAGTCTCCCACCTGTCTGGTAAGAAGCAAGATTTCTCTGTGTTTCACGATCTGTTCTTTAGGACCATTACTGGGTTTGCTCTCTCTCGGCAATTGGGGTTAAGTGACTTACCTAGGGTCACACAGTTATTAAGGGTCTGAAGTTGGATTTGAACTCAGGTCCTCCTGATTCCAGGGCTGGTGCTCTGTTCATTGCACTACCTAACTGCCCCTGCCCTGGCTTTTTAAATTGCGGTTAAGCTTCCTCTGAGTGATCAAATTTCACTTACATTTCAATCATAATTTTTTGAGTGATGGCAGAGAGTTCAGCACAATCCTGCCCAAGATTATGAACAGGTAGTTCAGATGAGCCATGATAGCAACTTAATCCCTCCCAGTCTCCACCGACCCTTCTGAACAGATATCATGATAGAACAAAAAAAGGTTATCTAAAGGACATGATGGTACAATATATATTTTCTCACTATCTCATCCAGTTTGTTTGGCTGTGGAAGTGTCCAATGAAAGAGGTTTTATTTTGTGTCTTTGCAGTCACTTATATAAGAAGACTCATGACATAACTAAATTACAAAAAGGAAAAACCGAACAGCTTCTGAAAGTAGATGAGCATGATTTCACCATGAGGCCAGCCTTTGGAGGTATGACTTTTTACTCCCTTTATTATCTGTGCATCCGTCTCCTTAGTTTTGCAGAATCCTTCCCTCTCTTTTTTGTCTGTGCAGCCGACTGTCTGGATAATAGTAAAAGCAGCTGACATTTATATGAAGCGTGTAAAGTTTCCAAAGCACTTGATGTGCATTATCTCATTTGAGCCTGGCAACAGCCCTTTGAGGTAGGTGCTGTTGTTATCATCCACATTTCTGGGAAGGAAACAGACTAAGAGAATAATAATGCCTTGTTAGGAAGGGTTTGTGTGTAGTCAGGGGCTGGGGTGGAAAAATAACATGCTCCTCTCAAACTTGGGGAGAATCTTGGGCTGTGATCCTTTTCAATAGAATGTAAGCTCCTAAAAGGCCAGGGAGTATTTTTTTTTTGGTCTTCGTATGCCCAGGGATTAGCATAGTACCTTGCACATAGTGGGAGCTTATTAAAGGCTTGTCCGATTGAATTGCATTGAAGGAGGGGCTGCATGTGCCTTTTCTATCTCTGGGGGTGAGGTGTTAACAATGGTGGAACTAGCTCATAATGGGGCTGGGAGAACCAGCTGCTAGATTTTTAGTGTGAACATTTATACTTTGGAAATCAGCAAACTACAAATGAGCATTTGATTATCATTTTGTTGATTTTCTAGACTTAAGAAAGTGATGGAGAAAATGTTTAATAGTTAAACATTTTAACCTTAAAAGATTAAACTTAAAAGTGGGTCTTTCCTATGTAGGGCTGCTTATTAAATATTTACTAGCACTCCCTGAAGGTGTGTAGAAGTGGGGCAAGTCAGCAACTCAATATGAATGGTATTTGGCTGCCACATATGATTATGGAGTCACGACAGAGCTTAGGACCTCCTAAACTGGTTTATGGACTACTAATCTATTGCATTTGTTGTGACATTAGGCCTGGTGGTTTTGAGACCACCATGACAGTTTCCCCTTAAGGGAAGCTGTAGCTTATGTGCATGGAAACTATTATTATAAGATTAAACCTAAAAAAAAAAAAGGATTAGGCCTGATAGTTTTGAGGCTGTCATGACAGTCTCCCGTTAAGAGAGGCTGTGAGCTTATAGAACTTACTCATGGAAAAATACTGACAATAACATTTTTCAAGGTTGGTATGACTGTGTCCCCCAAATAATATTTTGTCTACCTCCAGCTTGTTTTTCTCCCTGATAACAAACCTTCAAAATAATATTTTGCCCTGACCTCTGGTACTCAATACAGCCAGTTCCAGGGAGGCCATCCAAAATCATAGTACAAGAACCTCACTCTCAGATGAGCACTTTGCAGCACATCCTCCCCTCAGGCAGGAGTACCCCTTCCCACTAGACTTTTCCCCTCCCTTCCAGTAGCAGTATACCTCCTTATTAGAGTACCCACTTTCTTTCCTTTTTTTTTTGCCTTTTTGGTGAGGCAGTTGGGGTTAAGTGACTTGCCCAGGATCATACAGCTACTAAGTGTCATGTGTCTGAAACTGGATTTGAATTTAGGTCCTCCTCACTCCAAGGGCAGAGCTCTATCAACTGTGCCACCTAGCTGCCCCTAGTAACCCCTTTCTGCTGAACAGATCTGTGTCTCAGTGCTCTCTAATGCAGCACTGCCCTTACATGAGTTAAATTTTATGTTAATATGTCTGCCTGAGTTGTATGTCAGGTCTCCTTTTCCTCTCTCCCCTTCCCCCCTCTTTCCCATTGCTTGCACTAGCTCTGTATTGAACTGACTTCTATATATTTACACGTTATTCTCAGCACCTGAACTCATCGAGGGGTTGTTTCCCCAGAAGTCTTTGTCAGGCCTACGGGCCTTTTCGTTAGACATAAACTGGGTACCTGGAATAAGAACTTAACCTATTGACAGCCATGTCTAGACTGAGGGAGAATGACACTGTGAAACCCGCTGTAGAAAGCAAGAGTTAGTAGGAGAACCCTATGTTCTCCCATATATAAATATATTAAGTCAATTAGAGGGATTTTAAATGCTGCACAGATATCAGAAGCACATCAAATATATACAAATCTCATGGAGTTGCTTGTAAACATATCACCATTTTTTCAGATTTAATTTTTTTTTAAACAAACTTGACAAACATCAACAAACCTGAACATTTCCATATATAAAGAAAAACAAGAAAAGAGGATTATATATAAAACTGCGAATCTCTATTATGTATGCCTTGATTTTTAAAAATATATATACTAAAATGAACATGGTATCAAAATTGCCCTGCTTGTCTAGGACCCTTTCTGAAATTTTTTCTGTTCTCTTGTGTATTTTAAACATGTTTCACTGATATTTTAAAAAACCTTAATTGATAACCCTCTGCTATACCCCATAGCTATGCCCAGCAAAAAAATAAAGACTCTCCCTTGTATTGTCTAGCATGACAAATTCATACGGCAAAGACAGTTTTTGCCTTTCTTTGTATCCCTAGTGCTTTATACAGTGCCTGTCACATAGAGGGTGCTTTAAAAATCCTTATTGACCTTACTTGTTGACTTACTCTAAAAGACTGACCTCTTGACACAAAGATGACAGGTTGTAGGTACAGACTTGGGTTCAAATGTTCTTACCAATGCTTATGAGTTGTGTGATCTTGGATCTGTGTGACTTTTACATTCATTCTTTTTTTTTTGAGGGATCTCTAAATTTTTGATACTAGTTGGAGTTGCTTTTTTTTTTAAATTCATCTTTCCAGCTTAGTTTCTATGGGGCCTAGCTCTGTCTACCCTCTGCTGAACTTTGGGTGGGGTGGTTGGCTTTGCTTGGTCTTGCCCTGAGTCCCCTGGGTTTTTCCACTGGCCCCCACCTCCTGGGATTAGGCATCCTGGGATCTTTGAGGGGCAGAGTGTTGGATCTTCTGGACCCTCTTTGGCATCTCCAGACATAATATTATGGACCTCCTCAGAGTCACCAGGTAGAGAGTGTCCAGGTCTGAGATGTGTAACATGCTGCTTCCTGAGGCTTTCAGACCATCCTGGGACTATCTCAGGGAGTTGTTCTTGCTGCCTCTGCACACGGAGACTTCCTGGCTCTCTCATGTCCCTGCTCCTTTCTTATTGCTCTTGGGCTGCTGGCTGACCTCTTGTGTGCTTCTGGGGTGGAAGAAATCACTCTCATTGGATTTCTTGATCTGTCTGATAAGAATGTCAAGGTTTTACTGGTGTAGGTATGTAGGAATTGTTGGTCTGATTGGTTCGGGCAGCTGTCTGGGCTGGAAGTCATTGCGGTTATTTCCAAACTCAAAAAATCATATATATCTGAGTACAGAGAAGAATTTAGAACTTTCCTAGTAAATTCAGAACTTTCTACTCAGAAGCTCAGGGAACTGATATTGCATTCATTTTCATAAGCTCATTACAGAAGTAAAGCTTATACACAGAGCAGCACAGTGGATAGAGTGCTGGGCTTGGAGTAAAGAGGACCTGAGTTCAAGTCTGTCCTCAGACACTTATTAGATGCGTGACCATGGGCAAGTCACTTAACCCTGTTTGCTGTAAAATGAGCTGGAGAAGGAAATGGCAAACCACTTTAGTATCTTTACCAAGAAAACCCCAAATGTGCTCATGAAGAGTCAGATACAGCTGAAATGACTGAACAACAATGGCAAGGTTGACAAAAATATCAAAGGCTTAAGCCAAATTAACCTCTGGTGCTAGAATATATATATTTTTAAAGAAGCACATTCCCAGATCATAAGAAGAGTTGGTTTGAGGTTATTTAACCCAGCCTTATTGTTAAAAAGAAGAGGAAATTGAAACAGAAAAGTTAACTGGCTTGTTTAAGGCCACGAAAGTAATAATGGTGAAGCCAATATTTCAATCCAAGACCTCTGACCTTATTCATCATAATACTAGCTAACATTTATATAGCGCTTTAAGGTTTGTAGAGTGCTTTTACAAATATTATCTCATTTGATCCTCACAACAACCCTGGGAGGTTGGTGTTATTATTATCCCCACTCTACAGATGAGGAAACCGAGGCATATAGCAGTTAAATGATTTGCCCAGGATCATGTACCTAGTAATTGGGTGAGGCCGGATATGAACTTAAGTCTCCTTGACTCCTAGCCTAGTGCGCCATCCACTGCACCCATGTAGCTGCTTCTAATTTAAGCAATCTAAGATTATTTGGCAATATTAATATGTGCAGATCATGAGAACATTTTGGTTTTTTTCCTCTTTCTCAGGCACCTATCAGAGCATTTTAGCTGAGTCTTTGAATAAGCTGCTTTAGTTAATACTTAAAATAGCCCTATCTCCTTTAGGAGGAAGTTAGATTTTCAAATGCTTGGTACTCAGGCTGTTCCCGTTGGACACTGTTAGTTATCAGCCCCCACAGACTGCGGGGTAGAGGGGAAGACCTGGGTCCTTCTTGGGCTGGCTTTCTTCTTTGGATCCTCTAGGCTATGGAAAGCTCTCACTCCCCATGTTACTTCATGGCCATTCTATGGATTTTGCTCATGCAGCTTCCGAGTTACTTCAGGTTGGGTCCTCTACTTTCTCTTCTTTTCCTAATCAGTCAGGAAGCATTTATTAAGTATCAGCCATGTTCCAGGTACGGTTGCTAACACTGGGGTTACAAAGGAAGGCAAAAGACAGCCAGCCTCTGCCCTTAAGGAGCTCACAATCTCATCTAACCACCTCTGAAGCATACACCCAGTAATAGCATCTTGCCATGCCTCAACAATCATCACTTAA
The DNA here is from genome assembly GCF_003287225.1 of Phascolarctos cinereus. Lineage (NCBI taxonomy): Eukaryota > Metazoa > Chordata > Mammalia > Diprotodontia > Phascolarctidae > Phascolarctos > Phascolarctos cinereus. Next base: position 176,296,073 of record NW_027555958.1, read on the forward strand.
GTAATTTCCAAGGCTGAACTCATTGTAATTGTTGGAAGCACGGATAAAGCCATCCTTAAATTACAGTTATTTGTTTTTGTTTTTGTTTTTTGCCATGTCAACAATTACCCACCTGTCAACAATTTTCAAAAGTACCAAGATAATAGATGAGTGCTATCCTCTACTTGTGTCTGCTATAGCTAACATTTCAATTCTATTTCAGTGCTATGTAATTATAATGACTAAGCTTTGCCTCTTAGAAGAGGTGAGAAAATATAATTTCCTTCCCTCTTAGTAGAGGTGGGCAACTGTGGGTAAGTAATAGGACATATACTTTTAGATGTAGATGTGTTGGTTGTTTTTTATTGAGATGATCTTTATGTCTCTCTTTTAAAATATTTGTTTGAAGGAATGGTAGGGGAGGAAGTAGGGATATATCCGTGTGTGTGTGTGTAATATATACATATATACATATATACATATATACATATATACATATACACATATACATATGTAATATAAAAACAGAAAACATGCACAAAATGAAGATTTTTTCTTTTTTGCTTAGGCAATCAGGGTTAAGTGACTGGCCCAGGGTCACTCAGCTAGTGTCAAGTGTCTGAGGCTATATTTGAACTCAGGTCGTCCTGACTCCTGGGCCAGTGCTCTATCCACTGTGCCACCTAAATGCCCCTTACTCTTTTAAAAAATATTTTTGTTGATATCACTTACATTTTGTACTTTACTTCTCTCCTCCCTTCCCAGAGAACCATCCTTTATAAGTTAAAAAAAAAAAGTTCTGAAAAACTAATCAACATATCCCCAAGGCCTGACATTATTTGCAATGTTCCACAGCCATGGTCCTGCTCCTCTCTAAAGAAACTGGGAGTAGTATCTTCTCTAAAGAAGCTGGGGGTAGTATTGTCAAACATATACAAAAAATTAGACTAACAAAGTGATAAGTAAATAATAGTGAAGCATTTTTTCGGAGTCAAGGAATTGCAATCTGGAATAGTGCACTGTCCTTCTCAGACAGGGATATTCAGAGAGGGGAATTATAGACATAGGTTATACATGGCGGCGAGGCTAGGTAGATAGCTGGAACAGGGGTGGGTCGCAGTTATTTCTTGTAGGGGCATAACAGCTAAGTGGCACAGTGGATAGAGGTCTGGGCTACGAATCAGGAAGGCTCATCTTGCTGATTTCAAACAGATACTTCTTGCCTGGATGATCCTGGGCAAGACGCTTAACCCTGTTTGCCTCAGTTCCTCATCTTTAAAATGAACCAGAGAAGGCTGTGGTAAACCATTTCAGTATCTTTGCCAAGAAAACTCCAAAATAGGGTCACAAAGAGTCCAGCAAGACTGAAATGACTCAGCAGCAACGACAACCGATAGCACCTTCCTGGAAAACTACAGTATCGGTTTAAGCCACTTGTAGCCAACAGAGGCAGGCCCCAAGCCAGGGTTACCTGTAGGGTCAACAGACTAGCCAAACTATAGGAAGGGAAGGGTTCCAGAAGTGTCCTGTGGAGGAACAGAGGCAGAAACTGCTGGTCATAGCAGAGATTCCCAGGAGTTTACTTTGGGGGTGGGTGCAGTGATTAGAAACTGCTAGTTAGAACAAGGTAGGGGCCCAGAGTTTCCCAGAAGTTGACAGTATCTTCTCATATCTCTTCTTTGAGGCTAAGCTTGAACATTATAATTTTGTAGTATACTGTTTTGATTATTTTGTTGTTTTTTTCCAATTGCATTGTTTTAGTTTTTGTGTGTGTTATTTTCTTGACTCTACTTACTATATTGTGCATCAGTGCGTGGAGATCTTTCCATGATTTTCTGTACTCATCATATCCATCATTTCTTCTAGCACTCTCATATCCCATTACATCAGTGTACCACAATTTATTTAGCCATTCCACAATCAGTGGGCACTTAACTTTGTTTCCAGTCTTTGATGTCACAAAATATGCTACTATAAATATCTTGCTATATAGATAAGCTCTTAAGATTTTTTCCAGTTCTGTGTCTATGAGCCATGATTGATATTTTAGACACACCCTTTGTTTTTGTGATATCTTTTCCCTTTCAAAGCTTCCCTTGATGCTCATCTTAAACACACTTGATCCATGTAAAAATATTTGGGGTGGGGGACAATGAAATGGGTCCCATACTCCCCCACCCTGGACATTTTGAGTCACTGTCCCATTTAGGAATGTTTAGGCCCTAGCTGGAAGGAAACAGATTTAGGGTCCAGAGACTGGGTTTAAATTCTAGCTTAGCATTTCTTTTTGTTGCGGGGGGGAGGAGGGGGGGACAATTGGGGTTAAGTGACTTGCCCAGGGTCACACAGCTAGTACGTGTCAAGTGTTTGGTCTGAGGCCAGATTTGAACTCAGGTCCTCCTGAGTTCAGGGCTGGTGCACTATCCACTGTGCTACCTAGCGGCCCCCTAGCTTGGCATTTCTAGCTGTGTGCCTTTGGGGGTAGGTCCCTTAATCTCTCTTAGCCTCAATTTTTCTTCTATAAAATTGAGATTATATATGTTTATGTTTATACATATAAATATGCATAGTCAAGCAAAACAAATTTCTGCATGGGCCATGTCCAAAAACTGTGTCATTCTACACCCTAAGTCTATCACCTCTCTTTCAGGAGATGGATGGCATGGCTAAGCAATAATTCCCGAAGCTTATTAATGTTGTGCTTCTTGGTACCCTGTGAAGATGAGCAGATAACTTGAGCAATGGTTCTGTAGAGGAACCATGAGTTCATTTGGATGTGTTCTCTACCCTGATGTAGGGAAAGATTAAAGGCAAAAGGAAAAGGGGATGGCAGAGGACGAGATGGATAAATAGCACCATGGAAACAACGAACATGAACAACTTAGACAGACTTCAAGAGATGGTGGAGGGTAGAAGGACCTGGTGTGCTATGGTCCTTGGGGTCACAAAGAATTGGACGCAACCAAACCACTGAACAACAACGGCTCCTCTTTCCTTGTTCCCATCCATTTTCTGTTTCCTTAAGAGAATTTTCCCTGTGTACTGTCTTTTAAGTAGCAGTTGATGCAGGAATTTGACTAAGCAGCTGAAGACGCCTTGGATGACCCTTTTAGTTTAGAGAGAGATAGGATTAAAACTCTAGCAGCTTCCTAATGATCCCATGGATTAGTGAAACTGGAAATCTCTTGACATCTTTCTGTGACTAAACAGCAGCTGTCTCATTCAGCTATATATATGCTCTGCTTTTAAGAACAGTGTGTGTGTGTGTATGTGTGTGTGTGTGTGTGTGTGTCCATTTGTCTTTAGAATTCAGCAGAACCTCCAGATCTCTGGAGCTTTAGCTTTACTGATATTATTCTTATAGGATTCTCTTTGGTTTTCATACCTAGTTACCTATCTGCCACTCCCCTTGCTTCCTCTTTATAGTCAGAATCAGGTACAAAATAGTATTGTCCCTTCTTGGATCCTCCAACCTCTGAATGATGGAATTGTCAACCAAGCCAACCTGATTTTAACTGAGAGGCAGGTCCAGCAGACATCCAGATAGTTGAAGTTGCTGATCCCTATTTTCTTCTGTCTCTGTACCAGGTTTTTAGTCAATTTCTAGAATTTATCATTCATTTCCACTCTTTCCTTCTTTCCTTCCTTTCTTCTTCCTCTCTTTCCTCCTTTCTTCCATCCCTCCCTCCTTTCTTCCCTCCTTCCCATCCTCCTTCCCTTCCTCCCTTCTTCTCTCCCTCCCTCTTTGCTTCCTTCCTTCCCTCTTTGCTTCCTTCCTTCCTTCCTTCCTTCCTGCCTAGGCAGACTGTTGTATTGCTAGTCATCATGGCATAGTAGAAAAGCCACTGGATTTTTGAGTTAGAGAATTTAGGTTTAAATCCCAACTCTGCTATTTATACCTATGTGATCTTAGGTAGACTTTGACCTTTTGGAGTCTCAGTTTCCTTGTTTTTAAAGGGAGGCAATGGGACTTGTATTACAACTGTCAGAGGGTTGTTGTGAAGAGCAAAGGGGATAGTGTTTATAAAGGTCATACCACATAAATAAATAAATATTACATAAATAAGAGCTATTATTACTACTCCTGAAATATGATTTCTTTTTCTTTCCCATTATACATCCCCTCTCCAGCTTGTAGATTCCTCAGAAGAGCACATATTCTTGATATGCAATGATGCTTCATCATCCTTTTTTGTTTAGTTTGTTCCTTTCAGATAGAGCATATCGTTACCTTTTCAAATTCCAGTCATGTGTCACATCCTAGTCAATATCAGTGATAACTATGAGGTGAAAGTGACCTCCGTGTTTGAAGATCTTTAGCTCAATGTCATGTATTACATCTACTTTGTACATTTGCATGTAGATGTCTGAGGCCATGAGGAAAGTTAATATTCCTGATTTAGGACTTTGTCTCTTATGAATTGCTGGGCGTCTCCTTCATTTTTAGTTTAAGGCCCCTTTTATCAGGTATACAAGTCTCTAGGCATATACAGTCTTCTTGGCCCTTGTCAGGTACATTCTAAACCTGGCTATAAGACCATTATTTGTATTTCTTTAGCCCTTGTCTATAATTCCATATTCCGTTCTCTGACACCATTTTATTAACTAGATGTTTAGTTCCTTGAACAAGACACTCCACCTCCCAACTCTAGGCATTTTCACTGCCTGTCCTTGATGCACAGGGTGCTCTCTGTCCTCATCTGCATTTCCTAACTCCCCTTGCTTCCTTCAAATTTCAACTAAAATCCCACCTTCTACAGGAAGCCCTTCCCAATACCTCTCAATTCTAGTGCCTTCACTGAAAGATTATCTCCAATTTATTCTGTAATATATCTTGTTTGTATAGAGCTGCTTGCATATTGTCTTCTGCATTAAACTGTGGGCTCCTTGAGAACAGGGGTTGTCTTTCATCTTTCTTTGTAAACCCAGTACTTAGCCCGGTGACTGGCACATAGGAGGCACTTAATAAATACTTATTGATTGACTTTCTGTTTTTTGTTTCCCCTTTTGAAGCTTACAGCAGAAATTTTGGAAACACTACCTGTATCCCTAAAACCTTTAGTTTCTTGTCCAAGACTTCATTTGTAAAGGGGCCTTTCTAGTTCCTTTTGGTGGTTTTATTTATCCCCATATGAATCCTCAGAAGTGGCTAGTCATCAGTAAGTTTGCCAAGTCTCAGAAGGTTCTCTGTAATATCTCAGATACACTCCATAGTCAGCATATCCCCCTATTATGTCAGGCTGACATATTGGCTGCATTTGGTACCCCAAGCACCGGGACTTGGCTGCTTTTTTTCAGTAATCAGTACAGTGCATTCTCTCATCTCACAGAACCTGTGAACCTTCGTCATCATTCAGTTAATGAATGAATGAAGAAGAGTTTATTAAGATTTTACTATGTGCCAATCACTATGCTAAACACTAGGGGTACAGATAGAAAAAATCCCTCCTCTTATGGAACTCACTGCTCTAGTTGGGGGAGAAAATATATAAAAGAAAGGTCACCTGTAGAACGGCAGAGGCTTGGAAGTTCTAAGTGTACAGAAGTAGTATGGATGGCAAGGCCCAGGAAACCTCAGGTTATATCAGTAGGTCAGATGACAGTGCTGAGGGTCTGCCCTGTTATTCAGGGCAGAGGGTAAGGCCTCATGGTCCATAATCTCAGTGTAAGGAATAGATTTGGTGACTCCTATCTCATCTAAGTAGTATGAGCAGCCCAACATTATAGTTAATAATAATAATAATAATAATAATAATAATAATAATAATAGTAATAATAACCAGCATATATTTAGCACATACTGTGTTCCAAGCACTTTACAAATATTATCTCATTTGATTCTCACAACAATCTTGGGAGGTAGGTGCTGTTATTATCCCTATTTCATAGTTGAGGAAACTGAGGCAGACCAAGGTTAAATGACTTGCCCATGGTCACCCAGCTTCTAAGTGTTTGAAATTTGATTTGAATTCAGGTCTCCCTGACTTCAGGGTCAGTGGCTTTGTCTACTGAGCCTCCTAGCTGCCACATAGTTGAATTCTGGGTGGCTAGGGTTGGGGAACTGGAAAAGGGGAAGGCAAGAAGGAAGAGGTCCCAATGGTAGAGAGTCTTTCTGACACACAGCCATCCAGGATGAGTTCTGTGAATCATGAGAAACTAATTTGTTCTTAGTATCTAGCTAAGCATCTTCCCTCTATCGGAAGAACCCCAAATCTACTATAGCCCTAAAGGTTCAATGTTTCTTCTTATCTCCTTCCTTCTCAGTGATATTATCTTTTCTGCATTCCAACAAACATGGGTTTGTTTTCTTATTTGCTTCCTCAGATTTGTTTTATTCTTTAACTCTTAAAGCAATTAATTTCTTCAAGGAACACTTAATTTTCCTTGATAAACAATCATTACTGTACCCCTTTTACCTTCTCCTCTAGCAGAGAGACAAACTTGCATTTTTGTACATTCTTCTGGTTCTTGGCAGTGGCAGAAACACAAATAAGGGGTGTCCCAAAGGTCTAAGCCTAGTTTTGAACCTTAATAGCTTAAAACAGCACTAAGACTTTTGGGACACCCTGCATAATACAATCTCTGACCATCATTGGAACATTAGCCTTCCCCTCTCCCTCTGCCCCCATACTTAGTAGAATTAAGACTAAGTTTTCTGTGACCTTGCTGTTAATGCTGAGGCAAACACTTGTTCATTGTGGGGTGGGGGTGGGGGTGGGGAGCCTGGCACAAGTGGTACCTTTATTCTTGGGTTTTCCCTTAGGCTCTCTCCCCAAGGCTTTCCTGAGCTATTTGTCACTATTTCCCCCAAGGTCCACCTTGAGTAGCAATTAGCAGATTTCTAGCAACTCTTAGGCAAACAAAACTACCTTCTCTGAAAGTCTTCTGAGAGGTAAAGTAATTTGCCCAAGGCTGCACAGTTAGTAAATAGCTTTGTCTTTTCACTGGGCATGGCCCAGGCTTGCATTGAAGCAGGCAATTCTACTTGCTGGTATAGGCACTATGGGCCGTATTTCTTTGTATCCCCCACAGTGCCTACGCAATGCTAGGCATGTAGCCAGCACTCAGTTTCTTTTAATAACCAGTAAAAAGAGCCCTGGGGCAGTTAGGTGGCACAGTGGATAGAGCTATTGGCCCTAGAGTCAGGAAGACTCATCCTCCTGATTTCAAATCTGGCCTTGGACACTTATTACCTGTGTGACCCTGGGCAAGTCATTTAATTCTATTTGCCTCAGTTTCTTCATCTGTAAAATGAGAGGGACACAGAAATGGCAAACCACTCCAGTATCTTTGCCAAGAACACTCCAAATGGGGTCACAAAGAGTCAGACATGACTGAAATGACTGAACAAAAGGAGCCCTGGCATCAGAGTTACAGAACCCAGGTGCAAGTCCCAGTTTTTCTGCATATTTATAGGACGTTGGGCAAATTGCTTCACCTTTCTGGGCCTTGGTTTCCTTATCTGTAAAATGAAGGGACTAGACCAGATGACCTGTAAGACCCTGCTTCTAGCTGTATATCTATGGTCCTATGAAATGGGTACAACACTTACTGTCTTCAGTGGTGTCTTGTTCCTGGACCCCGCCAAAGCATCCACTTCCTTATTCCCTATGGAAGGTGAGGAATAAACAAGGACTGCTGACTTTGCATCTAATATTTGGTTGGATTTTCATGACAAGCCTAGTACTCTTTTGACTTTAAGAAGCCTAAGCCTGTATTTAAAATTCAATCTTTGTCACTGCTGGTTGCTGTCTAGGATGTAAATCCAGAGGTGACAGTACGTGTATCCCTAAGATCCAAGGCTACTCTGGGCTTCTTGATCTTTCCTCTCAGCTACTCCTGGTGAGATCTTTGAGCTCTTAAACATCCTTCAGTCGCACACCAAGTTTCTTGTTCTTTAAATAATTAAAACGGAGAACTTGTTGCAGTCTCTTATACACTTGATTCCTGATTTTCTTCATTATTGTTATCTTGTGCCCTTTCTTCCGTGAGTATTTTGTCCCATCACTGGATCTTCTGAGCCTTAAAGACAGACTTTGTCTTCTCTTTCATACCATTGAGAAGTATTCCTGTAGGGGTAGGTAGGTGGCATAGTGGATAGAGCCCTGGCCCAGGAGTCAGGAGGACCTGAGTTCAAATCTGGCCTCTGACACTGTGTGACCCTGGGTAAGTCGCTTAACCCTGATTGCCTTGCCCCCCCCCCCAAAAAAAAGATTGATCTTGTATCATTTTCTTGTTGATCCTGTTTACAATTAATTGATTTTATCCTGTTGCTACTTAAGTTGTGGTTCTTTGTCTCTGAACATAGTTCAGAGTTTAGCTGGCCTGCAGTGGGTTAAGTTTAAACATCTAGTTCTTCTTGCCTCAAGGAATTTTGCTAACCTTGGGGAATGAGTGTGAAAGAAAGGGAGGCAGGCCCGCATCTTTACTCTACCAAGCTGTCCTTCAAGGGTGTTTGGTTTGGTGTCCCAAAGTCAGGGTTGCTCTCATCTGGATTAAATAACGAGCACTTCTCAGTCTCTTGAAAGGAAAAGGGGGGGTCATTGCTAGCCCCCATTACCAAACTTCCAACCAGTCGTGTTGTTCCCTGCACCTCAGCTTTGTAACCAGTCATGTTGTACTCAATCCCATGGTGTCATCTACCCTGTTCTGTTCTTTGTTTTGTACTCCCTAAAACCTAAATAAGGGGAGCTGTGCTCTTGCTTGATGTCTTTGGCATAAATGGAGGAGAGCCATTGACCCATTTATTGACAGGTAGCATGCCCCTGGTATTAAATGTCATCTTGTGTAGAGATCTGCCTCACTTTACCCTTGTGTTCAATTCCACTTGCAACACCATCAAAGTTTATAACATCATAGATTTAGATCTAGAAGGGATCTTTCTACATCACAGTGCCTATTGGAAAGGAACTAAGGAAAGGGTACCAGCCCATAAGCTCAGAGCCTAACAGAAAATTTGGCCTGTGTATGTCTGTAGGGAACTCAGTTTCCTCATCTGCAAAGTGAGGGGCTTCGACTAGTTCTAAATCTTATTATGATCTTGTGAGCTTCTATTTGGTTTGTGAAGAACAGTGACTTTGGCTCTAGGCTTATGAATATATTCTCTTAGACTGGCTATATGGGAAGCAGTAATAGGTGGCAAGTCTGGTCACGGACAGAAAGGGTAAATCAATTGGGACAGGCTTCACACAAAGTATGAACAACTTGCATAGTCTCTGTTCCTGTGCATGCCTCTGTGCCTTATCCATAAGGAATATGGCTGCCAGCATGGTGTGATGAAGAGAGCATTGGGTTTGGAGTCCAAGGACTTGGATTCAAATCCTGTTGTGACCTTGGACAAAGTGTGTAATTTTGAGGTGCAACAGATAGAGTGCCGGTTCTCAAGTCAGGAAGACCTGAGTTCAAATGTGTGCTTAGACACTTGCTAGCTGTGTGACCCTGGACAAGTCACTTAACTCTGTTGGCCTCAGTTTCCTCATCTGTAAAATGAGCTGGAGAAGGAAATGGAAAACCGCTGCAGTATCTTTGCCAAGAAAACCCCAGATGGGTCGTGGAGAGTTGGACATGACTGAAAATAACTGAGTAACAACAACAAAAAGATCCCTTCTGTTTCTAAATAAGATAATATTTGTAAAGCTCTTAGCACAGTGCCTAGAACATAGTAGCTGCATAATAAATGCTTATTCCTTTCCCCCCTCCCCTCTCCAGCCTTACCACTTCCCCACTCCACCATGGTCTTAGAAACACACACAGCAGCACCTTTGAGGAATAATTTAATAAAATAAGGCAGCATTAATTTTATTTGAGGCAGTTGGGGTTAAATGAGTTGCCCATGGTCACAAGTTAGTCTTTGAGGCTGAACTTGAACTCAGATCCTCCAGATGCCAGAGTCAGTTGCTCTGTCCACTGTGCTACCTAGCTGCCCTGCACAGTGCCAATTTTGATGGTGTTATATGGGTGATTACGTTTATCATATCGATTGGGACCCAGAACTGATCATGTGTTTTCACCTCAGCTGTTTTTTTGCTCCTTCCTCACCTTTAACTCTCTTGCTCTGGGAACTGCAATCAAGTGGACACTACCACTCCCAGTCCCTTTCCCTGCCCAGCCCTTCACTATGTGTGTATTGTCTCCCTACATTAGAATGTAATCTCCTTGAGGCCTGATACTGTTTAGTTTTTGTCTATGTAACTTCAGCTACTAGCATTAGGCTGGGTACCTAGAGCAAGTACTGTGGAAAGAACAGTAGATTAGGATTGGGAGGTCCTGGGTTCAAATCCTGATTTTGTCATTGATTATCTATGTTACCTTAGGCAAGTCACTAACACCCCCTCCCACACCTCTCAGTTTCCTCATTTGTAAAATAATGATCTCTAAGTTCCCTTCCAGTTATAAATCTTGTTCCAAGCAACTAGCCTGACCCAGAACCATAGGCTGGATCTGAGTGGCCTGAGGGAGCTGGGCATTGGGTGGTTTTATGTTTTTGTTAAATCATTCTTCAGGCCTGTCCCACTCTCCATGACACTATTTGGGGTTTTCTGAAGTGGTTTGCCATTTCCTTCTCTAGCTCATTTTACGGATGAGGAAACTGAGGCAAACAGGGTTAAGTGACTTGCCCAGGGTCACACAGCTAGTAAGTGTCTGAGGTCAGATTTGAACCCAGTAGTCTATTTACTATGCTGCCTAGCTGATCATAAGATCATAGAATTAATAGGATTTGAGCTGGGACTTTAGAGGTCATTTAATTCAACTTCCTCATTTTCCAAATGAGGAAAATGAGACCCATGGAGGTCAAATAGCTTGTTCAAGGTCATGTTAGCAGAGTCAGGATTCAAACCCAAATCCATTGATCTTTCTGAGGATATTAGGATGTCTTGACATCAGGCTCAGATTTCACCTCCTGCTGATGGAGAGGGTCTTTGTTGGCTATGACAAGATGTCCAAGCTGGATTTTACCATCTACCCAGTCCTATAGGTAACCCCAGCTATAGCAGGACCCTGCAACTCTACCCTGACCACATTGAAGCAATCATGTTGTGCCTTCATGGCAGATGATGAGGCTGTCTATGACATCTACCGCTGGAACCTAGGCATCAGCCACCCTGCTATGTGCCAACTTCAATGAGCTAGATCATTTCTTTCTTTTTTTTTTTTTTGGTGAGGCAAATGGGGTTAAGTGACTTGCCCAGAGTCACATAGCTAGTGTCTGAGGCCGGATTTGAGCTCAGGTCTTCCTGACTCCAGGGCCAGTGTTCTATCCACTGTGCCACCTAGCTGCCCCTAGATTATTTCTTACTTTACTACCTCTCTGCATTTCCATGGAGCTCTCAATGTGTACTCCACAGAGTTCCAGATCAACCCCATGCCTTGCCCTAAAAAACACTTCCCCCTGGTCACGTACTCATCCGTTATCTGCTGAGGTCTGTTGTGAACTGTTCTCAGTGGCTGAGATCTGCAGTGATTGCTTTGAGCCCTCCAAAAGATGGTGAAGTGTGACCCATGTCAAAATAAGTACGTGACCCGTTACATCCTGTATCTAATAATGTCATTGCCATCATTTTCATGATTAAGAGCAAGCCAACCATTCAGTTTAGACTGGTATCCCACTGACATCAATTACTAGCCATTAACTCTAGGGTCTGGGGGAAATCTGGCTAAAGTTCAATGGGGAGTATCCATACTAAATGATACCAAAGCCTGGGTCTGCTGAGATCCCAAGTTTGATCTGATGTATGCCAAGTGGGCATTTGTGCATTAGTATGTAGGGAAAGGAGCCTTGGGAGAATTTGGCTGCCCCTGAAAAGGATTATGGGGAAATAGGGACAGAATTTATAGAGGGTCAAGGTGAAAGTAAGGAATTCCAAAAGGCACTTAGCAACCAAGCCCATGTGGAATGAACACTATTTGTTATCTATCTTTTCCCCTCACCACAAATTAAATCTTTCCTCACTTGAAAAAAAGTGGGAATGGGATCCTTTTAGGAGGACGTAGGTCTTGGGCAAGCAGGCCCTAGACTTTAAATACCCCAGTACCCACAGTCAGAAGTAAGTCAGGTAAGGATGAACATGGAATGGGAGAATTCTTTTGGTATTAGGGGCTGTCTTTGTGGATTCAACAGTCATTTTGTTTCTGCTTATATGACCCCTGCTCTTCCCATTAGGGGACCTAGTTTGGCCAACCTACATCACTAATTAATTTGAACAACTTTATCCAGTTGGCTCCAGAGGGACTCAGAGATCAAAAAGGAAAATTAGAGAGGAAATCCACAGCAGGGTATGAGTAAGAACATCACTATTTGTATAATGGAGGCAAAAAGTGCATCAGACTGTAGAGCCACTGTTAGTCAAATGGATAATGGGGTTAGAGATCTGCATGGATGTTATGAGGCATGATATGCTCTTGACTCTTGTCAAGGAACATCTAGTAATAAAGGAAACTCTGGAATAGAAATAAACTGGTCTGGATGTGTGTTTTGAATTGTAATCCATTCTGCCATGATGGGAACTTCATGTCATAGAACTAGTTCCCTTGGAAAGAGAAAAACTGATGCTACCTGCTGGGAAGCTGAGAAGATTGCAGACAAGGTGACCTTGGGGAAGATACTATGCACAACAGTTGAAGGGGGCTGATAATAATAATAACAATAACAACAATAATAATAATATCAATTAACATTTGAGGTTTCAAAGCACTTTACAAATTTTAGTTCATTTGATCTTAACAACAACTCAGTAAGGTAGGTTCTATTATTATCCCCATTTTACAAAAGAGGAAACTGAGGCACAGAGAGGTTAAATGACTTGCCTAGCATTATAGAGCTAGTAAGTGTCTGAGACAGTATTTGAACTCAGGTCTTCCTGATTCCTAATCCTACACTCTATCCGCTACACCACCTACCTGCCTCATTACCGGATGCCGTTGTTGGAAAAAAGTGACAATAGAACAATGGTTTTTTTTACTGGTTAGAACTGGAATTGTGATGAGAATAACTCATAGATGGGACATAGCATGTGTTGTTGTCACCACCACCTCTTCTGCTGGGAGGTCATGCATGGGAGAGAATGGTCGGTAGAATAATAAATGATACTGTGTGAGCTGAGCAGGGAACACCAATGATGAGCGACCATGAAAATCCATTAGAGATACATGCTAACAAGTCACACTAGGGGCAATACCAATTGGGAGCCTGCCCACAAAACAGCAGGAAATAATTGAGATGGTGCAGACCTTGGCATGAATTCTGTGTGAATTCTGAGTGAATCCTAATTGTTTCCTTTCGCCTGTAAACAAACCTGGTCATTTTTTTGAGCTTTGGGAACGTGTCTAATATTGAACTTGTCATCTCCCCAACCTAAACCAGATCCCACTCCCACCTTCCCGGTCTCTGCCCATGATACTATCACTCTCTTAGTCACCCGTGTACAAAACTTTTGAAGTTGAAGGGGCTCAGAGAAACATGGGCTAGGTATGGTAAAAGCAGTAGAGGGCAATGAGAATTGACTCTAGATCCTTTTCACTTGGAAATCTTGCATCTTCCTGAGTTCAACTCTAGCCTAAGTCACTTCCTACCTGTGTGACCCTGGGCAAGTCCCTTAACCCTGTTTGCCTCAGTTTCCTCATCTGTAAAATGAACTGAAGAAGGAAATGGCAAACCACTCCAGTATCTTTGCTAAGAAAATCCCAAATGGGGTCACAAAGAGTCAGAAATGACTGAAGTGACTGAACAACAACAAAACTATCAGATATTTCCCAGTGAGCCACCAGTTACCCTTTTCAAACAAGTCACTTACATGCTCTTTGCCTCAGTTTCCTCATCTGTAAAATGGGGATAATAACAGCAACTACCTCCAAGGGTTGTTCTGAGGCTCAAGATCAAATGACAATAATTGTAAAGCAGTTAGTGCAGTGCCTGGCACATAGCAAGCACTATATAAATGTTAATGTGTATATACATAGATGTGTGTGTGTGTGTGTATACTGGGATCAGAGTCATAACATTATATATATAATTATTATATAATTGTATGTTATGTATTATAATTGTATAATATTATATAATACATGATGTTATGATTCTACATGCTATTATTGATATACATTGATTATGATTATACTTGATACTATTGTACAATTATGTATTATATATTATAATTATATAATATTATCATATGATACATGATATTATGATTCTGATCCCAGTACCATTAATAACATGATCACTGACTATGAAAACCAATCAGAGGATTCAGAATGAGGGACCCTGTTTCACTTTTAAATCCGTCACCAAGTGACCGAAGATTCAGCTAAGTACCAGGAACACTAGTGGAGAAAGCCGCTCGGTGAGTGTGGCACATGGTTATAAAAGACTAGTCCTTAAACAGTTTGGTTTTGTTTTTCTACAGGCCCTGCAATTCCTGTTGGCGTGGATGTGCAGGTGGAAAGCTTGGACAGTATCTCAGAGGTGGATATGGTATGTAACTATAACATGAGGCTAATCTTGCACAATCAGTAAGGAATCTAATGCTCTAATGAGCATTAGAAAGGACCACGTAACTGGAATCAGCACTGCCATTTGTCCAAATTGTGCATCTGGGCAGGGAAATGGGTACTCAAAAATGACAAACACAGTATAACAGAAAGAACACCGGACTTGGAATCAGGAATCTTTCCAATTTCAACTCTGCCATTGGACACAAGTGTCTCCAAGCCTCAGTTTCCTCATCTGTAAAATAGGGATAGGTGAGGGACCCAAGAGATCATCTCCTTTAACCCCTTTATTTTATGGATGAGAAAACTAAGGCCCAGAGAGGTGAAAAGGGACTGTCCAAGACCACACAGGTAGTCAAAATGTCAAAACCAGGATTTGAACCCAGGTCTTTTCATTACAGAGTACCTCCATAAATTTCCATTTCCCTGTTGTAAGCATGTTCACTTGGTTGCCCCCCAAGCTTGGAACGCTTTCACTCTTCATCTCTACCTCCTTGCTTCCCTGGCTTCTTTCAAAGCCCAGCTAAAGTCTCACCTTCTACAAGAAGCCTTTCCTGGTCCTCCTTAATGCTAGTGCCTTTCCTCTGTTGATTATCCTGTATTCATTTTGTTTGTAAGTAGTCATTTTCATGTTGTCTCCCCGAATTAGACTGAGTTTCTAGAGATCAGGGACTGTCTTTTGCCTTTTTTTTGTATCTCAAGCACTTAGCACAGGTTCTGTCCCATAGTAGGTGCTTAATAGATGCTTGTTGACTGACTGATTGACTACAAAGCCAGGGCTCCTTCCATGGCACCATGCTTCTTCTCTTCTTGTACAGAATGTGCCTCAATAAAAATCTGCAATAAAGAGAAACTGAGGTTCAATTTATCAGCAAGGCTAGGAACTGCCAATAAAAGGGGCTCAAGCCCCTTAATAGCCAAGGACCCCTGTGACAGGTGAAGCAACTCTTTTATACAGTTGGTTACATAAGGTACCAGAAATTCAAATTAAATTAAGACTGTGTTTGGTTTACCATGAAAATGAAGGGTGGGCTTACATTTAGCTTGACTCAGAGAGGAGATTTCCAGGCTCCAGGGCAACAGGGAAAAGTACAGAGTTGACTCACGAACTTGGAAAGTCTTGTGTTGGGCAAACATACTATGACTAGCTTAACTCTTTCTATTCCCTCCCTCCCCCATTCCTTGATGAGCAAAACCTTACAGATTTTGAGTCTTTGTGGTCAAGCTGTAGCCTATAGGAATAGGGAAGTTAAACTCTCACAAACTCTACCACTGAGGCCTTTACAATCAAGTTTAAGTTTGATCCGTAAATAGCGATTCTAGTGGTTAGAAACAATTCTTAATCAGTGCTTCAATAGATAATTAATGAACAATAGAAAATAAAGTGGGATGTCAGTTTTCAATTTTACCCATAGCTCACCCCATTGCTAGGAAGAAAGCTCTTTGTAAGCCCTGTTTGAGCCTGAGCTCTGCTTGCTGTCATTTGAAGTTTGCTCAGAGCTCTGTCTGTTGGAGGCTCTGCTTTGATGTCCTTCTCCCATTTCATGATGGCACAGAGGTTTTTGCATGGTCTGGTGCTAGCTGACTAACCCCCTCCCCCTCCAGGAAAAACATAGCACATGTTTGAGAGAGGTGTAAAAGAGAGAGGTCTGTGGGAAGCTAGAATACAAAGTGCCAGGCCATTTGTAATATTCTAGTTTAGTCTCCTGCTTCAGGCTGGGGAAAGTGTCAGAACTGGGCCTGGCCTGACTCTTTCCAGTCTCGTCACCTTGGGAGCTCAAGTGTAGATACATATCCGGTGGTTGGAACCCTTGTTTAACAGGCCTAGTATTAGCCTACCTTCTGGAGGGTACTTCTTGACCCATAGGAACAATTCAAGTGGACTGTAGCATGGGTTGACCTCATTAGACCGAAAGCTGGGTCCAGTCCTCTAGAATGGAGGTGACCCACAGCTACTATATGGCCATTCACACACAAGGGGATCTGTGATCAATAGCACTTCTGTTGGAATGTGAAAGAGCTGTAAGGGGTATTTGATAATCCATAAAAAGAGGTGTCTGTTGTTCTGGTGGTGGTCACTTTCTTTTTTTTTGGCTAGGCAATGGGTTTAAGTGACTTGCCCAGGGTCACACAGCTAATAAGTGTCAAGTGTGTAAGGCTGAATTTGAACTCAGGTCCTCCTGACTCCAGGGCTGGTGCTCTATCTACTGTATCACCTAGCTGCCCCTTGAGAGACAGTCCCTGCTCTCAAAGGAGCTTACAATATTTTTTTTTTTTGGTGAAGCAATTGGGGTTGAGTCACTTGCCCAGGGTCACACAGCTAGTAAGTGTCTGAGGCCAGATTTAAACCCATGAAGATGAGTCTTCCTGAATTCTTATTTTCCTTCAAAGCCCAGAACTCCTACAGAGGCCTTTTCTGATTCCCCAGTTGTTAGTGCTGTCTATCTTTTGAAATTACCTTGTATTGTTTTGTTTTTTATTCCCGTTTGCATATTGTATTTCCTTAGTAGAATGCAAGCTCTTTGAGGACAGCAACTGTTGCATTTCTGTCTGTATTCCCAGCATTTAGCACAGTGCTTGGCACATAGCAGGCACTTAATAAATGCTTGTTTAATTGGATTGGATTGAAGTCATTGCCTAGTGTCCTTTCCTTCTACCTCTTGCAGGATTTTACAATGACTCTCTACCTGAGGCATTATTGGAAGGATGAACGCCTCTCATTTCCCAGTACCACTAATAAGAGCATGACATTTGATGGGAGGCTAGTGAAGAAAATCTGGGTCCCAGATGTCTTCTTTGTTCATTCCAAAAGGTCGTTCACTCATGACACCACAACCGATAACATCATGCTCAGGGTGTTCCCAGATGGTCATGTTCTTTACAGCATGAGGTAAGGCACCCCATCCAACCGTGTTTTCCCAACAGGTAACATCTGGAGATCTGCTTAGGTATTGTAGCCTCCAAGATATTACAGCCCCTCTGAGGTAATCAGCAACATCTCCTTGGGGTTAAAAAACTGGCCGGGCTTCAGAGAAAAGTCATGTAAGCCAAAGTGGTTTCTGGCTAAGCCAAAGAGATGCAGACTAGAAAGATGAACTTGTTTAAGGGGGGGTTGGATAAATCTGTGCTAGGTTATTTAAGGGAAGTCCCTAGTGTAACACTGGTGGGTGCTACTGTGAAAAATAGAGTGAATCGGCCACTACGTTACTCCTTCTCTTTGCTGGGTAAGGGGTAGAGCTGACTCATTTCTGTCTCCTTCCTGGAGGTGGGGGGTGGGAGGAGGAGTCAGTTTAGGGCATTATCTTTTCTCCAGTTATTATTTTCTCCTCCTTACCTCTTTCTCTCTGAATAATTAATCGGCCACAATTTGTAGTACTTAGCTCACTTTTAAGCAAAGGAGCACTATAAAGGTCTTCAATTCTATGTGATCCCGTTCTCCATTTTATGAGTTTATGAGATTTTATGAGGCAGAAGAAAACTTATGACAATCACAATAACTTAGAGCGAGCAAATTTCCTAACATTCAGACAGAGTTTTGGCTCTCTGCCCTGATTTAAATTTTTGCTTATCTCTAGCTAACTCCTGGCCTCCTTATGGTTGAGGGGAAAAATTAGGAAACAAGAAATGTTTTAGGTAAATAAATAGCAGAGTAAATTATGATAGCATATCTCTGTTCTTTTGAAATTGAAGTTATGGAGAACAAGTCTACCTCCTCTCCCTTTGGTGCCATGTTGGAGTCAGAGTACCAGGTTGTGAACCATTGGCATTTTTCACAGGTTTGCTGAAGCTGACATTCAGAGAATTCTGGAAGGTCCAGGCAGATCCCCAGGCAAATTATCACTGTAGGTCCATGGTGTGGCTTTTCTTTAGCCTTTCATTTAGGTAGACGAAGCATTAGTGAATAGTGTAGTGGCTAAGTAGGATTGGAATGGGAAAGGCCTGGGTTCAGATCCTAATTCTGATACTTATTAGCTTTGTGACCCTGGACAGGTCACTTAATAGCTAAACTGCCTAATGTTCAGCTTTGAAATCATAGACCAAACAGAGGTCCTAATTTCCTTTTGTAATTAAGAAGAAACAGGAGGATGAAGGGTCTTAAGCCCATGTCTTATGAAGATCAGTTGGAGGACCTGGGCAAATTTAGCATGGGGACAAGAAGACTCAGGGGCCATTACATAGTTGTCAAGCATTTGAAGTCCTGTTGTGCGGAGGAAGGTTTAGATTTGTTCTGTTTAGCCCCAGAGAATAGAAACAGGAGTGATGGGTAGAAGATGCAAAGGAACAAATTTAGACTTAATGCAACTAAAAACTTCTTAACAATTTTCGTTGTTATTCAGTCATGTCCAACTCTTTGTGATCTCATTTGGGGTTTCTTGGCAAGGATACTGGAGTGGTTTGCCATTTCCTTCTCCAGCTTATTTTCTAGATAAGGAAACTGAGGCAAACAGGATTCAGTGACTTGCCCAGAGTTACACAGCTAGCAAGTGTCTGAGGCCAGTTTTGAACTCAGGAAGATGAATCTTCCTGACTCCAGGCCTGGTGCTCCATCCACTGTGCCACCCAGCTGCCCTCTTCTTAACAATTAGACCTGGTCAAAAGTGGAATGGGCTGCTTTGAAAAAAATGGTCAATTCTCTCTTCTTAGAGGTGTTCAAAAAGAAACTGGAACCCTCCATAATGTATGTAGAGCATATGAAGTATGGAAATTCCTTTCCTAAAATGCAATGAAGATTCCTTTTGTTGGCCTTTGAGATCCTATCTTATTCTTAAATTCTGTGATTCTTTGAGAATAGGGAACATACATAAGTAAAGCCCTTACTCCAAATTACATGGTAAGTTAGTGGTAAAGACCCACAAACCATGGCCAATTATTTCATTAATAGAAGGTTTGTGTGTGTGGTTTTAACATTCTAAGGTCTGTAAACCACTGTAATGTATATACTGGGTTTTGAAACTCTTTAAAAAAGTAGTAAAGAGATGGCCTTTCTCCCATAATCCCCTTGTTCTAGCCATGGTAAAAGTTAAAAAACAAAACAAACAAAACAACTCTCTTTAAAAAGCCAACCCCCCCCTTTTTTTTTTAATTCTCTAGGATTACAGTCACTGCAATGTGCAACATGGACTTCAGTCACTTTCCCTTGGACTCACAGACATGCTCCTTGGAGCTAGAAAGCTGTAAGTGGTTTCCTTCTCTTAAATTACAGGCCTTCCTTCACCGAATGACTTCCATGCCTTTTGTGACTTTCTGGCTACCCCTAGTTTAGTGTGACCTGCCAGCAAGAAGCACTGTTTAGTTCAAGATTGGTCCATGTTTTGTCTTTTGCAAGATTCTGGTTTAAAAACAATGCAATCAAATTCCCTCTCTTCCCTGCTCCCTCTCTAAGATGCATACACAGATGAAGATCTGATGTTGTACTGGAAGAATGGGGATGAATCCCTGAAAACAGATGAGAAGATTTCCCTGTCCCAATTTCTGATTCACAAGTTTCACACGACGTCCAGACTGGCTTTCTACAGCAGTACAGGTATTGTATCTTTGCCCCTGCTCAGCAGAGCACAAGGGAAAGAAACCTCATGAAAATGATTCCCCCGTTTACCTTTGCTGAGCAACATGGAGGTGGCATTTCTGCAGTTGGGACAGCTGAGATGGCCTAAACATCTTATTACTAGCTCTTCCTTTATTGCAGTATTCACTATCACCAGGCTAAGCGCAGTCAGGCCTCCTAGGCCAGACCAACAAACACAAAGAAACTTTGTTAGGAGGGATGAGTACTAGACCAGGAGAGAAAGGACCTCACTAGGAAGTCAGGCCTCTGCCACCTACTAACTTTCCAAATGGCCTTGGGCAAGTCACTAAACTTCTCTGGAACTCAGTTTCCTCATCTGTAAAATGAGGGAGATTGCAATAGAGTTAAAGGCCCTTCCTACTCTCATCCACTTTAGTGCAGGCCCTTATCACCTCCTAAGCTTGATTATTACAGTAGCCTAGTGGTGGGTCTGCCCACTTCAAGTCTCTCCCCATTCCAATTTATCCTCCATTTAGCCCCCAGAATGATTATTCTAAAATGGAGGTCTGATTATGTCACTCCCCATTCTCTTCCCCACAACTAAACACACACACACACACACACACACACACACACACACACACACACAATTCCAGTAGGTCCCTGTTGCCTGCAGGAGTAAATATGAAATGTTCTGTTTGGCATTCAGAGCCTTTCATAACGCAGCCCCCTCCTACATTTCTAGTCTTCTTACAGCTTACTCCCCAACATGTATGCTTCAATCCAGTGACACTGACATCTTGACTGTTCCATATTTACCCCCATTTTACAGATGAAGAAACTGAGGCAAACAGAGGCTTAAGTAACTTGCCCAGAATCCCACAGCTAGTAAGTGTCTTGGGCCAGGCTTGAATTCAGGTCTTCCTGACTCCAGGCCCAGGGCTCTATCCACTGTTCCACTTAGTATCTACCCACTTTCTGTACCTTAGTCTGTTTTCATCAATAAAATGGAGATAAACATATTTGTATTTCCTATTTCACTGGGTTGTGGTGAGGATCAAATAATATTAAATAATAATAAATTAATAATGTAATTCATAAACAATACATTAATTTATTCACATCAAAGTTAACTAATTTAACATTAATGAAATAAATTGATGTTAATAACAAAAAACATAACCTGCTGTTTAAAAGTTAGCATAATTATTAAACTTTGGGTAGGGATGTGCTGATAAATGTTTAACAGACTCTCCTGGGGAGGAAAAAGTGCACATGATACACTTTTTTTTTAATCTTTCAGCTTTACTTTTTTCCCCCCACTTAATAGTATTTTATTTTTTCCAATTACAAGTGAAGATAGTTTCAACATTTGCTTTTATAAGATTTTGATTTTATCCAAATTTTTTTCTCCCTCCTTCTTTCTCCTCTCTCCTCCTCAAGAGAGCAAGCAATCTGTTATAGGCTATCATGTATAATCATATTAAACATATTTCCACATTAGTCCACAGGATGCACTTTTAAATTTAATCTACATTAGTAACATTTTCTCCATCACTTTCCTATCTAGTCAATCAACAAAGCAATCAATAAAGCCCTGATTTGTAGCATTTCTTTTTTTTCTCTTCTTTTTTTTGCGGCAGTTGGGGTTTTAAGTGACTTGCCCAGGGTCAACACAGCTAGTAAGTGTCAAGTGGTTGGTCTGAGGCTGGATTTGAACTCAGGTCCTCCTGACTTCAGGGCTGGTGCTCTATCCACTGTGCCCCCTAGCTCCTCCGATTTGTAGCATTTCTAAGATGTAAATGTTCACATTGAAAATTTAGCAATTGGGAGTACAGTGGATAGAGCATCAGCCCTGGAATCAAGATGGACCTGAGTTCAAATTTGGCCTCAGATGTTTACTACCTGTGTGACCCTAGGCAAGTCACTTAACCGTGATTGTCTCCAAAGAGAAAAAAGAAAAGTTAGCAATTGGCTATCTTGAGCTGGCTTCAGTATATTTTGCTATTGGGTGAAAATATTGGTTCCAAGGAAAGTTAGAACAGTAACTATAAAACAGGCAGAAACTGTGTGAACATAATCACCCTGGATTGGAGTCAGAAGGTATGGGTTCAAATCCTGGCTTTGTCACCTATTGCTGTGTCATCTTGGGAATGACACATCATCTCTCTAGGCCTCTTTCCTCATCTGTAAAATGAGAGATGGAAGCAGGTGGAAATAAATGACCTCTGAAGTCTGTTCCAACTCTGAATCTATGGCCCTATGATATTTCAAGTCAGACTTCAATTCAGTGAATATTGTTGAGCATCGAAGATATGTGAGCACCTCAGGGGACAGAACCCCCATTAGGGAAACAAAATCTGTCCTGCTTTTTGATATGTCGCTTTACCCCAGGTGCTCTGGGTCTTTTTTTAATTTTAATGGCCAAATCCATGCTTCCACTTTGGAAAAGAATTCAGCTAATTGTTCCAAAATTCCCCTTTCACTTTTTCTCCTCAACCTTCTTTTTCATAGAGTTCCGAAATATCAGAGTTAGAAGGATCTCACTAATCCAAACTGCTCCCATCTAAGATTCCCTTCTACAAGCACCCCCAAAAGTGACGGTCTGGTCCTCTGAGAATTCTATAGCAATAGACAAATGGAGGCAGCTACAGGTCAATGGAATGGTTAAAGGCTGTCTTAGGGGGAGGAAGTGAGGACGTTTCATTCTCTTTTCTTCCCCCCCCATGACCTCCCACTTTTTATCTTGTGCAGAGATGGCTCATCCTCCGTGTCCCTCTGTAGTACACTCCTTTCTTTCATTCTGCTATGTGATTAGGCTTCCTTGCTCTATTCTTGGCAAGTCCGAACCATAATAACAGTACTCTTTTGAGATCCTGCTGCACTACAGAGTTGGATGTTTTGGTCTTCTCTGTTTCACTAACCTTTCATTGGGAGTTTTCAGTGGTCTTGGTTTATTTTCCTCTTCAGATGAGTTACTCTATACCACCCAGGCGAGCCTGCCATCACAGTGGTAGCCCAGTAATTGTTATCTTGATGGCCTCTCTGGGGACGCCTGGTGCTCATTTTTAAAGCCCCTGGATTTAATCCCTGTGTTTCTAAGGCAACTATCACCTTAGCACTAAGACAAAGGTATCAGAATACTTCATAAAGGGAGCACTTACTCCCTCCAAAAACAGGCACCATGCAAATCCAAGGTTTA
The DNA here is from genome assembly GCF_003287225.1 of Phascolarctos cinereus. Classification (NCBI taxonomy): domain Eukaryota; kingdom Metazoa; phylum Chordata; class Mammalia; order Diprotodontia; family Phascolarctidae; genus Phascolarctos; species Phascolarctos cinereus. The sequence goes on from NW_027555958.1 coordinate 176,319,247, forward strand.
GTGGGATTTCACAGGATCACAGAACCCTGCAGCCGTAAAGGGAGGGAGGCTACTGAATCCATTTATTTCAACACTACCCACTTCAGATGAATGGGAAAAAAGGGGAATAATTAGGATGAACTGACTTCATGGAATGAATGATAAATGCTGTATGAAATATACCCTGAGTTCACTCACTTGCTTGAATATAACCTCACACTAACCTTGGGTTTTTTTGCTGTTTAGTCCTTTACAATCAAATCTGACTCTTAGTGACTCCTTTTGGGATATTCTTGGCAAAGATACTGGAGAGGTTTGTCATTTTCTTCTCCAGCTCATTTTACAGATAAGGAACTGAAGCAAACAGGGTTAAGTGACTTGCCCAGGGTCACAAAGCTGGTAAATGTCTGAGGCCACATTTGAACTCAAGTCTTCCTGACTCTAGGCCTGGCACTCTATCCACTGTGCCGCCTAGCTGGCCCCATACTAACCTGCCCCCCTCCTATGTTTGAACAAACAATGAAGCATGCAGTTAGAAATATAACTAGGGCAGAGTAGTTGAGACTTTGCCTCAAGCACTGACATCTAGGGGGAAAGCTTACTTCCTTTACCTATAAGTTCTTGCCCTTTCAAGCATTTCAATAATATTGGGTAGGGAGAAGACTAGCCTCAGTTGAAGGTTGGGCAATGAGGTCTTGGACTGGTGGAACTTGGAGGAAGTAATAGGAGGGGAATATGCTCTGTATATCTCATCCTCTGACTGAATTTGTTTCAGGTGCTGGAATTCCTAGTTATAGTTCTGCTCTCAGTTGTCTCTATAACACAATTGCTACTTAACAGGAATCCTGCATGCTAACCATTGCTCCCGAATCCACCAGACTTATTCCTGCATCCTAACTTTGCGTTAGGTTATTCCCCCTGCCTATAATACTTTGCTTCTCCTCTCTACCTATTCAGCTCAAGTCTCCTTCTTCCATGAAGCTTTTTTCCCCTTCTATTCAGAAGATTCACATCTCCCTTCTCCTAAAGCACTTATTATCTGTGATGCTTTTTGCTTAATTAATGGACAAGGAATAGATCTGTGATTTCATTATAATTATTATGTAATAAATGTTAAAAGTATTTCATTATAAGTATAATGAGGTAGTTAAGCGGCACAGTGGATACAGCACTGGGCTAGGAGTCAAGAAGACCTAAGTTAAATCCAGCCTCAGATACTTACCAGCTATGTGACTTTGGTCACTTAACCTGTCTGCCTCAGTTTCCTCATCTGTAAAATGGGGATAATAATAGCATCTACCTCAGAGGTTCCCAAGCTTATTTGGCCTACCACCCCCTTTTCAAAAAAAAGTACTCAGCGCCCCCCCGGAAGTCCACTTTCTTTAATCCCTTAATGTTTTTTAAAAATTTTTGTCATTTCAAAAAAAATAGAAATTTTTTTTTTAAAAAAACTAATGCATCTTAAATTTAATAATTTATTGTAAATTTGTATTTTTTCTTGCACTGAAATTTTGATGATGCAGTAGTGAATCGTGTAACCATATAGTATTGCATTGTAAACAAATCATTATACTCACTCGTTCCTGCTGATGCATGCTAGACTTCCTGACAATGCACAGCACTTGCCTGCCAACACTTGGTTGTTAAGACCTGTTGGCAGACTTGACCACCGATAGGTTAAAACTTGCATTTTGTATGTTGATTTGGAAAATAATGTAATCACTACGACTTTAACTCTGTTATGCAACAGATAAAACATGTATGGACAGTTTTTCAAAATTTTCTTCTCTTCTCTTCTTTCCTTATGCTTCCATTGCCCCGTTATTTTTATTGAAAGTCCCCTGGTTGTACCTGATGCTACTACACCCCACCCATCATTCCAGCAACGCACCCCCCCCTTAGGGAGTGGTATTACCCACTTTGGGAACCTATGATCTACCTCATAGGGCTGTTGTGAGGATTAAATGAGATAATTGTAAAGTGTTTAGTACAGTGCCAGGCACATAGTAAGCATTATATAAATTACCATATATATTATTACAAGTAGTTCCAAATTGAGGAAACTCCCTTTACCGATGCAGGTTGGCACCTTCTTTGCAACTTCTTATTTTAGCTAGCTGCCTAGAACTGAGAGGTTAAATGTTTTGCCCAGGGTCGTACAGCCAGACTGGAACTTGCATGTTCCTGGCCTCAAGGCTGGACTCTCTATCACCAATGTCATGCAGCTTCTCTTAATTAATAATGTCTTTGTTTCTTGACTGGTATGTAGATTTTTTTTCCCTTAAGCTTTTTGAGGGCAAGGACCATGTTTTATGTGTCTCTTGAGCCTCTCAACTGACTAGCCTAGTACTGAAAGATAACCAGAATAGGGTAAGGCAAATCTGTTTTAAAAAGCCATTGAAATGTGATAGATATGCTTTTATAGCTTCTGTCCTCTTTACATATGCTACCTTTCCTCAGGACCAACATTTTCACTCAACAATTTAATAACTAATATGTATCACTTAATATTTTACCTTTTCAAGTCTGTCCTTACAACTACTAATTGGTGAATTATTCTATTTCCCTGCCTTCCTTTCCCACTTCCACTCCAATGAAATAGATACTTTTCTGAAAGGATGTTATATGAATGAGGGATTAGATTTAGGAACAAGTTTTACAGCCCAGAAGAGACTTTAGAGGCTGCTTAGTCCAACCCCAATTTTGCTGAGAAGAGCTAAGTCATTCATAGTTGATCATCATACAATGTTGTTGTTACTGTGTATAATATTCTCCTGGTTCTGCTCATTTCACACTGCATCAGTTCACGTAAGTCCAGGTTTTTCTGAAATCCATCCGCTCAGCATTTCTTATAGGACGGTAGTATTCCATTGAACTCATATACCATAGCTTGTTCAGTCATTCCCAATTGATGGGCAATCCCTCAGTTTCTAATTTTTTGCCACTACAAAAAGAGCTGCTATAAATACTTTTGTACATGTAGGTCCTTTTCCTTTTTTTATGATCTCTTTGGGATACAGACCTAGTAGTGGTATTGCTGGGTCAAAAGGTATGCATATTTTGCTTGCCCTTTGGGCATAGTTCCAAACTCTCCAGAATGCCAGCCCCCTAATTTTACAGATGCTAAGTCCCAGAGGATTTAAACCCAGCTCCTGTACTTCCAAGAGCAAGTGTTCTTTCTGGCACTAGAGAGGAAAAAGTAGGAGCAACAAGTGAAAATTTCAGAGAAAAAAAATTCAGCTAAATATAAGAAAACATGGGAGGCTGTGGATTCTCCATTAGTAGAGAAATATCCCAAATGGGGGCTAGATGACTGCTCAAAGGAAATGTTGAAGAGAGGATTCTTATTCAGGTATAAGGTGACCTTGGAGGTCCCTTCTGTCTCTGAGATTCATTGCTATTTGGTGACATTCACTATTTTTTCATTTTTCATAGGAAGGACTTTTCTCAGTATCAGACTATGAGTTGGTGATAGAACTAGGCTAAGGCCATAATTATTACTTTTATCATCTTTTTTCCCCCTGCAGTATACACAGAGATTAAGAAATTGGCTTCAAATCGCTTTGTCAATGAGCCAAGTATTAGAGCCCAACTTCTTGACTCTATCTAAGCTATTTTCACTAGACGCTACAGGTTAAGGCCCCAGTTTCTCATGATTGTGGCTGTGTAGTATTGCTCTCTTTCTGAAGCTAACCCAGCATCTCCCCCAATTTAGCATATTACTTGGGGATATTATATAGAGTTAGATAATTTGAATTAATAGATTTATGAAAGCCAGCCATGAGTACATAATAAGAAGTGTTTTGACTTCTTTGAAATACCTCTATGTCTATTTTTTGATTTGTGATTTAATTGGTTTAAATCTATATTGAACTGAAATAATTTCTATATCTATCAATCTCTAAAATCCTAATGGATATTTATATTTATGTCTATGTCTGTATTTAAGTCTAGAACTGAAAACCTATTAGATATACAATTCCAGTTCTCCTTACAACTATAGATATAATTTATTCAATGGGATTTTTAAAAAGTGAGCACTTCATTCATTCATGAAAGATATAAGCATATTTTTAAAAAATCTGATGAAAGTGAGAAATTTGGGAATGAGAAAGTATGTTAGGAAAGGTGACTAGGGTTTTTTGCCTCAAATTATACTTCATTACGTTATTTCTCCTGGTTAACAGGATGGTACAACCGACTATACATTAACTTCACCTTGCGTCGCCACATCTTCTTCTTCTTGCTCCAAACCTATTTCCCTGCTACCCTGATGGTCATGCTGTCCTGGGTGTCCTTCTGGATTGATCACAGAGCTGTGCCTGCCAGAGTTTCACTGGGTAAAAAGATATTTCAATAAGTTCAGAGTGATGTCAATTATCCACTGTATGAAAAAACATGTAAACTCCTCCTCAGATGCATTTTGTACAGTTGTTGCCCAAGCTGTACAATTTGTGAGTTATGGCTTTGCTGAGACAAGTAAAAAAGAAAACCTGAGGGAAACAAATGATTAATGAGAGAAAAAAGTGTAACGTGTTGTACCCAACATTGCCATATTGATTTAGACATCCTTCCACAGATTATCAGACACCAGATGATTGAAACAAAGGAGACAGAGAATGTTCAGATGCAATATTAAAGCTAGCCTTTACTAAAATGGTGTTGTAATCTGAGGTCTGAAGAGGTTGAGCTATAGCTATTCTCATGACACTGTTGTAATTTCTAAGTCTGAGCATTTCTTAAAAATGTTTTACAAAGGGTATCATGGTGCAATAGGAAGAGGGTTGGATTTGGAGAAGGAAGGACCTGGATTTGAGTTCTGGCTTTATCATTTAATACCTCTATGGCTTTGAGCAAGCTAGGTCACCTCTTTAAGCCTCCATTTCCTCATCTGTAAAATGAAGGTAATTCTTACCTGTTTTACCTTGGCCAAGATACCTCACCTCTCTGGGTCTCAGTTTCCCCTGCTATATAATGAAGAAGTTGAACTAGAATGTTGAGGTGCAAGGTGTATGCGTGTGTCATGGTATCGTCCTGGAAGTATTCACTCAGCCTCTCTTAGATCACGTAAAGGCATTTATTCCAGGTAACACACCAAGCAGACTCCTCCTTAAGGGAGCCAGCCCCTTAAGGAAGGTGGGCTCTTTAAGGGAGGCAGCAGCTTAAAGGAAATGCCTCCTTAAGGGAGATGCCCCCTAGCTAAGAGAAGCTAGGGATTCCTATAGAGGAAATGTGCCCTGTGGGCAGGGAGATGAGGTAATCAGGAATATGCAGGCAAGGGAAGGTAGCTCAGAGTTTTGCTTCTATTATCCAGTTGATTTACTCAGGATGAAGGGGTCCCTGTTAGTTTCATTATTTCATTAACCAGCCTATTTGAATCTCATCATCTCTTTGACCGTCTATTTGCCTAGGAGAGAGCTGCCCATGTTTTTCTCATCAAGAAGACTTCTCAAGTCTCAATCTACATTCTGGAACAGGATCTTTCTGAAACATTTCTGACTCTTAGCAAATATGAGGCAAAACACTGGTTATCTTGGGGAGGTGAAACATGTTCTGCCAGGGAAATGATCCTGTTGTTTGAGGGTTAGATCCTGAGGATTCTGGTCAGGGGAGGTGGTGAGGAAAGCATATGGTACTTGTGAGTCATGAATCACATTAATAGTTTTGTAAGGAATCAAAATTTAAGCCAAATTTTAATTTTTAATCTTATTTTTATTGTTTTTTTTGTTCATCACTTTCATTTCATTCCATTCCATTCCATTTCCTCTTCCTTCTCCTACCCAAGGAATCATCCCTTATAGTAATAAAATTATTTAAGAAAGACAAAAAGCAGCCAAGCCAATAACTCATCAGTCATATATGATGGTATAACCAATATTCCATACCATAGTCCCCCACCTCTTCAAAGAGGGTTAAAGAGATTAAGACATTTCAAAAAAAAAACCCAAAACATGCGAATTCGGTGTCTGAACTAACTTTGTCTGGGGGCCTTTCCAGGTAGTACAACTGTCCTCACCATGTCTACAATCATCACTGGTGTTAATGCCTCCATGCCCCGTGTCTCCTACATCAAGGCCGTGGACATCTACCTGTGGGTCAGCTTTGTGTTTGTATTTCTCTCCGTGTTGGAGTACGCAGCCGTGAACTACCTGACCACCGTACAGGAGCGGAAGGAGAGGGAGCTTCGAGACAAGGTGAGAAGGAAAATTTCCCCTATTTGGTTTGCCTAATAGAAAGATAATAACAAGGATTTATTCAGTGCTTATTTTGTACCAGGCACAGCTTTAAGTATTTGGTATACAAATATAATAGTAAAAAGAAAGTTCCTGCCCCCAAGGAGCTTACTTTCTAATGAGGGAAGATGATACATAAAAGAGAGCTGAAAAGGGTTGGGGAAGGGTGGAGAATGTACTCTGATGAGGGATTGGTGGCAAAAACCACAAGAGTCACAGCTGAGAGGGAACTGAAGCATGGCCAGCCTGGGACCATCCCTAAAATGGAAACCTCAAATGAAAGGAACTCACAAATGAAAGAAGAGGGCTGGTAGGATGGAGAGATGTTTTAGGATGGGAAGGTCTAAGGTGCTTAGAGAAATCCCAGGGAGAGAAGGCAAAATCTGGAAAGTTAGAAGCGTAGCTGGGAGGAGAATGGGGAAAAGAGATGCACATGTAAAGAAATTCAAACTGAAAGGATACTTGGCAGAAAAGTTCCCAGCTAAAAGGGCCACCAGAAGAAGTGCTTCCTTGTCTTATGAGTCAAACCAACCCTGCTTCTCTTCCCCAAAGTGAAGGAGAATGGAAGAATCTTAGAATGTGAAAAGCTGTTGGTTCAGAGTGGTCTGGCCCACAGAAAAGTTTAGGCACCCTTCTGAGGATCTTTTGTCTCATTGGTAAATATAAAAACTTTAGAGAAAAGACAGATTCCAATGGAAGAGTTGTGTAAGAGAACCATGCTCACATGGGCCTGTAGTACAGGGTAAGAAAAGCCATTTTGCTTAGAAAATAATTATAAGATACTTGTTTTATTAAAATAAGAAAAATTTGATATCCATAGACTCACAGGATATTAGAGCAGGAAATAATCTTAGAGATTACCTAGTATGTATGTATGTATGTATGTGTGTATGTATACGTACCAGTAAAGTCTTTCTTAGTTTTGAGACCTCTCTACAGGTACGAGGAAGGGTTCCATATTGGGGAAGTGGAAGTGAGGTTAAGGGAAAATGACCAGTAGAAAAATGAAAGGCAACAATAAAATTTATTTAAAATGTCTACCAGAGGTGGGGAACCTGTGGTCTTGAGGCCACATGTGGCCTTCTAGGTCCTTGGATACAGCCTTTTGGCTGAGTCCAAGTTTTACAGAGCAAATTCTTTTATTAAGGGGATTTGTTCTGTGAAGTTTGTATTCTGTCAAAGGGCTTCACTTGAGGACCTAGAGGGCCCCATGTGGCCTTGAGGCCACAGGCTCCCCACCCCTGGTCTAGACCCCGGGCAAGTCACTTCACCCTGTTTTCTTCATTTTTCTAATCTGTAAAATGAGGTGGAGAAGGAAATGGCAAACCACTCCAGTGTCTTTGCCAAGAAAACCCCAAATGGGCTCATGAAGAGTCAGACACAACTGAAACAACTGAATAACACATTCAATATGGCATAAATTTATCATATCTTTAAAGAAAGGCAACAGGGACAACTTTCCTGCTGCAAATATAGACAGAAAGCACAAACCATAAAGCTATTTTTAGTCTTTCCAGGGGACCTGAAAAATTATATTTGTCACATAGCGTTTAATAAAATGAGGCTTCAAATTAAATAAAAATGAACAGATTGCTATAATCATTTTACATGAAAAACATTGGATGCATCTACCAAGTAATCACACAAATAGAATTAAATTACATATTTAATTATTCAAAATGATTACCGTGTTTTCCTTATTACAAAGAAAAAACAAAAGGCAGTTTAGACATTTGAAGCTATTGTTCCTCTATGTTAGTAAGCACACACAATATGGACAAGATTATTGAGAATAAGGGGGCAGCTAGGTGAAGACTCATCTTCCTGAGTTCAAATCTGGCCTCAGACTTGCTAGCTATGTGACCCTGGGCAAGTCAGATACGATTGAACAACAAATAACAATAATAAGAGCAAAAGGAAAATTCTCCTGGATGAAGAATCAGAGACATGACCTTTTCCTCTTAAGATAGTCCTTTTCATGTTCCAACACATCTATTGCTTCTATTCAAAGAACCCCAGATTTGAACCCTCAGTTCTGTCTATAGGACCAAGTTCTATGATTCACATCCAATCAGTTGCCAGATCTTCCACGATTTATCTTGCTTCCATCCCCCTCTCCACTCACTCATCCTCCCCCTGCCCCCTGTTCAGGCCCTCATCACCTCCTGCCTATACTATTGCAGTAGACTCCTCAATGGTCTCCTGACTCCTCATTCGTCTCCCTGTCTCCAGTCTGTCCCTTCTTCAATCTGTCTTTCACAGAGCTGCTGTATTGCTATTTGCAAAGTGTAGATCTGACCATGTTGGTCCCCTTTTCAAGAAACTCCAGCTTGTCTCTGGGATGATATACACCCTCCTCTGTTTAGCTTTTAAAACCCTTCATAATTTTCCATATGCATCTATGCCCCAGTCAAACTGGTGTTCTGGTTCTTCTTTGTAATGACATTCTCTCTTCTATTTCTGTGCATCCCTCATGTACTCTCAATATCCCTAGTTTCCTTCAAAGCTCAGCTAAAGTGTCACATCCTACAGGAATCCTAACTGATCCTGATCCTCCTATTTGCTAATACCCTCTCCTTAGGAATCATTTTTGTTATGTAGCCCAGGCTCTGGACTATTATCACAAACCCCTATTTACACTGACTGTTTGGGTCCCCAGAGCTTGGCTAGTTACTTCTCCTCCCAGGGCACTAGGGATTGTGAGTATTTTCTAGTACTGTAGCTCATAAGCCCCAACTGTTATGCTTCTGCTATTATCGGTGAATATCAATTAGGCAGCCAGACCTAATTGGCTTTAGAAATAAGCATTTACTAAGATAACCTAGTAAGAATTGGTACAAAACATTTCTCCCCAAAGTTTAGGATACACTCTCTTACAAGTGCCTGCAGAGTCCAGGGGAAAGTGAACTCAAGCTTGGAGAGCATTCCTTCCAAATTGTGGCCAAGAATCAACATGGTTCCTGGTGGCTGGAAATCCTTTTCTTTCTTTATAGAGTCCACATGAAGTTCCCTTAAGGTATGGACAAGCTTTTCGCTGGGTTCCTTGTAGTGTCCTGAAGCTGCTCTTCCTTGTATGTCTAGAATGTCCTCAGTTCCCACTGCCACCAGCCACTGCTGTTTTGGGGACACTGCTAGTATCCTCATAGGAAGTTCAAAATCTCCTGACTTTTTGGAGGTCACTAGATCTTTCTCTGGTGGGGGGGAGGAGTGGTGGGAGGAGACAAATGCTCTTCACCTCCTCCTCTCCCCCTCACCTCAAGCTATTCCCTCTTAAGGGCATAACTGGAACTGTGTCTACCACTGAGTGGGCCTACCATTCAATGTCCTGGGTTCCAAACTAGCTTCTTTATTTTATCCAAAACTCATGGATATGACTGAATCTCTTCAGCTAATCCCAACATACTTCCTATGTAGAGCCATTTCTTTTCATCTAGTAGCTTTCATTCCTTTCAAATTGATTAAGGATTTTTGGCATTTAGCTCAATGGCTTTGATTAATTGATTCAGTAGAAGTGTTCTCACCTGATTAAGGTAGTTAACTTTAAGTGATGAAATTGATGATTGATTCAGTTGACTGTCTAACCTTATGTATATATTTTAACCTTAGGGGCAGCTAAGTGGGGCTATGGAATCCTAATGAGGCTGTCCCTAGCTCCAATATTCGAACTTCTTTAGGGGCCCCACTAAACAGCATGTCCTGATTTAACCACACAGTCTGGGCTTTGACCACACCTCAGTCCCCCCTCCCCCAATACAGCCGCTGCCTCAAGCTAGCCACTGCCCCCAGATCCAATTCAAATATTTGAACAAGTGTTTTTGTACTCAACCACAATCATATCATCCATTTAACCCAAGACAAGAACACAATAGCTGACCAATCAAAAAGCAGCAGAACCAGGATATTTGACCACCAAACCATAGAAGGGACCCCTCCACTGTTACGCAGCCCTTAACAAACCCCTCCTGCCTTTTTAATATTCATAATTTCTGTTGTATAATCAGCATCAATATACTATAAATTTGCCTGTGTTGTCTTACTTAGCTGCTGGATCTTCTTGGAACCTAGCCCACTTCTGAGGGGTGTCAATCCTTAATAAATGCATATACTTGGATTAGAGGTAGTCTGACTCTGAATTTTTTGGAATGACCCCTACCACACACCATGATAGATAGAGTTCTGAGTCTGGAGTTAGGAAGACCTCAGTTAAAATCCAGTTTTAGTGACTTACTAGCTGGGTGACCCAGGGCAAGTCACTTAATCTCTGTCTGCTTCAGTTTCCTCAACTGTAAAACGGGGATAATAATAGCACCTACCTGGCAGGGCTGTTTTGAGGAGCAAAGGAGATAACATTAGCAAAATACTTAGCACAATGTCTAACACATGGTAGGTGTTCAATAAATGTTTGTTCCCATCTCATACTTAGCTGTGTACATGTAGTTATCCCTGATGGAAGTAAACTTTTTTTAAAAATTTTTTTCCGGTACAAAATAATAGTATTTTTTTTTCCGATTACACATAAAGAAAATCTTCATCATTCACTTTTATAAGATTTTGAGTTCCAAACCTTTTTCTCCCTCCCTTCCCTCACCCCTCCCCAAGATGGCATGCAATCTGATATAGGCTATACATGTACAATCATGTTAAACACATCTACACATTAGTCATGTTGTGGAAGAAGAATCAGAACAAAAGGGAAAAACCAAGAGAAAGAAAAAACAAAACAAAACAAAAGTGAAAATAGGATGCTTCAATCTGCACTCAGTCTCCATAGTTCTTTCTCTGGATGTGGATAGTATTTTCCATCATGAGTCTTTTGGAATTGTCTTAGATCATCGTATTGCTGAGAAGAGCCAAGTCTATGAAAGTTGATCATTGCACAATGATGCTGTGTGCAGTGTTGAAGTAAGCTTCTTGAGAACAGGGATTAGTCCTTTTCTTTTTATCCTCAGCATTTAGCTTAGGGCTTTGCACATAGTAGGTGCTTAATAGATGCTTCTTGAATGAGTGAATATAATCTCAGGCAAAATCATAAAGTGTCTATATTACAGTAATGCTTTCTAAATATGACTCTTTTAGGATAAAAGAAGTGATGACTCTTTCTGCTACTGGTCTGACTGTGGCTTCCTAATAAGTAAATTTCTGATTATGAACATATTAATTTATAGCTTTAAGAAATATAGAAAAAACTAGTCCAAATGAATGACATTATGTTTCAAAACTATTGCAATTACTGGAACTCGAGAACAGAATGCATTTTGTTTTCTTTTTTGCTCTCAACTGTATCTATAGATAAACAAATCATAGCCATCAATCCTAGCATTTGTTTGCTCTCTTCCTCCTACTCTATGGGATAGAGCACAAATAGAAGCACAGAAACCAGAGATATAAAAAGCAGTGTTTGGGGAGTTCAGAGATTTGAGGTTTAAATCTTAGCTCTGCAGATTATTAGCCGAAGAGCCATAAGCAAGTTACTTTTTCTTTGGGCCTCAGTTTTCTCTGTAAAATAAGGGCATTTGATTGGGTCAGTGGTTCTGAAAGTGTCAACCACAGACTCCTGGGAGTCCCCAAGACCTTTTCAGAGTCTATGAGGTCCAAATTATTTTCATAATAATACTAGGATGTTATTATCCTATTAAGATACTCCTCCCTTTTTCAACCACACACTTTTATGAAGCTAGATTTTCTTAAGTAATATCAACCAAAACAATCTATCACAACGGTTTGCATGAGAAACATATGAGAATAAGTTGTCTTCTATCAAGCCAGACATGAAAGATTTTACAAATATTCATCTCACTAAATTTTCTTATTTTGGAAAATATTGTTATTTTTCATAAAAATATGTTATTTACAGTGACATGTTATGATTCTGTTATTATTTTTAAATGGATTAATAAATATTTAAAATGTTTATTACTTTTAATTTCTAACATGGCAGGTATTGATAGATATGACCCACCTAAACAAAAATTCTTTGGAGTCCTCAATAACTTTTTAAGAGTTTAAAGGAATCCTGAGACCAAAAAGTTTGAGAACTGTTAGATTAGCTGGTTGCTAAGGGGTCTGCCAATTTTACATCCTGTGATCTTATGAAATCTGGATTTTGTACTGGCTCTGCTTTTCATTTGCTCTTGTGGGTAAGTATTTTTCCTTCCCTGACCTTAGTTTCCTCCTCTTTAAAATGAAGGGATGGACCAGGTGACCCCTATGGCCCTTTCCAGTTCTAAACAGATGATTCCATGATATTTTGGGATTGAAAACCAGAAATCTCTAAATATGTTGAATGATGTATAAAATTCAGTTTTGTGTATTTCATAAAGCTGCAAGTATACCCATTTACCCTTCTGTGCTGTAACAGATGTGTAACACTTTGGTCCCATGGATTTATGCTCAAATTAGAAAGAACTGGACTTTAAAAGTTGGTCATTTATCCATACCTTAGCCAAAATCGAAGAAGTCAATAAACTAGACCTGGAAATAAGCTGATGTAGAAAAGTGTAATTTTTATTTTCAGGAATTTTTTAAAGCAATCTCTGATTTCTAACTTAAAACTTGAGGATTTTTTTTATTTTCATAATGTATTTCAGATTACAAGTTGGAAATACAATAAAATCTTGGGGGTTTTCTTCCTTTTTTTTTTTTAAAAGACTAAACTTCTCAACCTCAAAAGGTGCTTCCCAACCTCCCTAATAAAAGGCAATAATTTCAGGCCAATTCTAATTTACATGAAATTTTTAAAAATTTAATATTTTATTTTTTCCCCAATTACATGTAAAAACAATTTTAACATCCTTTTTTTCAAATTTTGAGCTCCAAATTCTCTCCCTCTCTTTCTCCCTCACTGAGAAGGCAAGAAATTTGACATAGGTTATACATATATAGTCATGCAAAACACATTTCCATTTATATGAAATTATTAATCTCTCTTTGCCATATAAAATTTCATGGCATCCACTGGAAAATTTTAAAGCACTGCAGAAATAGGAGCAGGTTGAATAATTTCACCATCTCTGTTTCCCAGATGGAGAAACCGGGGCACTGAAGGATTAAGGATTAAGGCTGGCAGGCACAACATGCATCAGAGGTGGGGACAGCCAAGATTAAATCCTGATCTCCAGGGCAGAATTTGATATATCTCACTGCCTAATTAGCCAAAACTGTCCCTCACTAGACTGTAAGCTTCAAGCAAGCAGGAACTATTCCTTGTACATCTTGGTATGGGAAAAGCTTCCCTGGAGTACTTCAATTCAATTGGATAAATGTTTATTAGATACTTGCTAATAAAATAGGCAGCTAAGTGGTATAGTGGATAGGACAGCTGCACTCAATGTCAGGAAGACCTGAGTTCAAATCTGCCATAGATACTTGCTAGGTCTGTGACCCTGGGCAAGTCACTTAATCTCTTCAAGACTTCAGTTTCCTCAACTATAAAATGGAGATAATGATAGCCTCTATCTCCCAGGTTGATATGAGGATCAAGTGAGTCAGCAAGTATAATTTCATTTGCAAACCTTAAAGCACTACATAACCGTTAGTAACTGTTGTTGTTCAAACTTTGTTTTTGAAGAGGACCAATGACATCACAGGTGACATCTTGACTTGTGTGTGAATGGGATTTAAGTGAGGCAGAGCTGTGCAAAGTCTTCAGCCTCACTCTCTCTTCCTGAATTATTGACTTGACTTTTGTCCTGCTACTGCTAGTAACTACTACTGTGTACAAGGCATTTTGCTAGACTCTGGTGACATAAAAAGACAAAAATGAAACCATCTTTGCCCTTAAAGTGCTCACATTCTATGATATATGTCTACACAGTACACATTCAAAGGTATTTTGGATTTGAATCTTTTGCAGGTGCCTACCCAGAGTATTTCCCTCTACTCCCCCATATGATTGACCTCTTCTTTTTAGACAAATGTCTAACTGGTAAGGAGGAAATGATTCACATAATAACATTTGCAAAAGGGACTGAATTTATTCTATTTGACTCCAGAGGGCAGAACGAGGCTTGATGGCAGAGAAAACCTCCTCATGTTGAGAGCTATTCCAGAGCAGAATGGGCTGCTCCAAGACCCATCACTTGATGGACACATTGAAGATTAAGGGGCAAAAAGGCTCCAGTCTCACCCAAGGGGAAGCTGTCCAATGTCTCTTCAAGCAAAGGCTAGATGATCACTTATTAGGTTATTGGAGAGATTTCTATTTAGGAATGGATTTTACCTCTAAGCTCTAAGGTTCTATGATTCTGTGAACTTAATGAAAGTCAGTAGGGCTCCACGTTAAGAGAAAGAAAGCATCATTCTCATTAGGTCTTTTTTCTTTATTCCTTTTAATGCCTAATGCCCACCATTTTTCCTTTGTGTTGATTGTCCTTAGGCCCCATGCCTGTGTGGGATGCTTCATTCAAGAACCATTATGCTGGATGGCAATTATAGTGAATCAGAGGCCAATAGCCTAGCAGGCTATACGAGAAGCCACATAGTGACTGATGAAGAAAGACAGGAGAAAATTGTGGTCCACTTGGCCCTGAGCGATGAAGCTAACACATCCAGAAAGAAGGGACTGAAGAGCCACATGGGGTTACGCATCATTCAGAACACTCATGTCATAGACAAATACTCCAGATTGATATTTCCTGCCTTCTACATATTTTTTAACTTAATATACTGGTCAGTCTTTTGCTAGATGTGATGAGATAGCACCTGTGTGAAAGGTTAAATGTATTTACACACCTGGTACATTCACAGCAAGGTGGGATGAAAAGAACACTGAATTTGGAGTTGGAGATCATCTCTTCCATTTGCTGATGTGATTGTGTACAAGTCACATAATTTTTCTGCATCTTTGATTCTTCCTTGGTAAAATGAAGAGGTTGGACTAGATTACCTGTTCTACATCTATGATCCTGTTATATGATGAAATTTTCCTTCCCCAGCTAGATGGCACAGTGGATAGAACACTAGGTCTAGAGTTCAAGAAGACCAGAGTTCAAATCCTGCCTCAGATACTTACTAACTGTGTGACCCTGGGCAAGTCACTTAACCGCTGTCTGCCTCAGTTTCCTCAACTGTGAAATGGGGATCATAGTACCTACCTCACAGGATTATTGTGAGGATGAAATGAGATAATATTTGTAAACCACTTAGCATAGTGCCTGGCATATAGTAGGTACTTAATAGATGCTTGTTCCCTTAATACCACCACCCTCCACCACATTGCAGAGCAGGAAGTCCCAGATAACCTCCTCTCACAGGCATCTTTGCACACAATGATGCTGAGACCTTGTCACAATCTTGTCAATAAGCTTTTACTTGTCATGGGACTTAAGCTAAGCCTTGGGCATTTTGGATGAAGCTCTCCTAATTAGTAAAGAGAATGCTGATTTGAGAGTAAAGTTGGTTCAAGAGCTTTGGAGAAGACATATTTCTTTTTCTTCTTCTGATACTCATGATTACAGACTGACTCTGGATGTGTTGAGACACAAATTTGGGAAGCTGTAGGAGAAGCCAGCTCCTCCACATTTCCTGATTTCTAATTTACTTACCTAGAAACTTTGGAGAGAGAATTTCCCCTTGAGTGAAATTGGGACCTCTCTCTCTTTTGTCTGGGGGCAAAATAGCTCAAACCAAAAGAGAGGCACTGAATTCATCCAAGAGGAAACTCTCCAACGTCTCTAGGACAGTAAGTTGGAAATCAAAGATTTATTGAAGAGCCAACTTTCCCTGCATATCTGCTGCTTACTATATCTGTCCATCTCTCTCTCCATGTGTCTGGAGTTATTCCAGGAGAAAGTCTGGAACCACACATGTCCTCTTTTGAAGAGAAAATTTTTAAAAAGTCTTTCTTCTCCATAACTCTCATACCAACTCTTCCCTAACATGGGCATACACTTTGTGTTAGCATTCTCTTCACCAATTAGTAGTATCTCATGCAAAATATCTGAGACTTGGTCCTAGCTAAGCATAACTATGTTCCGCTTGTTTTCCTTCCTTGGTGTTTTCAGTGTCATATCTTCCTTTCTGGCAAAGTCCAGCTATCTCTGGACCTGTCTTCAATACCTGTCTTGAGAGCTAGCTTAAAGAAGCTCTCATTGATATATTATATCTAATATTGTTGTTGTTTGTCCTTCATTTTCAAAGAGGACCAATGACATCATGGGTGATGTCTTAACTTGCATATGAATTGGATTTAAGTGAGAAACCAGCTAATATTTTACAAGACCTATAACAAGCTGCTGAATCGAAAATTTAATTGATTCATCTGGGGAGATAAGGAGAAAAAATGAAGTGAAGGACAACCTCATGGGGGTTCTCTGGGTGTGGAAATGGAGAAGATTAGAATTCAAAATAACTATGAAAAGTCTGAGGAGATGAAGGGGAAAGAACACACTAAATGTACAAACTCCAAGCTGAAAGAGACTTTTTCTGTAAGGGTCGGCTGGAAAAGGACCTTGTGATAGAATGGAACATTGTTCCCTCTTGAGAGCACCTATAGGAGGCTCACTTGTCCCTTTGAAGCCCTGCTCAGGTTTCTCTAGGAATCATCATAGAGTCAGAGCCCTAGGGTGATTTGTGCCTTTGCCTCATGGCCTCACCTCACCATGCCAGCCAGGGCAGGGTACAGGTTGAGAGAAGTGACAAGAGACTTGATTATAATTAGGTGGCAATTCTTTGGCCTCTGGGAAGAAGATAGAATCAGCTTCCTTTTGCTGTCTTCTCACATCCCAGCTCCTTCTTTCTTATCTATGCCTTGTGCTATACGGTCATGACAGACAGACAGTTCCCCCCGTACTTCTCAGGAGTGTTTGGTTGTTCCAAATCAATCTCTGATTAGGGAAATTTCAAGGACTGCTGGGGAGCTGTCTGAAGGGAGAAGGACCTTCTCTTACATCACACCATTCAAGCAACTGTTCACGGGTAAAGCCAGCCCTGGAAAGGACAATGGGACTGGGGGCCACAAACAACCTCTTCCTTCTTTTCCAGGTTCACCACTTACCCGCTTCCTCAGCTGTGAGTTGGGAGGAGTCATCTGTGTCTCCGTCTTTGGTATTCCAATAGCTTCTCAGTGGTTTGTGGACAGTTTGAGACCCAGGGTGCTTCATTATAATCTTCAGTAGTTTATAAAGTCACACAGGAGATGGGAGAGTGCTATCATTATCCAGTATGCCTCTAGCCACTTGCCTAAGGACCTTCAAGGCCTAAGGATCTCCAAAATCATAATAATTTCCCTTCTTATGGTTCTAAGCAGGGAAAACAGGCTGACCACTTGGTAAGTGAATTCTTTGACTGAGGCAACCCATGAAACAAAGAAAAATACAAAATGATACTGTTCCATGTGCCTACATTTTACTTCTGTAGAGTGGTAGAAAAGTAATTCAGAAAGGATTATCTATGAAATTTAATTTAACTGTTGGTACTCTTAATGTGAGACTTTGTCAGTGACCAACCAGCAGACTTACGACTATAGGAACTGGCTCATATCATTGCTGATCTTCTTGCTACAAATAATAATGAGACAAGAAATAAGTGGTTATTGATTCATTAGCAAATCAGCTGTTCATATACACAGGCCATTAACAATGAGAAAAGGTAAAACTCAACATCAAATTGGAAGAAAACATAAAAATAAGATGATATGGGTGTAATTAAAATGGCTCAGTGCTGACCTATTCAAAATTATGGTTGACACTGAAAAAAGGACATGACTACCAACATGGCCATTGATTAGTACCATTTCCTAGGGAAGTAACCAATATAAAACAATTACTACAAAAAGAAGAATAAAAGAATTCAAGATTACCTAAAGTAAGGAATAACCTCCTTGTTAAGTGAAGAGATGTGGCAGCCAAGGGCAACATTAATTTATAATACAAACTCATTTGCAGGAGAAGATTATGGGGTGTATCTCTTCAAAAAAATTGAGAAATTGCTCAAGGCAAAACCAGTTTACAGAAAGAAGCTTAGCATGAGAAGCAATTAGTCCAGGTCATCCCAAAAGCATTTGAAGTGAAATAAAATGAAAAAAGTAATTATTCAGTGCTTACAATATACTGGGCACTGTGCTAAGGCCTAGGGAATACAAAAATAGAAACCGTCTGCGCCCTCAGAGATTGTATAGTCTAAAAGAGGAAGACAATGACATACAAAGGAGTGGTGGCCAGGGAAAGGAGTTTTAGTTGGGGGTCAGGCAAGTGCATCACGGGCATTATGAGTTGATCAACTGATGTGTCCATTCTAGAAACAATGGTACTCTTGACTTGATTGTAGAGCAAGATGTGGAAAGCAGAGGAGGGGAATCACGATTGCAGTGGCAGGCAGATAGTAAAAAAGGTTTGGGAGAATGACTGTATAGAATGTGTCAATGAAGCATGGTTTAGGGCCAGCTTTATAGAGAGGTCTATGTAAGTTGCACCTCATCAAAGACATGTTTGATGAAAATAGGAGAAGGGAATAGGCAGGCTTTTGCAAATGATATATATAGCAGGTTACTTTATAGTCATACAGTTGCCTGAAAAATTCCTAGAATACAAATTCCACTGTGCTTCTTTATGGCTCTGAAAAAACATTTGAATTCATTGGATTAAAGGCTCTCTTCCACCAAGGTATAAAAGATTTCTTGGTATACACAACATTGGAGCTGACTTTCTTTGTTCAATGATCCTCTTTTCAATATCAAGTGATACATAAAATGGAGACCCGTGCTTGCCAAAGGTAGAAAGAGAACTGATCGCCAAGGTAGAGTCCAAATAGAAAAGAGATTCCCTCCAGATGGTGAAATCCTCCATAGGATTCAAATTGGAGATGATTGTGTTGATCACAGCAAGCACTAGACATTGTAGAGCCTCCTAAATGAGATCTATAATTGCTCAAGAGATGGGCCTAACTATTAGTGTTAAAATGTATCCATGGAAAAAATGTATAAATAATGCCTCTTGTCCTTACTATGATGTGCCCTATGGGCTGGTACATCAATACATATGTCACAGGCAAACCCTGCAGGTGGAGAATTGAACAGCAGGAGGGGAGTGGGCTGGATTGATTTTGGGACTTTGGGAAATTGCAGCATGTTGTTACTAACCCCCAAACTGAGGCCCTTGTGGAAAGTCCCCATCCCCAGGGAGCTTATATTACTAATTTACACGTGGTCAGGCTGAATTACAGAAGAACCTCCACTGAAAATTCCCTCTTATATGTGTCGTTGCCTGGGTTTGTAAGGAAGATACCAGTAGAGCACAAACTCTCATAGATCCAAGTGAGATGGAAATGTTTTGGTATAGGCCTGGCAACAGAACATCCAAGGATAAGCCTGGCTAAATGCGGAGATTGTTTAAGTCATAAAGGAGTTGCAAGCTGCATGGTAGAAAAGATATACATACCAATGAAAACATCATCATTGATTTAGAGCTGATGATCATAGGATCATAGCTCTAGATTTGTAAAGAACCCGGAGGACCATCTATCCAACTCTTTCATTTTACTGATGAGTAAACTGAAGCCCAAAACAGTTAAGTGATTTGACCAAGGTAACAGTGGCAGAGTCAGAACTAGATCCCAGGCCCTCTAACTCCCAATCCCATGCTCTTTCCACTATGGTAGGTTACCTCCTTCAAATCACTGATCCTTGAGGTATTAAAGTGGTCTAGTTAACCTGCCCCATTCATGTAGTGGGCTTTGCATATGACACCTCATCTCTCATGATGTTTCAGGATGAAATGGGACTTCTTTTCCCCACTTTGATCATCAGAAATCACATTAGGAAGAGAAGAAAAGAAACCACCAGTTCTTGATTTGGGCTCTCTGCTCTCAGATATTGGTATGTGCCTTGGAGTTGGACTGAAATGTCCACTTGTATTATTTAGAACACTGTTCTTGATGTGAAATGATATTTAGGCATTCAGAGCATCTAAGATATTTAGATGTATGCAAAGAGTAATGATAACACATAAGCCTCTCTGAACAAGATTACCCCCTTAAAGAATATGTGTTGAACCCACAGGCCTTCGGTGTTTGGATTTTTTCCCCTCCTTTTCTTCTTTATTTTCACTGAAAAAGAAATAATACCTTAGCTTGGGGGCATTTCCTGGAGATTAGTTGCTGGTTGGTAAACAGCTGATTCTCTCAGTCCTCACTAATCCCAAAGAAATGCTACATGTGTTAGTTATCTCTGCTTAAAACTGCAGGTAAATTGAAGGCTTCATGTCCTAAATTCATGCAAAGGATAGTGCTCTGAATAGTTCTGATTAAGAGCTAAATCCCAGAGCCAGGTGGGCCCTCAGTCCTTGCCTATGCTTTTCCTGACTGAGCTGAGTAGAGAGCTTCTGTAGGCTCTTGACCTGGAATATATAAACACATCCCATTAGCAGATTGGGATAAAACACTGAATGCTGTTATTATGGAAAAAAGCTCTGACCTGCTCTGCAGACCTTCAGATGTCCAGTTAGGACCTAAAGTCCTTTATTGTGAAATGGCATTTGTGACAACCAGAGAGAGCACCAGATTTGGAATTAATTCAAAAGATAATTTTAGGAAGGCAAAGATAAGGGAAGGAGGATGGAGGAAAAGAAAAAAGAAATAGGGGGGGAAGAAGGAAGGGGAGAGAGAGATAGAAACAGACAAAAACAGAGAGAGGGGAGAGGAAGGAAGGTTGAATGAAAAGAAAAAAAAGCCAGAGGACAGGCCTCAAACACAGCAAATACCTGTTCATACTGAGTAGTCAGGGAATAATTTGTTCTGGTTAATTTAATATTCTAGTTAACTGACAGTACAGACTTTACACAAGTTACCAATTTTCTAAGAATTCAACACTAAAATTTTATTCAAGATAATTTAATATTTCATGGATGATTCAGAAGAAACTTTAGGATCTTACATTACCTCCTGGTCATCATTAAGAACATTAATCATCATTGTACAGTATACTACAGAAATGTTCTCCTTATCTAAATGGTCTTAGTTATTTGGATTCTGTATAAACTTGGTTCCAGTTCTTTGGTTTCTGAAGTTCACTGTGTTATATTAAGTGAAAGCCAGTTAATTTGTAAAATTAATTATCCAGTTGTGGAGTCAGGGGTCGAAAATGAAAAGGTTTGGTAGATTACTTTATTTCTGTGACTCTTGGTCACTTCATCCTTGCTTTTCATGGGATCTGGAGGCCTAGGTGCCACTACATGACCTAGGGCCTTGTTATTCCTTAAAATACTGTGATTTCCCCTTACCCACCCCACAGCATGGATTACAGTGTTTTTATTAGCATATAAGTATTTTAAGCATGGAGAAAGAGAAACGTAGAGCAATACTGACTTACTCAAAATCCACCTTGATTACAACATTACTTGTCACAAACTTGACTAGACACTGGAAAAAGATCTGCTGGGAAATGTATTAGGCTAGGTCTTTTTCAAAGACTGCTTTCTCTTTCTTTTCATCAATAAATATATATTTTTTAATGCAACCACAAGGCATATAGCATACAACTGTCAGACTAGACCACCTTATAGAAAGATCTGGTTATGCTTTTGCTCAAAAATCTATTTTCTAATGAATAAAGTTTAAGGGTTTTTTTGCATGATATTCAAGGCTCTTCACAATTTTGCAGCATGCTGAATTTCGGCTTTATCTCACGTCACTCCCATCTACTCACGCTATGCTTGGGCAAATCACTTCATTTCCCTGTGCCTCATTTTCCTCATCTATAAAATGAGGGGGTTAGACTAGATGGTGTCTGAAGTCTTTTCCAGTTTGTCTGTCTATGATCCCTGAACATGCTTTTCTGTGCCTTTGTTTACCTGGTTCCTAGAATATCTCGTTTCCCCTCTTCACCAGTTAGATTGTTACCCATCCTTTAAAGACCAATTTAAACGTCAGCCCCTCTGTGATGCCTTCCTTGACCTCCTTAAGTAATAATGACCTTTTTCTATTTAGCCCTCACATAGCACTTTGCACATTGATAATGTACTTATCACCTATTATTTTGTATTATAATTACTATGTATTTGTCAGGTTACTTTACTGAATTCTGAGAGGGCAAGGACTTGAGTAAACTTTGTTATCTCCTGCCTAGTATAGTGCTCTGCACACACTGTGTACAGTCACTGTTTGTTGAATTATTTGAATTGAATTCAAAAGAACTATCTCAGTAAAAACTGTAATTAGCTAATTATGTGAGGCTTCAGAAAAAAGTAATAAAAGCCGTCCTGGTTACAGATCAGAGGTATGGTTTTCATAGAAATAAATGCTACAGAATAGGAAGTTCCTGATCCTAAAGACAGAGGCCCTACAACTCTAGTTCCCTAACTGGGGTTGATATATTTTCATATGAAAAAAATAAGGGTACTTAAGTGGTGGTGAGTTGGAGATATTTGGCAGATGGAAAATAGCTCCTCTTCCTCTCTGACCCCAACCCTTGTGTGTGTGGGCCATCCTTTTTCAGCTCCTCTCTTCAGGCATTATCTGGGCACAACTTTCCCATTAGTCAGTGCCCATGCTCTCTAACCTGACATTTGTTTGAGGCTTCTGCTTTAGCGGGGCTTCATCCATCTTCTATGTATATCCTCCCATCAAAATGCTATTGGATCATTCTGTGTCTAAATATGTAATGGAGTAAGTTTACCTTTCCCTGCTGTCATTAATATATTTAATTATAATAATAGGGAGATATAATAATATGTAGCAATAACATCTCTTTTGTTTAACTCAAGAACTCAGCTGGAAAAAATCCTCAGCAATTACAAAGACAGCTTTCTTCTTTCTATGTCCTTGGGTCACCATGGTCCTTTCAAATGCATTGAATCTCCCCAAGAACACACACACACACACACACACACACACACACACACACACACACACACACACACACACACACGATGGACCATATCTTAGGTTAACTGCTTTCTTTTGAGAACTCATGACCAATGTAGAAAGTGAACAGTCTTGCAGATATGAGGAATGGGATATAGGCAGGAAAAGAGCCAGAGCAAGTAAGTGCTGCGAGGGGATAAGAAGAGGTATGTTTCACTAGTTTTGTCCTGGGCTTCGGAAAAACCACCACTGTTTTGTGCTGGCTTTAGATCTCCTTGTATCCTTTAGCTATAGTGTTTTTTCCAGCATCTGAACTGATTAAAAACATCAGGAACATGGCAGTTGGGAGTGGGGTGGGGGGAGGGAGGGGGAGAGAGAGAGAGAGAGGGAGGAAGAGAGGGAGAGAGAGAGAGAGAGAGAGAGAGAGAGAGAGAGAGAGAGAGAGAGAGAGAGAGAGAGAGAGAGATTGAGACACTGAGAGAGACACTGAGAGAGACACTGAGAGAGACCCTGAGTACCTGTCCAAGGTACTGATATAGCAAGTCTCTCATTCTCTTCCAGTTGCCTGACTCCCTCTTGCTTTTCTCAAGGTTTTAGTTTTCCTGTCACCCACAGGGCCAGAAGAGAGTCATTTCATTGGTCACAAACTCTTGGCACCAGGGGCCCAGTTAGGAGAATTCCTTTTATATTAAAATAGGCATCCCCAAAGGCATCATGAAGTCCTAGGAATGGTTCCCACTACACTCAACCCTGACCAGGTTCTCATCTGCCACTTTGGATTTTTTTAGGAGAGACTAAGAGAGTAGGAGAAGTTACAATAGATGGATAGAAAGAGGAGCTGCAGATCAGGGAGGAAGGAGAGAGGAAAATGATGTTTTGTATCACCCTCAGAAATAGAGGCAGAAAAAAAAAGTGATGGACCTTCCTTCATGCTCCCCAACTCCCAGCTATGTAAACCTCATCTTGGTCTCAGCTTTGACTTGAAATTAGCAAGGAAAGCTCTTGAAAAATTGATTTGTGCTATATGTGGTGGGGATTTCCTTTTCATCTTCTTTTTATGTTAAAGTATTTATGTTTGCTGGTGTTTGTCAAGTTCAGAATATTAAGAAAATATTTTAATATATTTTTTGTTAAATATTTTCCAATTACATTAAATTTTTAATATTAATTTAAAAAAAAATTTTGAGTTACAAATACTCTCTCTACCTCCTGCTTCTCCCCCACCCCTTGAGAAGGCAAGGATTATATTGATTATATATGGGAGGTCATGCAAAATACATTTCCACATTAGCCACATTGCAGACGAAAACACACACACATATACTAACAAGAAAAATAAAGTGGAAAAAGTATGCTTCAATCTGTACATCAATTCTCTCTCTGGAGGTGGAGACCATTTTTCATCAAGGGTCCTTTGGAATTGTCTTGGATATTGTCTTAATCAGCTAAGTCTTTCACAGTTCATCATCATTACAATGTTGCTGTAATGTATACCATGTTTTCCTGTTTCTGTTCGCTTCATTTTGCATAAGTTCATATAATTTCCCAGGTTTTTCTGAAACCTTCCTGCTTGTCATTTCTTATAGCGCAATAGTATTACATCACAATTATATACCACAAATTGTTCAGCCATTCCCCCCAGTTGATGGGCATCCTCTCAATTTCCAATTAAGGGAGTAGTTTAAAAGTTAATTTGTGAACCTGAAACCAACCTGTTTTCAGAAATATGGACTAAAAAAAGGAACATAAATGAGGAAGAGTAGTTGTCAGACTGAATTAGAAAAGGGAATCGGATTTCTGACTTAGGAAAAATTACTGAGGAAAATGAAAAAAAATATTGAGATTAAAAGGGCAGTTTGAGGGGCAGCTGAGTTCAAATCTGCCTCAGACACTTGACGTTTACTACTGTGTGACACTGGGCAGGTCACTTAACTCTGATTGCCTCACCAAAAAAAGGCAGTTTGAAATGAGTTTATTAAAGTGTTTTGTAATTTGTAATTATAGCAGTAAGAGTTAGAAGGGATAGTTGAGATCATCTAGCCCAAAACATTGGATGCTGCTGAATAGAGAAGTTCAAGATTAACTGGGTGGGGTTAACAAGCCAAAGAAGTGAGAACTTCCAAAGTGCATTAATGTTAGGGGGAGAGTCTCTAACAATAATATGAGCTCTTAGGTCCATTCCAGGTCTAAAACCTATGATCTCTATGACTTCAGCAGGGATTTAGCAGGAATAGGATACAGGAGGGAGGGGTGGAGGAGGGTATGGAGCCCAGAAGGGAAGAGTTAAAGGGCTATCGATAGAGGAGGGGAGAGACTTCAGCTAAAGATAAACTTCAAAGACAAACTTTGCATGCTTTGTCTATTCTGGCAAACCCATAAGATTTCTTTCCTCAACTGTTCTGGGTACTCTTAATAGGCTCACAGGGTTGTCCACTGAGAAGCAATGTGTCCAGTGCATTTAAAGTCTAATCTGAGCTTTGCTTCCTACTTGCATGACCTTAAATAAGTCACTTAACTTTTCTGGGTCTTAGTTTGCTCATCTGAAAAATAAAAGGGCTGAATTAGATGACTTTTGAGAACATTCTCAACTTCACTGAGTTGTTGTGAGGAAAGAATTTTGTAAACCTTAAAACCATTCTATAAATGTAAGTTGTTATTTTTGTGTTAATAACTAACTTTACTATGAGCAACAGGTGTTACGGACTGAAGACTGGTATTGTAAAGATAATAATAACTAGTATTTATATGGTGCTTTAAGATTTGCGAAGGGCCTTACAACAACCCTGGAAATTAGGTGCTTTTATCATTCCTACTGAAGAAATTGAGGAAGACAGAGGTTAAGTGACTTGCCCAAGGTTACACAGCTAGTAAGTGTCTGAGGCAGGATTTGAACTAGGTCTTCCTGATACCCAGTCCAGCTCTCTTGCCTATTGCACCACCTAGGTTCCTCCAGTGAGAAGAACACTAGATGTGGAATTAAAAAAAAAAAGGAACTGGCTGAATCTTACCTCTGCTATTTACCACCTGTATCACTTAGGATAAGTTACTTCCTCACAATTTCCCCATGTATAAAATGAAGTGGACTGACTAAATGATGTCTAAGGTCCCTTCCAGTTTTAACTCCCATTTTATTTTCTAGATGATCCCAATGAATCTATTTTTCAAAACAGGGTTCTACATTTGTGGGAAAAGTATGTAAGTAATATATCTATATAGAATCCTCTTTCATCAACACTGAAAAACTCAGAGAATTAGGGACCCAAGGACACATGGGACTCATGGATTCTAGATGATAGATTTAGGGTTGGAATCACAGAATCACAGAATTGAAAAGTTGGAAGGAACTGCAGTGACATAGAGTCCAACCCTATCCTGAAAAGGATTGTACCACATTGGGATACTCTCATCTATGCAATAAGTGGCTGATTCAGCCTCTACTTGCCAACCTACAATGAAGGAGAGCCTCCTACCTCTTGAGGCCCATGCTGAGATGGCTCTAATTGTTAGGAAATGTTTTTCTGTCATCAAGACTAAATTTGCTTTTTTGCCATGTTCCCTCATTGCTCCGAGGTACTGCCCTTTGGGCCAAACAGAACACATCTCACCTCCCTCTTCTACTGGACAGCTCTTTTAGGACTTGAAGACAACTATGTCTTCTCTGAGTATTCTCAAAACATCGATAGTTTCTTCATCT
This sequence comes from Phascolarctos cinereus, assembly GCF_003287225.1. Taxonomy (NCBI): domain Eukaryota; kingdom Metazoa; phylum Chordata; class Mammalia; order Diprotodontia; family Phascolarctidae; genus Phascolarctos; species Phascolarctos cinereus. The sequence continues at coordinate 176,345,947 of NW_027555958.1, forward strand.
GTTCCTCCTATAGCAAGGACTCAAGGCCTCTCACTGCCCTGGTTACCCCCCTGTAGATTCTCCCTTGTTTATCATTGTCCTTCCTACACTGTGGTGCCCATAACTTAACATAATGACTAAAGGCAGCCTCACTAATCTCACCAGGACTCTTAAAAGAGAGCAAGGACTTCCAGGCCTATATGTGGTCCTCACTACCGTTGTACTCCAAGTTTGAGCTCACTCTTCCTAGGAAGGCAGCATATATTTGTTGGTCACAGATGGAATACTTGATGACCTTTAATAAGAAGAATACTGCCTTGAGCTAGGAGACAAAATCTGGAACTGGATCTGGTGGGGTATTATCTTCATGTAAGCTCTTCGTGGAGAAGTCCAGGACATTTGAACTATTATCAGCACATTCATTATAATTCAGTTTTATTATTTAGTATCAATCACAATTAATTTATTATAATAATTTATTGTCAATTATAATTTGTTTTATTAAATCAATGATTATCATAATTTGTTTTATTATAATTAATTTATTATTAATAATTAGAAATCACTTATTTATAATTAATGTAATTGATCATTCATTAATGTTATCATTAATAAACAATGCTGTTATTGTTTAATACATCAGTGATTTGTTTATTATTAACTATTATAATTAATTATAATTCAGAGGTTAGGACTAAATAATACTATGTTACTTATAACCTGCTCCCTATTTCAAAATTAAAAAGGAATATCAAATGACTGAATGAAAATATAAAAACCCAAGACCCGTTTTACTATTTCAGTAGAGTTCATAAAACAAAGATTACAAATAATAGCCAGCCTTGGCATAGCATTTTAAGGTTTGCAAGGTGCTTTACATATGCTGTTTCATTTGAGGCTTGCAACAACCCTGTGAGTCAGGTATTTATCCCCATGTCATAGATGAGAAAACAGGCTGAGAGAAGTTAATTAATTTGCCCTGTGTCACACAGCCAAGTGAGTATGGAGGTAGGATGTGAACTTGAGTCTTCCTCGCTCTAGATCCAATCTCTGTCCCCTTAGCTCTGAAACAGCTGCTTATATAGGTCAAATTATTTCCTGACATACTAGTCATAGGAGAAGAGGAAAATTAATGGTAATAAGGTGTCAGTAGTGGGGATACATTCACTGATTATGCTGTACAACAATCCAAACTTTAAAATTAAATGTATCCTGTAATTATGTGAAAGTGCAAAACCACCGTTTTTTGGACACATAAGAATGTTCCTAGGCACACTCAGCATATCGCATACACATACCCTCAGTGTGGGGTGGCTGGTCCTTGATGAAGCCACATGGACTCTTTATGATCACTGATTCCTTTTCTAAATGTTCATTGACCATTGCTTTAATAGTATGTTGTAGAAGAGACCTTAGAGATTAGCCAGTGTAGTGAGGTTGATGTATAATTAATCCAAAAGGTAAAAGGAATCACAATTATAGTTCAGACTCATACAAGACAGCTCAGTTAGGGATCTCATTTATACCCTTAGAGAGGATAAATGAGATAAATTATGAAACGGCAGCTAGGTGACACAGTGAATAGAATGCTAGGCCTGGAGTCAGGAAGACTCATTTTCTTGAGTTCAAATCTGTTCTCAACCACTTACTAGCTATGTGACTCTGGGCAAGTCACTTAACCCTGTTTGCCTCAGGTTCATCATCTGTAAAATGAGTTGGAGAAGGAAATGGCAAACCACTCTAGTAACTTTGACAAGAAAACCCCAAATGGAGTCACAAAGAGCCAGACGTGACTGAAACAACTCAGCATAACAGTCAGCTGTCACTATTGTCCTCCTTACATAAGACAATGTCTTGCTCTCTCAGGCAGACTCAAATTCTGCTCTTTCCTGATATTGTAAAGCAGTTAGGGTCTTAAGTATATGATCAGGTAGTTGTCTTACTTAAGCAGTAGCACAGACTGGTGGAAAGACACATAATAAGTACAGCTCCCTGGGTCTTCACCCTCTGCCCTAAGGATGTCCTGTCCTGATTGATGACCCACTTCTTGTGACCACCATTTTAGGAAGGGCTCCAAGTTATGCTTCACCTCAAACACTTGTACCCTCTCTCTAAAATGCTCATCCTTTACCTTGCCTGTTTATTGCCCCTTCACCAGTATACTTCCCCCTCATCCCACTTTCCAGATTCCCTTTATGTGTTGACTTTCCCCAAAAGAATTAGAATAGGGCTTACTTAGCAAAGTGCCTCACACATAGTGTCTAACAATTTTTTAAATAGTATTTTATTTTTCCCCAATTACATGTCAAGACAATTTTTAGCATTCATTTTTGAGTTCCAATTTTTTTCTCCCTTTCTCCCTCCCCTCTTCTGAATATAGTAGGTAGTTTGATGTAGTTTATACATGTGCTATCATGTAAAACATTTCCATAATAGTCACAGTTGTGGAAGAAGAAACAGATCAAAAGGAAAAGGACCATGAAAAAGAATAAAGTGAAAAATATATGCTCCAATCTGCATTCAGAGTCCATCAGTTCTTTATCTGGATGTGGATAGCATTTTTCTTTGCGAATCCTTTGTACTTGTCTTGGATCATTGTGTTGCTGAGAAGAGCTGAGTCATTCATAGTTGATCATCACACAATGTTGCTGATATAGTGTACAATGTTTTTCTGGTTCTGCTCATTTCACTTTTTGTACAAGTCTTTCCAGGTCTTTCTGAAATCTGCCAGTTCATCATTTCTTATTGCACAATAGTATTCCATTGCATTCATATTCCACAGCTTGTTCAGCCATTCTCCAATTGATGGGAATCCCCTTAATTTCCAATATATTGCCATCACAAAAAGGACTGCTATGAATATTTTTGTACATGTAGGTTTTTTCCTCCCCCTTTTTTTAACCTCTTTGGGATACAGACCTAGTAGTGGTATTGCTGGATCCAAGGGTATGCACAGTTTGGTTGCCCTTTGGGCATAGTTCAAATTGCTCTCCCAAATGGTTTGATTAAATCACAATTCCACCAACAATGCATTAGTGTCCCAATTTTCCCACATATTCTCCAACATTTATCATTTTCCTATTTTGTCATGTTAGCCAATCTAGTAGGTGTGAGGTGGAACTTTAGAGTTGTTTTAATTTGCATTTCTCTAATCAAAAGTGATGTAGAACACTTCCACTTCTTCATATGTCTACAGATAGCTTTGATTTCTTCATCTGAAAATTGCCTGTTCAATAAATTTTCTTTTTTTGCTTTATCTCTGTCTTTCTGTCTACATCTGGCTCTGGTTCTACATTTCTTTCTCTTTCTCTCTATCTGTCTCCATCTCTTTGTCTCTCTCTCTCTCTCTCTCTTTGTCTTTGACTCTGTCTCTGTTTCTATCTCTGTCTGTCCATCTCTCTGCACTCTGAAGGTACACTTAGTAACTACAGGTAGAAGTGACCTGTGTGAAAGAGGAAGTTCATTCCACAAGATTTAACCTGATGGTGAGGATGCCTCCAAAGTTGCCAGCCTGGGTGAAAGGAAGGATAATCATGCTGTCAACTGAATTAATAAAGTTTGGAGAAGAGGAATATTTTTTGGAGGTGGTTGGTAGTAGTGGTAGTGGACATAAATACTTCCATTGTGGTCATGTTTAATTTGCATACAGATGAGATATCCAGAGATGTATGCCCAACAGGCAGGTGGTGATGCTGGACTAGCATTCTAAGAGAGAGGTTAGGGTTGGATATTTAGATTTCGGTAATCATCTGTGTAGATATGATCATCAAAACCATGGGGGATGTATGAGATTACCGAGGGAAAGTATCTGTAGAGAGAAAGTAGAACTGTTATCAGACAGCAATGAGAAGTACTCTTGGATGAAGAAAATTGGGAGGAAGATGTAACCACTAAGTGGGAGAATAGACTTACCTTGACCTCACTGTCTGGGTCCCTTTAAAGGGCAGAAGGATTTTCTGTCTATGGAAGCCACCTTTGATACTTGAGAGGCATCATGGTGTAGTAGATAGAGAGATGGTCTTGGAGTCAGGAAGACCTAGATTTGAATCCTGCCTCACACACTTACTAGCTGTGTGTCCATGGGCCAATCACTAAAATTTTCTGGGCCTCAGTTTCATCATCTACAAACGAAGGATTGAGATTGATACTTTTAACATCCCTTCCAACTCTCAATCTGTGATCTTGTAATGAATCCATGATCTCTTCCATATGGGTACCTCCTCCAAAGAAGCTAATTGACTCATGCCTTGTGAGACTCTTGTGTGATTTATGTCTTTATTCTCCTGTGAACTGTTCCTAAAGGACCCACCCAATATGCTGGGGACCTTTCTCCAGGTCTTTTAATATTCTGAAGGCACTAGTATAGAATTCAGGCTGTCCATCCTATTGTCCTTCATCTTTGTCTTGCCCACCTCCTTTTCTGCCCCCAGAAAAAAGATGTGATCTATAAACTGTTTGGCTCCAGGAACTAGCACAAAATCTAGCATCTAGCAGGCACTTAATAGATGCTTGTTGAATTTTAATTTAAACGTGGACTCCTAGAAATGATCCCAGTTTCTGTCTCAGACACAAATCTTAGTTTCAGCCTCCAATGTTTCTCCCACCTTGACCTTGGCTTTTTGACCATAGTTTAGTCCAGGACTTCTTAAACTTTTTCCATTCATGAACCCTTTTCCCATTTCTTCAGCATTCGCTCATATTGCGTGGCCTGAGGGCATGTGCAATGCAAAGTGCCCATGCTTTGTGTTCAGAACCATGGCTGCAGTGAAGTTGCATGATGCAACATGGGCAAGCACTGACAGAAACACCTCAGGTTCATTATGCGTTTGATTTTGAATTAAATTTTGATCATTGCGCATCCAGAAACCTTTTACTGTTGCCAAATTTTTTGCAACCCCAAACAAGGTTGTGACCCACAGTTTAAGAAGCTCTGTTGTCTTACCACCAACCTACCTTTTGCTGGTGCCCATTCTTCAACCTGCTTGTTTCAGTGATGAATCTCTACCCTTGTTCCAATCCTGAACCCTAGCTTTACTTGTGACTACTCAGGTCTAATGTTTAATGGATTGGCTTATGCTTATGCCCCAGTCTAAATTTTTGTGCCCAGGGCAAACTGGCCCAAACCCATCCTTAGATAAATTTTTAAAGATGAGTTTAAAAATAAGTTGTGTAGGAGATAGAGAAGTAGGGGAGGGAGGGTAGAGAACTGAGTGGGACAGACCTCAGGAGCTTACCTCTATAACTCATCTTGTGCCACTATTTTAAGTAATTATTCTTGCATTATAACTAGGTGCTAGGTTCAACTGTTTCAGTACTGCTGAAAGACTTTAAGGGCTATAAATTTAAAAATCCTGGTTCAAAACCCTACTCACCCTACCCTAGGTATAGTTCTGCTTCAGTACAAAAGCTGCTTTTGAACCCCAAGACTTGATCATTGTCCCATCTTAGACATTTCTTGGTCCAAGACCCAAAAGCTATCTTATCATAGATCCTCCACTAGGTTCTTGCAGCCAGATCAAAATCTGATGGCACAGGGCTAAAAATATTTTTCTCTGCTACCAGGTGTTCCATTTCCAAGTGCTTATCCTGTGGTCTCTTCTTGTTCTCAGCTGTCAACCAGCTAATCCCGGAACCACAGGAGCCAGTAATTCAGATGTGAACTGATGACTCAGAAAGTCCTAGATTTAGAACAAGAAGTGACCACAGAGGTCACCACAACATTTTCATTTTACAGATGAGAAAATTCAGGCACCAGGAAGCCTAAATTATTTGCCTGAGGTCACACAGATAATGTGCATCAGAGATTTGAATCCAGTTTCTCTGGCTGTAGAGATAATAATTTTTTTGTTGTGCCACATTGCCAATGTGTGTGTGTGTGTGTGTGTGTGTGTGTCTCCCATGGGATATTTGTTCTAATTCCTTTAGAACAAATGTTCTAAAGTGCTAAAAGTTGTGTTAAATTTCAGAAAGTTCCTGAAAGAATTCAGCTAAACTTCATCTACTTAGAAATTCAATTATGCTGTTACATAATTATGCTTCATGTCTGTGATAATAATTATTTCCTGACTTGTGGTAAGGTTCACTTAGAGAGAAGGCACCAACTCTTTTCTGTTGAATTGTGGATTATGAGCTCTTTGGAAAAATAATGTGTGTGTGTATGTGTGTGTGCACATGAGTGTATGAGCATGTGCATGTGTGTGCACATGCATGTGTGCGTGTGTGTATGTGTAAATACCAATAGAATGAGGTTCTCATGGTTTGTATCATCTAATTCACTTCACAAGGGAGTGAATACTTAAGAGCATGTTGGGCCCATAGAATGGTGAATAATACTCATTATAGCTCATTTTACAAGTTTCTGTGGTAGAAACATAGATTTAGCCCTCGAAGGAGCCTCAGAAGTCATATAGTCTAACCTCTTCATTTTGCAGATGACAAATATGAGGCTTGGAGAGGCTCAGTGACTTGCTCATGGGCACCTAGATAGTAGGTAGCCAGCTGGGTGGCACAATGCATAGAGTGCTGGGACTGGAGTCAGGAAGACTTGTATTTAAATCTGACCTTAGACACTTACTAGCTGTGTGACCTTGGGCCAGTCACTTAACCTGTTTTCTTGACTCTAAAATAGGAATCATGGTAGCACCTAGCTCCCAGGGTTGTTGTAAGGATCAAATGACATAATATTTGCAAAGTACTTAGCATAGTACATAGTAGGTGTTACGTCAATGCTAGCTATCATCATTATCATTAATTGTGAGAGGCAGGGTTTGAACCCAGATCTTTCTGGGTCCAATAGAGCTACTATGATTATCTCCATTTCATAGCTGGTTAAAATAGATTACTCTCAGTCTATCCCTAGAGAATGAGTTAGGACTTCATGCCAGGTCTTCTGAGTCTAAGTCCAATGATTTTTCTGTTGTGCCATACTGCCTCTCACACTAAAGGCATATTTCTTTTTAAATTATTTTTTAAAGTTTTAAACTAAGAAGTATTTTAAAAATTAATCTGTCTCCTCTCTCTATTAAACAAATTAAAACAAAAATAAAAATCCCTCAATACATATCTGTGCAGTCCAACAAACAAACTCCTACATTAGCTATGTCCAAAAATGTATGTCTCTTTGTGCATTTTAAGTTCATCACTTAAGATTTAAGGTTCAAAAAGAAAAAGTGACTGAATAGAAACTACTGAAAGCAAGAAACAAGTGACATTTTTCACCTTCATTCTTTTGGACTTGGGGTTTATCATTGTTTGATCAGCATTCTAAAGTCTTTCATTTTTCTCTATAATGTTATCATTGTATAAATTGTTCTCCTAGTTCTGCTCACTTCACTCTGCATCAGTTCATAAAGGGCTTCTGATACTAGAAGGGACATTCCTTTAAATACTGACATACAAAGAGAAGGCTCAAGAATTACTGGAACAAGTTTGGAGTCATCAATATCCATGCATTAGAAAGAAAGTTAGAATCATAGTGAAGGAAGGAAGGAGGAAAGGAGGGAGGGAAAGAGAAAGGGAATGGAAGGAAGGAATGGAGGAAAGAAAGGAAGGAAGGGAGGAAGCAAGGAAGAAGTGAAAGGAGGAAGGAATGGAGAAAGGGAAGGAAGAGAAGGAAGGAAAGAAAGAGGGGAAGAAGGAAGAAAAGAAGAAGTACTTATTAATCATTAACTATCTGCTAGGGAAGATGCTAGGTCCTGGGGATACAAATACAAAGGTGAGATAATCCCTGCCCTCAATGAGTTTATATTCTACAAATGAGAGACTGAGTGATGACCATGGAAAGAAGTTTTGGTCTGGGATATTAAAGAATTGTGAATGGAGCCAAAGGGCAATCATTTGTCATGTGTTTTCCAGTAGGAATGGTTGTACATTTTTCATTATTGATTTCCTCCTAAACAAGAAGCAGAAATGGGGTAGGGTGGCATCAGGATAGATGCCTGAGGAGGCCCTTGTTTCTTGTGGTTGGAAGGGATATGGTGGATCCTATTGTCTTTGTTGAGGAGGAGGAGGAGGAAGCAAGAATTCTAGAGAAAATGAATCTGGCCAATCAGGAAAATAATGCACATGATGACTACAATAATAATCAATGGAAAGTCAATAATCAGTACATGTTTATGAAGCACCCACTATGTGCAGAGCAAAAGATGAAACTGAACACTGTAATTTTAGAGATGAAGGAAATATGAAAAACTGATCCTTTCTCCCTTTGTTGAAGAAGCATGGTACTCTGGGTATGGGATGTTGGGATGTTGTCAGAAGTAGTCAATGGCTGGTGAGTTATGCTCAATTTTTAAAAAATTTTAAATCTTTGTCACAAGGAATGACTTTCTGGTCAGGGGAAGGGAAGGGACATTTAAAAATTGAATAAAACTTTAAAAAATTAAGCTACTAATTTAAAAAAAGAAAATGAAACTACTTGCTATAAATACTGTGGGTGAGACAGAAAACAGGTTGGGGAAAATCAATCACACTTCCTTTACAACTAATAATAGACACATTATTATCAAAGCACTATTTTGCTGGAGGCCAGTCCAGTCAGGCTGGTTTCTGTTCTACTCTTGGAGGAGGGGTCCCTAAAGTGCTTACAAGTGGAAAGAATAATGAGACCATGACCTAAGCCCTTGAACCTCACATAAAACATTTGCACCATTTGAATCCATTTATCATGTATTTTTGTATATTACAGTTAATTGTGTACATGTCTTCTCTTCTTGGTAGATATGACTATAAACTCCATGAAGGCAGGGACTATATTTACCTAAACTCTTTACTTCCTCCTATGCCTAGAAGAGCGTTCCACACACAGAAGATACTTCCTAAATGTATGTTGACTTGAATTGTCAAATAGGAAATTATGATTCTGTTAATTACTGAAAAAAGGGGGTTAAAGTGAGAAAAGGCCTCATGAATTGTCATTTCCACCCACTGTTTCTGGAAGTCTGCATCTCAGAAGTTCTGAATCATCTGAATCTTCTGCTCCAGAACTGAGCAGGTGGATGGGAGTAGCAGCTGCTAAATTCTCTGGTAGTAAACATTTCACAAGTTCTCCTTTGCTCTCCTTTCCTCCCTCCTCCACATTCTTCAGAAGGGGCAGTCCCCAGAAGCACAGCTGCAGACTTGGAACTAACAGCCAGGTACTTGGTCTGCCAGTTTTCCCAGCCAGCACCACACTGGGTGCCAGGGCTTCCTTCAAAGTCCCAGACCATAGTCATTGGAGAGGGGTAAAAATTCCCAACCCAAATGAAAGACAGGACTTCCCTTTTCTACAAAGGAGAGAGTGATTATTCCTTCATCACTCCTCAGGATGGTTTTTAAGACTGAAAAGATACCAGAGAAGGAGAAGAGCCTTTCAAAATCTAATTTCCTCTGGGTCAGACAACTTCCCAGGTTAGGCTGGCGTCTTCCTGATAGTCTTTGGGCCCTTTAGAGAGTGGGGAGGGGGCAATAAGCATTTGTAGGCTCTGGAATTTTTGCCTACTGGCATGGCATCATGGGAGTTTGTCCAGCCTGCTTTAGACTGAATGCTCCCAAATTGTTCTGCTACCAACTCTGATAGTGTAGCTTCTATTGTTTCCAGACTTCTCTAGCCACTACTTCTGTCTTTTCCATTATCTTTCCCTCAATGTCCCTAAGTCAGTAAGGCACCCCTATTCCTTTCCCAGCTATCAACAGTTCCTCAACTCTCAATACAACTCTGCGATGCTAACCATGTGTGGCAGTATGAAAAAAAAAAACCATGACTTGGGAGCCCAGGTTGTACTCAAATCCCACATATGACATTCATTATCTGTGTAAATTGGGAGAAGGGGGCAGCATTTAACCTCTTTTGCTTCTGTTTGCTAATCTATAAAATGAGGGACTTGGATTAGGTGATCTTTGAGGTCCCTTCCAGCTCAATGATCATATGAAAGGGAGATTCTGTGGTGGGTGGTGACAAGTTGTTCTCCATTACCACTAAGGACAGAACAAGAGTAAATGTGTTAAAGCTACTACAGATGAGACTTATGAAAAACTTCTTCATATTGAATACGGTATCCCTCTTGTGGGAGTGGAGCAGAATTTATTTTTTCCATGAGAAACCTGGGGTATATAATATACTCTTGCTCTCAAGTGGGCTATTACATCAACAATGAAATGGTTGAGACATTCTACAAAGAATTTGATGACACCTTCCAGATTAAATCAATATACACTTTGATCCTGGACTACTTCAAGGCAAAGATGGGAAAGGGTGAGAATGGGGATGAATATATGAGAAAGCATGGCTTAGGAAGACGAAATGAGAGAAGCCAAAGAACATATATTACATTGAAGCCTTATGACTTTATATCATAAACTTAATTTGAGAAAAGAATTGGTAGGTACCGGATGTAGTGAGCACCAAATAATACCAAATAATAAAGAACAAGATATATTATATTTTGGTGGAGAGACAGAAACTGTTATTGATGAGGAAGTTAACCTTGAGTCAGCTTTCTGTGTCCAGGCAGACCATCCGTTTGTCAGAATGAATCTCAAAATTGACAAAAACTAAAAAGAAAGAATAGTAATGATAAAAAGATATGGTATACAATTAAAATAACTTAATTCTAAACTATTTCAATAAGTAACTGCCAATAAATAACCAAAAATGGACAGTAGAAATGATCTTGACACTGACTATAATATAATTTCATCCACAATAGGCCAGAAAACATCTGACTTATTTGCTAAATGGAGTGAGATGAGAGCCAAAGGCTATACCAGGTTAGAATATAAGCTTTTTGTAAAATCTTACTAAGAAAGTTGATGGACCTCCCCATTAGACTGTGAGCTTCTTCTTTTTTTTTCTTTCTTTGTTTCTCCAGCCCTTAACACAATGCCTGGTACATAGCAGGTGCTTAATAAATGCTTGTTGACCTCACTTGGATGACTATGAGTGAAATAGCTTCATAAAGCAGAGAGAAGAAGTAGAGGTAACCTAAGGGCATTTAAGGAGGAAAATGAAAGGGCAACAAACAAAAGAAAAATGGAAAAGATTTGTAAAAATTATTATAAGAACTGTTTTCTCTACAGCTTATGGCATAATCTTCCTATACTTGGATCCTAATAACATGACTGTGCTGATATGCTTATCAGAAAAAGGGTTCTCAACCTGGTGTCCACGGATAGATTTCACAGGGAACATGGACTTAAAATTTTTTTGATAACTATGTTTCAATATAACTGGTTTCCTTTCTAATTCTATGTATTTTATTTTATGCATTAAAAACCATTATTTTGAGAAGGCTTTCCCAGACCGGCTTTAACAGACTGCCAAGGGGGTCTGCAACACATAAAACATGAAGAACTCCTCTTATAGGAAGTAGAAACAGCACTAAAGAAAACAGACAAGGAAAGTGTATATGAACCAAGTATATATAGAGAGAGAAGGTCCATGCTAGAGGCAGCACAATTGTGAGGACACTGAAGGACTAATATACAATATATCTAAAAGAGGGGAAAGGTACAAAGGTGGGGGAAAAAACTTAAATACTGAAAAAAGAGACTGAGAAATAACCTATATGCCATCTATTCCACTGAAAATTTTTATGCTCTATTTATATGTAAATTGAGGGCATCCTTGAAGAAGGAATAAGGAGGGAACAAACAGGCTTTCCCAACTGACATTAGCAATGGACCACATCTTACCATTTTACAGTTAACTGAAAGCTACAGAGAATATTAAATCCCATTGGCTTGTTGTTTGTTAATTGACAAAAAAAAATTGACTCTGTAGAACAAAATGCTATTTTATAGGTTCATTTCCAACAAGGTGTCTTCCACACAGAGAAAACATTAAAACCATTCAAGATTCTTTGGAAAATAAAACAATAGGAATAATCCTGATCAATGACCATCCTACAGAAATATCAGATGAATCATAAAACAGGTAGATATATGCTCCATAAAAGTATTTGCAATTGTGATGGAGGAGATTCAATACAGCTTGAAGGTTGAAGAGGGATTCCTCATCAATGATGAAGTCCTCCAGATGTGCTACAGTTTTCAGATGCCATTGTGCTGATTGTATCAATTCCCAGAACATTGCAGAGCCTGTTGGAAGAGATTTGTAATCACTCCAAGGAGTTCGGCCTGTCTGTCCACACAAAGACCAAGTGGACAAAGAAAGTCTATTGCTTTGATTGCAATATAGATTTGAATGGACAGCCTACAGAACTTGTCTAAAAATATGTACAACTGGGACTAAAGGTAGATTGATAATGACTTGGGCTCAGAGTTAAATAAGAGGAAAAGAGAAGGGGGGATGGTCTTTAGGAAACTACAAAGCTACATTAGTGACCCCATGTATCCTATGGAAACAAAGGCTTATTTTTAAAAATGCCAGCATTCTACCAGGGTTGCTATGTGGCAGCAAGACATGGAATGTAACAATCTCAGCAGAATTAAAAATGAATATTACATAGAGGACAATGGAGAGGGTCATGATGGGTATTAGCAGGCTGTAACTTACTACTGAAGAAGAATGCCAAAGAAAAACAGAAATAAAAGATATCGTTGAGGAATTGTATGATAGAAAAGTATGGTGGAGGTGGGTAGGGATTGCAGGTAACTTTGAGATTTCAAAAGAAAGCACATCCTAGCAACATCTGGTGGACTCAATGTCCCCAGGATGTGGGAAGGATATGTATGAGCGCCACAGGATGGGCCAGCATGAATGTAATGTGCTTTGCTGGAGCACATGAATTTGGTCACAGTTCCATTTGAGTATTTGGATACTGCTAAGGGTGATTGTGGATTCCTCTTCTCTAAACATTTGAAAAACAGGACAGATACCCTAGCTGTGTAGATACAGCTGGAATGGTACCTGGAGGCAAAGGAATGGATAAGATGACCTCCCATTTGTAAACAATGTCACACATGTGAAAGGGTAGAAGGATGAAATGGAGCTAAATGCTTTTGAAATGAATGGCCAGGGCTGGGCTCTCTGAAAAATTGTGTAAAACTAGTAAAGTTTCTCTTTGGCAATTTTCCACCTCTGCTCTGTGTTTTTCCTCCCTCTTAGGTCTACATTTTTACTCCTTCTTATAAGACCACTCAACCTGAGGCACTTATTCTTGCTCTTAAATGGAAGTCAACTAATCCCAGCAAAGGTGTTAATGAATAATTGAGGTGTTAATTTCCAATAGGGAAGTGGGGGACACCTTTAAGGTTTTTTTTCTCTATTAGTCCATGAAATCAGAAATCGGGAATGCTATACTCCAAAGAGCTCAAAGAAAGAGGAAAAGGATCAAATATAAAAAAAAATGTATAACCGGTGTTTGTAGATTGGCAAAGAACCGGAAACTAAGGGGAGACACATCAATTAAAGAATCGCTAGACAAATTATGGCACGTGAGTGTAATGGAATAATACTGTGAAAGGAATTGTTGATGACTTCTTGAATGACTATGAGCAAAACAGTCTCATAAAACAGAGAGAAAATGTAGAAGTATCCTAAACGCATTCAAGGATGAAAATGTAAGGAGGACATCAAATAAAAGCCGAAAGACTTGTATGAATTGATAAAGATTGAAGTGAGGAGAACCAGAAGAGCAACTCAGACAATAACAACAACATTGTTGAGAAAAAACAACTTTGAAACATTTAAGATTTCATCAACACAAATAACTAACTGTGATTCCAGAAAACCAATGACGAAGAGATGTGATACACTCAGGGTGCAGAATGAGACATACATTGTTTTGGACGTGACCAAATGAAATGGGTTTTACTTGACTATGTATATTTGTTAGAAGAGTTTTGTATCTTTCTCTTTTTTTATACAACAGAGGGAAGGAAGAAGGAGAAAAATAGTTTTGTTTATTGAAAAAAATTAAATTAATAAAAGAAATTGGTATAATACATTTTTTGTTAGCTTTCCAACATGGTGAATTTTTTTTAAAGCAACAAAACTTTATCCATCTAGAAAAATTAATAAAAATCCACCAAACATTAATCATATAAAATGCACAGATATATATGTATAGTAGCTCTTTTTGTGTGACCAAGAATGAGAAACTGAAGGGATGCTCATCAATTGAGGAATGGCTAAACAAGCTATGGTATATGGTTGTAATGGAATATTATTGTCCTATAAGAAATGACAAGTAGGATGATTTCAGAAAAACCTGGAAAGACTTACATGAACTGATGCATAGTGAAGTGAACAGAACCAGGAGAATGTTGTACACAGTAACAGCAATATTGTTTGATGAAGAACTATGAATGACAGCTGTTCTCAACAATGACCCAGGACAATCCCAAAGGACTAATGATTAAGCCTACTATCTACCTCCAGAGAAAGAACGGATATTTGAATACAGACTGAAGCATGCTATTTTTCACTTTCTTTTTTTCTTTTATTAGAGTCTTCTTGTACAAAATTACTAATATGGAAATATTTTACATAATTGTACATGTATAACCTATATCTGATTGTTTACTCTCTCAGGGAGTGGGGAGGGGAGGAAGGGGGAAGGGTTACACTTTGGAACTCAAAACTTTAAATAAAATGATAAAAAAAAATTGGGGGCAAAAGCACAGTTTTAGCATTTAGTCACTGAACATTTAAGTCGATCACTCTCAGAATGCTGGTTATGAACAGATTGAACCCCATTAATTCTCTGAAACTGGGGGTGGAGGTTGGACAGGGGGTGGGGTGGTTTTGGCATTCAGTCAGGCACAACCCAATTCCAGCTCTGAGTTTACATTACTGATGGGTGGTTCCTACCAGCTTTGGTGTGAGTAATTTCATCAAAGAGATAGCACTTTCATATAATCGGCCTGGGATGGATGTAGGGGAAGCTCATAGCCAGAAATTTCAGAAGGTAAGTCCTTATGTAATGCAGAACATTATTTTACCATTTGGGTAGTAGAACCCTTTAGGCCATGGAAAACTCCAAATTCCTTAGCAAGACCCTCATCTGGCTGCTCAGGCTCCAGCCCTCAGATCATGTCTCTGGAAACCTCCAAATTCCTTAGCAAGACCCTTATCTGGCTGCTCAGGCTCCAGCCCTCAGATCATGTCTCTGGAAACCTCCAAATTCCTTAGCAAGACCCTTATCTGGCTGCTCAGGCCACAGCCCTCAGATCATATCTCTGGAAGCCTCCATTGTGAGAAAGTTTGCAGAGCATTATCATATCTACACAGAGGGAGAAGGGTGTCCTTGACCAGCCCCCCCCAAAAAACCTCTTCCTCTTGCCAGACTTCAAAGATCCATCCCCCTCCCTGTCCTGTATACTCCCTATATAAACCCTAGCTCAACCCCTGATGGGGGCGGCTTGATTTGGATGTGAATATCCCTGGCAGCCGCGCGCTAATAAAGTCCACAATTTAAAATTAGCTTGGGTCGTCAACTCGCTCATTTCTCGGTATAACATTTTGGAGACCCGCGAGATAGCAGCGTACCGTGGCACTGCAGAGACCCACCTGGAGAGGACATCGGCCTCGGGAGGGGGAATTGTTCTGTTCTGACTTCTAGGGGAGCCGGCCCCTGATGATGTTCCAGGGCCCCAGGACTCAGGACTAGGAGAAGCCTCCCTCCCCGACTCCGACTGTACCTCATTTCGGCCCTCGTGGACCTGGTAACCCTCTGGAGGTAAATGTTTGCAAACCTGTTTTCTGGTGGGGAACGAGTGCCAGACGTGGCAGAGCACCTAATTAGTGCCTCAATCCCCCAGGCACCCCGAGACGTCGGGACTATGCCTGTATCTGGTTCCTGGTACCCGGTTTCTGGTTCCTGGTTTCTGTCTTAGTTCTGTTGGGCCCGTGTCTCGTTCCTGGTTTCTGTCTCAGTGTTGGTCTATTAGTTTATATGTGTAGAGATTGTGTTTTTAAGAGATTCTGTTTTGCAATCATCTGCCTGAAGCCACCTCTGTTTCATACTGAAAGACAGGTGTCAGACTGGATTGCAGACAGTTTTCTCCAGACTTCCATTGGGAGGATGTGTTTGTTTCAGGCTTTTATTGTTTGTCTGTGTCTATGTTCTGCAATAATGGGGGAATACGGCCAGTATATCATTTCCCTCCCTTTTGGGTTGTTTGCAGCCAGACAGCCAAAGGCTGCAGCAGGACTCTGAAAAGTTGCCTTCATTCTCCCCCTCTCCCTCCCCAGGTAACAGCAGCTTCAAAGCAGTGCGTGGATGGGAGAGGGAAAGAGAGAAGAATACTTTATTATTTAGGTTATATGGTTGGTAGAGGGCAAGTTGGGAAGGATTTTTGAAGTGTCAGGTCAGAATTAGAAAGGAATGAGATATGTACAGGTTTTAAGAGGATTTTAAATCATTAGAAAGAAAGGCAAGGAAGTTTAAGCATGTAGGAGAGAGGACTGTGTGTAGAAAATTTGAAGGGAATATGATTTAGTTGCATGGTGTGACTGGAGGTTTTGAAAGTGAGAAGGTTTTGGGACTTTTGCATGAGTAATAGTTTCTCTCTCTTTGCATTCTAACTCTGGCCAAGTTTGAGTGTGGAGACAAAGAGAAAAGTTCTTGTGTACCATAACATAGACAAATGGTTTATATGCTGAGGACAGCTTGCTGGGTTTAGTTGATATTTTCCCACGAGCCCCAGCTCATCCAAATTGGTAAATATGTGAGGTTTTCAATTTGAGCATTTGTTACACTGTTTTGCACTTAGGTACATTGAAGGAAACTCAGACGAGTGGATTGTTTTGAGTGCACAGTGAGGGCAGTTTGAGGAGAGACAGAGGGAATTATGTCCACCCACCTTTCAGGCTAGATCCCCGGGTGGGTTCTTTTAAAGATTGGTCATTATGGGAAAGAAAAAGCAATCAGAATACTGGTCCAGTACATTTCTAAGTTAACAAGGGTATTGCATTTGGGAATATATTTTTCTACCCTCCAAAACTAATAAATAAATAGGAGAATGAATGGGTTAGAATAAACTTCCAAATTTTATTTGGAGGAAGTTTCACCTATAATTCTTATCAAATCTGTGTAAACGTTTTCTGTGTTGTGAAATTCCTGAGTAAATGAGAATCTTGAGATAAAAATTGAGTAAATTTTTAAAGTTTGATAATATTTGTTATTGTGGTAATGTTCTTCACGCATTATAAAAACTGAATTTTTTTCTCTGTTTTTGACTAAGGAACTTTGTGATGTCTAGGAATTCTGTAACAACTAGGAATTTAGTTTGTTATGGTACTTTGGGAAGTTATTTATGTTACTTGAGGACATTTTACATCAACTTAGTTTTAATGAATTCCATTTTTAAAGGTTTATTTTTACTTTAAGGTAGAAAGGAAAGATATCTATCGCCTTAAAAATTTCTAACAAATGTTTTCATGAAAGTTTAGTGATTATTCCTTCTAACATCAGGATAAACTGTAAGCTTTTTTAGAAAGGGAAATACTTTTTACAAAGTAATGTTTTGCAAAATCTTTTTGTATGATTTTTAGAAGGCCTACTAAATTTCCATTTGCAAGCTAATTTGTTGCAATAATTTAATACTGATAACAATTATGTCTTAATCCACTGTGAATTTTCTATGTTTCATTCCTATGTAAATTGTGTCCTTGAATTGGCCTTAAATGGGTGCTTTCAGAGAAACAGAGTCAATGGTTCCTGCTTCAGGTAACATAAGAAAGGGCACTGGTCTCAAGAATGTGGGTTTGAAAGTTCAATGCCCCACTCTAAGTTTTTAAGGGGTGGACGTAGAAGTGAAAAAGATAGGACAGCTAAAACATTTTAGCAGAATCTGGAAGTTTTTGAGATCATTAAGGAGTTTTTAAACACCTCTTTACAATCTTGTCACTCCTTTCCCCCACTTCCTCCCCTTGAGTCAAGAGGGTATCTCTGTGTGGGGATCCCAAACAGCACTGGGTTTCTCTTAACCCCTTTCATCCCAGATCAGATTAGGAAGAGAGTGTTTTACCCCCTCTCCCCTGCCCGCAAATTCACCTTCCCCCACCTGGCTATAGGAAGGAAGGGGAGGGGCAGCAGCTACAGCCTGGAAGTATTTCCAGCATCAGCCATGGGGAGTAAAAGGGGATGGGTCAAGGTAAAGAAGCCAGTCTATAGGGATGGGAGTGGCCCCAGAAGACTGTTGGACCTGGTGAAAGGGTCTAGAAAGAAGAAAGATTTTTTATTGGGTCAATTGTATTAGTTATGTTGCTGGAAGGGCAATTTCTTTTATAATCTAGAATGTTAAGTTAATTGTGTCTTCAGAAGCAAAAAAAGGAGTCAATTTGGCTGTTGGGGCATTTTATATGATCCTGTTTTGTAACATTTCCTTTTAAATATTGTAATTCAAGGAAGTATAAAAGTTTCAAATTTTGTCTCTATTGAAAGGGAATTTTCAGTTGAAATTGTTTTGTTATAATTTATAAAATTTGTGAGATTGTTAACTAAGTTTTTGGGGTTACTGTTTTAATATCAAAACCTAAGATTGTTAATTGACTACTTGTGTGTGAAAAGGAGGGGCACATGGCAATTCCCCTTATTTTGTAAACTTGCCAGGATCCCTGGAAACTATGGGGGGGGGGCAAGGTCATCTGCCCTAAAAAAAAAAAATGCAGCTTCCATATGTTTGTTTGACATGTGGCATGGGAAGGAAATTTTCTTAATTGAATGGGTTGTAAATTCAATAGAGTGGGAAGGTGTCAAAGTGTCAGTTGAAATTATAGACCAAGATATCTGTGTTTCTTTTACCATTAACATGACATAGCATAGTCTATGTCCATAAGATACCGAGATAAGAAAAGTCCCATTGTTCTGGAGAGTGTTTGGTCCCAGACAGTGATAACAAACAGAAAGAATGTTGGTCAGTTCTATCTGGTCCTGGAAAGGGGTGTTTTTGGTTCACTTGAAAAAAAAAGAATTAGCTCAGGTTTTTTGGCCCTTATTGGGGTTCAATTGATTATACTCACCTCAAGATGTTCCCATTGTTTAAAGGAATTATGAGAGCAGTAGTATTTTTCTGTGATCAGTCTCTTACTATTACCAATGTGAGATTAAATTCTTATTATCCAGGATTTGTGATTTTATGGGACAGACATTTACTATTGTTTTGAGCTTTGATTACCAGGGTACTTGTCTGAGTTGCCATAAAGCCAATAGTAGAATGGCATGTGCTGCAGGCTGATAACTGATAAAGGTGGAAGTCTGTTCCTGGGAAGACTTTTGAGGACAACCTTGGACACAGCCTAGATAGGATCTTCTTGACTCTATTTCCCAATTGTGCTATTTCCTTTTTTGAATCAAATGGAGCTAAGGAAGTTCTTTCCTTCTGATATGATATATGACCCTGTCCCTCTGGAACATCCCTGTGTTACCGTAATAGGATGCAAGTACATTCATGGCCACATAATAATAATATAGGGATAACATCCCCCTAAGGAGGAAATGTTTACACACAATAATAGGACAAAGGTGTAATGTGATAGATGTCTAATTAAATAGGATAGCAAATTTTGAGAAAAACAGTAGGATTAGACTGATATGATTGGCTTCCAAGATGTATCTATCATAGCAATCCAAGCTTTAAGCATGTTTAGGTAGGAAGATCACAGTTTTGGATTTTTACACTAAGCCAGAGAAGCAGAGCTCCCTTTTTGAACTGCCTATGAATTAAACCGATTGTACATGAACAAGGAACTTAATGTCAGTTAATACAGGTAATACTGATTGTATTGATTTGTATGATTCCTGTCTAAGGTTTTCTTTGTTACCCTGATTACATGTAAATCTCTCTTTTCCAAACTAGTCTATTGTGAGCTCTCTGATTAGTTTAATCTGTACCTGACTTAATGTAATTATGCAGTTTTGCGAATTATGAGTAAACTTTGTTATATTGTTTGAACCTAGTCCTGTGTGACTGGGAAAACTGAACTATCTCTATGTGCCTTTAACTAAAAACTTATGAGGGATTCTGGAATACTTAGGAATTCAGTTTCCTTAATACTACTCTGGAATTTGTGTTATTTAAGAACTTTTGTACCAATTTAGTGAAGTTTTATGAACAAGAGTAGAAATGCAGGCAAGCTTTTTAGAGCTCATTTTGGAAATGTTCCTTAGGCAATGTGACATCTTAGGGTACTATAGAACTGGGACTTGTGTTCCTGTTGTGTTCCTATATAAGTTAAGGTTCTTTACAATTAGGTCAGGGGTTTGTGAGAATGTTATTTTGTTATTTGGGTAATATCACACTTGTTTAAAGTTGTGTTACAATTAATAATGTTAAAAGAGAAATGGCTTGTGGTTTATCTTGTCCATGTTATCAGAGAAACATGGCATGACTGAAACATTTAAGATCCTATATGTACTGTGTTAAAATGGATTCTTTCATATATCTATGTATGTATTGGGGCCTGTGGATTAATGTAAGGTATGCATATTGTTGTTTGCTCTTGTTTACTATTTAGTGGGGGGTTGGCAGTATGGGTCCGGCTCTTACGGCAGTCCTCTTCTTTGGATGATTCCTTTGCCAAAAACTAAAAGGGGGAAGTAGGAACTCAGGGTGGATGGCACTAATTCTTCCTTAACCAAGTTCCTGCAGGGACTCCAGAAAGAAAACACAGAGGACTCTTCTAAAATCTGTCCAGGACACCTACCAGTCTCTACCTGTCAGCCTGTACCCGCTTTCAGCACAGGAGACCCAGTCTTGGTCAAGAAGTACACTGCCTCTGGCCTGGAACCTAAGTGGAAAGGTCCCTACACCATGATCCTGACCACTCCAACAGCCATAAAGGTGGACTCTATCCCTGTCTGGCTTCATCATTCACGAGTAAAGGCAGCCGCTTCATCTACCAGTCCTGAGAAATGGGAAACGATACCTGGTCCAGATCCCCTCAAGTTGCGTCACTCCCGAACATCCCCTTCCTAACCTTTTCCCTTGTTTTTTTAATCCTTTGCATTGGACATCCTAATCCCCATGCTCCTTTGCCAAAACCTCAGTGGGTCCTCAAATCTAGGGGCGCTAACCCCGAATACACCCTTACTATGTCTGACTGCCTACCTGGACCCCAAGGCCCTGGTGCCCTCTTCAATGTTCCAAAACCACCGTGCTCTGTCATCCCTTCCAAACCCTTTCTCTGCCAGGGGTTAAGGGTATGTCAGCCTCCTGAGTACTTTGACCTGACAGCATCTTTTACCCTCATGGCCAACTCTACTTATGTGACTCTTGTTATCCCTAATCAACAGTCCCTCCAGTGTCTCACACCCCAGACCTGGGGTTTGTATGCCTGTAAGAGGGGAGAAGGAGTGCTCCTCTCTGTGTATAAACAGGTCCCTGAGAGGTCCCCTTTGCCCATCGGTCCCCTAGGAGGACTGGCCCGCCCACCTGAAATTCCTCCCAATCCTCTGTCCCCCACTAGGATCCCCTCCGACCGGCTCAGCACCCCTCAACCACCTAAGATTCTTCCCAATCCTCTGGCTCCTAGTAGGACCCCTCAGGCTGATCCCCCTCACCCCTCAATTATAAGACTGCTCCGAGCCATCCATAGCATTGTCAACTCCACCAGCCTGACCTAGGACCTAGCTGCTGGCTGTGTATGGATGCACCACCCCCATACAATGTGGGAGTGGCAGTTAATGGTTCTGTTTCCCATAGCCCAGACTCGGAGAATTGTCGGTGGGAACAACCTAAGTTGACCCTGGGGAATGTCCAAGGAAAAGGTACCTGTCTTACCTCATCCACCACATCCCTGAAAACTTCTCCTTACTCTCCTGTCTGTAATAGTACTGTGGTTGTTCCCCAATCCTCCTCCTCTTTTTATTCAGCGCCATCCGGCACTTGGTGGGCCTGTCTGGATGGGATCACACAGTGTGTCTCCGCTGCAGTGTTCCTAAAAGAATCTGAGCCTCTATGTATATTAGTCTCCATTATCCCCAGGGTCTCCCTTCTTCAGGGCCCGGAGGGTTGGGAGTACTTCAGTCATGAGGGCAGTGTGTCCTACTGAAGCAAGCGAGCTGTTCCCCTCCTCATCCCTATCCTCAGTGGGTTGGGGTTAGTGGGATCAACTGCTGTGGGTACCGCTGCCCTAGTCCGAGGAGAGGCCAGTTACCAGGAACTTAGTGCTCAGGTCGATGCAGACCTCAGTCAGTCATCTGGAGCACTCTATATCCCAACTGGAGAGACAGGTCCTCCTTGGCAGAGATGGTTCTGCAGAACCAGAGGGGTTTGGGCTTATTGTTTCTCAGGCAATGCGGCCTTTGTGCCACCCTAGGGGAGGCCTGCTGTTTCTATGCCAATAACTCAGGTGTAGTTCAGGAGAGCCTTTCCCTAGTATGGAAAAATAGTGCAGACAGGCAGAGGGAACGAGAAGGGAACGAAAATTGGTACCACAGCCTGTTTCGGACTTCCCCATGGTTAACCATTCTTATTTCTGCCTTAGCCGGGTCTTTGCTCCTCCTTACTATAGCCCTAATTCTTGGTCCTTGTCTAGTTAATCGGCTCCTTGACTTTGTTAGATCCTGTATTAATTTAGTTAAGTTACTGTTGGTTAAAGGTCCCCGTTATCAGACCCTGGTGTCTGCCTTCTTTGCACCCTATAATGAGGCAGCCCCAACCACGTCAAGGGTTTGACGTGGTACACAAAAGAAGTGGGGAATGTAATGCAGAACATTATTTTACCATTTGGGTAGTAGAACCCTTTAGGCCATGGAAAACTCCAAATTCCTTAGCAAGACCCTCATCTGGCTGCTCAGGCTCCAGCCCTCAGATCATGTCTCTGGAAACCTCCAAATTCCTTAGCAAGACCCTTATCTGGCTGCTCAGGCTCCAGCCCTCAGATCATGTCTCTGGAAACCTCCAAATTCCTTAGCAAGACCCTTATCTGGCTGCTCAGGCCACAGCCCTCAGATCATATCTCTGGAAGCCTCCATTGTGAGAAAGTTTGCAGAGCATTATCATATCTACACAGAGGGAGAAGGGTGTCCTTGACCAGCCCCCCCCCAAAAAACCTCTTCCTCTTGCCAGACTTCAAAGATCCATCCCCCTCCCTGTCCTGTATACTCCCTATATAAACCCTAGCTCAACCCCTGATGGGGGCGGCTTGATTTGGATGTGAATATCCCTGGCAGCCGCGCGCTAATAAAGTCCACAATTTAAAATTAGCTTGGGTCGTCAACTCGCTCATTTCTCGGTATAACACTTACCGGCCTATCCGTTCATTTTAAACCTACCTAAGCAAGTTTTTTTTTTTAAGGATTTGTTGGGGATGGGATCTGGACCCCTAAAAGGAAAAGACCATGTCTTTGGGATCTAGAACCTAAAAAGGAAAAGCCCTGGACTTTCCCACATGGCCAGGGTCCCCAGCGTTTGCCTGGGGCAACTGGCCTTTCCCAGTTAATCCTTTCATTGCCTCCCTATGCCGGAAACCCCCAATTCTCTGTTACCTCTATCACCCCTGCCACTTCCCACTCTTAGTTCCTTCTAGACCCCTTCTCTGTTCTCACAGTCTTCTGTATAAAAGATCTGTCTTAGTTCCATTAAAGTGCTCAGATTCTTAAAATCTAGCCACTAGTGCAGACTCACTAGGAATCTTGCTCACCCCAACCACTAATAAACTTTGTTTTTGGCTGAAAGAAGGCTTGGGTCAAATTCATTCGAGGCAGGACCTGTGTCTTTTGCCTTTGAATTTTGGGGTCCTACCATCCCTAGACCTCAACAGATTTCTTTTCTTTTCTTTCTTTTTTTTGTGCCTTTTTTTTGGTGAGGCAATTGGGGTTAAGTGACTTGCTCAGGGTCACACAGCTAATGAGTGGCAAGTGTCTGAGTCCAGATTTGAACTCAGGTCCTCCTGACTCCAAGGCTGGAGCTCTATCCACTGCATCCCCTAGCTGTCCCAACAGATTTATTTTCTAAAAATTCATGAAGAGCACCTTGGGGTCAGGGGTGTTGCATTTGGCCCTTATATCTCTAGTTGAATGTCTGATTATTTGCATTTTAAAGAACATGGGGCGGGTGTCTACAATTCTCTTCTTTCCTATTTTCCCTACTATCCCTTTTTGCTCCATTGCAAAAAGAAAAGCTTTGGCAGATGACATCTCCCTTGGGAAGGAATGCTACCACTCACTTCCCCATTGATGACATAGTGAAAACAGTAAACAAAGACTTTGCAGGTTAGGTCTGAAAGGTTGGCCCCATCCCTCTTCTATCCATATAATTATTTTACTTTAGCCCTGTAATAGAGATGGTCTTTCAATATCTCTCTGTTCCTTCCCTAAATTAAAACAAGGCTTTTGCTATTGGGATGGTCATTTAAGTAGCTATAACAGCTTCCTAATCATTGATAACCAATATCTACTGTAAGATTCCCCAAGTTAGGGACCAGAAATACAAAGATGTGTAAAATTTAGTCCTTATTCTTTGGGCTTACAGTTTACTTAGAGAGGTAATATAGATACATAATTTTGCCCAAAAAAATAATACACAACACATGGGCAAGAAAACATTTGACTAGATATCCCTTTGGGACTTCTCCCCTGGCAAAGTGCCCAGGGAAATAGATATAATGTCATATTATTGTAAGTATCTACTCTTTTGGACCATAACTCCTTGAGGAAAGGAAATTGCTTTTAGCTAATATTTGTATTTCCATGGCAACTAATATAGTACTCTGCACATTTACATGGTTCTTTAAAGTTTCCAACACATTTTATATGTTATCTCATTTGATTCTCTTAATCATATTTTGAGGGAGGTGCTATTATTTTTCACATGAGGAAACTGAGGCTGAGAGAGGTTAAGTGACTTGCCCGGGGTCACAGAGCTAGTAAGTGTCTAAAGTAAGTTTTGAGCTCAGGTCTTCCTGATTGCAAGTCCAGAGCTCTTTCTTATGCACTGTGTTATCTCAATAAATTAGTAAGCCAGAAAGTGTCCAAAGGAGGGGAACAAATTTTGTGAAGGGTCTTGAGTCCATACCTTACATGATTCAATCGAAATAACTAGGGAAGCTTAGTCTGGAGAAGAGAAGGCTTGGAGGGGGGTGGGGGCGGGGAATGATAGCTACATTCAAGTATTTGAAAGATTGTCATGGGGGAGAAGAGTTAGATTTATTCCATCTGGCCCCAGAGGGCAGAACCAAGAGCAAATAGTCGAAGCTTCAAAGAGGGAAATTCAGGCTTGATTTCAGGGAAAACTTTCTACACTTAGAACTGCCTCAAGAAGGGGTGGGTCTGGCTTTTGTGATATATCCTAATAGGGAATTCCCTTCAGTTATGGGTTGGACTACATGACTTCCAGGGTCCGTTTCACTTCTAGAATTCTGGGATTCTATTATAGGAGGAATATAACATCCTGTTACCCACTGCTGGGTTTTTGGAGGGTTTTGTTTATTTGCTTGTAGCAACTCACTCCAATTACCCAGACTTCCTTCAGAGCCTGAAAGTAAGGCTCATGAACTCCAACCAGACTCCTGTAAAGGCCTGCCAATTTCCCTAGAAAAATGTGCCACTGCCATTAACTAGAATTTTTGGTGTCCAACAAAGACACCGTTTGGCAGATGGGGACCAGGGTACTGCGTTGGGGGGCAGGGTGTTGTTGGTGGAGGGAGACAGAGACCCTGTCCCACTAAGGCAGGCTTTAGAATACCACTTGTGAGAGATGATCTCTCAGAAGTGAAGCCTCCTCAGGGGATCGAAGGTTCTCGTTAATAGTTCTTGATTGTTGCTTTCAAAACCCTCCCCCACTCAGATCCTGTTTTTAAATGGGTAGCAGAAAGAACAGGCCTGCCCCCAACCTGAACTGCTGGCCCTTTGAAAAGCTTCCCGCCTTTTCTTGTCTCTGGGATAAGGAGAAGGGGGTTAGGGAGGGGAAATTGCAGTAAGTTTTGGTTTCCTAGAAATTGCCTAAACCTATAGGAATTTGGCCCTAAACCCCCTCCGGCTTGCCACACCACTGTCACATCAGCATTAGGTTGACTAAATAAGGACATGTGTGTTTGGATTGGTTATGCCCTGTTCCCTTGTTCTTTGTCTTAGAATTTTTGCGCCTAGAATGTAAGCCCGCCTCCCAGCTAATGGAATAGGAAGATTTCTTACACGTAGAATGTAAGCCTGCCTCCCAACCAATGGGAGTAAGGGATAGTGGTGGGTGGAGGTTGGTTTGCTAGGGTATATAATCTCATTTTGCTTTCTGGGCCTCGCCTCTCTTCTCTTGGAAGTGTACCAGGGGAGCAGAAGCCCCTTCTCTCCAGATTGTAATACAAAGTAACTTTTGCTTCCACCTTGAGAAGTCTCTGAGTTTAATTGATTTAGAGTCGCTGTACCACACACCCTGGTATGAGGTAAAACTTCTATACTCCTTTAATTTTTTTTTGTTTTCATATGGTTACTTATCATTTGCAATTCTTTTTTTTTTTTTGCTTTTTAGTAAGGCAGTTGGGGTTAAGTGACTTGCCCAGGGTCACACAGTTAGTAAGTGTCATGTGTCTGAGGCTGAATTTGAACTCAGCTCCTCCTGACTCCAAGGCCAGAGCTCTATCTACTGCGCCACCTAGCTGCCCCTGCAATTATTTTGTGAAAAAAAATGTTGGATTTACTAGCAGAAGTTGAGGTTTAGGGGGGCTGGGAACCCCAAAATTCAAGGGCAAGCAACAAAGGTCCTGCCTTGAATGAATTGGACCCAAGCCTTCTTTCAGTCAAAGATAAGGTTTATTAGAATACCAGTGAGGGTGGGTGCAATTCTAAAAAATGCACACTTCAGTAGAAGAACTTACTCTTTCTATGGGAAGAAAATCTGTAGGAGGATCTTGGATGGAAGTGGACAGTACGCTGGGGTGACTGGGAAGTACCAGGAAGGGCCAGCTGCCCTAGGCAAATGTCAGGAACATGAACCATGAGATAGGAGTCCAGATGGAATTAAGGGTGGGAAGTAGCCAGAGGTGATCTGGAGGTAATAGACAATGAAGAATTGCTAGGTTAGAGGTAACAGAGAACTGAGAATTTGGATGTAGGCCACAAAGAAAGGTCGGTTGGGATGAGTTGATGCCTCAGGTGAATGCTAGAGATTTGGCCATGTGGGAAAGTTCAAGGAAAGTTCAGGGTGAGGGGGTTTCCCAGGGTCTCTACCCCCTCAGAGCTGGATTTAAATCTAAACTCTACCAATTACTACCTCTTTGAAAGTTTGTGTAAATTGCTTAATCTCTCAGTTTCTTCATCTATAAAGTAAGGGGTTTGGACTGGATGACTTCTAAAGGCTCTTCTAGCTCTCAATCTGTGATCCTATGAACCATTTTTTCATGTTCTTTACTTCTTGGGAAATGGCCCTTTCACTTATATATTGTATTAACTTCTTACAGATCTAGGTTATTGACTTTTTTCCAGTGATACTTGATGCAAATATTTTTGCACTTGACAGTTCTTATCATTCTCTCTTCATTGATTTTATTTGTACAAAAGTTTTTGTGTCATTGAAATGACCTATTTTGTCCATTACGATGACCTCTATGTTTTATTTGATTAAGATACTCTCCAAACTGTAGTTGTGAAAGGAACCTCCTTCTATTCTCTTCAACTTTTAAAATAATATTGATGAGGTGCAAGGTCACCAAAATGTTGGGGTGTAGGGTATGTGTGTATCATGGTATCATCCAAAGAATTTTCTCAGGTTGTCTCCAAATCAAGTGAAGGCATTTATTCTAGATAACATGCCAAGAGGTTCCTCCTTAAGGGAGGTCACCACCCCTTAAGGGAGGCAGCCCCCTATGGGAGACGCCCACTAGCCAGGAGAAGGTAGGGATTTTTATGGAGAAAAACCTACTGTAGATGGGGAGGTGAGGTAATCAGGGATATGCAGGCAAGAGGCGGTTGCTTAGAGTTTTGATTCCATAGTCCAGCCCATTTACCCAGAGTGGAGAGGCATCAGTTAGCATTTTATTGACCAGCCTATTTAAATCTTATCTCATTGACCAGTCCATTTATTTAGGGTGGAGGGGCCTCTGTTTTTCTCATCATTTCCAGAAAGACTTCAATTAATCTCATTATCAACCCTCTCAAGAAGTAGGTACCCAAATTCATTTAGTTAGAAGGGTGAGGGTCATGTATTCCTCATCAATATGACCTTTTATATTCAGGTTATGTTTCTGTTTGGAGCTTATTGTGATTTGTGGTATGATTGGTGTTCCAGACCCTTTATTTTACAGATGAGAAAACTGTGGCCCACAGAGGTCAAAAATACTTTCTATCTGTATTAAAAATATCTCATTTGAAACTCACAACTGCCTTGTGGTCAAGAGGCAGGTATGATTATTTCCATGTTGCAGATATGGAAAATGGGACCCAGTGAGGTTGATGACCTGACCAAATTCAGACAGTTTATAAATACTGGGGATCTAGGTTTTCTGTCTCATAGGCCAGCACTTCTTTTTAAGCCACTCTGTCTCCAGCAATTTGCCCAAGGTCACAGTAAGTACTTGAAGAAAACAGTGGCTGCCCATTCTAGTGTTCAGCTGATCTCCCTCTTCCAATTACTGTCTTTAAATTCTTCAGCATGTCTTGAATTTCCCAAAACTTATGATCTCATCTAGACAGAGCTAAGAACATCATACCTCAGCACTAGCTCTGGAATTCTGAGCACTTTTTGCTTCCCCTTGTCCCCAATAAACATTTCAAACAGGAATTCAGAGCTGGGACATAGCACAGCCTAGTGGCCTTATATTTTCCTTCATTGGTGGGGGGTGGGGAGAGCACTTGGGGGTGAGTGGGTCGGGCAATGTCTTTGGCTCTTGAACTGCAATCCAAACTCCATTGAAGATGACATAGTCTTAGGCAAATTACTTTATCACTTGATTCCTGAAGTAGAAACAGTGATCATTCCTTAAACATCAGAAATTGTAAAGAAATATGGATAACAATAATAACAGTTAACATTTATATAGTGCTTTAAGGTTTGCAAAGCACTTTACACATATTATTTCATCTGAGCTACACGACAGCCTGGTGAAGAAGATGCTATTATTTTACCCATTTTATAGATGAGGAAACTATGGTTAAGTGCCTTGCCCTGGGCCACAAAGCTAGTAAGTGTCTGAAGCAGGATTCAGACTCAGGTCTTCCTGACTCCAAGTCCAGTACTCTATGCACTGAATCACCTAGTTGCCAAATATTGTAAGTATAGCTATAGCATAGTGTGTGTGGAAGGGTGGGGCCACATTTTTCTTAGGAGGCTAAAAATTTTAAATTGTCACATAGGTTTATGGATGAAACCTTAGGTATGTCATATAGAAAAACATTTTTTCTTTTAAAATAGTATTTTCTTTCTAACAATTTTTAATGTTCATTTTTTTATATAAAATTTTGAGTTCCAAATTTTCTTCCTTCTTCCCCTCTTCCTTTCTTAAGACAGTAAACAATTTGATAGAGGTTATAAAGAATTATATCACTTTTTCCCAGAATGCCCTGGGCCCAGTGAAAGGTTATTCATTGAGAGAAGTTTCCAGGGCTACATTTACTATGCAGCTGTGTAACTGGGTAATTGTATTATAGGGTTGTTGTTGACCATGACATCAGGAAGGTGCTTTAGAGGAGGACTCTAGGGGAAAGAGCTGGTGTAGCAGCTGCTTTGCCATTTAAGTGTTGGTAGAAGTTTCTTTACTGAGAGTTCCCTATACCAATAAAAGCACAATTCAGAATCACAATTAATTAGTTCAGAGCTGGGACATAGCACAGCCTAGTGGCCTTATACTTTCTTTCATTGGTGGGGGGTGGGGAGATCATTTGGAGGTGGGTGGGTCGGGCAATGTCTTTGGCACTTGAACTGCAATCCAGACTCCATTAAAGATGACGTAAAGATGACCATAGTTTCCACAATTAATTGGTAATTAATTTATGAAATTATAAAATTATGCAATGGGGGTAGGCATGCCCAGTTCTTTGTGTACTCACCAAGAAAGACCATGGTGGCAGTGGGAAATGGGGCCATAATCACTTTAATGACCAAAGAGGGTGTAGGGGAAAATAGTACCATAAGTACTAAGACAAGTAGGGAGGCAGAGTTCGTGGGGACAGGGGATGGAATGGTGAAGGCAGACCGTGTGAGGAGGAGCATGGGGAAAGGATGAGTCACTTACATAGCCCCCGATTGGAGTTGGGAGCTCTTCAACAGCAAGGAGTGCTCAGGAAGCAGGAATTTGAGGTCTTATTTTATAGAGTTTGTTTGTTTTTTTGAAAAGAGACTAATTCTTCTTTGTGCCACTTTGTAGTTAGTTCATTAACAAATCCAAATCACTTCAGAGTTTTCAGTAAAACTTTAAAGTTAACATGTCCACATCATCTGAAAATTATCAACGCCATTTGGTGTTCTGCTGACTTTACTGCTGAGGTTTGGAACTTGTGTAAAATTTACATATCACAGGACAAAAGGCCCTGACAGCAAAGCCTGCATGGCTTCTGCTGGTTCAGCATATATTGGTTAATATACGATACAATTTGTAAATTATGCTCCTTTGATCTTTGGGGCAGTTTGTATGTGACTTCCAGGTTCCCCTCTGCAATCTTATTTCCTTCTGTGGCCCCTTTATATTGGCTATTTAGAAAGTTACTTACTATACTGACTAGAAGGTGCTGGGGAGTGGTCAGGGGAATGAAGGCAAGAAACAATTTTAACACAAGTCATTCTTTCAAATACAAGACTCAAGTGGAACATGAAGAGGTAAACAGGAAGGAGAAATATAAGAGACTTATTAAGGTTGAACTGTTTACATTCCTGCATGGAAAGATGATATTTATAACTCATGAGACCTTTGTCAGTATTAGGGTAGTTGGAGGAAAAAAAATTATACGTATGTATGTATAGATAGATAGATAAATAATAGATAGACAGAGGGCACAGGGTGAGTTGAAGATTAAGGGGTCATATCTTGAGAATAAAATTAAGGGATGAGAGAGGATTATACTTGGAGAAGAAGAAAGGGAGAGGTAGAATGGGGTAAATTATCTCACAAAAAAACCCCAAAAGTCTCTTACAGGGGAGGGGAAAAGGGGGAAGGTGAGAAGGATTGAGTGAATCTTATTCTCATAGGATTCGGCTTAAGGAGGGAATAATATACACATTCAGCTGGGTATGGAAATCTGTCTTACCCTACAGGAAAACAGGGGGAGAAGGGGACAAGAGAGCAGGGGAATGATAGAGAGGAGGGCAGATTGGGAAAGGGGGTGATTAGAAGCAAATATTTCTGAGGAGGGACAGGGTCAAAAGAAAGAATAAAATAAATGGGAGGGCAGGGTAGGGTTAAGGGAAATAGAGTTAGTTTTTCACAACATGTCTACTATGGAAGTGTTTTGCATAACTGCACATGTATAACCTATATTGAGTTGCTTGCCTTTTCAGTGAGGGTGGGTGGGGAAGGAGGAAGGGAGAAAATTTGAAATCTAAAGTTGTAAAAACCACATGTTTCAAAGAAATGTTTTCACATGCTACTGGGAAATAAGAAATACCAGAAATGGGGTACAGAAGTCTATCCTGCCCTACAGGAAAATAGAAGGGGAAGGGGATAAGAGAAGGGGGGGGAGAGACAGAAGAGAGGACAGACTAGGGGAAGGGATATTCAGAATGCATACCATCTTGGGGTGGGGGAGGGGTGAGATGGGATGAAAATTTGGAACTCAGAATCTTGTGGAAGTAAATATTGAAAACTAAAAATAAATAAATTTATATTTAAAAAATAAAAATAAATAAAAAATAAAAAATAAACAACTAAAAAAACCCAAGTCATTAAAAAATGTGCAGGGTTTGATGCTAAGTGCTGGGGATACAAATGATGACAAACAATATGGTTTCTGACCTAAAAGAATTTATTATCTAATAGGAGGGCTATGCCAATGTATATCAATAAATATGATACAGATTCAGAATGTGACAAGCATAAATAAGTAAGTTCTAAACAAAGTGCTTTTGGAAATTTTGGAATCAGAGAGATTATTTTCAGCTTGCATAAGAGGGTCTGTGAACCTGTTTCTTAAGAAACATTTTGATAACTGGATTTTAATATATTGGCTTCCTTTGCAATCCTATGCATTTTATGTTATACGTGTGAAAACATCATTTTGAGAAGGGGTCTCTAAGCTTTACCAGACTACCAAAGGGTCCGTGACACAAAGATTAAGAACTCCTAACCTAGGGGAAATGGGGAAGTCTTCGGAGTAGGTAGCACCTGACCTTGGCCTGAAGCAAGAAGAGAATTTTATCAGGGAGGCAGGATGAGTAGAGAATAGCTTTTATTTTCATTTGCCTGTATGGGTGGGGAGCAATACTTTAACTTTGCCCCCATGTAGTTTAGGTTAGTTTTTTCCTTAAAAGGTATTGAAACCATCCTCGAGACTTGATTCGCTTATAACTGATTTTGCTTCTTTGCTGCCTAAGTACTAAGTAGCCACTGAGAGGTGTTCTCTGAGAGTTGGTTAGCAGACAACCATGGACAACTCGGAGGAGGGGGAGTTTGCCTCAACTGAATCAACTCGGGGTGATTGCAAGGCACATCCTTTTTGAATATCCTCCTATAATGGTTAAATAAATCTTTTGCAAACTGTTGAATTATTTACAAGTGTCTCATTTCATTCTAGAAACCATATTTCACCACATAATTATCACAGATTTTATGCCAAATTTTTTGTAGAAAAATGGGGTAAGACCATTTTGTGAAGCTTTTATTTTTAAAATTTGCACCAGTATTGCTTAAAAATCATTTACTCCTAAACTGTCTTTGGTACAAGATTAGGATGCACAAAATACTCGTGAATATACATTAAAACTGAATACTGACAATGTGTATGTGCCACAGGTTCAGGGCTCGTAATGCTCGAGAAATGTGTATCCATTCGACACTGGTGAATACATTGCTGCTCTGCTTACCTTTTAAGCAGCATGATGAACAGAATTATACCATGCAATGATTATACGATGAAAGATTATAAACCAATTTTTAGACTAAAAAAAAATAGGGTGCAACAATTTTGTGGCGTAATACTTTATTCTAGTGTTGGACATAAATTACAAGAGGACTGACTTGAGTCAGGCCCAGCCCACAGCCAGCTGGAATAGAGAGCATGAGGAAGTGTAATGAGGCAGAAGACTAGAAAGGCAGATTGTAGAAGGTCTTAAATGCCAAACTGAGGAGTTTGTTTCATACTGAGAAAACTCAGCCTTATCTGAAAAGGGCTTGTCTCTACCTAGGCCAAGAAAACTCTGATGATGGCTGTAGTACCAGATGTCAACCCTAGCATAGATCTAGATACCTGGGACAGTTAGAAAGGTGAGAGGTGAGCTTTCATTCTACAAAGGGAAAATAACATATGTAAATAATTAAGGAGAAAATTTATAAGAATAAATACACAGTAATTAGGAGTGGGGTGTTGGAGAGAGATAACAGCTGGGGAGAAGAATAAAAGCCTCTTGGAGGAGATGGTGCCCAAGATGTGCTTTGAAGGAAGCTACATTTCTAGAAGATGAAGCTGATGAGGGAGGGCATTTTATTGGTGGAATTATTATTACGGAGCCCATAAAAATTAGCTCCTATGTGCCTCACTTGTTTTTTTTTTTTGATCTGTGAATAAAGTCTTTCTTCTTTAAGCCTTGTGATTTCTGTGTACCCTTCAAGGGGAGATGGTAACAACATCCTGGGTGGTATGTGATAGTGAAGTTCTCAGATTGACGGTGTGGGAATAATAAGACAAAATGGACCTGGGCCCTTTGTGTCATGCTAATGCCTTGACATGAGGGTTACATATATGTAGCTTTTTCAAGGGGTATACACATGCCTCTGTTTTTCTGTCCTGCATGGTAATAGACCTATATATGTTGGGAATGAATCCTTATATTTGCATTTCAGAAAGGACTATGTGTTATTAAACACTCATCATCATGAAATGGCCAACTGAATGTAGTTTTCATTTTCATTTTCATTTTCATTCAATATTCAACAAACACTTATTAAACACCTCCTGTATAATGTGCACTGAACTGTATGCTGGGGAAAAGACATGTTAAATAAGACATGGTCCCTACTCTTGGGGCAGCTAGGTAGTGCAGTAGATAGAGTGTCAGGCCTGGAATAAGGAAGACTCAATTTCCTAAGTTCAAATCTGGCCTCAGACACTTACTAGCTGTGTGATTCTGGGCAAGTGTCACTTAACCCTGTTTGCCTCAGTTCCTCATCTGTAAAATGAGCTGGAGAAGGAAATGGCAAACCATTCTAGTATCTTTGCCAAGAAAACACCAAATGGGGTCACAAAGAGTGAGACATGACTGAAATGATATGAACTACAACAATGACCTATGGGTTTGGAATGCTGGGAGGAATAAGAGGGAACACTTTGTATAAGGAAAAGCATAAGACACAATGGTAACACAATATTGCATGAAGAGAAAAGACATACACATCAACCATGACTACATTAATGAAATAGAAATAAAGCTTTATAAAAAACACAGATGGAAAAGAGGACGGAACAGAACTAGGATGCTAATTCAGTCATTTCTAAATTGTCTATCCTGACTCTTTGAACATTCTAATACCAGGGCCTCTGGATATTGCATTTTCAAGAGGCATATGAGGGCAAAAGCAAGTCCCCTGAGACTTTCCATTAGTCTCTTTTCCTTTCTATGCATCAGTCCCCAGCTATTCCTGTATTATTTCAGTGGCCTGTTCTGGCCAGGGCTCAAAGGATTCATTGTTGCCAGTCTGGGGTTATCCCTGAAAAGGATAGTAGCTTTAGAGAATGAGTCACTTGTATTTATACTGGTAGACCTATAACCTGCCCTCCATCTTCCCAACTAACACTACAAGTTTAGGTGATGTCTTCCCCCAGCAGGTGCCTGTGTTTTCCCTTTAGTTTAACCTTCTGGTCATCTCTTCATTCATATCAGTAACCAATTACTAGACATCTCCATTCATTTTTATTTCTTTGGGGACACTGTAATGAATTACTCTTTCAGAGAGTTTACAAAGGTACCTTATATGTCCCCAAATTAGACACAAAATGATTTACAGTTTTTAAATGCTGTCACAGTGATCAGTGGACACTCCTAATAGCCTAATAAATAAAACTAATAGCCAGCAATGAAGATCTAGTCCTGCTATTATGCTTCAATTTTCTAAAGATTGGATGGCCATGGTGTTATTCTAGCCCAGTCTCAATCACAATATACCACAACCCTGCTGCCATCATCAATAACAACAATAATACTGCATTGACATCATACACACAATAGCATAAGAGGTATAGTCAAACAATCCATCTGGTCAGAGAGAGATTCAGGGGAGAAAATTTTTTGGCTGTCAGTTACAACCTAGAAAGAAGGAAACTAGACATATTAAACAAACAAAAAACCAAACGTTTGGTGGTTATTGGCAAAGCCAGGGGATGAAGTTTCAGCTTGACCCAACCTTCAAGACAAAGTCAT
The DNA here is from genome assembly GCF_003287225.1 of Phascolarctos cinereus. NCBI lineage: Eukaryota > Metazoa > Chordata > Mammalia > Diprotodontia > Phascolarctidae > Phascolarctos > Phascolarctos cinereus. The sequence goes on from NW_027555958.1 coordinate 176,381,305, forward strand.
ACACACACACACACACACACACACTCATAAAAAGTAAAAGTATCCCAGACAGCTCTGCTCACATGTAACAGGGTCCCACACAGATACCACAAGGGTTTACCTAGTTTGGATTTTAAAACTACCCATCATAACGCTCTGTGTCCCAACTGAAATGAACTCCCCTCTCAGACCAGCAAGCATTTATGACTTTGTATCACAGTGAGAACAAGGACAATTTAAGATCATAGTTTTAGAGATGGAAGGAACATGGTCCTTATTTACTTAAAGTAGAAAGCCCTGGAGTAGCAAGAAACCATCAGGTAACAAAATGGCCTAAAATACAGCAAAAACAACCACTATCCAAGCTGCCTTCTCCCAAGCAGCTGAGAGGGGCAGAATGGTACAATGGAAGTATGCTAGATTTGGGATCAGAGGACTGGATTCAAATCTGTCTCTGCTATTTACTCTCTATGTGACTGTGGGCAACTCATTTAATCTGATTTGGCCTTAGTTCCTCATTTGCAAAATGACAGGGTGTGTGTGTGTGTGTGTGTGTGTGTGTGTGTGTGTGTGTGTGTGCATTAGGTGGCCTTCCAGCTCTAAATCTATGGTCCTAGGCCTCCTAACCAAGGGAGGGAAGTAGGAAGTGAATAAGCATTTATGGAGGGGCAGCTAGATGGTGCAGTGGATAGAGCACCAGCCCTGGAGTCAGGAGGACCTGAGTTCAAATCCAGCCTCAGACACCTAACACCTATTAGCTGTGTGACTCTGGGCAAGTCACTTAACCCCAATTGCCTCACCAAAAAAAAAAAAGGAGTATAATAAGCATTTACATAGCACTTATTATGTACCTTGCACTATGCTAAGGCCATAGATCCTAGGTGTCTGGTAAAGGGATCAGCTGCTGTCAGTCTCAAGGATAGAAACAGGTGTGATAGGACCTGCCAACGATGACTACTAGAAGTGCTGTGTCTTGATGTCTGTAACAGTCAGTGTCTATTGTCACTAGAGAGGTGAGTCCCCTAAAGTCTTACAGCCGGAGCATCCCACAAAAAGAGTAAGATCTCAAGTATTATGTGGCCACATCCAGTTCACTCTCTGCCAAGAAAGAGGAGGAAAGCAGGCTTCACTATTAGTCCTCTGAAATTATGATTGGTTCCTGCATCAGTAAGAGTTCTAAAGTCTGCCAGCCTGTTTAATTGTTGTTCCCAGAGGCTATTTTCCACAAAAATATAAATGTTCTACCTAAAACCTAAAGGATCATGAACGGCTTCCAAGTAACTTTGCCTCAATTTACTCAAAAAGTTGTCCCTCAGGTGGCCTAAGAGAAACCTTTGGGGCCTAAAGAGAGACATCAGTATGACATTCTCTCATGATGCCTGATTGTGTCTGTTTCCATTTGGTGGCTTCCCTGTGGACCTCTACTGCTTCTCTTCAGAAGGACAGGTAAGGCTACTCCTCCCTCTCCCCACCAATGCTCCATTAGAATGTATGCTCCTTGAGGGCAGGGATGTTTCAATTTTCCAGCCTTTCTTTGAATTCCCAGTCCTTAGTATAATGTAGTAAGCACATAGTTAATGCTTAATAAATGCTTATTGACTGAATGACTGGAGTACTAACCTCTCAACTTGACTTGGAAAAGTCACAGAAGTGAGCTATTGACTTTGTTAAAGTTTCTGGAAATCCATCTCTGTGAAGGTCTGGACAGAGAGGCAGCTGGATCATTGATCCACTTGGCTGACCAACTGTTCATGAGTCTTATAACAAGAGTATACCCAGCTACTTGAAACCACTCAACCTGACCAAAATAGATTGTGTAAGAGCCATGTGGTTGACATCTAATATGCCACCCTCCTTCAAGAATGTGTAAACAGTGTCTAACTAGGGTAGTGATCACTTGTGTCTGGGAGCCTATCCCCTTTGTGTTATGGAACATAGAGCATAAAAGGGGCTCCGAAAATTTAAGCCTTAAATAACAAGTTGTTTTGGTCATTCATTCTAGTGGATGCATGTTATTGAATGTGATGAATTGGTATAGATATTTTTAAAATTTTTATTTTTAATTTATGGAATAAAACAAGCATTTCTATAACAAACAATAAAAAAAGATGATTGTACATGAAACTGTGAATTTACTATTTACAACTTGCTATTCCATTCAAGTATACAACAAAATTATGTAAATTTATTTTTTTCTTCCTCTTCTACCCTAGAGATGGCTACCATTACACACATAGGGGTGTATATATATATATATATATATACACACACACACACACACACATACATATACATATACATATATACACACATATGCACATATATACACACACGTATATATAGGTATGTATACATATATATGTAAAATTATTCTATACATACTTCTATTTATCAGTTCTTTCTCTGGATGCAGATAATGTCTTCCTTCATATGCCCTGTATAGTTAATTTGGGTATTTATAACAGACAAAATAACATTCGTGCAAAGTCGTTCTTGAAACAATATTGCTGTTACTGTATACAATGTTCTCTTGATTCTGCTGATTTTGCTCTTCATTATTTTGTGCAGGTGTAGATAACTTTTTAAAAATTTTACCAGCATTGGAAACTACCTCTATTAATGCAAATTAGCACTTGCTCTGGAACTTGTAGTCTCAAAGAGTTGCCTTGGGGCATTTAAAACGTAAGTGATTTGCCGGGGATCACAGATTCTTTACTAAAAATATAATGACAATAACAGTTTACCTTCTCAGAACCTGCAGAATCAAATCATTCTCTTTACTCTTGTTCCCAGGAGAGATACTAGGATTTTCTTCTAGGTTTTCAAAGGATCTCAGAAATGGCATTAAAATAATATTGCCTGTGATAATATTAATTACTGAAACCTATGTAGTGCCTTAAAGTTTCAAAAGCTTTATATACAGTATCTGTGTAGGCATGATAGATATTTATTTATGCTCACTTAATAAGTGTTTATTGATGGATAGAGTTCCTTTTACAAATGAGGAATGATTTTCCCAGTGTCACAGATCAGTTAGGTGGCTCAGTGGATAAAGTGCTGGGTTGGGAGTCAGAAAGATCTGAGTTCAAATTCAGCCTCAGACACTTACTAGCTGTGTGATCCTGGACAAGTTGCTTGACCCTGTTTGCCTCAGTTTCCTCCTCTGTAAAAAGATCTGGAGAAGACTCCTAGGTCTGTATACCAAAGAGATAATAAAAAAGGGAAAAGGACCTACATGTGCAAAAATATTTATAGCAGCCCTTTTCATGGTGGCAATATATTGGAAATTGAGGGGATGCCCATCAATTGAGGAATGACTGAATAAGCTGTGGCATATGAATGTAATGGAATGCTACTGTGCAATAAGAAATGATGAGCAAGCGGACTTCAGAAGAACCTGGAAAGACCTGTACAAACTGATGCAAAGTGAAATGAGCAGAACCAAGAAAACATTGTACACAGTATCTGCAACATTGTTTGATGATCAATTATAAATGACTCAGCTCTTCTCAGCAACACAATGACTTAAGACAGGTACGAAGGACTACGAAGTAAAATGCTATCCATATACAGATAAAGAACTGATGGACTCTGAATGCAGATAAAAGCATATTTTTTCACTTCATTCTTTCTCATGGTTTTATTTACTTTTGATCTGTTTCTTCTTCCACAACCGTGATGAATATGGAAATATGTTTTATATGATAGTATATGTGTAAACTATATCAAACTGCCTACCATTTTCAAAAGAGGAGAGGGGAAGGAGAAACATTTGGAACTCAAAATCTTTTAAAAATGAATGCTAAAAGTTTTTTTAAATATGTAATTGTGGAAAAATAAAATACTCTTTAAATAAAATTTTTTAAATGAGCTGGAGAAGGACCACTCTGGTATCTTTGCTAAGAAAATCCCAAAAAGGGTTATGAAGAGCCAGACATGACTGAAAATGACAAAACAACAACGGGGCCAGTATCACATATGGGATTTGAACCTAGTCTCTCTGTCTCTGAGTCCACCTCTATATCCATTATACCATACTTCTACTCTGGTATTCTGTTCTCCATGACCATCTGGAAATGAAGATAGGAAGTTCAAACTCAGTTAGTTCTCAGTGGGTAGTTGGTGTAGATAAGGAGGTGGTGATGGGGGCAGGGCCCAAGACAAGATTTTCACCCCTTGCCCGAAAGGGAATCTGACTCCCACTTGTCTACAGACCCCAGCTCCTCATTTCCCTTTGAAAGCCTTAGCCTTACCTTTTGATCTTATTCAGATGCGCCTTCAACCCTTGACCTGAAAAGAATCAGGCTCCCCTTTGTCTACAAGACTTGGAAAACCCTTAAACCTTCAGGTTCCTTATGGACTCTCCTTATCTCCCTTTGAAAGTCCTAGCCCCACCCTTTGATCTTGTGTAGATGCCTTTCAAACTTCTGCCTTCCTGTTCCCTCCATTAGCTATTCCTGTTGTCTATTCAATCTCTCAGACCTTCCAATCGGAATTCTCACCTAGACCCTTTTCCCAGCCCCCTTCTCCGGCCACCCAAAGTTACTTCAGTGTATAAAAATTCCACCCTGGCCCCATTCAGATGCTGAGAATCTCTCATGCCCCAAAGGCTGAGCTTTTCTCATGCCCGCTAGTCCTCACCAGCATTACCTGGCCTATGTGATTTATCAATAATAAACTTTTCCCCTGGCTGAAGATTTGAGTTGAATTCATTCAGGCAGGGCCCGGTACAAGATTTTGGGTTTGCAGCACCTCAAAAGCCCTAGACCTCTTCGGTGGGAGGTATAAATGACAGAGGAAGGTTTAAGCAATGAAGAAGTCTTTTCCTTCCCTGTCAAAATTCCATTTCAGACCATGAGTTAATCATTGTAAGGCAATCTGAAAATAAAATACATCATCATCCTAGAATCCAAAAGTGGTTTCAAAAGGAGCAATTAGCTGGAATCACTGATTATTTAGCATTTTAGCCTATCAAAATTATGAAAATGATTTAGTCCAATATCTTGATTTCATAGATAAAGATATTGAGGACCAGAAATGAGGCTTGAGGTCACATACTTCATCAGAAGACATGAGGTATATGTTTATAAATGTAAAAAGATAATTTTGATAATTTTAATAGGCTAAAATGCTAGTTGTTGTTGCTATTAGACTCCAAATCCAGTGCTCTGCCCCATCTTGAGTGCTATGGAAACAGAACACAGATACAATACTTGGTCAACAACAACAACAAAAACCTAGGTGACCTCCCCTTCAAAGTTTTTTTCAAACCTATAAGTTTCTGATTTATGAGACACCTGCCAAATAGCAGCTGGCTGATGAAAACAAGCAAGTTAAGAGCCACCCAGCAACCTTCTCACTCTGATTCCAGTAGAGGGCGACAAGATTTCACTGATCTTCCCACAGGAAACAAATGAGTCTAAAACTGTCCCCTGGGCTTCCATGCATCGTTTTTTGCTATTGCCAACAATAATCATTACATTCCTTAATAACAATAACTGCACAAACTACCTTTGCCCTATTTGTTCAGAAACTTCACAGACATCCTGGAGTTATTCCTGTCTAACAGAATAACTGCATAGCTGCCTAGTTTCTTGCCACCCATCACCTCTCACCTGGATTATTACAATAGCTTTCTAATTTGTCTCTTTACCTAAAGTCTCTCCCTACTTTGATCCATTCTCCACACAATACAAAGTAAATTTCCTTAAGCAAAGATCTAAACATATCACTCCCCTACTTAATAAACCCCGATGGCTCTTTATTACTTCCAAGATCAAATATAAACTCTTCTGGTATTTAAAACTCTTTATAAACTTGCCCCAATCTGCCTTTTTAGGCTTATTATGCATTATCCTTCCTCCTACAATCCACATTATAGCCAAAATGGTCTTCATGTTCCTCATACATTTTCTAACTCTCATCTCTGTGCTTTTGTGCAGACTATCTACAGGTCTGGAATATTGTTGTTGTTGTTGTTGTTGTTGTTGTTGTTATGAATAACTAACATTTATGTAAAACTATAAAGTTTTCAAAGCATTTTATGTCAACTCATCTGATCCTCACAACAACCCTGGGAGGTGAATGCTATTAGTATCTCCACTATACAGATGAGGAAATTGAGGTTAAAAGAGGTTGACTTGCCCAGTGTTTCCCTTCTTGAGAGTCTCAAGTTTCTATCATTCAGATCAAATACCACTTTCTACATAAGACCTTTCCTGACTTCCCCCTCCCATCATTCCCACTGCAGCCTTCTCAAAATTATCTTTTTATACACTTATAAATGTAAATGTTATCTCTCCTGATGGAAAGTAAGCTCCTTGAGGGCAGGGTCATTACCTTATAAGACAGTTTATTCCACCTTTAGATAACCACAGTTGTTAAGGAGGTTCTCTTTATATCAAGCTGAAATCTGACTCTCTGTAAATTATCTTTATTGCTTCTGATCCTAGCATCTGAGGCTAAGCAGGACAATTGGATCTGTCTTTCAAATACTTGAAGACATCTAACCTCTAAGTTACCTCTTTTCAGTTCCTTTGACTAGTGCTCAGTCCTAGCTGGTTGGTTGAATAATTAACTGATTCCCTTGACATTTGAATAAATCAAGGGGCTTGGTGTACCTTCTAAACATCTTTTCTTTTCTATGATTTAACATTTGCTGAAGTTTGCTAGGGTGGCTAATGCCCAAATCCTCCTAGTTCTCAGAACATTCCCAGTTACTTTGAATGATAAATTGCATGCTTTGCTTTCCACCCACACAAACATACATTTTTCCTCCAAGAAGCTCAAAGAGTTTCCCTAAGTGGTACCTGTTAGTTAGCAGTCAGAGATGCAGAGTTTCAGTAAATCTTGAAAGATAAAAGTGGAATTTTCAATTACTCCAAGAGTAGAGTTAGAAAAGGTCATGTGGAGAGTATTAGAAATAAGATAGAATAGGAAAGGAAAGGGGATTAGTTAAAGTATACACACACACACACACACACACACATATTTTCTTTGATATTTTATATAATTTTCCATTATTCTTGCAGAGGATAGTTCAACCCACTAAACTTTATATCCATTTTATGTGTTAGGATAACAGTGTTTTTTTTTATCCTCTTTTGGGAATGACTAAAAATTCTCCCCTTGAAAGAACTAGGGGATTTGGGCATTAGCCACAGTGCGTACTGTAATGCAGAACATTATTTTGCCATTTAGGTAGTAGGGCCCTTTAAGCCATGGAAAGCAAAAGTTGATGCTTAATCTTGCCCCAGACCTCTTTCCTCCTAAATCTAAACAATAGTGAAATGTACTCTTGCATAGCTCAGCATAGCCCATACCTCCAACGCAAATGGATAAGAAAGCTTGCAATATAATTGCTTTAGATAATTATGTTTATACCAGAGACCAGGACACCTGGTCTGGTTTGTGTGATCTCTGATCCATAATAATGGGGTGCTTGGGTGCTTGTGCTTGTACTTGTGCCCCAATTTCTCCCTAGTCACAGAAACACTGTCTCTAACAACCATTCCCCAGCCCAAGGACACTGTGCCTAGCAGTTATTCATGCATGGGCCTCAGCATGACCCTTATCTCTCTCTCTGGTACAGCTACACAGAGCTGGGCTGCTCAGGCCCCAGCCCTCAGATCATGTCTCTGGAAGCCTCCCAATTCCTCAGTAAGTTCCTGTGTTGTGAGAAAGCTTTCCCTTGTTGCAGAGCATTCTCTCATCAAGACAGAGGGAGAGGGGTGTCCTTGACCAGCCCAAGGACTCTTCCTCCTGCCAGACTCCAAAGATCCATCCCCCTCCCTGTCTTGTATACTCCCTGTACTTTCCCATCTATAGCCCCCAAAGACACCTGCACCTTTGGATTACCTCATCAGTGTTCCTGGCATTTCTTTCCCACGCTCTTTTCCATATAAACCCTAGCTCGACCCCTGATCGGGGCTACTTCATTTGGATGTGCATACCCCTTCCAGCCATGCGCTAATAAAATCCACATCTTAAATTACGTCTGGGTCTCACTCGCTGATTTCTCAGTACAACAGTACCTCCTTACCAAACTTTGGCAAATGATAAATCATAGCAAAGGTGCTTGGTAGGCACATCAAAACCTTAATTTATTCAAATGTCCAGGGAATCAGTCAATTATTTAACCAACCAATAAGAGCAGAGCACTGGGTGCTTGTGTGCTATAGTTGACTCTGTGGGGATGTAAAAGATAGGTAATCGAACAACTCCAAGCTATGGATATTTACCGAACACCTACCACATGCAGAGGACTGAGTCAGGCGTAGAAAACACCAAGAAGTCTGTCTCCACTCCCAAGAATCTAGTTGGAGAGAAAAGACCAATATACATGAAATGATTAGCAAAAATACAACAAAACATAATTAAATGCTAACATTTTGATAAGAACTATAGAGATTTTGTAAAAGGTGAAGGAGGTAATAAAGATTGATGTGGGCTAGAGTAGTCAGAAAAGGCTTCTTGGAGGTAGAATAACTTGTGCTAGAACTCAAATGATAAACAGGGTTTGTAGAAACAAAAGGGCACATTCCAAGTGGCAGGTGTTTTAACCTGGATTCAATGTATTTTCAAAAATGTTTTGATAACTGTATTTTAATATAATTAGTTTCCTTTGAAATCCTTATGTATTTTTGCAATGCATGTAAAAACAACATTCTGAGAGTATGTCCATAGGCTTTACCAGACTGCCAATTGGGTCCATGATGTAGAAAAAAAAAAAGATTTAGAACCCCAGAAGCAGAAGGAATTGGGAGGGGGTTTGGTTAAATGAATTTTTCTGATTAACTGAAGATTAAACAGAAAACCTGAGAGACAGGATGCTAGTGGGTAGAGAACCAGCCTTGAAGGCAGAAAGTCTGGCTCAAGTCAAGCTTCTCAGCACTAGGAGGCATCTGGCACAAGGCTGTGTAATTCTGAGAAAGTCACTAACCTCTCAGTCCTCTGGGAAGCTCTCTAACACTACAGTAGCAGAGAAAGTACCAATCTGCATTGGTTAAGGGAGTTCCCTATATCAATTAAGTCATAAGTCTCTAAACAGAAAACCATTTTTCTTTTCAGTGCTCTCCTTCCCCCATTGGTAAAAATCTTAAAATTCATTAATGCATTTCCTAGCCCTAATAGAGTAGAATAAGCCTAGTTGAATTAAGTTGATTAAGGATCTGGTAATTCTAGAACATAGTGATTTTTCTCACTCTATGGGACTATATATGCTGTTGCAGAAGGTATGGGAAATTGGTTTTACAAAAACAAAGAAACCCAAATAACTCCAGTAAATTGAGCACTTCAGTTTTTTCAGGTTTTACAGCATTAGTGAAACCTCCAAGACAGAGTAGTAGCCGGAGGCAGCCACTCCTCCAACTACCACCCTCCCCTCAAATTAAATAAAAATCTCCTTTGCTGCATTTACAGGGAATATTAGGAATAGCCTCCTCCTGGTGTGAATTACTAAATAGGGAATGGATGACATGGAAATGACCAGGGAGCCTTACAGATGGGTGACAGTATTAAGAGACAGAGAGATCAGAAAGCAAAGAAATTCGTCCTGAATTAAAGTGGCTGACGTAGAACTGGGGCTGTTACTGTGGAGACTTGCTATAAATATCAGAGTCTTTCCAATCCAAAAGGTTTCTGTAAACTTGTGCTTCCTTCCAACCAATGCTATGCCCAACAATTTGCCTCCTCCTGTATTTCACTTGGTTGCCTGAATGGTCAGATGGCAAAGTGAGGAAGAAAATGGAGAGCTAGAGCTAACATGTTCTAGTGGAAAGAGAGGTGAACACTGATTCAGGAGACCAGGGTGGGAATGTGTTGATATTTTACTCGTGGGACTATGGACAAGCCACTTATCCTCTCAAAGTTTTATGTTCCTCATCTTTAGAATTGGGGTAATAACTTTTGCACTATTGGCCCACAAGGTTGTCATCAAGAAAGCACTTTGGAAACCTTGTGTGAGATATATATATATATAACATATATATAATAACTCATATGTATTTAGTGCTTTAGGGCAGCTAGGTGGATCACTGGATAGAATGTCAGGTCTGGAATCAGGAAGACTCCTCTTCCTCAGTTCAAATCTGGCCTCAGACACTTACTAGCTGTGTGACCCTGGGCAAGTCACTTAACCCTGTTCGCCTCAGTTTCCTCATTTGTAAAATGAGCTGGAGAAGGAAACAGCAAACCACTCCAGCATCTTTGCCAAGAAAACCCCCAATGGGGTCAGGAAGAGTCAGACATGACTGAAAAACTACTGAACAACATATAGTGCTTTAAGCAAAGCCCTTTGCAGGTATTGTTCTGTTTGATTCTCAAAACAACCCTTTGAAGGAGGTGCTCATATTCTCTCCATTTTACATCTGAGGAAACTAAGGCAGAGAAAGACTACTTGACCCAGAATGACACAACTAGCGAGTATCTGAGGTCAGATTTGAATCAGGGTCTTTCTGATTCCAAATCCAGTCCTCTAACCTCTACACCAAGAGTGGGAAAGCTGCGGCCTCTACGTCTAGAGGGACGCATGTGGCCTCAAGGCTGCAAGTTCCCCACCCCTGTTCACCCATGCTGCCTCTAACATTGATATACAAGAGTATATGTAATACATATGGGGCAGCGAGGTGGCACAGTGGATAGAATGCCAGCCTGGACTCAAGAACACCTGAATTCAAATCCAGCCTCAGACACTTATCAGCTGTGTGGCCCTAGACAAGTCACGGAACCCTGTTTGCCTCATTTTCTTCATCTGTAAAATAAGCTGGAAAAGGAAATGGCAAGCCACTTCAGTGTCTTTGCCAAGAAAACCCCACATGGGGTCATGAAGAGTAGGACATAGCTGAAATCACTGGACAACAAAATATAGAGATACACAGATCTATAACTTCAGAGGAATGCAAATTTCCTTGTGTCTTATAGGGTTGTGTGGGGTCACTAAGAGGTTAAGGGGCTTGTCCATAGTCAAGAAGAAATTTTGTATCAGAGAAAGAAAACACTAAAATCTAGGTTGTCCTGACTCCAAGGCCAGGTTTTTAAATCACTGTACTATACTGTGTCTCAAAGTGCCAAATGAGGCTGCTTATTAAAATATTTTAGGGGCAATGAAACCCAGAAAAGATGAGTTAAAGGAAAATGGGGGAGAAAAGTGCTGATTTCCTAAGATTTAAGATGCAACCCAACCTAGAGGATTAAATAAATTGTTGCCTGGAGAATTTAAAAGCTTATCGATTCTCATACAAAACAGAACCAAACGCACTCTTTTTTCCCCCCAAGTATATTGCATTAAAGGTTTTGTCTTTTGATTTTCTTTTCCTGCTCCTCCTCCCCACTCTCTGCTCTTAGGGCAATTGAAAATACTGTTTGGGTACCTAACCAAATATACATACATATATATTTTGGAGCACTGTGCCTATAACTTTCCTCTCTAGTTCTTCCAAGGAAATCTTATAAATATAGCCAGTCACAATGGGAGTAATTCAGAGTCAGTGTTCAACAAAGGTGCAATTCCCATGCAAGCAACCTATGCCAATGGAACTCAATGGCTTAAAAAAAGAAAAGCCCTAAAAGATTAATCAGGAAGTCACAATATCTAGGCCATAGTGCAGTAGTCTCTTGTGACTTCAGATTCTGCTAATCTAATAAAGTACATTTAGAAAGAGTTGTCACAGACCTCCAGGAAGGCTTATATACAGTACCCACTTGGGCAAAATCAACCTTCTGAAAGTTCAATGACCTACTTGTTAAAGGTCACTTACTCCAGTGGTTGAAGGTTAATTACTTGTGTGTTCTACCAAGGAAAAGTGGGAGGCAACTGATACCAAGCTGCAATGTGCATCTTTTCTCTCTAATCAGCTCTTCGTTGCTTGCTATGGAGCAGGGTAGAGATAAGCAGCGATGCAGATGTTTCACAGGTAAACATACAGGTAGCACCATTTTTGTTGGGCAGGAGAACATAGGAGGGCTCCTAACACTAACAGGTGTTCTAGCACAGGTTCACTTTTGATCCGGTCAGACAGGAAGACAGCTTCGAAGGGGTTAAATAAGCTTACTTTATTCTAGTCTAGTCCTCTTAAGAGAGTTGCTGATAATGGTAGCACCAGCTCCTACAGCATTCCCTAATCACTCTTCTCGCAGAGGCAGGCTAGAATGGTAGGAGTTACAACTTCTACCGGTCCCCTAAATCTCAGTTGGGGCTGGTTGAAGCAAACACAGATTCCCCCCAAGCCTTTATGGGGGCCAATCAAGGCAGGTACATGCATTCCTCTATGCATTACCCAAATCCCAAGATGGGTTTCCCATTTACTGACCCATGCCCACTTGCTTTATAGGGGAGCACACAAAGAAGGCAAATTGCCATCATTAAGCTCACAGGTTAACTTTAGCAATGTCGTCATAACCTAGCACAGCACATGTGGACATTATGTTACCCCAATATCTCTACTGTGACTGCCGGTAGAGGTTGTTTTCAACCATAATTTGTGGGAAGTATCTAGGATCCTGGAACTATATTTAAAAAGGAATAACAAAATCCTCCTTACACACACTAAAATTCACCTTACTTACAGCAAATAATGGAGGAATCACTTCCATTGGGTGGTATTGCAGCAGAGGTGGTAGAGTCAGAGATGTGGAGTAAGAAGACTTGATTTCAAATCCTAGCTCTGCTGCTTACTACCTGTGTGAAATTGGATGAGTCATTTCATCTGTCTGAACCTACATTTCATCTGTACAAGTAGGAGGTTGGACTAGATGACTTCTGTGGTCTCTTCCAGATGAAAATCTATGAATAATAATAGCTAACATTTGTTTTTGTTGTTAAGTCATGTCTGACTCTTTGTGACCTCATTTAGAGTTTTCTTGACAAAGATACTGGAGTGATTTGTCATTTCCTTTTCCCAGCTCATTTTACAGATGAGGAGACTGAAGCAAACAGGGCGAAGTGACTTGCCCACAGTCATACAGTTAGTGTCTGAGGCCAGATTTGAACTCAGAAAGAGCAGTCTTCCTGACTCCTGGCACCCTATCCACCAGGCCACCTAGCTGACACTTACATAGTTCTTACTATATGCCAGGCACTATGCTAAGCATTCTACAATTATTATCTCATTTGATCCTCACAACAATCCTGGGGGGTTGAGGCTGTGATTATTCCCATTTTACAGATGAGGGAACTGATGTAAATAACTTGTCCAGGTTCACACAGCTAGTAAGTGCCAGGCCAGATTTGAACTTGGGTTTTCCTGGCTCCAGGCTCAGGTCTCTGTCCACTGAGCCATCTAGTTGCCTCTATGATTCTAATGATAGTTGTAGAATACAACAAGACAGAAAGGATTTTAACCAATATTGGCTTTGAATTTATCTGGATGCATAACAAACTTGAACTCTAGTCTCAGGTATAGGACAGTCCAGCTCACAGAACCTCCTCAGACCAATTCAGAACCTGCTTCTTATTCTATCCTGCTCTCTCTGATGGGCACCTTGATTCCACTGCTTTTTGCCCCAAGTCAAGTTACACCTGTGTTCTGAAATGAACAGAGGGCACAGCCACAGCTAGTGATAATGATGGGGTGCTTGGGTGCTTGTGCTTGTACTTGGACCCCAAGTTCTCCCTAGTTTCAGAAACACTGTCTTTGACAATCACTCCCCAGCCCAAGGACACTGTGCCTAGCAATTACTCATGCATGGGCCCCAGCAAGACCCTTATCTCTCTCCCGGTACAGCTACACAGAGCTGAGCTGCTCAGGCCCCAGCCCTTAGATCATGTCTCTGGAAGCCTCGCAATTCCTTAGTAAGTTCCTGTCTTGTGAGAAAGCTTTCCCTTGTTGCAGAGCATTCTCTAATCAGGACACACAGAGAGAGGGGTGTGTTGTCTGGCGCAAGGAGTTTTGTCCCTGGCTGGCCCAAGAACTCTTCCTCCTGCCAGACTCCAAAATCCGTACTTCTGTCATCTCCCTCCCTGTCTGGTATACTCCCTGTACTTTCCCATCCATAGCTCCCAAAAGACACCTGGACCTTTGGATTACCTAATAGGTATCCCTGACATTCCTTTCCCATATAAAACCTAGCTCCATCCTCAGTTTCTTGAAGGTTCCTTAAGAATTCTTGCCTGCTGAAAAGCGTAACAATAAATCTTTGCCACCTTGACTTGAAGAATGCTTGAGTCTGTGCATTCATTCCAGATGATCCTGTCTTATACTCCAGTCTTTGAGGGGTCTCAACCTCTCAGACCTCAACAGTAAGGGCAATGGCAAGCAGGGGAAGGTGGCATGGTGGAGCAGGCAGGGGAGGGGACAGGGATGTGCTGCTCCTTACATCTCTTCCCTTGGGTGCGAACAGGCCTTGGTAAGGTTTGGTGTCACTGAATGTAACCCTGTGGCAAATCTGTACTTGGTCTCAGGTTACAACTTAACTTTCTTTTTGGTTCTCCTGCTTTGGTTTCTGTGCAGTGATATCTGCTCACCTGCCCTATTCCTTCACTCCAGCCAGGAGCAGCCAGCAGCCAAGATCTGCCAGCCTCTGTTGTGCGGATGTCTGTGGACATAAACATATCCTGGGAGCCTCTTAGATTGTGGTGCCTCCATGTAGACATGGAGCCTTTGCACGCTCTGACCATTGGTTACCAATACTTCAGCTTCTGCTTCTTGGAGAAAAAAGTGAATGCCAAACTCCCAGTGAGAATGCCCTGAATTAAGGTATGGTCCCTGTAGGAGTGTGAGAGCCCTAAGGCCCAGAGGAAACCAGTCCTCTCATTTAACTGGAGTGAGAGAGATTGGAGAAGTCCCTCAGGTCATTTGCAGTGCTCCCTCACTTTTTGAAAGATCCAGTTGCTTATGAATCTATATCTCTAGGAGCTCCAGCCAGTCTAGATCAAGGTGGTTTCCTGCTTGTAGGACCTCATTGCCCATTTGCTGGCTCCATAAACATGCCTTGATGAGCCCTGGTGACATGAGGGTATCCATATATCAAAGGTGCCCCTGGTCAATATCTTCAGGGTTCTATGTAGAAACTTCCCATGGAATAGGCCAGCTTCAATGGCTCAGTCCTGTGGTTAGTGAGATTTAACAAATCTGAGGCAATACTCCAAGTAAAGTAATACATATTAGCGGAGACCTGTCAATAAGTGGGTCGATGACTTGCCTCCGTTTATGCCAAAGACCCCAAGCAAAAGGACAATTCACTTTATAGGTTCAGGGGAATACAGAGCAAAGAACAGAACAGGGTCAACGACATCATGGGGTTGAGGGCAACGTGATTGTTTACAAAACTGAGGTGCAGGGAACATGACTGATTGGAAGTTTGGCAATGGGGTCTATCAACAACCCCAATTTTTCTCTCATGAGACTAATTATTGGAGTCTAGGTACAAGGTCAGAAGATAATATAGCAATCCTTTTTGGGCAGCAAACTAGACATCCTTTATTTTCTTTTTATTTTTAGGTGGTTAAGTGACTTGCCCTGAGTCACACAGCTACTAAGTGTCAAGTGTTTGGTCTGAGGCTGGATTTGAACTCAGATCCTCCTGATTTCAGGGTGTCACTTAGCTGCCCCTCAAACCAGACATCCTTGAAGAATGACTTGGTGGTGTAAAGATACTAGAACCCATTCCCCTGTGTCACATGCCTCCTTCAAGTTCAGCTAAATTCCTTGAGACAAGAATATATTAGTGATTAACAGGAGAGTTGTATTTCTGAACTTAACTCATGAAACACCAGCTGAATTCTGAACCAAGTTCAGAGATAAGATCGATGACTTAAGCAATTAAAGGACAAAACCAATTAATTGTAAATAGGATCAATAAGAAAATTATGCAGGATCAATATTAATCTTCTCAGCTGGAAGGCAGGGCTGAAACCAAGTTTGCCAATGCTGTTCCATTGATCCCCACTGCATCCTGAGCCATCTCCAGTTGTCGTGATCTATATCTGGCCACTGGATCCAGATAGCTTCAGAGGTGAAAATGAGGCCGGTGACTTTGCACAGCCCTCCCACATTTAAATCCAATTTACTTGCATGTCATGGTATCACCTTCCTGATGTCATGGTCCTCTTTGAGGATGAAGGACAAACAGCAGCAACTTGTATTGAGACTTCACTCTGGTCCCCAGAGGCCCTTTTCCAGTTTTCATGGGCATCTGTGCAGTTTCTACTCATTTGGTTTTGCAGTTTGAGAGAATCCTATCACAACTCGTTTCCTGAAGACGATTTGTGCCCATTCTGCGGGTTGAGTGGACCATCCTTGGCCAGGAGCCCACAGCCATAATTAAAGAAGGGACCCTAATACCTCTGCAGCACCTCAATTCCTTAACCTTTTCCTCTAATAATTCACCTTTTTGTGCCAGTAGCTGGCAGTGAGCCCTGATAGGACTGAGGTGCATCTGAGAATTTCCTGGCAACAGTAGCAGCAAATTCTTTTGAAATAAGACATTGGTTGTCATGGATACAATGGAGGGATGACCTCTCCAGGCCAGAAAATCACTAGAACATCATGATGCCCAACTGTAACTCCCTGCTTCCGTGAATTCCTGATATTCTGTAATTCTGCTGCTTCTAGTCATTAAGTCAAATTCAAGTGTCTACAATCTTGTAAAAATTCAAGAGGGAGATGATTATTTATTTACTTATATATATTTTAGTTTTCAACATTCACTTCCACAAGATTTTGAGTTCCAAATTTTCTCCCTATCTCTCCCCTCCCCCAACCCCAAGACAGCATGTTTTCTGATTAACTCTTCCCCCAATCTGCCCTCCCTTCTATCACCTATCCCTTCTCTTATCCCTTGCCCCTTCTATTTTCCTGTAGGGTAAGATAGATTTCTATATCCCATTGCCTGTGTATCTTATTTCCCAGTTACATGCAAAAACAATTTTTAACATTCGTTTTAAAAACTTTGAGTTCCAAGTTCTCTCCCTTCCTCCCTCCCCACCCACCCTCATTGAAAAGGTAAGCAATTTGATATAGGTTATACATGTGTAGTCATGCAAAAAACACTTCTATAATAGTCATGTTGTGAAAAACTAACTATATTTCCCCTCCATCCTATCCCTCCCCCGTTTCTTCTATTCTCTCCTTTGACCCTGTCTCTCCTCAAAAGTGTTTGCTCTTGATTATCTCCTCCCCCAATCTGCCTTCCCTTCTATCACCCCATACTTAACGCCCTACCCCCTACTTTCCCGTAGAGTAAGATAGATTTCCATACCCTACTGAGTGTGAATGTTATTCCCTCCTTAAACCAAATTTGATGAGAGTAAGGTTCACTCATTCCCTCTCACCTCTCCCCTTCCCCTCCACTGTAAAAGCTTTTTCTTGCCTATTTTAGGTGAGATAATTTACCCCATTCTACCTTTCCCTTTCTTTCTTCCAGTACATTTCTCTCTTACCCCTTAATTTTACTTTTTAGTTGTCATCCCTTCATATTCAACTCCCCTTGTGCCCTCTGTCTATATGTATGTATGTGTATATATATATATATATATATATATATACACACACACACATATATGTATGTATATTCCTTCCAACTACCCTAATAATGAGAAAGGTCTCATGAGTTACAAATATCATGTAGGAATGTAAACAGTTCAACTTTAATAAATCTCTCATGATTTCTTTTTCCTGTTTACTGTTTCATGCTTCTCTTGAGTCTTGTATTTGAAAGTCAAACTTTCTTTAGCTCTGTTTTTTTCTCAAGAATACATTAAATTCTTCTATGTCATTGAATATCAATTTTTCCCCCTCATTGGTTACACTCAGTTTTGCTGGGTAGGTGATTCTTGGTTTTAATCCTAGCTCCTTTGACTTCCAGAATATCATATTCCAAGCCCCCCAATTCCCCAATGTAGAAGCTGCTAAATCTTCTATTATCCTGATTGTGGCTCCACCATACTTGAATTGTTTCTTTGTGTCTGCTTGCAATATTTTCTCCTTGACCTGGAAACTCCGGAATTTGGCTATAATATTCCTGGGGAGTTTTCCTTTTGTGATCTCTTTCAGGAGGTGATTGGTGGATTCTTTCTATTTCTATTTTATCCTCTGGTTCTAGAATATCAAGGCAGTTTTCCTTGATAATTTCTTGAAAGATGATGTCTAGGCTGTTTTTTTGATCATGGCTTTCAGGTATTCCAATAATTTTAAAATTATTTCTCCTGGATCTATTTTCCAGGTTAGTTGTTTTTCCAATGAGATATTTAGAGCACTGTTGGATTCAGGAGGACCTGAGTTCAAATCTGGCCTCAGACACATAACACTTACTAGCTATGTGACCCTGGGCAAGTCACTTAACCCCATTGCCTAGCCAAAAAAAAAAAAAGAAAAGAGAGATTTCACATTGTCTTCTATTTTTTTGTTCTTTTGATTTTGTTTTATAATTTCTTGATTTCTCATAGAGTCATTAGCTTCCATTTACTCCATTCTCATTTTCTTCAGTGAGCTTTTGGACTTCTTTTTCCATTTGGTCAATTCTGCTTTTTAAGGCATTCTTCTCCTCATTGGCTTTTTGGACCTCTTTTGCCATTTGGTCTAGTCTATTTTTTAAGGTGTTATTTTCTTCAGTATTTTTTGAGTCTCCTTTAGCAAGCTGTTGACTTATTTTTCATGATTTTCTTGCATCACTCTCATATCTCTTCCCAATTTTTCCTCTACTTCTCTTACTTAATTTTCAAAATCCTTTTTGAGCCCTTCCATGGCCTGAGACCAATTCATTTTTTTTTTGGAGGCTTTGGTTGGAGGAGCTTTGACTTCATTGTCTTCTTCTGAGTGTAAGTTTTGATCTTCTTTGTCACCAAAGTAAGTTTCTATAGTCTGAAGTTTTTTTTCTGTTGTTTGCTCATTTCTCCAGCAAATTACTTGACTTTTTTACTCTTTGTTAAGGTAGGGCTCTGCTTCCAGTGTATAGGGTGTACTATAATAAGCTTCAGGGGTTTTGTGCAGCTGTTTTCAGAGACACTTCTAGGGACCTGTAAGTCTTCAGTTCTTCCAAGGTGTTACGATCGAAGGAGAGGTGTTTACTCCTCTCCTGGCCTATTTTCTGGTCTGTGAATGATCACAAGCACTCTTTTCTGGCCTGGAATTGTGAAGAGGGTTCTCTCTCCACTGCCACCACAAGCTCTGTTATTACAGTGCTCATTCTTGCCCCAGGACTGCCACCCAGGACTGCTACCCAGATCCAAGTATGGGCAAAGCAACAGAATCCTGCCTCAGTGCCATGTAATCTCCTTCTGATCAGTTGTTCAATCCCCTTACCTTCTGTGGGCTGAGACCTCCAGAAGCAGATGCTGCTGCTGCTGCTGCTGTGGCCACTGCCACTGTCCCAGGGCTGTGCTGGGGCCAGAGCTGGAATGAGCTACTTTCTCACCCAGGTCAGACAGACCTTTCACACTGACCTTCTAAACTGTCTTTGGTGTTGTGGGTTGAAAAGTCTGGAAACCACCATAGCTGCCAATGATTCCCCTGAGGCCTGCTCTGGGTGTACTATGGCTCAGTCTATGCTGGCATGGCTTGTGCTGGACTGTGCCCTTTCTCGCCTTATGCAACAGACCTTTTCTGACAACCTTCAAGGTTGTCTTGGGCTGGAAATTTGTTTACTCTGTCTTTTTGTGGGTTCTGCTGCTCTAGAATTTGTTTAGAGTCATTTTTTACTGGTATTTGGAAGGGTTTGTGGGAGAGCTCAAGCTAATCCCTGCTTGGTAATCCACCATCTTGGTGCTGCCTGAGGGAAAGGATTTTAAAAAAAAAAGTTTAGAAAACACAAATTGACCCAGCATGGGGAGTATAATACTTGTCTTATCCTGGAAATTACCCAGTTTCTTCCTGTTGTCATCCTGATGGTCAAAAATCTGACCCTGCATAATAACTCAGTCATCCACTGTGACTTAAAGGTAGTTCAATTCCATTTTGCCTACCACAGCTCCCAATGCTTGTGATTAGGCCAACACTTCTCTGGTCATTCCCCTACCCCCTTCCCTTCAATACTAAGACTTTAGGTGTGGCCTCACCACAGTAAAAACAGATATAAGGACTTACACAAATATCTGACTTCATTAACCTGTTTCTGTTATGCCCATGCCCAAAGGTTGTACCTATTTCCTATTGGAACCAAAAACCCAAGCCCTGAAAGAGTTCCTAAAATCAAATTTTCAAAATCAAACTCATGTGAGAGGTTCATTCAACTATTGACCTCTTCTGTTCCAGTCTTACAAAGAAGGAAAAAAAATGAGGACTTGTTCTTTCTGTTATCACTCCCATGTGAATGCTATAATGCACAACTGGTTATGTTCCTTCTCTTCTCCCCCATTCCCTTCAGCTTTCCTTCAACTCCTGGTCTGGAATCTATTCTAGTGACCAAATTAGACCTACAAAAGATCTATAGTTCAGTAAGATTTGGGACTGGGAGAGATGAGTGGGGAGAAAAAAGTCTGGACAGCACAAATATCTCTATTTGGTCCTTTGGGAAATGTGGGGTAGTCTAGATGGCCACTGAGGTCCTTTCCAATTTTCAAATTTTGAAGTATATACCATGGAGCTCTGCAGTACTCAATAATTTATGAATCCCATTTTTCCTTTAAAAATATTCACTTTTTCGAGGGACAGCTAGGTGGCGCAGTGAATAGAGCTCTGCCAAGGAGTAAAGTTCAAAACCGGCCTCAGACCCCTGACATTTACTAGCTTTGTGACCCTGGGCAAGTCACTTAACCCTCACTGTTTAGCCAGAAAAAAAATCACTTTTTGGTGGTAGTTGTTTTTTAAAAAAAACTATCTCCTATATTTCCCAATATTTCCTTCCTCCTCCCCATCTCTTATCAGAGAGCCATCCCTCCTAACAAGGAACAAAATAAGAGGAGAGAAGCAATTCAGCAAAATTCTGACATATGCAACCATTGCTCCACCCTCCCCAACCCCTACAAAGAAATGGAAAGGGAAGGAGAAGAACTGTCTTCTCATCTCTCCTTTCAGGTCCACCTGGGATTATAATTTCAAAGCATTCAGTTTTGATTTTTCTTTCCATTTACATTATTGTACTCATTGGGTAGCTCAAGGATATATTGGTAAATGTTTAACAATTGGTTCTCTGGGATATGTGTGTGTGTGTGTGTGTGTGTGTGTGCATGTACACATAATACACTTACACATTCATACATATAAAGATATATACATATATTATTGATATAATATACAATAGATTATATAATATGTGGCACATTATATATAATATTGTGTTGTGTAATTATATAACATATATTTATATATAAAGATATATACATATATACTTATCTATAACACTTTAAAGTTTAATCTGCAATATTAACATTTTCCCATCACTTTCTTAAGTTTAAACAACCAATAAAGCAATAAATCAAGCCCTGATTTGTAGAGTTTGCAGATTTCCAAAGTGAAAATTTCACAATTGGCTCTCCCTGAGCCAGTTTGAGCTGGTTTCAGCACATCACTAGAGTGTATTTTCATGGTTCTGTTTATATCACTCCCAATCAATTCATATAAGTCTTATTATGATTTTCTATATTCCTTATTTCTTATAATGTTATAGTATTCAGTTACATTCATATACCACAATTTATTTAGCCACCCCCTCTCTTCCCCAATTAACAGGTATTTAATTTGTTTCCAATTCTTGATTATTACAAAAAAATACTTCTATAAATATTTTGGGATACAGCAGGTGTTTCTTTTTGGACATATACCTCTTTGGCATAGTGGCTTAGAATTTATAAGCCATTTTTCAAAAAGAGCTGTACCTTGATGGCAGCTTAATTTTCTTTAAGGTTTCTGCCTAAGACATCCAAATGTTTGCATGGTCTTTGTTCACTTACACTGACGGGTTTTGCCAAGCCAGAAGTGCCAGTTTGAAAGATAGTGATGCTCTTGGAACACCTCAAACTGGCAGGAGATGAAGGTAGTAGGGTTGTAATAGGGTCCCCCTGCTATTATAAGGACTTGCAGAAATTCCTGGGGCTTAAAGTACGTCCAAAATTCTCTATAATAACCTGTCCACAGTCCTTGATGGAATGTCCAAAATACTCAAAGGCAAAGTTTTATTGGACACTAGAGGCTGAGGTTATCTGAATATCTATGCCAATCTGCAGCCTCAATAAAAATGTATTAGAATGCCTGAAACCCTGCTTCATCTCAATTTTCTCACTTTTTTTGGTGGGGGGAGGTTGCTATTTTTTGCCATTTTGGTGCTTGTAAGGTATATGTAATTTTTCTTCATATTTTTTGTTGGATTTATCCTGGTCATACCCACTACTAGGCTTTTGTTTTGTTTTGTTTTTAAAGCTATTCCTTCTTACAATACTTTGAATTTTGCTTCAATATTATTGCATTCATATGTTTGAATGATTTAATTTTGTATAAAACTTTTTAGGATAATTTTATTTGTCTCCTTAAATGCTTTGTTAGGTATTATTAGAGTAATGCCTACTTTTTGTGTGTTGGCAGCAACATGGCAAATTTTAACTTTTCACTTAGAATAGGCTCAAATATTTATTAAATGTGCTTTCAGCAAATATATTGGATTCTTTTTAAACTTTCAAATGTATTCTGAGAATATTTCATTTAATTGGAGAGTTTAACCCATTTAAAGTTAGTATTAACTTTTTAAAGGTTTGTCTTCAGTCCTACCAGAAGAAAAAATGTGGCCTAGTACAGTGGAAAGAGAATTGGAGCTAGGGGTCAGAAGACCTGGGTTCAAATTCTACTCTGCTACTTACTAGATATGTGGCTTTGGACAAGTCTGTTAACTTCTTTGGACTTACATTAAGGGATTGAACTGAACCAGGAGTTCTTAACCTAGGGTCCACAGACCTATGGATAGTTGTGAGAAAGGTTTCATAGGCTTCACATGACTGCCAAAGGGCTTCATGAGACAAATATTAAAAGCCCTAGGACTAATCAAATGAACAAGTATTTATTATGTGCTTAGTACATGCCAGGTATGCTGGGGATACAAAGAAAGGCAAAAATAGTTCCTGTTGTCATGGAGCTCGAAATCTCACTGGAGAGACAACATGTAAAGAACTATGTACAAACAGGATATATTCAGGATAAATTAGAGGTAAGCTCAGAGCAGAGGTGATAACATTAGGGAGAAATGGAAAAGACTTCTTGTCAAAAGTGGAATTTTATACTTAACCCCATCTCAGGAAAAGAAATTGAACAAGCCAACAATGAACTCCTAGGAAAAAATCTCCAGGGCCAGATGGATTTACAAACAAAGTCTATCAAACATTTAAAGAACAGTTAATTCCAATACTACATAGACTATTTGGGGAAATAGGAAAAGAAGGAGTCTTACCAAATTATTTTTATGATACAAATATGATGCTGAAACCTAAACTGGGAAGAGCCAAAACAGAGAAAGAAAATTATAGACCAATTCCCCTAATGAATATCAATGTAAAAATTTTAAATAAAATATTAGCAAATAGATTACAGCAACTTATCATAAGAACAATACACTATGACCAGGTAGGATTTATACCAGGAATGCAGGGCTTGTTCAATATTAGGAAAACTATCAACATAATTGATCGTATCAATACCAAAACTAACAAAAACCACATGATCATCTCAATAGATGCAGAAAAAGCTTTTGACAAAATACAACACCCATTCCTATTAAAAACATTAAAGAGCATAGGAATAAATGGAGTCTTCCTTAAAATAATAAGTAGCATCTACCTAAAACCTTCAGCAAGCATCATATGTAATAGGGATAAGCTAGAAGCATTTCCAATAAATCGGGAGTGAAACAAGGATGTCCATTATCACTGCTGTTGTTCAATGTGGTACTGGAAACGTTAGCTTTAGCAATAAGAGAAGAAAAAGAAATTGAAGGTATTAGAACAGCCAAAGAAGAAACACAGCTATTGCTCTTTGCAGATGATATGATGATACACTTAGAGAATCCTAGAGAATCAAGTAAAAAACTACTTGAAATAATAAACAACTTTAGCAAAGTTGCAGGCTATAAAATAAACCCATATAAATCATTGACATTCCTATATATCACCAACAAAGCCCAACAGCAAGAGATAGAAAGAGAAATTCCATTTAAAGTTACTGTAGACATTATAAAATACTTAGGAGTCTACTCCCAAAACAAACCCAGGAACTATATGAACACAATTACAAAACAATTTTCACACAAATAAAATCAGATCTAAATAATTGGAAAAACATCAGTTGCTCATGGATAGGCCAAGCTAATATAATAAAAATGACAATTCTACCTATGCTAATTTACTTATGTAATATAATATTACAATCAAACTACCAAAAATTATTTTATAGAGCTAGAAAAAACAATAACAAGATTCATTTGGAATAACAAAAGGTCCAGAATATCAAGGGAACTAATGAAAAGAAATGCAGGGAAACATGGCCTAGCCATACCAGATCTTAATCTGTATTATAAAGCAGCAATCATCAAACTACTTGATACTGACTAAGAAATAGAGTGGTGGATGAGTGCAATAGATTAGGTATGCAAGATACAGTAGTCAATGACTACAATAATCTACTATTTGATAAACCCAAAGAACTCAGATTCTGGGATAACAGCTCACTATTTGACAAAAACTGCTGAGAAAACTGGAAAAGAGTGTGACAGAAACCAGGAATACACCAAAATCTCACACCATATACCAAAATAAAGTCAAAATGTGTTCATGATTTAGATATAAAGGCTGATACTATAAGCAAACTGGAAGAGCAAGGAATTAGTTTACTTCTCAGATTTATAGAGAACAGAAGAATTTATGACCAAACAGGAGATAGAATACATTATGAAATGCAAAATGGATAATTTTGACCATATTAAATTGAAAAGTTTTTTGCACAAACAAAGCCAATGCAACCAAGATTAGGAAGGAAGCAGAAAACTGGGAAAGAATTTTTACAACCAGTATCTCTGATAAGGGTCTCATTTCTAAAATATATAGAGAACTAAGTCTAATTTATAAGAATACAAGTCATTCCCCAGTTGATAAATGGTCAAAGGATACGAACAGGCAGTTCTCAAATAAAGAAATTAAAACCATCTATAGTCATATGAAAAAATGCTCTAAATCACTATTGATCAGAGAAATGCAAATCAAAACAACTCTGAGGTACCACATCACACCTATCAGATTGACCAATGTGACAAAACAGGAAAATGATAAATGCTGGAGAAGATGTGGGAAAATTGGATCACTAACGCATTGTTGGTGGAGTTGTGACCAACCATTTTGGAGAGCAATTTGGAACTATGCCCAAAGGGGTATAAAATTGTGCATAGTCTTTGACCCAGCAATAGCACTTCTAGGGCTGTATCCCAAAGAAATCACAAAAATGGGAAAAGGACCCACATGTACAAAAATATTTATAGCAGCTCTTTCTGTGGTGGCAAAGAATTGGAAATTGAGGGGATGCCCATCAATTGGGGAATGGCTGAACAAGTTGCTGTATGTGGTAGTAGTGGAATACTATTGTGCTATAAGAAACGACGAGCAGGAGGACTTCAGAAAAACCTGGAAAGACTTATATGGACTGATGCTGAGCGAAGTAAGCAGAACCAGGAGAACATTGTACACAGGAACAGCCATGTTGTTCGATAACTAACTTTGATAGGCTTAGCCTTTCTTAGCAATGCAAGGATCTAAGACATTTCCAAAAGTCTCATGATGGAAAATGCTATCCACATTCAGAGAAAGAACTATGGAGTTTGAATACTATTTGCTCTTTTATTTTCTTCTGTTTTGTTTTATTTCCTCTTTCTTGTGGCTCTTCCTGTTGGTTCTAATTCTTCCTTACAACATGACTAATATGAAAATATGTTTAATAGGAATATATATGTACAGCCTACATCAGATTGCACACCATCTTGAGGAGCGAGGGGAGGGAAGGGGAGAAAAATTTAAAACTCAAAAGCTTATGGAAATGATTGTTGAAAACTAAAAATAAATTAATTTTAAAAATTTTTTTAAAAAGAAAGTGGAATTTTAATTGAGACTTGAAGGAAGCTATGAAGTAGTGACTAGGAGGAAGAGCATTCCAGACATGGGTGGTTGGGAAGCCAGTGAAACAGCATGGAGTTGAGAGATGGAATGTCTTGTGAAAGGAATAGCAAAGAGGCCAGTATCACTGGATGGCAGACTGTAGAGGAGAATAAGATGTAAGAAGTCTGGAAAGGTAGGAAGAGGCCAGGTTGAGAATGAAACTAGATGACCTTCCTTCTAGTTTTAACTCTCTAATCCTCTCATTTGCTAACATAAATTTTAGTCATTCAATAAGCGTTGGTTAAGCATCTACTTCCTGCCTGGCACTGTGCTATGGGCTGATGATAGCAAAGGGAAAAAAAATGGAATAGGCCCTATCTTCTAGGAGCTTACATTCTATTGACTGAGGTGTGTGTATATGTGTTTGATAATGGGGGGTAGGGCGTTCAGAAAACAAAATACCATGTAAAGCTCTTGTGCTCTATTGGTTCACTCTTATTTGTGATACTATATAACTTGTCCTCTAGCTTTTGCTGGAATTTGGAGGTAGACTCATCCCTTTTTCCTGAAGATATGCCTTCATGAAGCTATGGAGTTGGACTCATACCTTACCTTCTCCTTAGCTCTATGCTAATTCTGACAGTCACTGGGGGGCTCCTTTTTGTTTGTTTTTTTTTTTTTGACAGATAAGTTTTGAATTTCAGAAGTTTAACCTTTTAGCAACATAAAGTTGTTGCCTCAATCAAGTCACATGACCCATTGCCATTTCTTTTTCAAATGCCTTTTGTTCTGGCTGTTGTTGAGGCCCCTGCCCTATTAATCATACCCCTATTTAAAATAGATTGAAAGCAGTGATGTTCAATGGATAATCATTATAAAATTGTCAAGGATAGTTAAGGTACTTCATAGGAGGAGGAAACGACTAAAAGACAATCTTCTGGAAAAAGGCAACACACTAGTGCCTGAAAGGCTTACTTATTTCTGATTCAAGAAGCATTTCTGGATGATACTATGTTACTCCCAAACAATTAGCATCAAGGACTCTTGGAGATTTCTTTGGTCTATTTAGAATTCCCCCTGATCATAAGACTGGAGAATATTTGCCTTTTACTAGTGTATTTCCAATATTGGGCTTTGAACCAATTTAATCATCAGTTTATTTCAACCAAAATAATGGCTTGACAGGCACATGGGAATTCAACCTCTCTCCCTCTCCTCTGCTTCCTCCTACAACCTCCTACCCCCACCGACCCTGTTCAGAAAATCCCTGACATCTGACGTAGAGGGATTTATAGGTTTAGTGGAAATTGCTTTCTCCCGCTATCCAGATTACATACTCTGGGCGGATTTTTTTTTTGGCACGAGTAAACACCCTTCTAATGATGAACAGACCAATAACTTCTTGAGAGAAAAAGAATCTACTTTTTCTTTTGCCTGTTTTTCCCCGAGAAAAGCTCTGGTAGGCTCTGGAACCCCTGAATACTATCCCCAAAATGAAATCTGGCCTCTTCCTTTTGTGGTGGGGATGGGTGTTGGCCACTGAAGGCAGAGTCCACTGGCAAGGAAGAGAAATACAGGAAGTGGCTAAGAAGGGCAGGTGAGTACATATTTTGAGAGAATTTAGGAAAATACAGCACTTATTTCTTGGAACCCTGTACCATTACAAGGTACATAGTATCAAAAGGCTTTATAGAAGGATAGGTAGAAGGATTCCTTTTCCTTGCTATCTTCTACTTTGGTTTATTTCTGTGTATGATAGTTAAAGTTACGTTTGATTTTCACTTCTCTGTGACAGTGCTGTGGTGGTTTAGCAGTACATCTTGGATGAAGGGGACTGGCATGTTGCTTTTTTTTTTCTTTGAACCAAGGACATTTCTTTTGTTGTCTGTTAACCAGAGTTGGAATAGATCTGCTAATCCCAAGATGAGTGATTGAACCCCTTAGTAACAGAAGATTCTCATATCTAATTAGAATCACAGAGCGTTAGAGCCAGAAGGGATCTCAAAGATGGACTTCTAGTCCTTCATAAGACCAGGAGGAAAGGTGACTTATTTGGAATAGAGACATAGGAGGTACTTAAGTGTTTGTTGAATTGAAGCATCAGAGGTCATTTAGGGAACCGGTGGCAGAGTCAGGACTGGATTTATACCTTTTGTCCTAGATCTCTTTTTTGGGACTTTGAAAATGGAAGCAAAAGCATCTCTTTGAAGTTAGTTGGAGAGCCAGAGTGATCAATGACATCAGCCCTAGTGCCTGCTAATGGGAAAGGAAAAAGAATTGAATTGGCTGCAGATGAGCTCTGAAGGCAATTGCCAAAAAGAGTACGTGCTAGCTTGTACGTCCCACCCTACTAGGCCCTGCAAGCTGGCTAGTCTGGTTGAAAAAGGGGCCAGATTCCTTACTTCCTGATAACACAGTCTATTCCATTTCACCTTGACACTTACTAGGGACTGATATATCTGCGAGGAGATTGATGTCACCTGATATATCTGCAAGGAGAATATCACCTTGATTTTTTTTTTATTAAAATGCTTTCATCTGAATTCTTTTTCCTTTCAACAAAATGTAATGGGGGGAGGGAAGGAGGGGGTGGGGGAGAGGGGGGAGTGCAAAAAGGAACAGAACCTTAAAAATAGAATGTTAGAACTGGATAAGATCTTAGGGAATCATCCTGTCCACCCCTCCCCCAGTTAATTTAAAACCTGGGGATACTGAGGCCAGGAGAAATGACATGACTTGTCTAGGGTCACACATCTAATTTGTGGCAGAGCTGGGTCCTACAG
Source organism: Phascolarctos cinereus (assembly GCF_003287225.1). Lineage (NCBI taxonomy): Eukaryota > Metazoa > Chordata > Mammalia > Diprotodontia > Phascolarctidae > Phascolarctos > Phascolarctos cinereus. The sequence continues at coordinate 176,410,060 of NW_027555958.1, forward strand.
ACACTTAGTTATGGATTTAGAGCTGCAAGAAAGCTTTCAAGTCATCCAAGGGAGATCAACCCCATGATTTAGCTTCAGGGGAGGGAAACCAAAACCTAGAGAGACTTAAATTTCTTGTCCAAAGTTAAGTATACCTAGCAAGAAACAGAAGATTTGAACCCAGATCCCTTTGACTCCAGCTCTAGTGCTCTGTCCTCTACATTGACTCTCTATCAATCAATAAACATTTATTAAGCACTTACTATGTGCCAAGGACTGTGCTAAGCACTGGGAATATAAAGAAAGTTAAAAAAAACAGTCCCAGACCTCCAGGAGCTCACATTGTAATGCAGGTGACAACATGCAAATGTGTGTGTGTGTGTGTGTGTGTGTGAGAGAGAGAGAGAGAGAGAGAGAGAGAGAGAAAGAGAGAGAGACAAAGAGAGACAGAGAGAGAGATAGAGACAGAGAGAGAAATGGATGGTACTCTCTGAGGGAAGGCATTAGCAGTATTGGAAATCATCTAAGGGAGGTCAATCCCATAAGGGGGATTAGTGGGGTCATGGAGAAGAATGGAAAAAGCCTCTTGAAGAAAGTGAAATTTAAGCTGAGTCTGGAAGGAAGCCAGGAGGCAAAGGTGAAGAGGAAGAACATTATGGGCATGGGAGACATCCAGTGAATGGGCAAGGAATCAGTAGATGGAGGAACAGGGTTGTTATTGCTGCATTGTAGGGTTAAAGGAAAGGACTAAAGTGTAAGAAGGCTGGAAAGGCACAGAAGGGCCAGGTTGTGAAAAGGCTTTAAAGTCAAACAGAGGGTTTTATAATTCATTCTGGAAGTAATAGGGAACTACTAGAGGTTATAGAGTAGGGGAGTGACATGCTCAGACCTGAGTTTTAAGGAACATCATTTTTGTCCTCTGAGTGGGGAAAGACTTGACACAGAGATACCATTCAGAAAGCCTATTGCAGTAGAACAGGCATGAGAATTAGGCATACATTTCTAGATGGGGCATCCCCCATTCTACAGAAGGTGTGTCCAGGTTCGAGATGGCCTTGTAACTGTCTGATCCAAATTGAACCTGAGAGTGTCAGGACTGAAAAGCACTTCCAATCCTTCCCAGGTGCTTGGAGAGTGACCCCCCAACTGCAGAGTGAGAGAGGGAGAGAGAGAGAGAGAGAGAGAGAGAGAGAGAGAGAGAGAGAGAGAGAGAGAGAGAGAGAGAGAGAGAAGGGTTACATACCTTCTGATCTTGGCTGGAGAAGAGCTTGAGGAGATGAGGCAGTTTTCCTGGTCAGGGAACCAAAATATGTTGTGGTCCAGGGGTGCTAGGAACACCAAAATGCAAGGGTACAGGGTGAGAGTCTGCCTCAAAAGAATTTGACCACTCAAGCCTTCTTTCAGTCCAATGTCGAGTTTATTGACCCTGATTGAGTGGACAAGATTCCTAGTGAGTCTGCAGTATTTGTAACTCCAATACAAGCGGGCCAGATTTTAAGAATTTAAGAATCTGTGCCTTTTTTTTGGTGAGACAGTTGGGGTTAAGTGACTTACCCAGGGTCACACAGCTAGTAAATGTGTCTGAGGCTGGATTTGAGCTGAGGACCTCCTGACTTCAGGGCTCCTGACTCTATCCACTGCACCACCTACCTGCCCCAGTAAAGCCTGCAGTAGAATGATGACAGGGTGAGTGGAGCAAAGTGAATGTGTAAGAGAGATAATGGGAAGCTAAAATTTTCAAGACTTGTCAACAGACTGGATTTGTAAAGTGAGTACAACAGGGGAGTTGAAAATGACACCTAGATCATAAACCTCAGTGACTGAGAAGTCATTGAGTACTCTGGACAATAATAGGGAAGTTAGGAAGAGGGGAGAGTTTGGGAGGAAAGGTAATAAGTCCAGCTTTGGGCATGTGTTTGTGGTACATATGGAACATCCAGTTTGAGATGTCTAGTATGCAGCTGGTAATTTGAAACTGGAACTCAGTGTGAGTTGATCCAACTATTCTAGAGAGCAATTTGGAACCATGTTCAAAGGGCTAGAAAACTATGCATACCCTTTGATCCAGCAATACCACTACTAGATCTATATCCTAAAGAGATCCAAAAAAGGGAGGGGGGAAAAGGACCTATTTGTACAAAAATATTTATAGTAACTCTTTTTGTGGTGGCAAAGAATTGGAAATTGAGGGGTTGCCCATCAATTGGGAATGGCTGAACAAGTTGTGGTATATGATTGTGCTATATGGTTACTATTTATTATATATGCTATATTATTGTGCTATATAAGAAATGATGAGCAGGCTGATTTCAGAAAAACCTGGAAAGACTTACACGAACTGATACAAAGTGAAGTGAGCAGAACCAGGAGAACATTATATACAGTAACAGCAATCTTGTATGATGATCAACTGTGAATGACAGCTATTCTCAGCAATGCAATGATCCAAGACAATTCCAAAGGACTCATGATGAAAAACGTTATCCACATCTGGAGAAAGAATTGATGGATTCTGAATACATATGGAAGCATCCTATTTTTAACCTTTTTTTCATGTTTTTTTTCTTTTGGTCTGTATCTTCTTTCATAACATGACTAATATTGAAATATGTTTTGCATGATTGCATATGAATAACCTATATCAAATTGCTTACCATCTCAGGGAGGAAGGAGGTGAAGGAGAGAGGGTAAAAATTTGGAACTCAAAATAAAAAAAATAAATGTTAAAAATTGTCTCTACATGTAATTGAGAAAAATAAAATATTATTTAAAAATAAAACAAACTGGAACTCAGGAGAGAGGTTAGGGATGAATATATAAATCTAGGAATTATCCATATAGAAATGATCATTGGAAGTTGATAAGATTACCAAGTGAGATGGTATAGAGAGATAAGAGGGCCCAGAACAGTCTTTGGGGACATCTATGGTGAGATGTGACCTGGATGAAGAATTAGCAGAACAGATTGAGTAACAGTGGTCAGACAGGTAGGAGGAGAAGCAGGAAAGAGTAGTGTTGTAAAAATGGAGAGAGGAAAGAGTATCCAGGAGAAATAGGTAATGGAAGTGCCACAGACTGCACAGAAGACAAAAAATAAGATTGAGAAAAAGCTATGAGATACGGCAATTAAGAGATCATTGATGACTTTGGAAAGAAATTTCCATTGAATAGCTGGCACCAACTTCTCAAGGAGTTTAACAGAGAAAAGGAAGAGAAGTTTAGTCATAATTTTCCCCCCATTGTTAGATAGGGTCTGTAAACATCTTTGAGATCATAGGCTCCCAGAGCTAGTTGGAAGAAACCTTATAATCTGGTCTAATGCCTTCATTTTAAAGATGGAGAAATTGAGACCCAGAGGAGTTAAGTGACTTGTCTAAAGTCACACAATCAGTGGCAAAGCCAGGTTTCAAGCTCAGATCTTCTACCTCCCAATCCAGCACTCTTTCTACTGTACCAGACTTCAAGATTATCTAAAACATTTTTGTTGTTATTGAGTCATTTCAGTCATGTCTGACTCTTTGTGACCTCATTTGGAGTTTTCTTGGCAAAGATACTGGAGTGGTTTGCCATTTCCTTCTGAGGCAAACTGTACTATGTGACTTGCCTAGGGTCAGACAGCTAGTAAGTGTCTGAGGCCAGATTTGAACTCAGGAAGAACATGCCCTTCCCATAAGATTAAAATGATCTCTGTAGGCTCCCTTCATTTTTTTGTCAACTTTCCTCACACAGACATTCATACTCCAGTGGTAAAATGAGACTATACCTTACACCTGCAAGTATCATAATCTAAAGAAATACAAGATGTGAGTCATATTTCCTGTTTTTTGTGAAAAAGGATACAAAATATGTGTCATTCAGTTCCCACCATCCACCCAATTCCTCACTCTCTCTTGTGACCTGAATATTTATGGTTAATTGTTTTAATAATGAATTATTTTACTGGGTTGCTATAGCCAAAGATCCTTCACTTAGTGGCTAGCCTATGGGTAATGTCAGTCTCTCTGTACTTAGCAAGACTGGGTCCTCAGAAAGCAGACAAAGACTGCTATTCCAGCATTGTAAAACCTATCAGAGCTTTTCCTTCACTTTACCAAGGGCAACTTTCATGTTACACACAAAAAAAATGAAACAAAACAAACACAACTGCATAGAAAGGGGCATGATGTGTTATTTGATTCCATTAACCATGCCTAAAAAAAACTAGCTTAGAATCATAAAACATTAGCACTAGAAGGAATCTTAGATAAGTCTGTTAGCTCCTTCATTTTACAGATTACTGAAACCCGGAGAAGTCAAGGAAGCTGTTCAAAATCACATAGTGAGTTAGCAACAATGTCAAGACGAGAACCCAGGTTTCCTATTGTTATTGTTGAGTTGTTTTGGTTGTGTCCTACTCTTGGTGACCTCTTGTGGGGTTTTCTTGGCAAAGATACTGCAGTGGTTTGCCATTTCCTTCCATAGCTCATTTTATAGAGGAAGGAACAGAGGCAAACAGGACTAAGTGACTTGCCCAGGGTCACATAGCTAGTAAGTATCTGAGGCTGGATTTGAACTCAAGAAGGGGAGTCTTCCTGACTCCAGGCTAGGCGCTATCCACTGTACCACCTAGCTGCCCCTTCCTGACTTACAGTTATATTGCTTTTTTCATTACTTGTTACCTGTGTGACCTTGGGATAATTATTTCATACCTCTGGGCCTCAGTTTCCTCATCGGTAAAATGGAGATTGGACTAGGTAATATTTAAACCTAGTGATATCATTAGGTAATATTTAAAGCTGAAGGTCATCTCTAATTATGATCCCACGATTCCTCCATTTGGATCATGATGCTATACTCCTGTCTGCTTGTTGGCAGATTACCCAAATTTCTTATGGATCTATTAATTCTATTTGTTTAAAATAGGATTGATCCCGCTTTAAGTACCGATCTTCTTTAACTAGATGATCACTTGAAATCCTTCTCTTATCTTCAATAGTAAGACCCTCAAAGAAGTTCATACTTCAACTGATCCATGATCTCATCAATGTGGGTCCTCTCTTCACTGGTATAGATCACATTTGTTGAAGTATTAAATGCAGAGATTCACATTAGCTACTCAGATATGGCAGTGTATATTGCCTGAGACTGGATCTTAAATTCCTAGGTATCTCTTCTTCTGTTGCAGGAGAGGAGGAAGAAGAGAATGAAGGAAATTTCCCCCTCATTCTCTTGCTAGTCCAAGGGAGAGCTCACAAAGTCCCAAAACCTTCAAAAGAGGAGGAAAATGAAAGAGAATTTTGGTGAGAACAATATCCTAACCCCAAGCCTCCATGCTGGTGAAGTTAATTTTCCCTTAAAAGGTACTAATCATCGCCCTGAGCAAACTCGATTGGTTCAAGGACTAAAGGCTCAGGCTGTTGACATCATTTCCTGGTTGCCTGAAAACAATAGAGCCATAAGGAGTTTCAGGATCTCTCTAATGCTTGGCTGGTGAACCATAGTGGGCAGCTTAGGCAAGGGAGCTTTGCTCAGCTGAATCAACTCAAGGAGGCCTCAACGCCTATCCTTGTTGAACATCCTTCTCCTGCTGTGGCCAAGTAAATCTCCGTTTGTTAATTGTTGAATGACTTATAGGTGTCTCATTTTGTTTCAGTATTAAACATAAACTAGCAGGAGATTGTCCTGGATCCAGCTTAGCCTAGAATAAGAACAGATTTTTTTTTTCTTTTTAAGTCTACTGAATAAGTGAATTCTCCCAGCTCAATAATCAGTCTTCTTTGGGACAGCCCCTCCTTTCACTGGAGCCAACAGACCAGCCAGGAGCCTCTAATCTTGTGTACCACTTAGTTAGAGATCTAAATGCATGTTTAGCCCAATCAGACTTTGTCTCTCCCACCAACCAAGAACCTCTGATCCTGCCTGCCCTTTGGAAAGAGGCCAGAGCATGTGTCTCCATCACCAATATGTCACCATTACTATGAAACCAGAGCACATATTCCATAGGCTTGTCCCTCTTTCATTCCATAGTACTCACAAGTTGCTGGAACAGGAAAAAAAAAAACCAAAACCAAAACCTACCACCTGGGGTCCCCCTTCTATCAGATGAGCTTAAAGTCACAACTCATATATATAGCATTTTTAAAAATGTTCTTTCTTGTTATTATGAACTTGGCAAACAAATATTTCCTTATAGGATTGTAACTGGGCTTCCACCTAAGCCCTGGGGCATTTTGTGTAGTGCTGGTTTGTAGGAGATGTGACTGGATTAACACAGAGAAAGCTAAGGGTAAATATGTATGCTCTAGTGAGGGACTTACTTAGTTGGTGGCAGAATTTCTTGGGGGAGATAGAAGACACTCTAGAGAGATAGCAGACAAGAATGGGAAGCTGGCCCCATCATATCTCCCGACTCACCCAACATTTTAGACTCCAGATGGCAAGAATTGATCTCTTCTGGGAGAAAGTGTTCTTTGTCTTTGGGTTTAAGCTGAGATTCATCTTGCTTTCAGATAAAGAGCAAATTCAGTTTTGTGTATTCTAATTTGTATAGAATACGCAAGATTCTCGTGTATTCTAATTTGTATAACTTCTCTGATTCCTCTTTGCTGTTTTGGTTTACTTACTATTTGTTATTTGCAGACTCCTGGTTTATCAGTTGGTTGATCAGAATTCTAAAATCTTTCAAAGTTGTTTTTCTCTTTAGTGTTGTTATTAATATAATTATTCCAGTTCTGACTTCTATGCTTGTCATCTTACAATCACTAATAGTTGTCATTTTTCTTTTTTATCGTTTTTGTTAACCTGGTGGACATGAGATGAGACTTTAGAATTGTTTTATTTGCATTTTCTTATTACTAGTGACTTGGAACATTTTTTCATATAGTTGTTGATAGCTTGGATTTCTTTCCTTGAGAGCTGCCTAGTCATAGCTTTTCACCATTTATCTATTGGGAGATAGCTCTTGTCTTATATATTTGTATCTATTCCCTGTATCTCTTGGATGCTAGACTTTTACTAGAGAAATTTGTTTCAAATATTTTTCCCAGTTAACTGTGTCCTTTCAAATTCTAACTATGTTATTTTCGTACAAAACCTTTTCAATTTTAAGTAAACAAAATTATTCATTTTATCACCTGTGATCCTGTCTATCTTTTGTTTGGTCAAGAACTCTTACCCTATGTATAGCAGATAATTTTGTTTTCTTTCTGCCTTTGCTTATTCCCTTAAATTCTTTTTCTTGTCTTATTGCTAAGGCTAACATTTTTAGCCCTGTATCAAATTAGAGTGGTAACAATGAACATCCTTCCTTTACATCAAATTTTATTGGGAAGACCCACAATATTTCTCCATTATAGGTAATGCAAGCTCTTGGCTTTAAATCAACAAGCATTTATCAAGCACCTACTACTGTATTTCCTTACATAATCATCACGGATGTTATTCTTAATTTGGGCAAAAAGTGAGGTGTGACCATTATATAAAGCTTTTAAAAATTTGTGCTGATATTACTTAAAAATCATTATTACCAAACTGTCATGAAATACTCATGAATATACATTAAAACTGGGAAGATGGAAGTTCTACCATATTATATGACTTACCCTTGGCAGCTTCTCCTGTCAGCCCACTCCCCTTATTATTGGCTTTTCATTGGGTTGAGTGACAATACCGTTAGTACTGCAGTAAACCATGCAAGTCAGATTTCAGAAATACACTAACTATGCTCTTGGGCTGAGAATTCTAGTCTTGTGTTTGAGGGAGAGATAGGTGTGTAGCCATATGCCACTGGTGAGTACATTGCTGCTCTGTTTACCTTTTAAGCAGCATGATAAACAGAATTATATTATGTGAAGATTATGTGATGAAAGGTTATAAACCAGTTTTTGGGCTGAAAAAACAGGGCATGATGGTGGCACCAATTTTGTGGTGAAATATAGTATGTGCCAGGCATTATGCTAAGTAAGAACTGGGAATATCAAGAAAGTTTAAGAAAAGTCTTTGCTCTCAAGGAGCTCACAGTCTAATGGGAAGAACAGATGGTATTTACCATATAAGGGAGGATCACAGTCTAATAATGATGATAGATACTCTTTATTAAGGAATTGTCCATTTATCCCTCTGCTTTTAAATATTTTGAACAGAAATGAGTATTATATTGCATTGAAAACTTTATATCTGTTGATATAATCATATGATTTTTATTTTTTGTTATTAATATGGTCTATTCTGTTTGTAGTTTTCATAATATTAAAAATATATGCACTTTAATATTCATAAAGCTCTTATTTTGCAATAGATCTGTGAGATAGAGTAAGTGTTGTATTTGATATATGAGACACTGAGGGTCAAAGTGACTACTAGCTCAGTGTTACATAGATAGAAAATATCTGAGCTAGGATTTGAACACAGGTCTCATGATTTCAAGTTTAGTGTTTCTCTCCACTACAGCATAGTGCCTATGACAGTATTAGATAAAAGACATACAGATTCTCACCAGGCCCATATCTAAATTGTTCCAGATTTGTGGGCCTTATCAGAGCAAGCTTAGGGGCAGAGCCAGGGTTAGACGTGAACCTTGCTACTCAGCTTGCTTAAATAGGAACATGGAGTGACTGCATTTTAATTTGTCCATTTCTCTATTTTGGCACTAAGTAGGGTGGCACACATTTAGGGAAGCTAAGAAAGATAGAAATATTCAATGTAAAGCTCACAAAAATTTTTTTTGTTGATGTAGTGATAGTCTAAAAACTCCTCAGTGTTTTTTTTTTTTGCGGGGGGAAGCTGTCTAATGCCTCTTGTGCAGGAGCATGCTGGAGCCAATAAAACTGGATGAGTATATTGTTAAATTTTCAGTATAAGTATTTATCCCTCAGTGTTGGTTATCTAGACTTAATGAAATGACAGAGAAAATGTTAATGTAGAATCTTTCCATGCATATACAGGGGCAACTTCACTCTCCATTCTTTGGTGTCTCTTTGACTAAGCCATCAGAGATGGAAACCAGTCAGATACACTTGAGTAAGAGCCTCCTCTCCCCACTTATAAAACTGATGATCCCTGTATCATCAAGCTGCCCAGTTATGGAAGTGACAAAGATGAAAAGCTAATTTAATTTTAGGCTATAGTAATGAATGAAAAAGCATCTGTTAAGATTTTATTGTGTTCTATGCAATGAAGATACAAATAAAAAAGTGAGACAGTCATTATGCTCAAATAATTCACTTTCTAATTTTGTTGTTCAGTTATTTCAGTTATGTCTGACTCTTTATGACCCCGTTTGGGATTTTCTTGGCAAAGAGTGGTTTGCCATTTCCTTTTCATTTTACAGATGAGGAAACTGAGGCAAACAGGGCTAAGTGACTTGCCCAGGGTGTCACCGCTAGTAAGTATTTGAGGACAGATTTGAACCCATGAAGATGAGTCTTCCTGATTCTAAGCTTAGGGCTCTATCCATTGTGACACCTAGCAAACAGGAGGTTTCAGCCACAAATCAGAAGGAAAAAGGCCCAGTATTCTTTCAAAAGCAGACGATAATGCATCTTCTTTGATGTAATTTCTAATGATAAATCAATATTCACCACTGATGTTGAGCCATTTAACAGTGCTAAAGACTTTGATAGCAAGAATTTTCTTTTCCTGCTTGTCAGTAGCTGTGGCTAATGAAGAGGTAGGGGCCACAGCACCAGCGTCATCAGGTTTCATTTCCACAAAGGTCGTTCCCCTGGATGGTGGTTTTGGGAGACTGGGCTGGAAGGCAGGTAGGTGAATAACATTGCTATTTTGGGGCTTCTTTGGGTTATTTGACCATTGATGGTATTCGGTCAGAGACAGGTGGTGGTAGTGGCAAAGATGGTGGGTTCCTTTTCTGTAGAGTCCCTAGAACTGTAGTCTCCAGAATGAGGGAGTTATAGTCTAGCACTGTGCTTTATTTTTGTCATGGCACTAGAGAATTTTATCTCTTTGCTGTTGAAAGCTAAATTCTCAGCTAAAGTCCTGTCTTCTACAGGAAGCTTTTCCCAAGGATTCCCCTTAATTCCAATGCCTTCTGTATGTTGATTATTTCCAATTTATCCTATCTATAGCTTGTTTCTACATAGTTGTTTGTGTATTGTCTCCCCATTGAACTCTTTGAGAGTAGGGACTGTTTTTTGCCTTTCCCTAGACCTTAGCATGGTGCCTGACGCATAGTAGATTATTAATAAGTGTTTATTGACTGACTAAATGACTGTTAAAGGACTGAAGAACACATTTTAGTAGAGATATTAATAAACTGAAGCATGTCTAGAAGAGGGTAACGAGGATGATGAGAGGCTTGGCCATCATGCTGGAAGACTGGTTGAAAGAACTGGGAATATTTGTTGTCCCTGATTCTTGGAGAGGATCAATGACATCATGAAGGTGATGTCTTGACTTGTATATGAATTGGATTTAAGTGAGGCAAAACTATGCAAAGTTGTCAGCCTCACTGTCTCCTCCAGAGTTATCAGTCCAGTAGCAAGATAAAAAAGTCAAGATGACAGGCGATGGCCCAGGATGCAGTAGAGAAAAGAAGATGGGGAAGAGTTGGAACATGATAGATGTCTTTAAGCATTTAAAGGGGTGAAAAAGGTCTTAGACTTATTCGATTTGGTTCCAGAGGGCAGAATTAAGAACAACGGATAGTAGCAGCATGAAATTGCAGAGAGAGTCCTGGATTTGGAGTCAGAGGACTTGGGTTCAAAGCCTGGCTTGGATGGTTACTACCTGTGTAACCTTGTACAGAATACTTAACTTCTCTGGGTCTCCAGTTCAGTTTTTCATTTAAAATAAGAGGGTTAGATTACATGAGCCCTAAAATCTCCTCCAGCTTTAAATCTTATGAGCCTCAAATGTTATCTCTTTGATTTGAATTCTTGGTCTTTTGTACTTGTTTCATGGGCTTAGATTTTATTTTTAACATAGTTATTTGTATATGGTTCTAGCCCAGTGAAAATATGCAATATGAAATTGAATAATGCAACCACTTCAGTGGATTCATTATTCACACTAACTGGACCTAGCTATATATGTCTTATCCGCCCTGTTGGACTGCAAGCTCCTTGAAGACAGGGGCTTTTCCTTATTGATCTTTGTATTTTCTTCAGTGCATAGAATAGTACCAAGCGTATAATACATGCTTAATATATATTTGTTGAATAATGAATGAGTGAGCAAATGAATGAATATTGAGGAAAATACAACCCAAGATGACCATTTCTTTTAAAAAAAATAAACATTTTATTTTCCTTCTATTGACAAGTACAGGTGTTCACATATTTAAACAAAAGCATAAGAAAAGAAAATATCGAGCAGGTATGATGAAATAAAATGCACAAGAGATTATAAATGATTATATATTTGTCTGAAAACTCCTATTTACCAATTATTAACCCCATCCCCCAAAACAGGCATATTGTCATACCACTTTGTCCTTGTTTTCATGATTCTTTTTTACTTTCTTTATTGAGTATAGACTCATGGTGATAAATATAGTGTTTCACCATATATGTATGTATGTATACATGTAACACTTATATTAACAGTTGTGTTGCTGTCTGCAATTCCATAACTGTACTTAAAATAGTATAGCTAGGTAGTGCAGTGGATAGAGTGCCAGCCTAGAGTCAGACCTGAGTTCAGATTTGGCCTCAGAAACTTACTAGCTGTGTGACCCTGGGAATGTCATTCAATCCTGTTTTGCCTCAGTTTCCTTATCTGTAAAATGGGCTGGAGAAGGAAATGGGAAACCACTCCAGTATCTCTGCCAAGCAAACCCCCAAAATAGGTCATGAAGAACTGGACAAGACTGAAATGACTAAACAACTAAAAATAGTATTCAGCTTTTTCAAACCCAAAATGTTTGCTTCACAAATCCATCCTGATAAATGGATTTTTGATGCAAAAAATAGGGACAGTGTAGAGGATGGAGCAAATAGAGAATTGCTTTGGGTGCTATGTGTATTTTCTAATAGCAAGGCCCTCTGGACATTAATGCAACAAGCCACACATACATTCTGGATTTGAGGGTAATGATATTATAATCATCTTTGTTCTCATGTTCCACTTATCATATGAAATGCTAAAAAGGTCTTGCAAAACAGGATTTGATTTTGCATGGGGTTGCTGTAATGTCAGCCAGCATAATTATCAACACCTATAAAATATAAAAACAGAAAGATAAAGAAATTAAGTGATTGGGCCAGTCCCTACCAGAATTCAATATTATGACAAGCCAAGTATAGTGGCTGGTAGAGAAGCATAAATGGAGACATCCACCAGAGATGACTAGAGATGCCACTCTCATCTGATTTAGGAAATGAATAGGTATTTGGGCCAGCTTTACATTTTTTTCACTGCTGGTATACCTTAGTCAAAACAGACCATCTGTGCACAGTGTGAAAGAATAAGGAAATGAGCAGCCGTGTAAATGTAGATAAGTTTGGGTGTGGTGATCCGAATTTTTCCCTCCCCTCTATTTCAGGTTTGTGTGTAGCCCTAGCTCCTGTATGTCTGAAGAAGACAGATAGATAGATAGATAGATAGATAGATAGATAGATAGATAGATAGATAGATAGGTAGATAGGACAGACAGACAGATAGATAGACAGATAGACAGATAGATAATAAGTAGATAGATGGATAGATAGATAGATAGATAGATAGATAGATAGATAGATAGATGGATGGATGGATGGATAGATGGATGGGGGATAGGGGGATAGGGGGATAGATGGATAGATAGATAGATAGATAGATAGATAGATAGATAGATAGATAGGTAGATATGAGCTCAATTAGTGTATTTGTCTTCCACAAAGTATTTTGTGTGGTCTATTGCTGATCTCTGCTGCTCTGGAGCCAAGAAATAGGTTGTGTGTTTTGAAGTAACAAAAAGAACATTGGATTTGGAGTCAAGGGCCTTGAGCTTAAATTCTGTGTTTGGTGCTCACTCAGCCTCAGTTTCATCATCTGCAAAATGAGGATAAGGTACTTTCATCATACATCTCGAGGAGTTGTGGTGAAAATGCTTTGTAAATCTTAAAGCACCTACTATGTGCCAGGCACTGTGCTAAGTGCTGGGATACAAAGAAAGGCAAAAGACAGCCCTTGCCCTCAAGGAGCTTACCATCTAATGGAGTCTAGCACTGTCTTGTGACACCATACTACTTCACCCTCATTAGACCACATGTACCACATGTTGCCACTATTGGCCTGGAAAGTTTCTCTGAAATTGTTTTTCTGATATTTCTGGGCTTAGTAACTGCTGCAGTCTTTTGTTGAGTTATTTCAGTCACATCCAACTCTTCATGACCCAACTTAAGGTTTTCTTGGCAAAGACACTGGAGTGGCTTGCCCTTCCCTTCTCAAGCTCATTTTATAGATGAAGAAACCAAGACAAACAGGGTTAAGTGACTTGCCCAGGGTCATACAGCTAGTAAGTGTCTGAGGCCAGATTTGAACTCATGAAGATGAGTATTCCTGATTCCAAGCTCAGGACTGTATTCAATACTCTACCTAGCCGCAGATTTACCTATGACTCAGAATTATTTCATGTATTGCATAGCATCGTAGCCAGTCCATTGGGCATCATAGTTATCAGAGAACTAAATTAGTTAACACAAAGTGACTTCTTTGGAAGAAGGACTTAACGGCATAATGATATTTTTCATGACAATGATAACCAAATGTTGGCCACTTTTGAAATAAGTAAATGTCATCCGATGACTATTGAAAACAGTTGTTAGCCAGGAGGTTTCTGAGATGTGGGGTACTGAATTAGGGCAACTCACTTCAGCAATTGAAATGAGGACCCTCTGAGTTCATAATACTTTAAAAATAAAGATACTCAGTTACTCTTATCCATTGAATTTCTTCATTTGGTGGCAAGTGCCTAACCAAGCAAATTATTATTTGATAACTCTCATACCAAGTGTTGAGATGACTTGAAAATAATTGGATAAAGTAAGAAAAGATATTCATCTAATATTCAAATTTGAACTTCAGAACTTGAAGTTCAGAACAATCTGTTCCACTTTTCTTTAACTCTCCTTCTCTACACACTAGCCTGAAGCAGAAGACTGAAAGTATTTACAATAAGAAAGGGCTTCCTTTTCTGTATTTTCAACCTAACAATACAGAGAAAACACAGGACTCGCAAAACCAGAGGTGACTTAAATCAGTCTCAAAAAATAAGTCAAAGGAATATGGCTGTAATTGTTAAGTACTAATGGAAACCACCAGTTTTTGCCTCTCCTTCATTGTTTCTAGTGATTTCTTCAGGCTCATCACGGCGTCAAGAAAATTCTCATAGCCAGGTGCTAGCTATAAGGGGAGATGATGGGAATTGGAAAGACATAAAGTACTCTCAGTTTCTTTGCATGTGGTGAGAGCTGAAGTCAGTCCCTTGGAAGGGGAGGGAAGGGAATAAGCATTTATATGTAGCACCTACTATGTGCCAGTCACCGTACAAATATTATCCAGTTTGATCCTCACAACAACCTGGGAGGTAGGTGTTGTTATTATCCCCACTTTACATCTGAGGAAACTGAGGCAGGCAGATGTTAAATTCCTTACTCAGGCTCACACAGCTAGTAAGTGTCTCAGGCAGGATTTGAACTTAGGTTTTCCTGATTCCAGGCCACTGTTACCACCTAACTGCCTTGAACCTTTGAGTTCAAAGGTTCTAGTACTAAAAGTAGTGTACAGTTATTCCTCTACTTCATGACTTTCCCCATAGCGGTTTTGATATATTACAGGTTGGCATAAGAAATTAAATGGGGGGGGCAGCTAGGTGGCGCAGTGGATAGAGCACTGGCCCTGAAGTCAGGAGGACCTGAGTTCAAATCTAGCCTCAGACCAAACATTTGACGCTTGCTAGCTGTGTGACCCTGGGCAAGTCACTTAACCCCAATTGCCTAAAAAAACAAACAAACAAAAACCAAAAAAAAAAAACAAAAAAAAAGAAATTAAATGGGAGTTTTTTTCAGAGTTTTGTGGCAGCTGCTGATGACACTCGAAGGCCAGCAGATGACACAGAGCCTATACCAAATATTTAACCCAAATTTTATAATATAGTACCGTAAATACTCCATAAAAGAAAAAGAGAAAACTTAGACTTCTTCTGTGGTATGGAGGGAGAGTCAAAAATTATATATGGATTTTCCAGATTATAGTGGCCTGCACCCCTAACCCCCACGATGTGGAAGGGATAACTGTATTTGTTTTCATTTCACCTGCTCAGGGTTAGTAGTGATGATAATGGAA
Organism: Phascolarctos cinereus; assembly: GCF_003287225.1. Taxonomy (NCBI): domain Eukaryota; kingdom Metazoa; phylum Chordata; class Mammalia; order Diprotodontia; family Phascolarctidae; genus Phascolarctos; species Phascolarctos cinereus. Next base: position 176,425,300 of record NW_027555958.1, read on the forward strand.
GCTACTCAAATATTAAAATGAGCATGTGTATATATGTTTGTGTGTGCATACATGCATCACTCAGCTTCCAAAAGACTCAGCAGAAGGGGTTCACCTAGCCTGAATCCTGACTTGAAAGAATTTCATTCTCTTTGACTCATAGAGGAGTAAGGCCTTGGGCCCTTGCATTGAGAGAGATAAGGGGAAAAAACCAAAATCCTCTAAGTTTTCTGAGCAACCCTTTTGTGGGCCAGCTAAAGAGACAGATGAGGTGTATTAAAGACAGAGCTGAAAATGGATTGGCCAGCCCCAAGTCATAGAGCCGGGTTGGTCCCACTCTGTGGCAGCAATGACACCTCCCAGAAGCAGCAGCAAGGAATGAAGAGCTTTATCAGATGGCAGCTAAGAAGCCAGAGAGCAAGAACGTAAGGAAGTGGTGGCCATTGGCTCCAGAGGCAGAGGGCAGAGGGCAGAGGCACAGGTAGACATTCAGTGGGTGACAACTATGGAAGCAGAATGGGGATGGCCCAGAAGTTCCTGGACAGTGCCCCTCATCTAAAGGAGAGGGGTGGAACTCAAGAAGAAGTTTTCCACTGATGACAGAAAATAAATGCCACTGGTACTGAGACCCTCTCTTACCTTAGACCAAAAGTTTTCCATGTCTTTGTTCCTTGATTCACCAGTCTGTGATTCTTTTTTTATTTAAAGAACTGAGTTTCCCTATCTCACTCAGGCTGGCAGTGTAGAGGCTACTCAGAGCCCAGCCCCTTTCTGATCTTTTAAGTACTGGAGTTGTAACCAGTTTTGTTTCCAACTTGGGTTAGTTCATCCTTCCTTAGGCAATCTGGTAGACTTGAATTAACGCCAGGCTTAGTGCAGGCACTGGATTGGCTTAGACCATGGTGGCTCAGAACTCCTGAACTCAAGTGATCCACCAGCTTCCACCTCTCTAGTAACAGGTGGATTACAAAAGTGAGCTACCATGCCCAGCCATCATGGCTGCTTGCCTGTGGGAGTTTGTGCTCATCTGTGTATGGGAACTGAGAATTATTCTACTGAGTGATTCCTCCCTAACCATTATTTATTGTGCTATTTGGTCTCAGTTAAATACTTTGCTGTTTGATTTATGGTTTCCGCCTGATCTACGACTAGTGTAGGCACTGAAGAAGGCATGGAGACAGATTTCTCCCAGACAATGAACCGAAGTAATTTGTGATTCAATAGTAGAGGGGACTTTTTGTTGTCCAGGTTTTTTTTTTCAGTCATGTCTGACTCTTCATGAACCCACTTGGGGTTTTCTTAGCAAAGATGCTGGAGCGGTTTGTCATTTCATTATATAGAAGAGGAAACAGATGAAAATAAGGTTAAATGACTTGCCCTGGGTCACACAGTAAGTGCCTGAGGCCAGATTTGAACTCAGGAAGATGAGTCTTCCTGACTCCAGGCCTGGTACTCTATCCACTGCCCCCTCTATTTGCTCAGTGGAGGGGGTTGCCTGTTACATACTGAAAGGTTCTACTGGCGCCTAATTACTCTCCTCCAAAAAGGTTTGTACAGCTGGGGGAAAGTGTCTTTCTTCTTTCAAAGCTCACATTGCTTTAATATTTTCATTCCCCTGCTTTCAGGCCTTCCTTAGATCAGGTGAAACCTAATAGCATCTTAGAGCTGGCATTTTTTTAAATGCTAGAGAGAAAAAGTCTAGAGTGGAAACATTTAGTTGGCGAAAAGGAAAGGGAGACACAGTGGCTTTTAACAAAACAGTCGGCTGGGCTCAGTTTGACAGCATATATACTAAAACTAAAATGAATACAGAATTTAGCATGGGCCCCGTGCAAGGGTGATACTCAAATTCTTGAAGCATCCATATTTTTGGTAAAAATTATAATAAAATAGTTTATTTTTTAAAAGACCTATTTAAATCCTATCTTGACTATTATTATAGAGCTCCTTCTTTGCCCCAGTAAGAATGAGTTTCTCTTGGAGTTAATTTTCTTTTTCTCTTTTTTTGGCCAGGCAACAGGGTTTGCCCAGGGTCACACAGCTAGTAAGTTTTATGTGTCTGTGGCTGGATTTTAACTTAGGTCTTCCTAAATCCAGGACCAGTGCTCTATCCACTACACCACCTAGCTGCCCCTAAGACTTAATTTTCAAAGAATTAGATGAATGTCTGATTGTATCTAGGAGTTACTATTTAAAAAGAAGAATTGTGTTTGAATGTAGATCTGGTCTGAAAGTTTATATCACAATCTCAAATACTGTGTAGGCTTTTATTCAAGTCTGAGTGGAACATCCTTATTTACATCTGCTCTGGGGTAGGACTAGGCTTTCAAATCCTTTTTCAACTTCAGAACACCTTCCATTCTACCTTGACCTCAATCCAGAGAATTTACTTTCCTAATATATTCCCTTGGTTAGCTTGTAGCTCGAGCTTACTTATAAGGGTGTAGCTGCCCTCTCTAGAAATAAAACAGGACAGATTAGGAGAGAAGGATGGGCAGTTCATTAAATCAGTATGTTTGTGATGGTAGGTCTGGTTACTTGGTAATTCAGTAAGTGAACTAATTCAGAAGATCCATTTTGGGAGAAAGTTATTGAATAATTTCTGAAAACCAAGCAAACAAACTCTGATTTCCCTTGATTGGGGAGTTCTATAGTTTAAACCTCTTTCTAGCACAGCTTACCAACTTCACCTCCTCCTTAAAGTTCGGACTTGTTTTTGTTTTTGTTTTTGTTTTATAAAACATTATTGACACCTTGTGTTTTTCACACCAGAGCTACTTCTAGTAGTATTTGTTATTGTTGTTGTTCAGTCATTTTGGTTGTGTCAGACTTTTCATGACCCCTTTTTGGTATTTCTTTATAGAGATACTGGAGTGGTTTGCTATTTCCTTCCTCCAGCTCATTTTACAGATGGGGAAAGTGAGGCAAACAGGGTTAAATGACTTGCCCAGGGTCATACAGATAATAAGTATCTGAAGCCAGTCTTCCTGATTCTAGGCCTGGCACTCTATCCACTAGCTGCTCTTTGCAGTAGTATAGTCTACTGGAAATGCCATTATTGGCATCAAGAAGTCCTGGGCTCATGTCTTGCCTGACATAAAGAATGGCTATGTAACCTTGGGTAAGTCATTTAACCACTCACTCACCCAGACCATCCTCTCAGACTACAAGTTACAGAGGATTTACTGATCTACATTGGTGGAGTGAATTTCTACACTGGTAGTTCTCTGTACCAATGGAATTAAAGGAAAAGAAAGGAAAGAAACAAAAAAGAAAAACAACCTACCACCTCCTTCCCTTCCACTAAAATTTGCTTTGTAATAAAAAAAAAAGCTAAATAAAACTGAGTAATCACCTCTGACAAGGTATTCAACATTCCATAGCTGTAGCCCCCCTCCTCTCTACTGAGAGGAAGTACATTACATTTTCTGTTCTCCAGGACTAAGAATGGTTACAGAAATTAATCAGAGTTCCATTTAGCCCACTTTTAATAGTGTTTCGGTCTACAAAAAAGTAAAGTTGCCAAATGTGGACAGGTTGTTGTTCGTCCTTCATTCTTGAAGAACACCAGTAACACCAGGAGGGTGATGTCTTGAATTGCAAGTGACCTGGATTTAAGTGAGGCAGAGCTGTGCAAAGTCATCTGCCTCACTCTCTCCTCCAGAGTCGTCTGAGTCCAGTGGCAAGACCTATGGTCAGGACAAATGGAGATGACCCCAGATGCAGTGGGAGACCTTAGCCTTTTTAAGCTAAGGTCTTTTCCAGCTCTCTGCCTGAGTCAACACCCATTCAGTGATTTAAGGCTAGGTAAGAAATGTGGCAAAAGATTGGCCTAGTTTTTCTACTCTCAAAAAAAAAATCCGTCTGGGAGAAGAAGACCCTCAGGGTTTCTGGCCAGAATAGAACCAATTTCTATTTACACTCACTGTGAGACATCAAAACCCAAACAATGACCAAATGAGGCTTGGGCTGGGACTTATTATTGGCCAATCAGTGACAGTCAGAGTGATTTGGGTTCAAGGCATAGTCAAGTAGCTCCATTTGAATCCCAATGCACTTTATCCACGCCTGGTTTTCCAGAACTCTATTTCAATAAATCATGAATGAAACTATATGGGATAGAAGAGATGGGACAAGGATGTTTTTCAAAGAAGCTTACTCATGACCATGTGATGTGATGAGGCAAATGTGAGCTGGTGAGGTCACCAATAGAGAAAATGAAGAGAGAAAAGATAAGAGGGACCTGGGCAGAGCCTACAGTTACTGGTCATGTCATGATGTGGATGATTAACTGTGTGGTACAGCTGCAACCCTGCCCAAAATAATACTCAGAGATTCTCTAGGTATAAAGTGAAAGTTTTATTACTTTCTCCCGAGAAGCGGGAGTCTGCTTCCTCGGGCAGTCCGAGCAAAGCAAGGCCAAGCCCTAATGCAGAAATACCCACCCACCACTGGCTTTGAATTCCCATTGGACAGGAATTTCAGCCTTACAATCTGAAACTCGAAAATCTACCCCAGAAACAGAGAGAACAAAGAGGTATAGAAATTATGTTAGCATGTTCCCCTTTTCAGGGCCTCACAGTTTCATCAGCCTTTTACCCAAGGTCATATAACTAGCTAGAGGACGAGATAGGATGCTTTTACAGCTCAGGAATTTCTGCTAACACTATCTGAGAGTAGGGGAGGGAGAAGGGCTAGGGGAGGGGGTCTTATATTCTGAGGGGTCTTCACTTAGTGTTGGTACACACGTACCACTCAAAAGCAACAATACCAGAACCGTTAACAAGAACTAATGACCCTTTGAGGAGGCTTCACTTCTGAGAGATCATCTCTCACAGAATCATCAAAGGAGACTGAGATTGAGAGGTCCTACAGGTAGGAGGAAAACCAGGAAGGAGCTGTGCCCCAAAAACCCAGAGAGGAGAGATTATGCTGGGGGAGAAGGAATCTAAGAGGTCACGTACAATAGAGAGGTCAGAGAGAGTGAGGATTGAGAAGAAGCCATTAGATTTGGTCTTAAGGAGAGAACTGATAACTTTGGGGAGAACAGTTTCACTTGAATGAGGATGTTAAAAACCTCCTTTTTTCAGGAAGTTAAAAAGAGAATGTAAAGAAAGGAAGCAGAGCCACTGAAATCCACATGGGTAGATTTTTTCAAGGAGTTTGGCTGAGAAAAGGAGGAGAAATATAAGACCTTAATGAGCAGAGATGGTAGAATCTTGTAAGAATTTTTGGAGGATGGAAGGGACTTGGGTGTGTTTGTAGGTAGCAGGAAGAGATTAAATATTAGAAAAAAGAGGGGATGATAATGGGGGCAGTCTGCTGTAGATAGAAGGGATGGAATCAGGAGTTGGTCTTGTCAAGGAGAGGTACTGCCTCTTCAGAGACTGAAGTAAGAGAGGAAAAGGTGGGGGGGCAATGTCAGAGAATGGAGACATGAGGAGGAGAAGAGAAGAGAGAGTTGTCCATTGGACAACCTCAATTTTTTGGATAGAGTATGAAGGTATTAGATGAAAGTTTTGGAGAAGGATGTCATTAGAGGCTTGTGGAGGAAAGAGAAGGTTTCAAACAGCCATTATGTGTCATGGAATGGAAAGAAGGAAGGAAGGAGGGAAGGAGGTTAGGAAGGAGGGAAGGAAGGGAGAAACAAGCATTTATTAAGTGCCTACTATGTGCCAGTCATTGAGCTAAGCAATTTACAAATTTATCTCATTTGATCCTCACAACAAACTTGGGAGGTAGATGTTACACACACACACACACACACACACACACACACACACACACACACACACACATTTATATGTTGTCTCTCTGAAGGAATATTAGATTCTTGAAGGCAAGTACTGTTTCATTTTTTTCCTTTGTATCCCATTGCCTAGTACAGCACCTGGCACATAGTAAGCATTTAGTAAATGCCTCCACCTTGGTAATGGTGGGAAATGAGCACAATTTGATTCATCACTTCCTAATAAGATGCAGCCTGTTGCTCCAAATTATGACAACAATCAATTAATCAGCAAACATTAAGTACTAATTGATTGAATGTTTCATCTCATTTGATGAGTCAAATTGTGCTCATTTCCCATCTTCACAGGAGTGTTTGAAACTAGACTTTAGATTCTAGAGATCTCTCCTCTGTCTTGACCTTAGCTACAAATTAAATATTTACTTAGTGGTGTCTATAATCAGGAAGAATTACAAACTGCCACGTTTTCTTTGAGATAATAGTTTAAGAGACAGGGTGGCATAATAGATAGAAAGCTGGCCTTGGAATTGCAAAGATGTGGGTTCAGGTTTCACCTGTGACACATATTAGTTATATCTGGACCAAAACCCCTCAGAGCCTCAGGCAGCTCTAAGACTGAGTGGGAATGAGCAATTAATTGCTTTAGCAGAGGAAGTTTCTACATTAGAAATCCCCTACACACATGTAATCACTTATACGACAAAAATATACTTCTTTTCTGGAGAAGCTTGAGGAAGGAATGAGTTGAAAGAAAAAAGTTTCCATGAACATTGCTGTAAGGTTTGTCTTTTCCATAAGTTAGTCCTAATTGCCTTCTCAAAGGTCACCTTTTGTATTCACTATTTTCACCATTTTGATCCTTTCAGAGGTGCTGAGGTTATAATTGCTCCCCTCCTGGCAATAAGCTACATATTTTCCAGCAGAGTACAAGATCTAGGTTTCATCATGTGAACAAGAGGGGTCCCCAGCTCCAAACAAGCATTCAAAGTAATAAATACCTATCAGGTAAAAGACAGCCTTTATTTTATCCCATAGAACATGAAGTCAATGCAGAGAACTCACAGGTGTGCATGAACAATTATAGAAGTATATACTATTGTGAAGTAGAACGTTTGTCCTCAGCATTCCCTCAGCCCTCTTCCCAATATTTCCAACCCTCTTCTGAGCCTTCCTACTTCTGTAAAAGGCACCAACTTCCTTATAGTCACCTGGATTCACAACATTGGAGTCAACTTAGACTTTTCACTCTTATTCACTTCACATAGCAAATAAGGTCATCTACCTATATGACATCTCTTCCAATTGTCCCCTTCTCTCCACTTACATAGCCTCTGTCCCAGTTCAAGGTCTCATCAACTCTTGTCTGCACTATTACAATAGCCTACTAATTAGTGTTTCTAACTAAGGTCTTTCTTGACTCTGACTCAGGTCTCTCTTTAATCCAATTCATTCCTCACACTGCTGCCAAGGAGATTTTTTCCCTGAATCATAGGTCTGGCAATGTCAACTTTTTACTTGGTAAAATGCCGTGGCTCCCTGTTACCTCTAGGATTAAATGTAAACTCCTCTGTTATTTAAAGCCCTTCACAATCCAACCTTGACCTACCTTTCCAGTTTTTTACACATTTCTTCCTTTCACACAAGCCAAATTGAGCATCTTACTGTTGCTTATGCTTGGCAGCACCCCATCTCCCACTATCATACCTTTGCCTTGGTTATCCCTTATACCTAATGTGCACTACCTCCTCACCTCCAACTCTTAGAATTTCAAATTTACTTCAAGACTCACCTCAAGTGCTCCCTTCTACACGAGCCCCTCAAATGCTAGTGCTTCCCTTCCAAATCCTTATTTTTTTTTATAAGTAATGCAGAACATTATTTTACCATTTAGGTAGTAGAACCCTTTAGCCATGGAAAATTCCAAATTCCTTAGCAAGACCCTTATCTGGCTGCTCAGGCTCCAGCCCTCAGATCATATCTCTGGAAGCCTCCATTGTGAGAAAGTTTGCAGAGCATTATCATATCTACACAGAGGGAGAGGGGTGTCCTTGACCAGCCCCCCAAAAAAACCCTCTTCCTCTTGCCAGACTTCAAAGATCCATCCCCCTCCCTGTCCTGTATAATCCCTATATAAACCCTAGCTCGACCCCTGATGGGGGCTGCTTGATTTGGATATGACTATCCCTGCCAGCCGCACGCTAATATAATAAAGTCCACAATTTAAAATTAGCCTGGATGGTCAACTCGCTAATTTCTCGGTATAACAATATATGTATTTATATACGTGTTGTCTCCTCAGGATAGATTGCAAGCTCCTTGAGGGCAGGGATTGGATCACTTTTGTATTTGTATTCCCAATGTCCAGCAATTTACCTTACACATAGTGGATGCTTAATGAATTCTTATTGATTGGTTGAGTCATATTTCTTTCTTTTAAAACTATTTTTTTGTTTTTACAGCAGACCTCAAAGGCAAAGGCGAGAAGTACATGAGGAGACACACAAACAAGGAAGGTATGCTTATTCATTCAACAATTATTAATCAATCAAGCATTTATTGAGTGCCTACTACATGCCAGGTACTGTGCTAGGTGCTGGGGCCCAAGGACAAAGGATGAAACGATCTCAACTTGTATTCTAATTTGGGAGAAAAGTATATGTAGTATATACATATATAACATAAACACTGTTAATGAACACATATCTACACACATACACACATACACATATACATATACATATGTATATATAGTGCATGTTAACTATGAATATCCTTATCCCACCCCACTCCTACAGATGAATCAGTTCCCCAGAGGTTGGCTAACTATATCACCCTACTCAGAGTTCTAAGGGTACCTCTGAGGGGTCATGAGTGATTCTCTGATGACATCAGCTGAAGCCCCCATTGACCTGCTCCCGCCCTTCCAGATTATCAGCTGAGAATCATTTAAGTCATCCAGACTTAAGTAGTTTTTAGAAAAGAGTATTTTACTAAGGTGGTACAGTGAAAAGGGGGAAGCATGATAGAGAATAGTTGTATGAAAGTCAAAGGATAGAGAAACAGAAGTGATTTTATCGTTGTAATGTAGTGTCACCAGGACAGAAATAGGAAATGGATGAGGAGTTTGGAAAACAGATTAGAAGCCTGGCACAAGGGCATTATACGTAGAGGTGGGAAGCTTCAATTATCCAGACATCTGCTGGCGTTCTCTCTCTGCCAAAAACAGAATAGCTGATAACTTTGTGCTTCGCCTTAGTGGTGATTTCATCCTTCGAAAGGAAGAACAGACAGGGAAAACTCTATTCTGGAACTGATTCTAACATGGAGGATCTAGCTGCTAGAGTAGAAATGATGAGAATCTTGGAAGGAAGTGACTACTCCATTCTAGAGTTTGTTAAACAGAAGGAAAGGAATCTGGGCATTGTCTGACATACACATTAAATTTTGAGAAAACAGATTTCAAAAGGTTCAGTGGAAAGATAGATAAGGTCCCATGGATTTAATTGCTTCAGGGGAAGCCATCTTAGGATACTCAAAAATGAAATTCTGAAGACAGAAAAGGAAACAATTCTAACAGGGAGGAAAAATGGGATTTATCTGAAGAGACTGATATGGATGCACAAGAAACTCGCCAACTTAGATTTTTTTAAAGAAAGATGGAAGCAAGGCCAGACAACAGAGGATGAATAGCTTGTGGCACTGCCCTATAAAAATAATGCCAGGAAAATGAAAACTCAGACTGGGCTCTGATTATTGAGGAAACTTAGAGATAAGGAAAAAACAATGTTTAAAAACTATGTTCGGAGGATAAAAGAAAAAGAGGCTCAAAGAAAGGGATAGGATCTCTACTTCAAAGGGGTGGAAATGATAACTGATAATGGGGAAAAGGCAGAGCTACTCATCATTTACTTTATTTCTGTTTTCTCTGCAAAAGAGAATGACCCTCAGATTGTAAATGACAGAGAAAAAAAATTTACTAAAGCGGAGTTGATACCTACCCAAGATAAGTAAGGAAGTACCCAGTTGACATTGATAAATTCAAGTCATCTGGCCTACGTGAACTATAGTCTCAGGTTCTGAAAAAATCTTGCAGACTGCTGAGCCATTGTCAGTGATGTTTAAAATCGCAGGAAAAAACAGAGGTACCATAGGATCAAGATCGTGTAACAAATATGCTCTAGTACACTCTCCCGGAATCAGGCTGGCTACATCTCACCTTCAAGGTCGGGAGTGTGTCTCTGCAGAGTCCAAACATCCCAGCATCCCAATAGATTTGTAGCCATCTCAGTATTGATGGCTGGAGTAGCAAGTGATGACTTTCTCAACACAACCCAGTGGTAGCTGAGAGGGAGACTCTTCAATCCAGCAGTCATACTGCATCTGGACACGAATTGGATGGGACCAATGTAATGTAGAAACTGTGCTAAGAGTGAGCCCACTATCCCCAGAGACTAAGATATGGGGTAAGGTGAGAATGTATTCCTGAGATGTTGGGGGGAAATGATTATAGCTTTGTTCTTGCTGTATTTTCAAAGTAAATGGCACTCTGTAAAATCCAATCAATGTTAAGTGGTTAAATGGAACTGGAGCACTATTCATTCACTGGCACCTACTAATGGAAGGAACATAACTGATGGGGACTCATGCCAATGGCAGAGATACCTACAGTCCCCTCAGAGCCCTGTGGAAGAGATGTAGCTGCCTCATTATGGAAGAATGGGCCAGAGTATATTTGCTACATGCAGATTTTCAAAAAAGGGAAGAGTGAACAGGGAAGAATAGTGTTTACAAAATTATAGGCCACTGAACTTGACTTTTATTCCTGGGGAAATTCTAGAATGGATAATTAAAGAGATGACTGGCAAATATCTAGAAAGGGAAACAATGATTATAAAAATCCAGTGTGGCTTTGTCAAAAGCAGGACTAACCTCTCTTCTTATTGATAGGACTGTTAAACTAGTAGATGAAGGGGGTGCTGTGGATATAGTTTACTTACATTTTAGAAAAGCTTTTGACAAAGAATCTTATACTATTCTTGTGGAGAAGGTAGATATGGATCAGATGATGACACAATCATATTTAGAACTGGTTAGATTGCTGAACTCAAAGAATCGTTTTGAATTTTTCAATACCAGCATGGCAGGAGGTTTCTAGTGGAGTATCCCAGGGATCTGTGCTTGGCCCTATGCTGTAAAATCACTTTGTTATCGATGACTTGGATGTAGACATGGATGGTATGCTTACCAAATTTGTAGATGACACAAGGCTGGAAGTGATTGCTAATACAGTGAATGACAGAGTCAGGACCCAAAAGGATCTTAACAGGCTAGAGATTGGGCCGAATCTAATAGGATGAAGTTCAATAGGAATAAACGTAAATTCCTTCAACTGAGTACAAACAATTCAACTTCACAAGTATAATGTGGTGGAAGTATGATTAGATGCAGTTCTGCAAAGGATCTGGGGGTTTTGTTGTTCAGTCTTGTCTGACTTTTCCTGACCTCGTGGACTTACTTGTCTGTGGGGTTTTCTTGGCAAAGATGCTGGAATAGTTTGCCATTTCCTTCTCCACTGTATCTTCATTTTACAGATGAGGAACTGAAGCAAATAGGAGTTAAGTGATTTGTCCAGGGTCACACACAGCTAGTAAGTGTCTGAGGCCAGATCTGAATTCATTGCTGACTCAAGGCCCAGTGCTCCATCTGCTGTACCACCTAGCTGCCTTGAGGGGAACAGGGGTTTTAGTGGACTATAAGCTAAAGATGAGCCAGCAGTGGCATATGGCAGCCAGGAATACTATTGTGGTCTTGGCCTATAATCAGTATTTATGAAGTGCCTACTATGTGCCAAGCACTATGCTAAGCACCAAGGATACAAAAAGAAACAAAAGACAGTCCTTGTCCTCAGGGAGCTTACAATCTGATGGGGAAAACAACATGCAAACAAATATATACAAAATAAGTCATATATGAGATAAATAAAAAATGATCAATAGAGGGAAGACACTAGAATTAAGAGGGGTCAGAGAAGGCTTTCTGTAGAAGGCAGAATACGAAAAAGGGCATCATTTCCAGGCATAGGGAGGTGATAGATTCACTTTACTATGCCATCATCAGACTGATCTGAAGGTATTGTGTCCAGTGCTAGGCACCATAGTTTTAAGAAAGACATTGATAAACTGCAGAGTGTCCAGAGGAGCACAACCAGAATGGGAGAGGGCCTTGGCTCCATGTTGTATAAGGATTGCTTAAAGGAATTGGTCATGATTACCCTTGAGAAGAGAAGATTCAGGATGGGGTAGGAGTAGGAGGGGCAATATTCAATTATTTGAAGGACTGTCATATAGAAGAGGGATTAGTCTTATTCTGTTTGGCCTCAGAGGGCAGAATCAGGGGCAATGGAGAGGGGAGGGGGAGTTTCAAAGAGACAAATTTAGGCTTGATGTCCGGAAAATCTTCATTAACAACTAGAGTTCCAAAAATAGAATGGGTTTCCTTAAGAGGTGGTGGGTCCTGCCTCATTGGAAGTCTTCAAGTAGAGGTTGTACCATTGCTTGATGGGTATGTGTTAAGAGTGGGCCTAATGCCAGCACTCTGTTAGTTCAGGTTGAATACTGTGATTTCAATGTAGTACTTACAAGTCATTGAACAGGTAACAAAAGGAAGTTTACTTTGCCCTATCACACAAAGATATGCAACAAGGATACCATGGCACCTAGGGTTATGGCCCTCCATATGGAAAGGATTCTAGTCAGCAGGGCCAGGGGTGGTGACTCAAGGGGACTTCCAAAATCCACCAAATTGGAGGCACCCAGACTCCCCATGGCTGAGACTTTTTATGCACTTAGGCGGACAGGAAGCTTCATCAATCAAGCAAGGGTCAATCAAATGCCTAAAAGAACTTTGTTTCCTTTTAGGGAATACTAAAAAGAGAAACAGTGAATGACAGAGTCAGGATCCAAAAGGATCTTAACAAGCTAGAGATTGGGCTGAATCTAGTATGATAAAATTCAATAGGAATAAAGGTAACACTTGAGTACAAATGGAGAAACAGGGGAACTCTGGTCCTATGACAATGTTACAGTTGGGGTTCTTTGAGTGTATGATTTCTACTAGATGGACAATAATGTTCCTTAGAACTTTGAAATTCTGTGATTGTGACCTGCAGTTGGTTGCTCTGATTATCAGTGAGGATGTAGTTCACATCAAAGATAAATTATTGGATAAAGGAGATGGATTGGGGCAGAACTGAAATTAGAAAACAATAGGAGCCTGATGTGGAAGATGGGTCAAGTGATTAATAATTTCTGAGAACACTATTTTGTGAACTGAATTTTAGGGTAAGAAACTAACTCCTATGGTATATATAAATTAGGGTTTTGGCTCTTGTAAATCCATGAAGCTGGCCAGACAAATTTCCGTAATGTCGATGTCTCTAGAAGCAGTAGATGACTAATGTGTCTTCAGTCTCTTTCTATCCTTCCCAAAGTGCACAAAGAGGCAGGTTATACCACAGTCCAAACGGGAGGCGGGATTTAATATTATTAAAATTATGATTTGATTCAAAATCTCCCAGACTCTCTGAATAAGAGCTATCTTATGGAGGAAGTGTTTACCTTGTGTTGGCATGAAAAAAAGAGAAATGGAAGGAAGGGAGACAGGAAGGAAGGAAAGCCAGTGGGGAGGGGAGAAAAGGGAAAAAAGAGAGAACAGAAGAGAATTAAGAAGAAGGAAAGGTAGAGGGAAGGAAGGCAAGTAATGAAAGAAAATGAAGGAAAGGAAGGGAAGGGATATGAGGAGGTAAGGAAAAGAATAGAAGAAATGGAAGGAAGGAAAGAGGACAAGTGGAAAGAAGGAAGGTAGGGGCAAAAGGAAGGAGAGAAGAAAGGAAAGAAGGACTGGCTTTTTAAAAAACTGTAAAAAGAAAGTGTAGCACATCTTCTGCTCCCCGCTGAGGATTTAGAGTAGCTGAAATGAAATCTGCTGGGGGGAAGGAAATCTTCAGTTTGTTTTTGAGCCACTGTCAAAAGTGATACAGAACAGTTACCTTCCTTTTGTGCTAGAGAAGTCTGAGGAGAAGTGAGACATTCTTGGAGGTGGGGGTCCTTTCAGCAGTCATTGGAGTAAGCCTGCCTCCACCACCTCCTGCCTCATTGAGGCCAGTGATTAGAGGGGTGTCAGCACATATAGGCCGTTGTTGAATTTTCCATTTGGGAGAACTGATACCAGATGGTGATTTTGCCTATCTCTCATCCTTCCATCCCTGCCCCACAGAGCTTATGTTAAATCCAAAGCTCATTAATTCTTAGTTCATTTACATTTCTGTTCAATTAGTCTTGAAAGCAGGCATAATATAAGTGTGGTCAAACACAGGACTTTCTGTGTTTCATTATTGAGAAAGGAATTAAAGGAAGAAGCAGTGGCTAGCAGGTTATATACGGACAGAGAATAAGACTGAGAAAGTAGACTGTCAGAAATTATCAGATCTTCGCATCTGGGGGACTCTGGAGCTAAATGAAAGGGAATGTTGTTAGTTTATATTCCATAACTTTCCCAAATCAGGAGAGAAATTAAATTAATCCATTCATCCCAGAGCCAAGAGTGGGGAACCTGCAGCCTCGAGGCCCCATGTGGCCCTCTAGGTCCTCAAGTGCAGCCCTTTGAGAAATTCAAACGTCCCAGATCAAATCCCCTTAATAAAAGGATTTGTTCTGTAAAACTTGGCCTCAGTCAAAAGGCCATACCCAGGGACTTAGAAGACCACCTGTGGCACGGCCGAAGGTTCCCTACCCCAGTGATCTAGACAAAATACTGAGCCATGAGTAAACAATTTTAAGTGGTGGGAGGTTTGGTGAATAATAGAAGCAAAAGGAAGCTTCCTTAGGTATATTTCTCCTTTCTTGTTCTCTGCACATGCTCAAAGATACCCTGCTCCAGGGAGCAAAGGACAGTGACCAAAGTGTAAGTAGAAGGAGCTAGAGCATGGCTAGAAAAGTGCGGCTCTGCCCCCTTGAGAGCAGGAGCCAGAGAAAGGGAGTGGATGGTTTTCCTCTTCAGTCAAACACCTCTATAACCCAGACATCACTATTAAAAGAAACCCCAAACCGTCCTAAGCATCACTACTGAAATCAAACATGTCACATTTGTTCAGAAGAAGGGGATGAGTGACTTTATATTCTCTGTATAGCTCAATATTGAAACGAAGTCCTGACATCACCAAGTCTCCGCTGACAAAATCTGAGCAACTTCTGAGAATAGATGACCGTGACTTCAGCATGAGGCCCGGCTTCGGAGGTATGAAGCATGTACTTTTGTTGCTTCTCTTCTATCTGTCTACCGTTTGTGAAAAGCCAAGCAAATCTATGTCTTGGGAGGTAGTTAGGGGGTGATAGAGTCAGGAGGATCTGAGTTCAAATCTGGCCTCAGACACTAGCTGTATGACCCTAGGCAAGTCATTTCACCCCGACTGATTCCAAAAAATAAACCAAAAAACTATGTCATAAAGTTTACTCTTCCCAAATTATGGTTTTCTGCTGTTGGACTTGGTCAGCCAGCCAAGTAAGCAAGAATCCAGTGAGCATCTGCTGAGTGCCATCTCTGCGTTAAACATTCTGATTTTAGTCATATAAGGCATGTGCTATCAGGTGGGGATATCATGGGGCTCAGTGGTCACTCCACCACTCTCTGGATTGGCACAGTTTTCTTTTTTTAATTAGTTGTATTTATTTTGTTTCATATTTCCCAATTACATGTTAAAGTTTTTTAACAATCATTTTTAAAACTTTTGAGTTCCAAATTCTCCCTCCCCCACCTTGAGAAGGTAAGCAATTTGATTTTGATTTACATGTGAGGTCATGCAAAACATTTCTACATTAGCCACGTTGCAAAAGAAAACACAAACAAAATAAAACAATAAAGATAAATACATTTTTCAAAAACAGTATGCTTCAATCTGCATTCAGAGTTCATAAGTTCTCTCTCTGGAAGTGAATTGCATCATGGGTCCTTTGGATTTGTCTTGTCTCATTGTACTGATCAGAGTATCTGCGTCTTTCACAGTTCATCCTCCTTACAATATTGCTGTTACTGTGTACCATGTTCTCCTGGTTCTACTCGCTTCACTTTGCATGAGTTCATTTAAGTCTCCTTAGGTTTTTCTGAAACAACCTTGCTCATCATTTCTTATACGCACAGTATAAGCACAGTAGTACTCCTGCACAATTATGTATTATAATTTATTCAGCTATTCCCCATTTTATGGGCAATCTCTCAATTTCCAATTGTTTTGGATCATTGTGTTGATCAGCTAAGTCTTTTGCAATTGATCATCCTTATAATATTGCTGCTATAGTGTATAATGTTCTCCTGGTTCTGCTCACTTCACTTTGCATCAGATCACATATGTCTTCCCATGTTCTTCTGAAACCATCTGCTCATCATTACTCATAGCACAATAATATTCCATCATAATCACATACCACACCTTGTTCAGCCATTCCCCAATTGATGGGCATCACTTCAATTTCCAATATTTTGCCACCATGAAAAGGACTGTTATAAATATTTTTGTACAAATGGGTCCTTTCCGTTTTCTTGGATCTCTTTGGGATATAGACCTAGTAGTGGCATTGCTGGGTCAAAGGGTACGACAGTTTTATAGCCCTTTGGGAATGGGTGATCTGCACAGTGTTCCATCCATCTTAACTCTTGATAATGACTTCTAAACATGATAAAGCATCACAACCTACTATATGATCAGAAAAGAATGACTGGACTACTGTAATCCAAAATATCCCAATGGAAGGCAGAAGAAAAACACACTGCCATAATGCCTATAGACTACTGGGCAGGTACTATGGTGCTGTGGAAAGAGCACTGGCTCAGAAGACCTGGGTTCAAATCTCTCCTTACTACCTGTGTAACTTTGCATATGAAACCTAACTTCTCTGAGCCTCAATTTCCTCATTTAGAAAATAAAGAGGTTGAATTCGATGGCGCTGAGGTCCTTTCCCACTCCAAATCTATGATCCTATAATGAAATCCTTCTTCATCTGGGAGCCTGAAACAGGAACTGTGTATGCATAATTGAGGGCAGAGTTTGATCTGCTTGGTTTAATTAAATGAGAGGTGGGGGCAGAGGTGGAGGTGGTAAAGCCCTACAGCAAATAATTGGCCAGAGTCCAGTGCTGGCAAAGCTTTCTCAGTTCAGGCTGTAGGCATGCATAGCTTTTCCTTGTCACCAGATGATTTCACCTGAGGTTTAATTGTCTTATTTTGTCTGATACTCTGGTCTAGGTCAGGGGCAATTAGGCGGTAAAGTGGATAGTGCACTGGGCCTGGAGTCAGGAAGACCTGAGTTCAAATCTGGACTCAGACACTTATTAGCTGGGTGACCCTGGGCTTAACCCTGTTTACCTCAGTTTCCTCATCTATAAAATGAGCTGGAGGAAGAAATGGCAAACCACATCAGTATCTTTGCCAAGAAAACCCCTAATGGGGTTGCAACATAACTGAAATGACTGAACGACTACTAGTTCGGGTCTCTCTGCTCCTTCAAAGGAGGAAAATTTAAGGTCCTATCTTTGTCCTTTGGGAGCTCGAATTGTTGGCACTCCCAAGGCTTTTATATTTTGTTGCTACTTTAATGGTTAAGTAGGGAGAAAAGCTTGTTTAAATGCATTCTTACTGGCTATATATGTTAGAGATTCTATAGTCCAAGAGGCAAAGAAAAATGAAATGGCTCCAAATTTCACCAGTTAGCTGAGTGGTTCATTCATTACCCTTTACTTCAATTCCAACCTGTATTCTTCAGTAACAAAGAAAAAAACCCTAAACTTAAGAGAAGGATTTGCTTAGTAAATGGTCCAAATGTTGATAAGGCCCTACTCACAGTCTCTACATGTGGCCTTCTAGGTCCACGGGTGTGGCCTTTTGACTGAGTCCAAGTTTTACAGAACAAATCCTTTTATTAAGGGGATCTGTTCTGTGAAGTTTGGATTCCGTCAGAGGGTCATCCACACTTGAGGACCTAGAGGGCCACATATGGCCTCAAGGCCACAGTTCCCCACCCTTGCTTGCTCAATGGACTCTTGGTCATTTAGTAGAAAGTGCTGCCCTCTCATGGCTAGGCTGGACCACTGGTTCCTGATGTGTAAGAATTGGATTATGAGATCACAAATTTAGAGATAGAAGTCACATTCAGAACTGGAAGTTAGATGTCATCTAGCCAAATTCCCTCAGTTTAGAGACGAAGAAATTAAGGCCCAAAGCAGTAATAATAATAATGACAATGATAGGATAATAGATTTAGAACTTGAAGGGACATCTAGTCCAGGGGTTCTTAACCTGACATCTGTAAACTTAAAAAAAAAAACTTGGATAATTATATTTCAATTTTCTCTTGAAATCCCGTGTATATTATTTTATGAATTTAAAAACCTTATTCTGAGAAGGGGCATAAGGTTTACCAGACTATCAAAGAGGTCCATGACACAAAAAAGATTAAGGACCCCTGATCAAGTCCAACCCCCATCACCTTTTACAGTTAAGGAAACGAGAACCAAGTAAGTTAAATGAGCTGCCTGAGGTCGCAAAGGGAAGGTAAATGTAAAAGGTAGGATTTGAATGCAAGTCCTATAACTCTAGAGAACATAACTCTATGTTCATTGTACCATGAAAAACTGAGACCCTGAGATGTTCAATGCTTGACTAAGTTCACTCAGATATAAAGTGGCAGAGCCAAGATTAGAACCTAGATCTTCTGACTCCAAATGCCATTCATTTTCTATCATACTGAGGCCTCTAAGAAGCAAAATGAATAAAAGAGCAAAATAAATTAGTAAAAAAAGGGGGATATAGCAAATGGCCACATACCCTGGAAAGCATCTCACTTCAATAATTTCTCAGGCAAGACCTTTGAATGATGAGCCTCTTCTTGAAGCTCTTTGAGTCACCTTGAGGTCGCTTTCTCTAATTACAAACTTGGCACCTTATTGCTGTGATCACAGTCCAACATGGGTTTGTGCAAGCTGGAAATTCAGTACCATGTGAGTAAGTAAAATAATTTGGGTAAAAGAAATAGCCTTCATCTGAATTTTCTAAGTTCTCACCTTAACTATTCTTACCTGTCAATTAATTTCATTTTGGCCCATCAGGGCAGCACGGTAGGAGTAAAGACATGACACCCAGGTTCTAAGGAAATTGCTCATGTTCTTTTTTTTTGGGGGGGGGGGAAGTGGATACTTGCTACCAAAAGAATATCTGATATCATCATCATCATCCACTTTTCAGGTCCTGCCATTCCTGTTGGTGTAGATGTTCAAGTTGAAAGTCTGGATAGCATCTCAGAAGTTGATATGGTAAGTACCACTCTGACACCAAAGAAAAGAGGTTAGATCTAAGAATCGAGGCACAAAGTTATAAGAGGGCAATTCGTTATTCAGATATTAATATGATAGCAAACAACTTTATCAGTTGGCTGTCCTATCACTGGGTTGCGTGATTAGCCCTGGAAATGCTCTAAATGTACAGGGCTCTGTGTCCTGGGTCCTCTTCTCTTCTCCTTCCATACTACTTCATTTGGTGATCTCCTCAACTCCCATGGATTCAATTATCATTTCTGTGCTGAAGATTCTCAAATATGATATATCAGGACCTAATTGCTCTGCTGACCTTCAGTCTCATATTTACAACTGCCTATTTGACCTTTTGTACTGGATGACCGACCCGTAGGCACTCAGCATGTTCAAAATGGATGCATTATCTTTCCCCCCAAACCTCCTTATTTTGAGGGCCCCACCATCTCCCTAGTCATCCATGCTCACAGCCTAGGTGCCATCCAATGACAGTGACCTCCTTGCTGTTCTTCGAATACAACATTCCCTTTCCCAACTCTGGGCATTTTCACTGGCTGTCCCCCATGACTGGATTTCTCTTCCACCTCATAATCTCTGTCTCCCGGCTTCCTTGGCTTCTTTCAAGTCCCTAAAATTCCCACTTCTACAAGAAGCCTTTCCTTATCCCCCTACAGTGTTGGTGCCTTCCCTCTGATGATCATCTCCAATTTATCCTGTACATTGCTTGTTTGTGTATAATTATTCGCATAGTTTCCCTCCATTAAACTGTGAACTCCTTGAGAACAGGGATTATCTTTTGCCTTTCTTTATACCCCCAGTGCTTAGCACAGTACCTAGATAGTAGGTGCTTAGTAAATGTTTACTGACTGGCTGACAAAATACAACCATTGTCCCATTCACCTGGCTGTGCCTGGGAGAGAACATACTGAATGGGAACTACTTTCTATAGAGAGTTTTAACCCTTTGGGGTGTAAAGGAAGGGCTAAGTCCCTGTAGATAGTACGGGAGGAGGAGGAGAGGCAAAGGACTGGTTAGCAGAGCCATAACTAGGGTGTGGCAATCAATGCTTTGCCCCAAAGAAGCAAAATTTAGAAGGCATTGACTTGCGGTCCTTCAGTAGGTAGGCTTTCTTTTGAAAACCTCCCCTATACTTAATTTTCCTATTCTTTCAAGGGCATCCACTATTATTCCAGTCTCCCCAGTTTGTAATCTTATATTATCCTCCACTCTTTACTCTCCCTCATGCCCTACCTTCATTCAGCTTCCTGATCTTGCTATCTTTTCCTCCACAACATCTCTTGAATCCAACCTATCTCCTTATTCACACAGCCATCATATTAGTTCAGGCCCTCCTCACCTCTTTCCTAAATTATTACAATAGTCTCCTAATTTGTCTTCCTGACTCAGGTGTCTCCCCATTCCAATCACCCTCCACACTGCTTCCAAAATGATTCTCTGTAAGTACATATTGACCATGTCTTTCTCCTACTTTATAAACTCTAGGATCAAATATAAACTCCTTTGTTTGGCTTTGAAAGCCCTTCACAACTTGGCCACAATCTATTTTTCCAGTCTCATTACACATCATTCAACCTTCCACATTCTACTCTGTAGCCAAATGGGCCGTCTCTGAATTCCTCACACATGGAATTCTATATCCTGTCTCTGTGACTTTTCACTGGTATTCCACCACACCTGGAATTTACTCTCTCCTCATTTCTGCCCGGGGTGTGCAGGAGCCAGCTGGAAATAGCTGCAAGAGCTGACTAAGTTTCCAGTGTAAATATTAGCATTGCACATCAGAAATAAATTACAATAAACTACAGGTCTTGATTTATTGTTTCATTGATTGCATAGCACATATTTATTTGTTTGTTTTTCTGGAGAACTGGCTATTAAAACATTGACCAGCACACTCCTGCCTCTGCCTCAACTTCTACCTTCTACACAAAGCCTTTTCTGATACCCCCCCAGTTTCTCTTCCTCCCTAACTTCTCTGTTTTTATTTTATGTATATTTACACAGAGACATGTCTCCCGTAATAGAATATACATTCCTCAAGAGCAAAACTGTTTCACTCTTTATCTCTGTATCCTCAGTACCTAGCTGGAATGTTTGTTGATTTCTTGATTGATTGGTTGAGGGTGGAACACCTGAAGTTAGGACCTAGTTCCAAGAATAATTAGTTAAAATGATGATACCCAATGCTATGCCAGAGGGGGCATCCCAGGTGAATTTTTCTTTGGAGTATCACTCCCCTACCCTGCTTTACCCTTAAAAACTCCCCAACAGCATTGGAATGTGCATTTTGTACTGTTTGTCTCAGGTAAAAAAATGTTATTTATGTCTTTTCTTGTCAGTACACAGAGAAGCAGGGCAAAATTCGTCATGGTTAGGTAAATACCCTGAAATGCAGGCATCAGGAGACATGAGATTTCCTGGCAGACAGCAAACAACAGTCAGAGAAGGGTTTAGGTTAAACTTGTGTTGAGGTGTGAAATGCCAGTTCAATTAACACAGAGATAAAAAGAATACACGATCAAAGGGCAGGGATAACTGAATTCGGTAATCTCAAGGCACTGTGATTTACTCTTTTGTTTGTCTGTTGGGCGAATAATTTTTAAAAAATTATTAAAATCATAAAAGGAGAATAATAATAACAATACATACAGGTACATCCCTTCACAGACCTTGAAGGGCTATATAAAGGCTAGGTATTACTGTAGAGCTCATCTAGTCATAAATCAGGAAGCTAGCTGGCACAGTGGATAGAATACCACATGTGAAGTCAGGAAGATTCAAATCAGACCTCAGACATTTACTAGCTGTGTGACCCTAGGCAAGTCACTTAACCTGTTTGTCTCAGTTTTCTCTTCTGTAAAATGAGCTGGAGAAGCAAATGGCAAACTGCTCCAGTATCTTTGTCAGAAAAACCCCAAGTGGGGTCATGAAGAGTCGGACATGACTGAAACGATTAAACAACAACAACAACAACAACAAATGGTCCTGATCTCCCCAACGGAGCTTGACTACAGGGTCCCTGATAAAAGTAGCTTCTAGCTACTTCGGAGAATTAGAGTATGGATGCTCTTGACCTGGTGGCTTCCTTACATGCTCCTCAGACTAAGTGTCCACTTCATAGGACATTTCAACAAACATTATGCCATAGTTATAACCACCAGAACTCTCAAGGGACTGCATGTAGGGTTAAATTTTTAAAAATTTTTTATTGCTTTCTTTGGTTTTTATATCACCTTCATTTCCAGATATATTCTTTTCCTCTTCACCATCCTGGAAACTATCCTTTCAAACAAAGAACAAAAAAAGGGAAAAAAGGCAGTTCAGGAAATTTAACCGATGAATCAATCAAGTGTTGCACAGTTTCACAACTATAGCCCTCTATTCCTACAAAGAAGGTAGAGCCAGGTTTGGTCATTATCATTATTGTTCAGTCATTTTAGTCATATCTGATTCTTAGTGCCCCATTTTGGGTTTTCTTGGAGTGGTTTGCCATTACTTTCTCCAGTTCATTTTACAGATGAGGAAACTGAGGCAAACAGGATTAAATGACATGCCCAGGGTTACACAGCTAGTAAGTGTCTGAGGGCAAGTCTTCCTGACTCCAGGCAAAGCACTCTATCCACTGTACCACCTAGCTGCTCTCATTATAATGTTCCATTTCCAAACCATAGATGCTTGTAAAGAAAGTGATTTGTTCAAATCTTCATGATGACTTAATTGCAGAGACACAAGTTGATTACTTTTATTTTATTTTTTCCAAAATTTTCTTTTTTAAAAACCTATTAATTCAACAAATACCAGCATTTCCATATATAATACAAATTGGGCTTTAACCATGACCTATATAAGACTATTATGTCATAGGCTCAGACCTGACTACAGAGCTATCCTCCAGGGAATATAGACAATAGCACAGACACAGACAGAGCAGTCTTTTGGATGTCAATCCTTCCTTGGCTATGGGCCCCTTGCCCTTTTGGAAGATGGTCATTTGGAACCAGGTAGGCAGCTCCCAAATCTTTTGCTGGTGGGTCTTTTCGAATAGAAATAGCTGGGTGGTACAGTTGATAAAGCACTAGATCTGGAGTCAGGAAGACCTGAGCTCAGATCTGGCCTCAGACACTAGCTGTGTGACCTTGGGTAAGTCACTTAACCCTGTTTAACTCGGTTTCCTCATCTGCAAAATGAGCTGGAGAAGGTAATGGCAAACCACTCCAGTATCTTTAACAAGAAAACCCCAAATAGAGTCATCAAGAATCAGAAAAGATTTAAAAAACTGAACAACAACAATAAACATTTCAAATAGAGCTAGTGGAAGCTATGAACCAATGAAATTCTTGGGATGTAGCAATACCTCTCATAGGGAATGAATCACGTAGTGTCCCCACTCTGGGCTGATTCTGTGATGGTGCATTTACTCTCTTATAATGTGCCAGGATGAAAACTATAAAAAAGTCAAGGTGTCTAAAGAAGGACCCCCAGAGGATCTGCCCCTGGCTTCATTTCTGGGCAGTCTGAAGATGCTTCTAGTTTCAGTGGAATTTTTATAGAGCACTTATTAAGCAGTTACTATGTACCAGGCACTGTATTAAATGCTGGAATCCAAATACAAGTAAGAAAGATAGTCTCTGCCCTCAAAGAGCTTATATTCTAGTGGGGAAAGACAACCCATAAAGAGGAGCAGGAGAAAGGGGGATGGCATGATAGAATGTTAACCCCATCCTGGTGATACCTCTAAGGCTCAGCTGTGATTTTTATGCACATACCTCCTACTTTTATTATAAATAGCTCAGACTTCCTAGCTTCCTTGCATATTGTAGAAATATGCACAGTGCCAGCTTCCTCCATTGCAATACCTGAACCCATTTGTGGGGATGTGTGCGCTATAGAGGAGACAAGATAAACCACTACCCAGGTTTGTTAAGAGCCCTGTTTGTTGTGGGCATCCACATGAATACCTTCAGTAGGTTCTTCAGCAGGACTATGGGGAGAACTCACAAACTAACCCATGGTAGACTGACACACTGGCAGGTCTCATGTCCCATATGGGCTTCTCCAAAATACCAGGCAGCCATAATGAGAGTTTGGGCCATGTTTACAAGGCTCACCACTATGCTGTTATGGCAGAAGCAGGACATTTCCCACCATGCCTTCCTGGGAAGATCACATAGACCTAAGCCAAGGTGCAGATTACTCATACATGCCTTCCCACCTTGTGTACCTCTCATCCCCAAAGTTCACCACATGGTATCCATGCAGCATTCTGGAGGTTCCTCACTTTCTCCCCAGATCATAGGGCTACCCATGGAACACTTTAGTGATCCTCCTGTCATGTCTTGCTCTTCATGCCAAGCTCATCTTCTGGTGTTATTTGTAACAAGAATGATGAAATTAGTATACTTTAGCTCTTCTATCAATGTGTCAACTTATTGGTCGTTGGACAAGGAAGGGTTTCACATTTAGAATAACAATAGTCAAATTCTTATTATCTTCTTTCCTGCTATTGTAGAAGAGGAAAGGGGAGGCACAGGACCGAGAGCCATCCTCAATCCCACAAGCCCCCTCCTATGTGTGTTGAGTTGCCAGCAGGTGGTCTTAGAGAATGATGGAAGGGATACATCAACTTCAATAATAACCAAAAGGAGGACTCAAAATGAGTGGTTCCTTTCACCTGGGCTAATTTGTGGCTATACCTTTTAAAAATTGATCCATTGGGGCAGGTATGATAGAATCATAGATTTAGAAATAAAAGGGACCTCAGGGGTAATCTAGTCCACTCTCCCTCATTTTACAGAGAAGTACAGTGACTTGTTCAAGGTTGCACAGAGTAAGTGGCAGAGGCAGGATTCAAACCCAGGTCCTCAGACTCTAATACCAGTTCTTGTTCTATTGTACCACATGTCTGGGGTGGCAAGGCATAGGATCATAGATGTACATCTAAAAAGGATCTCAGAGTCAGCCAACTAGGATTTATTAAGTGCTTACTATTTAGAATGGGGTTTCCTTTCGTGTATGAATTAGATTAGATGCACAGTATGTGGTTCCTTCCAACTCCCAAATTCCATGATTCTCCCTTAGTTACTTATTTCTTCCCAAGTCAGTGAATCCATCAACTAGCATTTTTTTAATTGAAAGGGTGATGTTCAAAGACTCCTGCCAATCCTGGAGGCACCCTATTGCATTGTCTAATAGAGGAACACTGCCTAGGATGTAGAGGGATGGTCTGCCTATCCAGGCCAGGTGTGTCAAAGGCCGTCTTGCCCATGGGCTGTGGGGAGGCCCTGGGAGTAGGGATACACTGGGCCAGAAATCCTAAGAGCTCTTCAGCTGGCCTTGTGAAAGGATATGGGAAGCTCCCAGTGCCGATGGCAGAGTAGAGTTGCTAAGTCTACTCACTTCCAGACCCACTTGTTTGTTTTTTGCAAATAGACACACCCTAGGGGGGTGGCCAGTCCCGAGAAAATCTGGTCCAACTGTTGTTGCAACAATGAGGTTTCTGGGGAACAAGCCAAAGGATTTATAAGCTTACCCGAAGTTCAGTCACTCTCTACAGCAGAAGGGCAGCCTGGGTGTGAGACAATACTGTTGAACCTCAAGTCCTTTGGGGAATTAACAGGGCTCAAGGAAGGAAATGTGAGAAAGAAAATGAGGTTCAATTTGAGATCCAAGTCCTGACCTAAGTGAGAGGAAGTTATGTTGAGTCAAACTAACGTTTCCAAGGTAAACAAAACCAAAAGCAAGGTGAGAAGCAGGAAAAAACCTTTTGTATCAGTGGTCCAAAGCCGGGGATGTCAGTCCAGAATTTCATTCATTTATCCATTCATTCATTCAACAATTATTTATTAGTGCCTACTACATGCAAGGCACAGTAAACTAGGCATCAAAGATAAAAAAGACAAGAATGAAACAGTCCCTTGCTTCAAGAAGTTTACATTCAACCAGGAGAAAAGCATGAGGCCTTGAGCCTCAGTTTCCTTTTGTGCAAAATGAAAGAGTTGGATTAGGTTGTCTTTTGAGGTTCCTTTGGGTTCTAGGCCTATGATGCTATGATCTCATAAGACAAATCAATACAGATCCCCTGGGATAAATCAATACAGATAAATCAAAGCAAAACTATACAAAGTAAATACGAACTACTTGTGAGACACTTATGGATTTCTGGACTTGGGTCTTATTTTCAGAATTTGGAAAGGTGATAAATCTCTCCTATCTGTTCCCCATCATTTAATAGTAAATGTTCTCTAAATGGAAGGTCATGAAGTTATTTTATCTGCAAGCTCACCAGGGAAATGAAAAATAGTCTACGCAAAACATTTTTGTATCCTAGAAAAGTTTGTTGAAACACATAGGTTAGAGGAAGTGGGTCTTGAATAAAGAATCAGGAAATAAAGACAGAAAAACAATTTTCTTCCAAGTGCTTCTAGAGCAGGGGTTTTTAAACTTTTTTTTGTTTTGTAGACTCTTTGAAAATCTGTTGAAGTCTATGGGCCCCTTTTCAAGATAATGTTTTAAATACATAAAATAATATACATAGGATTATGAAGGAAATATATTAGTTTAAAATAGAACTATCCCAATATACAAGTTCACACAGATCTCAGGTTTAGAACTCCTGTTTTAGAGGAGAGAAGGGTCTTCAGGCGTATTATAGTTGGATTCAGAAATGTTTCTACAGTGGGATAGAATTGCTTTGCTCACAGTCTGGTGGGTGTAATCACAGAAAGTAATGAGCTGATAATATAAGTAATAAGATATTAATGTGTTAAACAAAAGTATAAAGGTGTGTCTTCACCCTGTTATCCCTTCACAAAGTATAGAGTAGTTTCCCAGACGGAATTAGAAGAGCATTTTGCAATTGGATAGCTGAAAATGGACCACACCTCTTTTCAAAGCTACATTTGCCAGCCCTGGAGACTGAGTCAGGGGAGGAAAGGAGTAATTCTGTGGAGTGATGTCTTTGCCTTATCAGAGGGCAGGCAGAGAGGAGAGGGAATCTTTCCTCTCCTTCTCTACCATTGGTAATGGCATCTTACCTGGCAGAGATAGCTGGACGTGCCTCCTTAGAGCATGATCCTTGAGCAGCAGAAAGCCACCTATGAATTCAAGAGAGAATTACAATTGCAGTGAGGAGCTAATCTACAGAGAGGAGAAGGCCTAGGGAGGCATACAAATTTCTCAGGAGGTAATAGCATGAGTATACCAGAAGAGAAAAGGCATTGGGGCCCTACAATGTGCTCCGTACACGTGTGCCTCACTAGCAGGGATCTCTGCTTATCCCACTCTTCCCCTGACACTATGTGCATTTGTGGGAGCATTGCCCTAGGTTTATGGGGGGATGTTTTGTAGCTATTGTTCTTGCTCTGCCTTTGCTTTGAGATAATTGTGTCTAATGGATGATAATTAAAGGCGAGGTTCAGTGATAAGGATTCACAGTTATGGTTTTAGGAGTATAGACCCAAAAGGTAGTAACTGCCTTTTGGGTGGCCCAACTTACTAATGCAAGTGTGTTTGTTGGGGGCAGCAGGGGAGGTGGGGTGGAGGCGAGTCCCTGGAGAGGGTGCTGCATTTCTACAGAGGGGAGAGTACCAATGTTTGGGCAGGCACAAGTAGGAGGCTTGAATTATGACTCTAAGGAAGCTAAGAATTCTATGAGGCAGAGGTGAGGAAGGAGTGAATTCCAAGCACAGGGGACAGCATGGGCAACAGCAGGAAGGCCAGAAGTGGAATGCCTTGTACAGAGAAAACCAAAAGACCAGTTTATCTAGAACACTGAGTGTGTGAAGAAGAGTAATCTTTAATGAGCCTGGAAGCCAGATTGCAGAGGGTGAAGAAGAGAATGAGAAAAGCAGTAGAGACACCTCGTGTAGGTAATTTTCTGGAGTTTAGCCTAGAATTTAGCCTAGAAAGGGAAGAGAAATGTAGGATAAGAACTAGCCAGGATGGTCAGATTAATTGAAAGGGATTTTTTTAAAGGAGGTAACAACTCACACATATAAGACTAAAAATTTCAAAGTACTTTCTTCGTAGCAACTCTGTGAGTAGATAGTATAAGTATATTTACTATCATTTTACAAATAACAGCTGCAAATGGGTTGTGACTTGCTAGAGTCACATAACTAGTGTCAGAGTCAGAATTCAAACTCCGGTCTCTCCTGACTACACATCTAGAGTTCTTTCCATTATACCACTGCACTTCTTAGAAAGGTGTTTGCCATTTCATTTTCATTCTCCTGGAGGTGTGTTCTGTGGGGTTAAAGAATACAATGTTAATATCCACCATTGCTTTTGGTTTTTCCCCTTTAGGACTTTACCATGACCTTATACCTGAGACACTATTGGAAGGATGAAAGGCTGTCTTTCCCTAGCACAAACAACCTCAGCATGACGTTCGATGGCCGACTGGTAAAAAAGATCTGGGTTCCTGACATGTTCTTTGTACATTCCAAGAGGTCCTTCATCCATGACACCACCACCGACAATGTTATGCTTCGGGTCCAGCCTGATGGGAAGGTGCTATACAGTCTCAGGTAAAAGCCTATTCTCATCACTGCTTCTCTGGCCCAGCTCGAGTTTAGAATGCCCTCTGGCTCATTCTTGCCTTTCTTCCTGCAAAATTCTTTAACTATATAATATCTATCTATCTATCTATCTATCTATCTATCTATCTATGTGTGTGTGTGTGTGTGTATATATATAGATATATGTGTATATATATATCTATATATCTATGTATAGATAGATATATAGATATAGATATAGATATAGATATATATTTAAATAGCCTAAGGAGAAGAGTAATTTGCTAATTGTGGCAGCAAAAAGCATAAGTTTCTGAATAGCAGCTCTACCTTTCAATTTTGGTTACTAAAGAACCCCACTGCTAAATTTCATTTCTTGACATCAAGGGAAAGCAAAGCAATATTGAATAAAGATTTTTTTAAAAAGAATTTTACAACCTAAAAAATATAATTGAGGGAGCAGAGAAATATGAATGGCATTCTACTCTAATACTTTGACTTATATACCCAATTTTATTTTTTTAATTGCATTTATTTCTTCAGTCAAGAAAAATTAACAAATCCCCTACTCCATTTGAGAAACCACTCTCCCCACTTTCTGTAGGTAGGCATAGTGTAGTGGAAAGAATGCTAGGATGAGAATAATGAGGGTAGACTCTTTCCAGGGTATAGTGGAGGGAAGGCTGAATTTGGAGAGAGAGGACCTTGGTTCAGTTGTCAACCCTGTTGAAAAGTACATGTGTGACCTTGGGCAAGTAATTCAACTTCTCTGGGCCTCAGTTTCCTCATCTGTAAAAATGAAGGGATTGGGGGCAGCGAGATGGCACAGTGGATGAAACATTGGCCCTGGAGTCAGGAGAACCTGAGTTCAAATCTGCCTTCAGACACTTGACACTTAGTAGCTGTGTGACCCTGGGCAAGTCACTTAACTCCATCGCCTAGGCCCCTAGCCCCCCAAAAATGAAAGGCTTGGAAAAAGAGGGGGACAAACAATTATATAATGACTATGATGCACCAGACATTTATGTTAAGCACATTTTACAAATATTATCTCATTAGATTCTCACAGCAACCCTGCAAAGGAGGTGCTCTAAGATCTCTTCTAGCTCCCATACTATGTCCTTTCTTACACTGGTCCTATAATCTGTGAGATCTGGGTTCAAGTACTAGTTCTGTCCCTACTAGCTGTGTGATCTGGGGTGAGTTATTTAAACAATCAACAAGTGTTTACTATGTGCCAGGTCCTGTTTCCTCTGCTGGGGAAAGAAAGACAAAAATGAAATCATCCCTACCCTCATGTAATTTATTCTGCTTGGGGAAAGCAACAGCTACAAGCATACATACATACATATACGCACACACATAAACCATACAAAGTAAGTAAAAAGCAATTTCAATAGGGGAAGCCCTGGCAATTCTAGGGATCAAAAAAAGGCCCCACATAAGAAGCAATATTTGAGCTGACTTTTTAAGGAACCTAGAAATTCTGAGAGTCAGAGGTGAAGAGGGACTTCGTTATAGGTGTAGAGAGGACAGCCTATGCAAAGGAATGAAGAAGGAAGATGGAACATTATGTATGAGGAACAACAAGAAGGCTAGTTTATTTGGAACATCAATGGAGGGGTGGTGGTGGTGGTGGTGGTGAATAAATAAGCCTGGAAAGGTCATTGGAAGCCAGGTGGTAAAGTAGTTTAAATACCAAATGGAGATATTTGCATTTGATCCTAGAGCTAATAGGAAGCCACTGAAATTTATTGACCAAGGGAGTAGACAAAGTCAGACTTGTGTTTCAGGAATATCCTGTGTTCATCCTCCATTTTCAAAGAAGACTAATAACCTCATGAATGATGTCTGGACTCCCTCACGAATTGGATTTAAGTGAGGCAGAGTTGCACAAGGTAGTCAGCCTCACTCTCTCTTCCAGACTCATTGAAGTCCAGTGGCAAAACAAACATCAGGATGCCTGGGAATGGCCTGGGATGCAGTGGATGACCTTGGCATCAAGTGATGTCTGGCCAGGCTCTAAGCACTCCACAGTGCCTGCTTCAGCTGCCTTTGTGGTCCTTGGAACAAATTGTTCTCGTCCACCCATGAAGGATGGGTTGGAGACAGGAAAGACTTGGTTAGGGAGATCAATTAGGAGGCTATTGAAATAGTCCAAGTTAGAGGTGATGAGGGTCTGAATTAGGGTGGTTGTGGTGTTGGACAGGAGATACGGTGAGGAAGTAGAATCAATAAGACTGAGTGACTTATTGGATATGTGGTATGAGTGAGGCTGAGAAGTGGAGGATGACTCTTACCTTGTGAACTTGAGTAACTGGAGAAATGTTGGTGCCTTTGATAGAAATAGGGAAGTTTAGAAGAGGGATGGGTTGAATTTCTCTGAGTTTCAATTTCTTCATTTGAAAAATGTAAATAAAAATTCCATGAACTACCTATTGTCCTATGGCACTTAGAAACAGCTGTTTCCATGGCAATTAGTGTGGGCAGTGGTGACAGGAGTCATGGACCTGCAGCACATTCAGAAAGTAGAAGCCCAGCCTCACAGGACCAGGCAGAAGAATATACATGCACCCAAAGACAACTAATTAAGGAAATTCTTAAATTTAGACACTCCTTGCTATCATGGTATTAAATTACATAGCTTGATTCCTGGCCAGGTCTTTTCACTCCTCCCTCCCTTGGACTCATGGTTGTGTGAAGATCACATGAGATAATATTTGTAAAGCACATAATGCCTTGCCTGGCATAAAGTAGGCATTACATAAATGCTAGCTATTATTATCCTGGAACTTTCCTGCTTCTGACCTATAGGGCCCTGGACTTGGGGTCATAAATACCTGGATTCAAAACCTGCCCTGGACCTTTAGTTGCTGTATGACCCTGGGCAAATCACTTAATCTCAATCAATCTCTCTCTCTCTCTCTCTCTCTCTCTCTCTCTCTCTCTCTCTCTCTCTCTCTCTCTCTGCCTCAGTTCCTGGATCTGTATGATGGGGTTGGAGTTGGTGGCCTCTAAATCCCTCTTAACAATAAATCTATGATCCTATGTTCTTGGTGGGGTTTTTTTCAATTTTTTTGTTTTTTAAGACTGGGTCTCCCCATCTAATTCAGGTTGGAAGTACAACTGCTGCTCACAGGCCTGAGTATAGAAGCTTTGCCCTGTTCAATTTCCAACATGGCTGGTTTGCCCCTTTTAGGCAGCCTTTTGGTCCTATACTCAAGCAATCCACCCGCCTTGCCTCATCCCCCCCAATGGGAAGGCCATGCCCTGTCATCGTATCATACATTGCCCTCTTGGTTTAGCTTTACCTTGTCTTTGGTTAAGGACTGGAGCTTCCTATTTTTGTTGTTCAATCATTTCAATTGTGTCTGACTCTTTGTAACCTCATCTGGGATTTTCTTGGCAAAGATACCAGAGTGGTTTTCCATTTCCTTCTCCAGCTCATTTCACAGATGAGGAAACTGAGGTAAATTGGGCTAAGTGACTTGCCCAGGGTCACATAGCTAGTAAGTATCTGAGGCCAGATTTGAACTCAGATCTTCCTGACTTCAGGCCCAGTGCTCTATCCATTGTGCCACCTACCTGCCTCTCTTAGAAAGGCTTCTCGCACTCACCTTTCAAATGAGCATTGGCCATAGGACTTCTTAGTGTCCAAGTGGGAGAATCTTAAAAATATGTTTCATTTTCAACCTGTACCATGGAACACTCATTCTCTTCCCACAGATTCTTAGCCTACTCTCTTCCCATTCTAGGTGACTCCAAGAAAAACAGTGTGGCTACTTCTGGGTTGAGGTGAAGTTTGAGTGAGATGGGGTATGTGTGTGTGTGTGTGTGTGTGTGTGTGTGTGTGTGTGTATGTATATATATATATATATATATATATATATATATATATAGAGAGAGAGAGAGAGAGAGAGAGAGAGAGAGAGAGAGAGAACATTACTGCTCTGTATTTTATGTAAAAGGTTATGCACCTACTCACAGGAGCATGTGCTTTACATAGAGAAGCAACTTGGTGCAGTATAAAGAGCACTGGATTTGAAAGCAAGAAGACGGGTTCAAGTCCTATTTTAAACACTTAACTAGCTTTGAGATCACTGGCAAGTCATTTAACTTCTCTGGTACTCAGTTTTAGCAACTGTAAAATGGGCAGCTAGGTGGCACAGTGGATAGAGTGCTGGGCCTGGAGGCAGGAAGATAAGTTCAAAGCCAGCCTCAGACACTTAACAGCCGTGTGATCTTGAGCAAGTCATTTAGCCTGGTTTGCCTCAGTTTCCTCATCTATAAAATGAGCTGCAGAAAGAAATGGCAAACCACTCTGGTATCTTTGCCAAGAAAATCCCAAATGGGGTCATAAAGAGCTGGACACAACTGAAAAAAAAACCCAAGTGAACAACAACAAAAAAGAATAACAGCTACCTCAAAGAGTGTTGTAAAAATCAAATTATGGCATTTATATAAATGCATTTTGGAAACCTTAAGTACTATGTAAATGGTAAGTATCATAAAGGGAGGAGAGGGAAAGGAATAAACATTTATATACTGTATAAAACACTTTACAAATATTATCTTATTTGATTCTCACAACCCTGGGAGGTAGGTACTGCTATTGTCCCCATTTTACGGTTGAAGAAACTGAGGCAAGCAGAGGTTAAGTGACTTGCTCAGGGTCACCCAGTTAGTTAAGTGTCTGAGGCCAAATCTGAACTCAGGTCTTCCTGACTCCAGGTTCTATAGTCTATCCACTGCTCCACCTAGCTGCCTCAATCATCATCATTATACTAGCATCAAAGGAAGGTGTCTGAGATAACTAAGTGCTCAGAATGCTATCTCTGTTCAAGCTATCAGGTGATGCTATAAATGCACATTGCTCTAGCTTAATTTTGTAGGGCCAATGCGGGTAGGGACTTGCAGCTCCAGGTTCTAAGTCTCATTTTAATCCCTCTGCATAGGCTTTTTCCTTTCCAGTGCCTCAACCAGGGTTCCTGTCCACTTAAAATAGGCAGGATTTAATCACATTACAATTCATAATTTGATTGGCTTGTGCCCCCATTCCCAGAGGATCCTTTTTCCCAATTTCATGAAACCCGAGAGGATTATTCACATATGGATTAAAATATATTTACTAAGTAATGTAAGAGGTTCAGCATTAAAGCTGTTTTGGCTTGAGTAAGCTACAATCATATTGAGTAAGCCACAATACCTAGGCTATTGCAGACTGAACTTTATAACTGTGCCCACCCAGGTTTCTTGAACTCTGCTTCTCAGTGCCTGCACTGAGACAAGTATAACATGGTTTTGCTCTGGCTTCTGTTTTCTGAGATTACATTTTACTTCTCCCAAGGGGTCTTCCAATATTCTGAGAGGGTTGAGGAGTCTCTCTTCTCTGCCACTGACTCAAGCTCCTGCTCATTGTATTTTCCCCAATTTAAGGGGCCAAGTGACTAGCACCCCAGTTCATTTAACCAGTTAACATTGGATTAGCTTTGACAAAGGGATTACTTCAAAGACAGAGCAAGAAGAAATATACATTTGCCCCAATACTTTAGGGATAAGTAATCTCCTCTACATTACCTAGGTCTCTGGGAATAAAGGTTAGGGATTAAGTTCACTGTTTATCTCAGTTCCTTTATAGCATTAGTCCCACTTAATTCAATTTGAAAGCCCCACTGGGTTAGCATCCTGGATCCTTTGCTTCTCAGAGCTTCCTTGTTGGACTAGCTGTAGCAATATCCAGTCCTGAGTCCTGGATTCCCAGACTGCCATAGCTTGAGACTCCACTGAGTCAGAGACTCTTTGCAGCCAGAACAGAAAAGGGCAAAGGAAAAGGGCAAAGTCCCAGGACCATTTCTCTGGGCAATATGGCCTAGGGTGGTGAGGGAGTATGGGGAGGGGGGGTGGGGGACCTCAGGCCCTCCCCCCTTACCACATGGTGTGAGTGAAGGAATCCTTCACTCTCAGATGGGAATGTAGGAAAAAGCCCTGACTTTGCTTAGTCAGGCAGTTTTAAAGACAGAGACAGTATTGGTAATGCAATCAGTAGAAAAAGACTATTCTCAACCTTGTGGTAGGCCATTACAGAATGACCAGTTCTCTAGTCTTGCAGAAATGGGTCCCCACTGTCTTCCACTTTCATACCAGCTAGGTGACACTATCCCCTGTTATACAAGCATATCCTCAAAGACCTTTATACCAGTGCTTGGTCACAGTTCACAAAAGGGTTGGTTGGTTGTCACTGTGTAACTAGGGGCTAACATCCATCCTGACCCAGATAGGGGCAGTCTTGCTTCCTGGCCAAGTGCCAGGTGAAACCTGATGATCTAATCAGTTAGTAGGTAGATTCTCTCAGTCAGGTTCTATCTTTGAATTCTGTCTCAGGGACACTGCCTTATGCCACCCTCCCCCTCAACTCCAAGTCCTCAGAATTTTCCACTGAACTTCTAAAAATAAAAAAATAAAATAAAAATAAAACAAAGCCACAGACTCAGGTTAAGGACCCCTGCTGTAGGATAAAATATAGACTTCTCTGTTTGGCATTTAAAGTCCTTTAATACTGGAGGAACACACCAATAGAAGAAGGGAGACCAGCATGATGGAGTGATGTTCCAGGGTGAGTAGGACCCAGGAGGTCAGGGAAGTTCCGGGATTAGAAGGAAGCTGAATCATGCTGGTGAAGTCCAAAGAGTCAGAAGCTTAGCGCTCCACATTCTGTCACAGACACTCCAGGATCTCACTAGTACCATACCACATAATCACCGGCAACAAGAGCACATTCTAGTGTTCTTTTATACCCTAAAGAGTAATTTAGGTCCCAGCTAAAGTCCCACCTTCTACCAGAAGCCTTCCCTAATTACTCTTAATTCTAGTTCCTCCTTTCTGTTAATTATTTCCTACTTATCTTCTATATAGTTTGCTTTATATATATTTGTTTGCATGTTGCCTCCCCCATTAGATTGTAAGCTCCTTGAGGGTAGGGACTGTCTTTTGTTTCTTTTTGTATCCCCAGGGCACAATGCCAGGCATATAGCGAGTGCTTGATAAATATTGATTGATAATTATGGATCTCTGTGTGAAGGCTGTCCCCTCTATACATAACTATCTGCTTTCCTATGGTATTCTCAACCTTCAGGTGTCAGTATCCTTGTTGTTCAATGTTTTTTCAGTCGGATATGACTCCGTGACTTCATTTGGGGTTTTCTTGGCAAAAGTACTGGAATGGTGTGCCATTTCTTTCTCCAGCTTATTTTACAGATGAGGAAATTGAGGCAACCAGAGTTAAGTGATTTACTCAAGGTTACACAGCTAGTAAGTGTCTGAGGTGGGATTTGAACTCAGGTCTTCCTGACTCCCAGCCCAGCACTCTATCCACTGCACCACTAGGTGCCCATTAGCATCCTTGCACTTCCCCCAAACACTGCCACTTTAAACTCAAAGATGTAACTGCCTCTTCTGATGAGAATGTGAATGAATGAATAAAATTTAATGTTAAAAGTTATTAAGGTGCTTTCTATTTGGTTCTCCAAAGTTGATAGCTCACTTCAACTTTATAGACTTGGTTTTAGCTTAAGCATTTATAAATCATAAAGATTAAATTGCCATACTTGGCAAAGTAGAATAGACAATGGAACATAAAATCTTGTGCATTACATTGTTATTGTAATGGACATAATGTAACTCCATATAAGATCCAAGCAATTTTGAAGCTGGCTTGATGCCCAGAGTGGAATACCGTATCAATCAATAAATAGTCACTTCAGTCCTCATCCCAGTTTGAAAGCTAAGCAATCTGACATCAGGTTGATCTGGCAGTGTTGCATGCATGAAGTCATTGGAATTTCATCTCCAAGTTTTGAAACATGTCCCCATAGGAAAGCTTTTCAAAAAGCTGTGAAATCTTATAGTCTTTGAAGTTCTGAGGCTTAGTTCTCTACCCAAGTGCATCATGTGAGTGTTCCCAGGGCTCACTGCATTGCCAGCAGGATCTTTTAGTTACGGCAGATTTTTGGACTTCTATACCTATTTCCAGAACTGTGCCCCATTTTCCTGTGTGCTTAATCCAAATACTCAGAAAATGTAAAACCCTGACAGCAATTCCTTGTCACATCCTCCAGAGAACCAGAGATTAAAATAATTATAACACGGAGGAGAAATTAATAAAATGAGGAACTGGGTACAGAGCTAAGTTACAGTGGGGGTGGGGAGAGTGGAATCTGCTTGCTTTGAATGACAAATCAGCAAGGAGCACATCTTACTCCACAGAATGGAAGTAGTTTAAATGTATCCATATATGTATGTGTTTATATATTTATGTGTATATATGTATGTGTATATATATGTATATATAGAGAGAAACAAATTATTTAATGTTTTATTTAAATTAGATATTTAAATTAAATTTAATGTTTAAATTAAATAATTGTTTAGTTTAATGGAAATTAAATCACAGCATACATATTAGCACTATACATTATTTCAAATAAAAATATGAACTAGGTAGTAAAAGTGAGTAGTCAGCAGGTAGATTGATCACCAACATTGTCCTCTGACCTGCCAATATACCTTAAAGCCCCCTAGATCTTGCTGCCTGCCCTGCAGCTCATCTCTCAGGACCACTAGGTCTGCCCATCAGCTGTGTAACAGAACCCACTTCTTTATGCTGTCTCTTTAATTAGAGTGTGAGCTTCTCTATAATAGTGTATTTCGCTTTTCTATTCGTATCTCCAACATCTATCACAGTGCTTGATAAATAGTTAGCAATTAATAAAATGCTTTTTTATTTATTCAATAAGCATTTATGTGCTTCCTGTGATCCAAGTAGGCATGTTGCACCATTATTCACAAAATAATCACAAAAATTCACAATATTCACAAAATATAGAACCACAGAAAAGCCTCTAAGGTGTTACTTGGGTCCCCCACAAGGGATTTATAATTAGGCAGGATCAGGAATGTGAAGTATGAATAGGTTAAGATCTGCATGGGCTAATGTGCCTATGCAATTGTAGGTCCATTGAAGTATTTGGTGCAGTGGATAGAGCACTAGGCTTGGAATCAGGACGATTCATCTTCACGAGTTCAAATCCAGCCTCAAACACTTACTGGCTGTGTAACCCTGGGAAAGTCACTTAACTCTGTTTGCCTCAGTTTCTCATCTGTAAATGAGCTGGAGAAAGAAATGTGGCAGTATCTCTGCCAAGAAAACCCCAAATGGGATCACAAAGAGTCAGACATGACTGAAAAAATGACTGAAGTATTAAAAAGTTATAAACTACTGGGTAAAACCATTCTGAATCTTATGAGAAAGGGACAAATTTAGAGAAGCTGGACATCTACTGGCAGTTACCAAATCACTGATTTTTATAATTTGTCATCAATATATCAGTCTTCTCTTATAAGATGATCTAATCTACCATTCTTCTACTTCCTCTCAACTTCATAGTAGGATGTCCATGGGTCTATCCAAAGAGATGAAGACCCATAGAAAGATTTTTAAAAATCATCATCAAATTCACTTCCACGTGAAACTTGGGCCAAATGTAAGGTCTCACTCAGACTCAATGCCTCATCTCATTTTGGTTCCCTGCCTCAAGTTTCTTTAGTTGTCCATAATACAGAAGTAGTCTTGAGAAATTCCCATTCTTTGAGTATTCTTTTTTATTTTTACTATTTCCACAGCATGTTAAAATTTACTTGTTATGTTAATAATATGGGGCACATAGAGACAATAACACTTTTCTTCATTTGTTGATTTCATTTTCTTATCTCTTTGCCATCTGCAATGCTAAGAAACCAGGAAGTAATTCCAGAATTCTGTAATATAAAATAATTTGGGGTGGGGGGAGCTGTAGAATGAATAGAGAAGTCATACTTTGCTCCCTGCCATGATGCCCAACAATACATCTGAAAACAAAAACAAGAGGCTTTGGGGGGTGTTTGCATTCAATTCAACAGGCATTTATGAAAGGCTACTTCATTCCAAGTAGTATGATGGAAGGACAGGGGAATATACAGAGACAAAATGAAAAATAGGCTTGTGCCCTCTGGGAGCTTACATTCTATTGAATACCTTCTATTTGCATGAATTTAACACTTAGAACTTTTTGATTCTAGAAACCATTGAGGCAAGCTGATGGAATTATTTGGTGACATCTAAGCAGGTTCATACCTATACTAAAGTAAGATTTATCTCTATTTCAAGGTATAAACTAACAACAGGAAGGAATTTCCTGAATTTGATACTCTTCTAAGTTTAGTCCCATGGAAATTCCCATGTGGATGATATACAAAGCTGTAGAAGTGGTACTCTTAAGTCTTCTGTTTTTAGCTACTTCCTTACTAGCAATGCTACAATTAATTCTATTCATAATCTCCCAGTGGATATTGAAGCCTCACCTGGTACATGTCAAAGTCAGTAAACAGCCCGCCTTTCTACAGCATCTCTCTCTCTGTCATGGCTTTTTTCCATCATAATCCACTAATTTGCTTCTCCATTTGCAGGGTTTCCCAATTGAAACGGAAATACAAACAGTGGAGATTAGGGATCTCTGAATAGGACTGAGTCTGCACATTAGTGGAAAGATCTGGAAAATTCATCCTGAAACACTATATCTGCTCAAAATTTACAAATGATTGACCCTGAAGTGGCCTTTTGAGTTACATTTATTACCCAGGTGTTGTCCTCAATTCTTCACAGAATACAGACTAGGGGATTGGAGGCAAAAGACCAAGCAGGAATAGAAAACAAAGCAAAGAGAGAAAAACAACAAGTGCCTTTGTTTATATTCAGAAATAAGATTTTCCTACTGTGTGTACTTGGAAATAATTTTTCTTCAATTTATGTTGGACAAAGTGGTTGTTCTTGGTTTCCTCATAGGTAAAGTGCAAATAATAACAGTGCCTACCTCCCCAGATTGTTGTGAGGACTGAATGAGATAATATACACAATGCACTTTGTAAACTTTAAAGCGCTCAATAAATGTTGGCTATTATTATTGTCATTACTGTTCTTTCATATTATTTTCTTCAGAAAGAACACTTTGTTTTTATTTTCTTATCTCTTTGCCATACCCAATGCTCTGAAAGCAAAGACACCCTTTTCTTTGTAGGATGGGATTATTCTAAACTAAAACTATTAAAAAAAATTTTTAATCCACATATTTTTAAAGAGAATATTTTTGGTTCTTTTCAGTCCTAGTTGACTCCATTAAATTCTGGCAGTAAAAACATTATCTATGCCCCCTAGTGGAAATTATTATAACTAAAAAATATCATTGTCCTGTCCAAAAAATGTAGCTCCCTATGGACCAAAATTTAAAATTAGCATTGGAAGTTCATTAATTTAATTTCTAAAATATAATATATACATTTTAATACCCACAAAAGAATTTTAAAATTGGGTAATCTAAAATGAATAGTACAATATAGAATCTCAAAGTGTCTTTTAATTTCAATTCAATAATCAATCAATCACTGAGCAGTTATTAAGAACCTGCTAGGTACCCACCAGGTCTGTGTTACACACTGGGCATTCAAAGCCAAATTGTCCTTTCCCTCGAGAAGCTTCCATTCTTTTGAGGGATACAACATTTTCATAGATAAGTAAACATAGGCTATATAACAAATACCATTTGTTAAGTGCATACTATGTGCCAGACATAGTTCTAAGCACTGGGGATACAAAGAAAGACAAAAAATAGTCCCTGCTGTCAAGAAGCTCATAGTTTAATGTCTAATATGTACGAAATAAATACAATGATTTTGAGAGGGGGGATCTCTAACAACTGAAAGAATTGAGAAATGCCTCTTAAAGAAGATGGCACTAGAGCTGAGTCTTGAAGGGATCCATGGGTTCCAAGAGGTGGGGAAGAGAGAGAAAAACATTCCAAACATGGAGGACAGCCTGCACAAAGGGATGGAGGTGGCAGATGGAATGTCATGTACAGGGAACAGCAAATAGGGCACTTTGGCTGGAACATAGAAGGTATGAGTGAGAGTAATGTGTAATCAGCCTGAAAAGATAGATTGGAATAAAATTAAAAGACTTTAAATGCCAGACAGAGCCATCCACATTTTATCTTGAAGCAGGGATCTTTAACCTAGGGGTCTGTGGTCTTGTTTTATTTTTATTTTAATATTTTGATAACTGCATTTCAATATGTATTTCAAACTGTATTTCAGCTGTATTTCAATTTCCTTTGTAATCCTGAGTATTTTATTTTACACATTTAAAAACTATTCTGAGAAGGGGTCCATTGGTTTCACCAGACTGCCACAGGTTTCCATGACATAAAAAAAGGTTAAGAACCCCTATCCTAGAGGTAATAGGGAGCCACTGAAGCCTCTTGAGCAGGGGAGTGACATGGTCCAAACTGTGTTCTAAGAATATCAACTTGGTATGGTATGTGAATGTAATGGAATACTATTGTGCTATAAGAAATGATGAACAGGCAGACTTCAGAAAAACCTGGAAAAACTTGCATGGTCTGATGCTGAGTGAAGTGAGCAGAACAAGGAAAACATTGTATGTAGTAACAGCAACATTGTGCAATGACTGACTACAATAGATTTAGCCCTTCTCAGTAATACAATGATCTAAGACAACTCTAAAAGACTCATGATGGAAAATGCTATCCACATCCAGAGAAAGAACTATGGAGTTTGAATGCAGATGAAAGCATACTATTTTCACTTTTTTGTACCTTTTCCCTTTTGTTCCGTTTCTTTTTTCACAACATGACTGATGTGGAAATATGTTTACATGATTGTACATGTATAACCTATATCAGATTGTTTGCCATCTTAGGGAGGGGGGATGGGAGGGAGGAAGGAAGAAAAGATTTGGAACTCAAAATCTTATAAAAAATGGATGTTGAAAATTATCTTCACATGTAAATGAAAAAAATACTATTTAGAAAAAAGAGAATATCAGTTTGGAGGATGAATTGGAGAGGAAAGAGACTTGAGGTAAGGAGATCAATTAGAAAGCTATTGCATTAGTCCAGGCGAGAGACAATGAGGACCTGAAGTAGTATGGTTGTGGTATGAGTGGAGAGGAGACAGGATGCAAAAGATATCTTAGAGATAGAGCCCATAAAACTTGGCAACTCACTGAGCATGCATGAGCAAGTAAGAGTGAAGAGTAAAGAATGACTCTAAGATTATAAACTGGTATGATTGGAACAATGGTGGAACTCTCAACAGAAATGGGAATTTGGGAAGAAAGGTGATTTTAGAGACAAAGATAATGAGCTCTGTTTTATCCATGTTGAGTTTAAGATGCTGATGGGATATCCAAGTGGAGATGTTAAGCAGGCAGCTGGAACTGGACTCCAAAGAGAAATGAAGATAGAATATGATTTGAAGTCATTTGAATAGAGAAGATAATTGAAACCATGGGAACTAATGAGGTTGCCAAGAGGAAGAATATGGAAAGAGGAGAGCATAAGCA
The DNA here is from genome assembly GCF_003287225.1 of Phascolarctos cinereus. NCBI lineage: Eukaryota > Metazoa > Chordata > Mammalia > Diprotodontia > Phascolarctidae > Phascolarctos > Phascolarctos cinereus. The sequence continues at coordinate 176,467,372 of NW_027555958.1, forward strand.
TTTATTAAGACGTCGTTCTTTTGGAAGTCAGATATGCTTTTACCTTATTTATTTTAATTGCCATGTTTTGAGACCTTTGTAATAGTGTTTGCGTGTGATATAAATTAGTGGAAGCATATGGTTAGCCCTGACATCAGTGTGGTATGGGAGAAACAGCTGTGGATTTTGCATCCAAGGACCTAGGTTTGAGTTCTGGCTCTTCTGCTTGATGGCTGTCTGGGCCTTAGTTTCCTCATCTGTAACATGGGGCAGTGGAACCATGATCTTTCCAGTCCCTCCCACCTCTAAATCCTATAGCCCCAAAACGTTTTGTTTTCCAACTTCCCCTAAGTCCCAGTGTATTTAATTACACTGCAGGAGGTTAGGTGTTTCACCTCGATGGAAAACAGCAAGTGCCTTTTTCACTAATCATTTTATATTCATTGTGTATTTTACAGGCTCTGAGAGTTTTCCTTGTGTCATTTTATTTCTAGGGTCACTGTGACTGCAATGTGCAATATGGATTTCAGCCGCTTTCCTCTGGACACACAGACATGTTCGCTCGAAATTGAAAGTTGTGAGTTAATTGGGTCCAGAAATTAAAAACATGTCTGTTAAAATTCATTCGATTCAATGCAACAAACATTAAACGACTGCTGTGTGTTATACATTGTGACAGATGTGTAACAATCCCTTACCCCCTTTCAATTTTTCTCACTCAGAATTACAGGCCCCCTATTCATATGTTCTCTTTTGCCACAGAAGCAGCTGGTGGTGAAGTGAATGGAGTGCTGGGCCTGGAGTCAGGAAGTTCTGAGATTAATTGGGCCTCAGACATTTACTAGCTGCATGACCCTGGGCAAGTGACTTTACCTCTGTGTGCCTCAGTTTCCTCAACTATAAAATGAGTATAATAGCAGTACCTACCTTATGGGATTGTTTGAGGGTCAAATGAGATCATAGTTGTAAAAAGCACTTAGCACAGTGCCTGGCACATGGTAGGTTCTATAAGAATACTTATCTCTTTCTTCTTTTGAGTTACAGTTATCTGTGTGTCTCATCTTCCTCCTAACCCTCATTTAATCATAAACTCCTTACTGGCTAGGGCCAGGTCTCTCTTTTTTTCTCTTTGTGTTCTTTATATCTCTCCCAATGCCTAAGCACAGAAGTCTGTACTTTCGTAGGTGCTTGATAAATGTTTGTTCCATTGGACTACTGTTAGATGTTACTGTAGCATAGATATTATTGTAATGTAGCCCATCTGACCATGGCTCCAAAAAGTTACTTCAATGATAACTTTAAAAATGGGGAATGATTTCAGGAATAAAATCCAACACTCCTGCAACATGCCTTTTCTATCCTCAAGAGCAGTGATCTCCAAAGTGGAGGCTCTGCTGGTGTCACTCCATGGTGGGGGTGGGGGTGGGTAGGTCGGTTTGAGGTATAACCCTAAGGGGTGTAAAGGGTAGTTTGGTCACATCCCACTGTTGCTTTAAAGACCTCATTCCCTAACTCTCCCCTCACTCAGATATGCCAGCTTCCACCTTCAACCCTTCTGAGCTGGGTTGGGACTCTTACAGATACTTTTGGAAAATTCCATGTCAGCTCCCTTCCCTTACCCTACCATCATGACTTTTAACTATAGCAAGCGCCTCTCAGAGCATGGGCTGTAGATACTTGGAGGCATGACTGGTGAATAAGAGCCCTGCCTCCTACTTTTCGTTTTGGATAGGACAGAGAGAGTCACATGGAGTGAGCAGGCATGGATGGCTTATGTTTTGGCAAACAGGTATTATAAACCCTAGAAACAGCTAGGTGGCATAGTGGATAGAAGGCCTAGAGTCATGAAGATGAGTTCAAATCCAGCTTCAGACACCACCTAGCTGTGTGATTCTAGTTAAGCCATTTAATCTGTCTTCCCCAGTTTCCTCAACTATAAAATGTAAAATAGGGGCAGCTAAGCAGTGAAGTAGATAGAGTGTCAGGCCTGGAGGCAGGAAGATCTGAATTCAAATCAGGTCTCAGACACTTACCAGCTGTGTAATCCTGGGCAAGTCACATAACCCTATTTGCCTCAGTTTCCTCATCTGTAAAATGAACTGGAGAAGGAAATGGCAAACCACTTCAGTATCTTTGCCAAGAAGACTGCAAATGGAGTCACAGAGAGTTGGACACAACTAAAAAAATGACTGAATCAACTTTGCTAGGTGTGGGGGATAAAGAGTAAAAAATAAAATATTCCTGGGAGAGCTAGGTGGCGCAGTGGATACAGCACAGGTTCTAGGGTCAGGAGTTCAAATCTAGCCTCAGACACTTAACACTTACTAGCTGTGTGACCTTGGGCAAGTCACTTAACCCCATTGCATAGGCCCCCCCCAAAAAAATTTTTGAAAAAAATATTGTTAATCCTCAAGGAATTCACATTTTAGGGGATAGGAGGAAGATGATGGAGAATGTGTGCATATAAACATATACAAAATTATTATTAATAATAGACATAATTTATGTAGCACTTTAAGATTCATAAAGTGCTTTACATATATTTCCTCTTCGGATGAAATAATATGAGATAATGGAGGGGTTTGTTAGGGATTAGCAACTGGGAGATTTGGGGAGGGCCTTATGTAAGATGTGGCATTTGACTGAACCTTGAAGGAAGCCAGGGATTCTGAGAAGTAGATGTGAAGAGGGGCAGGTTGTGGGTGAGCATTCCTGGCATGGCACAGTGCTTGACACTTAATAAATGCTCCATCTCTCTGTCATCCATCTACTTACCTACAGTGGTCAGCCAATGCACAAGCATAGATTGGGAAGATGAAATGTATATGAGAATAAGCTAGAAGGCTTATTATGCTGACTGTAGAATCTAAAAGCAGAGAATCTGGGACCCAACCAGGAATGTTCCTTATTTCTTCAGAGACTAAAACTATAAACCTCGGGGTAAAGGTCTGGAGAAGTAAATTTGAACTAAAAAGAAGAAAGTGGTGACAAGGAAAGGAAAGGACTGTTTTAGTGCTTTAAACCTGGGTAACTTAACTGCATGTGCCCAATTTCAGTAAACAGAGAAGGGAAAATTGGCAGAGCTAAAGAAGCCAGAGAAAATGGAAAAAGAGCAGGAATTTGAGGATAAAGTTTTTAAAAATTAAATGAAAACCTTTTAATTAACCAAATTTTATTTTCTCTTTTTCCCACTTCTTCCCCTTTTTCCCACCCAACTGAAAAAAGAAAAACAAAACCCTCTAAACACATAGGGATAGTCAAGCCAAACAAATTACCACATAAGAATGAGTTTTTTGATGGTGAAATTGAACCCTAATTTATTTTTTTTACCCTTGGGTGAGAGAGAGATAATAGCTAATAATATAACACTTTAAAGTTTGCAAAATACTTCACATATATGATCTCATTTGATCCTCACAAAGTAAGGTAAAGTAGGTTCTACTATTAGTATTTACTAATTATTAGTACCCAATTAGTAAGGTACTATTATTAATAGTGACTCCATTTACTCTACAAGGCTTTACCCTGCTAAAGTCGTATAAAGTAGGTACTGTCACCTTACCCTAGAGATAAAGCCCTGCAAAATAGGCACTGTTATCTCCATTTTACAGATGAAAAAACTGAGGCTGAGAGAGTTCAGATGTTTTGCCCCACTCAGCTAAGTCAGTGTCTGAGGGCAGATTCAAACAAATCTCTTGCCCAGTTTTTTGTTTTTGTTTTTGCTTTTTGGTGAGGCAATCGGGTTAAGTGACTTGCTCAGGGTCACACAGCTAGTAAGCGTCAAGTGTCTGAGGCTACATTTGAACTCAGGTCCTCCTGACTCCAAGGCCAGAACTCTATCCACTGTGCACCTAACTGCCCTTCTTGCTCAGTCCTTTATACATTCTTCCTCAAAGTACACTGTCTCTAATGATTCCTTCTGTCTTTTTAGATGCCTACACAGAAGATGACCTCATGCTCTATTGGAAAAAAGGGAACGATTCCTTAAAGACAGATGAGAGGATCTCCTTGTCCCAGTTCCTGATACAAGAATTCCATACCACCACCAAGCTTGCCTTTTACAGCAGCACAGGCAAGCCTATTGGAGGGAGGCCTGAGGATGTGGGCTGGATTTTGCTTTGCTTTTTATTATAATTAACGCTTTGGGCTCACATAGCTACCCAGTCTTTCTATGACACCCGAATTCCCAGAAGAATCTAATGGTTCTCAAAGAGGCAGCATCATACAGTGGAAAGATACTTACTACCTAGGATCTAGGAAATCTGCATCCAATTTCTGTCTCTGTCAAGTCAACTGGGTGGCCCTGGACAAATCATTTTACTTCTCTGATCCTTAGTTTCTACATATCTAAAATGAAGGGATTGTGTGTGATATTTCCTAAGGTCTCTTTCCAATGCAAAATAAGCTATGAGCACAAATTCTCAGGAGTTAGAGGGTTTTGAAGCCAAAGGTGAGAATCCTGAAGAGATGAGTAATTAAGCTGAGGTGATTTGGACATCCTCTTTACCTAGCAGATAGACTGTCATGACCTTTATCAACTACAGCCTCAGTTTGCCTTTGGTACCACACCCACTCAACTAACTTAGGATGACAGAACTCAGAGAAACTACTACTGGCTAACATTTATAGTGCCTGCTACTAGGAAGACTAACGCTGGCGGATCATTTAAGCTCAGGAGTTCTGAGCTGCAGTAGGGCTAAAGCTGAATAGTACCTACACTAAGTCTAGTACCAATATGGATGAACCCCCAGGGGCAGCAGGAGGCTGCCAAGCCATCTAAGGAGGGGCAAACTGGCCAAAGTCAGAAATGGAACAGATCAAAGTTTGAGTTGATTAGCAGTGGGATAAGGTCTATAAATGGTGGATGCACTTAGAGTTCGGAAAGTGATATGTGTGTGTATATATACATGTATACACATACATATGTATATATACGTGTATATTACATATACATGTATCACACATTCTCTCTCTACATATATATATATATATATGTATATGTGTATGTGTATATTGTATATACACACACACACACATAACATTTCATTTGATCCTCCAACTCTGTGGGGCAGATCATTATAGATATAGCATTTCCATTTTTCAGATGAGGGAACTGAGGCAGGCAGAGGTTAAATGAGTTGCCCAGGGTTATACAGCTAGTAAGTATCTAAAGTAGGATCTAAACTCCAGTCTGCTCCTCCACTTTGCAGAGTAATATTAACTCTATCATTTTCCCACTATATCTCATCACTGTTATTTTCTTCATTCATAATTCTTTAGTATTATGAATACAAGATGAATTTATAAACATATATCATAGATGGACCTACAAATACTTTGCAGTTAAATGCAGCTCAACAATTTAACTAAAAACATCTTTTTTCTCATAAAGTAAAATGGATCTTATGGGGTTCAGTGGCCAAAAAAGACACACTTGATCTTGTGTTATTTGTTATTCTGGGGATTCAACTATGTGGTATAGTTAATTATAAAACTTCTTTCTCTACCTGAGTCTTCTTCACTCCTACTTCCAGAGGTATGATAAAGTGTCAATAATGTTTATGTGGGGCATCTAGGGGGAAGTGTTTAAGATACTATATGCTCTCTTTTCTTTCCCTCTGTCATTGTAGGGTGGTACAACCGCTTGTACATTAACTTCACTTTACGTCGTCACATCTTCTTTTTCTTGCTGCAAACCTATTTCCCTGCTACTTTGATGGTCATGCTGTCCTGGGTGTCCTTCTGGATTGATCGTAGGGCTGTGCCTGCCAGAGTTCCTTTAGGTAAGGATATCTCAACTACAACACAGGTATTAAACAATATAAATAATTGTCTTAGGATCTACCTAACCCTTAACAAGCTTCCTCAAACAAATATTTATAGGAGCTCTCTTTGTGGTAGCAAAGAATTGGAAATTGTGGGGATGCCCATGAATTGGAGAATGGCTGAACAAGTTGTGGTATATGATTGTGATGGAATACTACTTTGAAATGATGAGCTCGATGATCTTAGAAAAGCATGGATAGACTTAAAATAATGAAGAGAGAAATGAGCAGAACCAAGAGAACATTGTATACAGTAACTGTAATACTGTTTTAAGAACAACTTTGAGTAAGTCATTTTGACTATAATAAATACTCAAATTAACTACAAAGGTCCTATGAAGGAAGACACTATCTGCATGCGGAGAAAGAACTGATTAAATAGATGTATAGAATGGTTTTATACACACACACACACACACACACACACATTTATGTCTAATGGGAAGGAAAAAAAGTAAAAAAAGTTACATGAAAACTTTATTCAATATTTAAAAGGAATAGCAAGTTGTACATAACAGATTTGCAGTTTTATGCATAATCATCTTTTTTTCTATTCTCCTATGTTATGGAAATGGTTGTTTTATTTCTTACGTTCAGAATTTTTTTTAAAAAAGCTTTCCTTTATACTATTTCATACTGCAAGGTTGGAAAGACTCTTAACTTATAGGTAAAATTCCATGAAAATGACTGCCATTTCAATACAGTTTCCATGTGGCAAAGCTGTTTTTATGACTCCGTATAAACCATGTAAACAGTGCTTAATTCAATTACAAAAGAATCATAAAATCTCAGAGTTGAAAGGGACCTCAGTGATCATCTACTTTAACAAGGCAAGTGGTCCTTCAACATCTACTTGAAGATTTTCCAGGGGTGGGAGGACCCACCACCTCTTTCACTGTTGGTCAGTTCTAATAGTTAGGAAGTTTTTCATGATATCAAGCCTAAATTTGTCTATTTGCAACTTTTTTTTGGTGGTGGGGGCACTCGAGGTTAAGTGACTTGCCCAGTGTCAGGCGGCTAGTAAGTGTCTGAAGCTGAATTTGAACTCAGGTCCTCCTGACTCCAGGTCCAAAGCTCTATCCACTGTGCCACCTAGCTACCCCTATTTGCAACTTTCACCCTAGCCCCTGGTTCTGCCTTTTGGGGCTAAGCAGAGTAAGTCCAAGCCCTTTTCCCCATGACAGCCTTTCAAATGCTTAAGGGCAAACATACAATAAGATGAAATGTAATAAAAATAATGTAAAAAAAATTAGGGGTTCAAAATCAACTCCAAAAATTCAAGGTACAGAGGCAATATTAGATAACTGGTCTTTTATTTTTCCTAAAACAAAACAAAACAAAAAAAATAAAATAAAACTTAATGGATTACAGGACCAGTATGTAGCCAAAAAAACTTGAGGTATGTATGTACCATAAATCAGGTGAAAACTCCACAATGCTGTAGTGAAGTCACATATGAAGTACTGTGATTAGTTCTGGGCAGTACATTTTATGAAGGACATTGAAAAGCTAAAGAGTGTTCAGCAAAGGATAACCAGCATGGTGAAAAGCCATATGAGGATAGGAAAAATTGCAGAAAAGCAAAAATATTATGTATATACTCTTTACTGATTATAATTCAATAAAAATTATATTAAAGGGCCATTTCAAATCATTAAAAATCAACTAACAATCCTAAAGAATTAGTGAATCAAAGAACAAATCACAGAAATAAAAGATAACTTGTTTAAAATAATGACAACATACTACATTCTCTCTTTTTTTTTTGGTTTTTCCTTTCTTGTGGTTTTTCCCTTTTATCCCGATTCTTCCTTCACAACATGACTAATGTAGAAATATGTTTAATGTGACTGTACATGTATGGCCTATATCAGATTGCTTGCTGTCTGGCGGAGTTTAGATGGGGTCACTATATCATTGCTGTTGTTGAGTTGTTTTAATTTGTGTCCTACTCTATAGTTTACTTTGTTAAAAGAGACATATTAGGGAGTAAGGATAATCTGTAAATGTTTGTAATGTGAAAACAAAATTGCATTCAATAAAACTTTGCAGGGGAGAAGAATGAGGGGGCATGATGATTTTTGATAAGTATATTTCAATATAATTGGTTTCCTTTATAATTCTATGGATTTTATTTTATACATCATGTGATTGTAAAAAAATTATTAACCCCTTCTGTGCCTCCATTTCATATCGTCTTAAGTAAGGGACAATGTTATTCTATTACTTACATTCATGTAATAGCCACTCATTATAAGAAAGAGCCTGCCTTAGTATAATTTGCACGAAAGGTGGGGAGAGGACATTTGGCCTGCCATCAACTAACAATTATGCTTCAAGACCCCTTGTAGCTAACCACTCTACAAAAACCCAAACCCCACCTGTTGTTTGTACAGGCATAGTTGCATTGGTGGTAGTGGGCACACCACCAAGACAGATAACAACCCTGATGGAGAGGTCTCTAAGGATCACCCCAATTCCTTCTGATTCCATATTTGCCAAGCGGATGTTCTCATCTTAATGTAATAAATTTTAAAATTAATTTCATTTCCAGATGAATTTTCACTGGCGACCTGCTGTCTGGTGAGCAGCAGTTGCACTGTAGCATGAACTGATACAATACAAATAAATAGGCATTTCTGGTTTACGAATCCGTTTCCTTCATGTCTGGCTATTGTGATTCCCTTGGTAGAAGCGAGGATTGAACTCCCAGATCCACATGCCACTGAAGCCACCTCTGGAACAGAGGTGACAGCTTCGAGTTAAAGGGTCGGGCAGCAGCAGCAGCAGCAACAACAAACAGTCAAGCAACAAACATTCAAAAGAACAATGTTATGGGTGTTAAAGGAGAGAACAGCAAAATTTTAAAGCCAAGCATCATGTGTTCTTCACCCCGGCCTGTACCAAAGCTGTGAGCTGATAGGAACATATGGCCAGGGAATGTTGCTTGTACAGTCATTTGCTTTGGTGGAAGGATAGTTATGGAAATTACTATTTATGAAGTCCAGCAGAAGTCATTCATTAAAGAGTTAGTTTAGATAATAAGCACTTTTCTTTCCATACTTCCTGTCTTCCTGGTGGCACAATGAATAGAGCACTGAGCCTGGAGGCAGGAAGATCTGAATTCAAATCTGGCCTTGGACACTTACTAGCTGTGTGACTTTAGGCAAGTCACTTAACCCTGTTTGCCTCAGTTTCCTCATCTGTAAAATGAGCTGGAGAAGGAAATGGTAAACCACTCCAGTATCTTTGCCAAGAAAACTTCAAATACGTCATGAAGAGTCAGAGATGATTGAAACTACTGAACAAACAAACGAGGCTGGCAGCCCAGGCCTTGCAGGGATGGATATTATTACATTATAAAGCACTTTAAAGTTTAGAATTGCGGATTTAAAGCCGGAATGGACCTTAGAGGTCATCTAGTCTAACCTCTTAATTTTACAAATAAAGCCCAAAGAGTTTGGGCAGCATAGTGGATAGAACACTACCTCTAGAATCAGGAAGACTTGAGTTCAAATGTGACCCTCAGATACTTACTAGCTGTGTAACCCTAGGAAAATCACAATCTCTCATAGCCTCAGTTTCCCATCTATAAAATGGGGAAAATAAAAGCACCTACCTCTCAGGGATGTTGTGAGATAATATTTGTAAAGCACTTTGAAAACCTTAAAGTGCTATATAAATACTAGCTATCATTGAATGACTTGCTGAAAGTCATATGAGTAGGCATTTGCAAAGACAGATTTAAACCCAGGTCTCCTGACTCCAAATCCAAAGCTTTTTTTCACCATGATACTTCTACTCAGCTGCTATATCTACTTTCTGACAAATAAATTCACTGGTTTCAAAATTCTCAACCACATAACACAAAGGGGGATTTTTTTCTTTAACTAGAAACTTAAGACAGATGAGAGGCAGCAAAGAACTAATGAAAACTCTGACAGTGCAAATTGAGTCTTCAAGTACAATGGTGTGTTTCCAGGTATCACAACTGTCCTCACCATGTCTACAATCATCACTGGTGTTAATGCCTCCATGCCTCGTGTCTCCTACATCAAGGCAGTGGACATCTACCTGTGGGTCAGCTTTGTGTTTGTATTTCTCTCCGTGTTGGAGTACGCAGCCGTGAACTACCTGACCACCGTACAGGAGCGGAAGGAGAGGGAGCTTCGAGACAAGGTGATGTCATTGTGTAATTAAAGCTTTGGGCTTGTGATTGGCAATCAGATCTCACATTTTCTCTCATACTTTGGCCCAGTGGTTTTCAAAGTGTGATTTAAGGACCCCAGGGGTCCCCAAGACCCTTTCAAGGTAAAAACGAAGATAAGCGTACTAAGATGCTTTTTGCCTATTAAAATTATTCTCCCTTTCCAACTATATATCTGCACAAGGCTGAATTTTCTTCATATACTTCAACCAAAACAACCTGTTACAACAGAATACAGAATTGAATACAAAAGTAGATATAAGAATCTAAGCTATCTTCTATTGAGCCATATATTAAAGACATTTGCAAAAATATATTAAAAATGCCACTCTTCTAGGTTTTTTTTTTGTTTTGGAAAATAATTAATTTCATTAAAAAGTTATTTATGTTAACATGTAATTGGTTTGCTATTGTTACTTTAAAATAATAAATGATTATTCTTTAAAACATCAGTTTTAGTGTCTAATATGGTGAATATTGATGGATATAATCCATGTAAACATAAATTCTTTGGGATCCTCAAGAATTGTTTGGGGAGCAAAGGGTCCTGAGATCAAAAAGCTTGAGAACTGCTGCTTTGGCCTTTAGTATGGTGAAGCAATATGACATGGTGCAAAAAACACAGGCTCTGGAAAGAGTGAAAAAATATAGCTTCATGTCCTGGCTTTGTGTCTTATTGTCTGTGCGCCTTTGAACAAGTTACTTAACCTAGGCTTCTGTTTCCTAATCTAAAAAATGTGGGGTGGGAAGGGTGGGGTTGAACTAAATGATCTCTAAGGCCCCCTCTGTATTTGTGATTTTCTGATCCTTTCTGGGTAAGCCGAAATCTGTAAAAACATTAATAGTTAATATTTATAAAGGGTGTCCCAAAGGTTTTAGTGAAGTTTTAATAACTTAAAACTTCAATAGCATAAAACTTCACTAAGACTTTGGGGACACCCTATGGAGCCCTCTAAGGTTTGCAAAGTGCTTTGCACACATTCCCATTTAATCTACATATACATCTCCCGTATTTTTCCCAGATTGCCCAGTCTGCCTATCCACGTCCCTCTGTTCCTACAAACTGCATTTCAAAATCCGTCTTCCAGAAAGTTTGCTCTAATGAGTAGCTGCTTAGCAGTACAAGTCCATGTCTTCTCCTCTACTATATTCTTGCAATTGTTATATTTATCTATATACATTTATGTTGTTTCCTGTATTCTATTATAATCTCTTTGAGGGTAGGAGCTATAGCTAATCTTTAATATGTCCCCTCAAGCAGCTGAAACCGTGCTATACTTCCCAAAAGGAATAATAAATACTGAGATAAAACAAAGATTTTTGCTCCTAAATTTTTTTTTTATTAAAAAGAATTATGGGGCAGTTGAGTTGCTGCCCTTGGGGCATGGCATCAGTATTTCAAAGGAAGTACTGTTGCCCCATCCACATTAGGTTAGGGTGTGGTGCCCCAGTGATCTGGGAAATCTGCATAAAAAAGGGCCCTTCTCCTTAAACCGGAGATGTCTGAATTATGGTATTAAAAGATAAAATGTTGTTATTTATACAATACCATACATATATTTTATGCATTTCCAAGTTTCTAAACTTTTTTGTGTCATCTGCTGGCTTTTGTGTATTGTTTGGGGCTTCCACAAAACTCCCCAAAAATTCTCACTTAATTTCTTATGCTGACCTGTGATATATCAAAACCACCATGGAGAAAGTTGTGATGTGGAAGGGATAATTGTACTAGGTCATCCTAGATGGTCACTGCAAGGCCTTTGTCACCACCAATACTGGTGCGGTCATTAGCTTGGTGGGGTCTGCCTACTACCTCATGTTTTTCCCTCCTGAATCGTAAATAGTGAGGTTTGAGAAACATCACCATGGCTGCAGTAGGCACCATGTTTGGGGTCACTTCCTGTGCCACTGCTCAGCTCCAAAAGAAACCTGGTTAATTCAGAGTGCCACTCTGATAAACATGGGAAAAACCAAACATTTGGCAGATGGCTAGTGGGTCCTGATTCTGAGCCAACAATGCCTTTTCTCATTCTAATCTGATGTTAAAGACATAACAACTCCTTTAAGGTGGGTGTGCATGTGTGTTTTAAGGTAGAGAGAAATACAACATTCATTAATTATGGAATTGCTAATTTTGTAACATCGCTAAGGCTAGCCACACTGAATTAGTTTTTTCCTGTTGGTCTCTCTGCCATGTTCACAGCTTCCCTGTACTTGTGGTATACCTCAGCCCAGGGCCATGATGATGGGTAGCAGCTACAGTGATGCAGAGGTGAACGACCTAGGAAATTATGTGTCAGACCATGGAGATAAGCAAGACCGGATGATGATGCAGCTGGCTCTGGGTTCTGAGAGGAATGCCATAAGAAGGAAAAGCCAACGGAGTTATGTGAGCATGCGGATCGACACCCATGCCATCGATAAGTACTCTCGGATAATATTCCCAGCTGCATACATCTTATTTAATTTAATATACTGGTCTATTTTCTCATAAATGTTAGTCATTCTCAAAGCTTCCCTGCTGTGCAGAACAGGCACTCCAAAAAACAATGACACAAAATAATTAACCTAAAAAGAAAATGGTGGGAAAATATTTCATTCAGTGCTATGGATAGGATAAAAAGAACCCAGAGCTCACTTCTATCTTCACCTACTTCTCATGTCTGGCATTAATGTCATATTAAGCAATCAATAAGTCAGATCACATGTATTGACTGTATGTACATTATACTAAGTATTATAATAATACATATATCCAATGGCATCTTATGGTAGTAACATTAGTCTGAAAAAAAAATATGGTACTGTGATGTGGGTTTATTTCTTATTTCTGGTTCTGCTAAAATTCTTGTTTTTCTGCAGTCCATTTTCACTTGGGCCCTAGAACTCTATGTCTGCTTGGTTTTACAAATATTACTTAATTCAAATAAATGTTTTTATATTCTTTGAAGTGAGTAGTGATATCTAAAATGCATTAATATGGGACCTAAATACCCCTAAAGCTCAATTTTTAACCAAGGTTATCTTTTGATACTGATTTATAGTAGTATACTAGAGTCTGTTCTTTCTATCCCCTTGGAATCCTAAGTCATTGTTATTGAAAGCTATAATAACGTCTACAATTACGTATTCTACATATGTTGTGTTTTCATGGCCTTTCCCCTTTCCATGTAGAGGATCTCTTAATAGATAGGAAATGCTTTTGACTTCAATGGGAAATCCACTCACCAAGGGGAACTTCAGAGAGTGGAACACGGATGCAAACCATCAGTAGTGCCATAAGGAGCTAGGAGAAGCTAATTAAGTTATTTAGGTATTTCTTCTGTTGTAATAATTACATAGTGCTAACTCCTACTTCACCAGCTGGGGTATGGTGAATAATTCTAGTGCCCTTCATAGAGGAGGCTTATGATAAACTTATTTCCTCTAGAGCAGGGATTCTTAGCCTGGGAGGACCCCAAAGGGGTCCATAGGTAGATTTCAATGAATCTATGAACTTTGATGGGAAAAACTTATCTTTATTTTCACCAACTTCTACTTGAAATTTAGCATTTACTTCAATTATTTAAAAGCATGATTCTGAGAAGAGATCCATAGGCTTCACCAGATTGCCAAAAGAATCCATGATACAAAAAAGGTTAAGAACCTTGGCCATATAGTAACTCTCAATGAGTGGGGTCAAGAAGAGTGGAGGTCTAGTCTTGCCTCTGATAAATGCTTTGCTTGCTACCATGGGTAAGCCATTTAGCCACATACACACATATGCACATATATATTGTCTAACATGCTATATACACACATATGTATGTGGTTATACACACAAGTATCAGAGTTAAGTCTACAACAAACAGGTTCTTCATTCAAAATAGGCAGTCTATATGCTTTGTTATTAAGTCGTTTTTAGTTGTATTCAACTCTGTGATCCCATTTGGGATTTTCTTGACAAAGATACTAGAGTGGTTTGCCATTTCCTTCTCCAGCTCATTTTACAGATGAAGAAACTGAGGCAAACAAGGTTAAGTGACTTGCCTAGGGTCACCCAGCTAGTAAGAGTCTGAGGAAGAAGTTGAACTCAGGAAGTCTTCCTGTTTCCAGGCCCAGAACTCTATTCATTGTGCCACCTAGTTGCCACTCTATATGACAGTAGTCAATTGTATTACCCAGTGGAATTTTCAGGAAGCACCTGAAAATTAATTCACATAACCAAAAGATAAGGTTACAAACTTCAAATTTTATTTAAGAGGGGAAAAAAAGTTACAAATTTAACTAGAATTGGATCCTCTAAAGTTACCTAAGCAGTTCTTGATTATAAAGCAATTTCCCTAAATGACAGTGATTATTCACTTTTATAAGGCAGTAAACTATTTTAAATAGTAGCTTTTAGCCATGAGCAGAGGTAAAGACTATATGGTTTCAGAGTCCTATTGTTTTTCACATCTAGAGTACAATACTTTCAGAAGAGTCACAGCAGAGACTAATACAGTAAACCTATTACCTGGCATGGCTGGAATATACTCTAGTGTTTTGGTTAATCAAATATACTGATTAGCATACACATACCAATAACTTACATTTAAGGATATAAGCTCTTTGCCAGTAGGGATTGTTTCATTCATTGTACTGTATTTGTATATTTGTATTCCCCTACATTCCCTGTCCCTCCTCCCTATATGCCAAGACAGAGCCTGGCACATAGTGCACTAAAAGCCACTTAATTGCTGAGTGATTAAAGAATGACCAAAATTTAAAGACATTATAATAAAATATAACATGACACAAAAATTATTCTGAACATGGCTTAATCTCTCCCCAAGGGTTCAGAAAGCACTTGAAAATTAGCATTTAGGTGGCTCAGTGGATACAGCACTGGGTCTGGAGTTAGGAAGACCTGAGTTTGAATCTAGCCGTACATATGTGTGACCCTGGGCAAGTCATTTAACCTCTATTTGCCTGTTTCCTCATCTGTAAAATGGGGATAATAATGGCATCTATCTCCCAGCGGTTTTGTGAGGATCAAAGAAGATAATATTTATGAAGTGCTGAGCACAGTGCCTGGCACATTTTGTAGTTGTTTTTCAGTCTATTCATGACCATATTTGGGATTTCCTTGGCAAAGATACAGGAGGGTTTTGCCATTTCCTTCTCCAGTTCATTTTACAGATGAGGTAAGCTATCCACTGTGCCACCTAGTGCCCGCTTGGCACATAGCAAGCACTATATAGGAACCTGGAGATACACGGACAGGTGTCAATTATCAGAATGTTTGGGTTTGTCCAATGTCAGATTTTGCTCTATTTACCTTTTGTCTTTCCAGAAGCAACAGAATGTTCCATTCATAGGATGTTCAAGCTGTATCTACCTCTACATGTAGAAATGTGGCAGTTATAGTCATGCAACTGGTAGTTTTTCATATAAAAAGGATTTCTGGGTTGCAGCACTGCACTTGGCTTTCCAAAGTAATATTGGTCAGCATTATGATTTTGTCTACAATGGTATTCCTGAACTTAAATTTCACTTTCTGTTCATGCTCTCTGATTTTATTTTGGATAAACATATCCAGGTTCCACCAACCCTACAGGTGGAAATATTAATTGAAGGCAGAGTATACTGGAATCACACTTAAGAATCAGTCTCCACTTTTACTTAAGTACAGCTGAAGTCAAGTAAGGGGAAGGTATTGATAAAATGCTAAATTCTCTTCCAGGATCACGTATGTATACATATAATCACATAAAATGGATTAAATGTAGACCATTTGTATACTTGGGGCCATATAACAAAGAGACTGGACAACAGTAACTGCTGTGTTTTATTTGGCAGCTGGATAATGCTGCAATAGTCTCTCTTGGCTGAGTGTTGAAAGTAGAAAAGGATTCCAAATCTCTATCAAGTACAATTCATTCTTCATCCAAAAAGAAAATGGTTCTCAGTTTTCATAATGCACAAGAATAACATTCATGTTTTCTGTTGTTTCAAAAGTCTGTGTTTATTTTAAGGAAAGTAGCTGCTGTTGATTAACTGGACTGTCAAAGAATAAACTTAGCTTTTATCTTTAGATTGAGAAAGGGAACAGATTAAGAGTACGAGCTTTCAACAGAGGAACAGGGACACAGTTTCATCTGCCTTATGAAGCATTCATTGAGTCATTCACATTCGCAAGGCATAGGAACCTGGTTATCTACTAAGAATTGTCACCCTATAGCTTTATTTTTATACCTCACCTTCCATTTAAAATTCAGCATTGTGTGTTTGTATTACCATAACTTGAATCTAACCTCAAATTGGGATGATATCTTTTCACTCTAAAAATGTATTAACATTAAAAGGAATAATACTCATTTTTGAAATGAAAGAATTTGGTCAAGTATTCTTTCTCCTCAAATTTTCTGAATGCGTGATATTCATGTTCTCTGAATGATGGTTTAGAAACAAGTCATCAGATTCCATAACAGTGGAATCTAAAGTTGACATAAACTGTATTTCCTATCACAATATATACATGCACTTACCCTTTATATTCATTTGTTTAGAGTGCCATTACAAAGAACAAGACCCTAATGAAAAGAAAGGCATCTGCTATGACAAGCATATGTGTTCTTAAGAAAATGTTCTAAATACTCCTTGGCAAAAGCTGTATCATACATTTGTTTCTTTTTTTTTTTTTTGGTGTTTCAAAAACTTTTTATTGAAGATGTTGAAGTGTGTCATTTCAATTCTCTTGAGAAGCAGGTGTACCTCATTGGAAGCAGAGAAATGCACACGGTAAAAAAAGCCAGGGCAAGCTTTATAGTTAGTAAATGCCTAACTCCTCCCTTCTGGATCAGGATTGGTTCTAATCCTTCTGGGTTACAATCTTCCTTATATGTCACACCCCTAATATACATTATGTGCCTAGAATTGTGTTATCCCCCCCAACCCTCTCCACCCCCGGATGGAGAAGTTAGCCTGCCTGTGTTGATTTCTTATCTACTTACCTAGAAACTTAATTCTTTCATTTCTCACAATTTCTGCTTTTCTTTTTTAAAGTAAAGATTTGGTTTCCACACCTTCCCAATTTCCTTATCCTCTAATCTCCTTAACATGATTTCGCATTCTCATCACTGGGGAAAGTCTCATTGTGTATCATACATTCTTAAAAGTTACACATATAATTTAATTACTGAGGTTACATTTTAATTTACCTGAAAAGTAATACATTTCTGAATATACCTCTCCCACTGTTAACCACCAAGGCCAGAACATTGTGTCCCCCTCAAAAGGTAGGACAACCTTTGATGATTTTTATTCTACTTTGTTAGCCTCATGAACACTAACTAGCTAGCAGTAGGGCAATGGATTCACTTTTTTGTAAGAATTCCCTTCCATTTGGTCCTGCACATCAGTCTGTAAGATAATTCTTTAAAAGATCATGGATGTGTTTGAGCTTGGCAAAAATGTTATCACCAAGTTTACACAATGAGACTAGCCACTAATTCTAAAACTACAAAATTTTCCCTGTCAACCACATTAAAACGACTCACACACACTTTAATGTTTTTGTTTCATTAGAATTTTATTTAAAATTTCCAAAATTAGTGGAAATACACAGTAAGAATTTACCATTGTTAAAATACAAAAAAAAAAGATTGTCAATAATTTTGTGGATTGTAAATAAATACCATGGCTTGAATTCATTGTTATACTCTGAGGAACATGGAAATAGCATAATGATTAGTGATTCATATTCACCTTGTTTTTTACAAATAAATGCTACAGAAATAAGGAGATGGTGAGGAGAGAAGCAGTTCAAGTTGCTGAAGCAACACAACACACTTTGTCATTACAGGTTCCATACAGAGTCATGGGACTTGTTTTTCAAAAATCAATAATCCCACCACATACCTTAGTTTTTTTTCTGCAAAAAGAACTTGAATCTGTAATTACATTAGGTCTAATTCAAGTTAACTCAAAATTCATGCTAAACCAAAGTTTACATATGTAATTCCTGAAAAAAAAAGTATATTAAGCAAATGATAAACAAAAGACTATACAAAGTCATACTTAACTAACTTAAATTACTGTGGAAAAAGTTTCAGCCTGTCATACAGTATATAAAAATATGTGTGCTTTGCACACTTGCAATGCTTACTGAACTGACTTAAGTGTAGAGCTAATTAAAGTAATTCTACTCACTGAAATGGAATTGCCTAGTGTCTAAAATTGGGGGGGGTTAATAAAATAGAATTTCTTCTTAAATTACATAATTCAAAATTTATCACTAATGCATCTAACTTTCTCCAAAAAATCTGACTATTACTCGCATGACTATTACTCACATAGGATGAAAAGTAATTGTTAAGAATCTTCATCCACTCACTTTAGAGATAATATACCATAAATAATTTATTGTTTCTCTTTTCCAAGAAGTATATATTGCTGTAGCCACAAAATTGTCATTAGAGCCTAATAATTTATCTTGTAATCGCCAAGGTTATTCCATTCCCTTGATTTAAAAAGAAGGAAGTTACAAAAGGTGGGAATTGCAAAGAGCCAAATTAGGCTTGATGTCAGGAAAAACTACCTGACAGAGTGGTCCAAGAGTGGAATGGACTGCCTCCCCTTGGAAGTCTTTAAGAAAAGGCTACACACACTTCTTGGGAATGTTATAGTGAGGATTCTTTTCATGTGCATATTGCACTAGCTGACCACTTGCAGTTCTTTTAAAATCAAATTCTGAGATTCTGTAATATTCTTTCACCAAGTACTTATTAAACACCCATGCACAAGGCCCTGTGATGTAGAAACAAAAATGGGTAAGTCACAGTCCTGGCTTCAAAGAGCTTGGAGAGAGAACATATTTGCAAAATTCTTTTACAAACGTAAATTATTTTTCAATCCTCTGGCAAATAGGGATTAATATCTACCACTTTACAGAGGAAGAAGCTAAGTGACTTATCCATGGTGACAAAGCTGTTAGAGGGGGGACACGAACACAGGACTCCTCTGACTTGAAGTCAATCACAGCATTTAAAATAGGGCACATAACAAATGTCTTCTAAATCTATTAGGAATGGAATTCTTTTTCAAGTCATGTCATTGTTCAAACTAATTTTAAAAAGGCACTTAATTTTCCCCCTTCAAAAAAATGCACCTACAATTTACTCAAAAAGCAGAAGGAACGAAAAATGATCAGCACACCAAAAATAAATAGATCCTCTATACCCCTTATTTGCTCTTGCCTAAAAATAATACTCAAAGATTACTTAATTTTTACTTTCCTCTGTCCTCTAAAATGGCAAACCATGAAAATAAAGACTACTTATCAACCAGGAAGAATAAGGCTGAAGGTTGGTTTGAAAAATCTGAAGATTCTGGCTTCAGTCCCTTAGGATGATACTGAACTGTGGCACAGAAAGCAAATTCCAAAGAGATTAGCTTTCAGCATGGGGGATCCTACCTGCTAATTTCAAATTAGGTGACAGAGATGAGTTACAGTCATGCCTATAAAGTATAACATGAAGTTCATGGATATATTTCTTTCACATGGAAAAACAGCATATTTCAGTTCCACATGGGGTTTGGCTCAAGTAATTCATTTGTCATAGGAGAAACTTTCTTGGCAAGGAAAGTGGCAGGAACAAAGTCACAAAGGGAATAAGGTATTCTAGAATATCATTAGTGTCTGAAGAATACAGTAAAATAATGTATTTTTTCTTCCGGTTAAGGCTTCCCTGTAAGTACATTGGCTATGCCAAACTGAAAACTTGTACTTTGGCTATGTACATTAGCTATTGTACTATTGTATATTGTATACATTTGTATAGTGGATACGTATGCAAAACTGATAAAGCAAGCAATAAATTTGCTTCACATACCCAAAGCCTCAAATTTTCAAATGCTTTCATGTCCATACTAAATGCGAAATATGAAAAAAAACCCCAAAAGACTAAATGCGAAATATGTTATAATTACCCAAGACTATTTGCTGTTAAATACCCAAGCAGGAGAAAGTGGGGAGGAAAGTTCTTCAAGCCTTTATGTAGAAAGGTTTTTTTGTCCTGGGAAATTTAAAGTAATGCAAAGCAATGTGTTGTCTGAAGACCAAAGGAAAATCCCAGAATAAAGAAAGTCTGAGCAAGGACAGTGAATTGTGAAGTAGAAACCACAGCTCTCACAAATGATGGTGCTGATAGGATCCTTCAATGGTGAGTATGTCACAGGACTGACTGTCCATTACCTTAACCTCACTTAAAGTTTCCATCTCAGTTGACAGGAAAATCTCCAGCTGTATAATAAAAATCAATGGGGAAATGTGCTTTTCCTTATGTCTACTGTGTAAAGAAAGGAATATATAATTCTCAAGTCCTAGCCCCAGAAACCACATATATACCTAAAAGATCTATTCACGAGAACTTCAAATTTGGGGACAGAGTACAGACCATAGAATTTTAGAGCCACAAAAAATCAAGAGCAGCCCTCCTTCAATTCCCTCCTTTCATAAAGAAAGGAAACAGAAACCCAGAAAGATTAAGAGACTTGAACACACAAGCCAAATATTCTTCCTTACTGATTCGATTTCAGATGAAGTATTATCATCATTATACTAAATCACCAAGGCTAACAATTCACAAAATTTACAGCACATAACAAGCTTGCCTGGCTCCTTTTCCTCTCACTTCTTTTTAAAATATTCACACAGAATTAATGTACATCAGATATCTCTAGTAAATAAGCCTACAAAAAGCTATTCACATATTTAAAAAGTATCTTCACAGTATACCTTTATTACCTTGTACCTATAGCTTCCAAAAGCACATTCATTCTATTGAACATTAGGTTTTAAACCTTATTCTTTTCAACATTAACCTTTGCAGTACCACATATATAGGTCTGCAGCTGTGTATATAACAAACCTATCATTTGTGTTAAGAGGATTGAGTACTGAGATACTAAGTTCCAATTATGTCAATTTCTGTACATTTAAATTCTCATGAAATATAGATCTGTGAAAATTTATTTTAGATTACATGAGGTAATGTATTTTCCCCTCTTACTGTGTCACACAATTTCAAAATACCAGAAACTTGCTCCTAGAGGGAAAAAAAAGCAATCCTATCCTAACCTCATTAATGGAAGAACTGATTCTTAACGTGATTCACAAGTTGTGCCAACTTGGCTTTGTTCTGCAGCATTCAAAATCTCTTCTTCTTGAAGACTAAGTCTAAAGTCCTCTCTGACTCTTTCCAGCAAACCTGGCTTGAAAACCACATCTAGAGCCGTCATCGCCAGAGCCTTAGCAGTACGCAAAGTGTAGAATTGTGCATCTTGGGATCCTAGAAGGCAGAAGGAAAAAAACTCAACCAACAAACATTTAAGTGGCAGCTATGAGCCAGGCACTGGGGACATAAAGACAAAAATGGGACAGTCCCTACCTTCAAGGAACTTACACTCTATTGGGGAGACAACATGTACATATCTGAATATATACAGAATAAATGAGGAAAATAGAAACTTTCCAGCCTCACTCAAAATTAAGCAAAAACTTGACAATCAAGAAAAACTTCCTCAATTTGATGGTTAATGCTCAATCACTACCCCTTTCCCCCTATGCACACACTATCCACAGCTAATTCTGGGTAACTTTAATTATAATTATACCACAAAGACAAATTTGCTTCTTTCAGCTATGTAGTCGAATGGACAGAAAGCGGGACCTGGAGTCAAGAAGACCTGATTCAAATCTGACCTCACACACTTTACCAGCTGTATAATCCTGGGCATTCATATTTGTTTTCGAGCCCTTTGAGAAGACAGGTGGAGCAGTGGATAGAGTGTTGGACCTGGCATCAGGAAGACCTGAGTTCAAATCTGTCCTCAGACTCTTACTAGCTCTGTGACCTTGGGCAAGTCACTTATCTGCTCTCTGCCTCAGTTTCCTCATCTGTAAAATGGGGATAATAATAGCAGCTACCTCCCAGGACTGTGACAAGGATCAAATGAAATAATAACCATAAAAGGCTATGCAAATTATAAAGTCCTATATAAATGCTAGCTGTCAGATGCCAGTAATTCTCTCCCCATACCCCACCTCCCAAGATGATCTATTCCAAAGTCTATTCACATCAGAAACCCTTACCTGCAGCTGCAGTATATTGCTCAGTATGATTCAGTGCATCAGAACCAATATAAAAATACGGGTGAATTCCAGGAAACAAAAGTAACATTTCCAAAGTCAGTGGAACCTTGGAGCATACAAAATAAGAGATGCATTTAGTTAAATGTCTGAATTATTAAACTATAATAAAAAACTCACTTTCCAAGTTCAGACATGAAAATATATTCAGAGTGAAAGCAAAGTAGCACATTTTTCAAAAAGACAGGTTAGGTTGTCCAAGGATTAGTGGTGGGAAGGATAAAGTACACTGAAATATGAGATGAAAATGTATTATCACTTGACCTTAGGTATTCTTAAGAGCCAGTCCCCAGAGCCAGAAAAGCCAACCCCACTTCTGTAACTTCTGTAAAGTATAGTTATTAGAGAAAACACAGTGAGACAGATGGGTGCATGGCTACCAGATGCTTCTTAAATTTCTGGGTCAGTCACTTTTCTTAAAAATTAATACTAGCTATCTTTAACTCACAAACGGATCAGATGCTCAAAATCTACTTGTAAATCAGCTCAGTATTTTGGAACTCAGGACATATTTTTCCCATGAAAATTATGTTTTGATGTAAGGAAAAGCTTTGTTAACAATTAGAGCCATCCAGAAGTGGATCAGACTGCTTCTGGATGTAATAAGCTCACCCTGAAAAGAGATGAGGTAAAGACTGAAGAGGCATTTCTTGGGACATATGAAAATGCTACTTAGATATGGTTTGGACAAGATGACCTTTGAGAAGACTGTCTAAATGCCATAAGCAGTGGTTAGCTCAGGTGAGGCTCAGCCTACATTTTCTCCACTTCCCACTCTATTCTCAATTCTTTGCATTTCAGCTTCTATCCTCCCCTCCTACCTGCTCCCCTCTCTACTGTAAGGTTACCAGTACTTTCACACTGCCAAACCCAATGACCTCTTCTCAGTGCTCTGATTTCTGTATAGTTTTCCACCCTGTTGGAAACCCCCATTCCTTAAAGACAATCTCTCCTCCCTTGGCTTTTAGACAATTCTCTCTTGGCTCTCCTCCATGCTTGACTATTCCCTTTCAGTCTCCTTTAATGGATCATCATTGGGGCTCTGCCTACTACTTACGAATATATGCCTCTTCTCTCTCTCTCTCGACATACAGATGTATATTCTTTCCATTGACATTAACTTTAGTTCCATGTGTTCCATCATCTCCATGCAGATAACCCCTAAATATAGAGCTTTAGTCCTTCAACTCCATTCCCACATTACCATCTATCTGTTAAGACATCTCCATCTGGATATCCTATAGGCATCTCACACTCAACATATCCAAAACAGAACTCATGCTTGCCTACCCCAAACCCATTAATTCTCTAAATGTCCCTATTTCTGTTGAAAGAACCAGCATCCTTCTAGTCAGCCATGTTCACAAACTTGACTACTGCCTCACCTCCCTTGCCAGATCTTGTCAATTCCACCCACAACACCTCTCAGCAGTATGGCATAGTGGCTAGTGTGCTCCAGAATCAGGAAGATCTGAGTTCAAATGTCATCTCTTCCACTTACTAGTGTGTGACCCAGGACAAGTTGTTTAGCCTCTCTATGCCTCTTTCCTCATTTGTAAAATGATGTACGTATGCATTAGAGGAGGAGTATTTACTAGACTTGATGACCTCTAAGGTTTCTGCCAGTTTTAAATCTATGACCTTATATTTATCACCTTTAGTCAACTGGCCTAGACTACTGCAATAGCCCCACCCCCACTCCCAAGTTGTTTTCTAACTTGTTTCCAGGCTTTCTTTTCCAATTCAGTCTCCATAGAGATGTCAAAGTGACATTGACGAAACACAGATCTGACTAGGGTTGCCCATATTACTGATTCTAGGAATTCTAGGAAAAATTAAAAAGGTTTTCATACCCTGGCTTTCTAGTCTTACTCCATATTTACTCCCCTTTACGCACTCTGTCTTCCAGTAAAAATGGCCAAATAGCTATTCCTCACACATGACAGTCCATCACCTGGATCCAATGCCTCTATACAGCTCATTCCCCATGTTTGAAATGGAATCTTCTCTCACCTCTGCCTCTCAGGGCCCAAGCTTCCTTTAAAGTACAGTTCAGGGGACCTCTGCTACACGAAACCTTTTCTAATGCCCTCTAGTTGCTAGTGCTAGACTCCTATGAAAACTGCTTTGTGTGTATGGATATGTGTGTGTGCGTGTGTGTGTGTGTGTGTGTGTGTGTGTGTGTGTGTATGTACACACATATATATGTATGTACATAAACACGTATGTACATAGCATTTCCATGTGTACATGTTGTATCCCTTCAGTAGAATACAAGTTCTTGAGGTTTCCTTTCATCCTTGTACCCCGACTACCTAAAACAGTATCTTGTACTAAAAAAAGTCTATTGATTGGATTAAACAGATACTGC
This sequence comes from Phascolarctos cinereus, assembly GCF_003287225.1. Taxonomy (NCBI): domain Eukaryota; kingdom Metazoa; phylum Chordata; class Mammalia; order Diprotodontia; family Phascolarctidae; genus Phascolarctos; species Phascolarctos cinereus. The sequence goes on from NW_027555958.1 coordinate 176,491,926, forward strand.
ATAAACAAAGGATAGTACCAATGTTCTATGGGAAAATGCACTGAGAGCTCTAATTTTTGATGCCAAGAACATCATGCTCCAAAGGACCAAGAATGTTGACGCCCTCAAGTATAAACATGTATCTGTGACTTCCAGGGTAGGGATTCCCCTGGATGATGGCTAGGGCAAGAGAAAAGGTTAAGGAGCAGTGACAGGGCTTCCAGGGTATGTATATAGGGGAGACAGGACAAGCTTGGGGAAGAGATAGCTCAGTTGCTTAAAATAAACATGGATGAGGGCTAAGAAAAAAAGCACAAGGCTTACAGTGAGAAGTTTCAGTGAGATAAGGTTTGAACTTGGCAGATAGGATGTCAAATACTTGGAATAAGGAGAATGGGTTCCAGTTCAACTTTTCTTATCAATTAGTCCAATGACCATAAACCAGTCACGTAGGGATAAAATGAATGGAAGGCTGATTGAGACAGGCATCTAAAAAAAACTCCTCCAAACTACTAAAAGCCTAAGGTCGTTCTCCATTAGCCAAATAATCAAAATTTATTGTAAAGACTGACCATCACAGGTTAGGAACCAGTGAAAATAGTTCATCATATATAACTTAGAACTTCACTGACAAAGTTGTTACTAGAAGCCAAACATCTAGACACAGAAACAGATATACTGCAGAATCTTTGTTTGAAGTAGAATAAAGGACATGAAAGGCTTTTGTTTTCATCTGATTGTTAAGACATAAAGCCCCATAAAAATGTCAGTTCTCAGTGGTATCTACTGGAGTTGTTTTTTCTCCCCAAAATGAAAAACTGGAGAGACGTGAGGAAAATAACTAGATATACACATTTTTTGCACTGTGTTTATTTTTCTCTTGTGTTACCACTTTTCCATGAGCTACCCTTAGAATTTCTGACAAGTTATTCATTATGAAGTCTAACTGTGCAGAAAGAAAAGAGAGAAGATGAGATGAACAAAAAATTACTTGTGGAAAAATTCAAAATTCTAACAAATATTCACCTTCATAGTTATTAAAAGTTGCTATATAAATGTAAAGTGGTACTAAGTAATATGGGTAAGAAGTAATCCTCAGAAAGAATAACTAAAAAAAAACTTAGCAAATCAAAAATACTCAAATAATTTACAAAGATAACAGAGCTAAGGTCATTTTACTGCTTAGGTTTCAAATTGTTTTCACCATAAAAGGTTTCACTGCTCAAAGGTATCACTGTATCTTTAACTAAACCTTGAAAATTAAATTCAGTTTTATGCTTATGTCACTATGTTTTACAAGACTTTTTCCTCTTAATAACAGTATATTGATTATAGTAGGAAAACCTAAAAGCAACTTCATAGTATCTCTGCATTTTTGATCTTTATTTCCTAGCAACAAACCAATACAAACATCACCAACTCCCTATACAACTAAGTAAGCGCTGCCCTGGCAATGATCCTGCTTATTTATAAAGAGGATTAAGAACAACTTATTAAGAGTTTTCCTTCTCTTTTTTAAGTAGTTCACAATCATAGGAATTAAAAAAGATTTACAGATCATCTGGTTCAATCTTGTCACTTGAAAATTGGCTAAATAAAATGTCACCAATGTAAATATCTGGAATTTTTTTTAAAAAAAGCCAAGTATATGGCTACTTCTAAAAATAAAACAAACTCATCTGGCATTCTGTATTTGCAGAAGGGTCCATTTGTTTCCTTCTGTCCTTAACTTCAATTTTTCAATTGAAGTTAACTTTAACTTAAGGTTAACAAACCTTAACTTCAATTTCTCAAATATCTGAGAGGAAACATTCCCTTCCATTAACAATCCATGCCCTCCTATTCCCCAATATACAGCGCTTGGTAAAGTGGATAGAGGGCTGGCCTTAAGAGTCAGGAACACCTGGGCTCAGGTCCCACCTCTGACACAGAGGTGTCCTTTCACCTCAGGGTCCTGAGGGATCTTAGCCCTGAGTACTTAGTCACTTAGAAACAATTAAAAAGTTAGAGGGAACTGAGCTGTTAAGATGGGTTGCAGAATGGTTGCCCATCTGCATTTGTAGAGAAGTTTCTCAAAGAGAGCATCATACAGAGATTAAATGACAGCCCCAGACCAAAAGAGAGGGAGAGGAGGTAAAGACCTTTGTCAATAGCTAAATAAATAATATAAGCACCCTTAGAATTACCTGATGGACAATTTGACATAGAATCTTCCGAAATAAATTCCATTCCCAGCTTTTTTCCATTTTCTATGTAAGTTTTCCAGAGGCTCTTATTAGGAAGAACATTATAGTAGTCATGTACAGCACCTTTTAATTCCACCTAACAAAAAGACAGTTATTAAGCACAATTTGAAAAAAAAATAGAAAAACAGAATTGGAATAATTTTTTTTCAAATCAATGAAGTTATAAGCACCTTCACTTCCACTAAACTGTAAGCCTTTGAAGGAAGCAGTTATTATCTTAACTGCACCATATAACCTGCACCCAGGATTTTGTCTCCTGTCATGAGAACATTCAAATATATATATATATACATCTTAGTATATACATTGCCTCATTATAAGGTCAGGATTCAGACCATGGGTGCATCTTTATAGGTGGGACCACTTAATTGTCTCATTCTTATCAGTTTCCAAAGGAAGAGGTAATTTAACCTACCTGTTTCTCTTTAGCTAACCCAGTCACTTAATATTTCCTGTTGTCTATCTACTAGAAGGAACACACCTCCTAGCTTTTGTTTTATGTTCTCTTGCTTGAATTCCCTCACCACTCCACTCTACCCAGCTGACTCAAGTGGTCTTTGAAAGAAGAATAACAACCATGGCCTCCTGGAGCTGTATTCTTCCTCAGAACTATAGCGCTTAGTGGATCTATTACTTCTTAGCACTTAATATATAATTCAAATAACAGTTCAAAAAATGCTATCCTGTCCCTCCCAATTAGGCTACAAATTCAGGGTTCCTGTAGCACTTGCCACAGTACCTCATACACGCATACCATAGGTGCTCAATAAATATTCGTTGATGTGACTGATGTCAGAAATAAAATACCCTTCCATAGAATAAAAAGGCAGCCCTCCCCCCATCTTATTCCAAGGTCCTGCTGTTTATTATAAAGTACCATATACATAATTTTTTATCCTGAATGCCTTTTCAAAAATTAGCTTTTGCCGATGACTTGTTTCCTTTAATAGAGATTTTACTACACAAGTCTAAAAAGGTAGATTACATGTTTGCTAAGGATAATAAAAACTGATAAATAGCACAAATTTTTGTAGCTATCATAGATGTAGTATATAACTGCCCCCAAAGCACCTCCCAACAACTGAAGTCTTCCCTACCACTTATAATATGTTTTTTTAAACATGGCAAAGGAGAGGGTCAGAGTCAACCAGTATGAGAGACTTCAGGCCTTTTGAAATACAACCTACTCAGTCAACTGAGAAAATATTCCTCTTTTTTATAGTTATAATATTCTTTGAAATTAAAAAGTGAAAATTCATAATAAGGATAAATCAAGATGAAAATAATAACATAATTATGTTAATTGAATCACATAACCTGCTTCTTCTCTCCATTTGTCTCTCAAATGTTTTTTTGTTTAAAATGTAGAAAAAAAACAAATCAAGATCCTTCCCCCTCCAAATCCTCTCCCCTTCCAAACATTTCTGATTAACAAACGGATTAGCTCTTAATACTTCTTACTGTGCATCCTGTAGCCAAAGCAGCAGCTTTAAAGCAATCTTCTGCTTTTTTTGTCAAAATTGGAAGCTCTTTCATTTTGGGTGTACGCAAATAATAGACTAATTCAGAGTATGAGGGAATGATATTAGGTTTCACACCACCATGTTTAATTATGCCTAAAAAAAGAAAAAGTCATGTCATTAGAGTAAAGCAAACTAAAAAGTTGCTAAAAGCAATGACTTAAGTTGTAACAAGAGTATAAAGCTTTTCTACCAATGTTTATATAAAAGGAAAGATTTAAGGTGATTAGTCACATAGAAACCCCAATTGCAAAGGATTTTGAAAGTTATATGTACTGTTACTTTAATTAAGGTATTTTCCAGCCAAGCAGAAAGGAAATTTAATAGCTGAGTATAAATCCAAGTATTCCTATAAACACAGGAATGAGTTTATATAACACAGGGTCAACTTTAAAAATCATTTCTTCTCTAATTCTAAATGTACCCTGGAGATATAATTAATTAAATGTTACTTGTTAGAAGTCTATGTGTGGGGTTGGTATAAACAACTTGACAATGAGAAAATTTTATACTATTTACTCTGTTTGGCAAAATTTTACGGCAGTTGGAATGTTTAAATCAATATTTTTGGCAGCAAAACCAGACACGTGTCAATGGGATTAGATCTACAATCAGAACATTGGAAATGGAAAGTAATTCAGGTCATCTAGTCTAAGCCTTTTACTGTTATCAATGAAGAAACTAAAACCCTGAGAAGCTCAGGGACTTATCCAAGGTCACAGATAGCTCCATAACAGAGCTGGGGCATGAACCCAGTTTTTCTGGTTCCAACATCTACGCTCTGAGGTCTCTTAAAGCAATAACGCTCTAATAAGTATGTAAAGAGATGCCAATTTAGAAAATTTTTCACAACAAGAAGTTATTACAATGGAAAGATCACTAAAGCACTGACAGCTAGCAAGACAAAGAAATACAATGTATTTAGTAGCCATAATTAGTCAGAGAACATGCAATTACTAAGCACTTACTACATGACAGCCACTATGCTAAGGGCTGAGGATACAAAGATTTCTGTTCCATGTAAATGAAAGAACAAACCTGAACCTGAATGTTGTGTAATTATAAAAACCAAGCTTGGCCAGAAGAAAACAAGAGAAAATGGACCTCCCTCCCTCCATTTGTGGAGGTGGGGGACTATGGGTGCAGAACATCACCACACAGATTATTAGACAAAGCTGATGTTCATTCATTCACCTCCACCCGTGATTTTTTAAAAAATTCTTTGTTACGCTCTCTGAGGAGAGGAAGGATCTATTTGGAAATGGAGGTGATATAAAAACAAAGATATCAATAAAAATTAAACAAAAACATTTTTTATTACAGTCCATTCCCAGCTAAAAATCTTACCAATAGGATAAAATCTACATTCCTTAGTCAGAAATTCAAGACCCTCTACAATCTTGCCCTGGCTACACTGCCAGTCTTTTGGCCCATTACTCAAACCCTCTGCTCCAGCCACACTGGCGTATTCAGTGTTTCCTGTTTAATGGAAATATTCTAGTTGAATCCAATGATAGCTGGAATTTAAATTAATTCTCACTTTAGTCTCACAACCCTGTGAGGAAAGGCTCTATGGAGAGGATTCCATTTTACAGATCAGGGCACTGAGACTCATAAAGGTTAAGTGACTTGACTGTGGCCACATACAGCTACTACTGATCCCCCTTCATATACTCTCATCTAGCAATGCTGGCTTTCTTGCTGCTCCTCACACACCACATCCCATCAGCTATCCCTGTGTCTCTGCACAGACTGTGTCCTGGTCCTTGGTGACATTTCCTCCTCAGCTCAAAGGCTAAAAATCTCTAGTTACCCTCAAATCTCAGTTCAAGTGCCATTTCCTCCATAAGGTCTTTGCTGAGCCCCCTAGTTGTTGATGCCTTGATGGCTGCATATATTTATATGTTACCTCTCCTGCACACATTTGCTTATATTTTCTATCTTGCCTTCCCTGCACAAATTTGCATGTATTTACATACTGTCTCCCCCACAGATACTAAGCTTCTTGAGGGCAGGGCCTGTTTCATTTTTGTTTTTATATCCTTAGTACCTAGCAAGTACCTAGAAAGAAGTAGGAGCTTAAAAATGATTGTTGGGGTAGCTAGGTGGTGCAGTGGATAGAGCACCAGCTCTGGAGTCAGGAGGACCTGAGTACAAATGTGGTCTCAGACACATAACATTTACCAGCTGTGTGACTCTGGGCAAGTCACTTAACCTTGACTGCCTCACCAAAACAAAACAAATCTGGTCTCAGACCAGATACTTGACACTTACAAGCTGTGTTACCCTGGGCAAGTCACTTAACACCAACTGCTTAAAAAAAAAAGATTATTATTATCACTCTTCCTCTATTTTCAGTTTAAATCTCTGCAAGACTACAAACACATTTCTTACTGGTCCTTATTAGATTCACTCTATCTTTGGCCACTCTATCTTCCTGGTTCAGGAATCCAAATCCCTTTCTCAGAAACCATCTTCTAAACCGGCTGTTCACCCACTCCTTCCTCTCCCCAAATTGCCTCAGCCTTCTTCTGGCCCCTTACATCAATCAGTAATAGTGATTTAAAGAAAAAAAACCTAAAAAATAAAACAACCCACTTAACTCTATCTCTGAAGTCTTTAATTTATTGCTCAAACTTTTAAAAACCTTAACAGTGCTCCCTCAAAGGATGTAGTTCTATCCTCTACGGGAAAGTTCCATAGCCTAGTATACAGATCCAAAGTTTCTCCCCTGTCTTCTTTTCACAGTTGGATATCCTCCAAACTTTCGCAGGTGAGAGTTCCCTTCTGCTTCCTTCAGACTGATTTTCCTCTTTTGGCTCACCTCAATTACTATCAATATTTCTTAAATTTGGGTAGATATGTACAGCCAGGTGTTGGATTTTTTAAAAATTTCTTTTTTTTTCCTAAGAAAAATCTGATTCCCTCTACTAACTGGGAGATGGGAAAAAATGTTTGTCTAGCCCTTTCACTTCTTCTAACAAAGAGGTCAACTGGAATTCTGTGTAGCCTTAACTTGGATTTGGCACTGGCATAAACACAAATATAAAGCAGAGTCTCTACAGCTCACTACAAAATTTCTTATCCTGGAGCAAAACAGTTGATCTTTAAGTTTTCCAATGTATGCATGTTTGCCCCAGTTCTGCCAGAGATTTCAGGATGAGGATTTATTCTGGTCTTTCAAGCTTTCTCTAGGTGGCCCAGTGTATAAAGCACTGGATCTGGAGTCAAGAAGACTTGAGTTCAAATCTGGCCTCAGACACTTAACAAGCTGTGTGACCCTGGGGCAAGTCACCTAACTTGTTTGCCTCGGTTTCCTTATCTGTAAAATGAGCTGGAGAAGAAAACGGCAAACCATTCCAGGATCTTTGCTAAGAAAACCCCAAACAGGGTGAAAGAGTCAGACACAACTGAAAATGACCAAACAACAACAAAGCTTTCTTTAGTGACAGACAAGACTCTCTAGTGACCAGTTCTGGGATTTCATCAGGGTAGGAGGTTCCCATGGAACTTCTTCCGCCAGTACAGATCTCCACAACTTGGAGATTTAGAGAGCTGCCTGGGACACTGAGCTTCTTTGGCTTTTGATCCACAATTAGCAGATTACAGCCAAAACTCTAAGGCAAAGAAAAGCTATAGCTCTGCCAAGAGAAGGTCTTTAAAAAGAAATTTAACTTTCTACCATTAATACCTATTCTCTCCTCTCTTTGCTCATCTGTTCCACTGACTTAGGTTTCTACTAACATAAGATCACAGACTCAGATTAGAGAAGGACTTCACAGGCCAACCTATAGTTCATATACTTCAACCGTCTTATTTTGTAGATGTGGAAATGGGTCAAGGGAGGTTGTGACTTGCCTGAGGAGCAAGAGTCAGAGACGGAATTTAAAGCCAGGTCCTCTGACTTCAGAATTAATATTCTATCTGACCCTTTTCTCTTCCCCCTTATTCCCCCAGCCATCATACGATACTTCCGTGATACACAAGAAGCAACTATTATCTATTTTTAAAATTGGGAAAACTAAGACAGGGAATTTCATAATTAGCAAACAAAAAACTGTGATAGCAACTTACACACTCAAGTCTTGACTTACAAAATATATGGTTTCCCTTTAACATTAACTGAGCCATTGAATAGGTAAATAATATGAAAGAAACAAAAATATCCAAACTACTACCAATACTAATAAACAGCATTTACACAGCACTTCACAATTTGCAAAGTACTTTACAAATATGGAATTTTATCCTTACAACCACCCTGGGAGATAGGTGCCATTATTTACCCATTTTACAGCTGAGGAACCTGAGGCAGACAAGAGATTAAGTGACTTGCCAAGGGTTACACTAGGGCTGTAGCTGAACTCAGAAACAATGATCTTTTAAAAAATATTGAAAGCCAAACCATGTCAGTCTCTCATTGCACGCATTTCTGAAAATGTGTTCATGCTGAAAAGCAGTTCCTTTTACCAACATTTAAATTAATAAACATTTGGAAACATTATTCTTGTTAAAATTCTATTAAATTCCAACCGAACATAAGCAACACTCCTCAAATAAAAGAAGTATTGGCATGCTCACCGTGAATTCTCCAAGAGGGCTTCATTTGCTGTCTTAAAACTGATAGATTGTTGTACGCGAGAACAGCAGCATCTAATGCATTCAGACCTTCCCAAGGATAAGCAGCAGCATGAGAAGCTTTTCCATAGTATTTCACAGTCACACTGGGAAATAAGTATCACTTGTTATTTATTTTCTTTATTTGTAATGAAGTTTAAAAAAAAGTCCAAAGCAGTTATTTGGGGAAACACCCAAGTATTATTACTTAATAAATTCATAAATGCTGCAACTTCCTATGAATATAAGTTGCAGAGAAAATACCAACCTACACTGGTAGAGGGAGTTTCCTCACCTGAGATTTCCTTATCTCAATGAAGTCCAGGTCCTAGTCCCATAAACATCCAGAGTATTACATATGCACTGCATAACTTTCATTGTGGAGGCCAGGAATAGATTAAGGGAGTAGACCATAACAAATATGTTAAGTGGTGGTGGAAATTTGTGACGAATAACCAAAAGCTAAATGCTTTGCACAATCAAGAAGTAGGTACACTTTGTGAAAAGAATCTATAAAAATGGAGGGTTTGGGGGAGTGCGCATCAGATAAACTTCACTCATATCTGAAACTGAAGGGGAATCAAAAGTAGGTTGGGGATGAGAAAACAACTAAAATCTTAAGGTGGGTGCCTTAAGTTGCTTCTAGACTAGCTGGGGCATGGCTGAACAAATTGTGGTATAAAAACGCAAACAGAATAGTTTTTTCACCTTAAGAAATGATAAAAGAGATGATTTCAGAGAATTCTTCATAAGAATTGAGGCAGTTAAGTAAAAACATGAAAACCATTTATATAAGCACAACAGCAACATCATGAAGAAAAACAACTATGAAACACTTGCGAACTCTGATCAAAGCAATGACTCAAAGCAATGAGCATAGAACGTATGATGAAGCACATCTCTGAGCTCTGACAACGGTGCCAGAGAGAGACTGCAGGCAGAGGTTCTTAGACATGGCCAAGCAGTGGGCTTGTTTTGCTTGGTTGCCTTTATTTGTTACAAGCATTTCCCTCCTCTTTCTCTCAGTTAATTAGAGGAAGGGGGGAGGTGGCAATGGAGATGCTAAAAAATAAAAAGGGCCATTGAAACATTTTTTTAATGCACAGAGAGAATAAAAGAAGTTCAGAAGGAAGCAAAGACAAGCAGAACAGTTTTAAAAGTAATATTTGAATTTATTATATACTTTTTATAATGCAAGTTGTGTCAAATGGAGACTCAAGGTTTCATATGGAACCCTCTTTTTGTGTTCTGCTTTAGGTAGGGAAATGCTCTTTTTTGGAGTTTAAGTTCAGAACAAAAAATTAAATTTAAAAAGAGAACATGCCACTTAAGCATTCTAATGTTGAAATGATTAGTTGTTAGAACATTTTTCTTTGCATTTTCCATGCTAAAATGGTTGTCAGTCAATAGCTGGTGTTTAAGAGATGTACTTTATAAATCTAATCAATTAAAATTGCTACTAAAATTCATAACTTCTACTAATTCTTGCCATGAACTTCTCACCGCTTTTCTGTTTGTAATACTAACATAATTATGAAAAAAAACTAGTTTACCTCAATTTTGATGAAATTTTTTACCTATCTAAATTGAAACAAATTTTTTTTGTAATAATATCTTGGAACATTATAAATTACTTATCCTATTTCCAAATGGTTTTCTTACCAAGATTAGTTGCTTAGCTGCTATCAGAAAAAAAAAAGTTTTGGCAAAGAAACAAATCAAGCTGCCTAAATGCTCAGTGGACACATTAAAGTACTTAAATTCTTTTTTTTTACAAATTTGTAGGGGAAACTATTTTCAAATACTTAACCAAATGTATCCTATTATATATCTAACATTTAGATGTATCGTTATTTTCCTCCAAAATGCTTAAAGATGACATAGCCGAAAATCTTTAAGCATCTGTGTAAACAATCTATTTAAGGATATTTCAAGAGAGGTATCAAATTGTTGGGAGAGTATTAGATTTAATAAATGAAACAGACTAAACTTCTGAGTCGCTAGAAATTTCATGTCATTTCTGGATTGTTTCCAAACATTCCCTTAGCAAAAAAGCCTCTAGGTGCCTAATTTTATTATGGTAGTATGAAGCAGTGACCAGTAAGGCTGTGTGTATTCTTGAATCTTTCTATCTCCTCCAATGCTAGCACAATGTTCACACAGTAGGCCTTTGATGAACATTGGCTGAATAACAGAATAGGTCTATTCTCTCAGAATCCCCTTGAAACTGAAAAACACTTGTCAAGACATTTATTTGGAAGGGTGTTTAAAAAAAACAAACAACCCTTCTCCTTCCCCCCACATAAACCACCTTCCACAGAAAACATTCTAATACCAGTTTTACAGATGAATTAATAAAAACACCACAAATACAAACTGAGAGAAAACTATATTAATGGCTATTTTATTTTAGTAGTAATTTTTTTAAATTGAAAAGCACTTACTCATCTTTAAGCTTGTGAAGGGCTCATGCCAGAGTGAGACTAGGTAGGAGCTATCCTATATGAATGTATTAAGTGCCCAAGTTCAACATTTTACTAATACATCAATGTCAATTTTATTTCAAAGGACATAAGAAAATGACATTAATAAGTAAGAGTTAATCATTATAATCTTTCAAGGTTAATCCTTCCTAATGATAGGAATTAGAGCATCTTCCTGGACAGAAACTACTGTACATGTTTTTAATTTACTTTAACTTAAACTGAAGATTTGCCCAGGATAATCTTTCTCAGTTTTACTTTTTACTTCTGAACACTCCAATGTAGATGGCTTAGAACCAGTCTGGTTCATTGGAAAATGCAATGATTTGAGGTCAAGGGACCTGCTTTTGAGTTTAGCTCTGCAATCCACTTTCTGTGTGACCCATGCCAAGTCCTTTCTCTGTTGAATGACAGAGTTGGATTAAATGACCTCTGAGCTCCCTACTCATATGCGATGCTATACTATGTAAGGAGTTCACATTTTCTACAATATTACATAGAGAAATTCTGATTTTTTAGATGTTTGCCCAAGATTGGATGGTTTCCCTGAAAACTAATATGCTACTCATTATCTACTTTAAAATGCACTACAAATAGAAAGTTTTTCTGTCTTAGGGTTCTTATAGAGTAGTTTTACACCCTAATAGCATTTTAATGCTTATGAAATCCTTCTTATAAAAGAAGTTTAGTTAAAATAAAAGGCAAAACCAAATGACTTTCATTGTCAAACGCACAATGAAAAGTATTAAATGTAGATTCAGAAAAATCTCCTATTGCTAAACACAAGTTGAATCATTTCTTTGATGTAAAGTGCCTACTATTTTTAAATCCTCCCCACAAAGCCCTCTCCTCCAAGGCCTCTTTGTGGCATGGAGGTGAGCCTGGCTTTCTATATGATCTACCAGCAAAATGAATCCTCTGGCTGTTTCATTTAAATATGTATGGCCCAACAAGAGACAACCTGCTTTCAGAGACCCAACCTAGCTGAATACGGAAGCTCACCACCAACAGGCTGGCCTCTTGATGGACTCTTTGGCCATAACAACCTATGAAACAAAGATAAAATACAAACTGCCTCGTGTAGCTCCCTACTGCAGTGACGGTGGCAGATAATGGGACATGAGATGTTATGAACTCCAGTTCTTAGACTGACTATACATTTTATTTGTTGGTATTTGAAAAATGGGGGCCTTGTAAATAACCATTAAGTGGACATGCTGCTGAACTAACCGAATTGTATGAATAAGTGAAACTATAAAAGAAGAAGTTGGAGTTAGATCGAAAGATGGGTCACACACTGTCCCTGGAGAGGAAAATAAAGGGGCTGGCCAAAAGGAAACCAAAAGAAGCTAAAAAGCACCTTTGTTAAATATTTAACCCACTTAGTTCCACAGCAGGCTGTGCTGAGAGGTGTGTGGTGCATGTGAGTAGGCTCATACAAATAACATGAAGCCTCAAAGAAAAGCTCAAGTAAAAAATGTTATCAGAGAAATACGTGCTCAAAACAGATGGGGTAGTCAATTAGCATGTGAGGAATAGCTTGGTAATCAGCCTATATGCTTCACTGTATGCCACAAACCAGAAAGGCTCCCAGCTCAATGGGTGGACCTCTTTCAGCAAACTTATGGGAGGACATGAATAAAAGCTAAATAAGGTGAGGCAAGACCTGATCGTTAGAGGGAATGTCTAGTGAATAGCAATGAGATAACTGATCTGTTAAAGTGTAAGGGAATGAGGATATAAAAAATGAAATAGTTTCTATGGAATATACAGAAAACACACACACACACACACACACACACACACACACACACACACACACCCCTCCCTCCAGGAGAGACCAAGATAAAACAGAGGTAATATAAACATCTTGAAATTCAAGTGCTGTAGCAAAAACATTCTAAATTCTAGTTTTAAGGAAGAAACATCTCTTTTCCTCAACTTCCTTACTTACTCATGCTCAGCCACATCAGGTAGGTAAGCAGCATTTTCTTGGGATGGATGAGCCATAAAAACAGCATCAAGATTTTTAAAAGCTCCAGCTTCAATTAAGTCAATTTTGCCACCTCCATCTTCTTCTGCGGGAGTGCCCAGGACAGTGATCTAGAAAAGATACAGGGGTCAGAAAAGCCCTAATATTTGGTGATAATCCACCAAATATCATACAGGTTCCTAGTATACATTCATTCAGAATCTACTTAATTGTTTATGTCTTCAAACTACAGGAAAGACTTTCGCTTCTAACATACAACTAATGACAGCGACGTATGATACTCAGAAATTCAGACTTTAATTTACTTTGCAATATCAAAGAGCTCATATGAATACCAATTTGATGAGACACAACAGAAATTTTCTGTCTGAAATGCTCATGATGAAAAGAGAACTAAAACTTTTTGGTTGTTCAATGTACTCTGTAACTCAGGTATCTTTAAAGCCTTTATTGCCACTTTTCTTGACAAAGGTTATATATGTAGGAACAAGGACTGGATCTGTGATTTCATGGGTATAGAGAATTCCTGCATGGGGAAAACTCTTCCCAAATGCAGGTCAGTACCTTCTGGGCAACCTAATAGTCTTGAAGAGTTGCCTAGAACAGTGGTATCAAACTCAAATAGAAAAGATCCCTGAGGGCTGCATATTGACTTAGAAAGCCACATTATCTATGTTGTGTTGTATTTTTATTTTGTTAAAACATTTGCTAATTACATTTTAATCTGATTCAGTTTTGTAGCTTGAGTTTGGCACCTCTGGCCTAAGCAATAAATAGGTAACTGACTTGTCCAGGGTCACACAGGCAGGATATGTCAGAGGCATTTTGTAATTTAGCATTAATAGGCAAATTATCTGCAAAGAGCTTTATAATTATTAGTTAATCCTCACAACAACCCTGTGAGGTAGGTGACAAGTACCATTTTACAGGGAAAGAAAAATAGGCCCAGGAAGTAAAATGACTTGCTTAAAAGGACACAGAAAGGCTAAGGCAATGGTGGGACTAAAATTCAAATCTCATGACTTCTACTCTTATGCTGCTACCTCATTAAGAAGTTTCAAGATGGATTATTTTAGAAGTGCATTAAACAATCTTAAATACCACAGTTAGAAATGACCAATTACACAAACTTACTAATTCGTTTCCACCAGTTCAATCAGGCAGATTTATTGGTCACCAAACACCTAATTAAACAAAAAAGAACTTTACAGAATAAACATTTTACTTTAATATTTAATACTTTCTTCAAAACATACAATTTTAAACAGTCAGAAAAAATGTCATTTAAAAATGGGGCTCCTCAAGTTCTAAAATCATTCAATTCAACAAACATTTATTAGGTACCTGGGGATACAAAGATAAAAAAAAAGACAAGATTCCTACCCTCAAAAAGCAAATGCAACAAATTTAAGATGAAATATATGTATAAGCATCATTGTCAGAGAGATGACATTAATTTTTCTAAACCGACAATTATTACTGTTTGAGAACTATACGGTTCCTATAAATTATGCAAATAGGATTGTGTACCTCCTCTTTAAAATTATCATTACTACCTTGTAGCCCTCCAAAGCCCATTAGCTCCCTCAAGTTCAACTATCCTATTTATGTAGACCTACATATCCTACTCTCTCCTCTGAGCTCCAGGCCCCTCTTACCAACTGGAGTGCTTTGTACATCTGGTCCCACTGACACCTCAACCATGTCCACAACTGAGCTCATAATCTTTCTGAACTCCTACCCGCTTGTCCTCTTTTCCCAATGCATTTGTATTGGCTATCCCCCATGCCTGGAATGCTCTCCCTCCTTACTTCCTCCTCTTAAGAATCCTTGGCTTCCTTTAACACTATTCAAATCTCAGCTTCTGCAGGAAGCCTTTCCTAGTCAACCACAACCCTTTTCCCCAGAGTTTTCCCTTAGACATTACCTTCCATTTACATCTTGTACAGAGTATTTGTATATTACCTTCCCTATTAGAATGGGATCTCCTGGAAAGGAAGGACAATGATTTTGCCATTCTTTGTATCACCAACACTTAGCATCCTGGCACACAGTAAGAGCTTAATAAATGTTTGCTATGTGCCCCATGCTAATCTTAGAACTTTTAATATGCTTGGTTTGACAGTTTAGTTTTTTTCTTGTATTGATAAAAGGAGAAGAGAAAGAGGTTGCCCACATTCAGAAACAACCAACCCTTCCCTAAATGGACAAAGATTAAAAAAAGAGAGAGCTGAAAGGAAAAAGACAAGGGAGAATGGTCTTCAAAAATAAAATACTTTCACATTCTCTTTAACCAAAACAAGGCTGGATTCAATTTTAGCCCAAAAGTGAAGAGTAATTTTTCATATATGCTAAATGAAATGACAGACTCTTTAAATGAAATTTTCTCAAACCAAATTAAAAATTTTCCATTTAAAATGTGAAGGTTTCTTTAAATTTTTTTTTAAAAACTTAAAGCCTGCACTGAACTATATTCAAAATGCTTCCCTATTATTACAGAAAAAATAGTTCTATGAGAATTATAAAGTATGTAAAAAAATCTCTCCAGTATTTAAATATAAAAGATGTCCAGAAAGATAAACAGCAGCCACAGAAGGATTGCCCCAATGGTTTTGTAGCCCCTGCAGATCTCTTTTCAAAATACAGCATCCGTTTGTCCATTTATTCTCCTTTACTTTCCTCCCTTCCACAGCCCTTGTTATGAACTCCCCCCCAAAGGAAACAAGTACAGACACAAAACAATGTCTTTAGACCACGCCCCCCCATCCTCAGTTACTCAAAATACTAGATGACACACAAGTTTTCGGGCCCAAAAACAAATCATAACTAAGAATGCATGCCTAGGGGAAAGAGTCCTACAAACCAAGCCTAAATCAAGGGACATGAAGTAAGCGTTCAGTTGAGGGGGTCAGGAAGGATACCAGCAACCTGAAGGATAGAAGCTCCCATTAGCAGCTCACTCTCAGCCCATCATCTGGTAGCTTCCCACTTAAATTTACTGTTCTGTTTAACTAGGTGTTAAGCTTTGCTGTTTTTAAGCTACTGAAAGGCTGCAGGTGCTGCCTGCACCCTCTAAATTCTCCACCCTGGGTTAAAGCTCTGAGAGACCTGCCCTAGTTACAGCTCAGCTCAAAGCCCTTCTATACGGAGAATTACGTGCAATCTATTCAAAACTGTTATCTGATTGAGTCTTAATTAAATATTTAGATCTATCTATCTACATATCGGGTATGGGATCTGTCTTCCAAGATTTAGAAAAATAACAGGTGATGGAGAAGAGTCTAAGTAGTGACACTACACCGTCGATCCTGGGATGCAAGCCGTCAGACGGCCACCTGGGGGCAAGCAGAGAGACTGGCGTCCAGCTCTTTCCTAGCCTCTCCAGGGAGATCCCAGGGGCGTGTGTACGGGGGCTGGTGTGGGCCAATATCCGCAGCGCTTGCCGCCGCCCCCAGCCCAGGCCGGGTCTCACCTTTACAGGCGGACAGTTCGGGTGGCTCTCCAGCGCCCCCTTCAGACCAAGGGCGGCCGCTGCGCCCACCTCGGCGATCAGGTTGTGGCCACAGGCGTGCCCTATGCCCGGCAGCGCGTCATACTCGCAGAGAAAGCCCAGGTGCAGCGGCGTGGAGCACCCCGACTTCGGGGCCGGGGACTCCCATTCCGCCCTGAAGGCCGTGTCCAGCTTGTAGTGCGGCTGCACGGTCCACAAGGCGGCCTGCGGCTCCTGCTCGAAGAAGCGGGTCAGGGCGCCGTGGGCCCTGTACTCCTGGTAGGCGAGCTCTGGCTCACTCCAGATCTCTCGGCTCAGGGCCCCCAGCCGCTCGGCGGCCTCGTCGATGCACTCAGCGGCGCGGCGTTTCAGCAGCTCCAGCTCCGGGACGGCGCCGCCGCCCTCTCCAGGCAGCTCCTCGCCCGGTCTCATTACTGTCAACACCTCGTCTCAACCGGGTGGAAGAAAGGATTCAGAGAGAAGCTAGAAGGTAAGCTCCACAACACAGCCAGCCGATCTCCACGGGAGATCGCGCCAGCTTCCTCTTCAAGAGCCAATGAGCCCCGCCTCTTCCCCACCCCCAGGCTACCTCACGCCCAATCACAGCCCTTAATTTCCCCTCCGTCTTTCTTACGTCCGCCCTTCCGATGGGCCTGCTGGGAAATGTAGTCAGCTGCCTAGTCTCTGTTTCCTAGGGCTTGAAACAGAACTATGTTTATGAAGCTCACCTCTTGTCTTTATTTTAGTCTCCCCACAGGACTGTGGATTCTGAGTACAGAAAAACCTTCCAGTATGTGAATACAAAGTATCCAGGCTCGTGGGGAGCAGGCATAAAAGGCAGTTAGTGTATCTGTAAATGGGCAGTGAAGGCACCCAAGAGTCCCTGGGTAGATTTCAAGGGTCTATGAACTTGTGTGGGGGAAAAATTACATCCTTATTTTCATTAACCTTTAACTGAAATATAGCGTTCCTTTTAATTGTTTAAAAACCTGATTCCGAGGAGTCCAAAGACTCATGATAAAATCGGCCACTGGCCTCCTGATAGAAAGGTGATAGACTCAATATCAATAAACAAGTGTTACACGCCTACTGTGTGCCAAGCACTCTACTAAGCGTGGAGTATATTTAAAAAAAAAAAAAGAGGCAAAAGGCAGTCCCTTTCAAGGAACTTACAATCTAGTAAATGACAGTGTTGACTGAAAGATTTTTAGGGTATAACTAATGCAGGAATGTGTTTTATTTAACCATACCATTTATATCATATTATTTTTCTTGCTTTCTCAATGGGGGAAGGAGGGTTGAGGGGAAAAGAAGGAAGGTATTGATGAAAATAAAATGTATTATTTTTAAAAAGAGGATCCAAAGACTTCACCAGACTGGCAAAAGGGTCCATGACACACAAAAAGGTCAAGAACTTGATTTAGAAGCGTTCCTCTGAGATTCTGGCTATTGCCCAAGAAGTAGGACCCAGTATGTTGGCAACTGTTAAGTTCTCTAGTTTCTCTCTTTTTCAGCCCAGAAAACAGGTGACAGGCAGATCTTTTGGTCTTACATGCTGTATCCACTAGGGGTTGAAAAAACTGCCTCCTAACAATTGGATTGTTAAGCAGAGGGTCACCATTTCAAGCTGAACATAGATTGGGAGTGGGCAGAACAACTTTCTTCTAAAGAAATATGGTGCTTACTTGGGTTTTTCTTCAGCATCTACACCTATGAAAAACGATTTCTCTTGGTAATGTGTGTTTTGGAGACTCAAAGCTCCACCCTGCCAGCCTTCTGATTCAAAGTTCTTCAGAAGGATATTGCATTGAATCTTCTTATCTTGGTCAAACTCCAATCCAAGCTAGAATTGATTTTATCCTACTTAGGTTTGGGTGGAGACAGACTTCCAAGACTAGGGTTGATATTTCCTTTGATGGCAAGCAATATTGGCCCCTGTGTGGACTGAGTGATCTAAGAAACCCATCCATCTCCTAGTATGTTGACCAGTCACAGTTGATTAGCACCTCCTTGGGAACACCTACTCTTCCAAAGGCATATAATAGCTATACCCCAAGATCCCAAACTGAGCCAGTTCTGAACTGACCCCTTGGGGGGGGCCAGTTTTTGACTGAACTCCTATGTAATGCATGTCAAGCCAATTTGAGAAATTAAACTGTGGACTCATGTACCCCAATTTCATTTGTCTCTTTCTTTGAGCAGAATCTGTTTCAAATTGAGGGTCATGGAGTTTGGGGTTCACAATAATAGTGCTGTACATTGGATTTAGACTTGGATTGTTAGGGTACACACTTTTACCCCAAAAGTGCTGGGGTCTGGGCACCCACAGGAGTTTTCTCCTGCAGTCCTAGCTCTGAAGGGCGGGTAAGTCTTATCCCCAAAATCCCTGCTCCTTATCCATGAGACCTCCCACTTTTGGGTTGAAGTCCATTTTCTTTTATCTCCAAGTGGCTCTAGGGTTGGGAACCTCAAAAAAAAAAGTATCCTTTGGCATATCCTCTGTAATTGGCTAGGAGTCAGAGTAAACTGGCATGTGATAACTCTAAATTTTGACTGCTAAATTGTATTGTAATCTGAATTGGTGGAAGGCTAAATATCTTAGAAACAAACTAAGCCTAAAAAGCCAACAAGAAAATTATATTTGGCACACTTTGTCTTATCAAGCTGTTTCTGTTTCTCAATGTATGTTTGTAAAATGTTTCATGTTTGTGGTGAAAGATTTAAAATGAAGGTCTGTAATTAGAGAGAGAACATTGGAAAAGAACTCCTACCTTTGGCTTTCAGTGGGAAATTAAGATCCTTTTTTGGGGGTCCCAACAGTGGCCAAGTTGGGATACCAGAACCAAAAGTGGAGTGGGTATACATTTTTTTTTATTTGGGATGTAAAGGAAAGTGGAGGTAATCTGAATAGTGGGTTTGAAAGATTAGGAAAGAGGAATAAAGGTTTGAGTGAAAATATGATGGGTAGAGAAAAATTGGTTTGGGAATAGATGGGGGTGGGGTGGTCCACAGCAAGCCCATGTGCTCCAAGCCCTATCTTTGGTTAGTTAGTTGTTCTGGGTGTCTTTGTGCCAGCTTCAGATGGCACGCTGAGAATGTATGAGGAAGTTTAATTTTGTTTTAAGAAGAAAAATTGAAAATGAAAATTTTGTAGCTTGATTCTAATTCAAAGTTCTTCAGAAGGACATCTTTGATAATGAGGCCTACTAAATTTCCATTTGCAAGCCAATTTGTTGCAGTAATAATTTGATGTTGATGACAATTATGTCCAAACCTACTGTGAATTTCAAGTTTGTTTTCCTAGGTTTGAATTTCCTAGGTTTGTCGTGTCCTTGGACTGGCCTCAGTGGGTGCTTTCCAAGAAACACTGTCAGAGTCAGCAGTTCAAAGGGAGCAGCATCAGAGGTATTAAAACTAAAGCAATTACTGTAAAGAGCTGTAGGTTGGGAAGATCTTCCTATTTTGATCTGAATTCATTCCATGACCTAGCAAGGGTTAGAATTAGTGTTTGAAATTCTCACATGTATAAGATTCAATTCCTGAAAATGTCTCACTCTTTCAGATTAAGTATGGTTAGAGAGGGACAAATAAGCTTGAGAAAGAGAGATACAAATCTATTAGAGTAGCAACTTATGCTTTTAATGGAAATTTTATTTTACTCATGATGTTATTTAATCAAGTACTAGAACAGGTGTAGGAATGCATGCAAACTACTTAAGGCTTACTTTAGACATGTTCTCTAACTGATGTGAGATTATAGTCACATCTGAAACCTTTGATGATGGGAATTTGCTATTCAAGATCTTATGGGATTGTTAATGGACTATTGTCCTGAGTTCAACTCCAGGTATGATTATCTATGAACTGATTGAGCACTGACCCATGAGGCCAGCAGCCCTGTAGGGGGTAACTGCAAAGGGTATTCTCCTGGGAAGGTCAGGAGAACAACCATTCTGCATGAACTGAGGTAGGATTCTCCTGACTCAATTTCAACGCAGTTGGCCCTTACATAACTTCTGCCTGGAATTGACATGAAGTTAGGGAAGCATTGTTCCCCTATTTATGTCCCTATTCTTTTATGGCAAATTTCTATAATCAAAAAGTATTATAAGCACAATATTAAATCTATTAAATAATAGATTGATGCTGGAACATATGAGGTTACTGTAATAAGATGCAAGTATATGATTGAGCTATTTGGCCTAGGATTTTAGAATTAAGTATTTAGCCTTGACATCTGTTACTAGTATAGTCCTGTATAAGTTAGGGTCCTTTATTTCCTCATAATGGTATGGGGATAATTAGACCAAAGGCTTGTGAAACCAGGGTATTATTCTGTTACTTAGTTAATATCTTACCTGTCTCAGTTTGTTACAATTAGTTAATGTAAAATAAAAAAAATGGCTTGGGGAAGTTAGGTAGTGCAGTAAATAGAGCTCTGGCCTTGAAATCAGGGGAACCTAAGTTCAAAGCTGGCCTCAGACACTTGACACTTACTAGCTGTGTGACCCTGGGCAAGTAGTCACTTAACCCCAATTGCCTCACTAAAAAGCAAAAGCAAAAAAAAAAAAAAAGACTGGCTTGTGGTCTATCTTGTGAATGCCTTAAAAGAAGCATCCACTTTCATTAAGAGTTATTTATTTGTATGCAACCAGAAGTTAGAATTGTTACTTGATATGTACTATTTTTTAAAATTGATTACTCAATATATTTATGTATGTATTGGAGTCTGTTATTAATTCCTCAGTAAAATCTCATCCTTCTGATGGGGGAATAAATAATAATATTAATGCAAAATATAAATGCAAAATATAAAAACTAGACTTAATGCAAAGTATAAAAACTGGGTTCTAATTTTCCTGTTGCTACTTTTCTAATTTCAGTTTCTTAAACATGACAATTGGCCGAGGTACCAATTTTGATCTTATAATAATAGAGACATAAGGGTTGAGTTAACTTTCACTATTTGACCTGGTTGTTGGCAAGGTAATTTAAAATTGTGTTAAGATCAATATTGTAGGAGAGTAGACACAAGAAAGAGGATCTCTACAAGAAGACAGTCTGCTGGATACTGCTTGAACAGCACTCAGACCAGAAAACTTCACTGGATGATGTCCAGAACACCAGACAGCTGTATTCCAGGAGACTTCTAAAGCCTTAAATAGACAACTTAACATTACTTTTGGGTCTCTGTATCTGTACTTACTAAGGGGACTGCCCCCTTTGATTTGTCAACGTTTCATAATTTCTCTCTCCCTTCTCCCATATTGTTATAAGTCCCCAAGACCCCTTGAAGAAATGGTGACCATATCAGTTAGTGATTGATTGAAAAGGCTATGCCTCTTATTAGAATCAGATGGGGGAATGTGAAAAATGATTTCTCTTGGTAATATGTGTTTTGGAGACTCAAAGCTCCACCCTGCCAACCTTCTAATTCAAAGTTCTTCAGAAGGACATCTCTGATAATGAGATTGCATTGAATCTTCTTATCTTGGTCAAACTCCAACCCTGGCTGGAATTGACTTTATCCTACTCAGGTTTGGGTGGAGACAGACTTCTAAGACTAGGGTTGGCATTTCCTTTGATGGAAGGCAATATTGGCCCCTGTGGACTAAGTGATCTAAGGAACCCACTCACCTCCTAGTATGTTGACCAGTCACAGTTGATTGGCACCTCCTTGGGAACACCTACTCTTCCAAGGGCATATAATGGCTATACCCCAAAATCCCAAACTGACCCAGTTCTGAATTGGCCCCATAGGGGGGCCCAGTTGTGGACTGAACTCTCATGCAATGCATGTCAAGCCAATTTGGGAAATTAAACTGTGGACTCATGTACCCCAATTTTGTTTGTCTCTTTCTTAAAGCAGACTCTGTTTCAAATTGGGGTTTATGGGGTTCATGGGGTTCAGGGTTCACAACCCCAAGCTTCAGTAAAGAAAACATCTGACTCAAGGCAATTGTCCCTGGTGCTTTTTAGGTCGATTTAATACATATTTATTGAATACTTATTAGATACAAAAACTGTTGTCAAAGAAAAGAAAAACAATATAGTTCAGGACAGAAAGAGCCAATAAGGGGGAAATATCACATAGATATAAATACATACGATATAATATAAACCATCATAGAGTCAAAAGAGAAGTCCAGAAAAGATGCTATGAGAAATTTGAGGCAGAAGATATAATTTCACTCTGAGAGGACTGGGGAGGTAAAAAAGAGGATTCTAATGGATAACCCAACAAATGGCAATGGAAGAAGTATATTCAAGCTTTAGGGGGGGTGGCATATATGAATCATTGCATAGTTGGCTAGAACAGGGCTTCTTAAACTTTTTCTCCTAGAGACCCTTTTACATATTTTGGCAGCATTCATTGGCATTGCATGGCCTGTTTTCAGAACCGAGGCTGCAGTGAAGTTGCATGATGCAACATGGTCAAGCTCTGCCAGAAGCACCTTGGATTCATTATGAATTTGATTTTGAATTAGTTTTTGGTCATTGCACATTCAGAAACCTTTTGCTGTTGCCACATTTTTCATGCTCCCATATGGTATGGTGACCCATAGTTTAAAAAGCCCTGGCCTAGAACATAGAGTACCTAAAGGGGAATAGTATGTGATAAGGTCAGACAAGTATGCTAGAGCCTGGGTGGTGGTGTTATTCAGTTGTTTCAATTGTGTCTGACTCTTCCTGACCTCGTTTGGAGTTTTCTTAGCAAAGATACTGAAATGGTTTACCATTTCCTTCTCCAGCTCATTTGATAGATGAGGAAACTGAGGTAAACAAGGTTAAGTGACTTGCTCAGAATCACACAGTTTGTAAGTGTCCGAGGCCAGACCGACTCAGGCAGATGAGTCTTTGGGAAAGAGCACTGGTCATACAGTCAGAGGATGTAGGTTCAAATTCCATTTCTAATGTGTACTACTTCGGTGACCTTAGTCAGGTCATTTAACCTCCTCTGACCTTAGTTTCCTCATCGGTAACATTAGAAGATTGGGTTAGATGGCTTTCTGAAGTCCTTTCCAGGTCTATCTAGCTTTTGGATCCTATGATTGACTAAATACAACTGTGAATGTAGAAAAACTGAGTCATACTCCCAGTCCCACCCACCTAGTAAGTTATAATAAGATCAAGATGTGGATATATTCTAAAGAACTCTGCAAAACGGTAAAATGTCAGAACCTGTGCTTCAGTTTTATAGACTTTGTCCTTCCCTCTAAAGCTTTTTAGCTTCCTTTTGTGCTTCTCCCTCATTAGATGTAAGCTCCTTGACAGCAGGGACTCTCTTTACTTAATTGTGTCCTCAGTGCTTAGCACAGTGCCTGCCTATATGTGGACAGAGTGCAGAGCCTGGAATCAGGAAGACCTAAGTTCAAATGTCACCTCAGACATTTACTGGCTGTATGACCTTGGGCAAGTCGCTTAACCCTGTTTGCCTCAGTGTTCTCATCTGTAAAATGAGTTGGAGAAAGAAAGGGCAAAGCACTTTAGAATCCCTGCCAAGAAAAACCCAAATGGGGTCACAAAGAGTCACACACGATTAACTGCCTAAACAACATAGTATTTTATTGCATAGCATGGTACTGTATTGTATTTTATTATTCTCCCAAGTTATGAAGAATGTTTTCAGAATTGTCTAAATGACCCTAGGACAGATAGTGTATCTAGCATTTGGAGACAAAAACAATTTCTGGGTGAGAGGTCAACTGTTCCTCTGACCTGGTGAGACTCTAGCCTTGGGGGACCTGGGGTGATCCTCACTGTGGGGAGAAAAGAGTGAGGCAGAGAGGACTCTGCTGACAGCAACTGTTATTAATTCTAATCTTGCATCATGTAGTCTTGCCCTGTATTTGACAACTGTAGTATCTTGTTTTTGTGGGTCAGTTATTCACATCATCTTTTACCTGACATCAGGGCTACAGACTACTTATTCTCTCCCCCTCACCCAATTAATTTGATAAAGAAAAAATCCATTCAAACTTTTGATTTCTTAGAATCAATATAAATATTGTCCAAGATCTGTTTCATTACAAATGTTTTCTCTCAGTGCCCTGTTTTCCTTCTTTTAAGGACATGAATAGGTTTTGAAAAGTTATATTTCCCATCAGACACAAAACTCAGATCATGTCTATATCACTTAAGAGTGAAGCATACATTTAATTTAGAATAAAGTAAAAATATCAAAACTGAAGGACTTAAATTAAAAAGTTTTACAGGTGATTTTCACTGGAAAATGACAAAAAGTTTGGATAACAAAATATCTCATTTTATTTTTTTAATTTATTTTGTGCACTAACAACTTTAGATGGAAGCCTATGACTACTATCTGTTTTAGATTTAACTGATGCTGAACTAAAGTAATATGATATACACAGCTGGTGCCCACATTATAAAGTAGGCGTAAAATTTCCCAATGAGATAATCAAAATCCCAGCACCCTTGTTTTCTATATAGAGAAGCACAGTGCTTGTTGCTAGTGCCATACTATGAATGACATAACTTTTATATATCACAGGATTCCATCAAACAATGTTAACTACAAAGTCCTTCCTCAACTAAACATCCAACTTAAAAGCAATTTTTGTTGGTATTGTTCAGTTGTGTCTGACTTTCATGACCTCTTTTGAGAATTTTCCTTGCAGTGGTATTGAAGTAGTTTGCCATTTCCTTCTCCAGCTAGTTTTACACATGAGGAAACTGAGGCAAATCGGTTAAGTGACTTGCCCAGTGTCACAGGCCTAATAAATGTCTGATGATTCAAATTCAGGAAGAGGAATCTTCCCGACTCCTGGCCCAGAAATATCCACTGTGCCATCTAACTGCTCATTTAAAAACAACAGAACCTAATAAAACTCTCCTAGATCTGCTAAGAGTAACTAGGACCTTTATCTATGGCATGACAAGGTCAGGATCCCTCCTTTCCCCCCAAAAAATATCAACAGGCTAGAACAATAGAAGAACAATGGGTTGAATATAATACAGATGAAATTCAGTAGGATTAAATGTATAGTCACATACATGGATTTTTAAAAAATTTTATAATGCAATAAAGATATGAGATGTGGGGGAACTGAAAGCTCAGTATCAAGTCAACACGCCATGGTAGCCAAAGAAATGAATGTGATATTAACGTAAGTAAGATAAGCTTTGAGTCCAATCTTATCACTTCAAACCTCATAATAGTAAAAAGGCTAACTCTGAGTTCTAAAAGCTCTGCCAGGAGATCTTTAAGTTCTAGAATGTCCTATATAATCTGAGTACAAACCATGTTAAGTTTGAATGATTTTTTTTCTCCCCACAGCATCTCTTAAAGACTGTGTTCTACTAGAATCTGTGTCTAGTCAACAAACATTTATTAAGTGTCTAAAATGTGCACCGTGGCTAAATGCTAGAATCTGTGGAAGAACTGGAAATTCACTAAATTACACACTAACATCTTCCCCCACAATGGCTATTCCCAACTTCTCCTCCAGCCCCACTTTTTTCACCCCCTCATCATTTTCATCAATTTCATCATTTTCAGCAAATTACTTTCTTGCAGTCATCTAGTAAGAATCCTGAACTGCACCCTTCCCTCCTTTCTAACCTTTTCAGCTTCCTCAGTGATTGCCCTGCCTTTTTTTCACTACCTTGCTTAATCAATCTATCATTCTCCTTCTGATCTGGTTCTTTCCTCTCATCTTACAAACATGCTCAAGCATA
Organism: Phascolarctos cinereus; assembly: GCF_003287225.1. Classification (NCBI taxonomy): domain Eukaryota; kingdom Metazoa; phylum Chordata; class Mammalia; order Diprotodontia; family Phascolarctidae; genus Phascolarctos; species Phascolarctos cinereus. Next base: position 176,517,956 of record NW_027555958.1, read on the forward strand.
AGCATGTCCTACCCTTGTTAAAAAGCAAAAACACCTCCCATCTTGATGCTGACATAGCTTCAAATGATTAACTTATCTCTCCACCCCTTCACTGCCAAACTTCTAGCTCATGAGAAAGTGTGGTCTAGTGGGAAGAGGGTTGGACATGATATCAGAAGGCTTTGGTTTGAAACCTTGTCTTGTACATCAGCTACGTGACCTGGACAACACATTCTTGTTTCTCTGGGCTTCATTCCTTATCTGTATAAAAGGATTACAATAATCTCCAAAGTTGCTTTCTGCTCTAAGACAAAGCATAGTGTAGAATCACGATCACCATGTCTTCAAACCTTTTCAATTTGGCTTCCATCCCCACTGTTATTGTTCAATCATTTCATATACTTTGTGACCCATTTAGGGTTTTCTCAGCAAACTGGAGTGGTTTGCCATTTCCTTCTCTACCTCATTTTCTAGATGAGGAAACTGAGGCAAACAGGGTTAAGTGATTTGTCCAGGGTCACACAGCTAGTAAGTGTCTGAGATTGGATTTGAACTCAGGTCCTCCTGACTCTAGGGCCAGCACTCTATCCACTGTGCCACCTAGTACTTCTTGCTATATATATATATATATATTATATATATATATATATATATATATATATATATATGTATATATATATATATATATATATATATATATATATATATATATATATATATATATATATATATATATATCTTCTCAGAAAAATATCCTTTTATTAAAGCTAATTGAGGTTAACTGGTTAAATTGATAATGAGGTGCTATAATTGGTACCAAAGATACTGAAGAAATAACTGGTTATTGATATTGGGGAGAATACATTGGAATGGAGCTCTAATAGACAGCTCTCAGTGTAAGAAACGGGGCTATCTATAGCCATATGGAAAAAAAATGTTCCAAATCACTACTAATGAAAGGAATGTAAATTAAAGCAATTCTGAAATTATACTTCACACATATCAGAGTGGCAAAGATGACAAAAAAGGACAGTGGTAAATGTTGGGGGAGTTGTGGGGAAATAGGCACCTTGATTCACTACTGGTAGACCTATGAATATGTACAACCATTCTGAAAAGCAATTTGGAATTATACATAAAAAGTTATTAAATACTTCATGCTCTGTGATCTAGCTGAGTGCTTTTAGGCCTTCATCCAAAAGAGATTTTTAAAAAGAGAAAAATGTCTTTTATGTGTAAAAATGTTTATAGAAGCTTTTTTTGTGTTGTCCCCCCCGAAAAAAACCAAACTCCAACTCAACTGGAGACTAAGGTGTTGTCCATCAATTGAAAATGGCTGAATAAGTTGTGAAATATAAATATGATAGAATACTATTTTGGTATAAGAAATGAAGAATTAGATAATTTCAAAAACATACAGAATGACATATGAACTAATGCAAAGGGAAGCAGAATCAGAAAAATAATTTATACTATAATATCAATGTTTGAAAAATGAACAGCTTTGAGGATTTTTATAAATGGTTGAAGAATGAAATTAGTAGAGCCAGGAGAATAATTTATAGAATGATGACAACAACACTATAAAAAACAAAAACTTTGAAAGCTGTAAGGATTTTGAGGAACAATGATAAAACATTCTATCCATGACAGAGAAGGGATGGATATAGAGAGCAGAAGCACACACACACTCATTTTATATATATCATATATATAATTATATATATATATATATACACACAACACATATATATATACACACACATATATGTATATATGTATTTTTATACAGGCTTTAAGGGAATTTGTTTTGCTTGATTAGGCATATTTGTTTCTCCTCTCTTTTTTTTTTTGTTTAATGGTGTGGGGTTGAGAGGGAAAGAAAATATGTCATTTTTAAAAAATAGATATGTTATTTTTAAAAATATGTGTGCTACAGATGTGGCATATTGCATGCACTTTCTGATGAGGTCACTACATTATTAGTTTTATTTAACTGTTTTTACTTTATTACAAAAGAACTCATGAAGTGGGACTAATCTGTAATGTATGTAATATAAAAACATAATATATCAATAAAACTTTTTATAAAGGAGAAAAAAAGTAAATTAGCTTGGGAAATTTTGCACATTTATATATTGAACTAATTGCATGTCCCTTTCCTCCCTTCCCCCCATTCCCCAACACAGTTATTTGAGACTCACTCTTTTAACTGTGGCTTAAATCACTTTGGACAATTAAGATCAGCAGTTCTGTTCTCAGTTATCAGTTCCTGGAAATCAAGTTCCCAGGAAAAAACTTCAAGGTTTACTCTGAGGGGGAGGTTCTCCTTCTGACTCATCATGTTGGTGAGGGAGGCTGCTATAAAAGCCCAGGTTTGACGGTTTTCCAAAGCTTAACATAAGGCCTGGCTTCTTGGTTTCTTTGATAGGTTTATTTCCACAGTCATGACCAACTCAACTCAATTCAGTGCAACAAACATCTACTATGTAGCAAGACACTGCCACTTGAAGCTGGGAATTGAAAGACAAAAATGAAACAAATGTTACTGCTAAGTTGCTTATCACTGCTAAGAGGAAATGACATACAAGTAATTCTGATGGAGGTGGCTAGGGAAAGGATAGAGCACTAAGGAAAGGCTTGATGTAGGAGGTGGTACTTGGGCTGTGCCTTTAAGGGCATTGGGCATTTCAATAAGTGAAAGTGGGAAGCAAGAGTTTTCCAGGATTAGGGGACAACTTGTAACTTGGTCTATACCAAGTACAGTATAGAGGCAGCTTGAATAGTGCAGCGATAGAATGTTCCATCTGGAATGGGGAAGAATGCCTCAGACACTAACTGTGTGATCCTAGGCAACATCTATGTGATCTCTTGGCATTGGTTTATTCATCAGTAGAAAAGAGATGATAATAAAATGCCTACTATGTGCCAGTCACTGGGGATAAAAAGAAAGGCAAAGACAGTCCGGGCTCTCAAAGAACTTGTGATCTAATGTGGGAGACAAGAAGCAAACAGATATGTACAAACAAGCCATGTACATTATAAATAGGAAATAATCAACAGAGGGAAGGCACTAGAATTAAGAGGGAGTGGGAAAAGCTTCCTGTAGGAGGTGGAATTTTAGTTGGGACTTGAAAGAAGCCTAATAATTGCCCCTACCTCCCAGAGTGGTTGTGAAGATAACAGATGTAAAGCACTTTGCAAACCTTAAACCTCGAAATAAATGCTAGCTATTATGGTTATAGCATTATGCCATTTGTAGAGTTAGCAGTTATGCACAGATGGCATATAGCTCAACATACTCTAAATTAGGAATTATCCCTCCACGATTAAATAAATAACTATTTCCCCTAATTAATACAACAATGACATCATGAAATGCTATAATCTTAAAGTAGGAAACATTTAGACCAATAGTACTTGATTTGTGATTCTTGAGGGTCCTCGACTTGATTCTCATCTGCCTCTCCAGATCTCCATATTAATGTTTATAATATAACAATATATGGTTTTGTTAATATTTCAATTATGATATCACTAACTTATCACAAGAACCCCATATAGTCCAATAATTCTAGTTATGTCTATTGGAGTTGAAAGCAGGAGTAAGTGGGATAGATAATATACAGGTGTTTGTGCACCAAAAAGGTTTGAGGACCATTGATTTACTGATCTCTTGAATTAAGCACTAGATTTAGAATAACAATTCTCCAGGCTTAAATTTACTTTTAAAAGTGCAGAACAACATAGTAGTGTTATTACACAGGGGCAGAACAGATATTCTCAAACTGTCTGTACTCTGATACAATTTATATTTTCAGGTGACCACATCTTGTGCATAGTAGGCACTTAATAAAAGTGTGTTAAATTGAAATTGAATTAAAGTTGAATATGAAAGAGGAGATCCAAATAGTCACTTCTGACTTGATCATATCTCAAGAATATATGCCTTATAACCTCAGAAGAATCTTAAGGAAAATATTATATTATCTAATTCAGGGGTTCTTAACCTTTTTTTGCATCCTGAACCCCAATGGCAATCTAGTGCTTATAGACTCATCAGAATAATATTTTCAAATGCATAAAACAAATGTGTAAGAAGCCAGTTATATTGAAATTCAGTTGTCAGAATAACCAGACTAGAAATATTTCAGGTATGGGCCTGGTAACGATTCAAAGGAATGTCTTATAGAGATTTAAGTGAGTGGAGTGAGTATATAGGACTTCTAGAATTTATCAGGTCTATCTGACCTCAATTAGGGACTCAATTTAAATTGCTGGATCCAGAGAGATGTCTCTCTTAGCTTTAAAGATTTCTGAAGAAAAAGACTCCACAGTCACTCTTAACAATTCTTTTCTACAAAATCAACTACAGCTTGAAGCAGTCTGTGATGTCACTGTAAAAGTGGAAGAAGAGGAAAGAATAACTGCGTCTCTGAAGGAAGAGTAAAACCAATAGGAGAGAGTGTAGCAGTGAAAAAGACAAGCATCAAAGTGAGGAAAAAGAGATTAGAAGTGAAAAAAGAAAGGGAGATTAGAAATGAGGAAGAAGGAAAAATGTAGAACTGACAGAAGAAAGTTGCCAAATGATAGTAAAGTTCACTCCATTCTATCCAGGGGCATGTTGGTGTCTGTCATCTATGGACTTCCAGCTCACTTTCCTTTCTCCCAACATATTCACTGGCTAGCTTACAGTTTTCTTCTCTGAAGCAACCTTACCCACTTTGAACTCCTTGGCCTTCTAATTCTTCAAGTGTCCTCAATTTCTGTATGTTTGTCCCACCTCAATCCTAAATAGTGGTCAAGCCTTAGATTTCCCCCATCTCCAGCTGAATTTTCCCCAGGTGCTAATTTCTAGTTACAGCTCTGGTAAGTGTGCTTCATTCTGGGGCTATAACTAGGAGGTTGGGATAAAAGGAATAGCTGATGGCAGACTGAATATTAGTGGGAGAAGTTGCAGAGAATGAGTACAAGGCAGAAAATGTTATTTGGTGGTGGGAGACTAAGAATTAGTGCATGAGGAAAAAGTAGAGGAGACAAAGATGTAATCTTTGGTGGGTTATAGTTCAGCAGGTTGTGGAGAAGTCACTTTATTCCCTACTTTAAAAGTTTTTTTTTAACCTTGGATTAATCAATAACAGGTCATAGCCAACAAACATTTCCCTTCTTAACAGAGTTGTTAACCTTAGCATTCTTAGATTTCACCAAAATATTTGACAAAGTATTGTGTGCTATATTTCTGTATACAAGATGGAGAAATGTGGGATGGAGAAATGTGGGATAGACAAATGAACAAACTCAAAGAGTAGTCATTTAAGGATTAATTACATGAAAGGGGTCCTTCAGTGGAATGCTTCTGGGAAATGTCCTTGGTTGGCTCTGTGCTGTTCAATTTTTTTGATTAGTCAAGCAGTGTGGTATAGTAGAAAGATAAGTATTAGAAAGATAGACAGATAGACAGACAGATAGATAGATAGATAGAATGAACAAGCATAAGTACTTACTCATGCCAGGCACGGTGCTAAGCTTTGGGGATACAAATACAAGCAAGCAAGATAGCCTGCTTTCACAGAGCTTACATTTTAAAGAGGCTCTATAGCACATAAAAGAAAGCTCAAAAGTGGAGGGAGGATAAGAATGATGGTTGAAGAGAAGATGAAATGGTTTATAGCTGCTGGCTGGGATGTTCAGCAAACTTGGAGTTAGGAAGACCTGGGTTCAAATTACTTATTCTGCCTTGACACTTACCAGCTGAGTGGAGATGGACAAGTAACTTAATCTCTCTAACTAAGCCTCAGCTTCCTCATCTGTACAAGGGGAAAAACAACCTGTAGTATCTTTCTCAAGTAGTTGCAGGGATGAGTTGAAATAATGCATTTTAAGTGCTTTGCAGACCTCAAAGCATTATATAAATATTAGCACTTATCATTTGACTTAGATGAAACCATAAATAAGCATTTATTAAAAACCTTCTAAATGCCAATTTACTAGGCACTGGGGATATAAAGACAAAAATAAAAAGTCAAAGATCTTGCATTCTATCAGAGAAAACTACATATATATGTATATACATACGTATACATACACACATATGTATATATATTGTTTAATCATTTTCAGTCATGTCAGTCATGACATGAGTGTTTGTCATTTCCCTCTCCAGCTGATTTTACAGATGAGGAAACTAAGGCAAATAGGGTTAAGTGACTTGGGGTCACACAACTTGTAAGTATCTGAGGCCTGATTTGAACTTATGAAGATGAGTCTTCCTGATTCCAAGCCCAGTGTTCTATCCATTGCACCACCTAGCTGCCATATATCCATATCTATATCCATACACATATCCATATCCATGTTTGGGGGGGGAAGAGAGAGAGAGAGAGAAAGAAAGAAAGAAAGACAGAGAGAGAGAGAGAGAGAGAGAGAGAGAGAGAGAGAGAGAGAGAGAGAGAGAGAGAGAGAGAGACTATAGACTGGTGGCACTAACAAATAAAAAAAGATCACCCAGAGTAAGTGATATATATTTACTGCCTCTATTCCTCACCTTTCACTCTTTAAGCTTTTGCAGTATGGTTTCTGGCCCTATAGTTCTCTGAAATACAACCACTGTTCTCTTAGTTACTAAATCTTAGGGCCATTTCTTCCTTTATTTATTCACTTGATCTGTCTGAAGCTTTCAACCCTACTGATCTCCCTCTCTCCCATGTCCCTCATTAGCCAGCCTTGAGTAAATCTGGTCAAACATTTCCATTTTTATACTCTCATCTCTGTTGATCAGTTACTGCACTCAAAGATTCCCTATTTTAGATCTGCAAGTGGAGGTAGCAGATATCTTGTTCCTCAGCAAGTACCATCCTAGAATCCCCACAAATGAAGGAGCATTTCTAACACACTTCAGAGATTGGACTTTTCTTATATGAAAATGGAAATCTAGGAGGCAATCTTTGAAGCAGTCATATTAACCCAATCTGGGGAATTGCCATACCATCATCCAAATCTGTAGATTTGGAGTCCTGCAGTATCTCACTCTCATCTCCAGCCAACTGTAAAGAATACTTTATATAAAATCTCATTTGGACATGTAAATCTTGTGCCTGGGCTTTCTTTTCCTTTCCCTAGTGGAAACATTTAAGTTACCACATAATCACTCATTTAAAGAAGTATTTAACATCCAATGAAAAACGTGAAAATGGGTAGGAGAGACTGATCAAGGCTTCTGAAATAGAGGTTAGCTAATTTCAAATCAAAGATGCCATCTTGGTTTTTAAAAATCACAACAGCTAAAGTTTGCTGGAAAATTAAAAAGGATAACAATGCTTATCTGTGAAAAATCTCCCATGCCTTATATTGTTTGACCAGATATTTCTTTCTGATCAGAAAATTATAGTACAAATATTGCCTGTACTATATAGCGTTGATATCCTGCTTTAATTGTCTGTACTGTTTATCACCTGTATCTTGTTAGAGCGAGTTTCTTAACTGTGAGTTTGTTTTTCTGTATGCCCCTGTATTTCTGTGCCTCATTGGTGAAGCCAATCAGAATAGGGTTAAGTAATTCCTTTGATTATTTCTTTTCTGGATAGGAAAGTCAAGTTGAATTTGTACTCAGGGATATCTCTCCCTGCACACTTATCTGCTCCAAAGATGGCCTCCCACAAATGTAAAGATTTAAGCTTTTAGGACAAGAATTTGCTATTTGGTAAAAATTGTTGGGAAAACTTAAAAGCAGTATGACAGAAACTAGGTGTAGGGAATATCTCACACCATTTAACAAGATAAGATCAAAATGGACACACGACCTAGCTATAAAGGAAGAGAAAATTAGAAGAACATGAACATATTACCTATCAGACTTATGGATAGAAGACTTTATGAATAACTAGAGATAAGGAGCACTGTGAGATATAAAATGGATTATTTTGATTACATTAAATAAAAAAAGTTTTGTACAAGTAAAACCAATGTAGCCAAGATTAGAAGAAAAGCAGAAAATAGGGGGTGGGGAATCATTATATACAGTTTCTCAGATAAAGGTCTCATTTCAAGTATATAGAGAACTTTTGTCAAATTTTAAGAATATGAATCATTTCCCAATCGATAAATGGTCAAAGGATATAAACAGGCAGTTTTTCAGTGAAGAAATCAAAACTACATATAGTTATATGAAAAATGCTCTAGTTAATTATTGATTAGAGAAATGCAAATTAGAATAACTTTGAGATACCTCACATCCATCAGATTGGCTAAAATAATGGAAGGGGAATATGACAAATGTTGGAAGGGATGGGGAAAAGTTGGGACACTCATACACTGTCATGGACTTATGATCTGATCAAACCATTTTAGAGAACAATCTGGAATTATGACCAAAGAGCTATAAAACTGTGCATACCCTTTGACCCAGAAATACCATTATTAAGTCTATTTCCCAAGGTTATCAAGGAAAAAGGAAAAGAACCTATATGTTCTAAAATATTTATAGCAGTTCTCTTTGTGGTAGCAAAGAACTGGAAATTGAGGGGATGCCCATCAATTGGGGAATAGCTAAACAAGTTGTGGTATATTATTGTGATCAAATATTACTGTGCTGTAAGAAATGATGAGCTGGTTGATTTTAGAAGAACATAGAAAACTTGCATGAAATAATGAAGAGTGAAATGAGTAGAACCAAGAGAATATTGTATACAGTCACAGCACTATTGTTTGAAGAACAACTGTGAATGACCAAGTTATTTGGAGTCTTATAAATACTCAAATCAACTACAAAGGACCTGTGAAAGAAAATGCTATCTACCTCCACAGAAAGAGCTGATATATAGAAGTATGCATAGTACAGTTTTACACATATTTATATATCTATGTCAGATGGTGACCTTCTCTAGTGTGGGGTAGGGAGGGAGGTAATGAGACAGTTCATAACTTAAAATGTCACAAAAAATAAATTTTTAAAAAATTTTAAAAAGAAGCCACTAATGTCCTCTGTCAGTGACATCTAGTGACATTCAGTTGTATCAGGAAAAAGGTGAAATGACTGCGAAAACAAAGGTTTGAGCTTCCTAGCATATATTGGAAAATGTTAATAAAATTTTCCCCATTTCTGTTTCATAAAGTGGTTTCCACGAATGACTTCCACAAGGACTTACTAGAAATAAGAACTAAGAATTTGAAGTACGAGTGGGATGTGTGTGTGTGTGTGTGTGTGTGTGTGTGGAGAGAGAGAGAGAGAGAGAGACAGAGAGAGAGAGAGACAGAGAGAGAGAGAGAGACAGAGAGAGAGACAGAGAGAGAGATCTTGATCATATTGCATTCCCTGCCTGACCTTTCTGCCTTATCTCTTTCTCTTCTCTCTAATTCTTTCCTTCATTTTCTCTCTAAACTGGCTACAATAAAGAATAGAGCTACTGTTTCCAACGTTTATTTACTCATTAAATAAATGCTGTCTTTCAGTTTAGAAAGCAAATAAATTAACCATTTAGCATTTTTCTCCCTTAAAAGAACTAAACTTAGGTTTTTTAATATTTATCAGTAGTCCTTGATTTTTATCAATGGTGCTCAATAGAAAAGGTTTCTCTACCTCTAGCTTGCAGAGAGAAAATAATCAAGCACCATACTTTAGGAGGTAACAACCTAACTCCTGTTTCTGTAAAATGGGGATTTGTAAAGGCAGTGGGGATAGTAGAGAGTATACCCCACTCCATAGGTAAAAGACTGATCCTGTGGTTGCAGGTAATTTAGAATGTAGTCCTACCTCCTGAAAGCAACCCCCTCTAACTGCTCTCCCACTCTACCCTGTTCCAGGATCCTCTAGATTCAGCTAGGTTTTTAAAGTAAAAGGAATCATTCATATATAATATTGCACAAATTTATCACAAATATGGTTTGTTATTTTGCTTCCACCTGGAATTAATGCTACAAAAACTTCTAAATACAGTTTAAGTATAGCTCAGTGGTTCTCAATGTTTTTTGTTCAATGAACTCCCTTCAACAATGTGTTGTGAACCCTCAGGCTAATTTAATATACTACTCATAATATTATTCTAGGTGCAAACATGCACGTGTGTGTAGTCACAGGAGAAAACATTTGTAGCATAACTGGGCAATTATTTATTGCTTAAGGTGCCATTGTAGAATTTTTAGTGTGAACCCCTTGGGTCATTGTTATGAAGCACTAAATGGGAGCAACTGGTATAGCTCATGTCTCATTTCCCATTAAGATTTTTATCACTTTCCCACTCCATAGTTTAGCATAGCTTTAACACAAGAAACTGTAACTAAAAGGAACCAGTTATAAAACTCTACTAGTGCCTTGTGGTTCAGAGAAAGGATCAGGCATCTTCCATGCCCAGCAGCAATCTCATTAATGACTGAGTTCACAAGGTGACATTTTCCAAAGGGAGGTAGGCTCCTCATTGGTAGTACAGGAGGTGAGATACTATTCATTCCAACCCTCCTCCCCAGTCCCTGTCACAGAGAGTGAGGGAATATACTGTTTCACCATACCCAGTGTGGTTCATACATTGTTTAGCAGAGATGTCAAGAATCAGAAGTTATATCTTTCTTTCCCCTAGATGGCTCAGCAACTAGCTATTGTTTCTCTGGCCCAACTCCAGCAGTACTTTCTCAGGACTCCAAACTACTAACAAGTTTTGAACTCCGAATCCCAAACATCCATAAAGGTCTAGATCTAGATCATCCAGTGTGTGGCAAGATGATAGGTCTCCCAATATGTATTGTGATGTGGTCCTGTGTGGTGGTCAGGTACAGCTCTGACTGCCGCCCCCTCACCCCAAAACAGTCCAGTCTATTTTTGCCCTATCCAGGCCAACAAATAATGGCATTCCCATTGCTTTCACTTCTGGGTGTTTCCTTTCATCCTTCTGCTTCCATTCATCAGTGTTCTAGGAGAAAACCAGAATAATGGAAAAGAAAGATCCAACCACATAAACATAAAGGTTACATCTGCTTAAAGAAGGCTACCACTTATCTAAAACAGGCCTACATGACATATGGCCTCAACCAAAGAATTTCTGGTGGCTGGTGAAAATGTAGGATTGCCACTAAGCACTCTCTCCTGTTTGTCATATGACCCATGGCAATCAACCATCATCTGTCTGTCTCTAGTCTAACCTATCTGCAGCCAGGAGAAGTTTAGCCTATTTTAATTTTGGCCTCTACCTACTGCCAAGTTGTGCAGGTCTGCTCTAAAAGGAGCAATCTTTTGAGAAACTTTGAAGTATCATAAAAAACATGTAGATCCATGAAAGCCTCCCCAAATACTGAGACCAACATTTGCCTTGTCAGTCACTGAATTACTGACTGGGATTTAAAATGAGGGGTTATATCTGAAAGAATTTTGATTTCATCAGTGTAAAAATCTTACATATCCTTTCAATCCTGTCCAGTTCTATTCCATGGGTTCCCAAAATCCAATTCAATAAGCTGGAGGCCTTCATCTTCTTTTGTTATCTTCAGAATAACATAAACAATTAATACATGACTTTTTAAGCACCTAATATATTCTTAAGTACCTAATATATTTCAAGTACTGTTGGGCACTGAGAATACTAAGAAAAATGGAACTGTTTCTGTTCTCTAAAAGCTTCCATTTTATGGAGAAAACACATATACACATAAGCTCCATGAGGAAAGGGACTATTCCAGTGCCTGGAATATAAACCATGTGGGTTGTCTATATGTCATTTCTTGTTCTTGCTACATGAACTTTTCTGGTTATACATATCCTTAATAATGTCTTTTATGCCACTTCTTGCCAGCAAATTGTAGCAGGTAATATGCTGCAGCCTGTTTTTACCCACTATAAATCTTTTCACTGCCCTTTGTGTTATCTGTAAAATTACAGTCAATTTTTTTCAGTAATTACTTTGTGTTTTTATTTAAAATGCACATCTTTGAGAAAGTTTCAAATGATATTTCAAAACGTAATTTAAAGATTTGTTCACTTGGAGATGAAAAGAAGTAAAAACAATCATAGTGTTTTTTCTATTTTTAAAATCTATGCTGCTGTGATCACACACATACACAGACACACACAGACACACACACACACACACACACACACACACACAATTTGTCCCATGGAGCATCTAAAATTTCCCCTTCAGAGAAAGAATAAAAATCTGTAGCCATTGGGAATATCCCTGAACCAGCATCGCCATTAAGCTACTGACAAATCAGCAGAAGGTGCCCTTGTGGAGGATAAGAAGAAAGACACTGATGAGTTCCAGCCTGACTTTGATGAATAGTCTCCTCAAGGTGTTCCTTAGATTCCTGTAATTCTGTTCTTAGATTTTCTATCCTTTCAACTCCAAAAATCTAGAGATACAAGTTATCTCAGAAGAAAAACTTTAGGGACAGCCTATGCCTGCTCCCTAGAAAATCTTTATTATTGGCACCTAACTCCCATATACCCAGCCACCAAATGAATGGGAACAACAGATAACTTGTGGTTAATAATAATACTAGCTAGCATTTATATAGTGCTTTATATGTTATCTCATTTGATTCTCACAACAACCCTATGAGGTTGGTGCTTTCAATAATAATAACAATAATAATGATAACCACAATCACATTTATATAGCACTTTAAGGTTTGCAAAGAACTTTGCAAAAATTATTTCATTCTACCCTCATGAGAACCCTAGGAGTTAGGTGCTATTATCATTACCCTCATTTTACAGATGAGGAAACTGAGGCAGAGAGAGATTAAGTGACCTGCACAAGATCACACAGCTAGTGAATGGCTGAGGTCAAAATTGAACTCAGGTCTTCCTAACTCCAGGGCCAGTGCTCTATCCACCATTCCACTTAACTGTCTCTATTATTATATTTTGGCTGGAAACCTACTTTTCAATGTGGCAGAAAACCAATTCAAGGCCACATTTTCATAAAATGTGTCCTCTGGCCAATGTAGCTCCACAATGACATGTACCAATTTAGATCTGGCAATTAGGAAGAAACAGCCTGAGAATGCCAGTCACTTTTGCAATATGTATTATTCATATTTCTGACTCTAAAGTCATAAGCAGGAAACAATCTATTATAGAGAGAAAAGGAAAGAACACATCAACAAAGTAGATGATTTGCTCTGTGACTACAAATTTCATCATAGACAATACCTAAGTAATAATGAAAGACATCTGCTGTATACTCAATGCCCTCAAATAATTTTAAATAAGCTTCTCAAATATTAATACTTTTCTCAAGGAGGTGGATATGCTTAATATAAATACTTATTAACATATTTCCTCTACACAGTTTCTCTCTCTCTCTTTTTTATATTTTAGATGTCCACCTTAGGGACAGGGATAAGCAAGAGTAATGGGTTTCTGAATAGCGGCTCTGCTTCAGCCCACTTCTCTGCTTGTGAAGAGAACACCACACCATTTTCCCTGTCATTGAGGTTTACGACCTCACAATCACTGTCAGCTCTTCCCTCTCCTCCACCCTCCATAGCCAATCAATTGCCAAGTCTTGTTACTTCCACATCTTTTACATCCACCCCCTTCAGGACCACCAGCCTAGTTCAGGCTCTCATCACTTCTCCCTGGACTGTTGCAATAACCTTCTAATTGTTTTTTCTGCTTTTTCTTTTCGCTCTTCGATCTATCCTCCTCAGAGCTCCCAAAATGATATTCCTTTAGGATATGTATGACTGTATCATTCCCCTGCTCAGAAAAACTTCAATGGCTCCCTAGTGCCTTTAGGATGAAATACAGACTCCTCACCTTGACATTTAAAGCCCTCTACAATCTAGTCCCAACCTACCTTTCTGGCATATTTCACATTCAAGACTTCTATGTTCTAGTCAAACTGGACAATTTGTTGTTCTCCAAACTTGACATTCTATCTCCTGACTCCATGTCTTTGCACTGGATGTCCCTGACACCTAGAATGTACTCTTTCCTCACCTCTACCAGTTAAGAATTCCTTAACTGTCTTAGTTCAAGGCAAACTTGAATAGCTGAATAGAAGATAGGAGAGAGAAACCTGAAACCATGTATTACCTAAATGAAATACTTAAAAATTAGGTCTCTATATCAGTATTAGCAATGGTATATGGCCTCCAAGAGAAATTATTTTTCACATGTTACAGTGTTACTAGGCCAGTAGATTGTGAATTAATAGGCTACTAGGTTCTAAGAAGAACCTGATAATATGCATAATAAATGATAATATAAATAACAAATATACATGACAGGGAATAAGAAAATTAAAGTATTCATACATGACCAATTTTTCAATTGCCTTAGTCTTATCAAGAATTTTAATTTTTAAGGATCAAATTAACTCTCAGTGAAAAAATAAGAATATTATGTTGGCATTTTAGCTAGTAAGTAAGTAGTTGAGGGTCCAAGGAAGTAAGTTAAACTTTTTTTTAAAAGGATAGAATTAGTCCAGTCACCTCTAACCTCAGTCTATTTTCAATCAATGGCTAAATAATTCCTCTGTGAAATCATAGTAAACTTGAGTTTGTGTGTTGCTCAACAGCATCATTCATGATAGCTGCTAATCCAAGAGAATTTGATCTTCAATTACCACAACAAACTTGACCCACTTTAAACTAGATTCTAATTTGGAGTTCAAAAGCATACCTGTTTTAAAGTCTCTCATGCAAAGTACATTTTGTGTCCCTTCTAGTACATTTTATTGTTACCAGATAGGAATAATCTTAAAATTGAAGATTCTAAAGAATCTTCATAATCCCTAGAGACTCTATGGTAACTCAATAGGTACTTGTTGACTGAAGAACTAACCTTGGTATTAAGCACAGCAGTGAGGGGTCGAGTTCATGAGAACATCAATGGCAGTTAGCCACACAGAGTATCAAACTAATGAACTCATAGCTTTTATAGAACAACATGGCTCTGGAATACTGGGAATCTATAGCAGTAAACAGAACAACCTGATGGATGGGAACTTTATAGGCTCTTAATGGTTTTGAATTCCCTTATACTGTTATCAGGTTGATACAGACCCTAGTCACTTCTTACCTAGACTAGTACAATAGCCTGCTGGTGGGTCTGCCTGCCCCAAGTCTCTCTCCACTCCAATCCATCCACCATTCAGCCACCAAAGGGATTTTCCTAAAGTGCAGGTCCCACAATGTCCCCCACCCCAACTCCATCTTGCCTCCACTCAATAAACTCCGTCCACCTTGCTATCCCAAGAATAAGTCACACCACCACTCAGCTCCAGGCTTTTTCTCTGGCTGTTCCCTGTTCCTGAAATCATCTCCCTTTTCATCTCCCCTACTGCCTTCCTTCTTGTTCTTGTTCAGTCATTTCAGTCATGTCCAACTCTTCATGATGCCATCTTGGTAAAAATAATGGAGTGGTTTGCATTTCCTTCTCTAGCTCATATTACAGATGAGGAAAATGAGGCAAACAGGATTAAGTTATTGCCCAAGGTCACACAGCTGCTGTCTGAGGTTTGGATCTGAACTCAGATCTTCCTGACTCCAGGCCCAGTGCTCTATCCACTGTGCCCACTGGCTTCCCTGGCTTCCTTTAAGTTCCAACTGAAATCACATCTTCTAGTAAGACCCCTCTTAATTCTAGTGTCCTCGCTCTTATTAACTTCCTATTTATCCTGCATATAGCTTGTTTATACACATTTGTTTGCTTTTTGTCTCCCTCGTTAGATTTTAAGTTCCTTGAAGGCAGGGACTTTTGTATCTCCAGCTTAGCACAATGCCTGACATATTATACATGCTTAATAAATGTTCATTGACTGATTAACTACAATAGAAATGGATAATAGATTTAAAGCTAGAGGTACCTTAAAGATCATCTAGTCCAACCCTCTTATTTTGTAAATTAAGAAATTGAGGGGGAGAGAAGTAAAATGGCTTATCTAAGGTCACAAAGCAATTTTAGTTAACTCTCTATTAGTCATATCAAGATATTAGGAGCGACCCTGTTTTGCAGAGCTAAGGCCCAGCAAGTAAGCTATGCCCTGAGTTTGGCATAACAACAATCCTTTGCGCTCACCTTTTGGAACTGATGGTTCCTGAGCTCAGGCAAGCACCAGCAGGCCCAGACACGAATTCCCGCTATGAATGGACTTTTTGTCACTAGACAACTTTGCCTCACTGTTGCTGTTGTGCCTCACTACTGTTGCTACACTACACTATTTGACTCTTGTCCAGCCACAAGTATATAAATCAAGGTTCAGTCCCACTGCCTCAGGTCCCCCCACTAGGGATGGGGGCCCTGACACATGTGTTTAATCTGCCTTCTTGCTTGCAAGCCATCTATCTCACTTTGAAATTAACTTCTGTTTGATTCCTGACTCTCTTCTCTCCAGCCTGCTCTGTTCTGCTCTGGCCATCCACAAGTTAGTCTGGTTTGGTCTGGCTGGCTGTCATGTAAATCAATATATTTTTGGCTATAGAGGCAACATAGCAGAGTTTTGGCCTTGAAGACAAGAAGATGTAAGTTCAAGTTCCATCTCTGACATATACTGACTGTGTGACTGTGTAATCTCTTAGTGTTTTAGGCCAGTGGTGTCAAATTCAAATAGAAATGCTCTCAACCATAATAAGGATGCTTGACATCCATATGATGACTTAGAAAATAATGTATTATGTTCTATTGTATTTTTATTTATTTTGTTAAATATTTCCCAGTTACATTTTAATCTGGCTCAAGCTACACTCCAAGTGATGCCTATATAATGCAGCCTGAGGGCTAAGAGTTTGATACCTGTGCTGAGGTAACTCTAAGACTCTAAACTACAGAAAAGATACCAACCTGCATTAGCAGAAGTAGCTTCCTAAGTATGAGAATTCCCAATAGCAATAAAATCCAAGGTCCTCTCTCTGATCATCCCTACCTACCCCTTCACCAATAAAATTAAATAAGAGCTAAGTCAAGTTATACAGAAGACCATATTATATACTTCAGGGCACATTTGCAAAGTGATGACATTCAACTAAGGTTTTGAGGAAAACACTTCACAAGTAGCAAACACCTTCCACTATAATTTAGCAATATCTAAACAAACCATCAGTGGAGAGATACATGCTTATTAGCAGTTTAGCCACACACAGGTCTCAATCTTTGTCCAGATCAATAGATGCACTGCAGGGCATACCCAACCCAAGGACAGTCAGTCCTGTTTTAGGCTGCAGGCTGTCCTGAGCATACTATACCCTCCACTCTCACCCCTCCTCCCATGCCTTTGTTATTTTTTCTTTAAAAAAAAAGTTTATAAAATCAGCACCTGACACTATGTTATTTAGATCCTTGACACTAGGGAACAATGTCAATTTGCAGAAATCAAATTCTAGAATTTTTCTCTCTCAGAAGAGTTCAGAGTTTGTGTTATACTGATAATCCGATTGGTAAAACAGAATTTTCTCCAAAAGTTTTCAATAAAAGAATATTATTTTCTTTCCAGGATAAGTTAGATGCATTTTAATGGTAGATATATGAACAAGCTGACTTCTGAAGGTAACTTTCTTTCCTGTTACTCTAGAATTTAAGTTTTAAATGTGTATACTTCATTGTGGCTAAGAGATCTTGATTTCATGGATCCAAGTAATGTACTAAATTCCTTTAAAGTTAAGGATCATTTCATTTATTGTGTTTGCACTTAGTAATGTGTCTGACTTATTTCTGTTGTTCAGCCATTTTCAGTTGCATCTGACTCTTCGTGACCCCACTTGGGATTTTCTTGGCAAAGATACCAAAGTGGTTTGCCATTTTCTTCTCCAGCTCATTTTACAGATGAGGAAACTGAGGCAAAATGGATTAAGTGACTTATCCAGGGTCACACAGTTACTACATGTCTGAGACCAGATTTGAACTCAGGAAGATGATTCTTCCTGACTCCAGGCCCAGGTCTGACATACAACAGGTCCTTAATAAATGCTTTTTGGTTTATTGATGGGTACTCCCTATACAGATGCCTACCTTGGCTGATATGTCATGGCCATAAAATCAATCAAGTGTGGTGAGAAGCCTCACAAAATCTTTCCAGTGTGGTAAGCCAGGCTGGAGTTTGTGCTCTACTTGCTTAGCCTTTATAAGAATTCAGGATTATCTCCATGCCACAAAATGACAAGAGAGGACTTTTTGGAGCACATTCATGCCCGTTAAAGCAAAATGTCAATGCTTACTAAAATATTCATCCCCTGGTATGATTTTTGTTGCTACCTTGTAACTACAGTTTTGTTGATTGAGCCTTTGAAGTTTTTTTTCACCCTACAAAAACAGGATCCAACAATTTGGGTAGGCAGCTAGCAGAGAGAACAATGGTGATGGTCAGAATAAGTAAGCCTTGAGCTGTACAGATATTTAACTGAAACAAAGATTAGCCCTTTACTTTACTTTCATATGATCAAAATATGTTTATTAATACAGATGAATTTAACATTAAACAAAACTATTATTTAAAAATTATGATGCAGAACAACTTTTAAAGTACAACAGGTATAAGATACAATTAAGAACTTGAAAAAAGTTTAATTCATTTTAATAGCTTATTTTAAACTCATTCTTACACATACTTTGGCATGAATAATCTTTTTTTCTTTTTGGCTAGGCAATGGGGTTAAGTGACTTGCCCAGTGTCACACAGCTAGTTAGTTATGTGTCTGAGGCTGGATTTGAACTCAAGTCCTCCTGACTCCAGGACCGATGCTCTATCCACTGCGCCACCTAGCTGCCCCTTCCAATGTTCTTAACTCATCTGATATAATCTAAGATACATTAATATTCCTCTGAGTTCAGAATATTTTAGCATCAGCGCCTCCAGGCTTTCCTCAGCTCTCAGGGAGTCTATTTTTCCAGCTGGTCCCTCTCTCAGCGATTAAAACCAACGAACCCTCCCCCATGTCCGCCCCTCAGTTGTCAGTTGCTAGCTCTTCTCCCTTCTTCAATAATAGAAAGCACTACAGATAGAAACAAGTACATAGAGTGTATCCATCCACATAGAGTGTAAAACCATTGGTGACTTCTCCCTTTATGAAATCATAAGGGATTGTTTTTCCATATTACTCTTTCAGAACAAACACTCTCCCTCCTCCTTTCTAGCTGATTTCAGAGTTGTAACTAGTAATTTTCATGCCTGATGTATAAAGCATAAAACTCACCCTCGAAGGCAGTTGAGAGTTGTACCACAGCACATAAGAGACTCCAGGACACAGGACTCTTTGGGAAAGAGACCCCAGCATATTGGAAGGCCAGTGCTGGAAAGGACTTGGGGATGAGGGTAGTAAGAAACAGGCCAGACTAGCCAGTATCTTACAAGGGGTGTAGTTGCTGAGTCTAAGTGCCATCAGCACCCTGAAAATGTTGGAGCCTTGGGACTAAAGTCTCACCTTGCCCTAATTACAGCTCTCCAGGTAAATGATCTCTCCCAACCCCAAATTTATGTAGCTTTTACAAAATCAGAATTTAGTTTAATTTTACTACAAAAGAGATACAGCACCATCTGGTGGGTAGTTTCACAGCAAAAGATTATTTACATAGTTTCCTGACTTCAATAATATTATTTACTCCAAGTACTTTTTCCAACACAAATTTCAGTGACACACAAAAACATTGTAAGTACAACAATGGTTCCTAGTTTGTTTTTTTTTAAATGGGTCCTAGTTCTCTGACTGCTTATATAATAAGAGCAAAAAATAGCACCCTCTCTAATCTGATTAAATAGAGAAGAATATTCTTACAAGGACTGATTTTTCCATTTCAGATCTAAAAATTAATATTTTGTAATTCATTTACATTATCCCAAAAACTTCGTAAAACATATAAAAATACAAACTATGGACCTGATTTAGAAAGAGAACTACCTTTGTCCAATAATTAACAGTCCATCCAATCGATCAACAAGGTTGTCCTAAGTTTTGGAAATAAGAAGACAAAAATAAAACAGTTCTTGGCCTCCTATCCAAGGAGATAATGTGCACTGTTCTTGTTCAGTTGTGTCCAACTCTTCATGATCCCATTTAGAGTTTTCTTGGCAAAGATCCTGGAGGGGTTTGCCATTTCCTTCTGCAATTCACTTTACAGATGAGGAAACGGAGGCAAACAGGGTTAAGTGACTTGCCCAAGATCACACAGTTACCAAGTATCTGAGGCCAAATTTGAACGCAAGTCTTCCTGACTCCAAACCTAGTGCTCTATCCACTGCACCACCTAGCTGCCTAAGCAATGTGCATAAATGTGAGGAGATATAAAAATATATACAACATAAAGACAAAGTAATTTGGCAAGATGGAGGCATTAGTAATTGAGAGAGGTTGGGGAAGGTGATGAAAGGCCTCACATAGGAGCTGGTCCATCAGATAAGTTTTGAAAGAATCTCGAGGTTCTAAGAGGTGGAACTGAGAAGAAAGTATATTCCAGGTATGGAGCACAACATCCTTCAAAGAGGCACTGAGATAAGAAATGGACTATTGTGTGTTAGGAACAGCAAGAAAGTCAGCTGGGCAGGACTGTAGAATGAATGAGTGTCATGTGTAATAAGCCTGGAAAGGGAGGATGAAGTCAGGTTGTGAAGGGCTTTAAATATTAAGCAGAGGAATTTGCATTTGATCCTGGGGTAATTGTTGTTCATTATTTGTTTTCCAAGAGGCCCAATGATATCAGGGGTGATGTGTTGACTTACACTTGAAATGGATTTAAGTGAGGTAGAGGTTCCGGAAGTCATCAGCCTCACTCTCACTTCCAGAGTCATTGAAGTCCAGTGGTAAGACAAAAGTCAAGATGACTGGCTATGGCCTGGGATTCGGGTGGATGACCTTGATGTCTGATATCTGACCAAGCTCTAAGTGCTCAGACACTTTCATGGCCATTGGAACAAACTGTTCTAATCTGCCCATTCCAACAGGGGAAGTCTTTACATGCTTGGGCTAGACATCCCCTCACTGACAGGTTTGAGGCCTGTCAGTTACCCTCAACCTGGTACCTTGAGGCCTGTCAGTTACCCTCAAGCCCACTTGCCTAGACAGTTTTACTAGTGTAAGGGTGCTACACATGCTCCAGCTTCTTGGAGCCACCGGTGAGAGTTGGGGGACAAGTAGACACCAACAGTGGATGAGCAGCCCTGGAAAGGGCTTGGTAAGCCCTCAAGCCTGAGGTGCTAGTCCTACCTTAACACTCCAGACACCCCCTAGGAGTAATAGGAAAACACTGGACTTTGTTGAGGAGACTCTGATCAGTATTTTAGGAATATCAACTTGGCAGTTGTGTGGAACATGAATTGGAAAGGAAAGAGAATATATGTAGGAAAGCCAATTAGGAAGTAACATTGTCCAGGAACAAGATAATAAGGATTTGAACTAGGTGGAGGTGGTCTGAGTAGAAAGAGAGAAGAAATAACAGAGACTTGACAAGACTTGGCCAGTAATCCAGTGTGGGGGCATTACTGAAAGTGAAAAATCTAGTATGAATATTAAAGACAAAATCAGGAGGGATATACAATTATTAGTAGATATAAATATACCTATTAAAATTTAATATAAAGGCTGCTGACTTTAAAGATGTTTTATCTACAGAGACAACTTTTGACATTTGAAATCAAGAAATACTTAATAAATTAAACTGTGGTTTCAATTAAAATACACACAAAGCTTATTTACTTTTGAGAAATGAGAGAACGAAATGGCAATTTCTAAATGAGAAATTACTCAGTTGAAATAGAAATGTCTAGATCATTCTTTTTCACAATACACTCAAATATTATTTCTCCTAGGAGAGAAATTAAGAAGCATTAAATAGAATTATCTGTCATAAAAGCTTTTATTGGATGGAACCAAAGAAGTAGTCATATACATAAAAAGTGTATTTAAGTACATAAAACATTAAACTAGTAAAGGAAATAGGTTTATCAGACAAGAGCAAGATCTTGTCAATGATATACTTACTGGAAATAAATCTGGCCCTTTAGAAGAAATATTATCTCTTTCAAACCATTAAACTACCATTCTGTTGTATTAAAGTGGTACTCTAGTAAGTTTCAGGAAGAGATAATAACCAACATGAAAATTTCCATGTTCCTAGTTTATCTGTGGTGTTGGATATGGATAAGTAATTTCTTTGACTCTCCCTCCAGAAGCTCTAACTCCCTAGTCCTGTCAGAAATATTCTCCCAAGGACCCAAAAGAAAGGAAAACTACCACTGCGTTGCCTGCTCTCCTGCTTCCTCAAGCTCACTGTCAAGAGATTGCCAGCAGTGAATGCAGATGTCTAATTTTCTTAAAATGCCCTAAGGCAAACTTCTTCCACAAAGTTCCCAACTTACACCCAAGGAGGAGCTAACTCACAGTCTTATGCATTATTCTCAAAATTCTCCAAAGCTCCAAACCCCATTTTAAAACAATCCTGGTCAAAATCTGAATCTGAATTCTATATCCCATTCCCTTATTATTTAAGCCCATTTCCCCAAAGATATCCCAAACCTGGAAAACAAGGCTGTTCAGCACACATACAAATTCTTGTTATCTACTTGACCATTAAAGGTAACATTCAGCACCTTTCACCCCAACATTCTCCTCACTCTCTCTCTCCCCATAAGAGCCATTTGTTAAGCCCCCATAACATGTGCTCTGCCCCCTAAGAACTTTCACAGTGGATGGCTAAAAGGTATCTTTTTTTTTTTTTTTGGCTTTTAGGCAATTGGGGTTAAGTGACTTGCCCAGAGTCACACAGCTAGTAAGTGTCAAGTGTTTGGTCTGAGGCTGGATTTCAGGGCCGGTGCTCTTATCCACTGCGCCACCTAGCTGCCCCCTAAGAGGTATCTTTCCGGGGGATAGTGGGCTGAATCTTTTTTTATTATGATGGGATGGGATGAAGGAGGGGCAAGAGCTAAAATGCATGTCAACGTCAACCTTCCTTTCATTTCATTAATTATTCCTTCTTTGACTACAAAAGCCCAACACTCACTGCTGAATACAAAAGCAAGAAAAAGCTAAACTGTTTTTGTTGTTTTGGTTTTGCACTCGACGCGACTGGTCACTTCATGGCTACTAGAACTCCCACCAGGAAGACGGATCTGCTTAGCCTGGGGCACAGAGAGGTTAAGCGACTTGCCAGGGTCACACAGCTGCAAAAGCCAGGATGGAACTGACTCCAGACCAGTTCCTACTCAATTCACTAGCTGTCTCTCAAACGGACAGAGCCCTACCGTCTTGGCAACACCCCCGACCCCCACCCCCAAATCAAATATGTACGGCTGTGTTGCCAGCCACCCAGGCACCGCCTGGCTGGGGAGGCGGAGGGTGTGTGCGAGATCACGAGGGCTTCGGCCAGCCAAGACCAGGAGATGCCGACCGACAGCCTGCAAACTGAGCGCAAGTTCCCAGGTCGCCCCCGACCCCACTCTGACGTCTCACGGGCGCGCGCCCGCAACCCGACGCTCGCCCCCTTCCCATCTTTCTAGGCCGACGTCTCCCAGGCGCGCGCGCGCATCCCGACGCTCGTCCCCGCCACGTCCCCCTCCCCCACCTCCCGGGCTCAGAGCTCTCGAGCCTCCACCGCACCCCCCCCCCACGCCCCTCAACCGGCGCTTCGCAGCGCGAGACGAACAGGTGTAGCTGTTAGAGCGGCCTGGGCTTCCCAGGAGGGAGGGAGGGAGACAGTCACTCAGTCGGTCGGTCACTCAGTCAGGCCGGGCAAGAGGAAGGACGGAGGGCATCATGTCTCGCTACACCAGGCCCCCCAACACCTCCCTGTTCGTCAGGAACGTCGCGGATGCCACCAGGTGAGTGAGGGGCGGCTCTGAGAGCGGGGGGGGGGGGAGTACAGTGGGGGGTGGGACGGAGGTCGCGGAGGAGGGAGGAGGAAGATGAAGATGGGACCGGCGGCCAGGGCAAGGCCCTAACCTTCCCTTCCCCCACTCCCCCTACCTCTCCTGGGCTCGTCCTGGAGAAAGGGCTCCCGGACTGCTGGCTGAAACGAGGCCCCTTTCTGGGCGAGGGCCCGGAGCGACCGCGGGGCCTCCCAGGCCGCGGCGTGAGCCTCATCGGCCCCCGTCCGACTCAGCCCCTCTATAGCACCCCCAGGCCTCTAGTGGTTTAAGGGACTCGTGGCTCTCCCGGAGACTTTGTGGCTCAAGCCAGGCCCCTGGTGTCCGTCCGGACCGGCTGACTGCTTCTCTCCGCACGTCCTGAGCGCTCGAGCCCGCCCCTTCCATTCCTACCTCAACCCCCATTCTGCACCCTGGCAACGAGGCCGGATTCTTTCCCTTACCTCCGCCCCCGATGCGAAGGATGCGACACCCCAGGCCGCTCTTCCCCCTCTCTCCTTCCCGCAGGAGGCCAGCCTTGGTTTTCATTTCCCCTGTCCAGGAGGCAGTCTCTTCACAAGCTAGAGTTTGCTTAAACTCCCTTTAAACTGATCGTTTGCTCTTTTCGTGGATGTGCAAGTTTC
Source organism: Phascolarctos cinereus (assembly GCF_003287225.1). Lineage (NCBI taxonomy): Eukaryota > Metazoa > Chordata > Mammalia > Diprotodontia > Phascolarctidae > Phascolarctos > Phascolarctos cinereus. The sequence continues at coordinate 176,542,335 of NW_027555958.1, forward strand.
AGCTCTGATGTCACCCCCCCAATGAAATAGAAAGTTTTAACCTGTTAGGTGAGGAAGAACCTAGGAATGACAAAAACTACCGAATTATTACTTCCTGGCAATATTGATTTAGCGCTGGAAGGGATTTTTATAGGTTATTTAGCCCAGCCCCTTCATTTTACATGAGGAAACTGAGGCCCAGAGAGCTGATTTACCCAAGATAGTAAATGGCAGAGCTAAGAAGTGAACCCAGAATCCCAATGCTTCAGGTTTTCCACTGTCTAACACTCATTCATTATTCCTCTATGTTTTTAATCCGCCTTTGGTAATGTGTTACATTTATACTTCTTTGTATTAATGAATAGCTTCTACGAAAATAACATCATTTCAGCACCTTTCTTTGAATTTATCCATGCAGTGTAATCCAGTTATAACATGGATTTGAATATAAGGAAGATAAAATCATTTCCCCATAAAATACATATATACAGTAAAAGCCTGATATGCAAATCATATATGGCAGGGTTTTAATCTTGTCTTGACAGAAGCCTTATAAAGGGGTTTTACTCTACTGAGCTCATAATTTTAATTTCCGAAATAAAAGAATTAGTTTGGATTGGGGGAATACAGGCATTTATTTCCTTTCTAAAAGTCTTGAACGAACTAGGTGAGACCCAATTTGGTGTAATTCAGGAATGATTCTGGACCCCTGGTCCAGAACTGAGGATTGCAACCATACCCTGTGGTGGCATTGGGTCCTAATACCTTTACTACCCTTATGTGAGTTATGTGGTTCCTTCTGGGTTTTGTCCATAGGATTATATCCACAAACTGTTGAGTTTTGTCTTTTTGTTCTTTTGGATGAGTTGGAGGAGAGGGGATGTCTTTGAAATTTGTTTATTAATTTTATCTATTTATAGGTGTAGGAATAAAATGGTATTTATAGGTATAGGAATAAAATGGTAGGTCTGTTCACTTATAATCATTATTTTTGAGGATAATTTGAGCCTAGGCTTGGTTGATTAGCACATATCTGACAAGTTTCCTGCTTTCCTTGAAGTTAGGTTATAATAATATGAGAGGAAGCACAGTTGACAGCACTTGAACCTGTTGATCATCCGCTTCTTGAAACTTTCTTTCCATGGCTTTGTGACACTATGCTTTCCTGGTTTTCTTTCTACCCTACTGATTGTTCCCTCCTCCTCTTTTGAGTATTTTTCATTTCATATTCTCCGCGATTACAGTGGTCCCCTGCCCTTCCTTATACAATGCCCCTTCATTTCTCACTCCTTACACTGCCTCTCCAAACCTGGATTGTTCCCTTAGGCTCCATCCACAACTCAGTGGTTCTTTCTATATGTTCACTCTTTTAATAAATTCAAATCTCAAGGATTCAGCCGTGTCTCCAAAATCAGCACATCTCCTCTGGCCTCTAGATCTTACATTTCCAGCTATGTGCAGAATCAGTCAGTCAGTAAACATTAAGTATCTGTAATGTGCCAGGCACTATGCTAAACACTGGGGTACAAAGATAGCAAAATACAATCCCTGATCATCCCTGCATTTGAAGAGCTCTCAGTCTAATAAATAATAATAATAATAAAGACATAAAAATAAAATAAAATAAAGACAAATAATAGACATCTAAGCATGTTCAAAACTGAATTTGTCCTCTTCATCCTTAAACTTTCCCACTATTCCACGGTTGTCAATGGTAACGCTATTCTCTAGTTTCCCAACCTCTATACCTTTAGTGTTTCTTTCTTTTATCCCTTACATATAGTCTCTCAACAAATATTGCCGTTTCTTCCTCTGAAAGGTCTCTTATAATCACAGTTTCCTCTCTTTTCCTACCCCATTCCAAATCTTCACTTTGATTACTGCTAAAACTGATTTGGTTTTTGGTTGCTGTTTCTAGTCTTTCTTCTCCTGGCCATTTTTTTTTTTTTGCTTTTAGGCAATTGGGGTTAAGTGACTTGCCCAGGGTCACACAGCTAGTAAGTGTCAAGTGTTTGGTCTTAGGCCAGATTTGAACTCAGGTCCTCCTGACTTCAGGGCTGGTGCTCTATCCACTGTGCCACCTAGCTGCCCCCTTCTCCTGGCCATTTTTCATACTGTTTCTTGGAAAGCACTTTGCAAACCATAAAGTTCTAGATAAATGTTAACTATCGTTCAGTTGTTTCATTCATGTATGACTCTTTGTGACTCCATTTAGGATTTTTTTGGGTAAAGATACTGGAGAGGTTTGCCATTTCTTTCTCCAGCTCATTTTATAGATGTTAACCATTAGCTATTATTAAAATAACATTTTTGCCAGATTTCTTCATTCACAAGCTAAAAAGTTGCTCCCTGTAGGGCTTTTAAGGGCTATTACAATTAAGCATTGCTACCTATCCAACTTATTTCTCACTGTTCCCCAGCAAGCACCTTCTACCCTAGCCAGAACAATTTCTTCACTGTCCCAAATACATTTTGTGTTTATTCTCACCTTTGCTCATGCTGTTCCCTACACTATACTCACCTAAATTTCATTTCTAATTTTTGTTTTGACTAAATGTGTTCTTCAAGGTCCAACTCTTCCATATAGGCTTCTTGTACCTTCTTCAGTCTGCCCACACTGAATTCCAAATTACTGTCCTGAAAATCAGTATCACACAGTTAACCATCCTCCTGTATACTCTCCCTCTTAAGGTTTTTGTTGTGTTACTTTTTCCTGATTCTCCTTTTACCTCTTTGCCTCTCTTCAGTTTCCTTTGCTGGCTCATCATTTTAACAGTTGGTTGTTTCACATTATTTCATATGTTGAGTTTGTCTCCTCAGCTACATTGTAAACCCTATGAGAAAAGTAACTTCTCCTGCCACTTCTCTATCCATCCCCACAAAGTATGCACAAAATAGGCTAAAAATTTTGGTTATCATTTGGAGAATTATATTTTTTGCTTTCTCATGTAGATAAGTATTTTAATACGTAATGTAGCGACCTATAGGTCTTGATATCCTCAGTTTTATAACCTTTGATTAGGAAAGCCTGTTATATTTTGTGAATTGAGTGTAATATTTGATATCTAAAAACAAGACAAATTCTAGTAACCTCAGGCATCTCTTTCTCTACAAAATCTTTAACCTTCTTTTTCTATGCCTTCATATATGCCCACATCTCCCCAGTTTAAAAAAAAACCAAACCTTAATTGAACCTTACTATCCCTTCAAGCTATTGTGCTATATCTTTCCTCCCTTTCTCAGACAAATCTCTAGAAAAAACCTTATGGACTGCTTCTCTCACTTTTCAACCCTATGCAGTTTGGTTTCTGCTCCAATCATTCAACTGAAACTGTTATTTCCAAGTTGTCAGTCATCTCTTACTTGCCGAATTTGATGGTTTTTTTCTGTATCATCATCCTTCTCAACACACCTATTGCATTTGACACAGTTGACCATCCTCCTGTATACTCTCCCTCTTAAGGTTTTTGTTGTGCTACTTTTTCCTGATTCTCCTTTTACCTCTTTGCCTCTCTTCAGTTTCCTTTGCTGGCTCATCATCCATATCACACCCCCTAACTGTGGGTGTTCCCTAGGATTTTGTCCTAGACCCTTTTATCTACACTGCTCTGTTGGTATTCTCATGAGCTCTTGTGGGTTTATTTGTCATCTCTATGCCTGACTTACAGGTCTATATATCTAGTCTGAAGTCTCTACTTTGTCATTCTTTTATAAACATCAGATGGGTATTAGATATTTTATACTGAATGTCCCAGAGACATCTCAAATTCAACATACCCTAATAGGACTCACTTTCCTCCCTCTAGTCTTTTCAAATTTCACAGCTTCTTTTGAAGGCATCACCATATTTCCAATTTTCCAGATTCATAACCTCCATATTATCTTTCTCCTCCACTCTCTTTGACCACACATGCCCAATCAGTTGCCAAATCTTGCTTTTTCTGCTTTTGTAATATCTCTTGCATCCAGTCCCTTCTCTCCACTCATATAGCTGCCACCTTACTTTAGACCCTCATAACCGCTTTCCTAAATTACTGCAACAGCTTCATAATTGGTCTTTCTGTCTCTCCTGTCTGTATTCCATCCTGAACACTGCTGCCAAAGTAATTTTCATTAAGGAAAGATTGACTATATCACTTGCTGCTCAGTCAACTCCAATGGCTTCCAGATACTTCTAGGATAAACTATAAACTCTGTTTAGCTTTTAAAGCCCTTCACAACCTGGCACTCACCTAAACTTTTCATTCTCATTTTTTCATCCTCATTCACTCTGTAATGGACCCAAATTGGCCTTCTCTCTGTTCCTCACACACATCACTCCATTTCTCATCTTAATGCCTTTTTCATTAGCCATTCATCCATTCCTGGGTAAACTAACACCCTCCTCACCTCTGCCTCATAGATTCCTTCTCTTCATGATTCAGCTTAAGCACCACCTTCTACATGAATCCTTCCTCTATTCCCTCCTAATTGCTAGTGCCCTCTCTCTCTCAGATTACCTTGTATTTATTCACTTTATATTATGCTGTATGTACTTATAAATGTACTTGTTGCCTTTCCCATTAGAATGTAAACTTTTGAGGAGGGATTGTTTCATTCTTTGTACTTACGTTCTCAGCACTGGTACATAGCAAGTTCTTGATAATACTTGTTGATTAAGATAAATCTGGCTTATTATAGTTAGGCAAATGAATATGAATGACAGTATTAATTAAATGATGAAAATATTGACTTCTTATATGAATAATTGGCTGCTTAAAAATCCTTTGCATGATGGGAAGAGCATTTTTACATATAGATGATTTAGAAAGTATGCTTTCCTTCTAAAACAGAGGTTCCTTGCCTTTTTTGTTTCATGGACCCTTTTGGCGGATTGGTAAAATCTTTGGACCCATCCTTAGGATAATGTTTTTAAAATGCACAAAAGAAAATATGTAGGATTACAGAGGAAACCAGTTATGTTGAAATGCAGCCTATATACAGAAGACTGAGATTTCATGCAATCTAACCATGGATCTAAGAACCACAGTAATTTTGAAGTAATGACCAGCATAAAGATATCAAGATAGCAGCAACAACTGTAATATGATATGAAACTGTATATGATCTCTGTTAGTGACAAAGTCACAGGTACTACTAACATTACTCTGTTTTGTTGTCTGCTTTCGTAATTAAAGGAAATACTAAATTCCAATTAGAAATGAGTGAAAATAAAGATGTAATTTTTTTTCCCATCTAAGTCCAAGTACCTCCTGAAATCTATCCACAGGGATCCGTGGACCCCAGGTTAAGGACTCTTGTTCTAGAAGGATCAATACAAGTGTTACAACTGGATTTCTGTAAGCAAACTGCTGTAACACAGTTATATTCCTATTTCTTTGCCTTATTTCTAAAATACTTCAGGCCTGAGGACTTGCGACGTGAATTTGGTCGATATGGCCCTATAGTAGACGTATACATTCCACTTGACTTCTACACTCGCCGCCCAAGAGGATTTGCTTACGTACAATATCCTTTATTTCACTCTGTGTGTGTATTGGTACATGTGTCTGCGTGTAAACATATGTGTATGTCTACACATAGACATATATGTAATCAGGGGAATATTTGACAAGATTAATATGTCCTAACTAAATGTATTTATTTCTTTGTCTCAGAAAATCTAAAGCAGTCCACAGTAGCTGGCAAGCACCCCAAAGTTTGAATCAACCTGTTAGATAGAGTCCAAGCATAAACCAAGCAGGCAAGCCAAAAGACACCTTAAAGTTCAAGCGTCAAGGAATAAAGAGGGAGGGTGGAAACAGATAAAAAGAAAACTGGAAGAGGGGAAGTCTTTATCAAGCAAAAGACAAAGCCAGCACCAAGTTGAGGCTTCGGCTTTCCTACATTTACTCAGAATTCCAGATTCAAAGCCAAGTCTGATTTGGTTGGTTCTGCAGCTCTTATAAAGTCCATCTTGCAAGCCCTAAAGAGTAAAGGTCAAGGTTCAAGATCAAGTGACATTGAGGTAATTGCCAAAGTCTCTTTTTTGTATCATCTTTCTTTAGCTTTTCCTGCTCTCTGATATTTGATTAAATTAGTCAATGGTTTCCTAAAATTTATTTATTTGGTAATTTTTCTACATCCCATTATAATAAATGGATTGGTACTGTATAGCATAAATAGATAAGGGAATTTACTGTTAGTATTATAAATTCTTCAAGATATAATTCAGGCTGTGTGTTCCTTACTTTTATGTTTCCTATATATTAAGATATAAAAATATACTTAAAGTGACAAGCACAAGGATAAACATTACCGTTTTCATTAGATCAAATTAATTTCCATGTAAAGTATATTTTGGCCTGCTTTATGTAAAAACATTGTTGTTCTAGAAAGTAATTGCTCCTAAAATCCATAATCAGAGGCCTTCAATAATTTTAATTTCAGAATAAGGTCCTTCACATTTTGGTTTTCTATAAAAAAACCTGATGGATCCTTTATGAAACTGAGGCCTAAAAATTCGTTTTATGTTGCTAATCAGTATTGAAATATATTTTTCCCAAGTACCATATTCCTAGTTGACCATATACACTGAAACTACATTGATTAATATAAGGGCTATTCAGACATTATTGTATTAGTCAAAAATTAATTTCTCACCTTCCTGTTCACATTGTCTTGAAAATCACAGGACCTTGCAGTTTCCATGGTAGAGATGTAAATAATGTTTGGCTGATTATATTCTTCTAAAGTAGTGAGCTTAATTTTTTACTTGGTATTCCTTTTCATTTGGCATGTGAAAATTACTTTAAAAATTATTTCATTGTATACTTTGATGTTCAAAGTGTCCTTAACAGCTAGTCATATTTGAAGATGTCCGTGATGCAGAAGATGCTCTTTATAACCTCAATAGAAAGTGGGTATGTGGTCGTCAAATTGAAATACAGTTTGCACAAGGTGATCGCAAAAGTAAGTGTAGATAAACATATAGTTTACTTGCTATGAAAAATTATAGTTTCAGGAATAATAGATTTTTGCTTAAAATTCTTTCATACTGATTAACTAGACCAGTTATATAGCTATTATTGAAGCTTTATAGTGTTAAATTATTTTACAGTGATGTTCTTCAAATTCTAGCACCAGGCCAAATGAAATCAAAAGAGCGCCATCCTTGTTCTCCAAGTGAACATAGAAGATCAAGAAGCCACAGCAGAAGGACCCGAAGTAGAAGTTCTTCGTGGGGAAGAAGCAGGAGACGATCTGATAGCCTTAAAGAGTATGTAAGGTGTAAATAGTATTAGAAGGCACCACCTTGGTATAGCGTGGAGCATGGTATTTTAGACATAAATGAAATGTAAACATTTAAATATATAAAAAGTTTGAAGGCATGCTTCATTAATCATTCTTTTTAGGTTTATTAACAGGATTGCTTTAGCAGAAAGGACAACAAATATGCTGACATATTTGACTTTTATGCATAAAATACATAAATTATTAAGGCTTATTGAGTGATATACACATATGCTTAGCAAACATTTGTTACCTTGGTTTGATTAGAGATTTAATATGAATCTTTTAAAATAGGTAGAAGAGGGGAAGGGAAGGAACTAGGAAAGCCTCTTTGGGATTTAAGCTGAGTCTCAAAAGAAGCAAGGAGGCAGAGGTGAAGGGGGAAAGCACCCCAGCCGTGGAGGACAAACAGAGAAAGGCACTTGAAATATGGAGTTTCAGGTGGGCAGGACAAGAAGACCAGTGTCACTGGTTTATAAAATACAAGGAAGGGAATAAAATGTGAAAAGAATGGGAAGGTAGGAAGGGGCCAGGTTGTGAGACATTTTAATATGCAAACCATTTATATTTGATCCTAGAGGAATAGGAAGCCAGTGTAGTTTATTGAGTAGAGGGAAGTGACATGGTCATACCTGCAGTTTCAAGGAAGATTACTTTGGCAGCTGAATGGAGGATGGATTGGAGTGGAGACAGACTTGAAGCAGGAAGACCCATCAGAAAGGCATTGCTGTGGTCTAGGTGTCCAGTGATAAGAGCCTGCATCAGCGTGATTGCTGTGTTGAGTAAAGAAAACAGGACATGTGAGAGAGATGTTGTGAAGGTGAAAATGACAAAACTTGGTAAAAGATTATGGCATAAGAGAGGAGTCAAGGATAACACTGAGGTTGTGAGCCTGGGTGACTGGGAGAAGGATGATGCCTTGACAGTAATCGGGAAGTTGGGAAGAAGGGAGGATTTGGGGAAAAGATAATGAGTTCAGTTTTGGACATGTTAAATTTGAGACGTACAGTAGGCACTTACTTAGTGATATGATACTAGAGCTCAGGAGAGAGATTAGGGCTGGATATGTAGAACTGGGAATCATTTGCATAGAGATGATAATTGAACCCATAGGAGCTGCTGAGATCACCAAGGTATATAATATAGAGAGAGAAGAAAAGAGAACCCAGGACAGATCCACAGGGTACATCTGGTTAGAGGGCATGACCTACAGCAGTAATGTCAAACTCAATTAGAAATGGTGCCATTGAATAATACAGAAGGATCCCTGCTGGCCACTTATTAACTTAGAAAACCACATGTTAACATTAACTATGTTCTATTGTATTTTTCTTTATTTGTCAAATATTTCCCAATCTGGTTTGGGAATGCTCAGAAGTGCATTTTGTTTGACACTTTCCACCTAGAGGAAGATCAAAGAGACTGAGAACAGAGAAACTTGAGAGAAGTGTCAGAAATCTGGAGAAGAGAGTGATCATGTTGGAACTTGCAGAGAGGTTAGGAAAGGTAAAGATTGAAAAGAGGCCATTAGATTTGGCAATTAAGAGATCATTGATGACTTTAGAGAGAGCAGTTTCAGCCTATTGAAGATGTTGGAAGCCAGATTGCAGAGGGTTTAAAATCAAATTAGAGGCATTGATTCTAGACAGGCTTCTCAAAGAGTTTAGCCACAAAAGAGTCAGGAGAACTATAGAACTATGGCTATTAATGATGATAGGATCAAGTGAGGGGTTCTTTTGTTTTGTTTTGTTTTGTTTTTCAGAATTGGGGAGATATGGAGAAGGAGCCAGCAAATTTGGGCAGATCGAAGATTAGTGAGAGAGTGAGGATAATGGGGAATCTGCTTGAGAAGATAGCCAGGGATGGGAGATCCCAGCCCTTAAGGAACTTACATTCTAATTGGGGAGACCACAAATATAAATCAGAACACACAGGATAAATGCAAAGTAGATGGGAAGAAGGAGGGGATGGCATTAATAGCTGCAACAATCAGGAAAGATCTGGAGGAGTTAGCATTTGAGCTAAATCTTAAAAGAAGGTAGGGATTCCAAAAGTTAGAAGTTAGGCATATTTAGAAACAATAAAACTTTTCAGATCTCTGATAACTCATAAGAATCAGAGTTTCAGAATTAGAAGGGATCTCAGTAACCATTTAGTCCAGTATATATCCAGAAAATTTCCCAGCATTGCATACCTGGGAAGTGATCATCCAGCTTTTGCTTAAAAACCTCTAGTATAACACAAAGTTATTTGTGAAAGATGACAAGCTAAAAATTAATGTGCAGTTATTCTATTCAAAGAATTAAAGTATTAGAAAAAATAAAATCTCAGATATAGTATTATGTTTTAGAAGATAGACATAACTCATTTGAATGTCAGCTAGGTTCCACAATGGATAGATAGACCACTGGACCCAGAGCCAGGAATATCCGAGTTCAAGTTTGGCTTCAGATACTTATCAACTCTTTGACACTGAGCAAGTCACTTAACTGTTGTCTGCCTTGGTTTCCTTATTTGTATAACATGGAAGGGGAAGAAGGGGATTAAGCATTTATTAAGTGCCTGCTAAATGCTTTATAAATATTATCTCATTTCATGGAGATAATAATAGTACTTATCTAACCCAGGATGCTGTGAGGATAAAATGAGATAAATTTTTGTGAAGTGTTTTACAAGCCTTAAAGTGCTATATAATGCCATCATTATTATTGTTGTTGTTATTAGTGTTCTGCAAGGGTTGATGATAACTTACCAATATTTTGCCAATAAGGAATTTGTTTCTTAAAAATATTATCCTTAGCAGTAATTATTTAGTGAATTTGTAAAGCAAAAAAAGACTGTATATGCCAGCTGTCTTACTATTTATTCACAGTAACTACCTTGAATATTACTTGTGTTATTTTTCCGTTTGTATGTAGAATTCTGTGATGCATTCTTCTGTCAGTGAGCGGCATTCATATTTGTTTTCAAGCCCTTTGAGAAAAGGCAGGTGGAGCAGTGGATAGAGTGCTGGACCTGGCATCAGGAAGACCTGAGTTCAAATGTGTCCTCAGACTCTTACTAGCTCTGTGACCCTGGGCAAGTCACTTAACCACTGTCTGCCTCAGTTTCCTCATCTGTAAAATGGGGATAATAGCACCTACTTCTCAGGGTTGTTGTGAGGATCAAATGAGATATTTGCAAAGCATTATGCAACTCTTAAAGCACTATATAAATATTAGCTGCTATTATGTTGGCCAAGTAGTATCTTCAAGTATAATAGCCCTTTAATTTTCTGTCTCTGTGATTATAGAATAATTGGAATGGATAGTGTTTTAATGTTCTGTTTTTGAATTTTGTGTGAAATAGGAAATGAGTTATTTTCTTTTTGAAGACTGTCATTCCAACCCCCCCCCAAGAATTTACCAGCAGCACTTCCTACACAACTTTGCACCCAAAGACAAATATTGATTGTATACTACCTATTTTCTGAGATAAAAATACAAGCAAGGTACACAGGAATAAGGAATAATAACATATAGGACTTTATTTCTATAATAATGTCTGTTACTACAGAAATATAAAACACTACAGAATTAATTGGTCATAAATTAAAGTTAACAATACTTTAGCTTTTGAGTATATATGCTAATGAGGATGATATAGAGAGAATGGAGGAGGCATCACCAGGCTATGGCCATAACCTGATATTAGGGAAGATCTGTCTTCTGATTATGTGGAGGTAGCAATAGTACAATCCCTGTAGTATTGCTATTTACTGTACTTCCTTGCCCTGTTTTAAAACAAAGTATCCAAGGGGAGACTAAGAGGACATGACCCACCTTGACTTATAGTAAGAGTATCCTTGTGTGAAGAAAGTTTTTCTACTAGCCTCTAAAATAGCCTCTCTGCTTTCAATTTCATTGATATATACATAAACAGAGCTAGTTTTGTAGCATTGAACATTTGCTAAAGAGTAAATTTAAACATTGATTTTATTGACTGGAAACACTAATATCAAATATGCTTACTTCTGATATCACTGGTGGCTTTATCTTCCCAGGGAATTATCTCTAGCATTTCAAATTGCTGTGACTACACCTCTACTTAAAACAGCGTTTAATAGCTTAATGGAGCTTACTATTTGGGATGTTGTTGTATGTCAGATGTGATAAAGCTTTGAATAGTTTGTTTTCCTTAAAAAATGTGTTAAAAAGCACTTTGCAAAACGTAGAGTATTTTGGGATATAAGCTCTTGTTGTCTGTGCCACACATTTTTATATTACTCAAAAATGATCCCTAGATTTGGTGCAAAATGTATGCTTGATCAATTTCCTCTGCTTTTTGTGTCCTAAAATCTCAGACTTTTCCAAAGTTGTTGGGGCCTTATTTAATTAATAAATATCAAACTAAGCTATCAAAAAAGAGAGAAGCAGTTAAGAATGTAGCAATTAATATTAATTTTGCTAATAATAATTGTAGCATTGACTTCAATAATAATACTTTCCCCACCAAGAAACTTCTTAACATAAATATCTCATGCTACAGCTTAATCCTATTAATGTCCATATTCTGTCCACATTAAATAGGGAGAAATTTTTTTGGTTATTGCTTATGTTATACCCCTTTATCATCTCAAAAATATAAATTGCCAATCAGCCTTTCTTATCTTAATATTTAGAGAATAATTATGAGACCTTGAAAATGTTGTTTAATAGCCTAATCATTTTTTTTGTAAAATATGTACACTAATATTTTGGATATTTGCAGGTCTCGTCGTAGGGGACTTTCTTATAGCCGATCTAAATCTCGATCTAACTCATTAACAAGGCATTCTACCTCAGGAAGGAAATCAAGATCCCCTAGAAGAAATTCTAGTTCTAGACGACGGTCAAGATCTGAGTCCTTACAAAAAAGGACCACATCTGTGGGAAAGTCACAATCAAGTTCACCTCAGAGGCAGACCACCTCAGGGGCAAAATCAAGATCAGATGGAAGACATTTTGATTCACTAGCAAGATCCCCATCAAAATCTCCCCAAAGACACACTAACTCTGAAACTAAAGCACAGTCTCGGAGCTACCATCATAAAAACAATTGGTGAAACAGAATCAGAAGATCTCTACACATACTTAGACTTTCATTATGAGACAGAACTTTTGTTAAATAAAATTCTTCATAGCTGTACTGTGGGCCAATATTATTTTGGGCATATACAAGTAGTAAAATATATCTTGCTTTGGATTATTAGATTTGGCCTCAGCATCACTGCAGACACTATAAATAATGTTATGTTTTATTTTGTGCTAAATGAAACTTACTTATTGTAGTCAGGAAGACCTGAGTTAAAATCTGGCCTCACACACAGAATTAGCTATATGACTTTGGGCAGGTCATGTAACCTCTGTCTGCCTCAGTTTCTTCATCTGTAAAATGGGGATAATAATAGTACCTACCTCCCGCTGGTTGTGGTGAGGATAAAATGATATATTTGTAAAGTGCTTTGCAAACTCTTTAAAGCACTATGTAAATGCTAGCTATTATTGTTGTTGTTATTATCAGTTTCATAATGTTACATACAAACCAGTTGTTCTTTTCCTTTCCATTTCAATGTGCCTACCTTTTCAAACAATACTTTCACATGTGTTGTAAGAGTACTTTTCAAAGGAAGTAAGTGATATTGAAATAATTTATTAACTCATTTCATATATTCTATATTATTATCTTAAATAATAATGCTACACATTGGTATAGCACTTTTACCTTTCCAAAATGCTTTTGCATACTTTAAGACTTCACAGAGCTGTTACTTCGTTGATGTGGGTACACCTTTCATTGATGCAGATTGTAATACTTGAAACCTTGACACACTATTCATTAGATGGCATGGTCCTAAAATTTTGTAACCTGGTGGCAGATTTTCTGGGGATCAGTGTCTCTAAATTTAGCCAAGCCAGGCTTGAGATAACAGATCATTAGGGCCATGCTCAAAACTTTCAGTTTGATGAGATCCACCAGATCATGTGTTCAACTGTTGTAATGTTTCCATGCTCCAGTGTTTTAATCTTAAACCAATTTCTGGTGAACACCTGCCCATGTTACAAAATATAAGGTAGTTTTTGCTACCTTGTTAACAGCAGTATTCACAACAAGGTCAAGAATACAAAAGGAGGTATTCTTTCCTGAACTCCAAAGTAACCTTATTGAAGAAGATTGAATGTAAATTGGTAGGATAATGTAGATTAATTTGCATTAAAGTGACATTCAGTTCTATACGAACTTGAAATATAACTTTGTATTTCAGGAGGGATCAGATCTGTGATTTCATTGGCATGTGGAACTTCCACTGAGGAAACTCTGTTAATACAGTTCAGTACTTGGCTCTGCAACTTGCAGTCTAAAACAACTGCTTGGGTACTGAGACAGTAGGCTACTTGTCCATAATCATGCAGCCAGTATGTGTTAGAGGTGGGACCTGTGTCTCCAGCCTTCTTTCCTTGAGGCCAGCTCTATCCACTGTGCTATGCTGCCTCATTACATGAAGTCGTGTAGCATGTTGAATTGAAAAATATAAAAAACGGCTTTTACAAAAAAAAGGAAATATTTTGAAAATATTGTGCTATCCCCATTTTTCCAACAATTAACTTTGCTTACATTCTTTGCTTTTACAGTTAATAAAATCAAGGACTTTTCTAAAAAGTATTTTTAGTTTACATTTTAGAGAAGCTTTCTTGTTGGTAGTATTATTTATGATAATTTATTTTTAAATATCAGCAAGCATTTATTAAGTGCCTACTATGTACCAGGCGCTTGGGATACAAAAACAAAAATGAAACAATCCCTGCCCCCAAGGAATTTGAACTCTACCAAGTACAGTACCATAATGATGTATTTATATAGTTCTGCTTGTGTGCTATGTTAAATTGCATTCTTCAAACTTTGCGAACAAAGTTAAGTATTTTTTTTGCCTAGTATTCCAGTCTGCTTTACAAAAAAGATTCTTTTTAATAAATTACATTTTTTTTAGCAAATAGCATTCTTCTGTTCATTTTATTTTGAATAAAAGTTCCTTTTTTCTTAGAGCTTTGTGTATTTTCAGAAGCTTTCAGCTTTACAAAAATTGTAAGTAATGGACAAGCATTGATTCACAAATTCTGTCCAAATTGGAATGATCTAGTGTAATTATAGCAAAATATTTTTGCTATTTAAGGCATAATACATCTTTAAAGTGAATACTTGATCAGTAGCTTCTTGTTGTTCAGTAATTCAGTCGGATCTGACGCTTCGTGACTCCAGGGACCATAGCATGCCAGGCCCTTCTGTTGTCCACTATCTCCCAAAGTCTGTCCCAGTTCATGCTTCCATGACATTATCCATCTCGTCCTCTGCCATCTCCTTTTCCTTTTGCCTCAATATTTCCCAACCTCAGAGTCTTTTCCAGTGAGTCCTATCTTCTCATTATATGGGAAAAGTATTTAATAGCAATGAAAGATAATTAAGAGCTGATATTATATAGCTCAGATATCTCAAGAATTTAAATAGCACCATAATTCTAAAATCTTTGTTTTAAATATGAACCAAATAATATTGTTATAATGTTCATGTCATAAATAGCCATATATACTTTTGAGTAAACAGGGTAACCTAAAGCAGTTTTTCCCACTTCCTATCCTGTTGGTAACAAACTTCTGTGTCTCAGTTTTTATGATTGGTAAGCCTCTGAAAAGCATTTGCTTTTCTAGGAAAAGAAAAGGTTTGTCTTGGTAAGACAAAGAGGGAGATGAGTAGAACAAAGAAAGGTGAAAAGAAAAGGTTAATGCTAACTGGCTATGAATTGTGACAACCAGAATTAATAGATTTGATGGCCTTGGGCAAAACATTGGCAGGTGTGCTTCAGTCCCTTGGAGAGTTACCTTATGGTTGGTTGGCAACTATTCTGGGGTTTCCTGTTACTACAAAGCAATTTTTCTTCATAGTGCCCTAGTCAGGGACTACTTTAAATGAAAGTAGATATAATTTTAATTGTTTCGCATTTTAGAAATCTGCTAACTTTATATAAAGTCACTATTTTATGTGGCAGCTGCTGTAATTGAATAATACATGAAAAAGTTATATGTGGTACCATATTCAGTTCAATAAACATTTATTAAGTGTGTTTTACTTGCCAGGCACTGTGCTAAGTACTGCGAATATGAGTATTTACATATATATACAGCAAAGAAATTTGTTTCTAGATTTTCTACTTCAGTGACAATCCAATCCCCCTTCTCTTTTCCTAAAAACTGAGACTCAAAAAAATCTACTATAGTTTTACCTAGTGCAAAGATCTTCAATATGATTCATTTAGCTTTGTGAGAGTACTAAGAAGGAACAAAAGCATCACAAAGAGAGGCTGTCAGCTGTGTCTATTTCTCTACATGTCTACTTAAGGGCTGAAATTCAACTGTTTATTGTGCAAAGATAAGGGAACACATTAAGCAATTTTGCATGGAGACCCAGAATATAACTTTGTTACTAGGCTAACATTTTTATTTGGGGAATTTTTAGCATCTTAATCCCATAATGGTAAAGTACGTTAATCATATGGCAAGAAACATTTAAAAATACAGCACTTATTTTTTTCACCTGAAACATAACTATATTCTTTTTTTAAAAAATCCTTAAAACAATGGACTATTTATAGTATTTCATAGAAAATTTTTAAAAGGAGCTAATGAGCAGTATTCTCACCCCATGCCATATTTATTCCCTTTTAGCAAAGATACTTAGGAAAATAACATTACCTTTAAACTACCACTGGTCTGGGAGAGGTGATGACTGATGATAACTACCACCAAAATGTGACTTTAGGTATTTGGTAAGATCTTAATATGTCTAGTACTTTAAAAAGTCACAATGGTGGGAGAAACATGAAATGACCAGGAAATTGAATCCATAATTATCAGTAACATAAAATGTATTCTGGAAATTTTGACAATCCTTCACAAATATTTCAATCCTTTTGTGTTGATTCACATTGTCTCTAGTTAACATACTTGTAGTAACTATGGCATAGGAATATGTATGAAGATATTTCTAAAAATCTGCAGTTGATTAACCCAAAATGGGATTAGAAAACATTTAATTAACACAGACATTCAGTATTGATTTCTTTTTATCTGAAATATTAATGGCAGCTAGCATTTATGTAGCATTTGTAAGGTTTGCAAAACACTTTACAAATATCTCATTCGATTTCACAGTAACCCTAGAAGGTAGGCACTATTATCTTTACAGATGAGGAAACTGAGGTAGACAGAGGTTCAATAACTTACATGGGGGTCACACAGCTAGTAATCTCTGAGACAGGATTTGTATTCTGCTCTTCCTGACTCCAGATCCAATGCTCTATCCACTGCACCACCTCTTTGCATTTCTTCACTTTTAATATATGAAAGATGAAAAGAGAAAATTAGTTTACATGGGATATCCAGACCAACAGTACTGTTTTAAGGAAAGTGTATAGCAAGGGGTTTGGATTCTGGTTCATATAAAGGGTTACCTGAATTTCTTCAGATATAGCATAACTATGAATAACATCTATTCCATGGGAGATGCCTATCATTTCTAGATATGTTATGAGTTGTGAGCTTCTGAAATATCTATTCTATATAAATGTTATGCATATGTTAATTTATGAGCTTAATGCATTTGGTGAATTGATAATACCAAAAATCCCTTAGATTTATTTGCTGTCTCATAAAGGGTAATTATCACTGTTGTGTACCAGCATAGTTTCTGGCTTCATACTTTGAGAAACAACCAGGAGTGAAATTTGAAACCAATTCTCTTCAAGAGAGAATTTCCTATCAATAGTGCTATGGTACTTAGTCCCAGAAACAGACTGTAAGTTCAATGATATTTTATCTAGTGCTATGGTCTTATAGAATATAATGTGCACAGAGGAGAAAGTAATATTCTTTTGGCATATTATAAATTTTTGTACATCTAAATATTATATGCCTTTTGGAAATAGCTACATGAATAAAATACCTACATGGATGAAATACCTGACCATTCAATATTTTAAACATTGCTTCCAAAGGCAGTTGAGTGTTGTGTTTTATAGCAGCCTGTTGTATTAAAATTTATTGCATCCTCTAGTATATTCTCATAATTTAGGTCAAATTTAGTTATGTGAAATAGTACTGACAGATTTTTTGTGTATATGTTTGTGGGATTATGTATGCATAAAATATTTACAAGCCCAAGCTGAACTATTTGAGCATTGTGCAATATAATCATTTTAAAGCAAAGCACTTAAAGTAATTTGGTATATTGACTAATGTGGCATTGAAGAATACACGAATGCCCTTCCCTTTCTTCTTTGCAGAGTTGGTGGACTATAGATATAGAGCACTACATATACTGTAAGAATTTGTCCAGATGTTAATTTTGTTGAACTTTCCCCCTCTTTTTTTTTTTTACTCTTTGTTATAAGGGATGGTTCTCTGGGTGGGGGAGAAACATTGGGAAATGAAGGTCATTTAAAATAAAATGTCAATAAAAATTAAATTAAAAAAGTAATTTGGGTACTCTTCTAGTCCTTGTAAACAGGGTATGACCTGTTTCTTTGCAGAGTACTTCTTTTGTGAATGAATGAATTTTTTTTAAAAAAGCATTTAGTAAGTGGCTCCGGATAATGTGGAGAAGAGAAGCCCGATGTTAATTGCCGGAGATACAAATAGACAGAGGGTTGTTCTTAAAGGACTCACACAATTTGAGGAAGATAACACATACTGGATAGCTCAGCTGCAGGGTGAATGGAAAGGCTAATATGCTCTTAGGGTGCCATCAGGGTGTGTCCCACAAAGTGGAGAGCTTGAGGGGACTGGCCTACCACCATTAGGCCTATGGGTTGGAGTGGAGTGAATATAATGAGCCCCTCTAGCGGGGATAGAAATTCAAAGGGTTAATGTCCAGCCAGGAGGAGAGTCGGGGAAAGGGACATAGGCAGGAAGGTTGGGGGGAGGTCATAGACTCATAAAAAATTAAGTGCTGACTAAGGTACTATTGGTGGCACTATGAATTGGTCCAATCATTCTGGAAAAAAAAATTGGAATTATTGAAAGAAAGAGACTAAAAACTCCATACTCTTTAACTCAATAGTTCCAAAAAAGAAAAGCTCCGTAAATGCCACAACATTGATTGCAGCACTTTTTGCAGTAGCAAAGAACTGGTAGCAAAATAGACTTCAACTCAATGGGGAATGACTAAACAATTTGTGGTTCAAGGTAATGGAATATTGCTTCGTTGTAAGAAACAATATGATGAATACAGAAGAGCATGGGAAAACATGTATAAACTAATGCAGGAGAAAGTAAGCAGAACTAGGAAAACAATATACTTGACTACAATACAAGATGCAAACAATAGCAACCCAATTGAGATGGCATATTGTGAAATTATAATACCCAAGCCGGTCTGCAAAGAAGAACTATGAAAAGCATTTCTCTTCTTTGCTGAGGTGAAGGACTATGGGCATAGAACTATTAAAACATAAAACTATTATAACACGTCAGTTTCAATTTGTTAGTTTTGCTGAACTTTTTTTCCCTCTTCTTTTTCTTTGTAAAAAGAGATGGTTCTTGCCAGGGTCGGGGGTGGTGGGAGACATATATTAGGAAAGGAAGTTGGTATTTAAAAAATCAATTTTTCTGGAAAAGAGTATGGCAGAAACTAGGCACAGACCAAAATCTCACACCATATACCAAAACCAAAATGAGTTCATGATTTAGATAGAAAGGCTGATACTATAAGCAAACTGAGAAAGCAAGGAATAGTTTACCTATCAGATTTATGGAGAACAGAAGAATTCATGACCAAACAGGAGATAGAGAACATTATCAAATGCAAAATGGATAATTTTACTTACATTATATTGAAAAGTTTTTGCACAAACAAAGCCAATGTAATCAAGATTAGGAGGGAAGTAGAAAACTGGGAAAAAATTTTTTACAATTAGTGTCTCTGATAAGGGCCTCATTTCTAAAATATATAGAGAATTAAGTCAACTTTATAAGAATACAAGTCATTCCCCAATTGATAAATGGTCAAAGGATATGACCAGACAGTTCTCAGATGAAAAAATTAAAGCCATCTATAGTCATATGAAAAAATGCTCTAAATCACTGTTGATCAGAGAAATGCAAATCAAAACAACTCTGAGGTACCACATCACACCTATCAGATTGGCCAACATGAAAAAACAGGAAAATGATAAATGTTGGAGAAGATGTGGGAAAATTGGAACACCAATGCATTGTTAGTGGAGTTGTGAAATGATCCAACCATTTTGGAGAGTAATTTGGAACTATGCCCAAAGGGGTATAAAATTGTGCATACCCTTTGACCCAGCAATAGGACTTCTAGGTCTGTATCCCAAAGAAATCATAAAAATGGGAAAAGGACCCACATGTACAAAAATATTTATAGAAGCTCTTTCTGTGGTGGCAAAGAATTGGAAATTGAGGGGATGCCCATCAATCGGAGAATGCCTGAACAAGTTGCTGTGTATAGTAGTAATGGAACACTATTGTGCTATAAGAAATGATAAGCAGGTGGACTTCAGAAAAACCTGGAAAGACTTGTATGGACTGATGCTGAGTGAAGTGAGCAGAATAAGGAGAGCGTTGTACACAGTAACAGCCACATTGTGCAATGACTAATGTTGATAGACTTAGCCCTTCTCAGCAATACAAGGATCTAAGACATCTCCAAAGGTCTCATGATGGAAAATGCTATCCACATCCAAAGAAGGAACTATGGAGTTTGAATGCAGATCAAAGCATACTATTTGCTATTTTTTCCTTTTGTTTTGTTTCCTCTTTCTGGTGGTTCCTCCTGTTGGTTCTAATTCTTCCTTGCAACATCACTAATGTGAAATATGTCTAATAGGAATGTATATGTATAGCCTATATCAGATTGTATGCCATCTTGGGGAGGGAGGTACGAAGGAGGGGGAAAAAAATTTAAAACTCGAAAGCTTATGGAAATGATTGTTGATAAAATAAATTAATAAAAAAATAAATAAAAGTGATTAAAAATTGAAAAAATAAATAAAAAATCAGTTTTTTTAAGTGAGTACTAAGTAGAGCACATGAGTGCAGGGGGACAAAAGTATTAATGACTTTTATAAGGCTGACATAAAAACTGCCTAAACTCTTCTAGACAGTCACACATTTTTAAAAAGCAGATCAATGTTTTTAAAGAAGAAATTTTGACAAGTCAGCATTCTAGGTTTTAAAAAATGGTAAAATCTTGGTCTAAATGTAATGCAATTGAATAATAAATATTAATGCTTTAGCTTCTATATTAGTATTGAATTTTGCAATTTTCATTCATTTTAAGGCTAAAAATATTTAGTATCAAGACACATTATGTAGTTCATATTTCCTACCCCCCCCCAGAAAACTTTTTGGAGACTCAGAAAAGTACATTCCTCTATCCACTAAATAGAAAAAATTTTAAGCATCACTTTAATTCCAACAAAATTTATTGATAAACGTAAAGAATATTCTTATACTGAACCAGTTAGTTACTTGTCAGGAATTAAATATAACTGTGCAATTCTTTAAGGTTTTTATTAACATCTTACCTACCCTTGTGTAAATTTTGACCAATTTAAGTAGTCTTATTTCAACAAACGTTAATAGTTATTTCAGTCTTAGGGGAGCTTCAGTAACTTAAATGGAACAGCATTGCTTAAATTCATAGCTTATAATACAATTCTATTAAAAAAAATAGAATGAATTTATTTAGCACTTTAAGGTTTGCAAAGAGCTTTACATGTATTACCTCATTTGATCCTCACAACAACCCTGTGAGGTGGGTGTATTATCCACATTTTACAAATGAATAAACTAAGCTATGAGAGGTTAATAATAATAAATAAGCTGTGAGAGGTTAAATAACTTGCCCAGAGTCACACAACTAGTGTCTAAGACAGGATTCAAATTCAAGTCTTCCAACTCCAACACTATCCATTAAACCACCTAGCTTCCAATTTAACCTTTATGTTGAAACTTATGTTTTCCTTTACTGCTTTAAATTTGGCAACATTCTCGAAACTGTTACAAATTACTGCCTTGCAGACATTATCCTCCCAATTGCTCACTCTGGGCAACAACAGCCAAATTTTCTAGCATAGGAAATTGTCTGACTTAACCTCTTCCCACTTTTCACTTTTCTTCCCATTGAATGTGACTACATATGCCAGGATTCCTTCTTTTCCTTGTTATATATCACTACTTACAGCTCTCATTTACATCTCCCCCCAGTCTCTCTCACATTTAGACAAATCTTTTAACACCCTTATTTAAATCTTCCAACTCTTGCCTTAGGAAAATCTTTTTGTCTTCTCTTCATTCCATGTTGAAACCAAAAAATTACCCATATCATTACTTGGTCGCCCTCTAAATAAGAGTAATGACTAACTTGTATGGGAGTGGGGGGGGGAGAAAGCCATGCATTGCAAAGTGATTTAGATAAAAAAAAATTTAAAGAAATCATTTTCATCAATCTCTAATGATGCACTTGAAAACAGAAGTCCCCTTTAAATCTCTACAAGTCTCAATCTAGTTCCAAAATCTCTAATTCGATCTGCTTCTCCTGAAGTACTAATATTCAAGATAATGAAAGCATCTTCTATAATTATATTGTTTTTAATTACTGTTATCACATTACTGCCTTTTACTTTACATTAAGATAAATCTTCAGAATATAAAAAGCTAAGAAATCTAAGTTTTTCATTTATATCATTAACTCATTTGAAAATAGATAAAACATGGGAACCTTTTTTACCTACTAAAGTTAACAAAAATGATTTGTAATTAGTCTATATTAGCCTAGCCCTTTAAACAAACCTTCCCAGGATTTGTGTTAGACCATATGTTTGTTAGTCCATATCAAATATAGCTCAAAACAATCTTGTGTTAAAAACATGCTATATCATAGAATCATATATGTATAGAATTTTAGAATAGTAAATATGAACCATGTGATAATGAGTTAACATCTGAAAAGCTCGTTTTTCATAGGAGGAGCTAGATCTCTGATTTCATTGATATAGGGACTTCCCAGATGAAGAAACTCTCTATGCCAATTTAAGTCTGTACCTTCTCAGCAACTTAGTCTTAGAGAGCTGCCCAAACTCTGACAAGTTAAGTGATTTGCTCAGGGTCACACAGCCACTATGTGTCAGAGAAAGAGCTCAAACTTAAGTCTTTCTGGCATCAAGTCCAGCTCGATCAACTGTATCACAACTCTTGCCCAGGATATGCCACACATTAATGGATGTTGATAAATCATTCACTTTAATTTAGGGATTTTGTATATAACAGCAGCTATCTCAGTCAAATCTGTCAAAATCAGTTTTTACAATTCCATTTAACAATTAGAATAATAATTTGAAAAACTGGAATGCTTAGTGAATTATTATGATTTATTGAGTTTTCTGGTTATCTGAGTGAGGGTAAACCGGAAAATCTATTTCAGTGCTTTGGTGAAGCAAAGCCTCTTCTCCCTCCCTTCTTCCCCTACTCCTTTTGAAATAATAAGAAAGCATTTTAAAATTACCTAGTCTAAAACCTAACTAAGGTTAAGAAGAAAAGCCATGGTTCTGAAAAATGAATTGTGTGGTAACTGTGGTACTTTTTATCTACTTAGGGCCATTGTCTTTCTACAAGCCCTGAAGACATTAGGGGAAAGTTTCCCTGAATACTTCAGTAAATGGAAATATCTCTTAGCTCCATCTTGGACCAAGTGGAAAGGAGAACCCTTGAAAGGAGTGGTCAGAGTGGGAATGAATAGAGTTAGGAAAATGATTCTCTAAAGATATGCCAAAAATTAAATGATTACTATCCTGAGTGATGAAGGAAACTGTTAACTGAACTGTTACTTATGGACCCTTTGTTCAATCATGACTATGAAAATCTTTTTGTTTCAGAATAAATTGTGACTTCTAAATGATATATTAGAGAAATGTCCAAGGGCATGAGGAAATTCTGCCAGTGTGGATATTTCTCTCTGTAAGCAGAAGAGTGCTTAGATTTAGAACAATTTAAGATTAATACAACTATTTCTGGTAGGCTTGTTCCTACAACAGGGTACAGAATTTTCTTCATACTTTCCACAGCTTCCACAAATATATGTCTTTTTTTGCCTTAATGGGCATAATTTGTTTCTTTGTTGAATATTGCATCAGAATCATTCTTTGCATCGATTATTCTTGGCCCAGTAGATATAGATGTTGGTGATTAGACTGAATGTGTATTATACCTTGAAAGATTTCCACTTCTCACCCCACTGTAAGTCTTGGATATAAATTTTCTAATGATCTACCTGTTTGTTTCAAAACTAGATGGGGTAAAGAGTGTGGAGGGAGGAATATGATGACTTAAGGGTTTGTTACTTTTTTCCAGTTAATTATAGAATTTAACATCTGGAAGAGGTCTGAAAGACTATTTAAGCCATTTGTTTCATAGAAGAGGAGAATTTAAAAGCAGAGGGACTAAATGATTTTCTCTAGATCATGCAGCTAGCTAGTGCTAGGACCAGAACCCAGGACTCATGACTTCTAGTCCAGTGCTGTTTCTACTGTAATTCAGACTGGCACATGTGAAGAATACCTCTGACAAACTCTCCTCACATACAGGTTGAGGAGCCTACTTCCAGGAGAGTCATATTGATATATAATGGAAGTACCTTGGGGAAATGTTGGGACATGTGTAGATATTCTCTAACTAATTCCAGTCTGCTAACCATGTGTTAGCAGCAGCCTTTTTGATTGGCTTCAGCTCCCTTCAAAAGACCAGATCCAAAGCCATTTCCCCTCTTTCTTGGTGGTTCTGCTTATGGTTGGATTCCCTTGCTGAGAAAACCTAGTGAGAGAGAATTCTGTAGTAAGAGAGATCTTGGACACTCCCCTCCATTCCAGGCTCCCCCAATCCCTGAGACTGATATGTGGCCCTGTGGAAAAATAGGACTCTGTCTTTAGCCTCTGCATTTGTTCTTTTCATCAGCGAAGATGCTGGAACACTCTGAGCTACTGAGTTTGAAAAGGTCAGGACAGTGAGCATGCCAGTGTCTCGAGCATTAAGTTTTGCAGCTAGCTAAGCACTAATGCCCCAAAGACCAAGCTCAGCAGTAGCTGAGGACTCATCCAGGCAAAGATTCTGCATTTGGATGAGAACTTGGTGGGACCAGTGTTATACAGAAACTCTGCTGAGTCCACTCTCCCCAGAGACCAAGGTTGTATAGGGTTGTATGTGGGGGATATGTTTGTACTTTTGTTCGTGTTTATACTTTTAAATGCCTCTTTGTAAAAGCTAATTGATGTGAAGTGGTTCAGTGGAACTTCAGGCTATTTGTTGGTAAAGAAAGGAAACAGCTAGTGGGGGCTGAGCAAATAGCATTAGAGAAAAGGTACTCTCAAACCGCTCAGGATGACCTCTTGAGGGGATGTAGCAAGCCTAGCTCTGGGAGAGTGAGGCCAGAGTGTACCCATTACACTACTCTAACATGATGCTACTTGAAGTACAGTGACAGAGGTTCCATTGTTAATGGATGCATTCAATTCTGTTTGTATGCTGAAAACCACTAGAGGGCATCAAAAGTTATTTTCATTTTCCTCCTCCCAAATCTGTGTTCCAAGCTAACTTGGAACACAAATGACAAGGATCAAAGTCTGGGAAGGGCATTCAAGATCATCTAGTTCAATCACCTCATTTTACAAAATAGGAAACTGAGGCCCAGAGAGGCGAAGGATGTGCCTGAGGTCACACAAGTACAAAGTAGGAAAGCTAGTATCTGAACCCAAGTTTAAAGTGCTGGATTTGTATCTAGTACTTTATACTATGCCACTTCAATATTGTTTAATTTGTATTTGATTATATTATAACATACAACCTTTGGACTTAGAAGGATACATTAGACAACAATTTGTAATAATGTATTAGAAGCCTGATTATATAGCAGTCTGCTCTGAAACAGTTTGTGGAAAATAGCTAGCTATTTGACAAAAATCCCACAATATTTTTCTTTCCCACTTAAGGAAAGATGGGTTCTAGTCTTTGCTTTTCCATTTTATTGTGATTACACAAAAGTATAGTCATGTCACATCGCTATCCCCCTGTTTTTCCATTTGTAAAATAAAGTGTATCCTCTCTACCAGTGACTGGCAGGTCTACATAACCAGCCTTATTCTTCAGTTCACTTGCCTATTAGACATTTCAAAATGGATGTCCCAGAAACATTTTAAACTCAATATCTAAAAGAGTTCTCTTTATTATCTGCACTCCCCCCAAACTCCCTTGTCTTCCAAATTTTCCTATTTCTGTTGAAGGCATTACCATTTTTCTAGTCTCCCAGGTTCAACCTCATCATCACTCTGCTCACTCTCTGAAGTAGCTCACTTCAGAGCTACTCTGACTCCTCACTCTCAAAACCTTACCCTACATATCCAATCAGTTGCCAAATCTTGCCATTTCTACCTCCAGAACATCTCTCTCATTGGACATCTCTCCCCTCTCACAGCTCTCACATGCCCTAATCCTTTTACCCAAATTATGAAAATGGCCTTCTAATTGGTATGTTTCAGGTTTTTCCCTACTCCAACTTATCTTACATTTGTTGTTGTTGATTCATTTTAATTGTGACAGACTCTTTGTGACCCCATTTTGGGTTTTCTTGGCAAAGATATTGGAGGGGTTTGCCATTTCCTTCTGCAGCTCATTTTACAGATGAGGAAACAGAGGCAAACAGGGTTAAGTGGCTTGCCCAGGGTCACACAGCTAGTAAGTGTCTAAGGCTGGATTTGAACTCAGGTCTTCTTGACTCCAGGCCCATTGCTCTATCCACTGCACCATTTAGCTCCCCTTCCTGTCAAAGTAATTTTTCCTTAAGCAAAGACCTGTCCATACTACTCCCCCACTCAATCAACTCTAGAGGTTCCCTATTGCCTCTAGGATAAAATATAAACTCGTGTAGTTTTGAAAGACCTTCACCACTTGGCCTCTATCTGTCCATTCTTATTGGACATTACTTCCCCATGGTCACTCTGCAAATCAGCCAACTTGTCCTCTTTATCCCTCACACACGACACTCCTAATTTCCATCACAGTGACTTTCCCATTGGCCATTTACTCATGCCTGCCTGGAATGTACTTCTTCATTTCTGCCTCATAAAATTCCTTTCTTCCTGCAAGATGCATCCTTATTACCACCTTCTACATATGAACCCTTTTCTGATGCCCTCCAACTGCTAGTGCTTTCCCTCCTGAACTACTTTATATTTAACTACTTTGCATATACTTGTTTTCATTTCATTTTATGCTGTACTTGTCTCCCCTATTAGAATGTAAGCTCCTTTTGAGAAATGACTTTTGGGGTAGCTAGGTGGGTGCAGTGGATAGAGCACTAGCCCTGAAGTCAGGAGGACCTGAGTTCAAATCTGGCCTCAGACCAAACACTTGACACTTACTAGCTGTGTGACCCTGGGCAAGTCACTTCACCTCAATTGCCTCCCCAGCACTTACTACAGACTAGCACATAGTAAGTGCTTCACAAATGCTTGTTTACTGATAGTTCTCAGACTGGCTATCATAAGTTTAAGAGCTAGAAGAAACCACATATCAACTAGTCCAACTCTCATTTTAAAGCACTATAGATTTCTAGGAAACTTTAGTTCACTGATAGGAATATCAGAGGATATCAACAAATATAATTAAATTTTACAACCACCTGGGTAATTAACCCAATATAATTTTGGAAGCTTTAGTCAAGAAGCCATAATTTGAACCTTGTGAATGCAAACAACTGTAAAACAAACATAGAAAGAATAATAGTTTTGAAAAGGCCTGAGAAATTATTGTTCTCTGTGAGATTTTGTCTTTAAAATTGTCTTACAATATTTTACTACTGTAGTTTTTGCTACTTAAAAAATAAAGTATACACTCAAAGTCTTTTTTTTTAAAAGTTTTAAACTAAGGCTGAGTATGGTGGTACATATCTGCATTGTCTGCTACTGGGACAGGCTGAGGCTGAGGTTGAGGGATCTCTGCTGCAGGGCTTAATGGACCAGGTGACTGCACCAAACTGGGCACCAGTATGGTTGAGCCCCAAGAACAAAGGACCACCAGACTAAGACAGGGATGGGGAACCTGTAGCCTTGAGGCCACATGTGGCCTTCTAGATCCTTGGGGGTGGCCTTTGGACTTAGTCCAAGTTTTACAGAACAAATCTTTTTATTAAGGGGATTTGTTTTTTGAAGTTTGAATTCAGTCAAAGGGTTTAGAGGGTCACATATGGCCTTGAGGCTGCAGATTCCCCACCCCTAGTCTAAGAGAAGTAGATTAGTGCAAGTCTGTCATATAGAGCAGATTAAAGCTCCCATGTGGCCTGTGAATGATCTCTGTACATCTACCCTGGGCCAGCAAGGGAGAGTGTCTCAAAAAAAAAAAAGATTTAAGTTGAGGCAGTCTCTCACTGAAGTGCTCTCACCAGGTTACCTATCTTTTTTAAGTCCCTTTCAATGAATGCTAAATCTGATTTCTGACTTGCTACTATGAAAATCTTTTTGAAAATAACAACATGGAGTTTTTGGAGAATCTGTGGTTTCAGAGGTAAATATGATTTATTGGAAAGAATGCTGGACTAGGAGTCAGGAGGCCTGAGTTCTAGTCCTGACTCTGCCATTAACTAACTGTGTGACTTCAAGCAAGTCACAACTTCTCTGGATCTGTTGCTTCATTTGTAAAATCAAAGGGCCAGTCTCTTCACTGGAATGATCTCTTAATTTCCCTTCCAGTTATAATATCTGAAATACAGTAAATTGAGAAAAGGAATTACAAAAACTGAAGAACAGCTTAAGTTGTATACTCTGAGGAGAGAAACCCTGGCAAAGCAGATTGGCCTAAATAGAAATTTATTGGGGTTAACATAATTTTTTTTTAAATGTAACTGAACTACTTAGGATTAAACTGGGTATGTGAGATGATGACTGAAGAAATTGGGTACGATTAGCCTGGAGAAAACTCATGTGAGACATGAAAGTTATGTTTAAGTATTTAGAGTTGTCAGGGAGGAAGAGGGTTTGTTTTGTTAGGTCCCAGAGGTAAATCTATGAGCAATGGGTAGAATCACTCACCAAGTATTTATCAAGCACCTACTCTGTGCCAGGCACTGTGTTAGAGTCTGCAGTGGAGCAGACTTAAGCTCTACATAAGGAAAACGTTTCCAGGTTTCTAATAATTAGCATTATCCAAAAGCGGAATGGACTACACCAATGAAGCAGTGGGTTGTCCCTCAGACTATTCATGGCAGATTGTTTAGGTCAGGTAAAGGTTGGATTTGATAGTCTGAGATTTCTTCTCACTGTCACTTTTGTGATTGTCATTCACACTGCAATACAAATTAGCTGAATTAAATTGATTTCCTTCTTTTGGGGATGTTTTGCAGAAAGTTTTTGGGGGAACAATTTTTGAGCTCAGTGTTTCGAATGTATTGAACTTTTGAACCAATATAGAGTTCTAGAATTTTAGACCTGAAAATCACTGGTCCAATCTAGGATTCACATCCAAGAGATGAGGAAACTGAATGCCAAAGAGGTTTAAGTGAATTGTTCAAATTCAAACAGCTATGATGTGGCATACTCAAGAATGGAGACCTGGGTTTTCCAATTCCCTCTAAAGCCTCAATATTTGTGAAGTGAGCCTAAATCTTTGTGTGGGGAAGTTTGAAATACATACAATTGCACAAATGGAATATTTTCTCATATCACTGCCTATTAATAATCACTGGGCAAATTAAGAAATGTAAATATGATACCCTGTAATGAAAATTCTTTTGCTTAAATTCAAAACTTTTTCCTTTGCCTTCCTTGCTCTAGTCCTTTGGCCTCTCCAGTCAGAATAACTTGAATGTCTTTACTACCTTTCCTTCTCATCCATTTCCAAAATTTACTGGAGATAAATTAGGCATATTGTGAGGTATAGTTTAGTGTCCTAGCAAGTACAATGATTTGGGAGTCAGGAATTCTGATTTCAAATTCCTGCTGTGCTGCTTAACTGTGTGACCTTGAGCAAGGCATTTGCCTTTTTTAGTGTTTCCTCATGTATAAAATCACAAGGTTGAACCATATAATCTCTGAGGTCCTTTCCAACTCCAAGTCCTAAGGTCCTCTAAGCTGGCTTTCATCTACTTATCTAAGAATACTGGGAGTACCATACTGGCTTAATATGGGCCATAGCAGCAAAATGATAGTTATAAACATATACTTAACATACTAAAAACAGTGCCACTTATTGGATACATTTTCATTATGAGACAGATTTGGGGTAGAAGGTGGATAGAATGCAACCATAATTCAATCTAAAGTGTTACTGGACAATTTTTATGCTCTAAGGGAAAATATTTACAGAATGCACCTGTATTTCTGAAAATCCAAATATCTCAGTTTCAAAATCTTTTATAATGATATACTGGATTTGGGATCAGAACCTATTGTTTGATTAAAAACATAGCTTTATTTTGGCTTAATATATCTCTTGGACCCTGTGAAGAAGCACTGAGGTCTAATAACCATAGCCTGAAACCTGTACTTTGGTCTTGGTGCCTTGTTTCTAAGTTTCCTTACTTGAAAAATAGGGACTGCATATACCTAATTAACAAGTGAATAAATTGGTTTGGTCTCCCCACATGTAATGCTATATTACGCTAATGAAGTACTTAAAAATTTCATGGTAACCAAGCTTTATGACTGGATACTTGTTTGGGGGTGGGGGAAGCAGGAAAGGAAATTTTATTTCCTTTGCTATTTCTTTAATCTATGTAGGAAAAGGTAACAGAATTAGTACAGATCATTTAAACCAAGGCAAATGTGATCAATAAGCAGCTCTAATTTACTTTAAAAAACACTACAATGGTAGTAGCAATGTATAAAGCGTATGTTTAAAAAGCAGGCTGACATGCTGCAGTACCAGTCACCATAAATATTAAAAACCTAACCTACTTTTTTAAAGGTCAGTAGTGCTTAGTCTTCTAGATAAGATTTGGAGTTTACTTTAGTGACCAAGGTCACCTTTCAGCCCTTTTATCAGTTCCCACCATTTACTCCTTATCACTAGCCTAAACCTGGCAGAGACATGCAAACAAACATGTAGCCCCAGTAAAATGAAACAAAACCTAATTTATATGGTTATAGGAAGAGTAGAAATAATGAATTTCAAGGCATCGGACTTGAATTCTGAATTCACGCTGTACATTAGGTTTTACAAAATGTGTTCTGCAAATTTATTAGCAGAAGGTTCCACTAAAAAAAAATGGGCCCTCAACTATTATGTTCTACATTAGTATAACACTACCATTCCAGGATCAGGATAAACAGCTGTGGCATACTGGAAAAATTATTAGAAGCCCTGGGAAAAAGCCCAGGTTCCTGGATCTACAAGGTTGGAATGAGTTTCTCAATCTATAAATGGGGGGGTGGGGTAAGGATATAATTTTCATTGGCACAAGCCAGTTTAGGATTTCTACATTACCAATCTCAAAGGGTCAGTCCCTGTGAATGTCTAAGAACCTACACAAAATGCTATTAGATTGAGTATTCAAGAGCTATGATCAGAACAAACTACTTTTGGTAAAAATTGAGCCTTATCTTCTAGATCCAGCTATATCTATTGCTATCCTTTTTTTTCTCACCCAAAAAACCTTTTATAATGAATGCCTCTTTAGAATTCATCAACATATTTTTAAAATGACAGTATTTTCTAAGAATGGCACCCTCTTAGAAATACCTTTCTACAGCTCAAGTATAAATACTTGCAATGTATTTTCAAATTCAAGATCACTTTCAACTAAAGTTCACACAAGATTAAGTGTAAATGTACTATATCTTCACCATTCTAAGTGCAGAACTTTTAAAAACCAATGCTAAAGACCAAAAATAAACTGATAATGTCAATATGTACACAGGATACTACCTGAAGTCTGCTGTACCTTTACTGTGTTGGTTGTGGTTATAAATTACAGGGGGGAAGTCCTACTGCTCAGAAAGCTACAGCTTCTTTGGACTGATATGTGATTCTAAACTGAAGTACTTCCTGAGAAATATCCAATTTCCCAAATCAGTTGCTGTCTACTTATCCCTTTTATCCAAAATCCAGCTCCTTTCTCCATCCTACCCTCACCCCCAAGCTTTAGGGAACAGACAGAAAAAGGGCATGCAATTTGCATGTTCAAGCTATAACTGGCTAACTAAAATACAAAGATCTAGCTAAAATTAAATAATCTAGTCTGAAAATAATCCAATCCCACACTGAGCCACCCCCATCCTCCCCAGCCACACACATTCAATAACAGAAAGCATTCAAACACAAAGACACAAGACTTGTTTAAAGGGGAGGCCAAATTATTATTTTAAAATTTGAATACAACCAATTTTTCTGGCATTAAAGCAGTTAGAAATGCTTTAAAATGACTGGATCCTGACCAAACACAAAGTTAACTTTGGTAAAAGTGGAAACAATAGTTTTACCAATATTTGCAATCAGAAAGCAGAAACCTATCTTAGAGTAACACAGAAACCCCATGTTTACAATGATTGTGCCACAGAGTTAAAATTTCAGTAGTGCATTTAGTAAACTGTTCACATTTAGATCTTCACCTTGAAATGAGATAACTGTTTCTCCTTGAAAAGTTCTCAGAATACCTTGTGCAAATGCATCAGTCATTCATGTGCCTTAGCACACATTAAACTTCTCCACTTTATATATACAAAACACCTACCATTTAAGGCAGTGCAAAATACTTTCATAACAAAACTATAATGTACCTCTCAGGATATGAACAATATACACATATTACATGGTATACAGTATTTACAAAATATAAAATACAAGTTTGTTTGAATGACATTTTTAAAACTGTCTTTTGCACTTCTGGTCACAAGGCAAATATCAATTTCTGTACTGATTTTTTTTAAAGTATCCAGAAACCTTGAAAAACTATGTTTTTAATACATAGTTTGAATCTGGAGACTAAGCTTGAACTTTTAAGAGAGTTTTCAAATGTACTGCCATCAGCTCCCTATTTTGGCTGGAATTTTCAAAAGTGCTCCCCATCCAATGACTTGGAGGTTTTGGAAGGACGCTAGGAGATGGTGGATCACTAAACTTTGCCCCAGCATAATTTTCCTTTTGGCTCACTTCAGTTTGAAAAGCTGATTTCTTCAGATTCATGTTTCTGATGTTCTCAGTATTTTTAAAAGGCTTTTTCTCCTGCTTCTGAATGATTTCCGATGCTACAGAATCCTGCCAAAAGTTATTTTCATTTCTTTTTGCAGAGCTGATCTTGGTTAGTGGTATGTTACATTTGCTTTTCTGTCTGTTAATCTTTGGTTGTTCACACAAATGTATACTGTGAACAAGTTGGCCAGGGGGAATGATAATCTTCTCAGACTTTCCCATCTTTGATTTAAAAACCTACAAAGACAAAGAACATAAAATGAATCTTATTCCAGTCTTAAGACAGATATTCTCATTTCATTTAAATATGTACCTCCTATTACTGTTTTTGGATTACCTTATTTAAAAAAGCTCCCATTTTATAAGTATCAACTCAATTCTGTATAGCACGTATTGTCATTATACCTATTTTGGCAGTGGTTAGTATTGATGCTTACAGCAGAGGTTTTTAACCTAGGGTCCAATAAGTTTGTTTTAAAACTATCCTGGCAACTGTATTTTCATCTATTTCATTTCTTTTGTAATCCTGTATATTTATTTTATTCTGAAAAAGGGTCCCCTAGGCTTCACCAGACTGCCAATGGGGTCCAGGACACACAAAAAGGTTTAAGAACTCCTGACTTAAGAGCCAGGATAAAAGAGGCTATTGGAACTTTCTTTTAAAAAAAGGAAGGAGAGAAGAAGATATGAGTGCAACAAAGTATTCTGACTAAAGTTCATTTGCATGAATTGTATACTAGAATTGAAAGGCCTGAGTCCAAATCCCAGCCTTTGCCACTAACCTGAATGATCTGCCTGGGCAAATCACTTCATATTTCTAAGGGTCTCAAGTTTCCTCATTTGTAAAAAGGAAGAATGAACTAGATGAAGTTTCTTTTACAGTATTTTTTTAAAAAGCATTTTAAATAATAGACACTGGCATTTCTTGACCATTCAGAGTATTGGGAAGAGCAAACTGTGAGTTTTGCTAATTAAATACCTCATATAAAAGATGAGGAGACTGCAGCCCAGGGAGGTCTAGCCGAGATAACAGAACACAAACTTAGGTTTCACTCCCAATCCATCATTCATTCTACTGTTTAATTTTACTTGGCCCCCTGAAGGCATGATAGGAAAAGAAGCAATCCTGCAACTATCCAAGTTGATGGAAGGTGATGTCAAATAATTACACCACACAATAATGTGATGTAAAGGATACAAAAAATTTTTACAATCGGCAAACTACTGGAAACTATCATAGAAGAAATACTAATTTATAGAGAAGATTAGTTATCCCTTTCTTTCGAAGGCACACAAAAACTTATCAATATGACTATAGAAAAAAACTCTACAAATTAAATTCTAAAATAATGGATAATGTTTTCCTGTCATAGTCTTTATTTTTTTTTACTTTGACCAATTTTTTAGCCAGTTCTCTTCTTTCTACAATGTACTTAATTCTATTTAATAGCCTCCAGAAAAGCTTTCCTCTACAAGGAATTCTTAATTAGGGCTCCACGTAGTTTATGGGCATCCTTCGGAGATACTGTTCAGGAATGCTAAATACTTAAACTAGAGGTGCTGTTGTGCCAGGGATTACAGAGGCAGGAATCGAGGCTGCTCCCTCGAAGAGGTTTACAAGATTTAAGGAAATGAAGAACATATCTTGTCTTTTCCCTATTAGAAATCATCAGCTTTGACAGTGTTTTGTTCTCCTTAAGTTCATTTGTTTCAAGTTTCATTTCAAACTCATATCAAATCAGTTTTTCTCCTTCAAGTAAAAACTTCGAATTTTAAATTTTGTCTTCTACCTCAGTTGGATTAGAAGCTATCGTTTGAACACACCACGATTTGGCACAAGGATAACTACTTTAAATGAACGAGTAACATCCCATGTTGTGGGAAATCTGTGGTGCAGTGGATTTCCAGTCAGAGGGACCCGAGTTCAAATGCGGCTTATCATTGACTACCTATGTGACCTTGGGCAAGTCAGGGACCAAATGGTAGGTTTGGTTTCGTTGACCGTTCCAGTTTTAGGACTAAATGAATTATTAATCTCAGGCAAATTTTATTCTGTTTCCTGTCAAAACAAGGTTTAAGGAACAAAAATCGGTCAGCCAATCACTCTTCCCACCATCCCCTCCGTATTATCATCTTCAAAAAAACAACAACAAAATTCTATCTAACGGATTATTCTACAGATTGCCTTTCTAAGCAATTTTAAAAAAAAGGCGCTTAATCCAAAGGGTACGAATTCCCTAGGGAGAGTATCAGTTTATGGCCTAAAGGAGACGGCCGAAACAATCAGCCAACTCCCGCCAGCAGTTCGCTACACTTCAAGGACGCCTTCCAAATTACTCTGCGGCTGGTGCCAATTAAGTAAGCATCACTGGAGGTTAACAGTTTCAAAACGGAATCCACACTCATTATTAAAACTATCTAGAGCTGCTAAGGAGGTGGCTGCTCCTAGCCTGGCAGAAGCAAAAGAACTAAGGGCGAAAAAAAGAAAACACAAGAAAAAGGAAACAAACAAAACCCCCCAAATCTAGAGAAAGGGGGTGGGGGTGGGGGAAGGAAACCGACGTGTGCGCGCCGCTCCGACCAGTACGCGCGCCGCCGCCAAAGCCAAGGGTTTGGAAACCGAAACGGAGCGGGCCATCCCCACCCCCAGCCCCCCTCCTTCATAAGCCACGGAGCGCCCTGCACGTAGAGCGCGCGCCCCTCCCCGCGGCCGCCTCGAGCTGATGTAATTCCCTCTCCCTCCGCCTTCCCCAGCCACCCAAGCCCCCTTTCTTCCACCTCCCTACGCGTGCCCGGAACACCGAAAGCCCCTGGAACACCGCCAGCCGCCAGCCTTCTAAATCGGGGCTGTTGCTGGGGCCCAGCGGGTCCGCTCATTGGCCAGTTCTCATGGACCAATCAGAGATGCAGGCGCCTCTCCGGCTCCCTCCTTCCTTACTCTCCCCTCCCCCCTTAGGGCTAGAACCAAAGCAGGCGTCACGGAAACTTCCCTCCCGAGTAAACAGACAGACGCACCCCCCCTTGCTCCTTTCACTCCCCCTCCACCCTCCACCCCAGCCCGGGCCCCTAACCACACAAGGTCGGGGGGAGGGGGAAGGGGAAGGGAATTCGCCTGGCCTCTTGCATCCCCGGGGCTCTCGGTATGCCCCATCCCGATGTCTCGACACCGCCCCACTTACTTCCTTTCTGGTCAGCTGCGGGGGACTGGCCGCAGCGGCGCCGGGCAGCGGGCTCCCCAGGGTGGCAGTGGAGCTCGGCTCCTCGGCCCGGGCTCCTGGAGCAGAGCCGGGAAGCGCAGCAGCGGCGGGCGCAAGGGCCGGGATCCCCTGGGCTCTACTCGGGCTGCCCCCGCCCTCGAGACTCGGCCGGTGCTGCTGGTACTGGTGATAGCGGCTAGGAAGCTGTCCCGCTGGGCTGGGCCGGACCTTCTTCTTTCTTCGCTTCTTGGGGGCTGCCCGGGGGTTGCAGGTTCCCGGGGGCGCCGGGGGCGGGGGCGGGGGCGCCGGAGTGGGCGGCTGTGGGGTCCGGCAGCGGCTGTCACCCAGAAAGTGGAGGAGGAGGTTGGGGGGCAGAGCCCGCGGGTCCGGGAGCCGGGGAAAAGGCGGCGGGACCGCGGTCATCATGGGGAAGTGTCCGAAGTAAGCCCGGGGGGCGAAGCCCAGCGGAGCCAGGCGGCAGCCCAGGATAAGCGGCTCCCGCTGCGGGACTGAGGCGACCGTCATGGAGCTGGCAGGTGGGGGGCAGTTAGGGAACGGAGAAAAAAAGAAAAAGTAGAAAGAAAAGACGGAAGAGAGTGGTCGCAGGACAACGGGACGCAAGTGCTGCTCAAGCGCTGGCTACGAGAGTGCGGGAAGAGCGCGGAGCATAGCTGGGGAAGGGACAACCTCCCGTACAGCGGCGGCAGCGCAGCAACAAATAGCCCCGACTTCAGCCTGGAGTGTTGTTATCAGAAACCCCGCCCTGCGCCCGACCTTCTCGGAGCCAGACGGCCAAACAGAATTCGGGGGCCTGAGCCACGCCCCCGCCTGCCCCGCCTCCTCCTGCCTCCCGCCACTCCCCCGCCCTTCCAGGAAGAGACACAAACAACAGCCGCCCTGCTGCAGCCCTAGCACAAAGAGCACTTACTGCGCAGGCGCCCCGGGTAGGCTCCCTCCGATCCCCGGAACAATGAAGTTCCACGTCAGCTTCCAACCTTCCTTGTGCTCTTGGTTTAGCGCAGCTGTTTTACTCTGTACATGAAGACCCCAGACTTGTTTTGGTTTGGGGCAAGGGAAAGGAAAGTGGGAGGGCTACCCCGAGAATAATTCCAGCTCCACCACTGACCTTGGATAGGTAGCGATCGTGTGTCATTATATATCTAGCAAATAATAGGACTTTGTTCTAACAGTTTTCATGCAGAGATCTCAAAGTGCTTCGTAAGATATTCTTTTGCAACAAGCCTATGATAGCGTATCCGCTCAAGAAATAATGTAGCATAGGAAGTTTTGCCTAGAGTCAGAAGAGCTCAACGTAACATAGGCAAGCAGAGGGAAAATTAGGGAAATTTGAATG
Source organism: Phascolarctos cinereus (assembly GCF_003287225.1). Classification (NCBI taxonomy): domain Eukaryota; kingdom Metazoa; phylum Chordata; class Mammalia; order Diprotodontia; family Phascolarctidae; genus Phascolarctos; species Phascolarctos cinereus. The sequence continues at coordinate 176,579,396 of NW_027555958.1, forward strand.
ACGTGTTAGCATCTTAATTAAAAAGGTTTTCTACTAGTGTCCAGCAAAAGGGAATTGGGATTTCCTTTGCCCTTCATAGCTGAAATTTAGCTGAAATAAAGTGTATTTTTAGACAAAGTAACTTCCAAAGAAAGGCTTTTACACCCCCGTGCAGTCTTCAAGTTCAGGGACATTTTATAGAACCCAGCTCTGTGTGGAGAATACAAAAGAAATGCAAAGCACCAGTCCTACCTTCCAGGGATAAATTGAATGAAAGGACGAACATTTCAACTCCCTTCCTTTGAAAAGGGCTGAGATTCAGAGCACTGGTTTTTTAGTCTACAGGACCTCTACGTACCTTGCCCAGACTATTGCATATCGTCTTTCCAATTTCCTTTCTCTTCCTACTCCAGTCCATCCTCCACACAGCTGCCGCAGTGATTTTCCAAAAGCGTACGTAGGTCTGTCCGCAGCTATTCAATAAACTCCAGTGACTCTTGTTACTTCCAGGATCAAACATAAAGCTCTTTGTTTGGCATTTAAAAATCTTCACAAATTGGCCCCTTCCCAACTTTCCAGTCTTAAATTCTAATAATCCCCTCCAAACGCTCTACCATCCAGACATACAGGCCTACTTTCAGCTCTTACGCAGGACACTCTCCCATCTCTGTGCCTTTGCATTGGCTGTTCCCCATGCCTGGAATGCTCTGTCCCAAGCTTTTAGAATCCTTAGCTTTCTGCCCCTTTAAGGTGTTTTATTCCCTGCAAATTTTTTATGTTACTGGTTCAACAAATTATCTTATACATCTCCATTAGAATGTAAATTCCTTTAAGAAAAGGACTGTCTTTCCATTTTCTTTGTGTACCAAGAGTTAAGCACAAGGTTTGACACACGTGGTAAGGCTAAAGAAATGCTTGTTGATTGATTGGTTGATTAATACGTTGAGATGGTAGCTCAGAGATTAATACTTGTGTGACCTTGGGCAAGTTACTTAATATCTACTGGATTCTGTTTCCTTATTTGTAGAAATGAGGACGCTGGACTTGTTGACTTGTGAAATCCTTTCCAACTCTAAATCTATGCTCCTATATATGATTTTTCCATCAGATTGAAACTGTTAACTTTCTCAATGACGTTAGAATCCTGTCTTCTTTTCCACCCCCATACTCTACTGTCATATAAGGGCTTAGTAAAACCTTGTAAACACCTTTTTGGATCTGCTACTTTATCTTATAGTTAAAGATTTTACCCCCTCCAGCCTTCTCAGCCTGTGTAATTTTTTACTGAATTGAAAAGTTTCCCCTCCATCTTCTAGATAGTTCTACTTATTGCTTAAATAAGTACTTATAGCCCAACAGCAAGAGATAGAAAGAGAAATTCCATTTAAACTTACTGTAGACATTATAAAATATTTGGGAGTCTACCTCCCAAAACAAACCCAGGAACTCTATGAACACAATTACAAAACACTTTTCACACAAATAAAGTCAGATCTAAATAATTGGAAAAATATCAGTTGCTCATGGGCAGGCTGAGCTAATATAATAAAAATGACAATTCTACCTAAGCTAATTTACTTATTCAGTGCCATACCAATCAAACTACCAAAAATTATTTTATAGAGTTAGAAAAAATAATAACAAGATTCATTTGGAAGAACAAAAGGTCCAGAATATCAAGGAACTAATGAAAAGAAATGCAGGGGAAGGTGGCCCACAATTCCAGATCTTAAATTGTATTATAAAGCAGCAATCATCAAAACTGCTTGGTATTGGCTAAGAAATAGACTGGTGGATCAGTGGAACAGGTTAAATATGCAAGACACAGTAGTCCATGACTATAGTAATCTATTATTTGATAAACCCAAAGACCACAGCTTTTGGGATAAGAACCCACTCTTTGAAAAAAACTGCTGGGAAAACTGGAAAAGAGTATGGCAGAAACTAGGCATAGACCAAAATCTCACACCAAATACCAAAATAAAGTCAAAATGGGTTCATGATTTAGATATAAAGGCTGATGCAATAAGCAAACTGGGAGAGCAAGGAATAGTTTACCTATCAGATCTATGTAGAACAGAAGAATTCATGAACAAATGAGAAATAGAAAACATTACGAAAAGCAAAATGGATAATTTTGATTACGTTAAATTGAAAAGTTTTTGCTCAAACAAAACCAATGCAACTAAAATTAGAAGGAAGATAGAAAATTGGGAAAGCTTACAACTAGTCTCTCTGATAAGGGCCTCATTTCTAAAATATATAGAGAATTAAGTCAAATTTATAAAAATGCAAGCCATTCCCCAATTGATAAATGGTCAAAGGATATGAACAGTTCTCAGATGAAGAAATTAAAGCCATCTATAGTCATATGAAAAAATGCTCTAAATCATTATTGATTAGAGAAATGCAAATCAAAACAACTCTGAGGTATCACATCACACCTGTCAGATTGGCCAACATGACGAAACAGGAAAATGATAAATGTTGGAGAGGATGTGGGAAAATTGGAACACTAATGCATTGTTGGTGGAGTTGTGAAATGATTCAACCATTTTGGAGAACAATTTGGAACTATGCCCAAAGGGGTATAAAAATGTGCATACCCTTTGACCCAGCAATAGGACTTCTAGGTCTGTATCCCAAAGAGATCATACAAATGGGAAAAGGACCCACATGTACAAAAATATTCATAGCAGCTCTTTTTGTGGTGGCAAAGCATTGGAAATTGAGAGGATGCCCATCAATTGGGGAATAAGCTGAGCAAGTTGTGGTACATGAATGTAATGGAATACTATTGTGCTATAAGAAATGATGAACAGGCTGACTTCAGAAAAACCTGGAAAGACTTATATGGTCTGATGCTGAGTGAAATGAGCAGAACCAAGAGAACATTGTACACAATAACAGCCATGTTGTACAATGACTAATGTCGATAAACTTAACCCTTCCCCAGCAATACAAGGATCTAAGCCATCTCCAGAGGCCTCATGATGGAAAATGCTACCCACATCCAAAGAAAGAACTATGAAAGTTGAATTGCTATTTTTTTCTCTTCTGCTGAGTTTTGTTTCCTCTTTCTGATAGTTCCTCCTATTGGTTTTAAGTTTTACTTACAACACCACTAATGTGAAAATATGTTTAATAGGAATGTATAGCCTATATCAGATTGTGCACTGTCTTGGGGAGGGTGGTGGGGAAGCAGAGGGAGAAAAATTTTAAACTCAAAAGCATATGGAAGTGATTATTGATAAATCAAAATAAATTAATAAAATTTTAAAAAAAGAAAAAGAAAAAAAATTTAACATCTCTTTATGAATGAAAACTCCAAAGCAATGTCCTTAGAATCATAGATTTAGAGTTGGAAGAGACTGTCTAATCCAACCCCTTCATTTTACATATGAGAAAACAGAGCCAGAGGTGAAATAGCATGAGTTCCAAAACCAGTATTTGAACCTAGCTTCTCTGACTTGAAATCCAGTGCTCTTTCTACTGTGCCTCTCTGCTTCCCTCCCTATAGCTTTCCTTTAAGAAGTGACTTTCCTCTGTCCTCCTTAGGTACCTTATTGTCCTGCTATTGAAAGAGGGGTGGAGAGGGAATGTCACTGATTCTGGAATTCTACTCTCACACCAGCCCTGTTGGCTTTCCAATCCTACTAAGAATAGAAAGTGGAATATTCTTCTCCAAAGGATCCTACCCTAGCTTTCTGGTGGTGATCTTTTGTTTGTCAGTTGATGAAAAAGAGCAAAAGACCCCAACCAAGCACAGCAGGGTACAGAATCACATTTTAAAATATCTATTGTAAAATTATCAAAAGCAAACATATAATGGGTTTTGTGTGTCTGCTGCTGTAAAGGATCTTACAATCTTACAATCAACCTAGCTGAGGAAGCAGGGCATATGTATGATGTCAACTTTCAATTAGACAAACATTTACATTGTGACCAAACCAGCATCTCCTGATACTATTCATGCCGGAAAAAACTTACAAAGAAAGACCAAAGGAACGGTTCAGATTTTAAACTGAAAGAGAGCAGACACAACCACCTGATTTAGAGAGCTCAAAATGAGCCAATAATGGTGCATTTTTTGGCCAAGTTTGATTTTTGGATATTGATCACTAATCACAAGCCAAATATGACCCATCCCTGTAAATGCTCCAAGGCAATTCCACAAACACTGTACTACATGCAATCCCTATCTTCCCTTATATCTTTAATATATTTGGTTTCCTTTTTAATCCTATGATTTATATTTCATGTGTTTAAAAACATTATTCTGAATGGGGGTCTATAGACTTCATCAGACTTCCATATGGTTCTAGGATACTCCCTCTTCCCCCCAAAAAAGTTAAGAAGCCCTACTCTGAAAGGAATTTTCTTTTTTAAATTTTTTAAAAATTTTAACATTAGTCGTGTTATAAGGAAGAATTAGAACCAATAGAGAGAACCACAAGAAAGAGGAAACAAAACAAAATAGAAGAAAAAAATAGCAAATACTGTGCTTTGATCTGCATTCAAACTCCATAGTTCTTTTTTTTTGGATGTGGATAGCATTTTCCATCATGAGACTTTTGGAGATGTCTTAGATCCTTGCATTGCTGAGAAGGGCTAAGTCTATCAAAATTAGTCATCACACAGCGTAGCTGTTATCATGTACAATGTTCTCTTGGTTCTGCTCACTTCACTCAGCATCAGTCCATACAAGTCTTTCCAGGTTTTTCTGAAGTCCACCTGCTCATCATTTCTTATAGCACAATAGTGTTCCATTATTACCACATACAGAAACTTGTTCAGCCATTCCTCAATTGATGGGCATCCCCTCAATTTCCAATTCTTTGCCACCACAAAAAGAGCTGCTATAAATATTTTTGTACATGTGGGTTCTTTTCCCATTTTTATATTCTCTTTGGGATATAGCCCCAGAAGTCCTATTGCTGGGTCAAAGGGTATGCATACTTTTATAGCCCTTTGGGCATAGTTCCAAATTGTTCTCCAATATGGTTGGATCATTTCACAGCTCCACCAACAATGCATTGTGTTCCAATTTTCCCACATCTTCTCCAACGTTTGTCATTCTCCTATTTTTTCATGTTGGCCAATCTGATAAGTGTGATGTGGTGGTACCTCAGAGTTGTTTTGATTTGCATTTCTCTGATCAATAGTGATTTGGATCATTTTGAAAAGAATTTTCTCAAGGAGTTCCATACACTGATAAATTCACAGGCCTTATTTCAAAACTCAAAAGCGTACCTATGTAACACTTATTTTAAATTTTACAAAACACATTCACTGATACTACCTCATTTACTCTTCACAACAACTCTGTGACTAAGGTAAAGAAAGTTGAATGATTCTTATTCTATGTATATGGAAACTGAGGTTTAGAGAATTCAAATGAAGCAAAACAGAGTAGGCAGTTCCTCCACATGTAGAAATCAAGCATGTCTTAAGCATCTTACCAGATGGTGCTAGGCACCAGGAACACAAAAAGAAAAATCGTATATTTGCTTCTTTCAAGAAGCTTGCTTTTCCATCATGAGAAACACATCTATGGATCCCCACTGAGAATGTGTATATGTATAAATACAAAATATATACAAATTACATGAAGACGTGGGTTATCATGCAAGAGGAGCATCAAGTGAGTCTGGGTAGAATTGTGAAGAGGAGCAACGTATCATAAGTCTGGAGAGGTAGGCTGGAGGGCTTTAATTGCCAGGAGAGTTTGCATTTCATCCTGGAGACAATAGAGAGACCTGAACCTTCTGAAGCAAAAAAGTGACAAGATCAGACCTGTGCTCTAGGAACACCAACGACTTATGGAGTTTGAATCCATATGGAGAAGAAAGAGACGAAATAGGGAGAACAGTTAGGAGTCTACTGCTAGGGCAGGCTGAGTTATCTGAGTGGAAGGGAGATGAATATAGTAGGTGTTATGAAATTAAAATAGTTAAGTTCCAGAAATGGATTGGACCTGGGGAGCGTGGGAGGTAGAAGTGTCAAAGATGGCTCTAAGGATTTGAACCAGGGTGAGTGAGTAACCTTAGAGAAATAGGGGAGTTGGAAAGAAGTTGGTTTGGGGGAAGGAGATATTTTGGATATGTTGTGTTTGAGATGCCTGTGGGTACAACTGGTTGCAAATGGCAAATAAGCAGTGGGTAATATGGTACTGAAGCTAGATATATGGATCTGGGAGTCATTTGCATAGAGACAATAATGGAATTGGCAAGACCTGATGGGATCATCAGAAAAGAGTGTAGAGTGAGAAGAGAAGAGGGCCCAAGACAGAGTGAAAGGAAAGCTACAGCCATAGTTAAAGGGGCAAAAACATTGATGAAGGGCAGCCATAAACCGAGAGGAAAATGAGAGAAGCTGGTCAATAGTGTCAAATGCAGCAGAAAGATCAAGAACTGAGAAAAGGCCACAACATTTGGCAATTGAGACCCTGTAGGAGTTAGTTCCTGAGTGAAGAAGCCTCCAAAATCCAGTCCCCTCAAGGGAGAAAGGCTACATCCTGTGAGTTCCCTAGTCCTATACCATCTTAGGGATTTAATGTGAACGCCTCTTCAACCTAGAACCTATTGCTTCATGTAGAGGTACTACATATACTCTTCTCTGCTTCACCAAATAATCTAATAGGAACAACTCTTCAGCCCTTTTGATACCATCTACCACCAAAACCTTAAGCTTCATCACCAAAAACCCTGTCTAGAACCAGGGTCTGGAGCCTAGTGCACCCTCCATGTGTAACATCTTCCACCATCTTGGGATGAGGTAAATGAAGTGCTTCAAATCAAGTGTAAGTTCACTCAGGCATGAAGATCCATACAATTACCAAATATTTATAGACCAGATTTGAGGGGGGGCGTGATGAGAGGAGAGAGAGAAACAGAGAACAACATTACATTTATTATTATTCTTTCATGATCTAACTTGCTTCCAAACTCCTCTAACTAGAAATATTGACAGTATTTATCTATTACAAATCTCACACAAATTCAACTGTTAGTTTGATTTCATAGATCATAGACTCGACTGTTTCCCGACCAGTGGGATATGCCACTTTGGTGCATCTCCAAGACAACTATAGCAGCACCTGCTCTTGAGTTTCCTTGCCACCTTTTGACCTAATAGGAGGTGAGGTTTGGCTTAGGAAATGGGTAGTGTGAAGGGTAGAGGCTGTGGTAATCAAGGTAGAGAAATGAGGGAGGATAGCTGAATGTGTGGGTGTGTGTTAAAAACAGAAAAAAAAAGAACTCGTAATAAATAAGTGTAAAAATGTGTATCTCCTTCCACATCTTAAGTGTATCAGGTTTTATCTTTACCTGGGAGAGAGTTAGGGAAGTAGGAGTGTAGTGATGATAATACCAGAAGTAGAAGAAAAGGAAAAAAAAGTGCCATTGAAACCCTTTAAAAAGTATGTAGTGGAGCAAATAAAAAAGTTCAGAAGAAAATACCAGCAAGCAGGCCAGTTTTGAAAATAATGTGTTGAGTTTATTATATACTAAGAAAAAGCCAACAAGAGATTCATGGTTTCATATGCAATCTTCTTTATGTTCTACTTTGTATATAGAAATGCTCTTTTTTTTGGTGTTTGTTAAATAGTAAATAAAAAAATCAAATTAAAAAATTAAGAGAAAACAGTTTCTATAAGACTCCATGGTAGTTATTACTATACTAATTTGTGTGTGTGCCCTTGGGGGTTAAATGCCACTAAGAAGTTGCAGTGTACTCTGGGAGAGAGGGAAATTTTCATAACTTCTGGAAACATTCCCAGCATAGGGGCTTGGGGGTAGACTGAATAGAAATTCCATTGCTTCATATCTTAAGACTTCCCTAAAGCAGAGAAAGACCAAGTAAACCTAGACTAAAAGAAATCTAGGCTTGACTCACCCTAGGATAGTCCCTGTGAAGGAAGACTTAGAGTTTGGTCTTTTTATTCCTCTCTCAAAGAGAGAGGTTTGAGGAAAGCCTTGCCCATCAGAGAACGGAGCTGCGGATGGTGACTAGAGAGAAAATCATACCCTGCAGGGAAGACTTGGGAACAAGACTAAATGGCCAACTATACAAACATAGGGGCTAGACAAGAGGGAGTTTCCTGCTCCTTCTTTATCCCACTATGGTCCGCAGCTCAACATATCCCATCACCTTTTATTCCTGACAGTGCTAAAAGCATATATACTTACTACTATTAGGAAATGTTAGACACTGATTCAGAGACAGTATGGTATAGTAGATGGGACATCTAGAGAGCTAGGCTCTTATTCTGGCTTTTCCACTAGGCAGATATGTGACCTTCGGCAAATCATTTCAAATCTCTCAGATTTGATCTCTAAGGCCCCCTTTCAGCTTTAATGTTCTATGACTTTATGTTCTGTTAACTGAAAATGTTTTCCAGCTGTCACCAGTCATATCCTGTTCATCTAATGTTGGCTAAATCTTTAATTCAAGGCAAGTCAACATCTTTATTAAACTCCTGCCATGTGGAAAATTTCCTAAAAAAACATCTGCTTGACCAGGGCACTGTTGTTCTTTTCATCCTTCAACAACAGTGTTAGCTTTGATTCTAACTTCTCTCTCTTTCTCTTCTATCCTGTCTAGTAAAATCATTATATTTTGGCTTCATAATCAATCAATCAACAAGCATTTATTAAGTGCCTATTAGATGGTAGGCATTCTGCAAAACACTGGGGATAAAAGTACAAAGAATGAAAAATGAGAGGCTTATATTCTAATTGGGGATATAAAAGTACACATATGTTTATACAATATAAACACAAAGTGAGCAAATACAATTTTAAAAATAGTTAAATATAAAGTAGTTTGTTTTTAAAAAAAATAGTCAAATATAAGGTAGTTTGAAAGAGATGGAGCTAGTAGTTGGGGGAGATCAGGAAAAGCTTCATGCAGTCTTAATGCTTGGGCTACATAAAGGAAGACAGCAATGGCCGTGCATTTGAGGCAGGTAGGTGGTGCACTGGATAGAGCACTGGCTCTGGAGTCAGGAGGACCAGAGTTCAAATCCAACCTCAGACACATAAAACACTTACTGGCTGTGTGACTCTGGGCAAGTCACTTAACAACCTAATTGCCTCACAAAAAAAAAGAAAGAAAGAAAGAAAGAAAAAGAAAAAAGGAAGGAAGACAGCAACTATGAGGTAGAATAGAGAAGGGAGTAAATTTCAGTCATGTTAGACTGTCAGTGCAGAGTCATAGAGAGTAGACTGGCTGAATTGCAGAATGAGTGAGGGAGAGAAATGTCCAATGAGGTTAGAGAGATAGGTGGGACCAGGTCATGAAAATCTTTAAAAGCTAAAGACTTTTTCATCGTAGAGGTAATAGGAGTTGCTTGTTTAGGGAAATGGTCAAATCATTGCTTAAGGAAAATTATTTTGGCATCAGTGTTTTGGATAGAGTAGAGAGAGACTTGAGGCAGGGAGACCACTTAGGAGGCTGCTATAATCCAGATGACAATTGATGAGGACCTGAACTAAAGTTGTAGGTTTGTGAGAGGAGAGCTAGTGTCTAATGAGAGAAATGTTATAGAGGTAGAAATAACACAATTTAGCAACTGATTGGATTTGTGGGGTGAGAAATCAAAGATAATGTTAAAAGTTATCAACCTGGGAAATTAGAAGAATGATGATACCTTCAACAGAAATAGGGAATTTTGGAATAGATGAGGGTTTGAGGTAGAAAAAAATGAGTTCATTTTTGAACCAGTTGAGTCTGAGATTTCTATGGTACATCCAGTTTGAAATGTCCAATGGACAATTGGTGATTTGGGAGTGAAGTTCAAGAGACTGGGCTAGATATATAGATCTGTGAATCATCAACATAAAGGTGATAATGAAACACATGGGAGCTACTGAACTTACTGAGAGAAAGAGTATAAATGGAGAAAAGAAGGGGGGCCTAGGACAGAATGCTGGGGAACACCCACAGTAAGGGGACACATAGATGATGAGCCAACAGAGGAGACTGAGAAGGAACACTGTCAAGATGAGAACTGGGAGAGAGTAGTATCACAAAAATCCAGAGAGGAGGGAGTATCCAGGACTAGGAGGGTGGTCAAAAGTATCAAATGCAGCAGATAGATTGGGAAGGATGATGCCTTTTGGATAAAGTGGTTTCAGTTGTATTATTAAGTTAAAAGCCAAATTGCAAAGTGTTGAAGAGTGAGTGGGAGGAGTAGAAATGGAGGCAATGAGCATAGACAGCTTTTTAAAATTTTGCTGAGAAAAGTACAGAGAGATATAGAATGATAGCTTGAGGAGATGGTAGGGTCCAGTGAAGGGTTTTTAAAATTTTTTTTTTTAAGGATGGAGGAGCCTGGGGCATGTTTGAAGGCACTAGTGAAACAACCAGTAGAAAGGAGAAAGTTGAAGATTTGATTAAGGATAGTAATGACAGCTTGAGTTTATAGTTTTAAGATTTGCAAAGTACTTTACATACATGATCTCATTCAATCTTTACCACAACTCTGAGAGATAAATGCTATTTTATCCCCATTTTAAATATGGGGAAACTGAGACCCAGGTTCACACAGCTGGAGCAGGATGTGAACCCAAATTCTGAAAACAAGTCTAGTGAGCATGATATCCACTATACCATAAAGGAGTGGTATGGCGGATACTTTGTGCTACTGTTTTACCAGAGTTGGTAGCTAGTAAATTTTTTTTTATGCTATATACCCTTAATTAGGATTTTAAGATGCATGTATGGTTTGCCTGAGGCAGGTTGGTACACAATCTTTTTATTATTCAGGTGTAGATAATAGCAATTTTTCCCAACCATAAACCTTTATTTAATCATGGGTGAGTCTGAACTAGACCAGGCCGGTACTTCAATTCTGGTTCCAACTCCTAAACCTCGGTCTTTATTTTTTATTTAATGGAAAAGAATTATTCATTAGCATTGGCTAATACTTCTGAAGAATGCCCAGATAAGACTCCCCAAAGCTGTTAAAAACCATCAGGTTGGTAACTGAAAGGGATTCATTTCAACTTAATTCAGTTCAATTCAGCTAGGTGTTAGACTGGATAGAATGTAGTACCTTATAGTAAGAAAAAACTGAGTACAAATTCAGGCTCAGATACTTACTAGCAGTGGGGTCCTGGGCATGTCACTTAACTGCTGTCCTAAATTTCCTCACCTGTAAAATGGGGATAATAATAGCACTTACCTCCCCAGGTTGTAAGAAGGATAATCATAATAAAAACAGCTAACATTTAAATAGAGCTTTAAGATTTGCAAAGTGTTTTAGTCAAGCAGTCAATAACCATTTATTAAGAGCCTATTATGTGCCAGGTACTGTGATCCAGAAAGACCATCCCAGCCCCCAAGGAGCTTACAATCTAATGGAGAAAGACAATACTCCAAATTAAACTTAAAAAAGGAGGAGCAACTCTCAGAGGGTACCCAGAGTTGGGGACTGATGTTTGTGGAGTAAAAACCAAGCCAAAAAGCTGATGAAAATGAAGAGTTTAGGTGGAAAGTTCTGAGCCCTCTATAAAGGAAGAATTTAGGAGGCGTTTTTTGCTCTATCTTCTTGGTGGTTGTCCTTCCTACTTGAAAAGGACCAAAATGGCATCTCTACATCACGGTCAATATATAGTGTGTCCAACTGTGACTGATCAGACTAATAAAAGCTTGAAAGGCTCTACCGCAGATGGGGCAAAAATGGTCCATATGAACATTTGGAATGGAGATATCTCTACATTTGTGCATCTCAGATTTCTTTTGAGTTATTGCAATTCTATTTTGCTCATAGAGCAGTGCCTTCTTTGATGTGGTCATGCCATGCTGGGTGGTTCTGTGCCCTATATGGTTCTGTCTCCCATGTCTCACAATAGATTCCAAAGTTCCTCAGAGAGACCTTCAGAGTGTCCTTGTATCTCTTTTTCTGACCTCTGTGTGAGCACTTGCCTTGTGTGAGTTCTCCACGAAATAATCTTTTAGGCAAATGTACCTTTGGCATTTGAACAATGTGTCCAGTCCATTGGAGTTGTGCTCTCTGCAGTAGAGTTTGAATGCTTGGCAGTTCAGCTTGAGAAATTACCTCAGTGTTTGGTAACTTATCTTGCCAGGTGATCTTCAGAATCTCCCTAACAGCAATTCAAATGGAAGCAATTCAGTTTTCTGACATGGCACTGGCATACAGTCCAGGTTTCACAGGCATACAACAATGAGGTCAGCACAATGGCTATGTAGACCTTCAGTTTGGTAGCCAGCCTAATACCTCTTCTCTCCCACACTTTCCTCTGGAGCCTCCTAGACACTGCGCAAGCTTGGGCAATGCATATATCAGCAGCAGCATCTACATGTACATCTCTGGAAAGCCTACTGCGAAGGCCAGTGAACTTATCCATGGCATTCAAAATTTCTCCATTTGCTATAACTGATGGTTCTATGTATAGATGGTATGGTGCTGGCTGATGGAGAACCTCTGTTTTCTTGGTGTTAGTTGTAAGGCCAAAATTAGCATAAGCAGCAGAGAATCAATCCATACTCTCTTGCATCTCAGCCTCAGAGGCTGCACTGAGTGCACAATCATCTTCTGACAAAAAGTCACACACCAACTTTCCCTCCATTTTAGTCTTGGCGTGAAGCTTTTTCAACTTAAATAATTTACTGTCAGTGTGATAGCTGACCTTGATGCTGTTTTTGTCCTTGTTGAAGGTGTCCAACAACATTGCTGAAAACTTTGTGCTAAAAAGCATGGAAGTAAGCACACAGCCTGCTTCACTCCAATGGTGAGTGGGAAAGCAAGAGAGCATTGTCCATTATCCAGAACCCATGCAAGAATGTCATTGTGAAACTGATGTACGACATTGATCAACTTCTCCAGGCAACCAAATTTTGCCATAATTTTCCATAAGCCCTCATGACTGCCATTTTGGCAGACAAGCTAAACCAGGTTGAGGGTAACTAACAGGCCTCAAGCGCATTGGTGAATTGGGGGCTGTCTACTCCAAGCATGTGAAGACTTCCTGAGTGGAAGAGGCAGATGTGAACAATTTGTTCCAACAGGCCATGAAGGTGGCTGAAGCAGGTTCTGTGGAGCACTTAGAACTGGGTTAGACATTAAGATGCCAAGGTTATCCCCTGCACCCTGAGCCATTGCCAGTCCTCTTAACTTTTGTCTTGTTATTGTACTATGATGAGAGAGTGAGAGAGAGTGAGAAGACAGAGTGAGGCCAAAGACTTTGTGCAACTCTGCTTCATTGAAATCCAATTTATGTGTGAGTCAAAAGACATCACCCATACCATTTGACCATTTTTACCTACCTTGAAGTCTTGTAGTGATGGGCAAGCTACAAAGCAGCGGGTGTGGATATACTGAGAGCTGTAGTCACAATTCTGTACACAGGCATCCCAGGATATACGGTTGTCTTCTCAGTGGACTGAAGCAGCAGTGGATTTGGTAGCCCCCTGGGTGTCTGAGAAGCCTTTTTAAAGGACCCTCCTGATGTGAGTAAAGGACTAGAAAAGGTGCCCTAAAAATTGTCTGCTTCACCTAACCTAACCCTGGCCAGCTCAGCGAGGCAGGCAGGGATCCTACCTGATGTCAAAATACAAAAAAATGTACAAAAACTTTTGTGAAGATGATTCCACTCACCATAGGTATATGGACTATGTGCATGCTTATGGCCAACACGAAATCTAGTAGACCTGAAAGACGAACAGCTTTTATTGAGAGGTATCACATCCGAACAACAACACTGAGTGAAACAAAGCTGGCAGATGAAGGCCTGCTTACCAAAGTCAGAACTGGATGCATGTTTTTTGGAATTGTTGCCACAATGAGGAGTGCCATAGGTTTCCCAGTCAAATCTAATCTAGTCACAAACTTGTATGCCTCCCAAAAGGGATGGATGACAGGCTCATCATCGCAATGTGATTGCCACTTACAGGAAAGTGCCGTGCCACTATCATCACTGCATATTCTCCCACCATAATGAGCCCCGATGAGGTAAAAAGAAGACTTTTTATGAAGACCTGGAGACCCTCATCAACAATGTACTAAAAGAAGATAAGCTCTACTTTCTAGTCCTTCAATCAAAGGGGAGGGACAGCTGAGGGTTCTGAGAAGATGTGGAGTATTAATACCGGATCAATCTCCAAGTTAATGAGATTTCAGGTATGCTTTACAAATATTATGTCATTCGATCCTCACAAGAAACCAGGGGGTAGGTGCTATTATTATTCTCATTGTGTAGATGAAGAAACTGAGGCAGACAGAGGGTAAGTGACTTGCCCAGGGTCACACAGTTAGGAAGGGTCTAAGGTCATTTTTGAATTCAGGTCTCTCTGACTCTAGATCCAGTATCTCCTGAACCACCTAGCCCCTTGAGATAATAAGATTTTTTATAAAGTGCTTTGTACCCTTAAAGTGTTATATAAATCTTAACTATTGTTATTAATTATTAAGCAAGCATTTATGCTCAATTTTTTTTTTGATGAGCCAATTGGGGTTAAGTAACTTGCCCACAGTCACACAGCTGGTGAGTGTTATGTGTCTAAGGCCACATTTGAACTTAGAATCTCCTAACTTCAGGGCCAGCGCTCTATCCACAGTGCCAACTAGCTGCCCCTAAGAAAGCATTTATGAAGAGCGTACTTAGGGCTCTGCTAAGGAGCTTACATGCTACTGGTAGAAAAATAATGAAGCAAATACAAAGTAATTTCAGGAAGAGGAGAATACTAACTGGATGTGGGGGTGAGGACAGGGTCAGGAAAAGCCTTGTATGAGAAGTAGCAATTGAGCTATGCCTTAAAGAGAACTGGGATTCCAAGAGGCAAAGGTGAAAAGGGAGAACATTCTGGGCTTGAAGGACTGACTGGAAATCCTCAGGCAGGCAGGGTATAGAATGTCACAAATGGAGAACAAGTAAGCTAGTCTGACTAGAGCAAATATGGAGTGTGTGAGGGAGAGTAATGTAAAATCAGGCTGGAAAGATAGGAGGTAGCAGGAATTTGAAGGGTTTAAATGACAGAGAGGGGTGATGAGAGTCTGAATTAGGGAGACCCATGCAAATAGAAACAAAGGGACACGCTTGAGATACTTGGGGGAGGCAGAATCAAGAATCAAGAGAGTTTGGAAACTGATTGGGTAGAGAGATTAAGGGAGTGAGGAGCTGAGGGCGACTATGAGGTTGTCTACCTGTGGGACTAGAGGAGGTATGTTTCTGGAAAAAGTAATGAGTTCCCTTTTGGACATGCATTTGAGATGGCCTTGACCCATGAGACATCTAGGTCACGTCCAACAGACACTTGCTAAACATTTGTGGGAACTATCTTTTACTGATGTTTATCTTTAATTCATCCTTTTTTCAAGAAATTGCCTTGTCATTTTCCCTGGGCTGCTGGAACTTGCATAGGTTGTCATTCCTGTTGGTATGATGTAGCTTCACAACTGCGAAGCAATTTGCACATAAATAATATTTTTACCTTGTCTTTCATTTCCTCCTCAAAACCTGACCCTCTTCATAAGTTCCTCCCTTATTTCTGTTCACAGTATAACAGTTTTCAAAGTCACCCAGCCTTTAACAATTCTGAGTCTTCTTGGACACTTTCTTTTCCCTCATCCCAAATATCTAATCAGTTGCCAAATCTTTTTAATTCTATCTCTAGAATAGCTCTCAAATACATCAGATCAATTAAGGTCAACAGTTATTTATTCCCTTTAATGTGGAAGGCTAAGGTAGGCAATCAGGATAGAAAGATGAAAAAGAATACTGTTCCTGCCCTCAAAGAACTTACACCTTAATAGAAGGAGAAGACATGCACCAAATAATGTGAAATAAGGTAGCCTGACAAGGACAAAGAAGAAATCAAGGCAAAGTGCTATAAAAAATTTGAAGAGGCAGAAATATTTTGATCTGTGCGGATCAGGGCAGGCTTCATGTAACAAATGAGTTGGATCAGGAGAGAAGGAAAGAATTTCAACAGATGTTGATTTGTCTAGTATGTGTTGCAGACATAAGTGACAACCTGTACAAATGCACAAAGATGGAAGAGAGAAGGATGAAATTAGGGGCTATCTAATAGTACAATTCATTTAATTGCTTTTTTAAAAAAAATCAGAATTTAAACAACACCAAATGAAATTAACACTTCTATGCACACAGTAAAGCAGAAAAAGAGGTTTGCACATGAAACCATGACTCTATCATATACAGTTTGCTTTCTAAGTATATAATAAAATCAACATGGAATTTTCAAAACTCTCCTGCTTTGTCCTACTCTGTTTTCCACCAGCAATTCTGCTTGGTTTCTGCTCCAGAACATCTGGCCCCCTCCAGGATAAGCAGATCACCAGAAATGACATCACCACGCAGACTGACTCAGCTTTTGACACTCAACCCCTTTTTGGATCCCTTAGTTGTTTCTCTCCTATGACTGGAAGCATGGAGAGTGGAGCAAGCTTCCAAAGCTTTCCTTTATAGAGAGCTTTGAATTTTCCAGGTAACTCTCCATTTTCCATTAGCTGCTCTGCTTGGTTTTGAACAGAAACTGCATGCTTCATGCTGGATACTCTCAGATGGCCTCCTCCTTCCTCCACTTTCAATATCTTTTTGTGTGTTGTTTTCCCTGTTACAAGGAGATTGTAAGCTCCTTGAGAGCAGAGACTATCTTTTTCTTATATGTATCCCTAGTGCTTAGCAGAGTGCATGCCACATATCTGGTGCTTAATAAATATCTATTGAATTGAAGTGAATTGGTTGGTTGAGATTCCTTTTGGTCTTCCTTCAGTTCTCTTCTGTGCATTTAAAAAATGCTTTAATGTCTGAGGTACCACATCACACCTATCAGATTGGCCAACATGACAAAACACAGGAATATGATAAATGTTGGAGAAGATGTGGGAAAATTGGAACACTAATACATTGTTGGTGGAATTGTGAAATAATCCAACCATTTTGGAGAACAATTTGGAACTATGCCCAAAGGGCTACAAAAATGTGTATATCCTTTGATCCAGCAATAGCACTTCTAGGGCTACATCCCAAAGAGATCAAGCAAATGGGAAAAGGACCCACATGTACAAAAATATTCATAGCAGCTCTTTTTGTGGTGGCAAAGCATTGGAAATTGAGAGGATGCCCATCAATTGGGGAATGGCTGAGCAAGTTGTGGTATATGAATGTAATGGAATACTATTGTGCTATAAGAAATGGTGAACAGGCTGACTTTAGGAGAACCTGGAAAGACTTATATGGTCTGATGCTGAATGAAGTAAGCAAGAGAACTTTGTACACAATAACAGCCATGTTATGCGATGACTAATATTGTTAAACTGAACCCTTCTCAGCATTACAAGGATCTAAGACATCTCCAGAGGCCTCGGGATGGAAAATGCTGTCCACATCCAAAGAAAGAACTATGGAAGTCGAATCGCTCTCACTTATTTTACCTTCTGTTGAGTTTTGTTTCCTCTTTCTGATGGTTCCTCCTATTGGTTTTAATTTTTACTTACAACTTCACTAATGTGAAAATATGTTTAATAGGAATGTAAATGTAAAGCCTATATCAGATTGTGCACCATCTTGGGAAGGGTCGGGGGGGGAGGAAGGGGGAGAAAAATTTTAAACTCAAAAGCATATGGAAGTGATTGTTGATAAATCAAAATAAATTAATAAAATAAAAAAATAAAAATGCTTCAATGAACCTCTTATCTTTCTTTTCTCTATTTTCTTTTTTGAACAACCCTATTCCTAGCACTCCTTCCTTTTCAACTTCCTCCTGCTCATCGAGGAAACAAAGGAAAACAAGCCTTTGTAACAAATATGCAGTCAAGCCAAACAAATTTCCACCTTCTGATAGTACAATTAGCCTGGAAAGCAGAACATATTGCAAGGGGAGTCAAATAAAATAAGACTTGAAGATAGGTTGCAGACAAATTATAGAAGGCCTAAATGATAGATTAAGAAATGTGGGGGAAGATGGTGGAGTAGGTCAGAAAATTTCAAGCTCTCAAGATTTTCCTCCACAAAAGAGATAAAATAGTGCCTCCGGAAAAACATAGAGCCTTGAAAACAAATAAGAGTAGGGGCAGGAGAGGGGTCCTTCTGGGACAATTGGAGAAGATCAGAAGAAAAAGCCCAGGAAAAGATTTCCTCCCAGTGAAGACAAACAAACCCAGGCTAGGGTCCGCTTTAACAACAAACGCAAACCCTGGGATTAGTTGGTTTGGGAGGCTGACTTGGCCCCAGCCACAGGAATTTTTACCCCGGGACAGTGAGGGGAGTTGGGCATCTGACCTGGAGAAGGAATGCCAGACCTAGGGGGAGAGCCAAGATGACAGAGTAAAAGCAGTGACTTGCTTGAGCTCTTCCCCAAAGCCCTCCAAATGCTTGTAAAAAATGGCTCTAAACAAATTCTAGAGCAGTAGAACCCACAGAAAGACACAGTGAAACAAATTTCCAGCCCAAGATAACCTGGATGGTTGATTGGAAGGGTCCATTGTGCCAGGCTGGGAGAGGAGCTTAATTCAGCGTGGGCCACACAGGGAAAGACTGGGCCTCACTGAACCTGGAGCAGGCTTCAGGGGACTGAATCAAGGGGAGCTGTGGTGGTTTCCATATTTCTCAACCCACAAACATCAAAGACAACTTAAAAGGTCAGTAGGAAAGGTCTGTTTGACCATGGTGAGAGAGGAGCTTGGTTCAGCCCCAGTTCTGACACAGCCCAGGAGCAGCGGCTGCTTCCAGAGCCCACAAATGGAGGGGGGAATTGAGTGGCTAATCAGAAGGGGATTGCAGGGATCTCTTTGCTGGTGCTGAGGCAGGATTCTCTTGATTGGCCTGTGCTTGGATCTGGGTTACAGTCCTGGGTGGCAGTCCTGGGGCAAGGAGCAGCCATTGGTGTGGTGGAGCTTGTGGTGGTGGTGCAGAGAGAATCCTCCTCCAAGGCAGGAAAGAGTGCTTGTGCTCACTTATAGACCAGAGCACAGGCCAGGAAAGGAGTAAACACCTCGCCCCTTATCATACCACCTTGGAAGAACTGAAAATTTACAGGTCCCTAGAAGTATCTCTGAAAACAGCTGTACAAACCCCCAAAGCTTGGAACAGTACATTCTCCACACTGGAAGCAGACCTCTACCTTAATAAAGAGTTTATAACTCAAGTAATTGACTGGGAACATGAGCAAACAGTGCAAAAAAAAAGTCAGACCATAGAATCTTTCTTTGGTGACAAAGAAGATCAAAACATACAACCAGAAGAAGACAACAAAGTCAAAGCTCCTACATCCAAAGCCTCCAAGAAAAATATGAATCAGTCCCAGGCCTTGGAAGAGCTCAAAAAGGATTTTGAGAAGCAAGTAAGAGAAGTAGAGGAAAAGCTGGGAAGAGCAATGAGAGTGATGCAAGAAAATCATGAAAAACAAGTCAATAGCTTGCTAAGGGAGACCCAAAAAAATACTGAAGAAAGTAACACCTTAAAAAACAGACCAACCTGGGGCAGTTAGATGGCACAGTAGATAGAGCACTGGCTCTGGAGTCAGTAGGACCTGAGTTCAAATCCTGTCTCAGACCAGACACTTGACACTATCTGTGTGACCCTGGGCATGTCACTTAACCCCAATTTCCTCAGACCCCCCACAAAATAGACTCATCCAAATGGCAAGAGAGGTCCAAAAAGTCAATGAGGAGAAGAATGCCTTAAAAAGCAGAATTCGCCAAAGGAAAAAGGGAGTCCAAAAGCTCACTGAAGAAAATAAGTCCTTAAAAATTAGAATGGAGCAAATGGAAGCTAATGACTTTATGAGAAATCAAGAAACTATAAAAAAAAAAAACCCAAAAGAATGAAAAAATAGAAGACAACGTGAAACATTGGAAAAACAACTGACCTGGAAAATAGATCCAGGAGAGATCATGGTAACTTTATTGGACTACCTGAAAGCCATGATAAAAAAAAAAAAGAGCCTAGACATCATCTTTCAAGAAATTATTAAGGAAATCTGCCCTGATATTAGAATTAGAGGGTAAAATAGAAATTGAAAGAATCTACCAATCACCTCCTGAAAGAGATCCCCAAAGGAAAACTCCTAGGAATATTATAACCAAATTCCAGAGTTCCCAGGTCAAGGAGAAAATATTGCAAGCTGCCAGAAAGAAACAGTTCAAGTATTGTGTAAACACAATTAGGTTAACACAAGATTTAGCAGCTTCTATATTATAGGATTGGGGGGCTTGGAATATGATATTCCAGAGGTCAAAGAAGTTAGGATTACAATCAAGAATCACCTACCCAGCAAAACTGAGTATAATCCATGAGGGGAAAAAAATGGATATTCGGTGGATTAGAGGACTTTCGAACATTTTTGATGAAAAGACCGGAGCTGAACAGAAAATTTGACTTTCAAATACAAGACTCAAGAGAAGCCTGAAAAGGTAAACAGGAAAGAGAAATCATAAGAGACTTATTAATGTTACATTCCTGCATGGAAAAATGATATTTGTAACTCATGAGACCTTTGTTAGTATTAGGGTAGTTGGAGGGAATGTATATATAGACAGAGGGCACAGAGTGAGTTGAAGATGAAGGGGTGATATCTAAAAAATAAAATTAAGGTGTGATAGAGGATTGTACTGAGAAAAGGAGAAAGGGAGAGGTAGAATGGGGTAAACTATCTCACATAAAAGAAGGAAAAGCTTTTACCACAGAAGGGAAGAGGGGGGGAGGTGAGAGGAAATGAATGAATCTTACTCTCGTGTGATTTGGCTTAAGGAGGGAATAACATACATACTCAATTGGGTATGGAAATCTATCTTACCCTACAGGAAAATAGGGAGAAAGGGTCTAAGAGAGGAGGGAGTGATAGAAGGGAGGGCAGATTGGGGGAGGGGGTAATCAGAAGGAAACAATTCTGAGGAGGGACAGGGTCAAAAGAGAGAATAGCATAAATAGGGGGTGGGATAACATGAAAGGAAATATAGTTAGTTTTTCACAGCATGGCTATTATGGAAGTGCTCTGCATGACTACATATGTATGACCTGTATTGAGTTCCTTGCCTTCTCAATGAAGGTGGATGGGCAGGGAGGAAGGGAGAGAATTTGGAACCAAAAGTTTTAAAAACAAATGTTAAAAATTGTTTTCACATGAACTGGGAAATAAGATATACAGGCAATGGGGTATAGAAATCTATCCTGCCCTACAGGAAAATAGAAGGGGAAGGGGGTAAGAGAAGGGTGATAGAAGAGAAGGCAGATCAAAGGAAGGAGTATTCAGAATGTACACCATCTTAGGGTGGGGGAGGGGCAAGATGGGGAGAAAATTTTGAACTCAAAATCTTCTGGAAGTGAATATTGAAAACTAAAAATAAATACATTAATAGAAGAGTATAAAAGTCTTCTAAATTTAGAAAGAAATAACACTCTAAGGGGATAGGGAGGGAGAAGGGGATAAAGGAGGGTGGTGGGTAGGGGAGAAGGGAGGGGGAAAAAAGAACAAAGTAAAAAAGTGTACAGCAGAGAACAAAAGAAAACCGACAAGGAAACAGAGAAAAGATGGACAGCTTTCAACATAATGCACAATATTTAGCACATAGGTTTTCTTGAAATGCAAAGTTATTGCTATATATTTTGAATCCTCTTCTATATTCTGCAGATAGAAATAGAGAAGTTAGGGGAAGGGTCAGGTTTTGTTGGAAAGATGAAATCAGTTTGGGATACATTGATTTTGAGTTGCTGAAAAGACTTCCAGGTAGAGTTATCCATCAGGTTGATGGAAAAAAGAAGCCTCAAGCTCAAAGGAAAAGAGGTATTAGATTTTATAGTTTTGGAAGACATCTGCCAAGAAGTGATAATTGAGGCCATGAAAGTAGATGGGATTACATGAGGGTTAGGGTAGAGAGATAAGAGAAGAGTGAGAATCACTTCTTGAGGAACATTGTTAGTGACCTTCCTACTATTAAATAACAAATTATTAAGTACTGGGAGACAGACATTGTGTTAGCTGGTGATATCAAGACAAAAGCCAAGGAGTCCCTGTCCTCAAAGAGCTTACATTCTAAGGAGAAGCTTATTATGGCTATGATCTTCTTTTACACAGAAATGTAAAAGTGTCTCATACTTTGACCCAACTCACAAGAGTCTCATGAATTTGAGACCTTTTGTAGTAGTATATCTAGACAGGCTGTAGCCCAACAACTCACACTTTCATAAATCTTTCTTGGAAAACAGAGCACAAATGAATTAAGCATAATTAAAATATTTGTTGTTCATATTGAGAAAAAAAATTAGTTCGCAGACAGTGAATGGAAATAATTTTTTATCAAGATAAGAATTAGTTCAGATAACTTCTTTGCATTAGGAATTTAGCTTTAGCAGCTTCTAATAGTAAATAATATACACCACAGTGAGACAGAGAAGACATACACACATACACATATACATCCATGTATGTGTATTTCAAAAGCATGTTAACAACTTCTAATAGTACACACACACACACACACACACAAAGGGAAGTTAACTAGGTTAAGCCTCAGGAAAGGGGAAAAGAAATGCACACACCCAATGTTGGTCACAGAAGTGGAAATAACAACTTTCTGGGAAAGTACCTCAAGAAAGAGAGGACAGATTAAGAAAGATTCATTTCTCAGGGTCCTATTGCATGGTTTTGTTTTGGTTTTTGTTGGGGGTATGTTGCTTCATAGGCAGAAAAAGAGAGTTTCTGAACCTTCAGAAGAAGTGAGAGCTTTGAAAAAAAAGAGGTGTGTGTTTGTGTGTGTGTGTGTGTGTGTGTGTGTGTGTGTGTATGTGTGTTAAGATAGCATCATGTATCTGTGGGTATGTATTTTGAGCTCTTCTCCAAATCTAAAAGACAGAAAAAATTAAAAATATATATATGTATATCCATATGTACATATACGTATAATTGCCCATTTTCAAATACGAAGCAGCAACAACAGTGTGGGAGATATATACATATTAGCTACTACTGGTAGTGGTAGTAGCAGTAGTAGTAACACAAAATTACTCTTATAAAAAACCAGAGTCTAATCTAAAACAACATAAATTTTCAGCCTGTCTCTACTCTTCACTGTGCACATTTATCAAATTGCAGAATACAGAGAAATGCCTGTTACTTCTTACTTTCCTATTGTAGGCATGTATATATAGAAATATCCTTTGTTCTAGTATCCCTTTCTATCTCGGTTTGCCTGGCCTTACAAATACTTATTTCTTCTTTGCATAGACAAGTTAGAAAGCTACATAAAAGATGGTCATAGAGTCCTTTGGTATCTTCTTCAAGAACCATCCTGGTTTTCTGTGAAATTTGGAGGAGGGTAGATGAGGAACACTTGGAGGGATATAGACTATGCTCTGCTAGGTTTTGATCTGGGAATTATAGAGTGACCAGTCAATTCCCAGGCCTTGTTTATTTTGCAGACACACAGAATTTTAGTCTTGGAAGGGACCTCAGTTGTCATCCAGTCTGACCCATAAGTGAAAAAAAAATCAATGACATATTCAACAAATGGTCAGCCATCTTTTTCTTAAAGACCCCCAAATGAGGGGGAGCCCAGAGGTAGTGCATTTCATTTTAAGACAGCTCTCATTCTTAGGAAGTTTTTCCTAACTCCAACCCTAAAATTGCCTTTTTGCACTTTGTAGTCATTACTCCTAAGTTTGACCTCTGAGACTACTTAGTCAATCAGTTCATCAGTTAGTCAACAAGCATTTATTAAGTGTTTACTATGTGCCAGGCATGGAGCTAAGCTGGAAATACAAATACAAGCAAAAAGAAAGATAGTTCCTGCTCTCAAGGAGCTTACATTCTAATGGGGGTTGTTGTTGTTCAATCATGTCCAACTATTCATGACCGTTTTGGGGTTTTCTTGGCAAAGGTACTGGACTGGTTTGCCATTTCCTTCTCCAGCTCATTTTACGGATGAAGAAACTGAGGCAAGCAGGGTTAAGGGACTTGTCCAGGGTCACACAGCTAGTAATTGTCTGAAGCCAGATTTGAACTCTGGTCTTCCTGACTCCACTGCATAGCTGCCCTCTACTGGGGAAATACTATACATAAGAGTGAACTGAAAACTGTGCATGTGTTAGGAAGGGTAGTGGATGAAGAAATCTGGAGTGCGGTGTTGGTGAAATGAAGAGATGGCTGGCTGGGGTGCCCTCCTTATATGGAGGCTGTAGAAGGAGCCATCAAATCAGAGGGAGGTGCTGCAAGGGCAGAGGGTACTTCCAAGATGTGAATTCCAGGGCTAGAGTGAGCCTTCTGGGGCATGGTGGGGAAGTCCAGACAGTGCAGCCTGGCACTTGTTCCACATGATAGCACTTCAGTACTTGAACACAGCTATCAGGTCCCTCTAAGTGGTTTTCATTTTTGTTTTGTTTTGTTTTGTTTTTTCCTTGACTAAACTAAGTTTATGTCTAGTTCTTTTAAGGGCAGCTAGGTGACACAGTAGATAGAGCACTGGGCTTGGAATCAGGAAGGTTCATCTTCATATGAGTTCAAATCCAGCCTTAAAGACTTACTAGCTCTATGACCCTGGAGAAGTTACTTAACCCTGTTTGCCTGAGTTCCTCTTCTGTAAAATGAGCTGCAGAAGGTAATGGCTAACTATTCCAGTGTCTTTGCCAAAGAAAACCAACCCAACAAAATAACCCAATGGGGTCATGAAGAATCCGACATTACTGAACAAGTTCTTTTACTGGATTCTCATTTGAAAATGAACTTAAAGCCCATTATGATCCTAGTTGTTCTCCTCTAAAAACCTTTTGCTTCTTAATATCATTCTCCAAATGTGGCTCCTGAACTGAGCACAACATTCTAGAAGTGATCTGATCAGACTATAGCATTATCATCTCCCTAACTCTGCATGCTATGCCTTTCAATGTTTCCTAAAATCACTTTAGCTCTCTTGGCTACCAAACAGTTTTAATCCTGGATTAAGTTTACTTCCAGAATGATCAATTCATGTACTGTATCCTCCTACTAATGAAGGAATATAATAATATAGGCTCTGGTCAAGTAGTTTGAGGGGTTGTCCCCCAAATGACGGAAAATAATGGGGTATTCAGAAAAATCCACTGCCGTTATAGGGCCAGTTCAACAATTCTTCCCACTTACATCTAAATGGGACAGATTCAGTATTCAGATATGACATATAGAATCATTGCCATGGCTTTAGCATGTCTTTCATAAGGACTCCCGTAAGTGGCCTGCTAATAGCACCCAGGCTTAGAAAGGGGGAGGATAACGAACCAGTCAAGGAGTCTGAGGAGTGGTCAGACTGAGGAGAGAGAAGTGTTGTAGAAGTCAAGGGAGGGGAGATTATCATGGGATCAGGATTCTAGGCCTGTCTTGCTTGGTTGTATTTCTAGGGAACTTGACATTACTGCAAAGGGATACGAGTAGACTGGATATGCTGATCCTGAAAAATCATGGGAAACTGCTTTACCCCATGGGAAACTTTGCTGCCACAGGCAGAACAATGGGAAAGCACCTGTTCAGCTTGCAATAATGAATTGACCTGTTCAAATGTTACTTGTGCTCAGAATATTCTAGTCACAGTTCAGTTACTGTGTCCTCTTAAGTCAACTTTGCATGCTCTTGTTTCATCTCTTAACTTTGTATGCTTTCATTTATCTTGTCAACTACTTTCATTTGGTTTCTTTTTGTAGCTCTTTCTTAAAAGAGTATAAAGGGATTTATCCCTGTGCAGTTTTAAAGAGAAACTTCTTTCCATTACTAAGTCTATGTCCCTGTGTTTGGAACAATTCCTTCTTTATTGCTGTGAATAATAAAGAATATCTTAGTCCAACAAGAAAAATGTGGACTACTGAATCAATTCTTCAATAGCAGAAAAGAGAAGGGTCAACAGTGCTACAGAAAGGTTAGGTAGGATAAAAATTGGAAAACACACATACACACACACACACACACACACATACACACACACACACACACACACACACACACACCACACACACACACAGCAAATTCCAGGTTGTAGAGGTCTTGGAGAGAGCAGTTTCATTCAATTCAGTGATGGGAGGTGAAGCCAGATTTTAGAGGTTCATGAGATAGCCGAAGTAGAGGAAAGGAATGAAGACTATCGTTTCTGGAAATTCAACAGTGAGATGAAGAAAGAAATAAGATAATAACTTGAGGGGTAGTAGGTCAAGGCAAGGGTTTTTTTTTTAATAGGGGGAATTAACCTTATTTGTAAGCAAAAGTCAAGGAACCAGTAGAGAGGGATTGAAAAAGAAGGAAGGACTGATGTGCCTAGTCAATGAAAACATAGGGGAAGTCAAAGAATTATAAACTTAGAGAGTCTTATCTTTTTTTTTTTGGCATCTTCGACTCCTTTGGTAGTCTGGTGAAGACTATAGGCCCTTTCACAGAAGATTTAAATGCACAAAATAAAACATATAGAATTATAAAGGAAATCAATTATATTAATATAAATGAAGATAAAGATTTATATTTATATTTATATACATATAAAGATTTGTCTTTATATTTATATAGTTCATGACTAAGAGCCTCTGACTAGTCCAACCCCCTAATCTTACACATTAGGAAACCAGGTCCAGAAGGGTGAACTGATTTATGCAAAGTCACACATGTGGGAAATAGCAGGGCCAAGATTTGGGCCCAAAACTTCTGAATCCAAATCTAGTTTTAACAACTTCTAATAGTAAATCATACACACTGCAGTTTCCATTGCAGTGTACTGGATTCAAATACACAAGTAGAGGGGCAGCTAGGTGTCACAGTGGATAGAGCACAGGCCCTAGAGTGAAGAGAACCGGGGTTCGAATCTAGCCACAGACACTTGACACTTACCAGCTGTGTGACCCTAAGGAAGTTACTTAACCCCAATTGCCTCACAAAAACCAAACAAAAAAAACCCAAAGATACAAGTAGTATCCTTGGCAATAAAGAGTGCCACCTCATCTTCTGAGACTAAGACAGTTGGAGGTCTGAAGGAGAGAATAAAAATAAATAACACAATACAACATAGATAATGTTAATTTATGGGTTTACTAAGTGAATATGAGTTTGATGCCACTGGACTACATAACATCTAAGACCATATGTTGCAGAGAAAATGCCAACCTGCAGAGGAAGAGAATTGAGTGAGCTCATGTGAAGTATCCTCTATTTTCTTGGTAAAATACTGTAGGAATATAGGTAATGTGGTGAGATAGAGTGGGACAAGGATGGAGTTGGGGGTTTGCGGAGAAAAGAACAGCTGGAACAGCTGGAACAGCTGGAACAGCTTCTAGAACAGTTTCTGTGAGAAAGATGCCAGAGATTAAGTCAAGGATTGCTGAGCAGTGGTGAGAATCTGTTTAAGGTTAGATAGCATGAACTTGTACTGGACCAAATGAAAGTGGTTTTGTGAATTTCTCCAGTATTTCTGCGATATAGGAGTAGGAGTAGGAAAAGAAGATAGTGGAGGCGACCCAGGGTTAGAGATTGGAGGAGGAGGAGGAGTAATATGAGGACCAGGGGGCACAGGATTCAAGGGTAGGAGACAGTACATTGTTGAAATAGCTAACTACAGGGTAAAAATGTAAGGAGAGAAGAAAACTAGAAAGTCGATGGATCAGGAGAATAGGAGGGATCAAGAGACCTGAGGTAATTAAGGTTGAGGGATAAGGGAAAACGTTGGGAAGATGTGGTCAGATAAAGGAATTTCAGAGCTCTGGATTATGTATATAGGATACTTCTGAATATGAATTCCATCAAGAGTGTGGCCATTCTTGTGTATGGCAGAGGTGGGGTGAGGTTGCAGGTCATTAGAGTTTAGGAGGTTCACTGATTGGGAAGCCAGGCTGTAAGAGATGTCAACATACATATTGAAATCCCTGAAGATAAAGACAGGGGCCAGACTGAAGAGGAAGACTATGAACCAGATACTGAACTTCTTGGGAAAGGGTGAAGAATGATATGACCAGGAATCTGGTAGATAACTGTTCCCATGATGTGGGTACAGTGATAAATCTGGATGGAGTGAACCTCAGAGGAAGAAAGATTACTGAGTTATGGTGGAAAGGTCTGCAGCGACAAACAAGCTGTAGTCCTACTTCTCTTCCTAGCCCGGTGTGTTTTAGGCTTGAAAGAATGTGAATATGGTACTGGAGAGGGTTGCCAGGGAGGCAGGGTCTTCTGGGGGAGCCATTTTCCGTGAATGCAGGCAGATGGAAGGGGAATGAGAGAAAGAGGTTTAACTGAGGGGCAGTTTGCCAAAAAGTAGAGTGGGGTTTTAGGAGACACAATGGAAGCGAAGGGTAGCGTCAGACAAAGGCACAGGAAGGGTAGGGCTGAGGTGGATATGGATGAGAGAACAGGGATCTGTAAGGGTTTGGAGGAGGAGCTTTTGCCTAGACTGCCTGCAGCTATGAATCACAAAGGTTCAAACAGGAGGGGGAGAAGACACTCTAGCTAAGGAAGAAGAGATTGTCATATCCTTCTCATTAAGCAACAATCTCAAAGCCTCCATGTAGGATGTTATTTTGATTTTTTTGTTTAGGAGGAGGAAGGGATGAAAGTAATTGGGAGAGTGTGAGGGAAGGGGGAGGTTCTGGTCCTGGATCTGTCAAAACTCTACAGCTTTATCTCATACTATTCTCTTCCAGGTACTTTATGCTTCTGCCAAACCAAAAGTCCCAGTACACAACCCACATACACATCCCACGTACATATCCTTCAATTTTCTGATTAGTAGGCCTCTTTCAAATAGTTTCCTATGCCTAGAGTCCTTTTTATTCCCTTATTGCCTTCCTCGTCTTAACCCATGCTTGTACTCCTTTTGAAAGCTCTGAAAATCTATGCACCCTTTAAATCTCACCTCCTCTATCCAGCTTTCTTGATTCCCCCAATAATTCCTTCCCCATTTCATTTAGCAGTCCACCAATCTTTAATGTACTTAACATTAATTATTTTTCATGATATTCAATTCAACTTCACTAAATAAGAATTTATTGAGTATCTACTATGTACAAAACCTTGTGGTGGGTCCTAAAGGTATAAAGAGAAAAGGGGAAAAAGATTCTCTGCCATAAATCAACTTACATTCTTTTGCAGGAAGGGGAAAAGCACTAAACCCAAGAGTAGGGGAAGTCAGAAAAGGCCTTCTTCAGAAGGTGCCACCTCAAACTGAACCATGAAGGCAAACAGTGATTCTGAGAGATGCAGGTGAGGAGGATGCACATTCCAAGCAGGACGGGCAGCCTGGAGAAAGGAACGGATGTAAGAAATGGACTGTTATGTGAATATCACATGGATTAATTTGAGTGAAACATAGACTTTATAAGTAGGAGTAATGTGAAGTAAGTCTGGATATGTATATTGGAGCCAGACAGTAAAAGCACATGACGTGCCTTGTGAAGAGTTTCTGAGACAAAATAAAGAACAGTTTGTTAATAACAGAATAGGATTACAGGAGGCACTGAAGATTCTTGAGCAGGCAAATGATGTGGTCAGACCTATGCATCAGGAAAATTATCTTGTCAGCTGTGTGATGGATGGAATGGATAACAGAGATGATGAAAGTAGGCAAATCAATTAGGAAACATTGAGGTGGCACAGTGCATGGAGTGATAGACCTATCGTCTGGAAGGCCTGAGTTTAAATTTGGCTGTGTGACTCTGGGAAAGTCATTTAACCAAGGCTGCCTCAGTTTCTTCATCTGTAAAATAGGGATAATAATAGCATCTACTTCCCAGGGTTGTTGTGAGGTTCAGATGAAATATTTGTAAAGCACTTCGCAAAACTTAAATCACTATACAAATGCAAGCTATTACTACTACTACTGTTATATTTCAGCTGAAAGGTGGCAGAGTCCATGGTATACTGGAAAGTACACCAGATTTAGAGTTAGAGGGAGGACTTGGGCTAAAATTCCATACCTTCTAATTACTACCTGTGTAACTTTGAACAAGTCACTTTAACTCTTCCGGTCTCCAGTTCATCATCTGTAAAATGAGGAAGCTGGCTTTGCTGGCTTCTAACATCTCTTCCAGTTCTAAATCTATGATTTTATGAATGTATATCTTACTCAATATTTTTATCACTCCCATGTAAATACAGTGCCCATATTTAAGTAGGCACTTAAATATACAATAGAGTTAAATTAAATAAAAATAGGCACTTAAATGCATATATGGAGTTAATTAAATCATCCTTTAGTGGATCTATGATCCTGTCATATAGATATGTCCAGTAGCACAATCCAAACCTACCCATTCCTTCTGCGCCGTAGTATTTCCACCACAGGTTTTTTTCTAGACTTCTTGACATTCTGTGGGTAACAGTGGCACACACAGCTATGTTAGCGAAACCTATTTTATTGATCCATGTTAGAAAAATCTTGAGGATCTTATAACTCTTAGCTTTGGCTATAGTATATCTTGTTAGACTCTGTCTGATAACCCATACTTCTTTCTTTGAAAACAGAATGCAAATTTGTTAAGCACACAATTCAAGTACTAAAGAGGCAGTCTTGACATAGTATGAAGAGAGTTAATCCTGGAGGCAGGATGACATGAGTTCAAATCCTGCCTCTAACTGTCATCTATGATATACTATGTAACCTCTTAGTGCTCTAGGTCAGAGGAATCAAACCTGAGGCCCTTGGATTTGGGTCAGTTTGCAGTTTGGGTCAGCAAAACTTCCAAGTGCTGAAGAACAAGATTTCAAATGTAATTGGGAAATGTTTAACAAAACAAATAAAAATACAACACAACAAAGATAATGTGAATTTATAGTTTTCTAAGTCAAAATGAGTTTGACGCTACTGGACTAGATGAGGTATAAGTCTATAAAGTGCAGAGAAGGTGCCAATCTGCACTGGCAGAGGGAATTTCCTCATCTGGTATTTCCCCACATCATCAGAATAACAGATTTAGTCCCCTTCTTCTATTAGTCATATTGGGAAAATTTAGGCTCACAATGCAAATCATAGTTAATCAAAATAATAATTAGCTCAATCAAATACTTACTTTGCATTAGGAGATCACCTTTAACAACTTCAAATGGTCAATCACACATACCACAGTCAGGTAGAGAAGATACATACATAGAAAGAAGGGAAACAAATAGGGCTAGGTTTATGAGAGTAGAAAACACATATACACACAGTGTTGGGAAAAGATGTGGCAAGTTGCAGTGAAAATGCCTCAGGGAAGATGTTTTTTAGTGGTGTTGGACTCTTAGTGACCCCATTTGGGGTTTTCTTGGCAAATATACTGAAGTGGTTTGCCATTTCTTTCTCCAGCTCATTTTACAAATGAGGCACTGAGGCAAACAGGATAAAGTGCCTTGCCCAGAGTCACATAGCTAGTAAGTGTCTGAAGCCAAATTTGAACTGAGGTCTTCCTGACTCCAGGCCAGTCCTCTATGCACTGTGCCACCTAGCTCCCTTCAGGGAAGATGGGACAGAGCAGTAAAGACACTTTCCCCAGTATCCCCAGACACTACTGAGCTTTGTTCTTGGGGTATATGTTGGGCCATTGGATAAAAAGTAGAAATGTTTCTGAGCCTCTTGGCCCTCTTTAGAAAATGAAAGACCACACACACAGTAACAGCAATATTGTATGATGATGATCAACTTTGAATGACTTAGCCATCCTCAGCAATACAACGATCCAAGACAATTCTGAAGGACTGATGATGAAAAATGCTATCCACCTTCAGAGAAGGAACTCATGGAGTCTGAATGAAGATTGAAGCATACTTTTAAAACCTTTGTTATTATAATTATTTTCTTTTTATCCCTTTTTCTTTTATTATTCTACTTTCTTTTGGTCTGTGTTTTCTTTTGCAACATGGCTAATATTGAAATATTTTGCATGACTGAACATGTATAATCTATATCAAATTACTTGCCTTCTCAAGGAGGGGAGAGGGGAGAGAGGGAGAGAATATGGAACTCAAAATGTTTTTACAAAAAGAAGGTTAAAAAATTTTTGTAATTGAGAAAAAAATAAAAATTAAATGTCAAGAAAATGAAATATCTCAGGAAAAAAGAGTGGAATAGGGAGATTCAAGTGCCTTCTGAGCACCTCTCTGAGCAAAAAAGAAAAAAAGAGGGAAAAAAAAACCTCACACAGATAAAATTGTCCTTCTCAAAAGAAGCAGCAGCTGCAATTAGAAAAGCCAAAGAGCCAAAACAAAGCAACAGCAAAAACAAACCCACTCTGCCTCTATTCTTCTGTATGGGTGTGTGTGTGTGTGTGTGTGTGTGTGTGTGTGTGTGTGTGTGTGTGTGTGTTTGTGTATGAGAGAGAGAGAGAATGTTTTTCAATCTGTAAAATATAGTGATATCTTTGTCACCTCTTGCTTTCTCATAGTAGAGATGCCTACGTAAGTGTTCTTTGCTCTTGCTTATCTTGCTCTTGTTCAATCTGCCTGGCCTTGCAAACATTTGTTACTTCTCTGCATGTCTAAGTGAGATAGCTGTACAAAAGATCATTTGAGGGAAAGTACTTTGGTATCTTCTTCAAGGACTGTCCTAATTTACTGCGGAACTCAGTGAGGGAGAGGAACACTTGCAGGGTCCCTGCTGCAGAACTTGTTCTGCCAAGCTTTTGGTCTGGGAATTAGTGCCTGGGAAAGATTGAACTTGCATAATTTTTCTGTGACTATTTTCTTTTTAATGCTTTAATTTTGGGAAAGGTTTGGTTTCAGAGTTTCTGATTCATACAATATGTCTTCATACTAACTAAGGAGATATAATAGTAAGGTTGGAGAGGGGCTGTTTCTTTCAAAAGAAAGGAAAAAAAGAGAGGTCTTTAGACTAGGCAGTACCTTCATAGGGCCCCTTCTCTAATCTTTCCCAGTTTTCTCATATGTTCGCTGGAACAGATTCAGTATTCAGGATGTGGCAGTCAGAACTCATGTCATGGACTCAGTAGGTCTTTCAAAAGCCCATCAATTGGGGAATGGCTGAATAACTCATGGTATATGATTGTGATGGAATACTACTATGCTATAAAAAATGTTGAGCTCAGTGATTTTAGAAAAACATGGAAAGACTTGCATGAAATAAAGAAGAATGAAGTGAGCCAAAACCAAGAGAATATTGTATATAGTAACAGCAATTTTTTTTAGGCAATTAGGGTCAACTGACTTGCCCAGGATCACATAGCTAGTAAGTGTCTGAGGCTGGAT
The DNA here is from genome assembly GCF_003287225.1 of Phascolarctos cinereus. Classification (NCBI taxonomy): domain Eukaryota; kingdom Metazoa; phylum Chordata; class Mammalia; order Diprotodontia; family Phascolarctidae; genus Phascolarctos; species Phascolarctos cinereus. The sequence goes on from NW_027555958.1 coordinate 176,612,531, forward strand.
TTGAACTCAGGTCCTCCTGGCTCCAGGGCTAGTGCTGTGCCACCTAGCTGCCCCCAATATTGTTTTTTTAAATTTAATTTAATTTTTAATTTATGGAATAAAACAAGTATTTCCATAACATAATATAATAAAAATAATTAAAAATGACAAAAAGATGATTATACATGAAACTACACATCTGTTATGTACAACTTGCTATTCCTTTTAAAGATATAACAGAGTTATCATATAGATTTCTTTTTTCTCTTTTTCCTCTCTTCCCAGATAGCTACCATTAGGCACAAATATGTATACATACGTAAAATAATTCTGTACATACTTCTATTTATTTTTCAAAATTTATTTATTTATTTTTAGTTATCAACATTCACTTCCATAGGATTTTGAGTTCCAGATTTTCTCCTCATCTCTCCCCTCTTCCCATCCCAAGAGGATGTGCAATTTGATATAGGCTCTATATGTACATTCATATTGAACCTAAGAGATATTATTTTAAGAATGACTTTGAGTGAATGAGTTATTTTGTGTATCATAAATACCCAAATTAACTATAAAGGACATATGAAGAAAGATGCTATCTGCATCCAGAGAAAGAACTGATAAGTTCATATATAGAAGTATGTATATATACACACCTATTTGTGTCTAATGGTAGTCATCTCTAGGGTGAGGGTGAGAAACAAAAAAAAAAGAAAAATAGAAAAAGAAAGAGATTTACATGATAATTTTGTTGTGTATTTGAAAGGAATAGCAAGTTGTGCATAGTAGATTTGCAGTTTCAAGTACAATCATCTTTTTTGTTGTACTGTGTTATGGAAATGCTTGTTTTATTCCACAAATTAAAAATAAAATAAAATAAAAAGTTCTCCAATATATAGTAAGGCTAATATTCATCCATTAGATGTCCCTCCAAATAGCAGTAATGTGACCCCATCTCCTTTTTTAACTGCTTCAGATGATGAAACTGCTCTCTCTAAAATAGCACAATCATGATAAATATGGTATTCAGTCTTTATAGTTATTGATCTTGATAAGACTACACTCAGTTCTGTGACTCTGGCACATAAAGTGTCGGCTACAAAGATTGCCTACGCATTAAAGGGAGAGTAGGAGACACATTTAAGAAAAGAACCTAATCTTCAGCAATAAGAAGGATGGAAGTCCACATTCAACAATTCTTGGTAATAAGAAGGAGCAGTGATAGGTGATAACAGGATTAGGAAAGGGCTATTTATAGCGGCTACATTAAACCAACAGGTAGAGATAGAAAGAGAAATTCCACTTAAAATAACTACAGAATGTATAAAATTTTGCAGAGTATACCTTCAAAGATACATACATATGCTATATGAACACAACATTCTTTATAAAATTAAAAGTAAACTTAAATATTGGGAGGAATATTAATTCCTCATGGATAGACTGAGCCAACATAATAAAAATGATGACACTACCTAAATTAATTTACTTATTCACTACCATATCAATCAAATCATGAAAGGATTAATCAGAACTAGAAAGAATAGTAACAAAATTCATCTGGAGGAAGAAAAAAGTTTAGAATCTCAAGGGGAATAATGGAAAAAAAGTGAGAAGAAAGGGAGCCTACCTGTATAAAATCTTAAACTACAAAGCAATAACAATAAAAATTATTTGGTGCCAGTTTAAAAAAATAGAGATTTTTATCAGTGGAACAAATTAGGTATACAACACACAGAAGCAAATGAATACAGAAGCTTAGGGGCTGATAAACCCATAGATCCCAGCTACTAGGATAAAGATTAATTATTTGACAAAAATTAATGAAGAAATGGGAAAGCAGTCTGGCAGAAACCAAGTATAGACCAATACCTTCCATTACATATCAAAATTAGCGCCGAATAAATATACAACTTAGACACAAATGGTAACATCATAAATAAATTAGAGAAACCAGGAAGACATTACCTTTTAGATCTATGGAAAAGGGAAGAGCTCATGACCAAACAAGGTATAGAGAGGATCACAGAAAATAAAATGAACAATATTGATTACATAAACTTAAAAAGGTTTTGTACAGACAAAACAACTGCAGCTAAAATTAGAAGGAAAATAGGCAACTGGGAAAAATTTTTTGCAGCAAATATCTCTGATAAAGGTCTCATTTCCAAGCTTTGCAAGGAACTAATTCAAACTTATAAGACAAAAAGCAATTCCCCAATTAATAAAAGGAAAAGGTCAAAGGATAAGAACAGGCACTTTTCATAGACAGAAATGTAAGCTATGAATGTCCAATGAAAAATTCTCCAGAATCAGTGATGATAAAAATGCAAATTAAAACAATTCTGAGGTTCTATCTCACATATATCAGTTTGGCAAAGTTGACAAAATAGGAAAATAACAAATGTTAGAGAGGCTGAAGGAAAATAGATACAGTAATGCACTGTCGGGGAAGGGCCAGCCACTCTGGAAAGCAATTTGGAACTATGCCTCAAAAGTTACTAAACAGTGTACACCCTTTGACTTATGGACAGTGCTACTAGGTCTACACCCCAAAGAGATCCAAGAAAGAGGAAAAAGACCCATATATACAAAAATACTATAGCAACTTTTTTTTTGTGGTGGCAAAGAACTGGAAATCAAAGGGGTTATCCATGATTTGGGGAATGGATGAACCAGTTGTAATATATGAATGTAATGGAATGGTGTTATGCTGTCAGAAATGACAAAAGGGATGGTTTAAAAAAAAAACCTGAGAAGAATTGCATGAATCAATGAAGAGTAAAATGAACAAAACTAGGAGAAAAATATGTACAATAATAATATTTTAAAGACAAACAGCTTTGAGACTCTTAAAAACTTTGATCGGTGCAATGATTAAGCAAGATTCCAGGGGATTGGTAATGCTACCTACTCAGAAGCATGCTACCTACTTTCTGACAGAGAAATGATAGACTCAGAGTGAAAAAGGAGATGTATATTTTTGGACATGACTACTGTGGGAATTTGTTTTGCTTGATTATGCGTTGTCAAATGGTTTTTTTTCTTTTCTTCTTTCAATGGGGAGATGTCATGGGAGTGAGAGAATTTACTTTAAAAATTGAATTTAAAAAATATAGTGGATGTGTAAATATGAACCATTTAGGCTTATATGCTGGTCACTTTCTACTCGTTGTTTTCCATGAGAATTTAACATTGTTCAGAGGGGAAACAGAGCTTGCTGTATTTCCCCTTTTACTCATTTTTTGACTGCTTTATTGCTCTTTATGTTTTTGAATCTAATTATATTTGCTTCCTTTCTGACTATAAGGTAGCCACATAAAAATGTTCAGATAATAGCTATTTGACTGATGAATATGTGATCCCACTGATATGGCTGATTCCTTCAGTGATACAGATCAAACCATCAGTGCCCTCTTTTCCTTATCTTTCCATAAATTCTCTGCTCAGAAAAACTTTGATAAAAATAAGTGACTGTATGATGCTACAGTTAACTGTCAAGATACTTACTTAGATGCTAGAGTTCTGTTAAGAAATCCTAGTGTTCTGGGAACACTCAACATATTGGATTGTTGGTAAACTGTCCCATGCAAAGTAGTTGAAAAATTAGACATCTTGCTAGTCTACAAAGAGACCTTGGGCAAGTTGCTTAACCTCTCTTCTTTTCTTCTCTTGTCGCTAATTTTGTGTGTTTGCTTTAGCCTTAGTCTAGAGAGGGAGTTTCCTCATTTGGGTATTCCCTCTGTACCAATGAAATCCCAGGTCCAGTGTGAGCCCTTATCCTTTACTCTAATAGGAATATAAATATTACACATGATGGCAGTGGTTACAAAAGGCTCACATATAGTGTTCTGACATTTAGCAGCTTTGAGTAATGACTGCTTAAATCAACTTTTGGACTCGTCTATAGATGCCATTCATCAACATAAAAACACTTAACATGCCTTTTGTTTGACGTTTCCTTTTGAAAAACATTTTTTAAAAGGTTGTCACAGACTTAAAATTTTTAGAGCAGACCATGTTCAGTAACATAATTCTTGATTTTTAAACATGTTTTCCCATGGTGATGACTTGTGTTGAAATTTTAAAGTCACTCTTATCCTTCAAAAGAGGACTTGGTGTCTTTTCTTAAAATGAACCATTTTACAGAGCACAGCTTGAACTAGAAACAAATCCACTGGAAAAGAAGTAGGTCACTGCCTGTATATTTCCGGTATGAGTTAACACACCCCAGAATCGAAACTGCACAGCTTGCCCAAGATTCCTGAAATTTGCACAACACTCCAGAAATCCCTAACTTGCAACACTTCTTTTGGAGAGACTACATTTTGGGGTTACCTGTTGAAATACAGCACACGCTTAGTCTGTGCTACTCTTTCTCATTTTATTTCTCTTTGCTAGTGAATTTCTTGGCTCGGTTCAAAAGTAGAGAAGGAAGGAGCACTTTTAATCAGGAAATAGTGAGAGGCTACTTAGTTTTGCTGACTTGGGAGGCTGAGTAAGAACTTGGCTATAAATCAGCCTGCTCTTGTGTTCACAAATGGATTGGCACATCCTGCACTGTGACGTCAGCCCTCATTTAAATGCTTCAGTGTCCTGGCTTCTGTGGACTTTGGAAAGTCCTAAAACTAGACATGACAATATTAGAATCAGTAAGGCGTGTATTCTCACTGAGTTAAGACCTTTTGCTGCATTGTTTTGCAATTGTCCTTTATTGAAAGGAGTAGTCATTGCTCATAACTAGAGAGTATTTTGTTTTAGTTAATCTTTTCTTAACAGGAACGCTTCTGTAAATTCTTTGTTTTTTGAAAGCAACATCATTGAGGGCTTTTACCATAGTCCCTGCCATATCTTGGGAGACAGCATGGTGTAAGAGCCCTGGAATTTTGGAAGAACTGAGGTTGGAGGCAGCTCTAATGCCAGCACTTTCTTAGGTCAGGTTCTACTTGGGGGCAAAACCTAGTTTGCAGATAGGTTTGAATAGTTTGCAGAAAGGTTACTTCATGGGGCAGCTAGGTGGCACAGTGGTTAGAGCACCAGCTCTGGATTCAGGAGGACCTGAGTTCAAATTCGGCCTCAGACACATAACACTTACTAGCTATGTGACCCTGGGCAAGTCATTTAACTCCATTGCCTAGCCGCCCCCCCCAAAAAAAAAGGTTACTTCACTCTAACATTGAATAGTTTGCATAAAGGTTACTTTGCCTTAACACAGCAAGGATCAGCAGCAAGGGTACAATGGCACTTAGTATCAGCTTCAGTTGACATGCCTCCTTGGTCTCACAGAAACACATCTAATCATCAGGTTATTAGGGTATGGCAATTCTTACGGTCTCAGGTACTCATGAAATTTGAGAAGCTTAGTATGATAGGGACTTTTAAATGCCCTTTGATGCTTGGGAAGCTACATTACTTATTCCATTTTTTTTTTTTTAGGGAAAACCAGTCCCCAAAGATGCAAGGGGGAAGGGTCTAGGCTGCCTCACATTGTGTTTGGGAGAGGGAAGGGGAAGAGCTACATTAAGGAAACTGGTCCTATCACACTCGGCTTCCAATTCTGCCTTGGATTCTTACTAGTTGTATGTCCCCAAGACCTCTCTGTATCTCAGATTCCTTATTTATTAGTAACAATAATAATAACTAGCATTTTGTGCCAGGTACTCTGTTGAGTGCTTTAAAAATATTATCTTATTTGATCCTCACAATAATCCTGGGAGGTAGGTGCTGTGTTATCCCCATTTTACAGCTGAGGAATCTGAGACTTGTAGAGGTCATATAACTTGCCCAGGGCCCATAGGTAGGAATTGTCTGAGGCCAAATTTGAATTCAGGTCTCTCTGATGCCAGGCCCAGAACTCTATCCACTGCACTACCTCACTGTTAATAGCACCTATCTCACAGTCGTGAGGATAAAATGAAGTAAAGCATTGTGTTAATGTCAAGTCTTAATATGATCTCATTCTTCTCATCTTTTTCAATGGAACTCTATGGCAAGTTGCTAAACTGCTGCTATTCTTTTATATTTAATGTTCTGTAGGAGGTGGATAAAAATGATTGCTTTTTGTGATTTGTAATGTAAGTTCATCTTCAGTAGGTTCACTGAAAGTATATTTGGGATATCTCCAGTAGAAGTAAAGATCTGGATGATAAGAATGATATGTATTTTATCCTCTTCCCCTATGATTTTGACTTCTTTCTCTACATCTGTATTTTGAAAGCTTTTCACTCTATATAGTTTGGAGGTTATGAGTACGGTAACATCTAGTAAAAATGTCCTTAAATTTTTATGAATCAATGTTATCCATGAAATTGTGAACAACAGTTATGTTTATGATAATGATCCAGGTACAATATTGTTTATTTGTTGAATGGATTCTCAAGGATATTTTAGGATCTATGATTATAAATATGGGGATTTGTCAATAGTTTATTTGTGAAAGAGTATAATTGTCTTTTCTAGGTAAGCAGTAGGTGCTAATTTTTTGCAACCTGCAGTGATATATTACACAGTTTCTACCATTTCATTTCATAATATGCATTGATCAATAAGTCTGAGCTCCTTAAAAATGATCTTGTAGCAATAATGCAGTTCTATATCACTATCATAAAACTATTTCTGTAAACAAATCAGTATGATTCAATAATTTGTTTTTGTCAACATGTTTTTGGTTGAGTTCATGTAGATGTCATCCAGGGAAAGTTTCCTGATTCCACTCTGAGATCTTAGCATTTCATAGGCTTGCTTTGGAGGGAGAGGGGGAGAGGGGAGAGGGAGGGGGAGGGAGAGAGACTGCATAAGTTTTTGGAGGGACTGACAGACAGAGGAGGTAAAACCACCTCTGGTTACATTTGATACATCCAGTGGTGTATATCCATAATTAGCCCTTACTATTTGCTGTGAGACCTGTTGTCTCTTTATTCCAGAAGTATTTATGTAAGTTTTAAACCTGTTTACCATGTGCTCTGAGAACATCAATCACCTTCTGCCTTTTTGATGAGCAAGTGTTAATCTTTCTATCACAGCTTTGGAATGATGGGCTCTTTAGTTTCTTATCAGATCAGTCTATGATGATTATGGTGGTGGTGGTGATCTTGATCACTTGGGAATGGTCTGGAAAAGGTTATCAATTGAGATAAGGGTGGGTAGGAACCTGTGTTTGGGAGTGGGGGGAGAATACAGAGTAAGAGCTCTTGAATCAGCAAGGTGACGCAAAAGCATAAGTGGAATAGAACGTCAAATTTCAGGACCAAATAGTCTGTGAGTCAAGAGAAGTAAGGGCACTTCCTTATTTGTTGGTTGCACACCTATACATATATTATATCTCAGAAAAGAGGTCACAGACTAATCAGTGATTAATAGCGCCATAACTAGCATGGGAGGTAGCAGGACTTTGCTCCAGAGTTTTAAACTCCTGAGGAGAAATCATTACCTGAGCACTGGATTCCCCATGTCTTGACTCATATCTTCCATGAAATATACCTCAACTCCTGCATGTACCCCAGATTCTCATTGCTGTGATTCCCCACTTTGGGATCATCTATCCTTTCCTCTCAAGGTGAATGTATCCATTTTTAGATTGTCCCTATTGCCTATCTCCTCAACTCAATCTTTATCCTCTGCCCCCTGACTGGGCTTCTTGGCTCTGGGCCAGATTCTTTTTAATACCATCCTCACTGATTGAATGATCAACCACAATTCCAGAGGACTCATGATGAGACATGCTAACCACTTCTTGATAGAGAGGTGATAGATTCAGGGTGCTGATTGAGACATTGTTTTGGGTTGTTGTTTTTTTTTCAATATGGTTAATGTGGAAATTTATTTTGCCTATGTATATTTGTTACAAGGGTTTTGTTTTTGTTTCTTTTTTTTTTTGATAGAGAGGGAGGTGGGAGGAAGAGAAAAATATTTTTGCTAGTTAAAAAAATAAAATTAAATTGAAAAAAATGTTGAATTTCCATTAAAAGTACTCTGATGCCTCATCAAAGTGTGGTGTTTTGTTGTTTTTTTAAGATTTTTTTTTGGGCTAGGCAATGGGGTTAAGTGACTTCCCCAGGGTCACACAGCTAGTAAGCGTTATGTGTCTGAGGCCAGATTTGAACTCAGGATCTCTTGAATCCAGGGCCAGTGCTCTATCCACTGCACCACCTACCTGCCCCAAAGTATGGAGTTTAATCACAGTCTCAAAGTTGGAAAAGACTTCAGAGGTCATTTCATTCAACCCAGTTTGAACCAGAACCCCCAACATCCTCCAGTCTTTGCTTGAAGACGTTCAATGAAGAGGAACCCACTGTCTGCCAAGATAGCCCATTTCACTTTGAGACAGTTTTTACTATCATGGAGTTTTCCCTTAACTCAAGCCTAAATCCATGACTCTCACCTATTGTTCTTAGTTTTCTGCCTTACTGGGGCAAGTAGAACTAGACTAAGGCATCTATAATCCTGCCTCTGTCACATAGTAGCTGAGTGACCCTGGGTAAATTACTTCAACACCCTAAGCCACAATTTCCATACCCACAAAATAAAGCAAAGTGGTACAATTGAGAGACCACTGGATTTGCAGTCAGAGAACTGGAGATTAGCTGTGTGACCTTGGGCAAGTCACTCATTCCCTGTTCCAAAATATTCCCAGTGATAGCACTGGGTGGGAGATGGAGAGGGTCTAGTCTCCTTCTCCCAATCTGGTCAAGGTCAGCTCTTTATTGATTCACAGGAAGACACTAAGTCTACATGTAATAACTCTGGGAAAAGCAAGGTGAGTCCTAGCCCCTGGGACCTGAAACTGAGAGGCTCAGTTTCTTCAGGGATATTTTACACTCGTGGATAAGGAAACCTGTCTCTCAGTAAGGTGGGTGGTGAAGTTCCTGAGTCTTCCACTCATTTGAAACTTTCTATGGTAGAGCCCATCATATTTCCCTCAGCAATTAAATTCACCAAGAGAACTGGATGAGGGTCACATCAGATTATCAGCCGAGTAGTTGTATGAATTGCTACTGGCTAGGGCTTTGTGACTCTGCCTTCCCTTCCCCTCTTCCCTCCTTTCCTTGGCTACCTTCCAGCTCAGTGCTTGACAACCACCTTTCTGTGTACTCTTTGCCTGATAGTTCACAGACATGAGTCATATGATTCAACTTGAAGAGACTTCAGATATTATCTCTCTAGCTCAAGGGTTCTTAACCTTTTTTTGTGTGTGTGTTATGGCCTGCTCTGGTAGTCTGGTGAAGTGTATGGACTCTTTCTTAGAATAATGTATTTAAATACATAAATTATAGCACATGGGATTACAAAGGAAACCAATCACATTCAAATGCATTTATCAAAATATTTTTTAAAAAGCCAAGCTTATGAACCTCCATTAAAACCCCTGATCTAGTCCAACCTGTTTATTTTCTTTTCTTTTAAAAGTTTTCATTCTATTTTTATTTAAATTTTTTGCTGATTTTTATTTTTATACCACTCTCACTCCCCAATAACTACCTCCTCTCATAGAAATCTCTCTTGAAACAAAGAAAAACACTTAAGTCAAACAAATCATTACAGCAGCCAAACCTGACATCTACAACATTCTGCACCTGCAGTCAACCACCTCTCTACCAAGAAGGGAGTATGTTTCTTCATTGGTCTCCTGGAATGAACATTGGTGATCATTAATTTTTGCTAGTTTGTAAGCTCCATGAAAAGACTGGATTTGATAGGGCCAGTAAATTAAGAGATTACTGGCATGAATGAACTGGGATTGCCAAACTTTCAGTACTATACGTTATATTCCATTACATCCCTCTTATCAGGGCTCTATTTCTTTTTTTTGAAGGGGAGGAATTTTCTCACGGGAATACATGATTAGAAAGGGGTAAAATAAAAGACACTGCCAAGTTCAGCTCATCTCCCACAGAAGTCAGGATTCCATCAACATATAAGTTCTGCTTCCTGAAAGCAAAGTGGTCATGGGTCATTTTAACTGAGCATAAATGTAGCCCCAAACCATACATGGGATACCAAACAGGTGAAGAAAAATCCTTCTATATCTAATGCTTCATACTTATCGTGTCTTTGTAGGTTTTTAGAGCAAGAAAGGGACTTAGAAGTCATCTGGTCAAACCTTATCATTTTAGAGATGAAGATGGTCAGAAAGCTGTTTGCCTAGGGGAGGGTGATCATTAACATTAGGCAGATCAGGAAAGGCCTTACAAGAGGTGGAACCTGAGATGAATTTTATCCTAAGAGGTGGAGGAGTCAATCTCCCTGGAACTCGGTTTCTCCTGCGTAAAATGAGGGTGTTGGACTAAATGATCTTTGGGCTCCCTTCCAATTTTAGATCTATGATCTTATATTGTAATCTATGCTCCAGGCATAGGGGATAGACAGCCTGTGCAAGGGCTAATCTGTGCAATATAGGAGATGGAATGCTGTGTCAAGGGAAGAGCAAAGTGGGCTAGGTTAGTGGGAGGTAAAGTGCAGAAGAATAATGTGCTTGCACTAGGCAGGAAAATAGACTATAAAAGACTTTAAATGTCAGAAGAAATTTTGATGTGAGAAAATATTCTTTTACAATGGATATCAGTTAGAAAGCCTGAAAATACTCTTTTACAGTGGATATCAGTTAGCAAGCCCATTACAACAGGCATTTAATAAATGCTTGTTGAATTGAATTTCCTTGTAGCAGATCTGTGGATTCTTCTCCCTTCTGATCCTTAAAGAGACAGTGCTGTTAGCAAGCAGACTCTTCACTGTCTCCCATAAAACATTTGTTGGTGCCAACTATAGAGATAATATGTTAGGGTAAGAAGAATATTGATCTAATCCAATTATAAATATAGTACTTCTCAATGTTATTATATAGAAGTAAATATGAAAGTATTAAGAGAGAGATGCATAGAGAAAATCAAGAAGAGATGCCTGAACAGTCTGACTGAATAGCAAACTTTCTAAAGAAGACAGAAAATTTTCATGACTGGAGATTTTCTCACTGTAGAGAAACAGAACAATGTTCAGAGAAGTGATTTGGCAATTAACAACTCCCCACTGCAACTCAATATTTCAAATTGACTTAAAATTTGGTAGTATTTAGGATTTTCCTCTCCAGCAAAAACAATAAAAACTAATGAACAAGTAATTCCTTTTGGTATAAAGAAAAATAATGAATGAAATCAGTGATGTTAGGACTAGAGCAAAGAGTTGGTCTAATAAAATCCACGTCTCAATGGAACAGGGTTCCATAGCCCTTTCAGTGAAAGGAACTAATCTTCCAGCCTTGAAAATTCTATCTTTATTTCTCTGACCCTTAAAAGTCCCTTTATTTTCTTCCTTTTTTAAAAGAAACCAGTTTGGCATTTGTCCAAATTTATATGTTACTTAGAGGTCATCACTATCAACTAAAGGTAATACTCTTTTCTATTTAATTTCCAGCAAATTTATCTGGTAAATTTTGGTGCCAATTTTTTTTCATTAATTTTTAATGTTTTTTCCATGTAATCACAGAGCTCTTCAAACATTGAATCAATCTCTCTCTCTCTCTCTCTCTCTCTCTCTCTCTCTCTCTCTCTCTCTCTCTTTCTCCCTCTTTCTCTCCCTTTTCCCCCCTCTCTCTGGATGATCTTTTAGGTTTAGATATGATTCTGCAATTTAAAAAAAACGTTTGCTTATGAAATGACCTTTTCATCAACCCTTTGAAAATACCCTTCCATCTGAGGAAAATCTGTGAGCTGTCTTTCCATTTAGCTGGAAACTCTTTAAGTTTTTTGGTTTTATTTATGATGAAAATGTCAATATGGATGTGGTTCATTAATTCTAATGGTGTGCCAACTTGTTGGTCTTAGACAAAAATCTCACATAATTAAATTACTTATAGCCAACAGTTAAATTATTGTATGTATATAGACTAAGAACTCTGATTCTGAGTGCTTTTCCCCCTTTTTTACTTCTACACTGTTAAAGCAGAAGGGGGCCATGTAGGACTAAGAGTCATTTAATATATAATGAGATAAGTACTTCTGCGCTGGTCATAACGATAAACAACAATCTATGCATTTTGTTGCTGGCAGTTATGCATAACAAATTTATGACTGTAATGCTACAGCTAAAATATAGCCCTTTCAGCTTCACCTAGCCCTTTTCCCTCTTGCTCTTAAATTTATTTACATAACAACCAAGAGAATTATGGGAGGGATGGAATTGGGAGAAACCCCTCACTTCAGTTCTGTACAGCTTTGGGGTTTTTTTTTTTGGTGAGGCAATCAGGGTTAAGTGACTTGCCCAGGGTCAGACAGCTAGTAAGTGTCAAGTGTCTGAGGTTGGATTTTAACCCAGATTCTCCTAACTCCAAGGCTGGAGCTCTACCCACCCAGCTGCCCAACTTTGTGGTTTTGTTGAATGGAGTTTCTAAAATGTTTTGAGGAGATGAATTTTGATAATAAGGATTTGACAATTCAACAGAATTTTGTAGCCCCAGGTAAAATAGTTGGTCCCAGGTACTTATAGTTAATTCAGGAAGAAAACAAGTAAAAGATAAAAGAATAAATGTAATCTTAGCTTGAGTATTCTGCTGGCTGAGTTTCATAACTCATCATCCTAGGTTATGCACTAAAAGAACTTTTAGTCCTCTCTTGCCTGAGAGAACTTTAGTAGCCGCGTTATCCCAGCAGATGGTAGCATAGAGCAGCAGACAGCCCAGAAGAGGCTGAGTAGCTGAAAAGCAACAGAGTACAACAGAGATGACCTCATTAAGGGACACTGGTGTCCCTGTAGCATTGGCTTTGTCTTTATAGGGCCAATAAAGGCACAGTCCTTAGAGCGTACATAATATGCTCGGCCTGGTACCAACCCATGTGGATGTTTCTAAGCATGCATATTGGAGGAACAGCTCTGATTCAGAGCATGCACAGGTATTCTGTGATTCTTTCCTTTTGGTTTAAGTGTGTGGCTAAAAGAAGAAATTCTCTCCTGCAGCTTTCAAGTAAGGAGGAAGAAATATTGTGTTACTCCAGATGGAGAGGAAGCTAGTCTTAACAGAAACATCAGGCACTGCTGCAGCTTCTTTATTTCCCCACTGGATCACTATATGACTATGAATGCATGGTGTCTATATTTCTTCTATCTTTGTTTTGTCTATTGTTTTCTGATCTTAGGTTAATGATAACTGGAGAGGGATGGAAACAGTTATGACCTTATGAGCTTCAAAAGGTCATAATAGCAACCAGAGGTCCAGCAACTGGAATAAATAGCAGTCTTCCAGTAGCCATAGTAGCCAGTAGCCCAATGAGGAACCAGCTCTGAGGTCCAGCCCAGCAATAGAGCAATCTGGAAGCCAACATACCCTGTACTGAAAGCAAGGCAGTGACTTGTCCACGGGCTATACCACAATCAGAAGTGAACATGGTGGGAGAAGTGTTGGTAATCATTACTTTGAGTGTGGCATAGTGGGTAGAGGGCTGGTCCCGGAGTCAGAAAGACATCTTCACAAGTTCAAATCTGGCCTCAGATACTTTCTAGCAATGTGGCCCTGGACAAGTCACTTAACCCTGTTTGCCTTAATTCCTCATCTGTAAAATGAGGTGGAGAAGGAAATGGCAAGCTTTTTCAATATCTTTGCCAAGAAAAATCCCAAATGGGGTGGTGAAGAGTTGGACATGACTGAGCAATAACTATTCTTCTTAGAAACTGAAGGGGTAGAGGAGAGTGGGCTCCTAGTTTGGGAGGTTTTTGTGCTTCCTAGTCTTACTATATCTTCTTAGTAAGTATCTCTTTGTAAAAGTTAATTGATATTAATTGATTAATTGACATTTGGAAAATGTTAACCAGCCAATTAATTACTTGATATAGGGGATATATAAAATGATTAATTGATATTGGGGACAAAATACTGGAAAGGGGCTTATGAGTGATTATATTAGAGGAAGATACTCCCATATTTCTCAGGGTTATCTGAGGATAGAGCCAGCCTTGCTCTGGGGACACAACTTGTTAGAGTATGAGTTAGGAGAGAGATCTAGAGGAAAGCATACTTTGCTTTTTACTCAGGTTATGGAAATAATATTTTTTTTGAAAATTAAAAAAACTAAAAAATCTAAGTAAATACAAAAAATAACAAATGAAATAAATATCCCACTAGAACCATAAAGCCCAAACTATTTATATTTTCAGAAGGATAAGGCCTAAACCTTTGATTTCACTGCCATTGAGAACACCTGGATAAAGAGACTCCCTTTACTAATGCAGATCAGCACCTTCTCTGCAACTTGCAGTCTTAGATAACTGCTTGAAACATTGAGAGGTCAAATGACTTGACCAGAGTCACACAACCAGACTTGAACCCAAGTCTTCCAGGTTCTGAGACAGGCTCTCTTTCCACTGTTCTCTGCTATCTCTAATAGCTGTGGACGCCTAACTTTAAAAATAGACTTAAGGAACATCTTCTCTCATCTTCAACCTTCCCTAGCCCTTTATTGGCTACAAAGAATATTCCTTCATAAACCTGATCAGGATAGTTCTAGGCATATGACCTTGTTTCTTTTTATCCCTCGGTATAATGGTTATTTCACTAAGAAATTGTACTAAATGTAAGAAGTAACATGAATGAGAGAACCTAATAATTATTTTCCTTTGTTTTCTTTTTTACCTTTTCCATTAATTTTTGCAAACCCCCAAAAGTAATGCTGACTCATTTATTAAAAAAAGAAATAAGACTTTAAAACAGTGCTATGTACATATTTTTCTTTGTCATCTGTCTCAGGGGTTTCTATCCTCTCCTCCCCATTTGTTATCTGATGACCATCTCCAAGGCTGGCCCTTGGGCAGCACACACAGACTGTTGTTGCCAGGGTAGTACTTGGAAGACTTTCCAGGCTCATGGAAGCTACTAGAGTTTGCTCTCCCTGGCACAGCCTTTGAGAAAGAGCCCAGGGTCACCTCCATATCATGACGCAGTACTGAATTAGTGCTTCGGTAGAAGTCCCTTTCCTATGGGTTGCTGAGAATGTTAGCAACCAAATTTTGACAAGGCTATTTTAAGGAAATGCTCATTTTAATGAATAGGACTTATTAATACTTATGAACTATTGGAGAGAGCACAAACTGGATTTTAAAAGGCTTAATTATAACATTTAGGTGTACATAACAAGTTCTTTTAAATTATTCTTTGGGGAATAACTCATTGACCAACTTTGGCACTCTATCAGGACTGTGCCTTCCAATTCTGAAGGATTTTGCTGGTGAGTCATTAAGTAGGAAATCCATATCTGTAATAAATCTTAGTAGGACCCAATGTTCCCTTTAAAATGGATTGTTTCTAGGTGGCTACATCAGGGAACATTATCAAAACAATAGATTTTGTTGTGGGCTAAGGCTGGTGGTTTTGGAGGGAGAAAAATGTTCCCAGTCATGCTGAAAATAAAAAAAAATTGATATTGAGAATGTTGGCAGATTTGCTCTGAAGGATACTTCCATTTTACCAGACCTATTTGGTAATTTCTTCTGTGTTATTCTTGTTTAATATTTATGTAGTACACACATGGTACCACACCAACAATGCTAGCCCTTATATACCTATAGCCTGAGCTCTATAGTTTAGAACTCAACCTTCTTTCTTTGTGGTTCTAATGTTCAAGGTCTGGTTTGAGTAGAAGAACAACTGTGGGTCCCCTAGGACTGTAGTATATGCAAAATGGGAAGAATATCACCAGAGTAGGTCATCAGAGGGCAGAGGGCAGCAAAACTGGAGACAAGCAGATGTCAGAGTCAGTGACCAGAAGGTGAAAAAAAATTGGGAGAACAGAGACAATATGTACTAGAAAGTAAAGCAGATGTGCTTTTTCTTTAAGTACATAGTAATGAAAAGGTCAGAAACTAAATGCTTATGGGAATATTTTATGAAAGTTGTTAATTTAATGAGTAGTCATTCAAGTTTGAGACCTCAGAGGCAGAGGCTATCTGAATGTTTATTTTTTTTTCTCCTTCATCTGCCATTACCAATTAGTTGCCAAGTGTGGGCGATTCTACCTCCCCCTCTCTCATATGCAACCCCTCTTGTAGGCGCTCTTCACTTTTTTACCTGGACTATTATAATAGCATGGTAATTTGTCTCCCCACCTTTAGTGTCTCCCTTTTCTTTCTATTCCTTTCTTCGTACAGGCAGCAAAATAATCTTAAAGTATAGGTTCAATCTTATAATTTTCCTGCTCCAAAGCCTTTAGTGGTTTCCTATTACCTCTGATAAAATGCAAACTCTTTTAACCTGGTATTCAGGGCTCTCCACAGTCTTGTCCAACCTCTGCATTTGGATAGGGTATCCATTAAATGTAGGATGTACTTCCTCCTTGTCTTTGCCTGTTAGAATACTTAGTTCCCTTAAAGGGTCTGTGAAGTCATTACCTTCTCTCTAGAGTCTCTGATCCTTTCAGCTTAAAATTTCCTATTTTGCTGGATCTCTTCTTTACTCTCAGCACTTCCTTCCCTGTATTATATTCATCTATGCACATGCTGTATTTTCACCCTCCTGGTAGATATATGCTTCTTGAGGGCAGGGAGAGAAATGATTTTTTTCCTCTACCCACAGAATTTTCCATGTTACTTTGTATAATATCTCGCATATACTGGATGTTTCATTGAATTGAATTAAATCATTGGTTATGTTTATTGAACCGGATTGAGTTAATGTGGTAGATATGTTTGAGAAGTAAGTTAGTCATTTCGGAGAGGTAAATTGTTTTGCAAACTTTAAAACACTATATAAATGTTAACAGTGGCTATCCATTCAGGGGAGTATGCTTAGACCTAGGCCCTTTTCTGGTAGTTTCCTTCACAAAAGGCATGCTCAGGTGGGTCAGTGTCCCAAATGAGTACTGGCCACTAAGCAGAAAGAGCTACCCATTCAACAGAGTTTAAAGGGAGAAAAGAACATCCTTTGCTCTTTTCTTCCTGTTTTCTAAATGTGGCCTGGGATTTGGACAGCTCGTCACTGCTAGGGGATAAGATCAGAACATGCCCTGGTTTGCCAGAAGGTATATAACTTAAAGGTACAATACCAGTCCAGTGGTTCCACTGGATGTTTCATACTTTGATATTTTAAGTATCAGTATCCTAGGAGAGAATAGTAAGAGTCATAGGTTGCTATTTTGTCTTTTAATCTTTGTCAATGCATGCTTGAGTCTTTTGTGTCTTAAGTATTTCTTTTATAGTGGAGGAAATAAATGACTTCCTTATTACCTGATCTACATTATATATCTGCTACCTTTCTAAAAGGTACTCTGACAATCCCTTTTGGGAATATATAAGCCGTATATAAGCTTTAAGTGATTTCCTCCAGAGTTCTGGGATAGGAGGTATAATGGGGCTGAGCAACAAGGAACAAAAGCCCAGACTCTCTCTTTAGAAGCCAGGCTCTGACAAGACTGATTCAGGTCTTTGTGAGTTCAGAACTAGGGTCCCTTAGCAAAAAGAGTATCCTTTAGCCACTCCCCACACCAAGCCGATCTTTACATAAATGTCAGGGACAAAAAGGGGGAATTTAGCAAGGTCATACCCATTCATAGTAACTAGCCTGGTTCCAAATCAAATTCCAAATCAAACTCAGGTCCTCCACTCCAAATCCTGTCTCTTTGTGGAAAGAAGAAGCAAGATCTTAGAAAGAGGAATGAAATAGCCACGTTGCCATTGGTTGTTCACTTATCTAAATTCAAATGCTAAATATACCTACCAGATTTTTCCTTTGGTCTTAGTTCTTTGCTCATGAATTTTCTTAAAGGAGGGAACAAAAGTTCAGCCAAGTATCCTGCAGTCTGCTAAATTCAACAAATATGTTTTCAACAGCCACTATGTGCAAGACTTCGTGCTAGTCGGTATTCAAGGAAAAGAAAGAGAAGTGGCCCTATACTAAGTGAAAGGGGAATTACACTGCTTCTGCTTGGTCTTGGGAAAGGGTGTGAGGAGAAATGAGGAGAAAAAGGTTGACGTGGCAGAGAGTACCTTTGGGTTGTGTTGTGAAGGAAAAATTTCCCAAGAGTTAGAATGATGCCAAAGCAGAATGCTGAGTTTTCCTAGAGATCTTTAAGTAGAAGCTAAATGTATATTTGAGGATACCCTAAGGGAGATTCCTGTTTAGGTGCTAGTTGAACTAGGTCACCTCTGAAATCCCTTCTAGCTCCGGATTCTATGATTCGAAGTTTCCCATTGGTAGAGGTTAGGAGGAGTTATAAGCAATATCAGGTTGACTGGGTTCCAAATTGTAATTATAATGTCTGTGGATTAATGCTTGTGAATAATGAGTGTGTGGTGATTATTATTAGAATTACCAAATTAGAATGCTGTTTTTTGGGGTGGAGGGAGGTAGTAGCAAGAGGAAGTCCTGGGTCTTGGGAGACATTAAACTGCTCAGCATTCAGAAAACTGAACAAATAATTTATAGTTCCTGTGAGATTTCAGGGGTCCTGGATAAATTTTAAGGCCATTTTCCATACCAACTACCTTTCCATCCCAAAGGAGGTATGGCTTCTAGTTTTATGATATGAAATACCCAGTTCATGTTAGAGTGCGTAACATAAAAATATGAACAAAATATGGATTTCAGTATTAAAGTGTGGATTGGCTCATATTGAGATTTGCTAAGAAAAGAAAAAAAGATGATATCCCTGGTGAGCAAAAATGACCTTTGCTTCATATTTTTAATTAGCTTATTCTAATTTTATATTTCAGAACAATGAAGACTACAATAGACCTGCAGGCTTTTATTTAGAAAGCAATTATCAGAACATTTTATTTCATTTCTCAGGTTCATTAAGATATATTGATTGGATACTTATTCTTTTGCTATGTGGAAAACTGTACCAGCATAGGATGAGATATATAAAAAAAACAGAGCAGTTCCTGTCTGTGTAGAGCTTATAATCTAGTTAGAGAAACCAAATACATAACATATGAAATATCATCAGAATAATCACAAAGCAAACATAATCACAAGATAATACAGTACACAATGAATTGATAGATGCCGAGTGAACACAGTGTCCTTGCTACTCTGGGGATACAGGCCACAGGTGAAGGTCACAACATGCGTAATTCGTGATGATGCTGGTTTTGGTTTGCAAGGAAACAGTGACAGGTGCTAGAAGAGCTGATACCCAGAAAGCAGCTGATTGGTCAGAGGGTTGTTTCTAGGCAGCCTATAGCAAGGAGATTGCCTTGCTTGCCTTGGTTACAGCAGTCTACCAAAGTGAGCATTTAATCACAGGGCTTACAGGCTTGACCAGAATTGCAATTTCCCCCCCTCCATTAAAAAAGCTTCCTGAAGAAAGTACCAGTATTTTAATAACAAATAATAGACATGTTAAAACGTTCAGTTGAGCCATCCATTCTCATGAAAATCTCCCTATTATTACTGTGCGACTTTTTCTACAAAATGCTATTGTTTATCCTGTTGATGATTTTTCAGATTTTATCATCTTATTTCAATACTTCAGTAAATCTATGGTATTATCAATGTGCAACCCTCTTCCCATGGTGCAGATTCCCCCCACCCCCAACACACATTTTTGCTTCATTGATTTTTCAAATTTTTACTGAGAACCTAACAGACTTAAACAAACACAAATGTTTCAAAACACAGAGGAAAGCTGATTAGACAAGAAACTGTGTACTCATGTATAGTTTTTTAAAAGAGAAATTACATATGGATTGCTTCACGATGTTAAACAAATCGCTCCATCTATGTCTCTTTCTATGCCTTTTTTTTCTTCTGTGCATTTAAAAAAGCTTTTATCGATGTTCTTTTTTTCATATCTATTATGATACCTACCACAACACTGTTCTTCCCCTAAATGGGGGAATTCCTATTAAATGGTAGAAGCCCTCCCCTATAACAAATGTGTGTGTGTGTAAATATATGTAGTCAAACAAAATAAATGAACACTTTTCTTGTGTCTGAGAATATAGGTCTCATTCTACACTTCTTGTCTATCACTTCTCTGCCAAGAAAAGGGAGCTATGTGGCATCATTGGTCTTCTGAAATCACAGTTGATAGCTACTTTGTTTAGAGTTCTGAGATTTTTCCAAGTTCTTTCCCTGTTATTGTGGGCAACATTAATATAGTTCTCCTGGTTCTGTTCATTTTGCTCTATATCAGTTCAGAAAAGTTTTTCCATATTTTTTCTGTATCTGTCATATTCATAATTTCTTACAGTACAATACAATTCCATTATTTTCAAAATATCACAATTTGTTCACCTATTTCCCCAACTGATGAACATCTATTTTCTTTACTTTTTTTTTTTGCTACCACAGAAAATGCTGTTATAAATATTTTGTACATATGGGTCCTTTCCTTCTGTGTCTGACTTATTTGGCATTCATAGCCAATAGAAATATTGCTGGGTGAAAGAATATTTACAGTTCAGTAACTTTTTTGGGTATAGTTCTAATTGTTTTTCAGAAGTATTAGATGACTTCACAGCTCAACCAAAAGTGCATTAGTGTGCCTATTTTCCCACAATCCTTCCAATGATTGTTTTTTCCCCTCTTTTACCATCTTTGCCAAATGAGAGGCATGCTGTAGTATCTCAGGGTTATTTTAGTTTGCATTCCTCTTATGGTTAGTGACATAACATTTTTCTTATTGTGTTATTTCATTTCTTCATTTAATGACTGCTTGGTCATATCCTTTTACCACTTATCTGTTGGAAAATTACTCTTATTCACATATGTTTGCGTCAGTTCTCTATATATCTTGGATAATAGGCCTTTATTGGATAGCCTAGCTGTGAAGATTTTTTTCCCAATTATTTCCCTTCTGATTCTAACTGGATTGGTTTTGTTTGTGCAGAAACTTTTCAATTTCATATAATCAAAATTGTACATTGGATTTTTTAACAATCATCTGTTAAGAACATTTCCCTTATCCATAGTTGTTGTAAAAGGTATCTCCTTTCTTTGTCCTATATTTAAGAAAATAATATTATCTTTTATATTTAAGCCATGTATCTGGAGTTTATTGTGATATGTGGTGCAAAATGTTTGAATATATCTAATTTCCTTCAGATTGATTTCCAGTTTGTCCAACAGTTTTTGCCAAATAGGGTCCTATGGTGCAGTTCTCAATTCATCCACATGTTCTCATTTATTGTGATTCTTATCCAGGTCCTTCTGTACTCAATGAGCTGAACGCCATCTAGGAATCTAGGTTCTTTATAATTTTTTAGGTACCAGTATAGCATGCAGATAGACCTTACCTTGTCCTAACTGTATGACTGCTCCACCTTTTCTGATCCTACATTTCATAGATATCTCTTATGTTACTTGTCTCTAAGTTATGATTGGTAATATACTATAGCTTATTTAGGCCTACTATGCATGGACATCTTTCTATTGTCCTTGGGTAACCCACAAGTTTGATTCTTTAGATATTATGGTGTTCCATGACTTACATCTACATAGCATCACTAGAAAAAATTCTAATATTAAAAAAAAATCAATGTTTGTGTCTGAAAGGAGCTTGGGATAACTCAAAACTTTATTCAGTTTCTGAAATGTAATCCAGCACATTCTCTTCCTGCTATTCACTTCTGGGCCTAACTCACTATTCATCTGTAACATCTGTCCAAGATAGGTGTATTGATGGACTAACCCATCCAGCTGTATGTTACAAATGAGTTTTAATGAGATTTGTTGTTTTTGTTTCCATTATAGATTGTTAGGATTAATCTCTTTTCAGTGGTAATACATATCACTGAGAAAGTACTGTGTAATGTCCATAAGAGGATCTAGAGTCCCTTACCATTTCTAGAGAATCCTCTTCCATTTGGATTAAAAATATAAATGTTTATTTTAATTTAATTAAATATTTCCCAATTACATTAAAATTTTTCTTAACATTCATTTTTTAAAATTTGAGTTTCAAATATCCCTTGAGAAGGAAAGCAATATGATATCAATTATACATGTGAAGTCATGTAAAACATATTTCCATATTAGCCATGTTGCAGAAGAAAATATAAAAAAGAGTAAGAAAAACAAAGTGAAAACAAGAATACTTCAATCTGTCCTCAGAGTTCATCATTCTCTCTCTGGAGGTGGACAGGATTTTTCATCATAGGTCCTTGGAATTGTCTTGGATCATTGTCTTGATCAGAGTAGCTAAGTCTTTCACAGTTTATCATTATAATATTGCTGTTACTGTATACAATGTTCTCCTGGTTCTTCTCATTTTACTTTGTAGCAGGTCATATAAGACTTTCCAGGATTTTCTGAACCCATCCTGCTTGTCATTTCTTATAGCACAATGGTATTTCATCACAATCACACAAATTGTTCAGCCATCCCCAATTGATGGCTAGAGAATTTCCAATTCTCTGCCATCACAAAAACAGCTGCTATAAATATCTTTGTACAAATAGGTCCTTTTCCCCTTTCTTTGCACTATGTGGGAATGTACACCTAGTAGTTATTTGGACTCTTCACAGGGCATCAATGAAAAGTGTAAACATGATTGGCAAATATACAACTCCCTGTTTTATGTAGTATATATGTATGTATATGTATATATATATAAACAAACACACATATATTTAATTTTTACAAGAAGATTTACTTCAAAGAGACAGCAAGAAAAACGTACAAATATTTTCCCTAGTACACAAAGGGCATACTCTACTAATGACAGACTTATAATCACTGGGAGAGAAGACTCAAAACTTAGCTCAAAATTATTATCCCTAAGCAGAGGTCTGATCATGTCATTCTCTTGCTCAAAATTTCAATTACTCCTTGCTGCCTTGTAGGATAAAATGCATACTTCTTTGTTTGCTATTAAAGTTCTGTACAACCTATCTTTCCAGACTTATTTAACATCACGCCCCTGTATGTACTCTATATTCCAATGGAACTTGCCAAATATATGTTCCCCAAACCTGGCATTTCATCTTCCATAGAAGTCCCTTTGCACACATGGTTACCCCTGTCTGAATTGCCCTCCCTTCTCACTTCTATCTCTTGTAATACTTAGCTTCCTTTAATGCTCAAATCGTGTACTGCCTCCTCCAAGAAATCCTTTTTTGAGCCCCAGTGGTTCAGGTACTCTCCTTATTAATTGCTTTCAAGGGAGGTATTGGTAGCTGCCCAGACTGTATTATTACTATCCCTATGCACATGTACTCTCTGTTTTGCTTCCTGTAATTTTATCTCTGCTGAATGGAATAGCAGTTGCTTTGTGTTTACTTATCTATTTGCTTATTGTATCCCCTTTTCCTTTAGGTAAGGGATTTCATGTTTTTTAAAGTCTTTGCATCCCTCGGCTCTTAGTACAGAGCCTTCCACAAAGAAGGAGCTTTATAGTAGCTAACATTCATGTAGTACTTCAAGATCTGCAAACCACTTTACATATATCATCTCATTTGACTCTCACAGCAACTCTACACTTAATACTTATTTATCACTTCTGGTGCCAAGATGGCAGAGTGAGGACAGAACCCTCCGAAACCCTCCCAAATTCCCCTCCAAACAACTAGAAAACTGCCTCAGAACTGGTCTAGGAGCAGGGAAGCAGCTTACCAGCCTGGCAGGAAAGGTCTCTCACTGGGGTAAGAGGGGAGCGAGGTTCAATAGCAGCAGTAGCAACCAACCTCACAGCAGGGGAACTGCAGCAAGGGCTCCAAGCCTGGGACAATCCACCAGTGAGGCCCCACCCTCTTGCATACCAGCAGACCCCTAGGCAAGTAAGCAGTCTGTGAAACAAAGTAAGGTCCCACCTCAGTCACCCACCCCTAGCACAAGCCACCAGCAAGTTCTTTACCCCACTGCCGACCAGTAGTGAAGCCCTGCCCTGGCCAACAGCAAGACCCCACCCCTGGGGCTTACCAGCTGAGAGACCTTGTTTCCAGAGCAACCCAGTGGCAGGCCCCATCCTTGCGGCAGACCAGCAAAAGATCTTTCCTCCACGGCCAGCCACTAGAAAGACTCTGTTACCATAGCAATCCAGCAGCAAGGCCCCACCCCTAGAGCAGGCCAACAGCTAAACTCTGCACCCAGGGGAGGCCAATGGGGAGGCCCCATCCCCCAGTACCAGCTAGAAGAGAAAGCAAGCAGCTAAGCCCTGAAAGCCTAGTGAAAGCTAGCAGTAAGACCCAGAGTCCCAGCAAAAAAAAGTTGGGACAGTGCAGCACTTCATATAAAAAAAAACACACAAAACCCATCACAAAAAAGGAAGAAAAAAATTAGCAAAAAACAACAACAACAACAACAAAAGAGCTTGACTATAGAAAGTTACTATGGTGATAGGGAGGATCAAGGCATAAACTTAGAAGAGGATGATAGTGTAAAAATGTCTCATGTGAACCTCAAAGAAAAATGTAATTTGGCCTCAGGCCCCAAAAGAATTCCTGGAAGAGCTTGAAAAGGATTTTTAAAAGCAAATTAGAGGAGAAAAATTGGGAAAAGAAATGAGAGTAATGCAAGAGAATCATGAAAAAAGAGTCAATAGCATGGATATACAAAACCTTGGATGTAGAAAAGACATACAAAAATTTACTGAGGAAAAAAACTCCCTAAAAAAAAGAACTGGCCAAATGGAAAGGGAAGTCCAAAAGACCACTCAAGAAAATAATTCCTTGGGGCAGCTAGGTGGCACAGTGGATAGAGCACCAGCCCTGAAGTCAGGAGTACCTGAGTTCAAATCTGGCCTCAGACTAAACACTTGACACTTACTAGCTGTGTGACCCTGGGCAAGTCACTTAACCCCAATTACTTTAAAAAAATTCCTTAAAAATTAGAAATGAACAAGTGGAAATTAATGACTCTGTGAGACATCAAGATATGATAAAAGTAAAACAAAAATAGAAAAAAATATGAAATTTCTCATTAGAAAAACAACTGATCTTGAAAATAGGTCCAGGAGAGATAATGTAAGAATTATTGGACTACCTGAAAGACATAATTGAAAAAAAAAAGCCTGGACAACATTTTTCAAGAAATTATCAAAGAAAACTCCCCTGATATATTGGAACCACAAGGCAAAATAGAAATTGAAAGAATCTACCCATCACTGCCTAAAGGAAATTCCAAAATGAAAATTTCCAGGAGCATCATAGCCAAATTCCAGAGCTCACAGATCAAAGAAAAAGTATTATAAGCAGCCAAAAAGAAACAATTCAAATATTGTGGAGTTACAGTCAGGATTACACAGGATTTGTCAGCTTCCACATTAAAGAACCAAAGGGCTTGGAGTATGATATACCAGAAGGCAAAGGAGTTAGGATTACAACCAAGAATCACCTGCCCAGCAAAACTGAGTATAATCTTTCAGGGGAAAAATGGATATTTGCTGAAATAGAAGACTTTCAAGTATTTCTAATTAAAAGACCAGAGCTGAATAAAAAAATCTGACCTCCAAATACAAGACTTAAGGAAAACAATAAAAAGTAAAAAAGAAACAAGAAAGAGAAAACATAAGAAATTCAATAAGGTTAAACTATTTATATTTCTATCTTCAAGATAATATTTGTAACTCTTAACAACTTTATTTCTACAAGAGCAATTAGAAGAAGTATATGTAGACAGAGGGTGTGGATATAAGGTACCTTTGATGGGATGATATCCCCAAAACAAAATAAAGGGTAAGAAAGAAAATTACACTGGAAGAAGGAGGAGGGGGGAGATTGAATGGAGTATATTATCCCACATAAAAGAGGCGTGACAAAACTATTACAAAGGAGGGGAAGATTGGGCGGTAGTGGCAGCAGGCAAAACTTAAACCTTACTCCCATCAAAATTGGCTCAAAGAAGGAATAACATACACACTCAGTTGGATATAGAAACTTATCTTACCCTGTAAAGAAATAAAAAGGGATAGAGATAATAAAAGGGAGAGGGAGGACTGATAAAAGGGAGGGTAGTTGGGGGAAGGCAGTAATTTGAAGTAAAACCCTTGTGAGGAGGGAACTGGTGGGTGGTGAGAGAGAGAGAGAGAGGGGGGTGGGGATAAACAAGCAAAATATAGCATGGAGGGAAATACACAATTAGTTACCATACCTATAAATGTGAATGGGATGAAGTCACCCATAAAATGAAGGTGGATAGCAGAATGTATTAAAAATCCAAATCCTACAAAATATTGTTTACAAGAAACACATTTGAGGCAGAGAGATACACACAGGGTAAAGGTAAGGAGCTGGAACAGAATCTATCATGCTTTAGCTGAAGCCAAGAAAACCAGGGTAGTGATCATGATCTTAGACAAAGCAAAAGCAAATGCAGACATAATTAAAAGAGATAAGGAAGGAAACTACATCTTGCTGAAAAGGTACCATAGACAATGAAGTCATTTCAATACTAAACACATATGCACCAAATGATATAGCGTCTAAATTTTTCAAGGAGAAGTTGAATGAATTGCAGGACAAAATAGATAATAAAACTATACTAGTGGGGGACCTCGACTTTTCCCTCTCAGAACTAGATAAATCTAACCAAAAAATAAACCAGAAAGAAGTTAAAGAAGTAAATAAAATTCTGGAAAAGTTAGATATGAT
This sequence comes from Phascolarctos cinereus, assembly GCF_003287225.1. Lineage (NCBI taxonomy): Eukaryota > Metazoa > Chordata > Mammalia > Diprotodontia > Phascolarctidae > Phascolarctos > Phascolarctos cinereus. The sequence goes on from NW_027555958.1 coordinate 176,639,015, forward strand.
ACATATCTGGAGAAAAATGAATGAGAATAGAAAGGAAAATACCTTTTTTTCCTCAGCAGTACATGGCACCTACACAAAAATTGACCATGTATTAGGACATAAAAATCTCACAATTAAATGCAGAAAAGCAGAAATTGTAAACACATCCTTTTCAGATCATAATGCAATAAATGTTATGCTTAATAATGGACAATGGAAAGAGAGATAAAAATTAATTTTAGAAATTAAATAATTTAATCCTAAAAACAAGTGGGTCACAAAATAAATCATAAAATAATAGATAATTTCATTAAAGAAAATGACAACAATGAGACAACATACCAAAATTTAGGAGATACAGCCAAAGTGATACTTATGGGGAAAATTATATCTCTAATTGCTTACATCAGTAAAATACAGAAAAAAGCAGATCAATGAATTGAGCATGCAACTAAAAAAACTAGAAAAAGAGCAAATTAAAAATCCCCAATTAAATACCAAATTAGAAATCTTGAAAATCAAAGGAGATATTAATAAAATGAAAGTAAGAAAACCATTGAACTAATAAATAAAACTGGAAGCTGATTTTATGACAAAACCCCCCCAATAAAATACATAAAACATTGCTTAATTTGATTAAAAAAGTAAAGAAGAAAACCAAATTAATAATATCAGAAATGAAAGGGATGAATACACCATCAATGGAGAGGAAATTAAGACAATTGTAGGAGCTATTTTGCCCCATTATATGCCAATAAATTTGACAATTCAAATGAAATGAATGAGTATCTACAAAAACATTTACCCAGATTAACAGATGAAGAAATAAAATACTTAAACAACCCAATCTTACAAAAAGAAATTGGACAAGCCATCAGTGAAGTTCCTAAGAAGAAATCCCCAGGACCAGATGGATTCACAAGCAAATTATACCACAAATTTGAAGAATGATTAATTCCAATACTATATAAACTATTTGGAAAAATAGGTGGAGTCCTACCAAATTCCTTTTATGACACAAATGTGGTGCTGATACCCAAACCAGAAGAGCTAAAATAAAGAAAGAAAATGATAGACCAATTTCCCCAATGAAAATCGATGCAAAAATTTTAAATACAATATTAGCAAAGAGATTACAGCAATAAATCACAAGGGTCATACACTGTGACCTGGTGGGATTTATACTAGGAATTCAAGGCTGGTTCAATATTAGGAAAATCATTAGCATAATTGACCATATCAATAACAAAACCAATAGAAATCATATGATTATCTCAATAGATGCAGAAAAAGCCTTTGACAAAATACAGTACCCATTCCTATTAAAAACACTAGAGAGCATAGGAAAAAATGGAGCTTACCTTAAAATGATAAGTAATATTTATCTAAAACCATCAGCAAGCATTATCTATAATGGGGACAAGCTAGAAGCCTTCCCAATACAACCAGGGGAGGAAGAAGGATGCCTATTATCACTTCTATCATTTAATATTATACTACAAATGTTAGTTATAGCAATAAGAGAAGAAAAAGAAATTAAATGAATTAGAATAGGCAATGAAGAAACAAAACTATCACTCTTTTCAGATGATATAATGTTATATTTAGAAAATCCTAGAGAATCAACTAAAAAAACTACTTGAAATTATTAACAACTTTAGCAAAGTTTCAGGAAACAAAATAAACCCACATAAATCATCAGCATTTCTATATTTTACCAACAAAGTCCAGAAGCATTTCATTTAAAATAACTGGAGACAATATAAAATATATGTGAGTCTACCTGCCAAGACAAACCCAGGAACTATATGAACACAACTATAGAACACTTTTTCACACTAAATATAGTCAGATCTAAACAACTGGAAAAATAGTAATTGTTCAAGGCTGAGCCAATATAATAAAAATGACAATTCTATCTAAATTAATCTATTTTATTCAGTGCCATACCAATCAAACTATCAAAAAATTATTTTATAGTGCTAGAAAAAATAAAAATAAAATTCACTTGGAAGAACAAAACTCATGGATATCAAGGGAATTGATGAAAAAAAAAGTGAAAGAAGGTAATCTAGCTGTACCAGATCTTAAACTGTAGTATAAAGTGGTAATTATCAAAACAATCTGGTACTGGTTAAGAAATGGAGTGGTAGGTCACTGGAATAGATTAGGTACACAATGCATTATAATAAATGACTATAGTAATACAATATATGATAAATCCAAAGATCCAAGCTTTTGGAACAAAAACTCTGGGAAAACTGGAAAACAGTATGGCAGAAACGGGGTATAGTTCGACATCTTATACCATATAACAAGATAAGGTCAAAATGGGTACATGATTTACACATAAAGGGTGATACCATAAGCAAATTAAGAGAGCATAGAATAGTTTATCTGTTAAATTTATGGATATGAGAAGAATTTCAGACCAAAGAAGGTATAGAGAGCATTACAAAATGTAAAATAGATAACTTTGATTATATAAAATTTAAAAAGCTTTTGCACAAACAAAACCAGTGCCACCAAAATGATAAGGAAAACAACAAATATCTCTGAAAAAGGCCTCAATTTCTCAAATATATAGAGAACTGAGTCAAAATTATAAAAATACAAATCATTCCCCAGTTGATAAATGGTCAAAGGATATGAACAAGCAGTTTTCAGACAAACAAATCAAAGCTATATAGTCATGTGAAAAAATGCTCTAAATCACTATTGATCAGAGAAATGCAAATTAAAACAATTCTAAGGTACCACCTCATACCTATCAGAGTGGCTAATATGATAAAAAAGGAAAATGTTGATCATTGGAGTTGTGGGAAAACTGAGACAATAATGCATTGTTGGTGAAGTCATGAACTGATCCAACCATTCTGGAAGAGCAATTTGGAAGTATGCCCAAAGGGTATAAAACTGTGCATACACCTTGATCTAGCTATGCCACTGCTAGGTCTCTATCCCAAAGAGATTTTGAAAAAGGGAAAAGGACCAACTTGTACAAATATGTCTATAGCAGCTCTTTTTGTGGTGGCTAAGACTTGGAAATCAAAGAGATGCCCATCAATTGGGGAATGGCTAAACAAGCTGTGGTATATGATTGTAATGGAATATTATTGTAAGAAATATTATGGCAAGAAATTATAAGCAGGGTGATTTCAGAAAAACCTGGAAAGACTTACATGAACTGATGCATACTGAAGTGAACAGAACCAGAAGGTTGTACACAGTAACATCAATATTGTATGATGAGCAACTGTGAATGATTTAGCTATTCTCAGCAATACAAGGATTCAAGACATTCCCAAAGGACTAATGGTGAAACATACTATCTGCCTCCAGAGAAAGAACTGACATTTATTAAATATAGACTGAATCATGCTATTTTTCTTTTACTTTTTTCTTTTATTCAGGTCTTCTTGTACAAAATTACTAATATGAAAATGTTTTACATAATTTTACATGTGTAATCCATATCTGATTGCTTACTGTCTATGGGAAGGGGAAGGGAAGGGCAGGGAGAGAATTTGGAACTCGAAACTTTAAATAAAAATGTGAAAAAATAAAAAAAATATTTGTTGAACTCAATTGAGTTTATGGTTTAGGCTGCTTTTGTCTTTGGTTTCTATTGACCTCTGCTTGGCAAAGAAATGAACTATTTGCTTGGAGAGACTATTTCTGGCCTCTTTTAGTGATAATTAGGGTAAATATCTTTTCCTTTACCTATTTTCCATTATTAGTGTGAATAGCTTATTTGAATGGTCAGATTGAAAGTTATAATTGTACACAGCATCTTTTTCTCATTTTTCTTCTATTTTAGTTTTGATTTTGACCTTTGCTCTAACGATTCAATGACTTGAGTGCAGAGATGACTGACTCCAAAATAACTCCCATATTGTTCAAATTAGTCATTTATTGTTCATCAGGACATAGTCAATTTCAGTTAGTTTAAAAAATGTTGTTTGGTGCTTGCCATCTCTGGTACCTTCCTATTCTCTTTTGGAAGAAAGTATATATATTATATGAACAGCATGATTCTATATACACCAGAAGCCTTTGACCTCATTTATTTCTTAACCTTAAACCATATTTCTCAAAATAGTTTTCACCTGCTGCTATGTGACCAACTTGCTAAATACAGGGAAGTTCAATACCACTAGTGTGAATAATAAGTAATGGATTATTTGGCCGTAGCAACCCATCAAATAAAGAGAACTACAAAATAATTCTGGTTTTTTTTGCCTCCTGCTTCTGTAGTAACAGTCATGGTAGAGTGAACAAATTGGGGGTAGAGAGTGACAAGAAATGCAAACAATCCTACTGCTGTTACTTGATATATGAGATTCTTTTCCAAAAACTGTTGATCTGACAGACTACTGGGGGAAATAAACCATAACAGTATTGGCATTCTTGTTACAAATGAAATATAACAGTTGCAGCTTACTGGTTCTTTAAGTGGCAAATGAAAAAGTTGGCGGAGTTACTTTCATTATGCAACCAAAGATTACAAGAAACATCTTCTCAAGGGATACTTGGTGACCTTGCCTTCAATGCTAACAATGAATATTAACCAAAACCCTATTAGGAAGATAAGTGAAGCTCATGTACACACACATACACACACACACACACACACCCACCCCACTCTGTGTGTATGTATACTTCAGAGGATGAAGAGGCAAAGAAAATTCTATGAAAAGATTCTATGGAAAGATGGATTGACATATACTTTAATACCCAGTGACCACAATGCAAAGGTGAGAACAATGAAATATATATAGGAAAATAAAAATTTTGGGGGAAATCAATATAGTAGAGTGAAAGGAAATATTTTTGTCTAGCTCTCCCAACAGATCTCCTCTACAACAACCTAGAAAAAATACTAGACTGAACCCTTATTGAGAAAACCAAGAAAAAGTCACAATGAGCCATTTTTTTTCCAGCCCAGAGCAGTTTAAGAAGACAAAGAGGTCTGTGGATATTGGTGTGGGGACTGGCCAGGACTGCAACCCAGTGGTAGTGAAAGAGCATGTTGGATCAGGAGCATTCCAGCACCCAAGAACAGAAAGGGAACCAAGATAAAGCACCAGGTAGAAATCACAGATGTGGAGATCCCAGAGTACCAAACTAGTGTTGGGAGTAGGAATGGGTGCCATTTGACATCTCTGTCACCCATTACTCAATTCTAGGTCACAGATACAGGGTGGAAAGGAGCAGCCATAACGCCAGTTGTGGGGTCTAGCTGAATACTGAGTATAAAACAAATTCCAAAAACTTAGCATTGTGGCTCTGAATCCAGGAGCAGGGGTTCCTGACTTAGTTCGAACCTTTAGCCCAGCACATAAGCCTTCAGTGGAAAAATCAGTCCAGGAGACCAAGACCAAAAGGGAACCAGCAGTTCAGTCACCCTGAACCTGCAGAATTTTCCAGTGACTGAGTCCAGTAACAATCGACTGAAACTCAATTACATGTAAAGAATAGACCCAAACCTGGGTCAGGAACTTGCAGAGTCCAGAACAAGAAGACAGTAACAGACCTCTCCTCAGATTATGTCACTTTGGAAACAGTGGAAACTTGAAGGTCTTCATACTGACCTGTGAAAGGAGCAGAAGTTCAGGCTAGACGTCCTTCCCCTCCCCCCTCTGTGAAGTTTTCAGAGCCTAACACTAATATACAGTCCAAAGTCAAGAAGTAGGCTGGAAGGATGAGCAAACAACAAAAAGAACCCAACTATAAAGAATACTATGGTGAGAGAGAAGCACAAGATACAAACATAGATGACAATGACTTGAAAATACCAACAAGCAAAGCCTTAAAGAAAAATGCAGATTAGACTCAAGGACAACAAGAATTCCTAGAAAAGTTAAAGAAAGGGTGAAAAAAAAAGATTAAGAAAACCAAATTAGAGCAGTGGAGGAAAAAATGGGAAATAAAATAAGCTGTCTAAGAAAGTTATAAAAAGAGAACAAACACTTGGTAAAGGAGGAGCAAAACTTTAATGAATAACTCCTTAAAATTTAGAATTGGGCAAATTAAAGCTAATGAGTCCACGAGACATTAATAAATAATACAATAGGGGCAGCTAGGTGGTGCAGTAGATAGAACACCAGCCCTGGAGTCAGGAGGAACTGAGTTCAAATGCAGTCTCAGACCAGACACTTGACATGCTAGCTGTGTGACCCTGGGCAAGTCACTTAACTCCAACTACCTCACCAAAAAAAAAAAGATAAATAATTTAGCAAAGTCAAAAGGCTGAAAAAATAGAAGGAAATGTGAAATGTTTCATAGAAAAAAACCAACTAGGTAAATATATTGGGAGAGATAATTTAAGAATCATTGGTTTACCTGAAGGCCATGAACAAAAAAAGGGCCTAGACATATTTCAAGAAATTATAAAGGAAATCTTCTCAGATATCTTAGAACCAGAGAGCAAAGTAGAGAGTGAAAAAGTACACTGGTCATTACCTAAAAGAAGCCTCCAAATGAAAACTCCCAGGATTATTGTAGCCAAAATCCAGAACTCCCAGGTCAAGAAGAAAATACTGCAAGCAGCCAGAAAGAAAGAATTCAGGTACTATGGAATCATAGTCAGGCCCACACAAGATTTAGCAGCCACCACTGTAAAGAAATGGAGGACTTGGAATATGATATCCTAGAAAGTAAAGCATCTAGGATTATAACCATAAATAACCTACTGAGCAAAACTTAGTGTAATCTTATGAGGAAAAAAATGAACATTTAATGAGATGAAGACTTTCAAGCACTCCTTGAAAAGGCCAGAACTGTATAGAAAATTTAACATTCAAAAATAGGACTCAAGAGAAGTATAAATAGGTAAATATGAGTAAGAAATCATAAGGGACTAAAAATGTTTAAATTCTTTACATTATTATATGGGGAGATAAACATGTAATCCCTCAGAACTTTATCATAACCATAGATTATGATAGATTATAGGGGCCCTTTCTGGGTAAAGAAGAGAGTGCAGACCAGAAAAGCAGTGATCACACCTCTCCATTGAAAACTTGTAGACTCCCAGAGCTAGCTCTGAAAATAGCAGCATGAAAAAACATGAAACTGGGGATAGTCCCTTCCCACCTCCAGGTGAGTAGATCCTAACTTTACCATAAAGTTCAAAGTGAAGAAATAGGCTGTGAAAATTAGCAAACAATAACAACAAAAAAAGAAACTTGACCATAAAAAGTTACTATAGTGGTAGGGAAAACCAAGAAGACATAAACTTAGAAGAAGATAACAATGTGAAACAACTACAAGCAAAACCTCAAAGAAAAATGCTAATTGGACCCAAGGCCAGCAACAATTCCTGGAAGAGTTAAAGAGATGAGTGATAGAAGAAAAATTGGGAAAAAAGTGATAATGATGCAAGAAAATTGTGAAAAGAGAATTAACAGTGTGATAAAAATGGCACAAAAAATACTGAAGAAAATAACATTTTAAAAAACAGAATTGATCCAATGATTAAAAAAAGGCACAAAAATTTGCTGAAGAACAGAACTCCTTTAAAAGCAGAATAGGCCAAATGGAAAAAAGAGGTACAAAAGCTCACTGAAGAAAATAATTCTTTAAAGATTAGAATTGGGCAAATAGAAACTAATGACTCTGAGATTTCAAGAAACAGTAAAACAAAGTCAAAAGAATTAAAAAAAGAAGAAAATGTGAAATGTTTCATTGGAAAAATAGCTGACTGTGGAAACAGATTGAGGAGAGATAATTTAAGAATTATTGGACTACTTGAAAGCCATGCTAAAAAAAGAGTCTAGATACAATATGTCAAGAAATTATGAAGGAAAACTGCCCTGATACCTTAGATCCAGAGGGTAAAATAGAAATTGAAACAGACTTTTGAGGAGGGACAAGATTAAAAGAAAGAAAAGGATGGAGAGAAATAGTTAGTAATCATAATTGTGAATGTGAATGGGATGACCTAACCCACAAAATGGATGTGGACAGCAGAATTGATTAGAAACCAAAATCCAACAGTATGTTTCTCTTCAAAGAGAAAGACACATACAGAATTAAAATAAAAAAGTAGAGCAGAATCTATTATGCTTCAGCTGAAGTAAAACAGGCAGGGGTAGAAATCATGATCTCAGACCAAGTAAAAGCAAAACCAGAACTAATTAAAATAAATAAGCACAATTTTATAGCCCTTTGGGTATAGTTTCAGATTGTTCTCCAGAATGGTTGGACCAGTTCACTACACCAACAATTTGTTAATGTGCCTATATTCCCTCATCCCCTCCAGCATTTGTCATTTCTGATAGGTGTGAGATGATACCTCAGAAATGTTTTAATTTGCCTTAGTCTAATCAATAGTGATTTAGATAATATTTTTTCTTGTGACTATAGATAGCTTTGATTTGTTCTGAAAACTGCCTGTTCATATTCTTTGGCCATTTATCAATTGAGGAATAGTTCTAATTTTATAAATTTGACTCAGTTTCCTATATATTTGAGAAATGAGGCCTTTATCAGAGAAACTTGCTGTGGACTGGTTATATGTTTATAGCTCAAAGGGCTATAAAACTGTGCATACCCTTTGATCCAGCAATACCACTAGTAGAGGATCAAAGAAAAAGGAAAAGAAACTATATAAAAATATTCATAGCAGTTCTTTTTATGGTAGCAAAAAATTAGAAATTGAGGGGATGCTCATCCATTGGGGAATCACTGAACAAGTTGTGGCATATGATTGCAATAATACTATTGTATTCTAAGAAATGATGAGGGGAATGGTTTCAGAAAAAAAAATAGTAAGATCTATATGAACTGATGCAAAGTGAAGTGAGAAGAACTGGGAGATCATTGTGTACAGCAACGGAATATGCTCTCCACCTCCAGAAAGAGAATGAATGAACTCTGAGTGCAAATGGAAATACAATTTTCTCACTTTTTTTTTGCTTTTTTGTGATATGGCTAATATGGAAATATGTTTTGCATGATTTCACATGTATAATTGATATATGGTTTGCTTTCACAGTGAGTGAAGGGGAGATGGAAGGGAGGGAGAGAATATGGAAGTCAAAATTTAAAAAGAAAAGAATGTTAAAAATAAATAATAATGAAAAAAGATAATCAACTTTGAAAAACTAAATAACTCTGATCAACATAATAACCAACCACAATTCCGAAGAACTCAGTGTGAAACATGCTAGACACATCTAGAAAGAGAATCGATGGATTCAGAGTGCAGATTGAAGCATATTTTCTTCTATTTCTTTTTTTTTCTTGTTTTTTTTTTCGGGGTCCAGAGGGAGGTTATTGCTGATGTGGAAATTTGTTTTACATGTCTCTACATATTTGTAATGGGTTTTTTCTTTCCTTCTCAATGAGTGGGGGAAGAGAGGGGGAGGAAAAGAATTTGAATAAAATAAAATTGAATTAAAAAATAAAAGCAATGCAAACAAAAAAAGCATAATTTGGGATTAATATATTAAGAACTCAAAAGTCTTTTCAATCCTTGAATAGTTTCTTTTTTAAAAATGAAAATATGAAGTATGAATTATCAACACCACAGAAATCTATTGAATACTTTTAATGTGCATGGTATTTTTTTAGGTATTTGAATTGACACTACTCTGATAAAATAAATATTCCCTGACTACCAGGAGATTACATTCTAAAAAAATGCATTGATTTAGATACTCTCAAGGGCTTCCATTCTATTCAACAGGAACATAGCCTCAGGCAACAAAAGTATCTGTCAACAAAGAAATTGATAGAGATTGCAAATACACAGTAGTAGTAGTAGTAATAATAATATAGGCTGTGCATTTGGGGTCATTTTCATTTACCACTGCCTCCCTCAAAACCAATTAATGAACAGTGTATAAAACTAGGGGCAGAGACTTCTCAGACCCTAGTGATCTGTTGATCTCAGCAACTTTTTTTGGCATACCTGGACAAAGTTCTCAGAGCACAATTTTAAGTACAAATTGTAGGCTGAATACCTAATAAAAGGAGCAACTTCTATGGAGTAGGGGCCTGCCATCTTAGTTACCACCATCACCAATTCTGACCAATATAGCCACTTATGAGCAGGTAAACCCAAGAGTTGGGAACAGCACCCTGCCCTTCCTTGTTCCACCATCTCTGCTTCTAGCCCACCACCTGAAGTGATCTTCCAGGGCAGCAATTCTTGTGACGATTAAACTTGTCAATTGTCTCTGCTGGTGCTGTAGGCCCAGCAGCTACTACACCTACTAAAGAAACAAGAAACAATAGTTCTCACTAACACAGTCCTTGGCACCATCAAATAGTTCAATGGATATGGTTTTATCAATGGAAATGATACTTAGATATTACTAAATTCCTTGCTACTGCTCTTTAAAGACCACTGGACTGGTCCATCTGACTTACTGTCTGTGTTGTCTTGCTATATGTGTTGTTTCCTTATTTTAGAATGTGAGCTCTTTGAGAGCAGAGACTGGCTTACTTTTTTTGTAAAATAGTATTTCTGATGTTTAGCACAGTGCTTTGCTCATAGAAAGAACTTAAATGCTTTTTCAGTCATTTGCTAAACAGGGTCATGCTTTCTTCTCCCATAAATGGTTTCCAGGATTCTAGAATAATAGTTAACATTTATGCAGTACTTCAGTGTTTGCATATTGCTTGTCTTGATTTATTTCACGTAAGCCTCACGGTTCCTTATTCAATTTTATTTTACTTTCAGTTCCAAATTCTCTTCTTTCTTCCTAACCCCTTTGCCACCCTTTGAAAATGGCAAGAAAAACAAAATCTATTTTAAATACACATAAGCCTGCAAAAGAAATTCTCATATTATCCATGTTTAAAAAAAAAAAGGAGGAAGAAAGAAAAGGAATTATGCCTCACTCTGTACTTTGAGTTTGTCGGCTATCTGGGGGTGGATTGAATGTTTTTTCAAGGGTGGTAGGTGCTATTATTGTCCTTATTTTGCACATGAAAGAACTGAGGCCCAATGATATTAAATAATTTGATTAGGGTCATACAACTAATAACAGCATAACATTATCTCTTCTCATACAACTGTGTGAGTTTGTGTATCTCTGTGATATTCTTGCTGCTGGGTGGGGCCCCAGAGAGGATTGTTATGCTCTTTCCTGGAAGAACAGAGACCCCTGATTCAGTAGTCTTGCTTGTCTGTGTTTGTCTTTTGGGAAGGAACAAAGAACCATCTTAGGCTGGTCAGATCACAAAAGGTAGACAACTCGTGATGAAATCAGACTCTTTTATAATAGTCTAGACTGATAACATGTATGTGAAGCTCCCCCTGTCTCCATTCTCAAGAAAAACATGGGGGAAGAAAGAAAGGAACAATTCTCTTACAGATACTACATAAGGCAGGAGAGGATGAGGTAGATGTCTTGCATACCCCATCTCCCTGACTATTTCTTTCTCAAAACAGAACTAGGAGGACTCAGAAAACCTCACATTACAGATATTCTATAAGAAACATCCTGATTTTCCAGCTTTTCATCACAGCTCATTCCTTGTTGGTATACTGATTCATGTGGCAGGGAGGGAAAAGACTAAGACCTAGCCATTGAGCACATTCATCCACAAACCAGAAACTTTTTTGACTAGGCAATACATACCTAGGGCTCTACCTTTGAACTTACCCCAGCAATGGACTATTTACTTCACTTATTCTCCAGAGTACAATACACTGAAGCAATCTCATTACAGACTCATTCATTCATCTAGTATCTAATCTTATTCAACAGATGGCCAGCATATTCTTTTACCACAAACACTAGTTCTCTTTCTCTGCTCCCAAGTCTCTCCTCTCAGCCTGGTCTCTAACCTCTTCCAATATTATCAGCAGTGAGGTTGCCTTTCTTACCCACCCTACTTCCCTACCTCCTAGCATTCACAGCTCCTGATGATTGCTTTCCTTTATTATCAACAGGACCTGAAACCATTCCCCTAGTGGGCACATAACAGGCAAGTAGTCAAAAGATATGAACAAAAAGTTTTCAGAAGAAATGAAAATGTAGGCAGTCTATAATAGGTGCCTCAACTTTCTCTCTTTTTACTCTCTTCTTAACCCTTGACAATCTGACTTCCAACCTTATCATTTCATTGAAGCTACTCTTTACAATGTTATCAATGCTTTTTTTGTTGTCAAATCCAATGGCCTTTCCTCAATCTTCATTCTCCTTGACCTCTCTGCAGCCTTTGACACTGTTGATCACTCACTCTTCCTTGATGCTGTCTTCTTTGTAGGTTTTCAGGACACTACTCTCTCCTGTTCTCCTACCTGTCTGACTGCTCCTTCTCTGTCTCCTTTGCTGGATATCCTTCCAGATCATACCCTATAGCCACAGATATCTGTTAAAATTCTGTCTAGGTGCCTCTTCTCCCTTTATGCTATCAATCTATACATAGATCTTCATTTGGTGATCTTATCAGCTCCTGTGGATTTACTTACAATCTATATGCAGATGATGCTCATATTTGCTCTCTTACCCCAAACATTCTGCCAATCTCTAATCTTGGAAATCCCACTGCCTTTCATTCATCTGGAACCAGATGTCTACTAGAAATTTTAAACTTAACATGCCCAAAACTGAATTCATTATCTTTGTTCCTAAATCTTCACCCTTAACTCACCTTCTATATTACTGTAGAGGGCAACACTATCCTTCCAGTCCTTCAGGCTCACAACCTAGGAATCATCCTGGATTCCTCACTATCTCTTACTCCCCGTATCCAATTCTTTGTCAACTCTCTGCTTTCTTAATAACTAACTATAAGTTCTTGGAGGACTATTACAAGAACCCTCAAGCTTTAATTTATTTATTTACAAAATCAAAGTTGAACAAGGTTCTCTCCATGTTCTCTTTCAAATCTAAAATTTAATTTCTTCCCATGTAATTTCAGGCATAAAATCAACATGCAGAAGATATCATAGATTTAGAACTGGAAAGGATCTTAAAGGTTATCTACTCCAAGACTTTCATAAAGGTTCAGAAAAAGAAACTGAGCACAGAGCATTTAGGTGAATCTCCCAAGGTCACGCAGTAAGTAAATGGCAGGGCTGGGATGCAAATTCAGGCCATCTGACTCCAAATATAGCAACTTTCCACTGTAAATCAGTCAGTTAACAAGTAGTTATTAACAAGTTAACAGTTAACAAGTACCTACTATATGATGGGCACTGGGGATACAAAGAAAGGCAAAAAACAGTCTGCTTTCAGGGAGCTCACAGTCTAATGTGGGAGACAACATGTAAACTACTACATACAAACAAAAAATATACAGGACAAATTGGGGATAATCAATAGGCTCTGGCATAAAGCAGAATCAGAAAGGTGTCTTGGAAAAGATGGAATTTTAGCTCAGAGTTGAAGGAAGCCAGGAAATCCAGGAGGGAAAGACTTTCAGATGCAGGGATAGCCACTGAAAATGCATGGAGTTAGGAGATGATGTGTCTTGTCTGAGGAACAGTAAGCAGACTAGTGTTATTGGAGAGCACTGTCTGTGAGGGTGAGCAAAGTGTAAGAAGCCTGGAAAGGAAGGAGGAGACCAGTTTGTGAAGGGCTTTGAATGCCAAAAAGGATTTTATAGTTGATCTTCGAGATAATAGGCTGCCACTGGAGTTTATTGAATGGAGGTGGGTTGGGTTGACATGGTCAGATCTCTGACTTGGGAAGATCAGTTGGGCAGCTGAGTGGAGGATGGCCTGGGGTGGGGAGAGAATAGAAACAGGGAATGATAGCCTGTAACAGCCTGTGTTGGATATTCTAATCTTTCGGATTTTGGACTGAGTATACTTTATGACAGCCAGGAAGTAGACATTCATGGAGCAGTTTAATTTGTAACTGTGGATGAACCATCCCATTATGTTAGGTTGAGCCATTCCTTGGACTTAAGAGAATCAGAAGTCACAGGCTCTAAAAAGAGAGATTAGTACCTAGTTGAAATGGTCTCCCTAAACAATCCAGGACTTTCTGATGTAAAGACATTGTCTAATCAGTTTTGGAAGTACTATGTTGAAATAGGGTAACTTAATAGGGAAATTGGAGGAAGAGTCTCTTGTATCTAATAAAGAACTACCCAAATCGGTCAACACGAGTTCAAGTAAGGACAGGCTTATTCTTATAACATCTAGCTCTGTTTCTGCATACATTCACCAAGTAGCAAAATACAAAGATGGTGTCATCATTTCTTTCTTTCTCATAGTAGAGATGTCTATAGAAATCTTTTTTTTTGTTATTGCTTATCTCTTTCTAGTTTGGTCTGCTTGGCCTTGAAAACAGTTGTTATTTCTCTGTGCATAACAACTTACAGAAAGCACTCCAGTATCTTCTTCAAGGACCATTCTAATTTACTTTGAAACTTAGTGGGGAGAGAGGAACACCTGCAGGGACATTCTGCAGACTTTGTGCTGCCAAGTTTTGATCTAGGAATTACACACTGACCTTGCATAGTTTTTCTGGGCCTGGTTTCTTTTAACACTGTTACAATCTTGGGAAAAATTTGGTTCTAGAATGGTCAGTTCATGCAGTGGTTCTTTATGCTACCCAAGGGGCATAATATTCATTCCTGTGGTCAGCTAAAGGAGAGGAGATATCCCTTTCATAGGAGGAAAACAATGGGGTCTTCACAAAAGTCTAGCTGCCTGATACTCTAGCATGTTCCATTGCTCCCATGTGTTGAGCTGGGACAAATTCAGATGTGGTGAACTGAGCCAAAGCAATGCTTCATTATGTCTTTTAAGAACACTACAAGAAGCACCCTGCTAACAATTGTCATCACTGGACAGTTCTTTCAGTGATATAAACTGGAATCAAACCCTAGAGCTGCACAATGGCAGACATACAAATGCAATTAATATCTATTCAGTCCTGCAGTATGCAGGGTACTGTTAGCTGTTAGCTACGGAGATTAGATAATAATGATAATAGGACTTGCTATTCAATAAAACCTGCTGGGAAATATGGAAAGTATTAGTTTTAGAAAAACATTTCATACCACATATCACAATAAGTTCAAGATGGATATAATAGCTGTAAAGATGATACCTAGGTATAAAAAGGTAATATTACAAATTAGAGGAGCAGGGAAAGTGATACCTTTCAAAATCATAGGAAGGGGAAGAGTTCTTGACTAAACAAGAGTTCTTAACCAAACAAGGTGTTGAATAGCTAGTCCTGTTCAAGGATCCCAGGAGACAAAATAGATGATTCTGATAACATAAAACTGAAAAAGTCTTGTTCAAACAAAATAAAATGCAGGTAGTATTAGAAAAAGATGACTACATCAGAAACTGTTAAGCTCCATTGATATAGTTTTTTAAATTGTTGTTGAATAATTCAAATTTAATAATTTAGAAACATCATTTCCCAATGTACTTGATTTTAATTTTATTGTCTTTTAGCGTTGTCTTCCATTACGTTGTAATTGTAATGGAGGACTGGCCCATGAGCTTGGTCTTTATGAATATACATACTGTTCTCTGCTGGTGTAATCCCCACAAGCTATCATTCCCTGTCTCTATTCTCTCCCCACCCCATCATTATATAACTTATTTTGGTCCACTAACTATTTGGGAAACAGATGGACTTCTGATTGGCTGCTTAGCTGGAACTAGGGACTTCCAAAAGGCACTAAACAACCAAGGAGAACCTCTTTTCCTTTCCTGCCTGTCTAGGGTTTTGAGCAAATAAGATCTCTGAGAGAAGAGCTTCTAGCTCACTCAGAGCTAGTATGAGGCTGAGAACATATGGTTTTGCTATTTCTGAAAGTCCTGGAGATGTAATCAACTAGGTTGTGACATTAGGAGTTTCAATAGGTCAGGAGAATGAACTGCCAGAGGTCTGGAAACCAGAGTCTAGGCCACAATTTGTGGTCTATAAGCATAGTCCTAAGATCCTATAGCCAAGATGCTGGGTCCTACCGTAAGTGAATGTCTTTGTCCATTAGCTTTTTCAAATTTGGAAATGAACTTGTTAGAGTAAGTACTTTGTAGAAACTACTTTAAATTTGAGCTCACTTTCTACAGGGACTGAGATAGTATAAGGGATAATACATCCCTAGGGACCTGGGGGGAGGATAATATTTTTTACTTCTGTTTTTCCTATATATATATAGTAAATATTTATTTGTAAAAGGTAATTGATGTTAATTGTTTAAATGAAAATGGAATATTAATCACTTGTGATTGATATTATGGAGAACATGCTGGAATGGGGCATGTATGAGAACAGTATGAGAAAAGATACCCCATTCCCTCAGGGGTACCCTTAGTTGGAGATAGAGCCTTGCTTCAGTCAACCCATTTCATCAGTATGAGTATGTAAGTTGGGATAAGGATGTCTCAGAACTTACAAAGACAATGTAATCATTCCTTATATTGTTTCTTTAGTGATGGATATATAATTTCATTTCAGCTTTACGCTATGACAAATTGTGCTGGTAGGAATATTTATATATATATATGAGACCTTACTGTCATTGATCTCCTTTGGGTATAAAATTTAGTAGTGAATGCTGAATTAAAGGATATGAAAAATGAAACATATCATTTCAAATGAGCATTTCTATTTTTTAAAAAAAATTATTAGCCATAAGGGAAGGCAAATCATAGAGGAAGATAAACAATTCTATTCACCACACCCACTTCACTGCCAAAAGTTGTGATACCTACCTTCAGAACCTCTCCTCTCTTCTCACTCAATTACCATTCTCCTACAGGCCTTCGTCCCCTCTTGCCCAGACTATTTCCATAGCCTTTTAATTGGTCTTCCTGCCTCTTTCCAGCAAAACACAAAATAATTTGTTATCCCTTTTCAAAAGTCTTCTATTTCACTCTTCTCTACTTCACAATCCAGCTACACCAGACACTTGTTCCTCACACATCACACTGTTACACGCCTCACTCTTACACTAGCATATCCTTAGTTCAGGCTTGATTTGAGGGTGAAAGGAACAATGAGGACAATGGGGAGATGAACCAATAGGGATTCATTGAACAAAGGAGGTTTACTTTGCTCGAACAGAGCAGGTATGTACAGCAAGACACAGTGGAACTCAGCTTCAATTTGGGCAAACTAGGCTTCTCTCATCTCCTCACCTACATGCATCTGATCAGCACGTATATAGGACATGCGACTTGAGGGGTCTTAGGCAATCACCAAGTCTGAAAGGCTCTGACTGCACATGGCTAGGACCTTTTATCCCTCACTAGGATTTTATTCCCCCGTGGGGAAGGGGGGTGGGTTGCAGCCAATAAAGTTTCATGGGAGGAAGTGGCATCAGGGAAGTTAGGGAAGCAGAAAAATGCTTGTCTTATCACACACACCATTTCCAAATTCCATGCCTTTGCATTGGTCATCCCCTCATTCCATATCTTTCCCTCCTTCCCCCCTGCTATCCCTTCTCACCTCACTTCCACCTCCACAATTCCCTGAATTCTATTAAGATTCAGGTAAAATTCTGGGGCAGCTAGGTGGCGCAGTGGATAGAGCACTGGCCCTGGATTCAGGAGGACCTGAGTTCAAATCCAGCCTGAGACACATAACACTTACTAGCTGTGTGACCCTGGGCAAGTCACTTAACCCCATTGCCTACCCCCCCAAAAAAAAAACCAAAAACAAAACAAAAGATTCAGGTAAAATTCCATCTTCTTCAGGAGGCCTTTACTGGTCTGCCTCTTTTCCCCTCCTCCCATTTCCTCTGATATTGCTTTTCATTTACTGTGTGTATGTGTATGTGTGTGTGTGTGTGTGTGTGTGTGTGTGTGTAGTTGATAACAGGTAACATTTTTGGGTGGTAGGTGTTATCATATATATGCATATATATTATATATATATGTATATATATGTATATATATATATATATTTTTTTTTTTGCTAGGCAATGGGGTTAAGTGAGGTCACAGAGCTAGTAAGTGTTATGTGTCTGAGGCTGTATTGGAACTCAGGTCTTCCTGAATTCAGGGCTGGTGCACTATCTACTGTGCCACCTAGCTGCCCCTATTGTATTTTTATTATGCTCATTTCACAGGTGAGGAAACTGAGGCAGACAGATGTTAAGTGACTTGCTCAGGGGCACACTCTGGGTCCAATGCTGTATCCACTATCTCACTTAGCTGCTCTATTTCCCCCATTAGAATGTCAGCTTCTTGAAGTTGGAGATTGTTTTTGCCTTTCTTTGTTTCCCTAGCAAGGTGTTAGGCCCGTACTAAACAATTAATAAAAGTTGGTGACTAATTGACTTTCTATCAACAAACAGATTTGGCTGGCCTTTGTGAGTCTGAACAGAAATTCTACATTTTGGTAAAGGCTCTGGGATCCTTCTTCTCTTATCCTAGCCACTTCGAATAAGTAAAGAATGAATGATGTCTGCTTCAGGGAATAGGTACCTGAAGACACTTGAGGAGAGGTTTTTCTTCAACCCCTCTCCAAACACACCCATTATTTAGATTGGATTTGTAATTAGCAGGATTTTTGATGCCTTGGGTGATTTGAATAATCTCACCCCAGTTAGTTGGCCAATTATAGGTCCTAACACAAAACTCACTTGGTCATTGTTTGGGTTTTGATGATTCAGAGTGAGTATAAATAGCAATTGTTTCTGAACTGGCTAGAAACCCGAGACTCTTCCCCTCCCAGATCGGATTTTTTTTTTTTTTAGTAGGCAACTAGGTCATCCTTTGCCTCATTTCTTACCTAACCTTAAATCACTGAATGAGTGTTGCCTCAGACAAATGAGACCTGGGAAAGATGTTAGCTTAAAAAGGCTAAGGTCTCCATTGCATCTGGGGCCAGTTGTCCTGACCTATGTCTTGCCATCAGACACAGATGACTCTAGAGGAAAAAGTGAGGCTGAGGACATTGAACAGCCCTGCTTCACTTCAATCCAATTCACTTGCAAGTCAAGACATCACCTCCTGATGTCATTGGTTCTCTTCAAGAGTGAAAGATAAACAATACCCCAGTGGTTTAAGAGAACTAATCAAAGAGCAATCAGAGTTTTTGTGGCCATCAAGGAACAAATGGGGGAATATTCCCTGGAATGGGTGAAACAAAGAATTGTAAAAGAAACAGAAAGTGTTTAATAAATTATTGCTAAATAGAAAAAACTCTATTGGAGTCACTCCTGAGAGCAAAACATAGGTGCATCTTTCGGGGAAAATGTAAAGCTACATAGGCAAGAGCATCCTGTGACTGGTCTAGTAGAGAGAGGGCAACAAACATGCAGTAAGAAAGTCGGTAAGAGCAGCATGCCAAACCATCTGTGGGCCTCCATATCAAGAGAGGAATCTGTGTTTGTGGGATTGTAAGTGCTTGGATTGAATTGTTAGGAAAAGATTGCTCATTTGGAGGGATTATTTAAGAAAAAGTATATATGTATGCATATATATATATATGTACATACACATACACAATCACACACATATATATGTACATGTACACATTCCTTTTTTTTTAACAGACATTTATTACTTCTTCTTAGCCCCCTCTCTTTGGAAAATTAAGGCAAATGTGTATAGTTCAGCAAAAAAAAAATTCACATTAGTCATGTCCAAAAATATATGTCTCATTCTAATTTTTAGCCCATCACTCTTCTAGAATGAGGTCATTGGTATGTTTCCTATTTCATCCTCTGTACTTTTGGTTTATCAATGCATTGACCAGAGTTCTAAAGTCTTGCAAAGCTGTCATTCTTTATAATGTTGGTGTCCCTGTATAAATTGTTCTCCTAGTTCTGTTCAGTTCATTGTGCCTCAGTTCATAAAGGTCTTCCAGTTAATCAATAAGCATTTCTTAAACTCTTATTATGTACCAGGCACTGCGGTAATACAAAGAAAGGTGGAAGTTAGTTTCTGTTCTCAAGGTGCTCATAGTCTGGTAGAGGAGACAACAAGCAAACAATCATGACAAAATATATGCAGAATAAATTGGAGGTAATCAATAGAGGGAAAGCACTAGCATTAAGGGGGATCTGGAAAGGTTCCTTGCAGAAGGTAGAATTTTAGTTGGAACTTGAAGGAAGCCAGGGGAGCCAGGATGTGGAGATGAGGAGAGTATTCTAGGAATGGGGGATAGCCAGTGAAAATGCATGGATTTGGGTGATAGAGTGTGGCGTTCAAGGAAGAGCAAGGAGACCAGGGTTACTGGATCCCAGAGAATGTGGTAATGGTGGGTGGGAGTAAGGCTTAAGAAGACTGGAAAGGTAGGTGGAGGCCAGGTTTGTGAATGACAAACAGGATTTTATATTTGATCTTAGATATGATAGGGAGACACCACCAGAACTGACTGAATGAGGGGATGTGTGACTTAGTCAGAAGGAGAATGGACTGAAATGAAGAGAGACTTGAGGCAGGGATCATTTTGTCATGGAGGATTTATTTTTAAAATTTGTTGATTTTTTTTCGTATGTCATTCTTAAAAATCATTGCTATCTTTTGTCTTCACATGTCTATATTTTCCAATATATTCTCCTGCCCCCATCTTCCAGAGGGCTATCTATGTAACAAAGAATTTAAAAGCAGAAAACAGTTAAGCAAAACTAATCAACACATCAACCAAACAACTTTATATGTAGGTACTTTTCTCAGCTTTTCTTGAGGACTTATTGGTTGGCTTTGATTCGTTTCCAAAGGCTTATATTTTGGATTTCGTTTTGTAGTGTCCTATAGTCACAATCTTCCAGCTCTGCAAAGAAGGAAGAGAAGTGAATTCTTCTATTTCTTCTTCTTCTTTTTGTTTCTTTTTTTTGGCTAGGCAATGGGGTTAAGTGACTTGTCCAGGGTTACTCAGCTAGCAAGCGTCAAGTGTCTAAGGCCAGATTTGAATTCACGTCCTCCTGACTTCAGGGCTGGTACTCTATCCACTGCGCCACCTAGCTGCCCCCCCTTTAAAATTTTTTAAATTTTTTTATTTTTTTTCTCTTGCAGTATGTAATTTTAATTTTTTTAATTTTTTTTCCATATGCTTTTGAGTTGAAAATTTTTTCTCCCTTTTTTCTCCCCCCCCACCCTCCCCAAGACGGCGCACAATCTGACATAGGCTTTGCATTTACATACCCATTAAACATATTTTCATGTTAGTGAAGTTGTAAGTAAAAATTAAAACCAATAGGAGGAAGCATCAGAAAGATGAAACAAAACTCAACAGAAGGTAAAAATAAGTGAGAGCGATTCGACTTCCATAGTTCTTTCTTTGGATATGGACAGCATTTTCCATCCTGAGGCCTCTGGAGATGTCTTAGATCCTTGTAATGCTGAGAAGGGTTCAGTTTAACATTCTTAGTCATTGCATAACGTGGCTGTTATTGTGTACAAAGTCCTCTTGGTTCTGCTCACTTCACTCAGCATCAGACCATATAAGTCTTTCCAGGTTTTTCTGAAGTCAGCCTGTTCATCATTTCTTATATCACAATAGTATTCCATTACATTCATATACCACAACTTGCTCAGTCATTCCCCAACTGATGGGCATCCTCTTAATTTCCAATTCTTTGCCACCACAAAAAGAGCTGCTATGAATATTTTTGTACATGTGGGTCCTTTTCCCATTTGTTTGATCTCTTTGGGATATAGCCCTAGAAGTGCTATTGCTGGATCACAGGGTATGCACATTTTTGTAGCCCTTTGCTGTCCCCTCTTCTTTGGGGCTAAGTTTGGTCATCACAATTTCACAGGTTGCAGTTTCAATTGTTTTGTTGTTCTTTCCATTTCCATTGTTGTAGTCAATGTGTATATTGTTTTTGTCCTTCTGTTTGCTTCACTTTGGATCAGTTTATCTAAATCTTCCTATGCTTCTTGGAGTTCTTCTTATTCATCTTTGCCAATAGTGCAGTCATATCATATTCTATTACATTTATGTACCACAATTTGTTTAGCCATTCCTCAATCTACAGGCATCCCCTTTGTTTCCAGGTCTTTGCTACTACAAAAGGTGTTACTATAAATATTTTGGTGCATATGATGCCTTTGTTTTTATCATTGACCTCATTGGGAGATAAATCTGATGGCTAGATCTCTAGGTCAAAGGATTTAGACCAAATCTATATCCCTTTTCTCACTTTCTTAGTATAATTCCAAATTATTTTTCCAGATGGTTAGAGTAATCCACAGTTTTACCAGCTGTGCCTAATTTTTCTACAACACCATCAACATTGACTCTGACCATCTTCAAGCCATGCTGTTTCATTTCATTTTCTTAGCCCCTTTACCTTATCTTTTGTCTCTCAGACTGGGGCCCTGTACTTCTAGTTGGTGAGAGTAGGCCACATGTAGATTTATTCCAGGACTCAGCACAGTGTATTCCTGACTTCTTCATGCAATGCCTGTGAGAGGATATCTTATTGCCCCCTCCTGCTTTCTATTTCTTGTTCTGGAAATGGTAACCAAATCAACATGACCGTTTTATTTTTTTTACACTTAATTTTTCTTTTCTTTTTTTCTCAGTTACATGAAAACAAAAATTAATTAATTCATTTTCACATTAAAATAATTTATGTATTTTGAGTTTTCAACATTCACTTCCATAAGATTGTGAATTTTAAATTTTCTCCCCCTTTCTCTCCTCTCCCCTCTCCAAGATGGCATGTAATCTGATATAGACTCTGCTTATACATTCATATTAAACATATTTTCACATTAGTCATGATGTATGGAAGAATTCGAACTAACGGGAGGAACCAAGAGAAAGAAGAAATAAAACAACAAAAGAAAAGGAGAGCAAATAGCATGCTTCCATCTGCATTGAGACTCCATGATTCTTTTTCTGGATGTGGATAGCATTTTCCCTCACTAGTCTTTTGGAGTTGTCTTAGATACTTGCTTTGCTGAGAAGAGCCAAGTCTATCCAAGTTAGTCATTGCACAATGTGGCTGTTACTGTGTACCATATTCTCCTGGTTCTGCTCATTTCACTCAGCATCAGTTTATATAAGTCTTTCCAGGTTTTTCTGAAGTCTTCCTGCTCATCATTTCTTATAGCACAATAATATTCCATTACATTCACATACCACAACTTGTTCAGCCATTCCCCAATTGATGGGCATCCTCTCAATTTCCAATTCTTTGCTACCACAAAAAGAGCTGCTATAAATATTTTTGTACATATGGGTCTTTTTCCTATTTTCATGATCTCTTTGAGATACAGACCTAGAAGTGGTATTGCTGGGTCAAAAGGTATGAATAATTTTATAGCCCTTTGGGCATAGTTCCAAATTGCTTTCCAGAATGGCTGAATTAGTTCACAACTCCACCAACAATGCATTAGTGTTCCAATTTTCCCACATCTTCTCCAACATTTATCATTTTCATGTTAGTCAATTGATAGGTGTGATGTGGTACCTCGGAGTCGTTTTGATCTGCATGTCTCTAATCAATAGTGATTTAGTGCATTTTTTCATGTGACTATAGATAGCTTTAATTTCTTCTGAAAACTGCCTATTCAAATCCTTTGACCATTTATCAATTGGGGAATGACTTGTATTCTTATAAATTTGACTCAATTCTCTATACAATATTTTAGAAATGAGGCCTTTATCAGAGACAGTGGCTGTAAAAATTGTTTCCCAGCTTTCTGCTTCCCTCTTAATCTTGGTTGCACTGGCTTTGTTTGTGTAAAACCTTTTTAATTTAATGTAATCAAAATTATCCATTTTGCATTACATAATGTTCTGTGTCTCTTGTTTGGTCATAAATTATCCCCTTCATAGATCTGACAGGTAAACTATTCCTTGCTCTCCTAGTTTGCTTATAGTATCAGCCTTTATATCTAAATTGTGTGCCCATTTTGGCTTTATTTTGGTATATGGTATAAGATGTTGCTCTATGTCTAGTTTCTGCCATATTATTTTCCAGCTTTTCCCAGCAATTTTTGTCAAATAGTGAGTTCTTATTCCAGAAGCTGGGGTCTTTGGGTTTATCAAACAGTAGATCACTATAGTCATTGACTATTATGTCTTGTGTACCTAAACTATTCTACCACTTTATTTCTTAGCCAGTACCAAGTAGTTTGATGATTGCTGCTTTATAATACAGACAAAATCTGGAATGGCTAGGCCACCTTCCCTAGAATTTCTTTTCATTAGTTCCCTTGATATTCTGGATCTTTTGTTCTTCCAGATGAACCTTATTATTATTTTTTCTAACTCTATAAAATAATTTTTTGACAGTTTGATTGGTATGGCACTGAATAAGTAAATTAATTTAGATAGAATTGTCATTTTTGTTATATTATCTTGGCCCACCCATGAGCAACTGATATTTTTCCAGTTACTTAGATCTGATTTTATTTGTGTGAATAACATTTTATAATTGTGTTCACATAATTCTTGAGTTTGTTTTGGCAGGTAGACTCTCAAATATTTTATAATGTTTATAGTAACTTTAAATGGAATTTCTCTTTCTATCTCTTGCTGTTGGACTTTATTTGTAATATACAGAAATGCCGATGATTTATGTGGGTTTATTTTATATCCTTCAACTTTGCTAAATGTTTATTATTTCAAGTAATTTTTTATTTTATTCTCCAGGATTCTCTAAGTATATCATCATATCATCTGCAAAGAGTGATCCTTTGCTTCTTCTTTGCCTATTCTATTCATTCAGTTTCTTTTTCTTCTTTTATTGCTAGAGCTAATGTTTCTAGTACAACATTGAATAACAGGGGTCTTAATGGACATCCTTGTTTCTCTCCTGTTTTTATGGGAAATGCTTCTAGCTTATCCCCATACACATAATGCTTGCTGATGGTTTCAGATAGATGCTACCTATTATTTTAAGGAAGACCCTATTTATTCCTATGCTCTCTAGTGTTTTTAATGGGAATGGGTGTCATATTTTGTCACACGATTTCTGTTACTCTTGTTGTTGATATAGTAAATTATGCTGATAGTTTTCCTGACATTGAACCAGCCCTGCATTCCTGGTATAATTCTACCTGGTCATAGCGTATTATTCTCAAGATTAGTTGCCTCTTCATGCTATCTTCATGCAATACCTGTGGGAGGGTATCTTATTGCTCCTCTCTTGCTTTCTATCTCTTGTTCTGGAAATAGTAACCAAATTAACATTACCATTCTGGTTTTTTTTACATTCAATTTTTCTTTTATTTTTTCTTAATTACATGGAAACAAAATTTTTACCGTTTAAAAATTTTTTTGAGTTCCATATTCTTTCTCTCCCACATTACTATTCTTGGAAAGGATGTGACAATCAAATGACTATTCATTATTCCTGTGACTTCTCAGATGAAAACACCCTTCCCTGGCTATCATTCTCTTTTATGTGTGGTATCTGCCTTTTTGAATGTAAAATTCTTGAAGGTAGGGACTATTGTATTTTTTTGAATTTGTATCCTCAGTGCATTGTCACAGTGTCTGGCACATAGTAAATGCTTTTTCATTCATTCCTTCATTTATTGCACATACTTCATTGTGCACATTCATTGAATAAACATTCATTTATTTCCATCTTTTGTCAACTTTGCCAGTTTTACTGAGTGTGAGGTGAAACCTGACTCTTTCTGATCTGCATTTATTTTTAGGGATTTGGATCAATTTTTCATATGGTTGTTTATAGTTTGCGAATTTTTCTTTGAAGAACTGTTCATATCCTTTGACCACTTATCTACTGAGAATTGGCCTTTAGTCTTATATATTTGTTAGTTCACCAATTACCTTAGATATCAGGCCCTTATTACAGGTATTTAAAGCAAAGATTTGTTTTTCAATCAATAGATTTTCAAAAGAAATTGAATCAATTAGTTATAGATAGCAAAATAGCAGGGTACAAAATAAACTTACAAAAATCAATAGCATGTTTATATAGTAATAATGAAATCCAGGAGGAAATAGTAGGCAAGTCTTATTCAAAATATCTACAAAATGTATAAATATCTGTAAGTCAATCTACCAACGCACACTCAAGATCTGAACAGAAATAAAGAACAACTTACGTAATTAGAGGGATAGTCAGTGCTGAACACTGGGCCATAACAATATAATGAAAAAGATAATACTACCTAAATTAACGTACAGATTGAGTGCTACTCCAGTTAAATTACCAGAGCTAACAACAAAAATCATCTTGAAAAAAAAAGACTTCAAATATTAAAAGAAAAAGGTAGGAATGAAGAGGAAATAAGAGTTCACTATAAAGCAGTAATCATTAAAACTATATCACTTCCGGGGCAGCTAGGTGGCTCAGTGGATAGAGCACCGGCCCTGGATTCAGGAGGACCTGAGTTCAAATCCAGCCTCAGACACATAAAACTAGCTGTGTGACCCTAGGCAAGTCACTTAACCCCACTGCCTAGCAAAAAAACCAAAAAAACAAAAAAACTATATCACTTTCATTTCCAAATATATCTTTCTCCTCCCATACCTAGCCAGCTACTCCTTGTAATAAAGAATTTTAAAAAAGAGAGGGGAAAAAAAAGCAGTTCAGCAAAATCAACTGAGTGTGATAGTGTGTACAATAACCTACATCCACAGATCCCTAGTGTAATGGCAGGAGAGTGATACATTTTCTCACTTCTTTTTGAGGGCTCATTGAAGGATTTAAATTTATTTTTAAATGGTTTTGTTTTGGATATTATTTTTCCAAGGATTAATTTTTCCTCATAAAATTTACTTTCTTTAATATTGTGAACTCTGTGTTAGCAGGGGGAATTGGTGCTGTTATATGAGCTGGTTTTTCTCTTTGGAGTCTAAGAAGATTTTCCAGATATAAGCTGTAAGATAAAGAAGCAAAAAAAAACAAACCCCAAAGTATATGTGATCCTTCTTTTTTGAATGGTGCTGACATGAGAGCTACCTTCCTAGGCATGTTTGTACATGTAAATACTTAATTTGACCAGTTTTCTTAAATCGCAGCTGTAGACTGAGCCAGGATAATCCTGATTCTCTACCACCATCTAGTGGCCAATAGTATACTTTTCAACAGCTGAGAAAAAAGAATTTTGATTTTACATTTTTATTGTAAATATTCCAATTTCCTACTTAATTAAAGGGAAATGATTTGGTTTGTGGATTGTTATCTTATCTTTGTATATATTTTTTTAGCTTTCAGATCTTTAGGGGAAGAAGATTAGGGAAGTTGCTGATCAAATTGTCGAGTTTACTCAATCAACCTGATGAAATTATAAGGCTTGGGCCATTTTTTAGTCCCTGATCAAACTACAGTCTCCAGATTTATGGGATCCAGGGAACTCCTAGTGACTGGCTGATTGAAAAATCAATTCCTCCTCCTTATGACCTATGAAAGTAAGCTTATCTTACTCTGGTGCTGTCAGCTACTGAGGACTTACTTTGTGCCATTTTCCTGGCATTATCTCCTCAAATTCAGGGGAAGATGAAGGGAAGAATTTCTCTCTCTCAACTTTCCCCTACAACCCCTCACCAAGAAAAGCAATGACAATTTAAAGCAGAAGACATGACAATGCGAGACATGTTCTTGTAAGCCACCTGAGAAGGGGGTTCAAGGACATCAAACTATACATACTTCTGTTTATTAGTTCTTTCTCTGGAGATGGATGGCATCTTCCCTCATTGGTCTTTTATAGTTGATTTGAGTATTTACAATACTCAAAATGGCTTAATTGTTCAAAGTTGTTCTTAGAACAATATTGCTGTTACTGTGTATAATGTCCTCTTCATTTTACTTTTCATTAGTTCACGCAAGCCTTTCCATGTTTTTCTAAAATCATCCAGCACATATCTTATAGCACAGTAGTACTCTGTCACAATCACATACCAGAACTTGTTCAGCCACTGCCCAATTGATGAGCATCTCCTCAATTTCTAGTTCTTTGTCACCATAAAGAGAGCTGCTATAAGTATTTTATAACATATAAGTTCTCTTCCTTTTTCCCTAATCATCTTGGGAAACAGACCTATTAGTGGTATTTTTGGATCAGAGTATACCCAGTTTTATAATTCTTTGGCACAATTCCAGAATACTTTCCAAAATGTTTGGATCAGTTTACAGTTATACCAACAATGAATTAGTATCAAAATTTTTCCACATCCCCTCCAACATTTGTCATTTTGCCCTTCTATCATCTTAGCCAATCTGATGGTAACTCAAAGTTGTTTTAATTTGTATTTCTCTAATCAATAATGACAGAGCATTTTTTCATGTAACTATGTATAGCTTTGATTTCTTCATTGAAAAATTGCTCTTGAGGGGCGGAGCCAAGATGGCGAGTGAAAGCAGTGACTTGCTTGAGCTGTCCCCCAAATCCCTTCAAATACTCATAAAAAATGGCTCTAAACAAATTCTGAAGCAGCAGAACCCACAAAAAGACGGAGTGAAACAAATTTCCAGCCCAAGACAACCTGGATGATTGATCAGAAAGGTGTATCACGCCAGGCTGGGAGCACAGCGCATCGCGGCACCGGGGGGCAGGCCGCAGTGAACCTGGAGCAGGCCTTAGAGGACTGAATCTTGGGCAGCTGTGGCAGTTTCCAGACTCCTCAATCCACGAATGCCAAAGACAACTTAGAAGGTGAGTGGGAAAAGTCTGTTTCTGTCGGTGGTTGGAGAGGAAGGCGGCGTTTCAGCTCCATTCCCCAAGAGTGGGGCCCTGGGGGGTGCAGCTGCTTCCCGAGCTTCCGGCCCACCGACTGAGGGGGAATCCCGTGGCTGATCAGAGAGGGATTGCAGGGATCTCTTTGCCAGTGCTGAGGCAGGAATCTCTTGCTTTGCCCGTATGTGGATCTGGGTCACAGTTCTGGGTGGAGGTGCCGGGGTGAGGAAGAGCGCTGGCTGTGGAGGAGCTTGGAGTGGCTGTGGAGAGAAACCCCTCCTCACAGTTACAGGACAGAAAGGAGTACTTGTGGTCACAGGCCAGGAAAGGAGTAAACACCTCACCCTTTATCATACCACCTTGGAAAAACTGAAAATTTACAGGTCCCTACAAGTATCTCTGAAAACAGCTACACAAACCCCTGAAGCTTGGGACAGTACACTCTCCACATTGGAAGCAGACTCTTACCTTAACAAAGAGTTTAAAACTCAAGTAATTGGCTGGGATCATGAGCAAGCAGTGCAAAAAGAGTCAGACTATATTGTCTTACTTTGGTGAAAAAGAAGATCAAAATATACAACCAGAAGAAGACAACAAAATCAAAGCTCCTACATCCAAAGCCTCCAAGAAAAATATGAATCAGTCCCAGGCCTTGGAAGAGCTCAAAAGGGATATTCAGAAGCAAGTAAGGGAAGTAGAGGAAAAACTGGGAAGAGAAATGAGAGTGATGCAAGAAAATCATGAAAAACAAGTCAACAGCTTGCTAACGGAGACCCCAAAAAATACTGAAGAAAATAACACCTTAAAAAACAGCCTAACCCAAATGGCAAAAGAGGTCCAAAAAGCTAATGAAGAGAAAAATGCCCTAAAAAAAAATTGGCCAAATGGAAAAGGAAGTCCAAAAGATTACTGAAGAAAATACTTCCTTAAAAATTAGAATAGAGCAATTGGAAGACAGTGACTTTATGAGAAATGAAGACACTGTAAAACAAATCCAAAAGAATGAAAAATTAGAAAACAATGTGAAATATCTCATTGGAAAAACAACTGACCTGGAAAATAGATCCAGGAGAGAGAATTTAAAAAATATTGGACTATCTGAAAGCCATATCAAAAAAAGAGCCTAGACATCATCTTTCAAGAAATTATCAAGGAAAACTGCCCTGATATTTGAACCAGAGGGCAAAATAGAAATTGAAAGAATCCACAATCTCCTCCTGAAAGAGATCCCCAAAGGAAAACTCCTAGGAATATTGTAGCCAAATTCCAGAGTTCCCAGGTCAAGGAGAAAATATTACAAGCTGCCAGAAGGAAACAATTCAAGTACTGTGGAAACACAATCAGGATAACACAAGATTTAGCAGCTTCTACATTAAAGGACTGCAGGGCATGGAATATAATATTCCAGAGGGCAAAGGAGATAGGATTACAACCAAGAATCACCTACCCAGCAAAACTGAGTATAATCCTTCAGGGGAAAAAATGGTCATTCAGTGAAATAGAGGACTTTCAAGCATTCCTGATGAAAAGACCAGAGCTAAACAGAAAATTTGACTTTCAAATACAGGACTCCAGTGGAACATGAAGAGGTAAACAGGAAAGAGAAATCATAAGAGACTTATTAAGATTGAACTGTTTACATTCCTGCATGGAAAGATGATATTTGTAACTCATGAGAACTTTGTCAGTATTAGGGTAGTTGGAGGAAAAAAATTGTATGTATGTATGTATATATAGATAGATAGATAGAGGGCACAGGGTGAGTTGAAGATTAAGGGGTCATATCTGGAGAATAAAATTAAGGGATGAGAGAGGATGATACTTGGAGAAGAAAGGGAGAGGTAGAATGGGGTAAATTATCTCACAAAAAAAACAGAAAAGAGTCTCTCACGTGGAGGGGAAACAGGGGAAGGTGAGAGGGAATGAGGGAATCTTATTCTCATAGGATTTGGCTTAAGGAGAGAATAACATACACATTCAATTGGGTATGGAAATCTGTGTTACCCTACAGGAAAATAGGGGGAGAAGGGGACAAGAGAGCAGGGGGGTAATAGAGAGGAGGGCAGATTGGGAAAGGGGTAATCAGAAGCAAATACTTCTGAGGAGGGACAGGGTCAAAAGAAAGAATAGAATAAATGGGAGGGCAGGATAGGATTAAGGGAAATAGAGTTAGTTTTTCACAACATGACTACTATGGAAGTGTTTTGCATAACTACACATGTATAACCTATATTGAGTTGCTTGCCTTTTCAATGAGGGTGGGTGGGGAGGGAGGAAGGGAGAAAATTTGAACTCAAAGTTTTAAAAAACAGTTTTAAAAAAATGTTTTCACATGCAACTGGGAAATAAGAAATACAGGAAATGGGGTACAGAAGTCTATCCTGCTCTACAGGAAAATAGAAGGGGTAGGGGATAAGAGAAGGGAGAGGGGAGAGATAGAAGAGAAGGCAGACCAGGGGAAGGGGTATTCAGAATGCATGCCATCTTGGGGTGGAGGGAGGGGTGAGAAATTTGGAACTCAAAAACTTGTGGAAGTGAATATTGAAAACTAAAAATAAATAAATTTATATTAAAAAAATAGAAAAAAAAGAAAAAAAAAGAAAAATTGCTCTTATCCTTTGACCAGTTATCTCAATTGAGGAGATAATTTTATTCTCAAGATTTTCTGAGTTCCAGAGTTCCCTGCACTGGGCCAAATATATAGAGATTTCCTGATGAGTTCCTCCCCTTGGAGAAGGAAGAAGAAAGTTGATGTGGTTCTGGAGTAGGGTCTAACTTGTGGAACAAAGCCAATGAGTGTCTTAGATGGCACAAGGATGAGGAGAAGGGGTTTGCTTATTCAGCAAACTCCAAAGGATGTTTATATTTTGGGGAACAGACTAATCACAGGGGAAATTTTGGGGAGGCAGGTAGGGCTCTGAGAGGAAAAGGGATTCATCAGAATAACAGAGGAGTTGCCCTAATAGTAACTCCAAGTTCATTTCTCTTGTTGGGAGGTAGGTAGCAGAGCTGATAGGTTATTTGGGGGCTTTGTGCTTCAATGTTTATTTGGGTGCTTTTGTAAGTCCTTTTGTAAGTATGTTACATATTTTCAGTGAGGTGAAACAAAGGCTATTCCCTATCATAACTATATTGTATGTTGACTGCCTGTGCATGATTTGGACCCTAAACATGATTATGCCTAAGATTTCTCTTAGTGATTTATCTAGATTAATCTAGGTGGGGGAGGAGGGAGAATGAGCAAAAGGAAGAGAGATTGACCCTTTGTGGTCAAGTTGCCTGGATGTGATCTGGTCTATGTGAGCCCATAGTCACTGGGGAGCTCTGGGCCATAAGTTACTGATGCATTACTGATTGTTAGTACTTACAGAATAAGAATGGGAGATTATGGTCAAGAAAAGGAATTCTCTAGTACAGTGCTTTGGGTATCATGAGAGAAGTATCAGACATATCATGTTTTCTTGGAGAGGTGCAAAAAATGTGACAATTGAGAAACTGAGGCAATAAAGTTTTGAGCATGTTCCATTTATTAGCAAGGCTAGCAATTGCCAATAAGTGAGGTCCAAGGTTCCTTAGTAACCAAGGACCCTGTGGAGAGTTTACAGAGCTTTCTTATAGTCAACAAAGAACTGAGGCAAATTATGAAAATCTCAAGTAATATGATGTTATCGATTCCTGGTTGGTTGGTGCAGAGGGTGCTTATCACAAGTTGTATCAGTTTGCCACAAGGCAGGCTAACATCCTGGGGTATCTTCAACAAGGACAAGAATAGGGAAATTATTGTTGGAAATAGGTTAGAAACAGAGAACCTATTTTTGGGGAATGGGGAAATGGAAAATTGTACAATCTCTTAGTAGTAAACATTCCTTTTCTCTAATTGGGTAGGTATTACAAAAGCTTATTGATTAATTGCCTATTGATAACATCAATATCTTAGTTTAACATCATGCAGAAGATTTGTAATTTTCTATGAGTCCAAATGAAGAACTGACTAATAAAAATAGGGAAGTTTGACTCACAAGGAAAAGAGGAAATCTTACAAAACAAAGACTTAGGCTCACAAGAGTGGGGAAGTTAAACTTTAACAAACTACTAATACAAGCTAGTCAAGTTTAATGATTCATAGCAGGCCTCAGCTAAAAATCAAGTCTGAACACGATTCCCAATTGATTGAATACAATTCCCAACTCACATTTCACACAAAAGAGGTGCCATGTCTTCTTGGAGGAGTCAAGAGAGCTACCATGTCTTCTTGGAGAAGCTAGGTTTCCTTGAGTGCAAGATGGGAAGAATGTAACATGAAAGTTTAAAAGGAATTTGTCAACAGTGGGTGGGTGGGGGGTGCGCTGTATATGTTCCAGAGGGCCCACTGGAATGGGAAGGCAGAAGAGAATACCGAGTATAAAAGTGTAAGGCTAAGGTGTTCAGGGATGAGAGGAAGGGGAGAGATAGAAATCAGACAGGATTTTCAACTCATTAGATGTTGACTTTGAATCACAGAGACATAGGAGAACTTGATCAGGGAATTTGCTTGGGGAGTTGATAGAGGTTCCCATCTTGTGGGTATCTGAAATGAATTAGTTCAGAGTCACTGCAGGTACATATTGCTTCTGATACCTACAGGTCTAGGATTTCTTACAGTTTTTAAATATTAAGGGCAGAAGAAGACTAAGGTAATGATTAAATCCTTAGGATTAAATTCATCATCCATATCTATCCATTGCATCCTTGCAGTATGTGAGTGTGTGTGTATATACATCTGTGTAAATAAAAAAGGAATGGGAGAAAAAAGAGGGACACCTATGAGACAGCTTGCTTCACAAAGTGACCTTCAGAAGCAAATACTCCTGGTACCTCTGGTGTCTTGAGGCTTAGGATCTGTGATAGCTTCTGTTCCTCTTTTGAGGTTTAAAAAGCAGTGTAGTATACTGGAAAGTGGAGTCAGAGGATCTGAGTTTGAATCTCAGCTTTGCCACTTATTATCCATATGACTTGTTACAAGTTATTTATCATCTTTGGAACTCAAGTTTTCTGGTCTGTAGGACTGGCCATATAGGCCAGTCATCACACATGTGAATGGTTTGTGAGCCTGAATAAGAGCATGCTCTCTCTTCTACTACCTTAGTGCCTGGGTAGAATGGGCTCAATTAAAAGTTGTTGTTTGTTATTATTCAGTTGTTCCTGACTCTTCATTGATCCCATTTGGGGTTTTCTGGGCAAAGATGCTGGAGTGGTTTGCCTTTTCCTTCTCCAGCTCATTTTATAAATGAAGAAACTAAGGCAAATAGCCTTAAGTAACTTGCTGACGGTCACATAGCTGGTAAGATTTGAACTCTGGAAGATGAGTCTTCCTGATTCGAGGCCCAGCACTTTCTCCCCTGCAGCACTAGACATTCATGTCACCAGCTTCTCTTCTGGATGCCTATGCTGAGATGAGGCTGCTAGCTAGATTGAATGTATAGCTAGATTGAATCTCACTTTGACATTCAGGGCTATGCTCTTTCACAGGGCTCAGCCCACAAACTGGTATGGATTGCTCTCAAACTTGTCTCTCACACTTATTCATGTAAGAGAAGGAAAGCATGAAACATCACAGAAACAGAAAACCAACAGCACCATAGCAGCCTAAGTGGGGAATAAAAGACCTTATCTCTCTCTCTCCCCACTTAGAGATTTACAATATTTTTCACACATGATTCAGCCTGTTATATCTTTAGCAAATTAAAAGGCTTTTCTTCACTGTGTAGTACCTGGACAGGAAACCATCACAGAATGACAGCATGTACTCTGAATCAGGACAGGGCCCTCCATTATATGTCATTGTTCACTTCCAGAAGCAGGCTCACAAACTCCCCATAGGTGACAGCTGTGCTTGCTTTGGGGAGCAGACTGCTAGTGCGTGTAGAAGTCAGGAGAGTAGGCCCAAATCTCTGCATATAAAATGAGGGGGTTAGATGTGATGGTTTCCAGGGTCCCTTCCAGCTCAAAGTCTGTGATCCTATGATTAAGCTGACGATATTGGACTTTGGGGGAGAGGGGGGTTAGTGGGAGGGGATTTTTTTCCTCTCATCATCTCCTGCTGCAATAGAGGCTTACAGCACAAATGGGTCTTCAGGAGATGTGCTTGATTAAGCTGTCCCTTGGCTACCTTTTGCCTTTGTCTACCTGTTGTCTTACTTAAACGTCAGTGATTATTGATTCTGAGAATGGACATTTTTAGCCTTGATATCTACCTCATGAATACAAGAATTCTTGAATTGGGTGCTGGCAAGTCAAATAAGGTGACTGTGAAATATCTGTTCAGCAGTCCCACAAAGAATCTCTATCTTTTGTGGGGGTATACAATGTAAATAATGAGCCATTTGGGATGTTTTCTGTATTCTTGTACCCTTGAGTCTTTTGCATCTTAGGCATTTTCTGTAGTGAAGGAAATAAAGAGCTGCTCTGGACTTTATTGTACATTGAATACCTTTTCTAGAAAGAGCTCTGTCATCACATTTTGTGGAGACCTAGACAGAAACCACACCTAAACTTTGTTTCAAAGAGTTTCATTGGGTATGGTCAGAGCCAGAGAAAGAAACTTCAACTCTCTCATATTTTCTTTCCCACCTCCTCTAGCACATGAATCCAGGTTCATGGGAGTCCAGAGGTCCTCTCCTTGCTGAGAAAACCTGAACTGTGGATGATATCTGTATTTCCTTGACTACCTTTGGCCTTTGTCTA
Organism: Phascolarctos cinereus; assembly: GCF_003287225.1. Lineage (NCBI taxonomy): Eukaryota > Metazoa > Chordata > Mammalia > Diprotodontia > Phascolarctidae > Phascolarctos > Phascolarctos cinereus. The sequence continues at coordinate 176,674,218 of NW_027555958.1, forward strand.
CCTGTTGTCTTCCCTGGGCACAGGTCAGTGATTAGTGATCCTGAGAACGGACATTTTTTTAGCCTTGATTACCAATGATTTCTTAATTGCTAAGATCAGTATTCTTTTCTCAGTTTTCATCTTTCCTGACTTTTCTTTAGCTCTTCCCCTATATTTCCCCAGGGCATATTTTCTCTTCCCTTGGCTTTCTTGATCCTATTCTCTCTCTTTTTTTCCCCCTACCTGTCTGAATACTTCTCAGTTTCCTTTTTGATGTCCTCTCCTTCAGCCCACTGATTGTAAGTGTCCCCCACCCCCCCAAGGGTCTATTCTGGGCCCTCATATCTTCTCTTTTATATCCTCTTCCCCTAGTGATCTCATTAGCTTCCATGACTCTAATTATTATCTCCAGGTAGATGGCTCCCAAATCTACATCTTTACCTCTTATCTCTCCACCGAGCTCAATCTGGATCTTCACCTGGGTGTCTCAGCATTTCAAAATCAACATGTCAAAAACAATTCATTATATTTTCCCCTTTTACCCACCTCCTCCAAACTCTCCCCTTTCTCATGACAGCATTTTCATGTTCCTAGTCACCTAGATTCACACTTCAGAGTCATAAGCTACTTTTCCTGTTCCCTTACCTACCACATCCAATTAGTTGCCAAATCTTATAAATTCTATCTCTTGGCATCCACTCTCTTCTTTCCACTCATTCCACAACCAACCTGGTGCAGAGCCTCCTCGCCTCTTTCCAGTACTATTGTCATTGCCTCCTAATTAATTTTTATCTCAAGTCTCTTCTCTCTCCAATCCATCTTTTACACAACTGCCAAAATGACATTCCTAAAGCACAGATCCAACTACATTACTACTCGATTTCAAAGGTTTATTGGCTCCATATTACCTCCAGTATCAAAGACAAGTTCTTCAGTTTCTCCAGGAAAAAGGGATCCCTTGATTGGCAGCAGCTTAGCAAAGTGAGTGGGGAATTCAGAGGTCTGCATCCTTACACTCAACTTGTTTCAGAGTGGAAGGACTAAAGGGAAAAAAAAATCATTATTATGACATTGTGAGAGGCAGGGTTGAAAGATGGGCTTCTCCATGCTTATTTCGTTCCAGGGAGTGGAGGTACAGCCTTTGGTATCTCTCTAGATCAGGCCTTCACAACCTACTGCCTGCAGGTCGCCAAAGGATGTCAGAAAGCCTTCAGAAAAATGCACCAGAAATCCTTTGGAGTGCAGCAAGTGACCTGGGATCGTAAGCTGTCGCAGGTTGTGTAGGTCTGCTCCAGACAGACCCTGTTAGGACTCAGAGTTAATTGCTGCAGCTGTAGTTGTTCCATTTGCAGCTTCTCTCTTTTAAAGACAATATGAAGAACCAGGATCGTGAAGGAGTTGGTTATAATCTGCTAGCCTGCTCTTGAGAATATATGCATTTTCTGTGCCACAGAGAGAGACAAGTCAAAGGTGGCTTCACCTGCAGATTGCATACTTTCTTTCTTTCTTTTTTTTTTTTTTTGCTAGGCAATAGGGTCACACAGCTAGTAAGTGTTATTGGCCAGTGCTCTATCCACTGTGCCACTTAGCTGCCCTGATTGGACACTTTCAGCGAATATTTGTGTCAGGCTCCACAATATCTCTTCCAGGGCCTCATCTAGCTTGACATTTAAGTCCTTCTTCAGCTCCTGTTTGGTCTTCCAGATCTGCCCCCTGTGAGCAGCTCATCCACAGCTACCAAGTCTCACCCAGAGGCAGATTCCTGGTCCTGAAGAGTTCTTTTTTCACAGATGAAAAACTAGGTGAAGTGACTTGCTCAAGGTTGAACACATAAAGTCAAGGTTTATACTCAAAGACTTTTGCCTCAAAACCAAACCAAACCCAAAACAAGTAACAGTCCTCCCCTCCACCCCCTACCCCATTTAGTACTCTAGTTCAGGCATCAACTCTCACCTAGACTACTACAACAGTTTTGTAACTCTACAGGTCTTCCAGCACCCTGATTCAATTGCCTCCTCTTCATCATCCATGTTTTGCCAAATGACATTCCTAAAGCATGGATCTTCTTAAAAACCTTCAATGGATTATTGACTTCAAGATACAATGCACATTTCTCTTAGGCAGAGCCCTTCACATTCTGGCTCTAATCCACCCTTGATAGGCTTATTGCATATTACTTCCCCTCAGATAACTCAAATTCCAACTAAATTAGTCTGCTCGATGTTTTCCCAACACAACACTCCATTTTAGCATGGGCTGTCCTCATTCTTCTCTTCCTTCCATCCCAACTATAGTAATCCCTAGGAAATAAGAAAGGAAGGGAGAAAAGGAAGGAAACACAAACACATATTTATTAAACTCCAACTATGTACATTGGACAAAGATTACTTGTTCCTCACAACAACCCTCTGGAGAAGGTGCTAACTTCAAGGCTAAATTCAAGTCCTGACATCTCCTACAAGGACTTTCCGGACTCCTCAAAGTGTTAAGAGTCCCAGCATGTGTACTGATGGTACTGCCACCACTCTAATGCAGGCCCTCAACATCCCATGACTTGATTATTACAACAGCCTGCTGGTGGGTCTGCCTGCCTCTAGTCTCTCCCCACTCCAATCCATTCTCATTCAGCCGCCAAAATGATTTCCCTAAAAAACACAGGTCTGATCATGTCACACCTCCCCCCCCAAACACCAGTAGCTTCCTATTGCCAACATAAGCAAATAAAAATGCTGTTTAGCATTCAAAGCCTTCAAAACCTAACTCCCTCCTACCCTTTTCTGTCTTCTTACTTCTACTCCCCAACACATACTCTTTGATCCTGGCTGTTTCAGAAACAAGACATCTCTAGGCACTGGCTGTTTTCCAAGCCTGGAATGATCTCCTTCCTCCACTCTGACTGCTGACCTCCCTAAAATACCAATTGAAGGGCTTTCCTTCTTATTTTTTCCCTATTTATCCGAGATATAGTTTGCTTCGTATATATCTGTTTGTATAGCGTCTTCCCTATTAGACTGTAAGCTCCTCGAGGGCAAAGACTCTTTGGCCCCTTTCTGTAGTCCCAGCACTTAGCTAGAGTAACCAATTAAAAGTGGATCCACTGATTCGCTCGTGTACTTTATCCCCTAAGAATATTCCAAAGCTTCGCGAAGGCGGGGTCTGTCATTGTATCCCCAGTGCACAGACAGGGTCTGGCCCATAGGAGGCGCTTGACAAGTGCTTGCTGAATGAGCCCAGCGCCCAGGGCTTCTCTTTCGGTTCTATTTGAGTCAGCCCTGAATCACGTGGCGGGCCAGCTTACTGAGTTGGGCAAAGAGGGAGGGGCGAGGAGGAGGAGGGATGAGGGAAGGGGGAAGACGGAAGGGGTAGGGAGTAGGGCAAGCGGGGGGAGAGATGAGGGAGGAGGAGGAACGAGGATGGAAGGAGGTCCAATTGGAGCAGGGGTTAGAACATTAAGAAACGAAGCTCAGATTCTGTCGCCGCCCCCCTCCCCGTCCCGAGGACCTCCAGGCCGGTCCCCTACACTCCCTCCTCCCCGCCCCCGTGCCCACCCCGTCTCTCTCTTTAACTCTTCCTTCCCCACAGCAATCCGTCTTTCTTCTCTGACCTCGGAAAGGAAAGCCTGCTGGCCGGAAGGGGACTAAGGAGAGGGGGCGGGGCGGAGGGTCGGCGGAAGTTGCGGTGCATTGTGGTTGCGCCGGCTGTTGTGGAGAGCTGTCTGAATGAAAGTGGCGCCGGGAAGCGGCTGGACGTTGGGCTGAGGGAGCAGCGCGTTGGCGGCGGCAGCCGTCGGAGCAGCAGCCCTCTCGGCAGCAGCGGCGGCGGCGGGCACAGTTGGGGACCTGCCCCCCTCCTCTCTTGCTGGCGGAGCGGAGAGGCTGTTCAGGGCGGAGGGGCCGGCGGGGGAAAGGCTCCGGGCCCGGGGGGGGGGGTGTGCAGCGGCCCCGGCCGTCCCGCCGCCGCGTCCGGGGCCATGGCGCACAACAAGATCCCACCGCGGTGGCTGCACTGCCCGCGGCGAGGCCAGCCCGTGGCAGGTAACGAACGTGCCGCACCCGGCGGGGGGCGCGGGCGGCCGGGGACGGTCCTCGTTCGGGCTGGGAGCCGGCATCGGCTGCCGGGGCCGAAGCCACGGCTTCTTGAGGCCCCTTGGCCCGGGGAGGTTTCCGAGTGGTGTCAACGAGGGGAGCAGGTGCGCTTCTGTCTCTGAGCGCCTTGGCTGGGTGATGGGGGTGGTTTGTACTTGTACTGGGTTTTATTTTTTGAACCAGATAGATTCTTGCTATTTGGCTTCCCACCCCGGCGCTCTCCTGAAGCCGTTTAAGGGGGTTTCACGTACTAAACGGGACGTCCTTAAGTCCCTTGGAGCTTGCGACAGTCTGTCGCACGCACCCTTCCCCCTTCCCCCAAGTGTGTGCTGTCTTCTTTCTGGGTTTTCGTAGCACTGCTGTTTCTCGGAGAGTCACTTATCTAGTGCCAGAGATGAGATTTGAACCCTGGTCTTTCTGAGTCTGTAGCCCAGCACTTTATCCATAACATCATTGTCATTTCCTCTCCCGCCCCCATTCCTCCTTTCTCGTCTCCTTAGAATCGTCTCTTTACAAAGTCTGGCAGAACGCATCATTGCTTCAGTTATGTAGAAAATGTAAGCCTCGTTCTGTACCTAGTTTGCCACCTCAGTGCTGAGATATAGGAGGCATTCTGCATCATCATCATCAGCCCTCTGAAGTCATCCTTGATCTCTGTATTAGAGACTCTTTTGTGTTGTTTTACATTATATTATTGTGCTCATAGGGTAATTTATTCTACCGATTCAGACTAATTTGCTCCAAATGAGTCCATACAAACAAGTCTTAATAATTTCTTAAAGCACAGTAAATATTCCATTTGGTTCCTCTACCATACTTGTTCAAGTATAACCATGAACACCTGTTTTATTTCCCATTCTTTGCTTCTAAAAAAAAATACTGCTATAAAAATTTGTGTGTGTATGAGATCTTTCCTTGCCTTTGACCTTCTTAGGGGTTAGGGGTAGTGTCACTGGATTAAAGGATATATTCAGTTTACTGATTTTTTTTTAAAGTATAATTTTTAAAAGTTTTCCAGAATGGTTGGACCATTTCACCCTCACTGTACACCTTTCATCACAACCTCTCTGAAATTTGGCATTTTCCTCTTTTATCTTTGACTATCTGAAGGGTGAAACAACAGTTATTTTAATTTGGCACTTCTCTTGTTATTTGGAACATTCTTACATTGCTTGTAGCTTTCTTTTCAAAACTGCCTATTTATATCCTTTGACCACTTATCTGTTGAGGAATGGCTCTTGATTTTTGTATGTTTATCAATTCCACATATACACATGTATATATGTAACATTTCTTTCTTCAATTACTTACTCTATTTCTCCCTGAACTCATCCATTCTTCAAACTAACTTATGGCTGTAGTCACTCAGGCTCACAATCTTGGAGTAATACTTACTGTCTCTGTCCTTCAAACTTTCTCAAACAAGTTGCCAAATCTTATCTACCTCTAAAGCGTCTCACATTTATTCTCTTTTTTCTACTATGTTGCTTCTATAACTGTTGAGGCTCTCATCACCTCTCACTTGAACTAGTACAGTAACTGTTCTCTCTGCCTCTAGTCTCTTACTTATCCTATCCATCTTCCACACGACTGTCAAATTGACATTTCTAAAAGACAGATTTTACTGTGTCACTCAGAAAATATTATGGCCCCCTGTTTCCTCCAAGATGAAATATAAAAGCCACAGCTTGACACTGGCTTCTAACTACCTTTTCACTATTATTTTCTTTACTATTTTTCATTCTGTTTCATTCAAACAGGCCTACTAACTAGCCATTCTCTGTATGCAAGATTACATCTTTTGCCTGTTTGTGGGATCATAAATCTATTGTTTGGAATGTACTCCCTCCTCATCTTAGAATACCTGGCTGCCTTCATAGCTCAGCCCAGGTGTGCTTCATTGCGCTTTTTTTGATCCCCTGCCTCATTAGTACTCTCTTCTCGTAATTTCTTTGTATTAGTTTATATAAACATTGTATTTATTTCCTTTCATATCTATATCTATATCTATTATCCGTTAGTAGTACAAACTCTGATATATACTATGTATTTACCTACTTATATACATATTGTATCTTCCTAATAGAATGTAATTAGAGTGTGAAAGGGTAGATACTGTTTCACTTACTTTCTTTGCATCCCTAGGGCTTAGCATAATGCCTTGCAGTAGAGGGTACCTAATGAGAAAGTTTGTTGATTGAATAGAATCTAAAAGTTGGAGAGAGGCAGTGTTGCATTCTTAATATTTGAGCATTGAGAAGTCAAATGAAGGAGCGTTTATTAAGTATCTTCTATGTGCCAGGTACTGTGTGAAGCCCTGGAAGAGAATAAAAATTTATATAGTTCTTACTATGTTCCAGGCACTGTGCTAAGTGCTTTACAAATGCTAGCTTATTTCAATGCTAATTTATGGACTATCTAAACATTCTAAGATAGCATCTTTTATTTCACTTAGCTACTTTTAAAAACCCCTTTTTATGGATTTCTTTTGATTTTGTATCGGATTTACCTCTGAATGTATCCTTACCTTCTCCCCTATGAGTGAACCATTCTCTGTAACAATGACTTTCTCATAAGAGGGGAGGTTGGGAAAGTAAGGCAGCTGAAATAAAGCAGTTCAGCGAAACTAGTACATCAGTCTGACAGCACGTGCAATATTTCATGCCCATAGTTTCCCTCTTCTGTGATGGAGAGAAGTTCATTTTCTCAACTTTTCTCTGGGACCAAGTTTGATCATTGTAATGATACAGAATTTAGTTTTGTTTTTATTATTATTTATTATTTGTATTCTTAAAGAGGCATTATTGAAAGTGCTTCATGAAAAGTTTTGTTAAAATGCCTTTTCCCTTATGGGTTTTAGAACAGTGACCTCAAACTCAAATACAAATGGAGTCACTAAACAGAAAATAAAGATTCCTGTAGGACATATATTGACTTAGAAAACCACATATTAACATTATTAATGTTCTATTGTATTTTTATTTTAATTATTTTCCAATTACATTTTAATCTGGTTCAGCTGCCCTTGAGAGTGTTATGGACCACATTTGGCAGTGTTTGACACCTCTGTTTTAGAAGATATTTGGAGACTACAAGGCTAATTTGGGATCTTTTAACATTCAATTAATAAGCATTTATTAAGCAATGTCACCTATTTTACTTTGTTTAGGGAAGTTCTTACCTCTGAAGACTATGTTAGGACCAAGATATGATAGTCAAGTTGCTGAAGAGAATCGATTCCACCCTAGTATGCTCTCCAACTATCTGAAGAGCCTAAAGGTAAAAGAAAATTTCTGATATAAATACAGGTAACAGTTTGTAACACTTCTCTGTTCTTTATATTAGTTTTAAGAATGGAATGAAGCTTTATTAGATACAATTTTTTAGGTACACTGATTTTGAAATAACTTTAGTATCCTTTCATTAGGGTAGGAGCTGAACCTAAGGTTTTATTTGTATAGGGAACTGCTGGGTGAGGAAACTCCCTTTACTAATGTAGGTCAAGGCTTTCTCTGCAACTTATAGTCTTATTTGCTTGGGCAATTGAGAGGCTAAGTGACTTACCTTGTTTCATATGACCTAGCCAGCATGTGTCAGAAGCAGGATTAGAACCCAGTTCATCTTTAAGGCCAGCTTTCTTGCCCCTATTCCACACTGCCTATTTTCTTTAAATGACTAGATTTAATTTATACTTAAGGTATTTTAAAATTGTGTGTCTCACTAGCTTGTGTAATGTGGAATTACCTACGTGAGTAGCCTGCAGCTCTTATTTTGCTGTACTTGGGTCCTTTGTGTTGTTTTTTGTGCCCAATTTATGAGACAGCTACGTGGAATAGTACAGAAAGTGTTAGACTGGGATTCAGAAAGACCTGAGTTTGAATCCTGCCTTAGACTAGCTGTTTGACCCTAAGCAAGTCACTTAACCTCTCTATCCTCAGTTTCTTCATCTGTAAAATGGGAATAATAATAATAGCACTTACCTCATAGAGTTGTGGTAAAGTGAGATCACATATAAAACATTTTCCCAACCTTAACGAACTGTATACGTTGTAATTATTATATCACTTCTACTATTATAATTACTCCTGTTGATCATTATATGAAAGAGGTAACCTGTCTCAATTTTTACTCTACAAATATTAATTAAATGTATTATTTATTATTGTTAAATGCATTTATTTGTTAAATGCATTTTATATGCTAAGTGATTTCAAAATGAGGAGAGAAGTGGAATATTTTTATCCAGGTTACATGAGATATTTTAGCTAAGAATGGAGCCTGACATTGTATGTTTGTGAGTATATTGTGAAAAATTATTAGAATACGTTGTGGCCAAAAAGTATGATAGAGAAAGAATTTTTTTTCCATGTTAACGTCCAGCTTTGTCATATCTAGCACCATAATAGTAGTTTTTTTTATTTGTTACTCGTTTCTATTAAACATTTTTATAATTGTTCCTGTTTTCTAAGAATATTAACTGTAGGATTTTGTGAGGGTTTATTATATTTCCAGAAAGTGCAGAGTAATTATAAGTAGGCAAATTTACTGAAGAAGGAAAGTACTCATGTTTTTCCTGTGTTGGTGACAGACTGGACTGCTCTTAACAGCCAGATGGTGGTGGTATTAACCCCTTATTAATTCCACCCTCGTAGGCTTGTTTAAATGTCAAGATGAGTGATAAATACATAAAGAATGATAATGTTATTCTATTTTGATCCTAAATATAATCAGTCAGCTAATCAGCTAGTTGCTTATGACACTATGTCTGTCTATCCATGCTTTCTGCTTCTGTCCTTAACCTTTCACTCCTCAGATACTTGTGAATAATTTTTTTTCCTAATAGTGCAGTAACATGGTGAGTCTAGGATTTTTTCCAGGTGTAAGATGAGTCAAAGGTTGTGTTTTCATTTAAAGGCATAGTTGGTCAGTTGTGTCTGACTCCATAGCATGCCAATTCTGTCCATGGGCTTTTCTTGTTAAAGATCCTGAAGTGGTTTGCCATTTCCTTCTCCAATGGATTAGGACAAACGGGATTAAATGACTTCTCTAGGGTTATACAGCTCAGATACAACAAGTATCTGAGGCTGGATTTGAATTCCTGACTCAAAGCTCAGCGCTGTAATCCACTGAGCCACCTAGCTGCCTCTTATAGGCATATAGTATGCTGCAAATCTTGGAACAAATGAAAAACAACTGTTTAATGACTTGTCACAATATGGTTTTTCCTTTTTTAGGTTAAAATGGGACTTTTGGTGGATTTGACGAATACTACAAGATTTTATGACAGAAATGACATTGAAAAAGAAGGGATCAAGTATATAAAGCTTCAGTGTAAAGGGTAGGTTAATGTTAATGTATCCATTTTTTTCCAAGTTGAAAAGGTTGTAATGAATTTTTTAATCTTTTCTTTTTTTTCAAACTTTTTTTCTTTTGTGTTACTAGTCATGGGGAATGCCCTACAGCTGAGAACACAGATACATTCATTCGTCTATGTGAACGTTTTAATGAGAAGAATCCTCCTGAACTTATAGGTATGATTGAAAAACTTGTTTATTCTTCTCTGTTCTATAATTTTGCATTATATGATAATGTTTCTTTCTTCATCTGTCTTTTTCTACAAGGGAGTTTGTTGACTTGCCTGTGTGATTTGGGTGGAGGGGCACCTTACAGAGTAATAACTGTATGAAATCTGCCTTTTAAAAAAATCTACCTAGATCACTTTAGGAATATGTTATGTAAGAGCATTTATTTGTCACTTTTAAGCTTTCTTCATATATGATTATAAGTTAGTGTTTTAAGTTTGGTGTTTCTATTTTAGCTACTCTTACTGTGATTAAGAGTTTTACTGAGGTTTTACCAGTGTAGCTCTTTAACCTCACGTCAGAAACGATTAACATTTGAAGAAAAATTAGTTTCTCTTAGCTGAGAATTGCCCAGTCTCCATATACATGACCATTTGAGTAAGAATTCAAATGTTTGGTGAAAATAACAAGCTAAATAACAAGTTGGATAAATATTGGCATTTATAGGACTTAGTACTGTATTACAATCATATTCAGTAAATGAAATCCATTTTATATTTGTACAACATAACCAACAAATGATGATGCATCCTTTGCTTGATGGTCTGGGGTGAGGTAGAACCCACTGTTAGTTTTACCCTTTGGGAAAAGGCAGAACAAATCTAATCTCTTTTCCATATGATAGCCCTTCAGATATTTCAGGACAATTGTCATTTTCCCTTAAGTCTGCTCCAGAATAAATAACCCCAATTCCTTTAAGTGATCATTACATCTCATGAAGCTGAGTCTTTCAAACCCTTTTCTTAAGGTCAAACTTACCAATATCTTTCCTAGAATATGATGCTCAGAACTGAACACAGTATTCTAGATGAGGGCTAACCAGTGGTACTATCACTTTCTTAGTCCTAGACAGCTGTATCACACTGACACATGCTGAGCTTGCAAAACCACTAAAACCTCCATCCAAGCTGCTATGTAGCTACACCTCTCCCATATTATCATTAGGAAGTTGATTTTTTGAACTCACATGCAAGACTTTACACTTATCTGTAATAAATTTCACCTTATTCAGTTTTGCCTTACATGCTAGCCTAACAGTGCCTTTTTGAGTGCAGGATTCTGTCGTGTACTGGGTCAGCTATTTCTCTGTGCTTTGTGTCTTTAGCAAGTTAGGTAAGCAGTCTGTCTCTGTGCCTGATAGGTTGAAAGGTTAAGCAAGGACCCACGAGGGACAGACTGGAGGGAACCATGTGCTAGATGAACCACCACCTTAGCCACCACTTCCCCTGACATTCTGATTGAGACAGTATAGGACCTTGAACCTAAGAACCTTGGGAATAGAAGTACCTCTCATACTCTAAATCCATTTTCCAGCCAGGGTCCTGTAGCCAAGTAATCACTGGGGAAAAAGGGCCCACCTCCCTTATCACATCCAACACCAATTATGACCAATTGCCACAAATTGGCATGTAAGCCTAAGAGCTCTAGGAATGACAGTACTCCTTAAACCACCAGTCCTACTTCAAGTTCAGCTCCTGCCACCAGTATCCTTGAAAGGAGCCTCTGTGGAAATGTGACCTGGCAAGTATTTCTTCAGGTGCTAGAACATCACTTTCTCAGAAGCCACAGTTTTTGAAAAGCTGGAAAAGAAAGTTCTTATTACCATAGGCCTTGACTTTTGAATGCTTTTCATTACTTGACCTTGCTTCTCTCTGCTGTAATTTTCTTTTGTTTTTGTTGGACCTGTGATTTTTTTCTGTAAAGGGAGCTTCTGGTGAGGAAACTCCCTCTCTCCTACTACTGTCAAATAGTTCAACATCAGAAAGAGATATGATTTTATCAGTGTGAATAACATTAAAGAATATGCACTATCATCTGCCTTGCCATTGCACCCTAAGGATTTATTATCTGACTTGATTCTGAAATCACATATAAATCTCTTCCATTAGAAAGTGAGTTCATTGTGGGCAGGGGCTATCTCTGCTTTTCTGTTTGTACTCCTAGGACTTATTGCTATGTTTTGCACATAACAAATACTTAATCAATGCTCATTCATTCACTTATCTATCTAATCATTGATAAAAATCTTAAGTAGCATAGGGCAAACAAAGGCTCCCTAGAGCATTCTTCTGGATATTTCCTTCCAAGTTTACATGGAATTATTATTGACTACTCTTTGGGTTTATCCACCCAACCAGTTTCAAATCTATCTAATTTTCTGTTTTATAACTCCATTTCTCCCTCACACTTTATCAGATGTTTTGCTAAAATCTAGATAGCTTGATGATCTTAGAAAAACATGAATAGACTTGCACAAAATAATGAAAACAAAATGAATAGAACCAAGAGAGTGTTCTATATAGTAACAGCAATATTAAAGACTAAGTCATTTTGACAGTTATACGTGCCCAAATTAACTACAAAGGACATGTGAAGGAAGATACTATTTGCATACAGAGAAAGAACTGATAAATATTTAGAAGTATGTATAGAATGATTTTACATACATATATATATTTGTGCCTAATGGTAGTCATCTCTAGAACAGGGAGGACAGTAGGGAAGAAAAAAAAAGGGAAAAGAAATTTACATGATAATTATTATGTATTTAAAAGGAATAGCAAGTTATACATAATAGATTTGTAGTTTCATGTGCAACTATCTTTTTAAAAATTATAGTATGTTATGAAAATGCTCACATTATTCCATAAATTAAAACAAATAAAAATTTAAAAATTTAGGCAGAATACATTTAGGGAGAACATGATAACATTTCCCTCATCTGCCAGTTTTGTAACTATCAAAAAAGGAACTCAGGTTAATCTGAGACAACTTGTTCCTGATGAAGCCAGGCTGACTCCTTGTGATCATCATTTCCTTATCTAAGTGTTCACAAAGCATAATATTCTCTAGAATTTTGTTAGAAATTGAAGTTAAGCTCACTGATATATTACTGTTTATGGATTCTGTTCCTTTTCCTTTTTTGAAAATTGACAAAATTTGTCCTTCTTTGGTCATTGGGCATTTTTTTTCCATTTCCCACATCTTTCAAATATTACTGATAATGCATTTTATTCATATCTGCTGCTTCAGGAGTTCTTAACCTGGAGTCTGTGTTTTTTTTTTTTAAAGAATGTTTTGTCAACTGTATTTCAACATAATTGGTTTTCTTTGTAATCCTCTCCATTTTATGTGCCAAAGAAATCCATGACACCAAAAAAGTTAAAAATCTTTACCTGATGTCTTTGAGTAACCAAGGATATAATTCATCTAGGGCAGGTGGCTTGAACTCATCCAGGATAGCTAGGTGTTCTCTTACTTTCTTCACTTATCTTGGGTATCAAGTCCCTATATAAGTCATTTTTGTTTTCCAGTCCACAGATCATTGTCCTAGACAGAAAGAAAAGGAAACAGTACTTGAGTAACTTTTTCTCCTCTCTGTTTTCATTTGTCATCCTTTCCTTCTGGAGCAGTGATCCTATCCCTCATCCTTTTTTCTTTAGTATAGCCAAAATAAACTCTTTTTATTATCCTTAACTTTCCTTAATTGCTTCAGCTTATTCTGAGCTTTAACATTCCAACACCATTCTAACAGAACCATATGTGGTTTTTGTATACACTGTTAACTACTCCATCTTGTTTCACCTACTGTATTTTTTTTGGGGAGGGGTGGTAATAGGAGGAGGAGGATGGATCTATGATTTTTTTATGCATAGGTAGCTCCTGTTTAGGAAAACTCCTGTCATTGCAGATTTGAAAATTCTACAACCAAGAAACAGAGAATTATTTGTGTCACTGAGATGGTAAGGGACTTGTCTAGGATCACATAATTAGTATGTGTCAGGTAGTAGATGAATCCAGTTTGTTTTGATCCAAAGGCCTGTCAATATGTCATGCTGTTTTTCCTATTAAATATGTCTTTTAAAAATCCATTAGTTGGGGCACCTAGGTGGCGCAGTGGATAGAGCACTGGCCCTGAAGTCAGGAGGACCTGAGTTCAAATTCGGACTCAGACCAAACACTTGACACTTACTAGCTGTGTGACCCTGGGCAAGTCACTTAACCCATTTGCCTTAAAAAAAAAATCCATTAGTAGTTAGACACCTAACCCTTTTCTTCCTCCTTACAGTAGATACCTTTTTTCCCCTTCAGAGATTTCTTTTTGTGTCCCCAGAATTTCATATTTGAAGGTTTCTTATTTATTTTGGGCTAATTTTCCTTTTGGAAATTTAGTCTTTGGGATCCTACCTAATTTTTTTCTGGACTTTGAAATCCACGCTCCTCAAATCTGTGGTGTATGTTAATCTGTGCTTGGTTTTCTTCTTCTTCTTGGTCATAAATTGTAAGCTGAATTTCTTATAATTTACACCCTAGCAATAAGTTCCTCCTTGTTGAGAATCAGATCTGTAATAGACCGTGTTGTTTCCTTTCTTTTAAAGAATGAAATTATTATTATTATTTTTTTCATGAGTCGGCATTTATTACTTAAGTTGAAGAACAGGTTTTGAAGGGAATGGGGGACATATTCATAACAGAGTCCAAGGTGGAGCTCTAGGGGAGAAGGGAAGAAGGGAGGAGACAGGGAGCCGAGAGCCTCTCATCTGTATCTGCTCCAGATGGGGTTGATTCTGATTTCTGAGCCTTGGTCCAGGGCACACAATGAAGCACACGATAAGATGAGGTTCCAGGGGCTACATGTTTAGGGAACCTCAAGGGGTGGCCAAAGTTACACCTCCAACCAGAGATGAGGGCTGGGATTTTCCTTGGATCAGCAGCACTGCTTCCTTTTGGGAACTGAAGCATAGTGATAAGCTCTATCCCATTTATTTCAGCTCTTATAAAACATTCTTGTAGTTAAAGTCTTTGTGCCAATAAATTCTTTTATCTTGTACTTTGCTTCTAGTTTCTTTGAATATGCATCCAACTTGTAAGCTGCCTGCTCAAGAGCTGCTACTTGCTCCTCTGTTAACGTGATCTGACCCAGATAAGGCTGAATTCTGTATATTTCTGGTTTAAGTCCTTTAGGTTTCTACTTACGTTTACGGCAGTATCTTTCATTTCTAGATTCTTTAAGCTAGTCAGTTTGTTCATATTTTCCAGAAGTTTATAGTCTTCACTGGTGGCTGTCAGCTTGCCTGTTAGGTATGTGGCCATTTTGGAGAACATGTCCTGGCACAGCCCTATGATGTCCGCCTTGGCAGGCTCTGTGGCCTCCTGGCCGTGTTCACCATGGCATTGTCTCCTCCCAGACACCCCCTCCCCCCATGGACTGCAGGGATGCCCTCGGCCATGGCTGCCATGCCTGAGCCTTCAGGATGAAATTATTATTAAGATAAATCAATAAATTATCGGTTCTACTTTTTGATGGAAAGGACTATATAGATGTCCAGATAATTGAAGTACCCTATTACTAAATGCTGTGATGTGCCTCTCTGTTTGAATTTTAAGCTCTTTCCTAAACTGCTAATCTCTCTCTTTTGTTTTTCAGGTGGTACATAGTTTTTTGATGATAAGATGGCAGTTTTGCTTTTATTTCTGCTTTTGTTAATCTTCAGCCAAATGCTTTCCATCACTTTTTTTCTCTGGTACCTGGGTTTCTTCACATGAGTATGTCATCTTAACACCAATCTCTTCTCTCCCTCCCTGTCATTTTAATCCTCTCCTATTTCTTTGGAATATGGTATGTCCATCCAGAGCAGTATTTCAGTAATCAGTCTCATCCTGCTTTGTCTCAATCATACTTATGAAGTTAAATTGCTTCCCTGAGTTATCTTGTTTGTTACCCATTCTTTTTATATTTGTTTATAAATACTTGAGGCCTTGGGTTTTGTTTCTAACTTCCTTCTTGTTTTTTTTTCTTTCCCCTATTATGAACTTCTGGGTGTCTGTACTACTGTTCATTGTATGTTGTAGCTTTATTTGTGTTATTGCAGTTGGTATTCATTCTCCTATCCTTTTTAGTTTAGAGCTCTTTTGATTAGATTTACAGGGCTCTAATGATCCCTTGTTAAGTATAATCCATCTCTAGATAGGAGCCTGTCATTCCTATACTTTTGGCTGAGCTCTAGTTAGTAAGCATTTATTAAATACCCACTTTCTGCCAAATGCTATGCTAAACTGTGGGGATGCAAAAAGAGGCAAAGGGCAGGCTCTGTCTTCAGTGAGCTCACTCTAATTGGAGAGACAGCAAACAAAATAAACTGTAAATAAACTATTTATAGGATAAATAGGAAATAATTAAGAGAGAGAAGGCACTAGGATTAAGAGGGTTTAAGATGCAACTTTGAGACTTGAAGGAATCTGGAGAAGTTAGGAGGTAGAGATGAGGAGGGAAAGGATTCCAGGCATGGGGACAACCAGAGAAAACCTAGAATAAGCAGAATGAAGTGTCTTGTTCATGGAACAGCAACAAGGTCAGTGTCACTAGATCAAAGAGTATGTGGTAGGGAGCAAGGGATAAGAATACTGGAAAAGAGGAGGTGGCGTGGGGAAACTGGGTTAGGAAAGGCTTTGAATGCCAGACAGAGGTTTTTATATTTGATTCTGGAAAGATAGAGGAACCACTGGAGTTTATTGAGTAGGTGAATGACATTCCTCTTTTTATATGTAAGTGGTATTTTATTTTTTCCAATTACATGTAAAGATAATTTTCAACATTCATTTTTTAATGAGATTTTGAGTTTGAGATTTTTCTCCCTCCTCCCTAAGATGGCTAGCAATCTGATATAGATTATACATGTGCAGTCATGTAAAACATATTTCCATGTTAGGGAATGACATTCCTAAAAAGCTTGGATATCTCTCATTCTAGGAATAATTGGAACAACAATGATTACAAATTAGACAAGGTTATTTTTTTCCCCCAAGGGTAACATTATTTCAGAAACTTCTGAATTGTTTCAGTACTAGCTCACAAAAGTCATAGTACTTTACCAATATCTCTTATCTATAATGGATGATGAATTCTACTGACAAATTCAGTCTGTGTAAGCCTGTGTCCCTGTAAAAATAATTTTGATTTATCAAAGTTGTGAACTAGAGTCATTTTGGCAATTGTATATTGTAAAAAATGCATTGAAGTTACAAATATAATTTTTTTTTTGTGGAGCTGACTGATTATAGTGTTTTCAGTGAATATTCATTCACTCTTCACTATATGAAGTGTTAAATTCATTCAATGTGAAGTGTTCTACGATTCATATACATTTTAGCACTTGGAACAATATCTTGTCCATATTTTATTGAATTGAATGACATAAAATCTAAATAAGGTTGAAACTTTAATGTGTTGTGTTTTGTAACAGGTTTCAGTTGTTTTCCATCAACTGAGATGAGTTTGTGCTTTTTTTACCTTTCTCTCAACTTCATTCACCAGTTGTCATTTGGTTGAACAAGTGATCCAAGTTGGGATAGCAAAATCCACAGTCTTAAGGAAGTGATCTGTGACTTTTTTTTCTCTTCCTTAAATAATATTTTTCTACTTGCCCACATAAGATCCCTCAATTTTGACATAGTGCCATACTTTACCGAAATGAGATAAAATAAATGTTGAACTAATAAATAAACAAGTGATCCAACAGATGGGTTAGAAACCTATAATTTTTGAAGCATTAAGCTACAAGCCTGAGATAAAAGTAAAGCATTTGTTTTGCATCCTCTTCTTAGAAGAAAAGCATCTGTTTCGTATCTGTAGACTTTTTGGGGTTGGAGGTGGGGAGAAGTGTGGTGTAGCATGTGAGGAGGTATAGATAATAAGTGCTCTTTTGCTTTTAGGAGTTTTATGGGTTGAATTAAATTGCTAATCTAGTTAGGGTTAAAAAATGTATCATAAACAATATAGGTTTACCCATAAAGGGAAGGAGGAGTTAGTAGGAATTTAGCATTACTGATGCCTCTTAGTATTTTTAGAGATTATTATGTGTTGAATATATTATATGATGGATTTAGGAAATTAGTACAAATATGATATGGCCTTCTGATTTGAATGGGAAATACATTTTTTCTTAGATTAGCTAAAGTTTTTCCCCTCAGGACAAATTTATGTAAATAGTAAAGTAGCCAGAAAATTCTTTCTGAATTTTCCTTCCTCCCTCCCTCCCTTCCTCCCTCCCTCCATTTCTTTCTTCCTTCCTCCCTCCCTCCCTGTCTCTGATAGGGGTTCTTACAGGTTAGCTAGGCAAAGGACATCACATATGTCCAGGCAAGGCTTTCCTACCTAGATTTTCTGCCTCACTGAGGGGAAGCAAAACTTTTAATGTTGGTAAGCCATGGTTGGACAAGGCTGGCCACTGGGGAAGTTGTCTGCTATTGGTCGTTTCCTTTTCTTCTTTCTGTCCTTCCCAGTGCACTTTCATTTTTTAAATTTGATTTTTTAGCTAACAAGTATTTTTTTCTTCTTTCCACCCCCTCTCATGAAAAAAAAAAAGAAAAACAAAACTGTTGTAATAAATATGCATAGTCAAGCACAGTTGCTACATTTACCATGTTCCAAAAATATTTATTGCATTGATTCCATCCCCTATGTTGAGAGGTGGGTAGTATACATGTTCAGTGATCCTCTGGAAACATGGCTGATCATTGTATTGATATCAGAGTTGTTAACTCTCTCAAAGTTCTTTATATTTACAGTGTTGTTATCTCGTATAAATTGTTCTGCTTTTCCTCACTTTTGTCTATATTAGTTCATACGAATTTTGCAAAGTTTTTTGAACCTTCATTTTTTATTTTTTCTTTCTTTGTTTCTTATAGCACAGTAGTATTCCATTATATCTATGTGCCATAATTTGTTCAGCTATTCCCCAGCTAATAGATACTTCCTTAATTTCCAGTTCTTTGTCACTGCCAAAAGAGCTGCTGTAAATATTTTTATTTCTTTTTTGCGCATAATTTCCAATTGCTTTCTAGATAATTGCACCAATTCACAGCTCCACCAGTGATACATAAGTGTGCCAGTTTTCCTGCAGCCTCTCCATTTGCCATTTTCCTTGTGTGTGTGTGTGTATGTGTATATGTGTGTTCCTTGCTAACTTGATGTATGGATGCTCCTCAGAGTTCCTTTATGTTGCTTTTTTCTGATTAGTGATTTGGAAATTTTTCCTGTGCTTGTTGATAGATTGGATTTCTTCCTTTGAAAACTGCCTCTTGATGTACTTTGACCATTTGTTAATTGCAGAATATCTCTTATAAATTTGTATCAGTGCCTTATATATCTTGGAAATGAGGCCTTTATGAGAGAAATTTACTGCAGTGGTATTTTTCTCTCTCCCAGTTATCTGCTTCCTTTATGATTTTAGCTGTGTTGATTCTGTTTATGCAAACTTCTTTTAATTTTATGTAATTAAAATTGTCTGTTTTATTTTCTGTGATAATTTCTGTTCCTTCTTTGATCATGACCTTTTCCTCTATCCATAGACCTCTGAGGTAATTTTTTTCTTTGTTCCTCTAATTTGTTTATGAAGTGACCTTTTATATCTAAACAATGAATACATTTGGAGTTTATCTTGGATTGTGGTGTAAGGTGTTGGTCTAAACTCCATTTTTTGGAGACTGCTTCTCAGTTTTCATAAAATTTTTTTTTGTCAGATTTTTTGAATCGTTACCTTGATAGGTAGATAATTTTTTCCCAGCTTGTTTTGTTTTTGAATTGTCTTTTAAAAAACTTTTGCAGCCATATGCTTATCCCATCAGTGTGTGGTGGGTTTGCATTATCAGTTGCTATGATCCTTGCATGTTTTGTGTTTAAATATTATGTGTAGACTTGTTTCTTTACAAGTAAAGTCAATCCTGGCATAAGAAGTTTCTAAAATGTGAATTTGTTCCAATGTCATCAATACTTTAGGGAGTATTTTGAGCATAACTTGAATTCTGAGGCTGCTTCAGCATGATTTCTTCCATGCGAAATTGTGATTGAACTAAAAAAAAACTGCACCACCTCACAATTATTCACAAGCTGCAACCCTTCTGAAGCTCAGTTCCATAAGCAAACTTCAAGGTAATGTGCCATATTGTGTATCTTCTGGTGCAGTGGAAACAGGAGGGTTGGTCCTTATCCCACCTCCTTCTGCCCTGGCCTCCAACCCCAAGCCAGAGGCCCTGGAAATCCCTGATTATTGAAGTAGTCATATATTTCTAGAATTGTGCTACCATTTTTATTAGTTCTTATCTTTTTAAAAAATGTGTCACTGATGAAGTTTTTGAGTCTTGTGCCTCTAATCCTGCAATTTTCCATAATATGTGTTTTTTGGGATCCCATGTAGGATCTCAGCACAACTGTCTGTATATAATATACATTGTAATGTCACCTTTATTTACAACCAGAGTAGATGTGATAATATTTAGCTCCATATTTTTCCTATGAGATTATTTCTAATAGGGGAGGTGAAAGCAGATTGCATACTATATTTCACAAAGATTATGGGAGAGACCATGGGACTGTAGTCAGTGGTGGCCACCAGTGGCACAGAGATAGCTATAGCTGAGTTTGAGGGAACTGCTTGTGTGAGCTGGAATCATTGTTTTTTTTTATATTATATTTAATTTAACCCTGGCAAACGAAGACAAAATTTTAATGAATTTGAACTCCTGCATTTGAAATATTTGCAAAAATAGGGTGATTGTTAGTTTTGATTCACGATTTATTGATCTCTAGATGAAGTTCTTGTAGTTAAAGGGAAAATTTAGATTAAAAAAAACTGGAGAAAGAATTGAACTATACTTTAAATGTGGGAAAAAATGAACTTTTTTTGTGGACAGTGATTTGATTTCATCCTTAAAAAAACCCCTCCTTAACCCTGCCATCTTCTCAAGATCTTGTACTGTATCTTTTTTCCTTCAGTCTCTCCAACATTTGTCATTTTCCTTTTTGTCATCTTTGCAAATCTGATGAATATCAGGTAGATTCTCAGTGTTGCTTTATGTTGCATGTCTCTAATTATTAGTGATTTGGAAATTTTTCCAAAAAAAATTCCCTCTCAGCTCCAAATTCTTAGAATTGTGTATGCTTGCTGATTTCACTTTATCACCACCCATTCTACTTCTTAGTACCTTCCAGTTTGCTTTGTGGCCCAGTACCTCACCAAATTTGCTTTCTCCAAGATTAGCAATTATTTCTTAATTGCCAAATCTAATGGGCTTCTTAATGCTCATAGTTTTGAACATTTCTCTGTAGCTTTAAACTCTGCTGGCCATCCCTTCACCTTGATCCTCTTTCTTCCTTTGTCTCCTATGACTTGCAAATCTATATATCTATCCCTAATTTCTGTCCTGAGCTTATCACACTTAATAGTGTGAAGCCTGTTATATAACTCCTCTAGAATTTTCCACTGGTATCTCAGGTTCAACATTTCGAAATGAACTTATTGTAGTGTATTGCTGCTTTAAACTTGCTCCATTTCAGTGAAGGGCCCTTCCCTTCTCCCCATCACCCAGATTCATAATCTTGGGAGTCATCCTTGCCTTTTTTCTATCTTCTGTATTCAGTAGGTTGCCCAGCCTTGTAGACTTTAACTCCACATCTCTTTATACTTTTTACCTTTTTCTAACTGACATAACCTCTACCATGGCTCAGGCCCTCATAACCTCTTGCCTAGAGTACTGTAGTAATCTTCCTGTTTTTTCTTCCTACTTCTATTCCATTTCCTCTCTAATGTTCTTTATTGCCACCTGAAATAGTTTTAGTAAGGTACAAGTCTGACCATGTCACTCCTTTGCTCAAAAACTCTCACTGGTTCCTTGTTGCCTCCCACATTAAATTCAAATGCCTCAGCTTATATTTAAGGTTTTCTACACTCTGTCTCCTGTCTGCCTTTCCAAGCTGCTTTCATGTTATTCCCTTTCATGAATTCCTTATTCAACCAAGTGGTACTACTGTCTGTTTACCACATTTATTGCTCTCTCTTGGTCTGTGCTCCCACAGCACACATTGCTCCCTGCAGTTTGTTATACTGTCCTGGAATTTACAGTATCTTCATCTTTGCCTTTCAGAATTCTTGTGTTCTGTCCAAGGTCAACTCTTATGTCTTCTTTGAAATCTACCTTAAGCCTCTTCTCTTTGTTGTTCATTTTATTTGCCTTCATTTTTCTTTTACTCTCCTTTTTTTGTGTGTATGTATGGTATGCTTGGGCTGAGTTTAAGTTTCTTGGGAAGAGACATTCTTTTATTTTTGTCTCTTATCCCCTAAGTCTAGCATTCTCATTGCCTTGATTTTAATAAATATTTGTTTAATTTACTAACACTGATTAAAGCCTCTAGAATTGTAGGAGAAACTATATTCACCCCACTTACTATTTATTATTCAGTCGTTTCATGTTTCAGTGAGTCATGTTTAACTCTTCATGACCCTATTTGGGGTTTTCTTGGCAAATAAAATGGAATGGTTTGCCATTTCATTCTTCAGGTCATTTTACAGATGAGGAAACTGAGGCAAACAGGGTTAAGTGCCCAGGGTCACACATTAAGTGCCTGAGGTCAGATCTGAATTCTGGAAGTCTTCCTAACTCTAGGCACAGCACTGTATCCACTTAGCCACCTAGCTGCCCTTACCATTTATTTGTTTATTTTTGTAATTGTAAAAACCAGTCAAGAGGCGAGTGTTATGGTAGAAAAAGTACTAAGAGAGACTTGGGTCTGCATTCTCTTATCTACACTACATACCAGCTGAATGACAATGGGCAAATCACCTAACTTCTCTGAACCTTCATTTAAGTGACTAACTTAAAAGGCAGTGAGATATGGTATGTAAGATACTTTGCAGACCTTCCCTTCCTCCCTCACCTCCCACCCCAAGATTTAATTTGTATTGAGAACTCTTGGTGAGGAAATTCCCTTTACCAATGCAGATCAGCACCTGCCCTACACAGTGTGAAAAATAGAGAATAATACATCAGTTAATTGGAAACAAACTAAATAGAACTCAAAATTTACATGAAAACATTTTTTTTTGCTGTAATACTTTTAGAAGAAGCAAGTAAGTTTTTAGAAGAAACATTTGGCTTCAGATTATAGCCTTATGTCTATCTTATAAAAGTATGCTGTTGGTCTTTAGGAGGAGTAGGAGAGGCTGTGAATGGTTATATGAATTGTTTGACCCCTACCTGAAAAAGTAAGTCAGAGCTCTTACTCTACTGACAGTGCACCTTTCCTAAGGATAGATCATTTGCTATAGATAATTTGTCTTTATTCATAGTACTTAGAGATCCTTCAGTAATATGAGTTTTTATATGATGGCCAAAGAGTAACACATGAACTGATATTAAAAATAAGTCTTATAAAATTGCAGGGTACATGCTTATGCTTAATAAATATTTCATTTGAATTATTCTTGCCGATGACATAAATTATGATTCTAAGGTATATTGAAAAATGACAAATCATTAATAGTTATGAGAATGGATCAGGTATCATATATTTTATTTTTTTTGTCTGAAATTATTGAACTTACATTTATTATGGGCTGAGATTTTTAACTGGAAAATTTGCAATCTAAATCAACTTGCTAATTTTTTAAAACCAGAGCTGTTTTTGTTTTCTAGGTGTTCACTGCACTCATGGTTTCAATAGAACTGGTTTCCTCATCTGTGCCTTCTTGGTTGAGAAGATGGATTGGAGGTAATTTTTCACATTCTAAAAGGGAAAGAGATGTTTAGTAATAGAGATACAAAATTTTTAATGATGTATTTTTATATTTATTTTGCCAAGGTCTTCAATTCTTGGTAAAATATGAATGAAACTGTTTTAGTTTCAGTTTTTAGGATATGTGATGTGGTATATTAATTAAAAATTTAGTTGAATGCTAATGTTTCTGATATGCTATGTGTTTCACTTGCTTTTAATACTTCAAAATATCTTTGATTTCATTAGTTTGGGCAGTGCAGAGGATAACCTGTCTATACTTGAATCATCTTTATGAATTGCTGTGACTGAAAAAATTAATCACCTTGTACTCATTCTTCTTGTGATTAACATCTCTGAACTTAATTAGGCTTGTCCTTAAAGGATAGACACTGTTGCCAGGCCTGTAAGTTAAAACCTAATTTGGTAGGAATTACCAGAATTTGAACTTCTCTCTAAAGTTCATCTTGAATTTGTGTATCTTTGAAGAACGTACATCATTAGCATTCTACTTTGAGGCATCAGAATACTTCATTGGAGATTTATTACCTAAACTTTTTTTAACTTCTCATAAAAATAGTGGAGGCAGATTCTTTTAGTATATTTTATAAATTTAAATTGATCTTGAAAGATTATAATCACTTCTTCATAACAATTGGATGTCATTTAATATAAGAATAATAATGATTGCTCACATTTGTATAGTATTTTATATTTATAAATTGTTTCCCCCACAACCATCCTGTTAGCTAGGTTGTACAAGTATTATTATGCCCATTTTATAGAAGAAGCTGAGTTTCAAAACTTGACACTGTCACACAGCTGTGAGTGGTAGATCTGCAATTTGCATGCAGGCATCTGACTGGCTCAGTGATCTTTCCATAATACCATGTTGCCTCTTTGTTGAAGCATTTAGAACTGAATGGAGGGGAGAATGCTAGGCCAGGAGTTATTTAACAAAAATTTATAGAATACCTACTGTGCTAGAGCTTGGCATAGTAAAATCTCAGTTAATTGTAATTCTT
Organism: Phascolarctos cinereus; assembly: GCF_003287225.1. Classification (NCBI taxonomy): domain Eukaryota; kingdom Metazoa; phylum Chordata; class Mammalia; order Diprotodontia; family Phascolarctidae; genus Phascolarctos; species Phascolarctos cinereus. The sequence goes on from NW_027555958.1 coordinate 176,698,438, forward strand.
GGATAATTTGGTATCATCATAAATGAATTTTTCTGTTAAACTGAGAATTCACCTACTTCTTAAGCCTTTAGTTGCAGTACAGATACCTTTGATATATGACTGTTCAACTTACAAATGATCAGTGTACTCAGTCATTTGGACACGGGTTTTGAGTGGGTTAAGGAGGAAGTGAGAGAGTTTGGGTCCTTCACTTTAGAGATTAAGATATAATATTGATAATAAACAACACATGAAGATATGTTTTCCTATGCCATTATGCTCCCTTATTACTGGATTACTAGCCATCATTGTAGACCTAGGTGTAGCATTTGTGTATTACTCTTTGCTTTGCACGTATATATTTTCATAACATGTCAGTCACCTCTGCAAACAACTGCTTGTATATGGGGTTGATTCTAAGCAGAATTCAAGTAGGCAAAGGCTTTGTTGTCCACAGGTGCCTTCTGTTGCTTTCTCCCCTTTCCACATTTCCACTTCTCCTTAGAGGTGGAAATAAACTTACGGTTCTTTCTGCACTTGGTCCTTGATAGTGGATCAGTAGAGTTGGGGAGGATTGCATAAAGGAGAATTCCAGAGAGGAATGATAAGGCATAAGCAGATGTTTAGAAGGGGCATAATGGTAGAGGAGAAGAGAGTACATGTGTATGTATGTATAAATTTATAGAGAGAGGGTCAGAAAATATCTTATTTATTCAGGGTATATCCTTCTGCACATTGAAAGAGTGGTAAGACTTAAAGGATACTGTGGTCAAGGATGCCTTCAACTGTTTTCTGAGCTGTAGGAGAACATGTGGAACTTCAAGGTGTAGGAGGTAACATTGGCCAGTTCATATGAGCCTTAGAGAAAGTAAGGCATTGAATTCAGTGAATAGAAGAGCAGGATGTTTAGAATAAAAAAATCGATAATGATAGCTCTTATTTCCACAGTGCTTTATAGTTTATGGCATGATATTTTTCATAGTAATCCTGTGAAGTAGGCACTATTAAATTTTATTCATTGTTATTATAACATGGTATTATGGAAAGATCACTGAGCCAGTCTGGTGGCTTGCATGCAAGTTGTAGACCTCCCACTCATAGCTGTGTGACGGTGGCAAGTTTTGAAATAATGAATCATTATTCATTATTGTTATTATTTATTCATTATTGTTCATTTTAATCATTATTATAGCTCAATAGTCACTCAGGGGCACATAGCTAGTAACTGGGACCTGAACCTAAGCTTTTTGATTCCAAGTTGTTTTCAGAACTACTAACCTGATGGAAAACCTTTAATGTATTATTCATTGGAGTGCTTCATACTTGAGATCCTAGACAAGCTTAGTCATAGAATGAGAAATCTTTTTATGATCCCTGTCAGCTTTTGAGAAACCTAGAGAAAATTTCCTGTCTTCAGCATCTGCTTCCTGAAAAGACTCAAATTCAAGGAATCAGGGCACTGTGTAAACCACAGTGGAATGGGCTTTGATGTGAATATACCATTTAAGATACTTTGCTTGCATCCCTGGGCTCTGCTCTGCTCAGGTAGATGGGGTTCTTTTCTTTCCTCTTTCTACAGAATCAGTGGCTGAGTTGATATTATTTATTTATCACTTAGTTTAATTAGTTCAGACTTATGCTGGACAGGATTGCTAAAGTACTATTCCTAGAAACTGCTGGGGTAAGGGTCTCTGCTTCTGTACTTGCTGTAAGAGTAAGAGGAGTTAGCTAATTGCCACAAATGTGCTGATAGTGAGACTATATCAAGGAGTTTTAAACATTTTAAAAATGCCTTACCTACCAGGTTAAAATGATCTCCATACCCTTAAATTTGTTATGGAACTTTTTCCAGGATCTCTCTTTTTCACTTATCTTACCTCTTGTTGAAATTATTTTTGTTTATACATTTATTCTTCTTCCTCATTAGAGCAGTGCCTGTGTCATATCTTTGTATACCTAGAATTCTGAACAATGCCTTGTACTTAGATACGTAATAAAAGTATGTTATTGATAATACTAAATTATTGTTGCTAGAGAGAGATCATTTAGGAACAATTTGTAATTCAGTGAAGGGTTATTTTGAAGAAATAATTGATCTTGCCTTTTTTTCCCCCTTCTACTTCCTAAGTTTATTGAAATTTTAGGGAATCATTTCCCAGAAACAATTTGGTTTCATATTTTCTTTTAGTATTGAAGCAGCAGTTGCTACCTTTGCCCAAGCCAGACCACCAGGAATCTATAAGGGTGATTATTTGAAAGAACTTTTTCGACGTTATGGGGATGTAGAAGAAGCACCTCCCCCTCCTTTATTGCCAGAGTGGTGTTTTGAGGAAGAAGAAGAGGAAGATGAGGAAGAGGATGGAAAAAAAGAATCTGAGCCTGGATCAAGTACTTCCTTTGTCAAAAGGAGAAAAGAACGTTTAAAATTGGTAATGTTTTCTAGAAATATTTTGGTTACTTTTTGCTTTTTATTCCCTACAACTTTCTTAGGAGTTGAGAAAATGGTAAATTGATAGGTTTCTTTAAAACTAATGGTAAGTTCATAGAGAATCATTAGGCAGGTTGTAATTTCGCTTGTCTAGTCCTTGTTCTTTCTGCCTCATAGAATTTTGGAGAATATTGCTAGATAAACGAGTTTCCTAATTGAAAGCGGCCTTTACTGGAAGTAGGTAGCTTTGAAAGGGACTTTAGAAATCATCCAACCTCTTACCTTATTCAGAAATCTTTTGCAATGGGAGTGAATTTTAGTAGTGTTAATTCATTTTGACTTTTAATTCTTTGATTTAAAAAAAATCGATTCTTAGATATCTGGTGTAAAGTAATGTAATGTAATTTCATTAATCCTTTTCTGCATAGCCATAGTTAAATTTTTGTACTGGACTTGTGATTTTCTCAGTATAGAGAACTCCTAGAGAAGAAAGTCTCTCTCCACCAATGCATATTGATACCTGCTGTATAACTTAGTCATAGAGGGTTGTCTGGACCACTGAGAGGTTAAATGACCCAGGTCTTCTTGATTCCAAGGCCAGCTCTCTAATCTGTTGTATCTCTCTATCTCTCATAGACTAGGGAAAAATTTTGAGTTCTAAGGCAACACTTCCTTCAAGATTTTATTAATTAGATCCATGGAGAAAAGTGAACAATGATTTCTGTATATTCTCATTTTCTGTAGATGGTCTTTCTTCACTCCCTCTTGTAGTTTCTCCCTAATAACCTACAAATCTTCAGCATTAGCAGGAACTACCACCTAAGGAGAATCACATTAAGAAAGCAGTAATGAGACTGAAGGCAGCTAGATGGTTCAGTGGATAAGTGCTTCCCATTAAAAAGCACCCCAAAAAAGTAAGAAGTGCTACATTTCAGTGCTGTTGAGATGGGAAAATTGCTGATTATATTATTTATATATGTATATATTGTGTGTATATATATCTATATCTATATATACATGTTTTCTTGTTTATATTGATATAGTCAGGGTGGATTTTTAGAAATGTTAAAATGATAATGAAATTAATTAGTCGGGATGATAAAAGTGGGGGATCAGTTAGTGATAACTTGCTTACTAATGTAATAAGAATAGTTTTTATAGCCATACCAAATTGCTTTTTTGATTCTTTCCTGTTGTCTTTTTAGAAACATTATTCTAAGATCATTAACTTTAAATTTAGTTATAACTGGAAGCCTACTGAGAATTTAAAATGGTTTTGAGTTATAGTGATTTTATTAGTATAGGAGAATCCCATTTTAATATGGTTGTCTTTCCTTGGAATTACACATATGATTGACCGTCATATTTTCCCTAAAATAGGAATTGTAGTGTATACCTTAAAAGCATGACAAAAATGAGTAGTCTAAATTCCATGTTGTCCATATCCCTTGACAACAATATTGTAAAAGAGCTCCAGCGTGGTAAATATAAAAATAATTTTAGCAATGAAGATGTTTTTTTAAAAAAAAGTTATTACTGGTATTTTTTATGGGAATAAATGACTTTCTTTACTCTTTTACCTTTTGAAAAGGAATTTCTAAATCCTCTGCCAACCAGAATGCCTTTAATATATTAAGATGTCTACTAAAGTCTGTAATTCCATTATCCTAAGTTTATTTATACTTTAAAAAAAAATGATCTCTAATGGCAATATCCTAAAAATCCACGAGATGGAGATAGTGCCCAAGGAAAATATTATTAGCTTCCACTAATGTCTTAAAGAAATCTTTCATCATCCAGAGTAGTGTTAAGTTTTCTTTTTCATTGTTAAAAATGAGGAAAAGGTATCATTTTGAGAATGTGCTTAAAATCAAAAGATGATGCTTGTTCTTATCATTATGTACTTGGTAACAAATTATGACAATATTTGCTCATTTTTATGATGTAGTGGATTCTGTTCTTGATTTGCTGCGTTTGCATCATTTCAAACAAATCTATATTCTCCCAATTCCTTATTCTCTCAATGCAATAATATTCCATTGTATTAATATACCAGAGCTTGCTAATTTATTCTCCAGTTGATAGATGAGTACCTGTTGTGCTTTCAGTTTTTTGCTCCCGTAAAAGGTGCTTCTGTGTACATTTTTTATATTTGTGGAGCTCTTCTTTGTATTTGACCTTCTTGGGTATAGGATAGAGGAATTACTAGGTCAAAAGAAATGAATAGCGACTTTTCTCAAAGAATTCTGTTTTTTTTTTCTAGAATGGTTAGACAATTTGCTGTCAATATTTGATTTAATCTCAGTTAATGAGATTGTTTTTGCATGGCTCCTTTGACATTAACTGTTTCTGTCTTGTATTGTCATTATCAGCTTCCAGGATTTGAGGTGAAATATCAGAGTTTTAAAAATTTGCTTTTCTTTTATTATGAATAGCTTGGTTAGATTTTGATAATTTACAGTTTTCTTTTTTTGGAAAACTTCACATCCTTTGGATCAATTCTCTTTTTCTATCTTGAAAATCAGAGATATTTGATGCAAAGATTTTTTTCTCCTTACTCAGCAATTTATCATATTATGTACCTTCAATGATTTTGTTTGTACAAGGCTTTTAAATTATATATAATAGAAACATCTTATCCTTTATAAGTTCTCTTATTCCATGCTTCCTTAGGAAATTTCCTAGCCATAGTTGTGAAAGGTATTTCTTACTGTTCTCCATTCCGTAATTTAAAAAAAAAGAAAATGACCTTTTAGTTTTAGGTCGTGTATTCATTTAGAACTTATTGTTGTATGTAGTATAAGATGTTGGTCCAAGCCTAAATTCTGCAAAATACCTTCAATTTTCCTTGTAATTCTTGCAGAATTGGGAGGAAGTTCCTGTTTCTGGGTTTATAGAACTTATTAGAGTATTATGTTAAATTGTTGTAGGGTCTTGCTTATCTAATCTGTTTCTCTGACTAGGTATTATTATCCACCCTTTTTCCTATTAAGAGTATAAAGACCTGGTTTCAAATTCTGGTTTTGCTACTTACTATTAGTATGGCTGTAAACAAGTTGTTTGACTTCTCTAGGACTTAGTTCCTCAACCATAAAATGAAGGGATTGGTAGATGGCTTCTTAGATCCCTTCCAACTCTAAATCTATGATCCTGTGATCTTAAAATAAGGAAATTGGGGCTTTGTGAGGTTAAATAAGCAACCCAAGGTTACTCTCTGATTGTTTGAGGTAGAATTTGACCTCTGGTCTCATGATTACAAGATCTAATACTTCTACTGTGCCACACTTCCTCTCAAATATAATATAAAGTTCTATTATAATTTGGGTCCTACTCTTATTTTAGTGATATTTAGAATAGACACAAAAAGAGTGTTTCTAAAAAAATTAGATATTTCATTTTCAGATGGATTATTTATCCAGAAATTAAGTGTTGCATTTGGAGAGAACCAGTAATGTAAACATGTTTGTTCATTTTCCCAGCCTATTACTTGAGTTTTTAACTCTTTGTTAAGGTAGGTAGGGCTCTGCTTCCAGGGTGGAGGGTGCACTGTCCTAAGTTTCAGGGTGTTGTGTAGTTATTTTCAGAGATGCTTCTAGAAACCTGTAAGTTTTCAGTTCTTCCAAGCTGGTATGATCTAAGTTTACTACTCTCATGGTCTGTGAGTGACCACAAGCATTTTTTTCTGCCCTGGAACTGTGCGGAGTGTTCCCTCCACTGCTGCCACAAGCTTTGTTATGCTAGTGCTCCTCCTTGCCCCAGGACTGCCACCTAGGACTGGGACCCAGATACAAGTATGGGCAAAGCAACAGAGTCCTGCCTCAGTGCTAGCAAAGAGACCCCTGTAATTTCCTTTTGACCAGTTGTTCGATCCCCTTACTGTCTGTGGGCTGAGAGCTCCAGAAGCTGCTGCTGCTGATTCAGTTACTTCCAAGGCCTTCTCCTGGTTTTTTGGGGCTTTTCTGGCATGGCCTGTGCTGAACTGTGTTCCTATCTCACCCACGTCTGACAGACCTTTCTTGCTGACCTTTTAAGTTGTGTTTGGCATCTGTGGGCTGAGAAGTCTGCAAACTGCCGGTGCTGCCAGTGATTCGGTCCCCTGAGGCCTGCTCTGGGTTTGCTGGGGCCTGGTTTGCACTGGCTTGGCCTGCACTACACTGTGATCCTCTGTTAGCCAGGTGCAACAGACCTTTCCTGTTCCTCTTCCAGATTGTCTTAGGCTGGAAATTTGTTTCATTCTGTCTTTTTGTGGGTTTTGCTGCTCTAGAATTTGTTCAGAGTCATTTTATAAAGGTATTTGGAGGGGTTTGGGGGAAAGCTAGGGTGAGTCCCTGCGTTGACTCCCCTCGCCCCCTTGCCCCACCCCTCCAGGGTGTTAAGTCTTTCAAAGTTGTTTATCTTTATAGTATTGCTGTATAAATTGTTCTGGGTTGAGTTCACTTTGCTCTGAATCAGCTCATACAAGCCTTTTCAGGTTTCTCTGACTCCATCTATTAGTATTTCATTATATTCATATACTATAATTTCTTCAACCATTCTGCCAGTTGATGGAGTTTTTTACCTTAGTTTTTTGTTTTTTTGTCACCACAAAAATTGCTGATACAAATTTTTGTACATATGGCTCCTTTTCCTCTTTCTGGCACAGTTTGGTAACTTTTGGGGACTAGTTCCAAACTGCTTTCCTGAGTGGCTGTGCTAATTTAGAACTCTACCAACATTGCATCAATATATATTCTTTCTTGCAGTCCCTGCAACATCTGTCATTTTCCTTTTTTTCGTCTTTTCTGTTCTGTTGGTTGTGAGGTAGAGCCTCAGAGTTGTATTAATTTGCATTTCTTTATTAGTGCTTAGTACGATTTTTTCTTACAGTTGTTAATAGCTTGGATTTCTTTCTTGGCGAATTGCTTGTTCATATCTTTTGACATTTATTATTTGGGGAATAAAGGCCATTGCATCCTAACTCCTTTTTTTTGAACTTATCTTGTTTAAGTTTAGTGCATTATACTGTGTATAATCTTCGCTTCCTTATCAGATATACATTAAGAAGGCATGGCTATAGCCCAGCAAGATTCTTGTCAATTTTGCTTTAAGAGCTAGTTCTTTGTTATTGATTAGAATCAAGTCCCGAATAGCTGTGCCCCGTGTACGTTGATCCTCTGCAATATCAAAGTCAGTAGTATTCCCTGTTCTCTTTCTTTTCTTTCCTCTTTTTTTTTAAGTAGAGACTTATAGCAGCTGTTCAGAGAGTTGATGCCTCTTTCAGAACTATATCTTCTTTGCCAGATTTGTGTATTGTATTGGTAACTCAGATTTTTTTTACCTGGCTTGGTGGCTTGTAGCATATTTTTAACACTATATTCTATTTCTCCCTCCTTTGATCCCAGTCTAAATGCCCATCATCATATCTTTTCCCTTAGGTTTGTGGATTTTCAGATAGGTTAGTTTCTTGATGTATGTTACCTCTACCTCTTCTATTCCTTTGAGTTAGCTATGCCTTCCATTTCTTTATTTCAGTCATGATATTTATCATTTCACATTAAAATCTCTAGTTCAGTTAAGGATTTAAGCCTTTCTAGACACTTTATATAGTTCACTGGTTATTACCCATAATCTATGTGTTGTTGTAGATATATATGAACACATTGAATCATTTCTATCTCTTTTATTGCTCCTTGTGGATTACTGAGTATTTCTACTCCTGTTTTTCTTCTTTTATCATAGTTCTGATATATAGTTTAGTATTTGTGTCTGGACATTTTTTTCTTCATATTCCTTTTCTTTTTTTAGTTTAAAATACCCTCTTGATTAGATCAGTCAGTCCCCAAACAAATGTAATTTTTCTAGCCTTTGTTAGCTATACATAATCCTTGACCAAAAGCCCTTAATTTCTTTTCTCTTAGACTATAGTTCAAAAAGTCAAATTCTGGTGTTCAACACCATCTTTTTAGCCAGCTGTTCACTTCCAATGTCCTTCCCTTTAATTGGCATCAGTGAAGAGAATACCATCTGTGTTCCTAAATCCTACAGTTTCCTTCCCAGAACTTCATAGTTCTTTAGTGGTTCTTGCCAGATTTCTACTCATTTGTTCTTTCAAGAATCACCAGTAGTAGCTAGAAGTAGTCATCATGTTTGAAAAGTCTTGACTTTCTGTTATACCCTGCAAATAGACCTTCGAAACATAACAGGGAAAACTAAAAGGTAATTTCAATAGTGGCTCAAGAAAAGAAGCTAGATATGATACAAAACACATGAAATTTGATATTAAAAAATTAGGTAAATGAGGGAGGACCTGGTATCAACAAAGAAAGCCCTATCAGGAAAAATGCTACAAAATTAATTGGTAACAAAAGTCAACATTGACAGTTTGAAGGAAGGTTTGAATTAAGAAATGGAATAAGTTGGCAACATTCTGAAGCTGAAAGTCTGATCAGTAGAAGAAGCCAAAAAAAAAAAGTATCAAGGGGAAATTCATTTGAAAAATGCCTTGAAAAGTTCATAAGCAAAGACTAGAAGAAATAAATTAACAGACACTTATTAAGCACCTAACATGTGCCAAGCTGCTATGCTTAAGTGCTAGAGATACAAACACAAAAACAAGCTATTCTCTGCCCTCAAAGAGTTTACATTCTAATGGGTAAAACAACATACACATATATAGATACGTACAAGAAACACACGGAGTAGAAACCAGATAAACTTAGAGAGGGGAAAGTTGTAACAGTTGTTAGAGGTAGGGGAGGGTAGGTGGACCAGGAATGGCTTCATCTGGAAGACATAGGAGAGGTAATCTAATGATCTTTGAATTCCCTAAAAAATGAAAAGATCATTTCTAATCATTTTTCAGGAAATCACTTAAAATTTCTTGGAATTAGTAATATCAAAGGACTGTCTATAGATTGATAAAATTCACTGGGCACTCTTAGAGTTCAGCACACCCAGGTTCAATGTACCCAAAAGATTGTTATTAAATTTCAAAACTTCATTGATAATGAGATCTTAGAAGTGCCTAAGAAGAAAAAACATCACTTATCAAATGATAACTGATGTCCAATTTGGAATGCCCTGATTATTCACTGGTCAGGAGAAAATAGAGAAATAAACTAGGTATTTTTAAAGTTGGGGAAAGTATAGAAAAGTAGTGTAATGAAATACTAATTGTGCTACATAAGAAATGATGAAATTTAAAGAATTCAAAAAACTACATGAAGACACATGAAATAATAAAGAATGAAGAAAAGCAGAACCAAAAGAACAATATACACATTGACTACAACTAAGTGGTTAAAACGCATCAGTAACAGTAAAAAAAAACATTATATGAATACTAGAGGAACAAAAAAAGTTTAATGAAATCAAGAAAGATGTGAGTAAAAACTTATATACACATCTTTTGAGATAGTCTAAAAAATCAATAAATGTCAGAAGTTTATAAACCTAGTGTAATCATTTAAATTTTCTTTTTTTGGTTTTGTTTTATCTTTTATGTATATTTATTTTCTTAATTGTGTTTTTGTTTCAATATTTGAATATACATCAGTAACAATAAAAAAAATAGACATTATGAATACTAGAGAAACAAAAAAAGGATAATGAACTCAAGAAAGATGTGAGTTAAAACTTATATACACATCTTTTGAGATAGTCTAAAGAATCAGTAAATGTCAGAAGTTTATAAACCCCAGTGTAATCATTTAAAGTTTCTTTTTTTGGTTTTATTTTATCTTTCATGTGTATTTTCTTAATTGTGTTTTTAAATATTTAAATCTATATCAATAACAGTAAAAAATACACATTATATGAATACTGGAGGAACAAAAAAAAGGATAATGAAATACAGGAAAATGAATTAAGCCTTATATATACATCTTTTGAGATAATCTAAAGAATCAGTAAACACCAGAAGTTTATAAACTTCAGTGTAATCATTTAAAATTTCTTTTTTTGGTTTTATCTTTCATGTGTATTTATTTTCTTACTTTAAATATTTGAATATCTGTACATGTATAAGGAAATTATAATAAAATATATGTTAAAAAAAGTTGCAACTTCATCTTATTTGTCTAAGATACCAACATCAGTATGAAGGTATAAGGGAGAGGGCTTTTTTTTTTTTTTGCTATGGTACTCTTTTGATCTTTTCTCTCATGAACTCTCTGAAGTACACTTATTTTATTTTAGGCAAAGGAGTTGAGAAGGTCTAGTTTGTATAAACAGTGATTGAGAATTAGGGAGTGATGGCCAAAGCATGCAGAGAGGACTCCCTCTGTTAGCCTTTGGCGGGGAGGAATGTAGATAGTATTTATGAGTATATTTTCATCTCAGTTTCTTAATTTGCCAAAGCATTGATAATGATGTCAACATTGCAGAGAGGTTGATTATTGCTCTTATGAACTTCCATTTTTATTTAGATTACGTTTAAAGCTAGTTTTGTTTCATAGATTTTTTTTATTTTTACTAATGCCAGCTTGCTTATTGGATTACGGTAGCTTAACTGCAGCATAAACGTGGACTTTCCTTTCAATTTCTAGATTCCAGGAACATTCAGTATTTGTATGATATTAGAGGATTCTCTGTCTACTTTATTGTCATGACATGTCCAAGATACTCTTGGTATGGAATATATTAACATTTTATTCACATCTTAGTTGATAAACTGCTTTAAAATGTTCAGAGGACCAAAAGTCTAGTTCTGATTTCTCTGCTATTACATCAAGTGACCTTGGCTTTAACTGCTTAATGTGCCATTCATTGGCCCTGTTCCACTCTACAGATATGTATTATAGTGCTCCAAGAGTACTTTGAATACATCCAGGTCCTGATTATGGCCAAATAATCCACAGAAGTGACCACATTGTTTGAATTCAAATTAAATTATTTGATTTCAAACTACATATTTTCATTGGGCTGGAACCAGTTACTATATTTTACATAATCATAACTTTGAATAGTACAAAATCAAATACAAGTAGCCATTTCAAGGGGATTCATTCTTTCTACTAATTACCTAGCTGTACTTATAGAAAGGTACAAGACAAAAATAAGAATACACATCTTCTTTATAGTTCACATGTAAGAGTTAAAGGATATGAAAGTACAATTCTAAAGAAAAAAGTAGAACAATCCAGATCAGGTCCAGGGGAGTGGTCAAAATTTGGACAAAATTACCTATCAGTCTTTTTTTGTCTTATGAATCTATGTTTTAAATTTTAATAATTTTTTTTCTCTTTTAATTAAAGGGTGCCATTTTCTTGGAAGGTGTGACAGTTAAAGGTGTAACCCAAGTAACAACTCAACCAAAGTTAGGAGAGATACAGCAAAAGTGTCATCATTTCTGTGGCTGGGAAGGGTAATGGACATTTTAAAGTATTTTACCCCTCTTATTTCTGCAGTACTTATTAGTGGAAGTATTGGAATAATTTTTTTTTTACAATTGAAGTTTACATTTTTATTTAGAGCAATTAAAAATAAATTAAATGAGAATGTTATCATATTATTTGATATCCAAAGTTTGTCTCTAAGGCAAAATGAAAAGGATAACCTGACACCTAAAGCAAAATTTCATCACCCACAGGGCAAAATCAAAGACGTTAATTGTAGCTCAGTGCTTAGTACTAATAGTTTATTTCCTTTTCCAACCCTATTGTGTTGGTCAAGTGGAAGAGCCAGATTCATCAATTTCTTACATGGGAAGAGGGGAATTAATGGACATACATCCTTCTATATAGTCAGACATCTGTGATAGTCATCTTCAAGTATGTTCCAGCCACCCACCTTTAAAATTATTGTAGGTTTAAATTGATTACATCTGAAAAGGGAATCATTACCCGTTTTTGTATTTCACTGCTATCAGTGACATATGATTGTAGTAGTAATTGTTAATGGTGAAGTGGATTTGCTCTTTGTTAAAACTTAAGCACATGGTTCCTGAGTTTATTTTAAGAACTCTTGTCATTGCCTTGTAGAAGTCAAATAGATTAACTAAAAATACTTGTAACTAAAAAATGAAAATGGTAACAATAAATAGCATTGGTTCTCTTACTGTGTACAGTCTTGCTAGTGTGTACAGTCTTGCTAGTACTACCTTTATCTTCACTTTCAGTATTCCTGTTGCACTACTTCTGGGTATCTTTTGAATAGAGACTTTCAAAACCCGTTGATTTTGTCAGATTGTCTAAATGTGATTTAAACATATGGGGTCTGAATAAAATTCATTATTATTTCTAATGTAAGCCAGTATTTGAGTTTTTTTTAAGGTAGAAGACTCATAAACAAACCTGTTTTAATATTTAGTCCTCAAATATTAGTTGTTTATAATTACTCCTTTAATTTTGGAAACACCAGTTTGGAACTCTTGATAATTTGTACTCTAAAGTCCTAAATATGATAAATTCTTGTCATGTTATTCTTGTAGCATAGTTAAGACATTGAGAAGAAAAGGACTCATGCAAGGTTGATCTAAGAAATCCATTGTTTTGTACAGATAACCTGCCATGAAATAATAATAGTTTTCTCTTCTTGTAGATCTGGATTTCCTGGAGCACAGCCTGTTTCCATGGACAAGCAAAATATTAAATTGCTTGAGCAGAATCCATATAAAGTAAGCTGGAAAGCAGATGGTACTCGGTAAGTTTGCCTTCTAAAATAGTTTATACAAATCACCCTAATGCTCAAAGAAAATTATGTTGTTGTTTGGGAAAGTTTTCACTCTTGAGAGTGTGAATTTTTGCCTTTGTATACCAGAAACATATTTCAGGTCTCTTAAAAATATTTAATTTCTGTTGTGATAGTTTATTCTGGCATTATGCGATCATGCCTTCAAAATTTTTTGTTTGTAGTATTCATCAGTTTAGTATAATCCTACATGTTATGTTAATTTTGTTAATCTTCTGTATTTACTACACTTTTAATGTGTTTAAGACTTTCCATTTAATTTTAGATAATTTTTCACCATACCTAAAAGTTAAATAATTTCCTGTTAAGGTTAAGTTAACTTCAGTAGGTAATTACTGAGTATGAGTAAAGGTTAAGTCATGTGTTGTCAGTTTTATTATCCAAAAAATAATCACCTTTCTTGAATGGTGGCTCTTTTTTTCTTCCTTTTTACCTTTGCATACTGTACTTTTAATCCTTTGCAAGGTTGTATCTCCTCATATAAATATTCTCTGAGGAGTGTTATTTTGTCCTCACTGCTAAAAATTGGCTCCAATGGAACTTAATGCCTCTTCTTCTACTATTCTTTACACATTTTGCATTTTTTATATTGTTAATTTTTAGTCCATTTTTCTATGTGAATTAGAATTATTCTAATGATAGAGGGTGAAAAGATTTTCATTTTTAGGTATTGCATAACTTTTTCTCCTTGCTTCTCCTCTCCCCCTTCCCCCTCCCCCCAAATAAGAGAAAAGTTACCTTTAAAAATGTGGAGGGTATATTTTTTTTGTCTCCATGAGTGCTTATTTTGAATGATTGCATGGAGTGTTGCTATTTGATTCCTTATTTTGTTGCCATTTTATTTCTTTAAAATATTTTGAGTGTTTTAGTAGGTGATAAGTAAACACATCACTTATTATATAGTCTAGTTAACTTATGATAACTTTAGATGGTAGGTATGGAAAAATAGAGTGGGAGGATGTGGATTTTTCAGTTTGGCATCATAAAGATAAACATTTTATTTAAGTGTACCTTTCTGTCTCCTTTTAAGTGAGCTTTATTTTTGATCATGATAGATGATTTTTTTTATTCTAGGGCTTAATTAATTGAGCTCCTTTGGGGAAATGTTAAGTATAACTCTTTTCTTGCTACTCTTTTAGAATGGGTTTGTAAATTGTAAAAAGAAGCCACTTGCTTTTGCCCCCAGGTCCTTGACACATAGGTAGAAATAGGTAGTATCTGGAGTTAGGGATAGGATGGAAACATTCTGTTTCATTATTGTGAATTAATATAACCCCTCTGTGGGGCAAAATTGAAGAAGATGAGGGGGAGGAGAGGAAGCAAAATGCACTTATGAGTAAAATAGATGTTTGTGTGAAAGATTTGGTGGTTTTAGGCTGTTACTCTGTGTGTATCCCTTTGCTTGAAATGTATTTCTTGTAAGCAACATATTGTAGGATTATGGTTCTTAATCCACTCTGCTATCCCTTTCTGTTTTATGGGAGAGTTCATCCCATTCACATTCACAGTTATGATTTCTATCTGTGTTTTTCTCTCTGTCGTATCTCCCCCACCATTTATGCTTTTCTCTCTCTTTTCTCCCTTTCCTTCCTCGGTAGAGTTTTGCTTTTGACCACTGCCTTCCCTCAATCTGCACTCCCTTCTATTAGCCCCCTCCCTTTTCTTCCTCTTTACCCTTTCTACTTCTTCCCTCCCTTCAATTCACCCTCTTCCCTTTCTTTTCCTCTTCACCTCCTACTTTCTATAGGGTAAGTTAGATTTCTATACCTAACTGATTATGTTGTTCCCTCTTTGAACCAAATCTGATGAGAGTAAGGTTCAGACAATGTTCATCTATCTCCCTTCTTTCCCTCTACTGTATTAGATGTTTGTGCCTTTTCATGTGATGTAATTTATCCTTGTCTGCCTTCCTTTCCTCTTCTCTCGGTACAGTCCCTTTTCATCACTTAGATTTTTTACCATCACATCAAAGTCAACTTAAACCCATGCCCTCTAAGTATACCTCCTTTTTTTTTTTTAAATATGAGGCAGTTGGGGTAAGTGACTTGCCCAGTCACACAGCTAGTTAGTGTTATGTGTCTGAGGCTGGATTTGAACTCAGGTCTTCCTGACTCCGGGATTGGCACTTTATCTACTGCACCACCTGGCTGCTGCAAGTATACCTCCTTTTAAATGTCGTAATATCATTACAGTTCTTAAGAGTTACGAGTGTCATCTTCCCTTGTAGGGATGTAAACAGTTTGCCCTTA
Organism: Phascolarctos cinereus; assembly: GCF_003287225.1. Classification (NCBI taxonomy): domain Eukaryota; kingdom Metazoa; phylum Chordata; class Mammalia; order Diprotodontia; family Phascolarctidae; genus Phascolarctos; species Phascolarctos cinereus. Next base: position 176,713,762 of record NW_027555958.1, read on the forward strand.
TTAATAATGTTTTTTTTCCTTTCTGTTTACCTTTTTATGCCTCTCTTGAGTCTTGTATTTGAAGGTCAAATTTTCTGTTGAGCTCTGGTCTTTTCATCAGGAAGGTTTGGAAGTCCCCTATTTTGTTGAATTTCCATCTCCTCCTGTGAAAGATTATGCTTAGTTTCACTGGGTAGTTGATCCTTGGTTGTAATCCAAGCTCCTTTGCCTTACGGGATATGGTATTCCATACCCTCCAATCGATCTTTTAATATAGAAGCTGTAAGATCCTGTGTAATCCTGACTGTGGTTCCATGATATTTAAAATGTTTCCTTCTGGCTGTTTGTAGTATTTTCTTTTTGATATGGTAATTTTAGAATTTGGCTACAATATTCCTTGACATTTTCAATTTGGGACCTCTTTCAGGAAGTGATCAATGGATTTTTTTGATGGCTAGAACCCTCTGGTTCTAGGACCTCAGGGGAGTTTTCTTTGATGATTTCCTGAAGGATGTTGTCTAGGTTCTTTTTTTCATCATGGTTTTCAAGTAGACCAGTAATTTTTAAATTGTCTCTCCTGGATATGTTTTCCATGTCAGTTGTATTACCAATGAGGTATTTTACATTTTCTTCTATTTTTTTATTCTTTTGTTTCTGTTTGACTGATTCTTGTTCTCTCATAGAGTCATTAGCTTCCACTTGTCCCATCTAATTTTTAATGAGTTGTTTTCTTCTATTAGATTTTGTACCTCCTTTTCTGTTTGGCCCATTTTACTTTTTAAGGAGTTCTCTTCAGTGAGTTTTTGTGCCTCCTTTTCTATTTGGCCAATTCTACTTTTTAAGGATTTGTTTTTTACAGTTAATTTTTTTCCTTCCTTTTCCAAGCTATTGACCCTCTCGAATACCTTTCATTTCTTTTCCCAGTTTTTCTTCTACCTCTCTTATTTGACTTTTAAAATCCTTCTTGCGCTCTTCCAAGAAGGCTTTTTGGGCTTGAGACCAGTTCATATTCCCCTTTGAGGTTTCTGTTGTGGGTATATTGACAATATTGGCCTCTTCTGAATTTGTGCCTTGATTTTCCCTTTCCCCAAAATAAGAATCTATAGTCATTTTCTGTTTTTGCTTTTTGTTCATGGTGTTCATCTATTTCCTGACTTTAAAAAAAAATGTTGAGTTCTCCTGCTAGAGCAAAGGGGACACTTGCCCAAGCTTCTTTTCCTGTTTTCCGGGGCCTTGCACTTGAATGTTTGGCTCCTGTTCGTCCAGGCCTTGCACAAGGATGTTTCGATGCTGGTAGATGTCTGTCTCAGCCTGGAGCTTTGCTTTCTGGAGTTATGCTGAAGGTACAGGGTGATTTTGCTGTTGGAGAGCGCCATAGCCCCTGGTGGTTTTCTGAGCTGGTGTCTACTGGTTCCCCTGCCTATATTGAGGCTCTCAGGGGGTCCTGGTGTTGGCATTTGCCTATCAGCTTGGGTCGTAGGATTTCCCCCTGGTATGCTGAAGTAGGACTTGCCATTGGTTTGCTGAGATGCCTCCAGTCCTGTACTGCTTCCCCTCCCCCAGAGCTAGAGGGGGCTTTCCTGTTAATCCCCCAAGCTTCCTGGGCTACAAGACTGCAGCTCTGTTATTTTGCTGGCTTAAGGTTTTTCCTGGGTTTTCAGAGGTCAATAAGGGAGGATGAGAGCAACTTACTTCTTACTCCACCACTTGGCTCCTGGAAGCAGAATGGCCTTGGCCTTTTTAAGCTAAGGTCTATCTCAGGTCTCATTGACCGAAGCAAAACCCATTCAGTGATTAAGGGTAGGTCTATACAGGGTAATTGGAGGCAATCAACAGAGCTAAGGCACTAGAATTCAGGGAGCTTAGGAATGGCTTTCTGTAGAAGGTAACATTTTAGCTGGAACATAAAGGAAGTTAGGGAAGCAAGGAGGAAGAAAGGAGGAGAAGACAATTCCAGGATGGAAAACAGCCAGTGAAAATGCCTAGAGTTGGGAGATGGAGTATTTGTAGAATAATAAGGATGCTCAGTGTCAGTGAATTGGAAGATTATGTGATGGGAGGTGTGTGAAGAAGACTGAAAAGGTAGGAGAGCTTTGTATATTAAACAGGATTTTATATTTGATCTTTCAGATAATAGGGAAGCAGTGGAGTTTATTGAATGGGAGAGGGTCTTATGGTCAGATCTGCACTTTAGGATGATCAGCTGAGCAGAAGATGGCCTGGAATGGGGAGCGACTTGTGGCAGGGAAACCAATTAGAAGACTGTTAACAGTATTCCATGTGAGGGGTGGTCAGGATGGTGACTATATGAATGTAGAGAAGAGGACATAGAAGAGATATTGTGAAGGTAGAAATGATGAGATTTGACTGCTGATTGGTGTGTGTAGTGAGACATCTTGGGGAGTCTAGAATGTCATGAGCTTGGGGGACTGGGCATATGGTGATACTCTTGACAGTAATAGGAAAGTTAGGAGGAGGGGAGGATTTAGGCAGAAAGAGGATGAGTTCAATTTTGGACATGTTGAATTCCAAATTTCTACAGGATGTGAAGTTCAAGATGTTTAATAGGCAGTTGGAGATAGAAGAATGGAAGTCAGCAGAGAGCTTAGGGATGGATAAGTAGATTTGAGAATCGTCAAGTATAGAGATGGTCCATGGGAGCTGGTGACATTACCAATTAAAATAGTATAGAGGGAAAAGAGAAGAGGACCCAGGACAGAGCCCTGGGGACACTCAAAGTGGGTGTAGCCTGGATGAAGATCTGGCAAAGGAGGCTGTGAAGGAGCAAGTCAGATAGGTAGGAGAACTAGGAGAGACTAGTGTCAGGGAGACCTAGAGGGAAGAGAATATCAAGGAAAAGAGGGTGATCAACAATGTCAAAGGCTAAAGAGAGATCAAGAAGGATGATCATTGAGAAAAAACCCCATAGATTTGGCCATTAAGAGATTATTAGTAACTTTGGAGAGAGTAGTTTTGACTGAATTGAAGTAGGAAGCTAGACTGTAGAGAGTTAACAGCGTGAGAGGAAAGGTAGTGGAGGTGTCTATTGCAGATGGCCTTCTCAAAGAGTTTAGTCATAAATGAAAAGAGACTTGGGACAAAGCTAGTGAAAATAGTTTAAGCGAAGGTTTTTTGGAGGATGACAAATGTGAGCTAGGGAAGCAGCCATTAGATGGAGAAATCGAAGATAAGTGAAAGAGTAGGGATGATAGGAGGGGGTGATCTACTGAGAAGAAGGGATGGAATGGGATTGGTTGTTGATGTAGGGATTTATTTATCTTGGCAAGGGGAAGGGCTGCCTTGTTACATAAGAAACGGTAAAGATGGAGTTAGTGATAGAAGGCATCGGGGAGATGTAAGTTGAGGAGGAGGGGAGAAGAAGAAGATCTTGTTGACGGACCATAATTTTTTCAGTGAAACATGAGGCAAGGTTCTTAGCTGAGAGGGTGGGGGAAGGAGAAATATAGGAAGTTTTGAGGAGATATGAAAAAGTTTGGAAAATCTGCTGTGGTGAATGGGATAGCGAGGCAGTTATGGAGTTGTAAAAAGATTGCTTTGCTGCAAAGAGGGTCAAATTGAGATTATGTAACATAAGTTTGTAGTGGATCTAATCAGTGTTTTTGTGATTTGCTCTTGCTTCACTCAGCAGCACATGAGTAGAAATAATGGCAACAGATACTGGGAGTAATCTAGGGCTGAGGCAGAGAATGATTAGTAATAGGGTAAGAGGAGAGATTTCAAGAGTTGAACTGGGTCACTAAGGAGTCAAGATGGGGTTGGCCTGGGAAGTAACTGAGAGGTTAAGGTATTTGGATGTCACAGTGAGAAGGAAGAATAGGGTTTGTATTTTACAAGGCATAAATGTGGTGGAATGGTAACAGATTGTGATCAAATAAGGGAATTTCAGTTTATAAACATGGGAATGGAGCATTTGTGGGTGATAACAAGATCAAGAGTGTAATGATCTCTGTATAGTTGAGATGAGTTGGGGAGTAGGTCATGGAAAATGACCAATTTGTGAAATTGGGAGGTAAGGGTGTTTGGAGGAGTATTAATATGTGTTTTAGTCCACTGAATTTAGGGGCAGGAATTGAGGAAGAAAGACTGTGAGTTGGGCACTGAACTCATTAAGGAAAGAAGATGAGTGTCTTGGAGTTCAGTAGAGAACAGCTACTAGAATTTTGACTGGGTGATAGATAGAGATTGAATGAACGTCAAAGAGGAAGTTATTGAATGATGGAGATAAAGGGAGGGTCTGGCAGTGGCAACTTCCCCAACTCCACAATAGAGTGTGCAGTTCCTTGATTATTTGTTTCTTTCTGGATATATATGATTTTTATAGTAGATATCTGGAATCCCTTAAGAAAAGTTAAAGTTTGAAGTTTAAAAAAAGCCCCCTAATTTGTAATTAATTATCTTCATATTTTTCTTGGACTTTGTAGTGTGTATGTGTGTGCGTGCGTGCAAAGAAGAGAGAGAAAAAGAGAGATCACAGAATGACAGAATTTTAGAGTTGGAAGGGATCCCAGCCCCTATGTAGTCCAAACCATAATCCAAAAAGAATTCAGTTCCTATTACATGAAACCTGGAAAGTGTCATCTAACCTGTGCTTGAAGACTTCCAAAGTGAGAGAACCTACTCCGTCCTGAGGCAGCCCATTCCATTATGGATAGCTTGAATTGTTAGGAAGTTTTTAATAACATCAAGGCTAAATTTGCTACTGTTTTAGGTCTGTTCTTCTGTTTCTTTTGTGAAGGCTGAAGACTTCTAGAGATAAGAAAGGTTTCATTTATGAAGGCTTTGGTAGAATTCTATATTTCCCTGGCAGGTAGATATCGTGGTATAGTAGAAAGCATGTTGCATTTGGAGTTAGAGCTGGGTTCAAATTTCAGTTCTTCCACTTACTACCTTGGTCAAGTGAGTTTACTTCCAAGCCTCAGTCTCTTTATTTGTAAGATCATAAGATTTGTTAGATGACCCCTATGCTCTAAATCAGTATTTCTTAACCTTTTTTTGTGTCATAGACCCCTTTGTCAGTCTAGTGAAACTTTTGGGACCCCTTTTCAGAATAATGTTTTTCAGTACATAAAATACATAGGATTAGAAAGGAGACCAAATATTATATGATAGAGTTATTAAAATATTTTTTAAAAGTTAAAAGTTCATGGACCACTAAGTCTAGTTTCTATGAGCCCTGTTTATCTTTTCTACTTCTCAGAGGATTTTAACACAGTACTCAACTCTGCTCCATCTTTATAAGTTCCCAGATGAGACTGGTCATTGCCAGTATTAAGCAAATAATTACTATTTGCATCAATACAACACACACACACACACACACACACACACACACACACACACACAGAGTGTGTATGTTGTGTGTATATATATATATATGTATATATACACACACATATGTATACACACACATATATATAAAACATCTGTATACATAATAACTATTCAAGTATAACTATGTATTTTTCAAATAATTCAGAGAGCTGGGATTTCATTGGTGTTTGTACTCCCTCTAATGGAATAGATCACAATTTCCCAAGTGATAGTTATACAGAATTGTTGTGGCTGAAAAATTTATCATCTTGTGGCTAAGCTCATGATGAGCCTCTCTGAACAGAACCAGACTGATTCTTGGACAACAGATGTGAAGCTCATTGAACAGTTTTATATTTAAAGCCTTTGCACCTTGGTGTAGGACCTACTGAAGCTTATACCACATACTAGTATAGCCTTGAAGAGCTCATGATGAGACATTGAAGTATTGTACTGGAAGAGAAGAATGTATGTAATATGATACACTATTTTATATGATATATATGTGAACATATACATATATGAGTATAGCACATATGGATTATATTGCAAAATAATAAACAAAAATGATGAATAAATTTTAGTTCCAATTAATAAGGTCTTGTGCTATTTTTCATAGATTCTTTTACAGGTTTAGTTGAAACATACAAATCTTTAAACTTAGTTTATGTTATGATATTTTTGCATTTTCATAATTCTGAAAAGATAAGCTTGACTGTGGAATATTTGTTATTTTCATATTAAGTTTATAAAATGTAAGCCGGTCTGCACAAATTTTCCTTAGCATACAAAACAATCAGAAGATTATAGGGTCATGGGATCTTATGCCACCAGCTTTCTTTCCTGGTAGATATTAACTTTATCTCTTTTAACAAATTAAAATGTCCTAGATTGAATCAAGCAGAAGGCATAATAGCCTAACCATTTATATAAAAGTGAATACTGAATGGAATTGTACCACCAGAGTAGTAGATGATGTAAATTTTAGTTGGTAAATCAATAATAAAGAAAATATCTCAGACCATTTTATGTTTTTTTTGGTAGCCTATGGCATTCAAATCAATATTTTAATGAAATAATAAAAACAGTATTCTGAAGAATTGAGAAAAGGGAGACTAAGTATATCAAGAAAGGAAGAATTAAGAAACTGAAATTTGGTTATCAAAGAAGTAGATTTTTAGAAGTCTAGTATTAAATGAAGAAAATAAAATTAGTATCTTGAATGCTACCTAGTATGTGTGCTGTTAGATTCCAAAAAGTTAGATGAATTCTCAGGCTGTTAATGGGCCCAGTTAGATCTGGTAGAATGTTTAACTGGTGGAGTTTAAAATTGTTAAAAATATATATATTTTTTTGCTTCACATTTACAGCACGGAATAAACTTTTTTTGGGGTGTAATAGACAAATAGGAACGTCTTATTAAAAGTGAGGGCTACAATAGTCAGCACAAATAAATAATTCAATAAGTGGATATTATTGTACAGTTACTGTGGGAAATTTTTTGCTTAGTTTGTTACTATTTTATGCCCTAAAGATTGATTTCATCCTATTCTAGACAGAAAATGGACAAGTATCAGAGCTGTATTAATCAAAATAATGGCAGTTGTTTGGATTTCTAAACTACTCTCATTCCTCCTAAAAGGTTTCTTGATACATTTACAAAATGAGAAAACATTCTGTTTTTTAAAAGTTTTTTTTGTGTGTAGAGTTCTTTTCATCTCAGAGTTGAAGAAGATTTTTTCCTCAATAACTTTGCCCTATATAAAGTAAGGGTGGAAATTAAAGGTAGAAAGTCTTCCTAGAAAGTGTCTGGCAATCTAGTACTTCAAGGACTTTGACAAGTGACCTTATTTTGATTTTTCATCATGTAAGTATAGATATGACACAGAGTTCTAAGATACCAAAGAAAGACTACAGTGCCTGTTATTCTAACTTTAATGTTTATTGTTTTTGCAAAAATTAAAGTAGAAGCAGTAGACATACAGGGATTGTCTACTGACATCTGCTTTTAATAAGTTTTATACCAAAATTGATTAAAGTGATAAAATACTTATTTAAAAATGTATTTACTGTTAGAAAAAGGAACAAATGATACAGTGGGATGCCTACCACACCTATATCCTTCATAAAAAGAATACTAATGAATTCAGTATATTTGGTATCTTTCATTTCCAGTTTTAATATTCTGTAATTTACAGAAGGTTTTGGGTTGAACATTGACCACTTTCATATCCAGTGAGTATAATTAAATACATTTGATTTAAAGAATGACAACTGGAGTTGGGAAATTAAAATCAAGGGTGACTAATTTTCTAAGGAAAAAACCTGAAGGTTCAGTATAAATGCTCAGTTGGGATTACAAAGGCTCCCATAACTTGGGAGCTTCACTGACTCTTTATTAGTCTGAGTATCAGTAATATTTTTGTACTGAAGCTTCTTTCTATACCAGGATTCCTTTCCTTTTTATCCTTATTTTATTGATTAGGAAGGGAAGAAAAGCTGTATTGTTAGAGAAAGGAGCCTCACTCCCTTGCCCTTAATTGGAACTCTTGTTTTTGTGCTTACTGCATTCCTTAAAAATGCACTCACCCCCTGCAAAAAAAAAAAAACTTTTGGAGACTAGATTATTCAACAATTTTCATTCAGAATTCTAGATAGCCTACTGTACTGGATTCAGGAAAAACAGCGAATTTAAAAGTTACAGATATATATTGTGTGTGTTGAAGTTAAGAGTGAGGCAGAATTAATGGTAGGGAAGTGTCATTGTTGGCTAGATGAGTTTGATGAGGTTGGACTTTATGTTCATAAATATCTTAATGGGGAAGGAAGTAACAAGAAGAATATGAACAATTAATGAATAGAAACTATGTCACTATAGTTGATAGTGTGTGAGAGATGATTTGTAAAGTATGAATATGTACATATATTTTGGAATTTTTAGGACTTAATGATATATGTACATTTTAAATGTGCATATAAATGTAACCAATGCATTATAAATTTTAAATGCAGATAAGCAGATTTGAACATTGTGTATCTAAACCTTGAGAAATGTAGCTAACAAATTGAATAATTAGGAAGTTCAGTGACATAATAAAAATTATAAAGTATAACTTAAAAGATTGCAGTTCTGTAGATTATTACCTAATAGAGTGGACTTTAAAATATTTAATAGGATGGTCAGTAGTAATTAAAGTTAGTAAATTAGACTATCATAAATATGTTAATAGTGAGGGGAGGGATATTTTAAACATGTTAGGGTCTTGTAGTCTTTCACTTAATTGTATCAGTGATAAAGATGGGGAATATTGCGTGCTAAAACCTGCATGTTCCCTTCTAATACCCTTATCAAAGATGATACATTCAATGTATGTGTAACTTATTTTCGTAAAAATCTTGTGTAGTTGCGAAAGTTGGCCTATAGGTCAATAATTGTTGTTCTTTCATTTACCTCTTTGGGGTTGTAATAATAATAATAATACCTGTATTTGTTTTTTCAATGCCTTTAATATCTTACTTTCTTTCAGATACTTGCCTAACAATTGTGTTACCTCTAGCATGAACCTCCTCTTTTTACATTGGGTCTAGTCCAGCCATATTTCCCATATTATTTCCCTTTGGTGCCATTTTTACCTCCTCTACAAGTATATCCAGTTCTTTTACATTTCTTTAACAATATTATGTATTGCCAAATGTGTATATCACTGTCAGGAGATGTAGCTCTTGAGTCCAAATGAAAAAGGTAAGCATATCTGTCATATGATCCAATTTGCAGGTGAAACCACATGCAAAGTACTATTCTAAGTGCTGGGGATACAAACAGAAAAGTCAGACAGTACCTGTTATGAGAGGGCTCACATTTTAATTGGAGGAGACAGATATAGGAGAATTCAGCTTTAGATGGCTGGATAGAAGGGCCTGGTGGCTGTTACAGGGTAGTGGCTGGGCAAAAGGCCGTGGCTGGGCAAAAGGCCATGTCTGGGGGAGTCTAGGAGCACAGCAACAGAGTGGATAACAAGGCCTGGTAGCAAGACCTGGTAATGTTCCATTTTACTGGAAGAAATGTAATTGGTGACTGACTCTGTGTTCATCTAAGCAATATGAGTGTATATGTTTGCCTCCCAGGCAGGAACCTCAGAGGGCTTTGAGGGGCTTGGGCCAGTTATCTTTGAGAAAGGAAGATCCTGCTGGGATCTGAACAAGATGCAGGTTGGGTCTTTGGAGAAGCACCTCTATAGCAGCCTTGTTCTGTTCTCTGCTACCTGGACCCAGGCAGATGGAGGACAGGCTGGGGCCATAGTAAGGAAGGGGTCCTGTGCTAGACTGATTGATTCTGCCCACTAGTGTTTGGTGGTGGGATCTGGGTGGGTGAGGGTTGGACTGGGGCAGTTGGGGGAGAGGGACCCAGGTCTGGTTGGTTCTACCCTCCAGGACCCAGTGGTGGAATATGGGGTATTCAACTCAAAACCTATTTCTTTCTGTTTCTTTCTATCTTTATAGCTTTCTGTTTGTGTCTGTCTCTTTTTCTTTCTCTAGGGTTTTCCAAAAGGCTTAGTGTAGTTTAAGCTTAAACTGTGGGTAACACAGTTGCTTAAGGTTAAACTGTACTAGAATTTTGTGATACTCTCTGCATTATTTATACACACACACACACACTCTCTCTCTCTCACTCATCTACTCATCGATCCCTTGGAGTAACAGTACAAATGTAAAATGAGTTGGACCCAGAATTGAGAAAGTAGATGAGAATGGACTGGATTCTTTGGAAAATTTCACAGTACTTTCAGTGATTTGAAACTCTTTCCCAAAACAAGTTAAGTGGCAGATTATTTATTAAGTACTTATTATATGTTGATATTGTGCTTAGTGCTGGGAATTCAAATGCAAGCAAAAAGAAAGACATCCCTTGTCCTTAAGGATCTTACATTCTAGGGAGTGGAAGATAACACATAAAAAGGAAGCTATAAAGGGATGGGCAAGGGGAGAGATGAAAGTACTCATGCTCAGGTTCAAAGGCCTTTCTTTTTTATGTCAATATACTATACTTGTGGTTACGTAGTGGCTGTGAGTCATGGAACAGTGCAATCTCTGAAGAATTAAAAATGAGTATCACTCAGAGGTCAGTGGAGAGGTTCACAATGATTGTGAGTAATCTACACCTCCTCATGAACAAGGAAATATGAGGATGATTTATGAAGTAAGGATGTCAACAAAGAAATGTATGAGCAAAAATAGAAGATGGTTTGGTCACATAGATAAAAGTGAGGGATACTGGATAGACATCTTATGTGTTTCAGGCTCATGATGTTGAGAGAACAAGACCCCATTATACTGAGTGAACCCTATGGTGAGTTTAGGGATTGCATGGATAGGAATTGTACTGGATAGGCAGGAATGGACCAATTGCCATCAGTATCAATAGAAAAAATACATCAGTAACACTATGGATCTGTTTGAATATTTGAGAACTGAAAAGAAATGAAGTGATAGTAGTCTAGGTCAAGGGTTCTTAACCTGGTCCTTGCAATTATCGGGGGGAAAATATCTTTATTTTCACTAAACCCTAATGGAAATTTACCATTTCTTTCACTTAAAAACATAGGCAACAAACATTTTTCTGAGAAAGGGTCCGTTGGGTTCACCAGACAGCCAACAGACCTGGTTCATGATGCAAACATGGTTAAGAAACTGGTGATTTTAGATAATGTTTGGAAGTACAGACAGTGTGGCAAAATGAATAGAATTCTGGGTTTGGTTTCTGGATGGATGACCTTACTCATACTTAATAGCTATGAGACTCATAGCAAGTCATCATTTCTGATCTGCCCCTTTTGTATGAGAATACTCCAGGGCTCTGTCCTGGGCCATCTTCTCTCCTTTTCCTGAGAAGAACCCAATTCCCATGGGTTCAATATGCATAGAATGCAGATGACTCCCAAATCCACATTTTCCAACCCTATTTCCTAAGCCCAGTCCTTCCTCACCAGCTGCCTGTTGGACATCTCCTCCTGGATTTCCCAGTTATCTCACTTTCAGTGTATCTAAGTGGAACTTACTATTCCTATTTCTCTTCCAGACTTCATATTTCTGTTGAGGATACTATCATCTTTTCTGAATCATCTTTAATTCCTCACTTGCCCTCAATATATCCAGTCAGTTCTCAAGTATTGTTGTTTCTGCCTCCACAACATCTCTCTGATATAGGATGATCCCTTCTCCACTTAGGCCTACCACCCTAGTTTATGCCTTCATCATCTCTTTTCTGAACTATTACAATAGTCTGCTAATTAGTCTCCCTGTCTCATTGTCTCTCCTTTACAATCTATCTTCCACATGGCTGTCAAATTGATTTTCATTGAGGAAGGCTGAACATATTGATATATTTTCTTGCTTGAGAGCTTCAGTGACTACTTATTGCTACCAGAATAAAACTCCATTACTTGCCATTTGAAGCTTTTCACAATCTGTCTCTTATCTTTTTATATTGATTTCATTCTATGCTTTCTCATGTATTCTACATTCCGGTAAAGTAGTTTGCTTGATGTTTTTCCTATGCAACATTTCCAGGTGTCATTTCTTTTCATCTCATTACTTTGTACAGGCTGTTCCCCCTACCTGGAATGCTTTCCCTCTACGCCTTTGCCTCTTGGAAGTCATAGTTTCCTACAAGAGTTAGCTCTAGTACCTCTTTCTATATCTTTGCTAATCTGGTTTTTAGTGTACTGCTCCCCCATATCCAAATTATCTTGACTTTATTCTGTATATATTTTGTATTTACTTATGTATATATTGTTTTCCATTAGTGGAATATAAGTTCCTTGAGAGCAGGAACTGTTTTATTTTTGTCTTTGTATCTCTGACTTTACATAGTACCTAGCACAGAAGAAGGAACTGTGTAGTTTTTAGAGATGAAATTCTATTTTACTGTTAATATTTTTTCTAGAATTTTATGCAAGATTCTTTGGTATTCTGTTGGCCTGTGTTTATGCTTTATTCTTGTTTCTTCAAATTGCATATTGAAAATTTCTAAGAACATTAGAAGTAGAAACAAACATTTCTATTATGTTCTTATTAAATTCTTTTACGAATTGCTCATATAGTACTTTTCTTGGAAGTTACTTGAGTGTGGAAGTTTTTTGTACATTTGACCTACCAGGCCCATGTTAGAGCATACTCAGATCCTTCAGATAGGCCAAATATCTAGGAATAGAAAAATGATGTATGTAAGCCAAATTATTGGGTACCCTTCTTGTTGGAGAAATACAAGGAGTATGGCACCCCTCTGTCATCAGTCCTAGGACCAATTTTACTTGATGTCTTTATGAGTGACCCAGAGGAGGAAGATATTTGTATTTTATTAATCTGTTTTGTATGTGAATGAAAACAGATGAAAAAGCATTAAGTGCTTACTGTGTCCTATTCTGTGCCAGGCACTGTGCTAAGTATTCAGGATATGAACACAAAAAGCTAGACAGTTTGCTCTTTAGAAACTCATATTCTAATAGAAAAAGCACATGAAGAGGAGCTGGAAAACCAAGGAGGGTTTTCATCAGCTGTTGGACACTTGTTTGCATTTTCTGGTGTCTGGTGATTATCCCCTAGCAAGTATCCCAAGAAAGAATTTCTCATTAAGCTTAATGATGATTTCCTTGTTCTAACACTTTTCTGATAATACATGTTGATGCTTATTATCTTGATCCTGTGTCTGCTGGCATATTATTTTTTGTGTATTATTTTATCAGAAAGCTTTTGAAATTTATTTTATTATATCTTAGGGCCAACATTTTCCCCATGGAAAAATTTTTATTTTTTATAGTGGGACTTCAGGTAGAGAAAAATAGGACTTAATAGGTAGATTATTACATTTATAATTCTTCAAGAGTATGTTTAGTAAATAAGTTGAGGAAGGTTCCAATATAGTCTGGAGAAAGAAATAAGAAATCTCCTTACCCAGCTATACCACTTTTAGGGCTGAATCCTAAAGAGATCAGAAAAATGAGAAAAAGACTCACATGTACAGAAACATTTATAGCAGCTCTTTTTTTGTGGTGGCCTAGAATTGGAAATTGAGGGGATGCCCATCAATTGGGGAATGTCTGAACAAGTTGTGGTATATCAATGTAGTGGAATAATATTGTGCTATAAGAAATAATGAGCAGGTGGACTTCAGAAAAACCTGGAAGGTTATATATGAACTGATGCTGAGTGAAGTGAGAAGAACCAGGAGAACTTTGTACATAGTAACAGCCACGTTGTGTGATGGCTGGCTTTGATAGATTTAGTTCTTGTCAGCAATACAAGGATCTAAGACAACTCCAAAAGGCTCAAAATGGAAAATGCTATCCACATCCAGAGAAAGAACTATGGAGTATGAATGCAGATCCAAGCATACTCTTTTTTTGTTTTGTTTCTTCTTTCTCATGGTTCCTCCCATTCATTCTAATAGCTCAAGTTGGGCTAATTACTAACTGTAACTTAGATAGAAAGAATTTAGCCAACTTTCTAATTGCCTAAGTAAGATATTCTGATACTAAGCCAAGCTTTTGTAGTAATATAATATATACATGTATGCATATATATGTATATATGTATGTATAAATTTGATTAATGAAGAGGTATGCCTAGCATCCCCCAATTAGATAAATGGTCAAAGGATATGAACAAGCAGTTCTTAAAGGAAATTTCTTGCCCACAGCAAAAAATACTCCTATGAGCCCTAGTTAGCTTCTCTGCTGCACATACTCCAAATCACTAATAAGTTGTGAAATGAAAATTAAAACAATTTTGAGGAAAAAGACAAATTTTAGAGGAGCTACAGGAAATCAGGGACACTTATGCACTGTTAATGTTGGGAGAGCTATGATTTAGTCTGCTATCCGCTATACAAAACATTTGGGGATTGTGCTCTGCAAGTTACTAAACCACGCATGCTACACTAGGTCTATATCCCCAAAAGAGGAAATGGACCCATATGTACAAAAACATGGTACTCTTTTTGTCGTGGCAAAGAGTTGAAAGCTAAGGAGCTGCTCATTAATTAGGGATTAGCTGAATAAATTATGGTATATTATTATGCTGTAAGAAATGCTGAAAAGTACACATGAAATGATGCAGAGTAAAGAGAACCGGAACAATTTATACAATAAAAAAATTGGAAAGACAAACAACTTTAAAAGACTTAAGAATTCTGATCCATGAAATGAATAGCATGATTCCTGAGGATTGAAAATGAAGCATGCTTCCCAGCTCCTGAACTTTGTAATGAATTCAAGATATAGAATGAGACATATGTTCTTTGTTTTTGTTCTGGACCTGTGATTTCATAAATTAGCTACAGGTCAGTAATTAAGCACTGAGAGTTTAAGTAACTTGCCCAGGGTCATACTTCTGTGTAGTATTTGAGGTAAGATTTGAATCTAGATTTTCTAACTCATACTTCCTCTCATCCTTACACACACACACACACACACACACACACACACACACACACACACGCATATGCATACACATTTAAAACTCTGTTCTTTGTTTTGGGCATTAGAGATTTTTGTGTTGGTAGTCCCTACCAACCAACTGAAAATCACTTGGTAATGAAGATTAAGGGACTTTAAAATTATTACATTAATAGGCAAATAAGATTTAAAAAAATTTTTAAACAGATTGGATATTTGTTAAGTACTCAGTATGTTACGTAAGATGAAGCACACACGTGTGGTGTATTTTCTCTCTTTAACTGTATGCATTGCATCCTAGGAACACAGCAAGGAAGAACTGAAGTTTTTTTCAGTTTAGCCACCAGGCAACCTGCAATTACTCTTTTTAACCAGTAGATGTCATTCCTGTGTTAGTTTAAGAAAGTGATTCTTGAGCCGTTCTTAGGTTTGACTACTAAGTGATATTAGAAGTTCCTATTTAAAATACTCTGCTTAGTTTTTTGAAACATTTTTCTTTATGTAGAAGTTGTGACAATGAAGTAAAGAAGTTGATTTTAAACAAGGTGCTAGAATTTATATATCCAATTGAGTTACCCTTCAGTAATCATTTTGGGAAGCTACTCTTACTTTTCTGAAGACATTGCACCTCTTAATTTAGGATTGTTTCAAAAGTTTATAAATAATACAAGAGGGTTTATAAAAAGTCATATTGGAGAAAAGAGGATAAAAGTAAGGATAGAAATGCTACTCAATGTGAATGGAATGAAAACTGATAACGGAGAAAAGGCTCTCTATTTGTATTTTGCTTCTATTTTCTCTAGCAAGGAGAATACTCTGTGTAATGGAAAGGACAAAACAAAAATGGCTAAAAATCAGTAACATTAAGTGCCTATTATATGCTATACTGTGCTAAGTGCTGAGGAAGTTGAGAACCAATATACATAAAGAGAGGAAGAAATTACCTAGCTGACATTTTTGGATACTGAAATACTAATTTTCTCCTTAGCTCTTCTCTCTCTCTCTCTCCCCACTTCTCCCCCTCCCTCCCTCTGTCCCTTCTTCCCTCCCTTCCTTTCCTTTCCTCGATAGTATTCTTTCAGTACTGTGTCATGCTTTTGAATTCATCCTCTTTTATCTTCCTGTGCTTCCATATTCTTTCTATATCCTTTCTTGGATTTTGTTTCCTGTGAACTTACAAGTTCTCAACTGTTAGTCATCTTACATTGCAACAACTTTCTATGGTTTGGTGGATTTAGTTGGACACTTTTTTCTCTTCCTTGTCCTTTTTTTTTTTAGCTTATAGACTTCTGTTAGATTTTCAGGACATGAGGCAATGCATTCTCATTGATCGTTGTTAGATGTACTCTATCCTTGCTGAGGGGCCTGATGTTCTATTTTATTTAATCCATTGTCCAGAAATTCAAATACTATTCTTTCATGTCATCTTAGCTAGCTATTCACTTCCCAAATCTGCCTTTTTCTTCTGCTTCTCTTGCCTTCAGTGGGAAACAGTAGCAAACAGCTTATCACCTGGATCCATTTCTAACTTTCTCCTAAAAGTATTGTTGTGTTCACCTGGATCGTTACAACTGGACAGTCTTGGGAATTTTTTTGTTATGTCATCCATGTTATATCATGGATATACTATAAGCCCTGTGAAGACAACATACCTCTCTGTTGTTGTTATTCTATGGATTGCTACCTTAGTACCATTAAAACTTCTCAGTAGCCTCCTAATTGGTCTGACTAGTCTCTTCCCTCAATCCATCCTACCTCAAAATTGTGTTTTAGCCCCAAATGTATGGTGGTTCTTAGGATTACAGAATTATGGATTTAGAGCAGGAAGGGACCTGAGAGCCTATCTAGTTCAACTCCCTTATTCAACTGATGAGGAAACTGAGACTCAGAAGGCAAATGACTTGTAAATGTCAAAGGCAAAATTTGAACCTAGATACTCTGACTCCAGAACTACTACTCTTTCCACTGTCCCAAAAATTCTTGGTCTTCTCTTCTTCTTTGTAATATTCTTTTAATATTCCATCACCTAGAGATTTATTCTCTGCCCACTGTTAAAAAAATGAAATTCCATTTCTTTTTAAAGAATAACACTTTATTATCTCAGATAACTTGGAGTATGAGGAGGAATTCCTTAAGTTTCTTCTCCTTTTCTAGAAGGCACACAAAATTCTACTGGCTCTGGTAGAAAAACAAACCTGCAAATTTCATTCAGGTGACTGCAAAATTTCTCTACTGTATGCAATTGAGACACTCTGCTTCCCCTTTGTGTATTTACTACTCACCTCCTAAGTACCTTTTTAATAGCTTTTTCACCGTCTCATCATTTCTTTATTCCTTTACCTTTTTAGTCCTATCCTCAGATAACTTGATAGCCACTTCCAATTTCCCATTCCTTCAATTACTAACTTCTTAGTTTGTTATACCAATCATATTACTGATTTTTTTTTCCTTACCTTGCTTAACAAGCTACCTTTTTACTTTCTTTGTGGTCATCTCTTCAGATCCTTTCTTAATACTTTTTCTTCCTTCAGATTGAGTCATCTTCTTAAACTTTTCCTTATATTCTTCCAGGTTTTCCACCCTGATTTCAGTTTCTGGTCTTCTCCCTGGATTCAGTCTCTGATCTTCTTCCCCAGATTTTTATTTTTTAGTTAAAATCAGATTCACACTAAAAGAATGGGTAAACATTAAGGATTTTCTACAGAATGTGTTGTAGTCTCTAAAAGTAGTTCCCCCTATTAGACCATGAGGTCCCTGAGAGCAGGAACTATTTGTTTTTTGCCTTTCATTGTATACCCAATGCTTAGCATAGTGCCTGGAGCATTGTAGGCCTTTAATAAATTCTAGTTGACTTACTAACAAAGACATTTCATGTGAAGACAACATTTTGGAAGCAAATTATTTAGTATGTTCTTACATTCCAGGAATTATCTTATTTATAGAAGGTAGAATAACCATATCATGCTGTTTATATGCCTATTGATTATGAGGAGATCCTGGACAGAAAATTTTGTTACAGGGAATATGACAATTTGAGTATAGAAGTAAACTGTTAGAAACTTTGAAATTCAAATCAAATCATGACTTTTGGACACTTTTTCATATAGGGAAAATGCATGTATTGAAAGTTGTCTGCAGGTAATTTAGGATTTTCATTATGTTTCAGTTGAACTGATTAAACCTAGTAAAAGATATGTTGTTTTCATAATTAACTCAATTTCAGTTTATTTATCACTAGATTGGAAAAACTGTTTTTCCCTTAAAGCAAATTAATTTTATATTGTAAAATGTAAATGAAAAATCAATGTGTAAAATTTTATTTTCACACAAAAAATGTTAACTTTTTACTGAATTTTTTTATTTTTATTTTTTTTAGCTAGGCAGTTGGGTTAAGGGACTTGCCCAGGGTCACACAGCTAGTAAGTGTTATGTGTCTGAGGTTGGATTTGAACTCAGGTCCTCCTGAATCCAAGGCCGGTGCTCTATCCATTGTGCCACCTAGCTACCTGTGATGTTAACTATTTTTTTTTAAAGGCAATTGGGGTTAAGTGACTTGCCTAGGGTCACACAGCTAGTAAGTGTCAAGTGTTTGGTCTGAGGCTGAATTTGAACTCAGGTCCTCCTGACCTCAGGGCTGGTGCTCTATCCACTGTGCCACCTAGCTGCCCTGATGTTAACTTTTTAAACAAAGTAACTAGATACTAGTTTCATTTTATAGTAAAATTACTGATAGAGTCTGAATCCGGGTACATTAGAGAAATCAGTATTGTACTTTGGTTTTGTTTCATGTATGTATATATAAAATATATATATCTGTGTACTTATATGCATATTATATATGTATCTTTTTAATAATCTCATAAATGGAAACCTATATTTATAAAGCAGATAAATGAAGATATGAGAGATGGTAGCTATCTTCAAATATTTGAAGAACTGTCACATTAAAGAGGGATTAGTCCTTTTCTGCCTGGTCCCAGATTGGATACCCAGGAGCAGTTAAGTTGCAAAAGGGTAAATTTAGGCTTAGTATAAAGAAAAAAAGAGCTTTTTTTAACGAAACATATTCCAAGGTAGAATTAAGTGGTTTGTAAAGGCAGTAGGGTCTCTCTCTCTGGAGGTCTTCAGAAAAAAGATGAATGACTACTTGTTGGGTATATTGTATAGGGGGTTGTTTTTTCAGCTGTAAGTTCGTTTAGATAGTTACTGTGTTCTCTTATAATTCTGAAATTGTTATTCTGTCATTCTGAATAGCTGGTTGAGTCTATAGACCAAAAAAAATTTTTTTTTAAACTTAAAGTCAGTATACTACTGTTCTACTTGACAGGGATTCATGTGAAAGTCCTACTGAGAGTATGGAAATCAGAGAGCAGAACCCTTCATGTACTCATTAAATGGGAATAGTAAAACTTTGACTTCTTTGAATAATGCGGTCTAGCCTACATTTTCTTTTAAAGGGCTATTAATTGTTATCCTTAAGGAGATTACATGAGACATGAGGGCTTTTTAGGATCTCTGAAAAGAATGTAGGAGATCTTATGTCTAATTTCAAATGCCTTCCTACACAAAGCCTAAGGCATGGAATGGTTAAAAGGATTTTACTAGGATCACACTTGCTCATATGTGTCAGAATATAAATTATCTTGTTCAATACTTAAATGCCATGTCCAGAGTCTTTTGCTATAATTTGAGGTAACATTTGCTTTGCAAGATGTATTTTTGCTCATTAAAACGAAATGGCGATTTGTATTTGGTTTCATCCCTTCATGTAGAACTGGAAAAAAAAATACCCACCTGAACAGATCCTACTGAAAGTAGTATAATACACACTTGTCTTAATTGCTCACAAATTTGAGTTACTTGTTGTGTTCCTAGTTTCTAGTGTACCTAATTTGCTTTTTGTTTGTACTTGACTGAAAATTATTTTGGAGACATCTAAAACCTATTTAATATTCCTCTCAGTAGGTGAACTTTTTCTAGTCTGGTGTCTCGTTACCTTAGCCACACTATTCCTGTCTGAACATTCAGCTCCACTCATTAGAATAAACATCTGCTACAAATGTTATTAATGAGATACATATCGAGGGATCCAGGCAAACCACTAACCACCTGGGTTGATTGCACTGCTCAGTACCAAAACCAAAGAACAGCAAATATAGAAGCTCCTTGAACATATTATAATAATTATTTTATTCATATGGCAACTGCATTCCTACAGCATAACCTTTCACAAGTCACTGAGTGCATTTGTTAAAGTATATATATCTTTTTTCTGTTACTTTGAACATACATTGCTTGCTCTTTTATAACAAAGCCATAGGGCATAATTTTTCATAATGGGAAAATTTTCAATTTGCCTTTCAGATTTGTACTACACATCTACCATTATTTGCATAAAAACGCTTCCAAAGTACCAGGGGCTTGGCAACAACTGTTAAAATTAAATGCAAAAAACCCATGGATTTTATAGTTCAGAACTGTTGAACTTTTAAGACTCACTCAAGCAGTTAAAACAACAAACTATATAAATGAGAATTGCCTGTTTGAGGTAAATAAGCAATATGTTTTTCTCAGTTTGAAAATAAGAACTTATAGTTTAAACAACCTTACAAAGCCTAGGAAAATACTTGAGGAGTGTTTTAAAGGCATAGACCATGTCTTATATTTTGTATGCCCCACAGTAGCTTACATGTAGTGTGTTGAATAAATGCTCAACAACAACAACAACAACAACAACAACATGGTTAGCACTTATATAGCATTTAAAGGTTTGTGCGTGCTTTTCAAATATTATCTTGTTTTATCCTCACAACCCTGGGAGGTAGATGCTATTATTACCACCCTCCTTTTACAGAATGAAGCAGACAGAAGTGACTTGGCCAGTCACACATCTAAAAAGTATCTGAAGTAGGATTTGAGTATTCCCGACTCCAGGTCCAGCAATCTGTGCCACCTACCTACCTAATTGGGCCAACATGTGCCCATTTACTACACTCCACCCCTGGAAAATCACTTGATGAAACAGATGTGTACCTAAAAACTTGTCCCTAACCAACTTTCAGTAAGCAGACTATTTTTTAATGATGATTTCTAGTGCCTGGTACTGGAACTGCCACAAAACAGGTACATAATAAATGCTGATCAATTACTTGATTGCCAGGTTGCCATCAGGGTGATGAGTTTTTCAGCTATAGCAACTCTACAGGACCATCTACTATGTCAGAGTATATTCAAATCCAATATTAAAACAACAGTGCTAATTTAAATACATTAGTGGAATTTAAGAGAGGTCATATAGTTAGTAGTGCTCATGGAGTTAGGAGACCTGGCTTCTAATCTTGTGTCAGAAGCTTACGAGCTGTGCAGCCATGGCCAAAGCAATTAACTCAGTCTAAGTTTTCTCCTCTGTAAAATGAGAATACTAGTACTACCTATTCCGCAGGATTGTTGTAAGTATCCAATGAGATAAATGTTTGTAAACTCTTTTTAAGCCTTTAAGTACTAAACATCTACAGTAATTATTATTCTTATTTTAAAAGCAGTATGAGAATTTAGTTAAAATGACTGTGTAGGATGTTCTTTTATAAAGAGGACAAACATTTGTAATGCTAACGATCACATCCTTATTTAGCTCCCTTATAAGTTGAGGTTGACTTTACTCCTCCCTCTTCAACTTACTCAGATATTCCACCATAACTTAATAAATGATCTTTGACAATTGGTGTAACCATAAAATTCATCAACCATCAGTCAACTTAGTGATAAGTCTCTCTGTAAACCTTAGACAATGTCATATGTCATATGATCTGTCACAAGACCTATATTAGAATTTTTTCAAACTTGGTAGGATATACAGAGTTTGTGCTTCCTTGATGTAGTGGGACAACTGAAAGTTTCTCATATGAAATGGAAGCTATGCCCCAAAATTTAGTTAAGGCTTTAGCATTAGCCGGACCTAAGTTTCGTTTTCCTGTAAATCATGTGATCAGGTCATAAACCTGTTGCCCACCCCCTCCCTTGTTTTGTAACCACCACCCCAGCCTTATCTTTGCCAAATTAGGCAATCTTCTAGCTTCCAAGCTTGTTTTTGGTAAAATGTATCTCTTAGTTTCTGGGTAGAATGTAAGGTCTCTTACCTCAACCAAAAGGTGGGGAGGATGGGGTTTTCTTAGAATTGTTTGTCTAGGGGTATATAACTGCTTGCTTGCTGCTTGTATCCTGCCTCCGTACTCCAGTCCACCTTGGGTAGGTGATACCCAATTCTCAAGAGAGACTTCTAGAATAAAACTTCTGTTTCTACTGAGAGAAACCACTGAATTTTATTTTGGGTAGATGGTCTCTATCCCACACAGTATGATGTTGGCCTCAGAGGAGAACTTAATTGTATGTGTGGAGGAGGGCCAGGGTTTGAAATGGGGATCATTTGGAAGTTAACACGTATACGCTTGACCTTCGAATTAGCCTACAAGGTCCAGAACTTCTACAGACTGTGTATCTTCTATATTGTAGGCATATATTTCATTTCATAAGCTCTACTCTTATGCTTAGATTTCTGTTTCTTAGAAACTTGTCCTCTCTAATGAAGAAAGGGAGGCTGTACGATTGTCCTTAGCTCCTACCTTTTTACTTTCTCTTTAGAAGGTCTTCTTTAGGAGCACTAAATCACATAATCAGATTGGGATAGATTTTTTGGTCATTCATGCCTGGTTTTAAATTGCTCAGTATACTCCTGTTTAAGATGATGAATGATGGGATATTCATTGCTTCTGTTTCTTACTAGAGCTTACATGCTGTTAATTAGTAGTGGCAAAATTTGTTGATTTACGTGCCCATCTGGCTGCCCAGAACAAATGGGGGAAGGAGACTAGATCTCATCATCATCATAGGGATTGTTGCATGTGCTGGACATTAGCCTAATGCCAGGCACTGCCCTTGTGGATACTGCTTGCCCCAGTGAGACTCTAAGTGCACTGGGTAACAACGGGAAGCAGGTTGAATCCCTGGAGAGTAGTATACTGCATGTCACTGTATGCTGTTCTCAGCAGAATATGCTGCAGACCTCAGAATACAGGAGGCTGAGCCCTGGGTACAACTTTGCTGAACAGGGCTGCTGTTATCAGTGATAGTGGGGCCATACTTGGGAACTTCTAATTCTATCTGATCCTGTGTAGTAATGGATAATATGTCTAATCTTGCAATGAAATAGTTTCATGCACCTCATAATTCAAACCTGAGTACTATTGCTTGGTCTGTCAGGTAAACAGAGAACAAGTAAAATATGTTGCTTATTATCTCAAATTCATCAGCAGGTGGTTTTATTAAAGATAGGCAAAACATTTACTGTAATATAATGAGGCATGGATAAAGAATCCCAATATAGACCTTATGGTAGAAATGTCTATTACAGTTGTAGTTATCATTTGAAACATCATGAAGTTTGAAATTTACTTTCTTTCCCATTATGATTTTCTACCAGTGTTTTCTTTGTTGCTGAAATGGTGAATGTTCAAGTTAGAGACTGAAGTGGCATTTTTTTTAATGATTCTTGCACTGTTTTTTCATACCTTGTATGTATGTATCCTGACCATGGTTTAAAACAGGGGTACCAGGGCTATTTCTTATTCATGGGAAAAGGGAGGAAGGAAGAATTCAAAAAGAAGAAATTGTCAAATTCAGCATTTCTGATGAATCTTGGTAAAAACAGATTTGAAATTATAGTATTGTTTAAGGTTTTCATAATCTATATGGATATTACTCAGTTCAAAATTAATTCAGTGAAATTATCTGTAAAGTTATATCTAAAGTTTTTTTGAAATTTAATACTTTGAATAAGTGGTGTGTTTCTTACTGTGATACCTAATATTGAATCTGTTCTATACTGTGAGTTGAGGAACTTCTGGCTAAGGGCCAATATATTATTAGTTGAAATAAAATAAATAAGGCCATCAAAATATTCTTGTTAAAGATCTCTTGTGAACTTTTTTTTTGTGATACACACCTGTCCTTGTACCCTATTCAAATTCCAAAATTGCTAAAAATTGTAAAAAGAACAGTTCTACTTTTTGCATATTGTGTTAATGATTATCCTAAAGAATAATCATGGCTGCTTCTATAGAATGTGGTGTTACATCTGGTTTTACATAGATTAATATAAAATTATACATAAAATAATTTACTATGTCAAAGAAAAGTATAAAATAAAATAAATCTCTATAGTATTTCCCTAGATATGGAATGCTTTCTTCTCATAGACTGAATTTCTTTAAAGTTTAGAATTTTCTGCTAATTTTTTTGGTTTGTGTCATTAATACAAACCATCTTAATGGCTACCATATTTCATTCTAGACAGAGATGAATATAAGTAGGGAAGGAAATAATTTTCTGTATAACACTGGCATTACTGTTTGGAAGCCCTTTTATGAATGTAGATTATACAAATTTTATAATTTTAATATATGTGCTTGTATACTTAAAGAAATCTGATAATCTGTTGCATTCATGTCATTTGTGTAAATGAGTGTATGCTACCGTATTATGCTTGGAGGGTTGATGAAGGCAGAAGATAATCCTATTATGAGGATAACCAATTAAAATAACATAACATTCTTCTTATGTGTAGAACTAGTTAATTTATATGGTTGTTTATAAGCATTAAAAAACTGATTATCTAGTTTGTGCTGTGAATAATAACCAAGTTTTTAGGTATTCTGAAAGCTTTTAATTGAACAAATTAGATTAAGTTAAGTGATATGCTTTACATGTGTATCTATATCTCACTTTTGGAGCATGTCCTGTTTACTTTTACTAGTAGTTATAATTGTTTTTTCTTATATTTAAATATGCTATATAAAAATTAATATTCTTGTAATATGAGCATTTAGTGTTATAATGATGTGAAAGTATGAACGATCACATCATCACTTTTCATTTTAAGATGAAAAATGGCAGTTTGTCAGCTTTTTTTAATATATGCTGAAGACCTGAGCAAAAGAAAATTTGTTTCAAAAAAATTTCATAAGGAAATCATATAGTATTCTGCTAATTTTTCTGTATGAGATCTTTCATGTGGTAACTTTTTAAATCCTCTTTCCTACCACAGTGCTTGCACATGGGTGCTTAACAAATATTTGTTGAATGTGAATTGAATTACGTAATTCATTAAATGGGTGAACTGAATATTCATTGAAGAAAATAATGTTCATTGAGAGTCAACCGAAATACTAATTGTACGTGTCTGATATTATTACAGAAGTTCACTAGGTGGTAGCAGAGTGCCATTTCTAATTCAGGTTACTTTTGTTAAGAGTAATAAAAGTCTTAGCAGTGCCCCACCCATCATACATCTAAAATTCCAGACAAGTATTTATTATTGCATGTATTGGTAAATAACTTGGTAAGGATTAAAAGGGAGGTATACAACAATAATAAAATATTGAAACCCATGGCAGATTTGATAATGACGTTGAATATCGTGGGTGAATTAATGAAATGTCTTTTTAAAAGCATTCTTCTCTCCTAAAGACCCTGACATTGAAGTGTTTGTTTTGTTTGCTTGAGGAAATTGAGATTTTCCTATATTGTATCCCAGACAGCTAAAATATCTACTGCAGAGTAATGAGAGTCTCTTTTGTGGAGCCTGAGGATTTTTTTATTGCCTATTTTTCAGTATTGAGAAGCAAAGAATCCTAATAGAAATACTTGATTCAGAATTAGACCTTTCCTTTTTTGGTATATGTGTATGTAGAAGAGAGAAGTTATATTTTTTGTGCTCTAAAATTTTCACATAGTTGCCTATGTATTAATATTTTTGACAGAACTCAGGAAAATAAAATCAATGACTGATATTCCATTACATTCATTTACCTCAATTTGTGTAACTCCTTAGTGAAGGACATCACTTTGTTTCTAGATCTTTTCTGCTGTAAAAAATGCTGCTGTAAATTCTTTGGTACATGTGAGACTTTCATTTTGTCTTTGATTTCCTTGGGATATATGCCTAGCAGTGGAATCCCTGGATCAAAGGATATGGGTATCAAACACTTCCTTCACATAATTTCAGATTATTTTCTAGAGTGGTTGGACCAATTCGCAGCTCCACCATCAATGCATTAGTGTTCCTGTCTTTCTACCAAAGTAATTACAGTGTATATACAGTTTAAGCTTTGCCTTACTTCATTTGCCAGAGAGTCTTTCTGTATTTCCCTTTATGATTCATATTTATCATTGTATATTGCTATAATATTACCGAGGAAAACTTGTGTAGGAGAAGCAGTATAAAGGATATCTTCAGAGAGGTGTTGTGACAGTTTTGTTGGTAAAGTTGGGAAAGGGATAGAAAATGGACAGCCTGCCTATCCCATTGTTGTTTACCCAGAGCTGTAGGAAGGCTCCTAGGATGTAGGGTGAACTGATATAGAGGATTTTTAGGAAGACATGAAAAAGAATTGCTCAGGTCTTGCTTGGTAAGTTTAGTCCAGATACAGAAACCTAATAAACTGAGTCTCAGTCACATCTCCAGTATTTGACAGTCTTTTTCACTAGCTGAAAATGTTTTATGTGTGACATTACATTCTTTTGTTGCATGCTACAAAAAACTAGGAAATTACAGGATTGATTTTTCAGATCTGTCAACTTTCAGTGATTATGAGAGTGATTGAAGTAGTGTTTTAATAGTATATTTGACACTTAGGTGTTTTTTTTTATCATTCTGTAATTTTTTAAAGCCTAACAACAATCTAATTCTGATTATTTTTGGAAGGGTCAGGGAGTCTTCCTGCATTTGATAATAGTTTTATGACATGGTGCTGGGAAGAGAATAACAATATAGTTTCTGTATTATATACATATAGATGTGTTGTGTATTCATATTTTCCCTTATTGTTGCCAAATCTCATAAAGCTGTTTCAGAACATGGAAATATTTTAGGCCATGGATTGTTTTTAGTGTTCTTGTGTTTAGAAAACAAGTTCCTAGACAGATTGAGAGATACACCTGTTTTAATTTCTTCGATTTTGATTTTGAATTATTGTTCACCCTTCTAATTTTTGCTACTTCTGAATCTTACCAAAGTTATTTAGGTAATTAAATAGCTATCTAGTCTCTGTTGTCATTAATGATTGGTGTCAAGTGTGTGTATAAGCTTGAGACAAATGAGTAAAGATTGTATAACCTATGTACAAGAATGACCAAAGAAACTTTGAACTAAGTTCATAGGATTGATAACTGAAAGAGACCTTTGAGGCCTTTGAGTTCAACTCCCTTATTTTACAGATGAAGAAACTGAGGCACAAGGAGGTTAATTGACTTGCTCAAGGATACACATGCAGATATCTGAGGCAGGATTAAAATTCAAGTCTTCCTGACTTCAAGTTCAGTGCTCCATCCACTATGCCACCTTTCCATTTCCTCTTTTGCTTTAAACATGGAAAGCATTGCTTTTTTTTTAAAAAACAGATTTATTGATTATCTTATAAAGGACACCTGCTTAACAGAAAACGGGGAAGATTGCCTTTGGAAATTAAATGTATTTGTGTATGTGTTTGTATATGTTGTATCTTTTTTTGTGAACTCTACATCAACAAATATGAACATTTCCATATATAAAGAAGAACAGAAAAAGAGGATTGTATATAACAATAATTACAATAGTAATAATAGCTAGAATTTATGTAGTACTTACAATATTACAGGCACTGTGCTGAGCACTTTACAAATATCTCCTTTGTTCCTCACAATAACCCTGGGAGGTAGTTAGGTGCTATTATTATCCCCATTTTACAGTTAGTGACTTGCTTGGGGTCACACAGACAGTAAGTGTCTGAGGCAGTATTTGAATTCAGATCTTCATTACTCTGGATCACAACCTGGATTAAACCTACTTTGCCAACTTATTGTACATTATTCCCTTCTGTGCACCTTACATTCTAGCCAGTTGGCTTTCTTCTTGTTCCTCACACACGATATTCTGTCTCCAATCTCCCTTCTTCCTTTGCTCTGTCTGTCTTTCATACCTGGAATGCATTCTCCCTCCTCACCTGCATGTATCTATAGCGATTAAAATGGAAAAGTGAAGAAGGGTCCTTCTAAAGGACACACCTTTGCCCAAGTCATCTGCCTTAACTCTTCCTCTATAGTCAGTAATAACTTCTTCCTATCCCCTAGTCCCTAGCAGAATGCTTAGGGCATAGTAGAACTAAATAAATGGTTATTAAATTGATTATAGCTGTTTGTGTATATTTTAACACTTTACTTACCACCATTCCCCCCTTCCCCCACTAGAATGTCAGTTTCTTAAGGACAGAGTTCATGTTTTATAATTATTTTTATAAATTGTTATCAGTGTTAGTTACATAGTAGATTCTTAAATACTGATTTATGTTTTTGCGTGTCAATGGATATTGCTAATAAAAACATGCAGTACCTTTTTGTTATAGCAGTTAGTCAAGTCCTTCACTTAAAAATACTTTGGTAGACTTTAATTACCAAATACTCAGTATTTGAATGGATCTCATTTTGTTAATTCAGAAATTTTCTTCAGTGATACAGATCTAAACTTATCCATGCCTACCTGTCCTGTGTAATTCTTGTCTGTATCCTCGCAAAAGGTTACTATGGGAGTCTAATCGGAGTACTAGGGACATTTTTTTGCTTTCCCCTGATATCATAGGGTACTAGTTTGCCACCTGTATCATCCTCAGATTTTGCTGTTATGTATAGCCCATCTTTTCTTCATATCATACAATTCCGTGATCACTTTCTTGACTTCTCATTTTTGGGGTTCTGCATTGGTTTTATGTTGTAGCCTGCTTACATTCTCCTGTGCGTGACATGGGAGACACTGGCACAGGACTGCCCAGCATGGTGTGCCCTCATTAGAGAAGGTGCTGTATGCGATGAGCAAAGGAGAACTGAAGTAGCTCAAAAGAAAGAGTGTGCAAATTTAGAGAATACGCCCCAAATGTTCACATGGACTATTTGTGCCTGACCTGTGGTAGAGCATTCCAAGCTTGTATTGGTCTGATCAGCCAGTCGGATGCATTGTAACTTGATTCTAACATACTGATGTCATTTTGGTCCTCTTCAAGAACGAAGGACAACAACCAACTAACATTCTCATGTGTTTTTCCATTGTCATTTGTGTGATCATTTTTTATTTTTTTGGAAGCAATAATATCATCATGTAGAAATGTTGGCATAATTTTAGTATTGAAAAGATGGGCCTTTGTTTCATGGGAAGCTTGGGGGTTAGTAAAAGAGCTTTGTAATCTCCTGAAAGCATTCTGTCCCATTCTCCTTCTCCCATTCAACTTTGGGCTCAACTCATCTATCCTTACTGTTTTTCCTAGATATACATAATATTGGACAAGCTCTGTAGAGTATTTAGATATAATGCTTCTTGAAATCTGGGCAGTAGACATTCTGTATCCACTTGGATTTTTTTGTGTTAGAACAAAGGAGTTTGTACTGACCAAATTCCTTTGAGAGCTTACAGATCTCTTCCAGAAGACTATAATATTTTGAAGCTTGATGCAATATGAATAAACATGAACATTTGGAGGAACTTGCCATCCACAGGAAATTTCTCTTTAATCTAATCTATTCTCTGGGTCTCCTCTATCACAGTGGCTAAAAGCTTTGGGGAACATGCATCTTATAGTTATACTTTCCTTGCTTAATTATTATCAGAGGGTCTTTGAACAGGGTTTTTTTCTGTTATATCTTCCAAGGAATTTTGAATAATCTTGCAGTATGCGTGGAGGAAGAGCCTTGTTGAAGAAGAGTCTTTAAGGTGCTGTTTTGTTCTATGAATTTAAATGCTTTTTAAAAAATTAACAAACAGTAAGCATACTAGGAAATTATATTCTTTGCATCTTTTAGTTGTGAAATGGCAAAGATGTTGTCAGCTGTTGCATGTTGCTTGTGAAAGCCTGTTTGTTCTGTATTATTCCCCTCATTGAGAATGACTGTGGTTCATGTATAGATGATTTATAAAGATTTTGTATAAATGGGAGAATAGCTTGATAGTGATGTTTTCTTGGTTACCTTATTTTTTCTTGATATTTTTTCTTGATATTTTTTCTCAATTTTTCTAAACATTTCAAGGGTACTAGTGGAACACTTTGATTGTCCAACTGTTATCACTCGACCCTGTTATGTAGCCAATCACATCTTGTCTTTTGATCTTATATTTCCCTGATATTTTTAATTTTTTTTTTCATGGGTTGCCATGACCATGATTCATCACCAGGTGGCCAACTTAGTGGTAATGTGTCTCTACTTAAGTTAGCTACATTGGTACTCAGAAAATAGACATAGTCTGTTGCCAGGACTGCATTTGAAGTTTTTCCAGTATGATAGTTTCTGCCACATCTTACCTTTATTAGAGTACCCAAGGTTACTTCTATGCCATGATGAACCATTTCTTTTTTTTTTTAATTTTATTAATTTATTTTGATTTATCAGCAATCACTTCCATATGCTTTTGAGTTTAAAATTTTTTTCTGTCTTCCTACCCACCACCCTCCCCAAGATGGCACACAATCTGATATAGGCTATACATTTACATTCCTATTAAACATATTTTCACATTAGTGAAGTCGTAAGCAAAAATTAAAACCAATAGGAGGAACCATCAGAAAGAGGAAACAAAACTCAACAGAAGAGAAAAAAAAAGATAGTGATTCAACTTTCACAGTTATGAGTACTATCTGTGTCTTTTTCTCTCTCCTTCCCCCCCCCCCGTTTATGCTTTTCTTTCTCCTTTCCCACCTCACTAGTGTTTTGCTTTTGACCATGGCCTCCTTCAGTCTCTCCTCCCTTCTATTATCCCTTTCCGTTTTCTTCCCCTTTGCCCTTACTGTTTTTTCCCTCCCTTCTATTCCCTCTCTCCTTTCTTTCCCCTTTTCCCTCCTACTGCCTATAAGGCAAGTTAGATTTCTGTACCTAACTGATTATATTATTCCCTTCTTGAGCCAAATCTCATGAGAGTAAGGTTCAAACAATGCTCACCCCCTTCCTTCTTTCCGTCTGCTGTAATAGGATTTTTGGTCTTTTCCTGTAATGTGATTTGCCCTTGTCTACCTCCTCCTTTCTCAGTACATTTTCCATTTAACCCACTTTATTAGATTTTTTAAATCATTACATCAAAGTCAACTAATATCCACCCCCTTTATGTATACTCCTTTAACATGGTGTAATAACAATTCAGTTCTCAAGAGTTGCAAGTGTCATCTTCCCTTGTAGGGATGTAAACAGTCCACCCTTATTAACAACATTTTGTATCTTTCTGTCCCATTTACCTTTTTATGTCTTTCTTGAATCTTGTACTTGAAGACAAATTTTTTTGTTGAGCTCTGAGGGTCTTTTTATCAGGAAGATTTGGAAGTCCCCTATTTCGTTGAATATCCATCTCCTCCCTTGAAAAATCATGCTCATTTTTGCAGGGTAGTTGATCCTTGGCTGCAATCCAAGCTCCTTTGCCTTATGGAATATCATGTTCCATGCCCTGCGGTCTTTTAATGTAGAAGCTGCAAGGTCCTGTGTAATGTTGACTGTGGTTCCATGATATGTAAATTGTTTCTTTCTGGCTGCTTGCAGCACCTTCTCTTTCATCTGGTAATTTTGGAATTTTGCTATTATATTCCTTGGTGTTGTCAAAAGGGATCTCTTTTAGGTGGTGAGCAGTGTATTCTTTCTATCGTTACTTTACCTTCTTGTTCTAGGACTTCTGGGCAGTTTTCCTTTATGATTTCCTGAAAGATACTGTCCAGGCTCTTTTTTTCATCATGATTTTCAGGTAGTCCAATGATTTTTAAATTGTCTCTCCTGGATCGATTTTCCAGGTCGGTTGTTTTCCCATGAGTTATTTTATGTTTTCATCTATTTTTTCATTTTTTTGTTTCTGTTTGACTGATTCTTGCTCTCTCATAGAGTCATTAGTTTCCATTTGTCCATTTCTAGTTTTTAACAGATTGTTTTCTTCTGTTTTTGTACTTCCTTCTTCAATTGGCCAATTGTATTTTTAAGGGATTTGTTTTCTTCGTTGTACTTTTTTTCCAGTTTACCAATTATGTTTTTTAGGGACTTGTTTTCTTCAGTGTACTTTTTTTCCAATTGCCAATTGTATTTTTTAAGGACTTTTCTGCCTCTCTCATTAGACTTTTAAAATCCTTCTTGAGCTCTCCTAAGAAGGCTATTTTGGGCTTCAGACCAGTTCACATTCCCTTTTGATGCTGCAGAATTTCTGTCTTGATCTTCACTCTTCTCATAATATGAATCTATGGTACGTTTCTTTTTCCTCATGGTTTCTTTATTCCCTGGCCTTTAAAGAGATTGAGCTCCCCTACTGGGGAACAGAGGGCACTGACCCAAGCTTCTTGTGTTGGGTCTTGGTCACTGGCTTTGTGTGCTGGGGCCTCTTATGTTGGCAATTGGAGGCTGTAGGGTTTTGGCCACTTACCTCATGTTGGGCTGGGATCAGCAAGGCTGGAACTTTCAGGCAATTCTTGGTTGCCTGCTTTTCCTTTCCTTTAGCTTTTTTCAGCTCCTTTTAGATGGGTGCTGCAGGGTAAATATCTGTCTGGGGCCCATTGCAATGCTGCCTCCCTTGTTTCTGCTAATGCACTGGGAGATTCCTTTGCAGTAGAGTGCCGAGGCCCTGGTGGTTTTCTGAGCTGGTTTCCACTGGTTCCCCTACCCTCACTGAGGCACAGGTGTTGGTGTTTGCCTGCTCTACCACCTGGGCTTCAGGATCTCCTCCTGGTTGACAGTTGGAGGCTGTAGGGTTCTGACAGCTTACCTGGTGTTTGGTTGGAATCAGCAAGGCTGGGACTTTAGGAAGACTCTATGTTGCTTTCTTCAGCTCCTTTCAGATGAATGCTGCAGGGTGCTTATCCACCTGGGGCCCTTTGTAGTGCTGTTTCCCTTATTTTTGCTGGAGCACTGGGAAACCTGTTTGCTGGGCTGCTGCACAGCTGTTCCCCATCTTTCTTTTCGTTCAGCTATTCCAGGGTTTTTTTTTTCCTGGGGTGATATTTTCTGGGTTTTCAGAGTTTGATAGAGGAGGGTGAGAGTGACTACCTTTTTACTCCACCATCTTGGTTCCTGGAAGCGGAAGTTCTGAACCATTTCTTCTTTCTTTTATTTTTTAAAAAATTTATTTTTATTCCCTTCTACCCCTCCTTTCAAGTTTTTTTCAGGCAACCCTCTCGTTTATCAGTTTTTTCTTAGACTTATTTGGCTGGTTCCAATCACTCAGCAATTGATTCATGTTTATTAAGCCCCTCCTGTATGCAGAGTTCTGGCACAGGTCCTAAGTGAGTTATAAAGTGAGCTAAGTCATGGTCCTTGCCCCCATGGAGCATAGTCTTCTGGAAGAAAAGACACAAACTTAACTGTTGCTAAATGTGTCTTTATATATACATATAT
This sequence comes from Phascolarctos cinereus, assembly GCF_003287225.1. Taxonomy (NCBI): domain Eukaryota; kingdom Metazoa; phylum Chordata; class Mammalia; order Diprotodontia; family Phascolarctidae; genus Phascolarctos; species Phascolarctos cinereus. The sequence goes on from NW_027555958.1 coordinate 176,746,950, forward strand.
ATGTATTTATTTATATATATACATTTTGTTGTTTATGTTTGTTTGCAATTTTTGGTCTCCTGGGTCTTTTGTTGGACGGCAGGCTCCTTTTGAACATCTCTCTGGGGCACTTTGTGCAGTTCTACACATAGCAGGTGTCCTGTAAAATGTGTTGGCTGACTGACAGACTGACCGTAGTATTTCCCTGCTGGGAATGTGGAGAACTCTTCCAACAGGATGATGGAATTTTAGGATTGGCAAGAATGTATCCCTGACAGATGGCCACCCAGCCTCTACTTAAATACCGACAATAGGACCCTTGCCCACAGCTCCATAGACCAAAATGAAACCATTTGAAGGGTTAGTTACATTTCATCACTTTTCTACTGCATTGTCCAAAAAGCAGTCTTTAAACACACCTTTTTTATCCTATTACCAAAGATGGCTGTCATATTTAGCCCACGGTATGCTGAATCTTTGTGATGCTGCTATCATCCAGCATAGAACCTTAGGGCACAGGGTTATTAACTTTTTGTTGAATTGAATACTTGAAGTGGGATGGAAATAGGATGCCATTCCAAGTCTTTTAAGGGGGAGCATCTCATTTCCTTTATTCTGTCTGGGCTCCAATACTGCCTCTCCTAATTGCTTTCTTCTCCCTACTCCAAGCTGCTAGTGCCTTCCCCTCTACATTTGCCTTCCATCTAGTCAGTATATAACATGTACTCACTGAGTTACTTGTATACTGTCTCTTCTATTAGAATGTGGGCTCTTTGAGGGCAGGGACTATTGGTATTCCTAGCTTTTAGGATGATTCTATAATGAGTTTCAAATCCTGCTGCCGCCATGTTAGTTCAAGACATTACTAATTCGGTTCTATTTAACTGAACTGGCTTTGAAATTAGCCTCCCTCTTTTTCCTCTCCACTCTGCCCATGAATACCAAACTGATCTTCCTTTAATACCGTTTTCATCATGAACCTCCCCTACTCATAAATTTCCAGGCTTCTTCTTTCCTATATCAAGTGTAACCTCTACTGCTTGACTCTCTGGACCTTCTTCTTCTTCTTTTTTTTTAATTTACATGATAACTTTATTATATATTTAAAAGAAATCACAAGATATACATAACAGATTTTAAAAATTTTCTTTAATATAAATTTATGTATTTTTTAGTTTTCAACATTTACTTCCACAAGATTTTGAGTTATAAATTTTCCACCCCATCTCACCTCTCCCCCCACCCTAAGATGGCATGCATTCTGAATACCCCTTCCCCTAGTCTGCCCTCTCTTCTCTCCCCTTCTGTTTTCTTGTAGGGCAGGATAGACTTCTGTACCCCATTTCCTGTATTTCTCATGCATGTGCACTGAAACAGTATTTTTGACTTATTTGAGGAAAATTGAATTGAATTAGTAAATTTAACTTATGTCAGAGTTCAAATTTCTTTTGTCTATTAGTAGTGTTGTGTCATTGTTGATAAATTATTGTGTCATGTTTATTAATGTGTCAGTGAAAATATACTATTGCAGAAATGATGCTGTCATCAGGGTTAGTTCATGGAGTCTACTAGGTGGAATAAAACACAAGTACAACACTTTACTGTGCTCCAAACTTTGTTATAATTAATGAGTACTTTTGTTACTTTTGTGAAACTTCCTTTGGTAGGGTCCAAGAGTAATCCACTTTATATTGAATTCTTTTAAGTAGCAAATTCTGTAGTGAGGCTCCTAGCATAATTTATTTCAAGTATTTCTGTCATTGTGCTTATTTGGTAATTTTCACTGATGATATTGATACTTGCTTTAAGAATGATTAGAATTAACGAAATTTGTAAGCATAAGCCAAATTATGATTTTATTGGTCTTCATTTTGTAAGGATTTTGTCTTTTAGTCTGTATAATTAGAAATTTTTGGACGAAAAAGCATTAATTTATATTTTGTGTATGTTCAAGAAACTTTCTGATTTTATATTTCATTTAGACTATATACCTGTTCTCAGGTATCAAATTGCATGATGAGTTTTATCAGGGTTAATTTAATGCTGTATCATGGTTTTGTTACTTCTGTGAAAGACCAGGTTTTGAAGCAGGTTTAAATTATCTGAAGGCTTAATATTTTAATTAAAGTTTAATTTTAATGTTGTACCTTACTGTCAGTAAATTAGATCTTTTATATTTGGTAGAAGTATAAAATCATAAAAAGATAAAAACCAATTTGCAGAACCAAAATTTAATTTGATAGTATATGTAAGCCTCATGAAAGTGAGGGACTTGAGTATAGCTACAGTGAAATCATGTGCCATTTGTGTTTTCTCCATGTTGTGCTGCTAAATATCATAGAAATTAAGAGTGAGGGATGGAGTCAAGATGGCAAAGTGAAAGTAGTGACTTGCTTGAGCTCTCCCCCAAACCCCTCCAAATGCCTGTAAAAATGGCTTTAAACAAATTCTAGAGCAGCAGAACCCAGAAAAAGACAGAGTGAAACAAATTTCCAGCCCAAGACAACCTGGACGGTTGATTGCAAAGGTCTATCATGTTGGGCTGGGAGGGGAATGTAGTTCAGCATTGGCACACAGGCAAAGACCAGGACTCAGCGAACTTGGAACAGGCCTCAAGGCACTGAATCATGAGTAATTATGGTGGTTTCCAGACTTCTGAGCCCAAAAATGCCAAAGACAACTTGGAAGGTCAGTAGGAAAAGTCTGTGACTGTGGTGAGAGAGAAGTTAGGTCCTAGTCTCAGATGGTGTTGCTTCCAGAGCTTGCGGCCGATGGACTTGGGGGGAATCTAGTGATTGTTCAGAGGGGGTTTGCATGGATTTCTTTGTTGGTGCTGAGGCAGGGGTCTCTTGCTTTGCCCATGCTTGGATATGGGTTACAGCTCTGGGTGGCAATCCTGGGATGAGGAGGAGGCTGTCGTGATAGAGCTTATAGTGGCAGGGTAGAGAAAACCCTCCTCACAGTTCCAAGGCAGAAAACAGTACTTGTGGTCACTCGTAGACCAGAGCACATTCCAGGAAAGGAGTAAACACCTCGCCCTTGATCATACCACCTTGGAAGAACTGAAAATTTATAGGTCCCTAGAACAATCTCTGAAAACAGCTGCACAGCACCCTTAAAACTTGGGACAGTACATTTTTCCACACTGGAAGCACATCCCTACCTTAAGAAAGAGTTTAAAACTCAAGTAGTTGGCTGGGAACGTGAGCAAACTGTGCAGAACAAGTCAGACCATTAGAAACTTTCTTTGGTGACAAAGAAGATCAAAACATACAACCAGAAGAAGACAGCAAAGTCAAAGCTGCGACATCCAAAGCCTCCAAGAAATATATGAATCAGTCCCAGGCCATGGAAGAGTTCAAAAAGAATTTTGAGAAGCAAGTAAAAGAAGTAGAGGAACAACTAACTGGGAAGAGAGATGAGAGTGATGCAAGAAAATCACAAAAAACAAGTCAGCATCTTGGTAAAGGAGACCAAAAAAAATACTGAAAAAAGTAACACCTTAAAAAATAGCCTATCTCAAGTAGCAAAACAGGTCCAAAAAAGTCAATGAGGAGAAGAATGCCTTAAAAAGCAGAATAGTCCAAATAGAAAAGGAAGTCCAAAAGCTCACTGAAGAAAATACTTCCTTAAAAATTAGAATGGAGAAAATGGAAGCTAGTGACTTTATGAGAAATCAAGACATTGTAAAACAAAACCAAAAGAATGAAAAACTAGAAGAGAATGTGAAATATCTCATTGGAAAATACATCCAGGAGAGAGAATTTAAAAATTATTGGACTGTCTGAAAGCCATGATCAAAAAAAGAGCCTAAACATCATCTTTCAAGAAATTATCAAGGAAAATGGCTCTGATATTCTGGAACCTGAGGACAAAGTAGAAATGGAAAGAATCCACTGATCACCTCCTGAAAGAGATCCTCAAAGGAAAACTCCTAGGAATATTGTAACCAAATTCCAGAATTCCCAGGTCTAGGAGAAAATATTGCAAGCATCCAGAAAGAAATAATTCAAGTATTGTGGAAACACAATCAGGATAACACAAGATTTAGCAGTTTCTACATTAAGGGACCAGAGGACTTGGAATATGATATTCTGGAGGTCAAAGGAGATAGGATTATAGCCAAGAATCCCCTACCCAGCAAAACTGAGTATGATCCTCAAGGGGAAAAATGGATATTTAGTGAAATAGAGGACTTCCAGTAATTTTTGATGAAAACACCACAGGTGAATAGAAGATTCAACTTTCAAATACAAGACTCAAGAGAAGCATGGAGAGGTAAACAGGAAAGAGAAATAATAAGGGACTTATTAAGGTTGGACTGTTTCCATTCCTGCACGGAAAGATGATATTTGTAACTTGTGAGACCTTTTTTCAGTATTAGGGTAGTTGGAGGGAGAAAAATTATATGTATAGCTAGCTAGCTAGCTAGAGGGCACAGGGTAAGTTGAAGATGAAGGGGTCATATCTGGAGAATAAAATTGAGGTATGAGAGAGGATTATACTGGGAGGAGAAAGGGAAAGGTAGAAAGGGGTAAATTATCTCACATAAAACAACAAAAAAAGACTTTTAGAGTGGAGGGGAAGTAGGGGAAGGTGAGAGGGAATGAGTGAATCTTATTCTCATCGGATTTGGCTTAAGGCAGTAACATACACATTTAATTGGGAATGGAAATCTATCTTACCCTACAGGAAAATAGGGGGAGAAGGGGATGAGAGAACAGGGGAATGATAGAGAGGAGGGAAGATTGGGGGAGGGTGTAATCAGAGGCAAACACTTCTCAGGAGGGCCAGAGTCAAAATAGAGAATAGAATAAATGATAGGGTGGGATAGGATGAAGGAAAATATACATATTTTTCTACAGCATGACTGCTATGGAAGTGTTTTGCCTGACTACACAAATATAACCTGTATTGAATTGCTTGCCTTCTCAATGAGGGTGAGTGGGGAGGAAGGAAGGGAGAAAATTTGGAAGCCAAAGTTTTGAGAACAAATGTTAAAAATTGTTTTTACATGTAACTGGGAAATAAGATATATAGGCAGGGGGGTATAGAAATCTATCCTGCCCTATAGAAAAATGGAAGAGGAAAAATAGAAGAAGGAGAAAATAGAAGAGGGGGGAGATAGAATGGAGAGCAGATTAGGGGAAGAGATGTTCAGAATGCATGCTGTCTTAGGGTAGGGAGAGGGATGAGATGGAGAGAAAAATTTGGAAATTCAAAATCTTGTGAATGTTGAAAACTAAAAATAAATAAATCAATGAATCTTAAAAAATAATTAAGAATGACAAAATTTTTGACACTTAGAGTGATGTACCGTGGCTGTATTCTTGTGCTGATAGGGCAACAGATAGGTAAACGTTAACATAATTAATGTCTTCAGGAGGCACAGTTGTTCAGTTGTTCACAGTCTCAGTTGTCTCATGAACTGCTTTAATTATGATTTTGCAACCCTTGCTATACTAATAATTGTGACCTAAATTTCTATCATAACAAAAATAGAGGAACAGTACAATGAGCAGTGAATTAGATTTTGAGCAGACATCACACATTTACCAATTTTTGTTATTTAGTTGTTGTTGATACCTGATTTTTGACCCCTAAAAGTCAGTGTTGGAAAAGAGATGCTGTTAAGTAGGTAAAGTTAAGAAGTAAACCAATTTGGGACAGTGTAGTGTTTCCAAGTTGAAAGGCCAAAGGGTTGTCATGGTCCAAAACAAATTTTTAACCAGTCTGCTAAATATTTTATTACCAAAGGACCTTACTTCTTAAAAACCCTATAAACAAACTCAGAACCCCCCCCCCATAGTGATTTGTCTTTCTCTTCCCTTCTTCTTTTGTCTTCCTGTGTTGACCCCTGGGCTAAGGATGTTGAGTCTGTGGAGAAAGGTGTAGACCAAGGTAGAGATTTTAGTATAGTTTGGGTAGGGAAACACTGCTGTGGAATGAACATTTGATAGAGAATGATTTCATTTAACACATACATTTTTTCAGTGAAGTTCACTGAATACAGTTCATGGCACTGTGCAAGCATAATGTGTAGACAGGACACAGTCTTTGTTCTTGCTCTCATGGAATTCATGTAGTGTACTAGGTGGAATAAAACACAAGCACAGCTATCTGTAATATACAGCACTGCAAACCAATGTGCTGTTTGAGGGCTGTGGGATAAGGTCCCTTCCATCATGGAAGATCAGATGAGAGTGAGAATATTGCATTTAATTTGGACTTTAAAGGATGGATGGGAATTTTTTTCTTATTTCTTTGTTTTTTCTCCAGTCAAGCAATAGCTTTATTAATGTTATTGTATTCTTTATATAATTTAAAATGGGCACAGAATGATTCTATAAGTTTTCAGTGGAATAACTTGAGACAGTTTGGAATAATACTGTATAGCATTTATACTGGAGTAATATAAATAAGCTTTGGTATATACATTTTCAGAATATACTATAGCTTACAAATACTTAACAGGATACCAGTTTTTAATGTAATAGGACTTTTTGGCCAAGTGAGTTCCTTCTGAGCGAACAAACAAATTCCTTCTCAGCTGCGTCTTCTTGGGTTGCTGAGGCTCAAGGTATTAGGTCACTTCTCATTTTCTTCTAAGAATATGTCAACACAGGAGACTGGAATAGTCAGTAGTCAGTAAACATTTAATGATCTACTCTCTGCCAGTTGCTGGGCTAAGTGGTGAGGATACAAATCCTAAACCCCCTCCTGCCCCCCCCAAAAAAAAAAGAAAAGAAAAGAAAGGCACTCTCTTTCCTCAAGAGGCTTACAAGACAACACAGGCAAGGGTGGGGAAGTTGAGGTATCAGATAGACAGAAACATGGTGGAGAAAGAAGTAGAGGTGTCCAGAGTAGTGTAACCAGGTGAGAAGTAATGAGAATCTGAGCTGGGATCCTTACTTAAATGGAGGTTTTGGTGTTCATGGCTCTACCCTTAATCAGAAGGACAAAAGATAGTTATGAGTTAAAGTACTGAGACTAAAGATGAGGTTTTCCCAATAAAGAGCTTCTTGTAACATGGTAGAATAGTCAGAGATGTCCCAGAGTACTGCAGTCAGGTGAGAAATCAGAAGTTCTCAGCTGGGCTCACTCCTTAAATGGAGATTTTGGAGGACTGGGCTCTAGCCTTCCATGAGAACAGAAGGTTCCTCTCTTTTCAATTCTCTTTCTTCACTCTTTAGTCTCTGCACTTTGGTTGCAGTAAAAGACAGCAAAGGGGAAATGTGATGTTTTAAAATGTCAGGGTGCCTTTTGTTTCAAGGAAATTTCTGACAGTTTTTACTAATGACAGTTCTTAAATACTGTGTCCTCCTTGGCTGTTATGTTTTTTAAATCGACTCTGTCACCTCATCTAACAGAAGGATTGATTCTGTACATGAGTATTAAAATTAGCACAATTTAATGCCTTCCAAGGTTGTAGTTGATAATTCTTTGTCCATGTGTATCTAAGCTTTTATGTCTTTAAAAAAAAATTTGTTAATTGCTAAATAACATTATTTTGTGTTTAGGAGTATTAGTATTACTCTTCAGCAATAACTTTTAGCTATGATATAAAACAAGTTATTGTCATCAATTTAACATGCCATAGAAGGACTTTGATGTTAAGGGATATAACAAAAATTCCAGAACTCATTAAAAAAAAATCCTTTCTAGGCAATGTTAAGGAAAGATTGTGTTTGACAGTTACATTATGTTACTGAAAAACACTGTCTTTCCCATGTTTTCGATAGAGAGGATATCATTTGTAGGTTTACAATTTTATATATTACTTTAACCTGCCCATGTTAAAAATTCAGTCTTGTTAAATCTGGTGGTTTAACCTAAGCAACTTTTATTTTCAAAATTTATTGTTATTATTAATTATTATAAATTTGACAAATGTCAACAATTGCAAGTATTTTGTTTATGAAGAACAGAAAAAGGATTATTTCTCAGCCACCAAAGTTATTATGTACAACTTGTTTTTCAAAAACACATATTAAGTTTAATGGACACTTCCACTAATGAACCATTCAGTGTTTCCTTCTGAACTTCCTTCTGCTTTCTTCTGTGTTTTTGATGTTCTTTTCCCTCTTTTTTAGAAAAAATATTTATTTAAAAAAGCATTTCTCCAGTTACTTGTAAAAATAAATTTTAACATTCATTTTTAAAACTTTGAGGATCTCTTTCACGAGGTGATAAGTGGACTCTTTCCATTTCTCTTTTGCCCTCTGGTTCTAGAATATCAGGGCAATTTTCCTTGATAATTTCTTGAAAGATGATGTCTAGGCTCCTTTTTTGATCGTGGCTTTCAGATCAACAATTTTAAAATTGTCTCTCCTGGATCTGTTTTCCAGGTTAGTTGTTTTTCCAGTGAGATATTTCATGGCGTTTTCTAGTTTTTCATTCTTTAGTTTTATTTTACAATGTCTTGATTTCCATTTCCTCCATTCTACTTTTTAAGGAAATATTTTCTTCAGTGAGCTTTTGGACTTCCTTTACCATTTGGCCAGTTCTGCCTTTTAAGGCATTCTTTTCCTCATTGGCTTTTTGGACCTCTTTTGCATTTGGGTTAGGCTATTTTTAAGGTGTTATTTTTTTCAGTATTTTTTTTTTTGGTCTCCTTTAGCAAGCTGTTGACTAGTTTTTCATGATTTTTTTGCATCACTCTCATCTCTCTTTCCAGTTTTTCCTCTACTTCTCCTATTTGATTTTCAAAATCCTTTTTGAGCTTTTCTGTGGCCTGAGACCAATTCATATATTTCTTGGAGGCTTTGGAAGTAGGAGCTTTGACTTTGTTTTCTTCTTCTGAATGTATGTTTTGACCTTCCTTGTCACCATAGTACCTTTCTGTAGTCAGTTTTTTTCCCCATTGTTTGCTCAATTCCCAGCCTATTGCTTGACTTTTAAGTCTTTGTTGAAGTAGGGCTCTGTTTCCAGGTGGAGGGCCCACTGTACCAAGCTTCAGGGTGTTGTGCAGCTGTTTTCAGAGATACTTTTAGAGACCTGTAAGTTTTCAGTTTTTCCAAGGTGGTATGACTTAAGGAGAGGTGTTTAACTACTCTTCTGGCTTGTACTCTGGTCTATGAGTGACCATAAGCACTCTTTTCTGCCCTGGAGTTGTGAAAGGAGTCCTCCCTTCCACTGTGGCTGTAAGCTTTGGTGTGCTGGTGCTCCTCCTCGCCCTGGGACTGCCACCCAGGACTGTGACCTGGATCTGAGTATAGGCAAAGGAGCAGAGTATTGCCTCAACATTAGCAAAAAGACCTCTGTAATCTTCTGACCAGTTGTTCGACCCCCTTACTGTCTGTGGGCTAAGAGCTCCAGAAGCAGCTGCTTTTTCTGTTGATATGGTCACTCCAAAGGCCTGTTCCTGGTTTCCTGGAGCCAGTTTGCAGTGACCCAGCCTGTGCTGGACTGCACTTTTTTCTCACCCTGATGCAACAGACCTTTCCTGCCAATCTTCCAAATTGTCTTGGGCGGGGAATTTGTTTCACCCCATATTTTTGTGGGTTCTGCTGTTTTTTAAGGTTTTTGGAGGGTTTGGGGTGAGAGCTCAGGCAAGGCCCTGCCCTTACTTTGCCATCTTGGCTCTGCCTCTCTCTTTTCCCTCTTTTTAAAAATTATTCTCCTCATAAATCTCATTCTCAAACAAAAAATTAAAGCTATTGCTTATAACCTGAGTAAGCAATTACAAATCCACCTATTAGCTGGCAGGACCAAGATGCTTCTGAAAATGCATGTCTCATTCAGCACCTCTAGTTGATCACACTCTGCCAAGAGGTGCCAAGCATGATTCATGGTCAGTTTTCTGGGGTTGTGGTTCGGTCTTGCATAGATTAGAGTTCTCAAGTCTTTCAAACTTACTTTCCTTTACAGTGTTACTGTTGTCTCTTAAATTGTTCTTTGTCCTCGTTCTGCTCATTTCACTCTGTATTAGTTGATATAAGTTCTCAGATTTCTCTGAATCTGTCTCTTTTATAATTTTTTTTGGTAATGCAATGATATTCCGTTTATATTCATGTACCATAATTTGTTCAGTTCTTCCCAAATTATTAGGTGCCCACTTATTTTCAGTTCTTTGCACTGAAAATGTTGCTATAAATATTATATACTTATGGGGCCTTTCCCATTGCATTTGATCTCTTTGGAAGCATATGCTTAGTAGTGGTATTACTGGGTCAAAGAATATACACATCTTAAAGACTTTTTGGGTACACTTTGAAAACTTTTTTTTCAGAATGATTGCATTAATTTGCAGCTCCACAACATTGTATTAATCTCTTTGTCCTTCCTCAATCTCTTTAACAGTTATCATTTTCTTTTTATTTTTTGATCTTTTTATTTTTTTTTCTGAGGCGATCAGGGTTAAGTGACTTGCCCAAAGTCACACAACTAGAAAGTGTTAAGTGTCTGAGTCTGGATTTGAACTCAGGTTCTCCTGACTCCAAGGCCAGAGCTCTATTCACTGCGCCACCTAGCTGCTCCTATTTTTTGATTTTCTTTAAGAGTGAGTGAGAGAGAGAGAGAGAGAGAGAGAGAGAGAGAGAGAGAGAGAGAGTGTGTGTGTGTGTGTGTGTGTGTCTGTGTGTGTGTGTGTGTGTGTGTGTGTGTCTGTGTGCCATGTCTGTCTATCTGTCTATATCTATCTGTCGAACTCCTCTGACCAGTTGTCTATTGAGGAATGGCCCTTGTCCTTCTATATTTATACAAATTCCCTAAAAATACTGGATAATAGATCGTTATCAGGGGAATTTGTTGTAAAGAGTTTTTAAATCTGTTTATTTCCTTTTAATTCTAATTATATTCATTACTAAACATCTGTTTGAGAACTAAGCCAACAAAGAACATCTTTGCAATCTTGGTTGTCGTGAGTCCAGATATAATAGATTGTCATTAATAGTAATAACATCTTGTAGAGTGTTTTTTTAGGGTGTTATAACACTCCTCAAATAATTTGTACTACTTCATTTTCAGGTATATGATGTTGATTGATGGCACAAATGAAGTTTTTATGATAGATAGAGACAATTCAGTCTTTCATGTGTCAAATTTGGAATTCCCGTTCCGTAAAGATCTTCGTATTCATTTGTCAAACACACTTTTGGATGGGGTAAGTCATACTTAACATTTCTTTTGCAATACTGCTATTTTTCTTAATTTTTGTTTTAATAGCCAATGGTATTCATGATAATGTGTAATAATTAAAAAGATGATTTTCAGAGAAACTCAAGGTTTACTAAAACCATTTGTAGGGTACACATACCTTGAGCATTAGTGATGGTTGTTTAAGAGGGAACTATTGACTTAATATTTGAAAATATAGGTATTGAATTAGGGTTTGGTACCTGAGCTATGTAAACAATATACATACAGAGACTTACATTAGCCATTCCCCAGTAGATAAGTGGTCAAGTGATAGGAACAAACAGTTCCCAAAAGAATTGCAAATTCCTAACCATATGAAAGAAGGCTGAAGGCTCCAAAATCACCAACAAGGGAAATGCTAATTAAGGCAGTCTTGAAGTTTCACCTTATACTCAGCAAACTGCCAAAGATGATTAAGATGGGAATAATCAGTGTTGGAGAGTTTGTGGGGAAATAGGGTCACTAGTGTGGTGGTGTTAAATTCAAATAGAAGTGGATCCCTGAAGCCTCGACATTGATGCAGAAAACTACAAATTAACATTATATATGTTGTATTTTCATTCCTTTTGTTAAATATTTCCCAATTACCTCTAGTTCAGACTGTACTCTTGCTTAGTGCATTGTTGTTGGAACAGTGAATTAGAAAGTTAGATATAACATTGTCATAAAATGTTTTCTTAGTTTCCTAATACTACTAAGATATGATAGTTAACTGTGACTTAAAACTCTGTAATTTTGAAATTAAGCTTAATCTTGCCTGCTTGGGGAAATAAATTTAAACAGCTAAGCCTACTGATTGAAAAAAAATTTATTCATAGAATAGAAAATTAGCTCCCCCCCTTTAACTGTAAAGAGAAAATTGTGCATTGTAAAATTAATGTTTGAACTATATTACAGTAAGGTGAAAGTAAAGCTATTCTGGATTATGAATTCTTTTTCATAATTTAAAAGTAGTACAAAGAATTCAAAGTATGTCCAGTTAAAAGTAATGTGAGGTCATGGAATTATTCTGCTTCTTCAGTAAATTCTTTTCTTTGTGTATGAGAATGAAAAATTCAGATTTAAAATAGTTCATAATTATGGTGCAAGTCTCTTTACCGATATGTCTGGATGAACATTTCCCTAATATTTTCCATTATCTGGAATATACAACTAGTTAGCTTTCCTTTACACATGGAATAAAAGTTACTATTACCTAATTTTTAATATATTGCTAATTATTACTGAAGAAGGGTTTTGGAAATTTGATGAATAGTTGCTAAACTAATTTTATTTAGTAGATTTATTGTCAACAATTGTGATGGATAACAAAGACAAATGTGTGCTAGAAATATGGTTTTAAATGAATAATATAAGTTATATAGCTCAATAAATGAATGGAAATTGAATTGTTGGACATATGAAGTAGTTCTGGTATAAATTAGTTTGAATTTAAGATTACCCAACCATCCTATTTTGAAATAAATGCTGCAAGTTGATTATCTGCTTTAGAGTTGTGGAAATAGGGGTAATTGACTTCTATTGATAATTAAAGATTAAATTTAGTCATTAATTTCAAACTGTTCCTCCAACTTCCCTCCCAAATATGAACAAATCATCTTTTTATCAGAGTTGCTAAGAGATATTGGGCAATTAAGAAATATTTTTCTGAGCTAGACCTGTGCTAGGCATTGGGGATTCAAAGACTGAATTGACCAATGTGAGTTGCATATTCAAATGCAATCCTTGCATGTTTTTTCTTGGAAACACTAGAACTCAGGGGGTCTACCTAAATATTAGTGAGGATTTGGAAATGAAGTACAGAAGTGTTTTTAACAGGATTACCAGGTATAAAGAAATAGGATGCCAGTCACAGTGGTTTGGGGGTAGACCTGGGGCAAATGATGTTTGAAGGAAGCATTGATGCCAAACCCCAGTTTTCTCAATGGAATCTTTGTGGTGTTGTTCATCCTTCGTTTTCAGAGGACCAGTGACATCATGGGTGATATCTTGACTTGCCCATGAATTGGATTTAGGTGAGACAGAATTTCTCAAAGTCATCAGTCTCACTTTCTCTCCCTAAGTCATTGAAATCCAGTATACTACCTTTCTGCTCTCCTAAGTGATGTGATTTTTCAGTAGATTACTATGGAAATTTATGCACAGAGAGTCTGTGTGGTGGGAGAGAAGAACCCTTCAGTTGGACTGTTAACCAAAATATTATTTCCTTGTTTGGTTGTCCTTTAGGTTCCAGTCCTTGCACTCTATGAGTACCTGTTCTTCAGATTCCTCTATCCTTTTCTTTTAATAAGAAGGGCACATTCAGGGGAAAAGAGGAAGGAGGACCTACCAAAATAACTGGTAGTCATTCAAATGCCAAATTTTATGAGGGAGGGAATCATCTTCATTTTAAATGGGTTTATGAATTTTCTGGGTTATGGGCAGCAGGCAGTTTACAAGGAACATCATTTGGTACTTGGAGAGTGGGGACAAAAGAAGATGGAAAATGGATGCAAAAAGGGAGGTGGAGGTGCTTAGTTATTGTAACTTTACTGTCCTACTCCCTTCCTAAAAACCAGAGAGGAAATGGCTTCTTTGAAAAATGGAGTGTGTGGCCCTTGCCAGAGCAAAGGAATGAGGTCAGAAATATTCAGGAGGCAGGGGAACTTTCTATAACATGATCTTCTCACTAGAAATCCATTTAAAATTGTCATTCTTATTTTAAAATGCAAATGTATCAGTTAACTTTATTGATCACCCATATTTTTCTCTGAATTAATTTCAGTAGACTGGCCCAAGTCTGAGATTTGTGGCAATAGGAATTTTGATTTAAGATGTATGATAGATGTGAGAGAGAACTAATTTTGAAATGTGGGATGCTTCTGGAGAGGCTAGAGCTGTGGTAGTATGCTAAAGTGTTGCAAGGCTTTGGGCAGTTTACAGGCACTGGATAATAACTGAGAAGAAGGGAGCCAGGATGTATAAGGGTTAAGAAAAGGAGATAAAATAGTAAAGGGGCATCAAAGACACAGTTCTCCTGCTTTGAAATTTTACATCAGGTGCTAATAGTAGTCTCAAATGTACTACTGAAAATCAACTTTTGTTACCCAAATTGTAGGTTGTCAAATGGTTAACATACTGTGTAAGGGTATAGCTTGTGAGTTGAAACATTGGTTACATTCCACAAATCCAGTAGATTTTAATCACTTGTAACTAGCAGCAGTATAAAGGTCATTTTATATGTGTGTGTATGTGTATGTATGTATGTGTATATATGTATGTATGTATTACATCTGTGTATATACACATATGTAGACACAGATGTACACATGTGTGTGTATATATACATATAACCATATATGTGTGTGTGTGTGTATATAATATATATAAAATGTATAAAAATACACCTGTCTGGCAGTAAGCATTATTGTGGAAAGACACCAATTGTTTCTTGGTGGTATAGACTGATTTGAGAGAATGTCATAAGTATCTAGCATTTCCCATGTAAAGCTTTAGATGCTGGTGTTGTCTTATAACAGATGTCACTGAAATAAAAAATAAAGTAAAAAAAACTCCTACACACTCAAATTTTAGGGATTTAGAGAAAAAACATCAGCAGATGTCAATTATATATTTTTGATTTATTACTCATGCAATAAGTATTCACATTGACAAGTAGGAGAAAGACAGTAAGGTGTAAAGGATAGAGAGCTGGTTTTTGGGGTTTCAAGTCTTGCCTCTAACATATATTTTCTCTGTGATGGGGCAAATCATTTAATGCATCAATGCTCTTGGCCAGAGTTTTGTGAAAACCAGATTAGAATATAATTGGGAAATACTTAACAAAATGAATAAAAATACAATAGAACACAGATAATGTTAACTGTGATCTCCTAAGTCAGTTTGTTGGGTGCAAGGGAATACGATTTGATGGTAGGGGGTGCTCCTTCTTTTTGAGTTTGATACCAATGCTCTAGGCAATTCTTTAAGAACATAAGTTTTGGAGAAGGGGATGAACCTTCACTGGTAGAGAAAGTTCCTTCTCTTCCATATACTAACAGAATCATAGGAAACATCAGATTTTCCCCCAGTCACTCTTCCCATTTTGTTCTTTCACCCTTTTCTTCTTTTGTTTCTTAATGATCTAACTTGCTTTGGCTTCAGTGATTTATTTTGTGTGGTTTGGTATAGCTGTGAAAGTTTACCATAGAACTCCCATTGTTCCCAGCTTAGCTTACTGTTTCTGCTGTTCTGGTGGGTGGCTATAGCTGAGGACTCATTTAATTGTCCTTTTGAGAATAACACAGCTAACTTTTCATAATTTGAAAGGGACTTATTTATTGTTGACCATGAGGGAATGCATTTTTTTCAGTAAGTGAATCCAAGGTCCATTTTTACATTTTTAATTTTTGCTGCCTTATATTAGCCAGCACTTATTAGCATATCTGCTAATATATGCTATATTTGCTAACAAAAGAAGAGATTGGTTCTTTATGTATTTTAGAAATGAAGCCCTTATCAGAGATACTGGTTGTAAAAATTCTTTCCCAGTTTTCTACTTCCTTCCTAATCTTGGTTGCGTTGGCTTTGTTTGTGCAAAAACTTTTCAATGGAATGTAATAAAAATTATCCATTTTGTATTTCATAATGTTCTCTATCTCTTGTTAGTTATAAATTCTTCCCTTCTCCATAGATCTGAAAGGTAAACTATTCCTTGCTCTCCCAGTTTGCTTATAGTATCAGCCTTTATTATATCTAAATTGTGTACTTATTTTGACTTTATTTTGGTATAGGGTGTAAGATTTTGGTCTATACCTAGTTTCTGCCAAACTTTTCCAGTTTTCCTACCTGTTTTTGTCAAATAGTGAGTTCTTATCCCAGAAGCTGGGGTGTTTGGATTTATCACACAGTAGATTACTATAGTCATTGACTACTGTGTCTTGTGTACCCAACCTATTCCACTGATCCACCACTTTCTTTCTTAAGCCCGTACCAAGTAGTTTTGATGATTGCTGCTTTATAAAACAATTTAAGATCTGGTATGGCTAGACCACCTTCCCTAGCATTTCTTTTTATTAGTTCCCTTGATGTTCTGGACAGAAGAGATTGGGATTCAAATGGGTAAATAGTCCTACAAAGATTCCATAAATAGAAATTGTATTCTTGAATCATCTTTAGATTTAGTCTAAAGCACTGGGTATACAAAGAAAGGCAAAAGACTGTGTCTTTGCAATCGGGATTAAGTGAGTTGCCTAGTAAGCTAATAAGTGTCTGAAGCAGGATTTGAACTTAGGTCCTTCTGACTCCAGGGCCAGTGCTCTATCTACTGCACCGTCTAGCTGCCCCTGTCTGTGTTTTTAAGAAGCTCACAGTCTAATTGGAGAAGACACACACATAAAAAAGCTGAAAAGTGGAGGGTAGAGGGAAGGAGGATGCTTAGGTGGGGGTATGATTAAGTCCTACATGGGCTGTCTCCTTTAATAAAGGATCTAGGAGGAGCTCTCCAAATGTTCACCCTTTACAATTAGAAGGGAAGGAGGGTTCCCAGGGGCAAGGGATACTGAGGAGGTATAAGTTTCAGAATTAATATGATCTTATAGAAAGATGAGTTTCTTGAGACAGTGATGAAGTCGAGGAGAGCAGCCAGGTGGGAAATAATGAGATTACTGCCCTCAGCACCTCCTCCCCTTCAAGGAGGATCTGGAAAGAGTATCCATGCTTCCCTCTTCTCTTCCTTCCCACTCATACCACCCTCTCTTCTCAAGTCAGGGGGAGGGAGGGCTGTAGGGGCAAGGGACTAAGGAGATGTGAGTTTTAGAATTGTTGTGATCTTATAAGAAGATTAGTTTCTGGAAACAGTAATAAGTCTAGGAGAACAGCCAGGTTGGAATGATACTGGGACATTTCTCTGTTCTAAACCATGGGTAAATTGAGAGTTGTCTGGTTTCATGAGGGAATTAGTCAATAAATAAGTACTTATTAAAGACCTACGGTGTGCCAGCCACTGTGCTAGTTGTTAGGGTTACAAAGACAAAAATGAAGCAATTCTTGCCTAAAGGAGCTTGTTCTGTTGTGAGAGAATAGATGTGTATGTACCATACCTGTACAAAATATATATAAGGTAATGTTTTTCAGGGAAGGTACTAGCACGCAGCCTTCCACATATACATTGTGACCCCCTTTTATCCTGTCTTTTCTAGCAGATTGACCATACTATTATTCCCACTCTCTCACTAGTCTCTCACTGTCTCCTGGCGGAATCCCTACTACATACAAACATACCTATGTCCTTCTCAGCCCTCACTAGATCTGTCCACCTCCTCTGCTATCCAATATCTCTTTTGCTTTTTCTCTTCCTTTCCTTTGTATCCATGCTTTCAAAATAATCTATGATTTCCATTTACTTTTCCACTACTCTCTTCTTAACACTTTGCAGTCTGGCTTCTGACCTTATCATTCAACTAAAATTTCTCTCTCCAAAGGTACCAGTGATCTCCTAATTGCCAAATCTAAAGGCCCTTTCTCAATCTTCATTCTTCTTGACCTCTCTTTAAACACCGCTGGTTACTTTCTTCTTGATACTCTTCTCTTTAGGATTTTGGAAATTACTCTTTCCTGATTCTTCCTCTGCCTATCTGATCACTTTTCAGTCTCTTTTGTTGGATCTTAATCTAGGATATTATCTGGAAAACCACAGCTGTTCCCTAAGGCTTTGGGGAAGGTTCTCTTTTCTTTTCTCTCTCTCCTATTAACTTCCTGGTTTCATTAGCAACCATGGATTCATTTCAACTGACATTACTATGCATATGATTCCTAGATATCTTTAACTCTAACTTTTCCCTTTCTACCTAGTTTCCTTTTTCCAACTACCTCTTGGACATATCCAATTGGATGTTGAGTTGACATCTTACACTCAAGCTGTCCAGTGTAGAACTCATTGTCTTTTCCCTCAGTTTTTTCTTTCTTCTCAAGTTTTCCTATTTCTTTTGAGAATACTGTCACTTCCCCAGACAGCCAGGCTCACGAAGGAGGTACCATCCTTGACTCCTCTACTCTTACCCTCATATTACCCTGTCTATTGCCAAGTGCTGTCAGTTCTACCTTTGCAATACCTCTCATATATTTCCTCTTCTCTCCTCTGACGTTGCCACCACTCTGGTCTAGCCTTCATCACCTCATTCCTGAACTATTACAATAGCCTGGTTGTTTTCCCTGCCTCATATATCTCCCACCTTTACTTCATCCTCAATTCAGCTTTCAAAAAGTTCTTTGTAAATTAGAGGCCTGACCTTGTCACTCCCCTATTCAGTAAACTCCAGTGGTTTCCTATTCAGTTTAACTTTTAAAGCCCTTCATATCCTGGCCCCCTTCCTACCTTTCGAGTCTTTTTACAATTTACTCCCCTCCACGTATTCTACAATTCAGTGGCACTGGCTTTTTTGCTGCTTCTTGTATAGTACTCTATTGATGACTCCCTGCATTTTTACTGGCTCTCCCCTATACTTGGAATTTTTTCCTCCTTCTTCTTTCAAGGAGATTTCTTTAAGGTTTCTTCAAATCCCAGTTGAAATTCTAACTTCTTCCAGAATCCTTTCCTGATCCCCCTTAATTCTAGTGCATTCCCTGTGACATTACTTGTAGTTTATTCTGTATGCTCTTAATAGCCCTACTTAACTGAGGTAGTATAAAGTTAGATCTTCATGACTCCAAATTCCACATTTTCCTTCCCTGCACATGATTTGTCCACTATGACATCCTGCTTTCTTATAAATACTTCCCTTCCAATTCCCTTTAAAAATGGTCCTATCTTATCTCAATAGTTTCTTTAAGTTTTATTTATTTCTTGGAGCCTATTCATTTGATGCTCACTTTTCTGTAGTCACACGATGTCCTGTCTCCCCTGTCCATCATTCTTTCCATTTCATGACTAAACAATTTTACTTATGCTTATAAAGCTGTAATAAAAGTAGAAAAACTAATCAAGGAAAACAGTATGTGCTTTAGCATAAGTGTTTGTGATTTCTAGACCAAACTGCTAAGTCAAGTGTGTGATATTCACATCTGTACAACATTGATAGTGTCCAACCTTAAAGAGTATTGTGAGACTTGAGCTTACCATAAATCTTACATTGGAATTTTTGAGCATTTTCTTCAACATTGTATAAGAAGTGTAATTAAAAGATAGAACCACATCATTAAAAATTAGATTTAAAAAAGCTATAAAGCCCATTAGTATTGAATGCTGTTTGTGTTACCTTAACTGAGTATGTCTCACAGTGGGGCAGCTAGGTGTTGCAGTGGATAGAGTGCTGGTCCTGGGATTAGGAAAAATCATCTTTGAGAGCTCAAATCTGGCCTCTCTGTGTGACCCTAGGCAAGTCATTTAACCCTGTTTGCCCTCATCTGTAAAATGAGCTAGAGAAGGAAATAACAAACCACTCCAATATCTTTGCCAAGAAAACTCCAAATGGGGTCATGAAGAGTCAGATATGAGTGAAAGCAAGTAAATAGCAACAACAACAGTCTCCTAGCAGCATCCCAGTCACTCTATTTTTTAAAATTAAAAAAAATGCTATCTATCTATTTATTTGTTTGTTTGTTTATTTATTTATTTGTTGTTTTTAGCATATGTTTTTAAAACTTTGGGATACGAATTTTCTCCCTTCCTCTCTCCCCACCCATTCTCATTGAAAAGGCAAGCATCTCGATATAGATTATAGATGTGTAGTCATGCAAAACACTTCCATAGTAGTCCTGTTGTGAAAAACTAAGTATATTTCTCTTCATTCTATCTTACCCCCCATTTATTCTATTCTCTCTTTTGACCCTGTTCCTCCTCAGAAGTGTTTGCTTTTGATTATCCCCTCCCCCAGTCTGCCCTCCCCTCTATCAATCCCCTGCTCTCTTGTCTCCTTCCCCCCATATTTTCCTGTAGGGTAAGATAGATTTCCATACCCCATTGTGTATGTTATTCCTCTTTAAGCCAAATCCTATGAGAATAAGATTCACTCATTCCCTCTCACCATCCCCCATTTTCCCTCCACTGTAAAAGCCTTTTCTTGTCTGTTTCATGTGAGATAATTTACCCCATTCTACTTCTCCCTTTCTCCTTCTCCCAGTATAATTCTCTCTCACCCCTTAATTTTATTTTCCTGATATCACCCCTTCATCTTCAACACCCTGTGCCCTCTACCTGTGTATACATATGTATAATTTTTTTCCCTCCCACTACCCTAATACTAACAAAGGACTCATGAGTTACAAATATCATCTTTCGCTGCAGG
Organism: Phascolarctos cinereus; assembly: GCF_003287225.1. NCBI lineage: Eukaryota > Metazoa > Chordata > Mammalia > Diprotodontia > Phascolarctidae > Phascolarctos > Phascolarctos cinereus. The sequence continues at coordinate 176,767,331 of NW_027555958.1, forward strand.
AATGTAAACAGTTCAACCTTAATAAGTCTCTTATGATATCTCTTTCCTGTTTACCTCTTCCATGTTTCACTTGAGTCTTGTATTTGAAAGTCAGATTTTATATTCAACTCTGGTCTTTTCTTCAGGAATGCTTGAAAGTCCTCTGTTTCATTGAGTGACCATTTTTTTACCCTGAAAGTTTTGCTGAGTAGGTGATTCTTGGTTGTAGTCCTATCTCCTTTGCCCTCTGGAATATCATACTCCATGCCCTCGGACCCTTAATGTAGAAGCTGCTAAATCTTGTGTTATCCTGATTGTGTTTCCACAATACTTGAATTGTTTCTTTCTGGCTGCTTACAATATTTTCTCCTTGACCTGGGAATTCTGGAATTTGGTTACAATATTCCTAGGAGTTTTCCTTTGAGGATCTCGTTCAGGAGGTGATCAGTGGATTCTTTCGATTTCTACTTTGTCCTCAGGTTCTAGAATATCAGGGCCATTTTCCTTGATAATTTCTTGAAAGGTGATGTCTGGGCTCTTTTTTTGATCATGGCTTTTGGATAGTCCAATACTTTTTAAGTTCTCTCTCCTGGATGTATTTTCCAGGTCAGTTGTTTTTCCAGTGAGATATTTCTCATTCTCTTCTATTTTTTCATTCTTTTGGATTAGTGTTACGGTGCCTTTATTTCTCAAATTGCCACTCGCTTCCAATTTCTCCATTCTAATTTTTATGGAAGTGTTTTCTTCAGTAAGCTTTTGGACTTCCTTTTCCATTTGGCCAATTTTTCTTTTTAGGGCATTCTTCTCCTCATTGGCTTTTTGGACCTCTTTTGCCATTTGGGTTAGGTTATTTTTTAAGGTGTTATTTTCTTCAGTATTTTTTTGGGTCCCCTATAGCATCACTCTCAGTTTTTCCTCTACTTCTCTTACTTGCTTCTCAAAATCCCTTTTGAGCTCTTCCATAGCCTGGGACCAGTTCATATTTTTCTTGGAGGCTTTTTGGATGTAGGAGCTTTGGCTTAGTTGTCTTCTTCTGGTTGTGCATTTTGATCTTCTTTGTCACCAAAGTAAGGTAATATAGTCTGACTCTTTTTGCGCTGCTTGCTCATGATCCCAGCCAATTACTTGAGTTATAAACTCTTTGTTAAGGTAGGAGTCTCTTTCCAGTGTGGAGAATGTACTTTCCCAAGCTCCAGGGTTTTGTGCAGCTCTTTTCAGAGATACTTGTAGGGACCTGTAAATTTTCAGTTCTTCCAAGGTGCTATGATCAAGGGCAAGGTGTTTACTCCTTTCCTGGCCTGTGCTGTGATCTGAGTGACCTCAGGCACTCTTTTCTGTCTTGGAATTGTGAGAAGGATTTCCTGTCACAGCCACAAAGCTCCACCAGGCCAATGCACCTCCTCACCCCAGGACCTCCACCCCGAACTGTGACCCAGATCTAAGCACTGGCAAAGCAAGAGAATCCTGTACCAGCAGGGAGATCCCTGCAATCCCCCTCTGATCAGCCACTAGATTCCCCCTCAGTCTGTGGGCCGGAAGCTCATTAGGCAGCTGCCGCCTGGGGCTGAGCTTGGGATCTGGAGCTGAGACCCGGAGTTCCTCTCTCACCGCAGCAGAAACAGAGTTTTCCCACTGACCTTCTAAGTTGTCTTTGGTGTTAGTGGATTGAAAAGTCCATCCCAGCCACACTGGAAACTGACATATGAAACCATGAGTGACCTGAATTTTCAAGAAAATGAACTTAACAGGAGGCTCATGCTATGCAAAAAAGGTCTCTGGTTCCTAGTGGGCACAAGCCTTTGTCTGAAGGGTTCAAGAATTAGGGCAATGAAGATTCTCTTTGGTACTCAGCTAAAAACAGACTTATTATCTGAAATGGAAGATGGTAAAGGTCAAGAAAAAGTACAGGTGCAAGTTCCTGGGTGCGGTTACTGTTGTTTAAGAGCCAAAGATCTGTTTGAGTGTGTTCTCAGATGCCATTCACCAAAAGCCCATCAAGATATATATATGCACCAGGTAAAGCAATGAACAGTATGTCTTCTTGGAAAAGAAAGAAATGAAAAGCAACTTCAGTGAATTTTTATTTAAATAAATTATTTTTCTTAACTAAAAACAAAAAGAAAACTGGGTATGTGTGGGGAATGTTATACACCAAAACCTGAAGGAGAAAATAGCATATTCTCCTAGAAATCGCTGAAAAAACTGTTGGTTCTGCATCTTTCTCACATCCTTTTCTTTCTATGAACATCATCACTACTATAGTTCCCACCCTCATCACCTCGTCTGGACTATTGCAGTAGCCTTCTACTTTGTTTTCCTGCCTGAAGGCTCCAATCCATCCTTCACATAATTGCCAAAGTAATTTGCTAAAGTGGTCAGACCATACCATTTCCCTATTAAATAAACTTCTGTGGCTACCTAATGCTTCTGAAATCACATATAAACTCTTTAGTTTGGCATTTAAAACCCATCACAACCTGCTTCTACCTACTTTTCCAACTTTATTGTATATTATTCCCTTTCCCACACTCTACAGTCCTTTAAAATAAGTCTTCTTCCCTTTCCTCACACATAGCATTCTGTCTTTTGTCTTTATCTCTTATCTTCATGACATTGTACAGTCTCCCTTGACTGAACTGTATTTCTTTCTCACCTTTGTCTCTTAGAATCCCTTGTTTCCTTCAAAGCAAAGCTTAAGTTCCATCTTCAGTAGGAAGCCTTTCCTGACACCCTGCCTCTCCTCTGTTGTTTAGACTCCCCCACTCCCCATTACTTTGTATTTGTTTTCTGTATACTTATATAAGTACACCTCTGTCCCCTGATAGGATATAAGGCTTTTGATTTGGCATGGATAGTTTCATTTTTGTCTTTGTATTCTTGGCTCTTAAGCAACTTGAAACATAGTAGGTATTTAATAAATGCATGTTGATTAGCTGTCCCCTGTATATGTAGATAGCTGTGGCTGTCTAGAATGTTACACTGTAAATATAAGTATTTATATTTACACGTACACAAAAGGGTGTATGTGTGGATTTGGAATCCAGAGACTTGGTTTTAAATCATGGCCTTGCTGTTTGCTAGCCTTATGGCGATGAGTAAGACACCGCTGTATACCTAATATCTGTTTGCCGACTTGCGGCACAATACCCAGGAGGAAGTAAAAGCTTATGGAATATTAGTTAATAAACATGAACTTTTAAAGTGATGGTACATGTCAAACACTGGTTTGTGTGTTTTTAGGTATTTGTGTTTGCTTGTTTCTACGATTGGATTATATGTTTCCTGAAGGCAAAGAAAATGTCTTCTCTTTGGTCTTAGTTGCATTTTTGTTTGTGGGTGAAAATGCTTAATATTCTTTTCAAGTCTGTCAACTTTATTTGAATAAAAGATAAATAAGCTCCATGTGCTAATGTTTTCAAAACTTAATAACTTCAAGCAAATAAGCCTTGAAGACGTATGATGTTTAAATGAGAAAATGTAGGTAAAGCACTTTGCAGACTTTAAATTTCTCTGTAAATATGAGCTGTTACCTTTATTGAAAGCAATGTATTTCAGGCAGTTGACACTTGGGACATTGTCTCAGTTCATTAATTTATTCTGATATTGGAAAAATAAAGGGACATCACTTCCCAAGAGTATCTATTTAAGGAACTTGGAAAGGTATCTATCCTTATGTCTCACTAACTTAATTATACAAGTCTGTACAGACTCACAGTTTATATCTTTATATCACATATTTTATATCACTTGGTTTGTGTTGGAAGGCTATTAGTACGACAGTGATACACATGTAAAGGAAAAAGAATGTAATGATTGCTGATTAATAATTTGCTGCTTCCAATTTTACCTCTTTTGTGAATCTTGGCCTCTTAAAAGCTATTTTATTTGACTCTTTAATAACAGTTCACTTCTGGCTTCTCCACTTGAAGTTTAGTGCAAAGTCACCATTTTATCCTGTGATGTTGGGCCCATACTTTTACTTAGGCAGCTGGGTAGCATGATGATTAGAGAACTGGGTCTGGAGTCAGGAAGACCTGAATTTGAATTTGGGCATAGGCACTTACTAACTGTGTGATTCTGGGCAAATCATTTAACATCTGCTTGCCTCAGTTTCCTCAGTTGTAAAACAGAGATAATAATACCTTCCTCAGAGTTGTAATGAGATAAGATAATATTTGTAAAATACAACAACTTAACACATAGTAAGTGCTATACAAACACCCTTCCTTTCCTACTTCCTTAGTGCTAAAATGGGATCTCTGATAAGAAGATATAGGGTATCGAATTTCATGGTCCTTTCTTCCACTCAAGTTATCCTGTCCTGCTTTTTCCTTTTCATAACTAAACTCCCAGAAAAGGTCATCTATACTTCTTGCTTTCATAAAAAAAAAGGCTCCTTCAAGGCAAGGGCTGTTTCACTTTTGTATTTTGTACATAGCACTTGGTTGTTCCTGCCATTAGTTTGAGGCGGAGTAATGTAAAGCCAAATCATCCCCTTCATGATAGAAGAGACCCCATATAGTTAGTCTGCTACAAAGTAGCAAACTGGCCCTACTCAGTCCTGGAATGGCCCTTAAATAGAGAGAATCTGTCCGCTTTCCTTTTTAATATCTCTATCAGCATATGCAGAATATGAACTCCCCCCCCTTGCCTTAGTCTGCTTTTGTCATGCTTCTAATAATGCTTTCATATTTGCCTTTAATCCTCATCTCCTAACATGGTCTTACTTGTACTTCCTTGTTAGTTAGCTTAGAACAGTGAGCAGTAGCCAGTCCACTCCACAATCTGGTCTTTTACTTGAGTATTTCAGTGATGGCCTTATTGCTTTAATGAGTCTTAATTGCCTTACTGTTGTTTTTTCCATTTATATTTTTCGAATGAGTGGGAGAAACCCTGTGTGTTCAGAGTAACACATGCATATTTAGTTCTCTTTTAGGCATGTTAAGTTTAAAAAATTGGTAGGATAGCCATATGGAGATGACCAGTAGGCAGCTGGCACACACACATATGGATGGATAGATAGATTTGGGTTTATTTAAATAGAGATGATAATTGACTTGATAGGAATTGATGAGTAGACAGAGAAGAGAAGGTCCAGAACAAAGCCTTGTTGGATGTCTACTCATACTGGGAAAATTGATGATCCTGCAAAGGAGACTTGGAAGTTTTTAGATAGACAGAAAACTGAGAGAGAATATTGTCATAGAAACCAAGAGAGGAGAAAGCATCCTGCAGGAAGTGTGTGGTTAACAGTACTAGAAAGTGTGGAGAGGTGAAATTGAATGAAGACTTTAATAGAGGTCTTTGGATTTAGTAGGCAAGAGATTGTCTGTCACCTTGCGGAAAGCAGTTTTTGTGGAGTGGTGATAGTAGGAAGCTATATTTACAAGAGTCACCCCTTTGTAAAAAGCTAGTTGGAGCTGAGAAAATGGTGGCAACAAATGAAACACACCCTTTTGGGGAGTTGAGTTGTGGAAAAGGAGCAATATAGGATAACTTGAGGAGTTGAAAGGGTCAAGACTTGGGCAAGTTTGTAGGTAGGAGTAATCTAGGTGATAAGGAGGATTTAAGATGAGAAAAAGAGGGGTTATTTAAAGGGGCAGACTTGTAGAGAGATGGGAAGGGATGAGATCACAGCAGAAATTGGTGGTTTGTTTTGGCAAGGAAAAGGGCCACTTCTTTCTTAGGACCTAGAAAAAAGGAGAGAATGGATGAAGATTTTAATATATGGAGTAGCTTAGGAAATGTATTTCTCATTAAACTAGAAGAGAAGAAAGAAGTGGCATAGGAGATAGAAACAATAGAGAGGCTTGGAAAGAATTGAGGTTACAATGAGAACAAAGAATAGTTTTATGAGGAGGTAGTCTTAGATAAGTTAGGTAATAGAAAGGAAAGATAGAAAGGAATTTCAGGTTTCTGGATCACTAAGGCATCACAGTTATCATTGATGATGGGATTAGGGATATGATCTTTCCTATGTGTGGCTGAGATAAAGTGAAAATTTTGGTCGTGGGAACTGAGAAGACTGATGAACTAGCCTGCCTCTGTATTCAGGATGAGATATGCATATTAAAATTACAAATATGAGAGCAGGGGTTTGGATAGAGAGGGAAGATCATGAGTAAGATAATGAACACCTTGACAAAAGAAGGAAAATGACTAGGAAGCTGTTTGAACATAGCAATGAAAATTTGAATATGGTCGGTGTGAACTTCAAAAGAGAAGTTCCTGAATGATGGTGATAAAGGAAAAGTGGTAGTCTAGAGGAAGAAGTATACCTTATGCTTCCTTCTTGCCCTGTGTGTTTGAGATGAGGACATGAGAGAAGGCTCAACCATTACTGAAGAGAGTGGACATTGGTGTGTTATCTTCTGGAGAGAGTGAGGTTTTTGATAACAAAGGAAGTTGGAAAAAAATTGAAGTGAAGATATCAAAGATAAAGGGGAGTTAACAGTAGATTGGAAGATTCTAGCGGCACATGAAACTGGGAGATGGCAGAAGGGGCTATGGGCTATGGAGGTGTGAACAAGGATGACAATTTGGGGAGAATTAGGATGAGGAAAAAAAAGATTTTCATTTAGAGCATGTGAACTGAATCACTAGTATAAAGGCAAGCAGAACTGGGAATTTACCTGCTATTGAATGGATTAAGAAATGTTTGATCAGGGTCCTGTGATGTCTGCTGAGTCAGGGCTTTGAAAAAGAATAATATAAAATTTGACAAGTCAGGTATTGAACCTTTGATCAAGATCTCATTAGGACTGCTCTTTAACCATTTGACCTTATTCATGGATTTAAGACCTAACTAATTATATCTATAACAAAAAAAGTTATGATAGAGTTAAATTTCTTAGAAATGTTTTTTTGAAATTCAAATGTTTTTTCTTTTATCTAATGATAATAGAAGTTTAGTGAACTTAATATGTGATGAGAAACTGTTATCATTCTAATACACTAAAAAATAGACATGAAATTATTTTTATAAAAAGTTTTTTTTTTCTTCTTTAAAGGAAATGATTGTTGACAAAGTAAATGGACAGGTCGTTCCTCGGTACTTGATATACGACATAATTAAATTTAATGTAAGTACCTCTAAAAACTTATGTACTGTTTTTGTTTTAAAAGTTAAGATGTTCTAAAATAATCAGTATTTAAGTTGGAAAATATTTCTTGCAGATAATTGAGCTGAGAAAGCTGTTAGCATTTCTGAGAAGTTGTATTAGATGAAACTTCAAGTCTTGAGTTCTTCTTTTTAAAACAGTGTTCTTGAACAAATGCAGAGGTCTTATATTTTTCCAATAGTTTAAAATAATCTTCTTTTCTAGTAAATGTATGACTTTCACGGGAATTTAATGTTCTGGGTTTCATATTAGATAAAATCAGAATGCAGGAATGAAAATGCTTAATTTCTATATGCCTTTCCAGGATATTGCACCCCTGTAAGATTGTAACTTAAATGTTAAATATGTTATTATTTTGAGTAGACCTTTGATTTCAATACTACATGGAAGTTCCAATGAGGAAACACCTTCTGCCAATAAACATTGGCAGCTGTTCTGCAGCATAAAGTCTTAAAAAGTATTCTGGGGCATTGAGAGGTTAAGTGACTTTTTTTATAGTCTCATAGGCAGTATGAGTCAGATACTGATCTTGAGGCCAGCTCTTCCTGATTAAAATGCTGGCTCTCCATTATCACATTGTTTCTCAATCCTAGGAAAAGTAAGGAGCTGACTTAAAGAATTCTCCCAAATTTCATTTTTTATAATTTATAAATAGAAACATAACTAGTTAATAGAAGTAATTAATACACAAGTGTCTTTGCTACAAGAGGGGAAAAAAACAACACAAGAATTGGTCTGCTTTTGATTATTATTCGTTATCTGAATTTCTTTTTTCTTGCATGTGATTTAATTTTTTGAGATATTAGCACCTTTATCATCACATTTAATAGGTGAGAAAATTATGAAATTCAAACCAGAATATGCTGTTTAGCAGCACCAGTAGTAAAGCTTTGATTAAATGAGTAAATGCAACCAAAAGTTAAATAAAAGCTTTTGAATTAATCAAATGTGATTCAATTCAATGAAAAAAATTATTGGGTGCCTATACTAGTCAAGGCCATGTCCTAGTTATTGAATGGCCTTTGGTGAGCTTAGTGCTATGTGCTTGATACTTGTACAATAAGTATTTTCATTTAGATTGAGTAAGAAACAGGCTACAGCACCCACCATGAGCTTACTTAAAAAAAATGAAGCATTTTTTACTTTTAGTTCCAAATTCTATCCTTCCCCTAAACCCTGTACCCACTATACATATGAAATCATGCAAAACCTATTTCTTAATTAGCTATGTTGACAAAAAAGGCAATTTTAAAAAGTGGAAAAATATGCTTCATTTTTCACTCATAGAGTTCATCAGTTTTCTCTCTGGAGGTGAATAGCATTTTTCATTATAAGCTCTTTGGAATTGTTGTGGATCACTGTATTGATCAGAGTAGCCAAGTCTTTCACAGTTGATTATTGTATAGTAATTCTGTTACTGTGTATAATGTTCTCCTAGTTCTGCTTATTTAATTTTGAATCGGCTTATATAAATCTTCCCAGGTTTTTCTAAAACCATGCCCTTTATCATTTCTTATAGCATAACTGTATTCCATCGCAGTTATGTTCCCCAACTTGTTTAAACATTCCCCAGTTTCCAGTTTTTTTGTCACAACAAAAAGAACTGCTATAAATATTTTTGGACATACAGGTCCTTTTCCTTTTTCTTTGATCTCCTTAGGATATAAATCTAGTAGTGGTATTGCTGGGTCAAAGAGTATGCACAGTTTTATTGCCCTTTGGGCATTGTAACAAATTGCTCTCCAGAATGGTTGAACTAGTTCACAGCTCTATGAATAGTACTTTTACACATCCTCTCCCACATTTGTAATTTTCCTTTTTTGTCATCTTAGCCAACCTGTTGGGTGTGAAGTGGTACCTTAGAGTTATTATTTTTATATCTAATTATTAGTGATTTAGAACATTTTTTCTTATGAGTTATTGATAGCTTTGATTTCTTCCTCTGAAAACTGCCTTTCGTATCCTTTGACCATTTACAAAATGTGGAATGGGTCTTATTTTGTAAGTTTGGCTCATTTCTTTTTACGTATACACACACACACACACACACACACACACACACACACACACACAAATTTGAAAATTGAGACTTTTATCAGAGATACTTGCTGTAAATTCACTTCCCTCTCCCCTTTTCGCTTTTCTTCTAATTGTGGCTGTATTGATTTTGCTTGTGTGAAGAGTTTAATAAGTAATCAAAATTATCTATTTTGCATACCATGAACATATCTATCTCTTGTTTGGTCATTAACTCTTCCCCATCCATCAATCTAACAGGTAACTTTTTCCATGCTCCCTGAATTTCCTTATGATATCACTCTTTATCTCTAAATCATATACCAATTTTGAGCTTATCTTGGTATACACTCTGAGATGTTGGTCTGTGCCTACTTTCTATCAGATTACTTTCCAGTTTTCCTAGTAGCTTTTGTCAGATCATGAGTTCATGCCGCAATAGCAAGGATCTTTGGATACATCAAACATTAAGCAGTTGTGCTCATTTGCTCTGTATATTGTATACCTACTCTATTCCAATTGATCAACCAGTTTCTTATGCAGTATCAAATTATTTTGATGATTGCTACTTTGTAATATAGTTTGAGATCTGGTACTGCCAAGCCCCCTTACTTAAAATTTTTTTCCCCTTTGATTCCTTTGATAGTCAACCTTTTTTTCTTCCTGATGAATTTTATTATTTTCCTTAGCTCTATAAAGTAATTCTTTAGTAGAATGATTGTTATGGCACTGAATAAGTAAATTACTTTAGATAGTGTTATCATTTTTATTATTTTGGCTCCACCTAACCATATGCAATTAATATTTCTCTAGTTATTTAGCTCTGTCTTTATTTGTGAGAGGAGTGTTTTGTAATTGTGTTCATATAATTCCAGTATGTCTCTTGACAAGTAAACTCTCAAATATTTTATATTGTCAGTAGCTATTTTAAGCAGAATTTTTCCTTATATCTCATTCTACTGTGTTTTGTTGGAAATTTCTAGAAATGCAGAGGATTTGTATGGGTTTTCTAATTGATTCTCTAGGATTCCATAAGTAAGCTATATTATCTGCAGAAAGCAATATTTTTATTTCCTTTTTGCCTATTATTCTTTTGATTTCTTTTTCTTGTCTTTTTGCTGTCACCATCGTTTCTAGTACATTATTGAATAAAAGTGGTGATAATGGTTCCTTGCTTTACCTCTGATCTTATTTGGAAGACTCCTAGTTTATCCCCATTACAGATAATGCTTGCTCTTGGCTTTAGATAGCTACTTTTATCATTTTAAGAAAAGCTCAATTTACTCCTCTGCTTTCTAGTGCTTTTAATAGGAATGAATGATGTATTTGTCAACAGCCTTTTCTGCATCTATTGAGATAATCATATAATTTTTCTTGTTTTTGTTATTGACATGTTCAGTTAGGCTGACAGTTTTTCTAATATTAAACCAGCTCTGCCTTCCTGGTATAAATCCCACCTGGTCATAATGTATGATCTTTGTGATATATTTCTGCAATCTCCTTGTAAGTATTTTATTTAAAATTTTGGATCGGTATTCATTAGGGATATTGGTCTCTATTTTTCTTTGTATGTGCTCTTCCTGGTTTAGGTTATCAGTGCCATCTTTGCGTCATGAAAGGAATTTGTTAGGACTACTTTGCTTATTTTCCCAAAGAGTTTATATAGTATCAGAATTGATTGTTCTTTAAATATTTGGTAGAATTCACTATTGGATCCATCTGCTCCTGGGTTTCTTAGGGAGCTCATTTATGGCTTGTTCAATTTCTTTTACTAGGATAGGATTATTTAAGTATTCTGTATCATCTTCTGTTATTCTGTGTAATTTATGTTTTTTTAAACATTTCATTTAAATTGTCAGTTTAATTAGCATAGAGTTCTTAATAATTGCTTTAATTTCATCTTTGATTGTGTATTCACCCATTTCATTTATAATACTGATAATTTGTTTTTTTCTTCCTTTAAAAAATAAAATTAGCCACTGATTTATTATTTTATCACCTCTGGAAAGAGATCCCAAAGTGAAAAGTCCCAGGAATTTTGTAGCCAAATTCCAGAGCCCACAGGTAAAAAGAAAATACTTCAGGTAGCCAGAAAGAAATCATTCAGATACCGTGGAGCCACAGTCAGGATCACACAAAATTTAGCAGTTACCACATTAAAGGATCAGAGGAGGGCTTGGAATATGATATTTCAGGCTGCAAAAGATCTGGGATTACAAGCAAGAATAACCTACCATGCAAAAGTGAGTGTAATTTTCCCCCATTCAAGGGTAAAAAAAAAATCAATATTTAACAAAATAGAGGATTGTAAAGCATTCCTGAAGAAAAGCCAGAACTGAATAGGAAATTTAACTTTCAGTTACAAGACTCAAGACAAGCATCAAAAGGTAAATATGAAAAAGTAATTGTAATGGACTTAATAAGGTTAAACTATTTACATTTCTATTTGGGAAAGTGATACATGTAACTTCTATCATTATTAGGGCAGTTAGAAAGATTCTACATAGAAAGAGGGCATGAGAGTGAGTTGATTATGTTCAGGTGATGTTTTAAAAAAAATGTGTAGGTGAGAAAGAGGAATGCCCTTGGAAAAGGGAAAGAAAGAGGCAGAATGGGAAAAATAATCTCACGCAAAAATAGCATGGAAGGAAGAGCTTTTACAGTGGAAGGGAAAATAATGTGTTTGTGTGTAGGGGAGGGGGCAGGCAATGCTTGAATCTCAACCATCTAAATTGGTTCAAAGATGGAAAACACATAGGTATGTACACATACACACTCACACACTCTCTCTCTCTCTCTCAGTTGGGTGAGGAAATCTGTTTTATCCCATAGGGAAGTAGGAGGCAAGGGGGATTAGGTTAAGGAGGGGGTGATAAAAGGGAGAGTCAGTAAAAGAAGGCAATGGTCAGAAGCAGATTTTAGTGAAGGAGAGGAGGAGGGAGGGGGAGAGAGAGAGAGAGAGAGAGAAGAGAGAGAGAGAGAGAGAGAGAGAGAGAGAGAGAGAGAGAGAGAATAAGAATAAATAGAAGAAAATAGGTTGAAGGGAAATGCAGTTAGTAATCAAAGCTGCAGCATAAATGGGATGAACTCACATATGCAGTGGAAACAGATAGCACTTAATAGATTAGAAACCAGAATCCAACAATATGTTGTTTACAAGAAATACACTTCAACCAAAGAGACACACACAGAATAAAAATAAGTGGCTGGAGCAGAATCTGTCATGCTGCATCTAATGTGAAAAAGGCAGGGGTAGAAATCATAATCTCATACAAATCAAAAGCAAAAATAAGCCCAGTTGAAAGAGATAAGCAGAGAAATAACATTGTGCTAAAAAGCAGCATAGACAACAAAGTAATATCAATAGTAAGTATATATGCACCAAATGGCATAGCATCTCAGTTCTTCAAGGAAAAGTTAAATGAATTTCAGGAAGAAAAAGAAAGTAAAATGTACCAGTTGATGACCTCAGCTTTCCCCCCTCAGCTAGATAAATCTAACCACGAAATAAGAAAGAACTTAAAGAGTCAAATAAAATGTGGGAAATATTAGATATGATAGGCTTCTGGAGAAAATTGAATGAGAATAGATAGGAATATATTCTTTTCTCAACTGTACATAATACCTTCACAAAAAATGACCATATGTTACAACTAAGTGCAGAAAAGCAGAAATATTAAATGCATCCTCTTTAGACCATAATACATTTAAAATTGCATTCAATCAAGGGTCATGGAAGCATAAATGAAATAATTGGAATTGGAAAGAATGAGTGGGTACAATAACAAATCATAGGAACAATCAGTTATTTCATTAAAGGGAATAACAACCATGAGATAACATACTAAAATTTATGGAATGTAGCCAAAGCAGTAATTGGGGAAAACTTATATCTCTAAAAACATACATCAATAAAAGTGAAAGAGTAGATCAATGAATTGGGCATATAAAAAACAAAACAAAGCTACAAAAAGAACAAATTACAAATCCTTAATTAAGCACCAAGTTGGAAATACTAAAAATCTAAGGAGAGACTAATAAAATTGAAAGTAAGAAAACCATTGAACTAATAAATAAAACTAAGAGCTGGTTTTATGAAAAACCAATAAAATAGATAAACCTTTGGTTAATTTAATTAAAAAAGAAAGACAAAAACCAAATTACCAGTATCAAAAATGAAAAGGGTAAATCCACCACCAAGGAAGAGGAAATTAAAACAATAATTAGGAATTATGTTGCCCAACTGTATGCCAATAAATTTGGCAGTCTTAGTGAAATGGGTGAATATTTACAAAAATATAAATGGCTGAGATTAACAGAAGAAGAAGTAAAATACTTTAATCCCATTTCAGAAAAAGGAATTGGACAAGCTATTGATGAACTCCCTAGGAAAAAATCTTGGGCCAGATAGATTTACGAAAGAATTCTATCAAGCGTTTAAAGAACAATTAATTCCAATACTACATAGACTATTTGGGAAAATAGCCGAAGAAGGAGTTTTACCAAATTTTTTCTGTGATACAAATATAGTGCTGATACCTAAACTGGGAAGAGTCAAAACAGAAAAAGAAAGTTGTAGACCAATTTCCCTAATGAATTTAAATGCAAAAATTTTAAATAAAATATTAGCAAATAGATTACAACAGTTTATCACAAGAATAATACACTATGACCAGGTAGGATTTATACCAGGAATGCAGGACTGGTTCAATATTAGGAAAACTATTAGCATGATTGATCATATCAACAACAAAACTAATAGAAACCACCTAATTATCTTCAATAGATGCAGAAAAAGCTTTTTACAAAATACAACATCCATTTCTATGAAAAATACTAGAGAGCATAGGAATAAATAGAGTCTTCCTTCACTAATGTGAAAATATGTTTAATGGAGGCACATATGTATAGCCTATATCAGATTGTGTGCCATCTTGGGGAGGGAGGTGGAGAGGAAGAGGGAGAAAAATTTAAAATTCAAAATCTTATGGAAGTGATTGTTGATAAATAAAAATAAATTAATAAAAAATAAATCAGAAAAAAATAAAATTAGAAACTGGTTTTATGGGGGAAAATCCAATAAAATAGATTGATTAATTCGATTTTAAAAAAAAGAAAAAAACGAATTTCTAGTATCAAAAATGAAAAAAGATGAATGCACCACCAAAGAAGATGAAATTTAAGCAATTATTAGGAGTTATTTAACCCAATTATATGCCAGTGAAACTCACAATCTAAGTAAAATGAATGAATTTTTACAAAAGCATAAACTGCCCAGATTAACAGAAGTAAAAATAGAAAACTTTAACCTTATCTTAGAAAAGCCATCAGTGAGCTCCCTAAGAAAAAATTCCCAGGACCAGATGGATTTACAACTTAATTCTATCAAACATGTAAGGAACAATTGTCTCATTATTATATAAGCTATTTGAAAAAGTAGATTAAGAAGGAGTCCTACCTGCCAATATGTAAACCAGGAAGAACAAAAACAGAAAGAAAACTATATGCCAATTTCCTTAATGAATATTGATGCAAAAATTTTTAAATGAAATACCTAAAAGGAGATGACAGCAATATATCACAAAGATTATATACTATGACTAGGGGTTTATATCAGGAATGTAGGTCTGATTCATTATTAGGAAAAATATCAGCATAATTGACCATGTCAGTAACAAAAACAACAAAAATCATGTGATTATCTCAATAGATGCAGAGAAAGTCTTTGACAAAATATAAAGCCTATTTCTGTTAAAAACATGGGAAAGCATAGGAACAAATGGAACTTTTCCTAAAATGATAAGTAGTATCTGTCTAAAACTAGGAGCAATTATTATTTGTAATGGGGATAAACTTGAAGGCTTCATAGTAAGATCAGCGGAGAAGCAAGGATGACCATTATCACCGTTATTATTCACTGTTGTACCAAAAATGGTAGCTATTACAATAAGCCAAGAAAGAGAAATTGAAAGAATAAAAATAGGCAATAAGGAAACAAAACTGTCATTTTTTTTTTTTTGCAGATAACATGATGGTATATTTAGGGAATCCTACAGAATTCAGTAAAAAACTAATTTAAAGAATGAACACTTTTGGAAAATGTGCAGGATATAAAATAAACCCACATAAATCATCAGTATTTCTATATATTACCAACAGATCCTAACAGGAAGAGATAAAAAGAGAAATTCTATTTAAAATAATGGAAGACAACATACAATAACTTGGGAGTCTAACTGCCAAAACAAACCCAGGGACTATATGAACACAATTATAAAACATTTTCATACAAATAAAGACAGATCTAAATAATTGGAGAAATATTAATTGTTTATACATAGGCCAAGCCAATATGATAAAAATGACTTTTCTGCTTAGGTTAATTTACTTATTTAATGCCATACCAGTCAAACTACCAACAAATTTTGTAGAGCTCGAAAAAAATCATAACAAAATTCATCTGGAAGAACAAAAGGTCAAGAATATCAAGGGAATCCGTGAAAAAAAAATGTGAAGGTAGATGGCCTAGCAGTACTAGGTTTCAAAGTATGTTGCAAAACATTAAATATGAAAACAATCTGGTACTGGTTAAAAAATGCAGTGGTAGGTCAGTGGAATGGATTAGGTACACAATACAAAATAGCAAATCACCATAGTAAAATAGTGTTTGTTAAATCCTGCAGTCTAGACCAGGGGTGGGGAACCTGTGGCCTCAGGTTTAGCCCTTTGACTAAATGCAAACTTCACAGAAGAAATTCTCTTAATAAAAAGATTTGTTCTGTAAAACTTGGACTCAGTCAAAAAAACCACATCCATAGAACTAGAAGACCATGTACGACCTCGAGGCCATAGGTTCCCCACTCCTGGTATAGACTTTTGGGATAAGTACTCAAATATATGACAAAACTAGAAAGCAGTTTGGCAGAAAGTAGGTATAGACCAACATCTACCATATCAAGATAAGGGCAAAATAAAGGGAAGTAATTTAAATATAAAGGATGATATCATAAGTAAGTTACTGGAGTATGGAAAAAGGTACCTTACAGATCTGTGAATAAGAGGAGAGTTTTTGACTAAACAAGATATAGAGAGGATCACAGGAAGTAAAATGGATGATTTTGATTACATGAAATTAAAAAAAAAAACTTTTGTATAAAAAAAACAAATTCAGGCAAAATTATGAAAAAAATTTACTGCAAGTTTCTATGATAAAGACCTAATTTCTCAAATATATATGGAACTGAACCAGATTTATAAAAATAAGAGCCATTCTCCGGTTGATAAATGGTCCGAGGATGTGAACAAGGAGCTTTCAGAAAAAGAAATCGAAGCTGTCAATAGTCATATGAAAAAAAATGCTGTAAATCACTACTGATTAGAAAATGCAAATTAAAACAACTTTGAGATACCACCTCACACCTATCAGATTGACTAACATGACAGGAAAGGAAAATGATAAGAGTGAATTTATTGTGGAAAAATAGGGACACTAATGCACTATTGGTGGAGTTGTGAACTAGTTCAGCCATTCCGAGGAATAATTTGGAACTGTGCCCAAAGAATATAAAACTATGTATATCCTTTGACCCAGCAATACCATCACTTGGTTTGTATCCCAAAGAAATGGGAGCAAGACCTATTTGTACAGTAATATTTATAGCAGCCCTTCTTGTATTGGCAAGATACTGGAAATTGAGGGGATGCTCATCATTTGGGGAATGGCTAAACAAGCTACGGTATCTAATTTTTATAGAATACTCTTGTGCTAAAAGAAGTGATGAACAGGATAGTTTCAGAAAAACGTGGAAAGACTTATGTGAACTCATGCAAAATGAAGTGAGCAAAACCAGGAGAACATTGTACAAAGTAACAACAGCATTGTAAGACTGATC
The DNA here is from genome assembly GCF_003287225.1 of Phascolarctos cinereus. Classification (NCBI taxonomy): domain Eukaryota; kingdom Metazoa; phylum Chordata; class Mammalia; order Diprotodontia; family Phascolarctidae; genus Phascolarctos; species Phascolarctos cinereus. The sequence goes on from NW_027555958.1 coordinate 176,784,339, forward strand.
AATTGTGAAAGACTTAGATACTCTGATGAAAACAATGATCCAAGACAACTCCAAAGGATGCATGATGAAAAATACTGTCCACTTCTAGAGAAAGAACTGATGAACTCTGGATGCAGATCAAAACATATTTTTTAAACTTTCTTTTTCATTTTTGTCTGTGTTTCCTTTTACAACATGGCTAATATGAAAATATATTTTGCATTTCACACGTGTATTTCATTTCAAATTGCTTGCCTTCTCAAGTTGGTAAGAAGGATGAGAAATGGAAAAAAATCTGGAACTCAAAATTAAAAAAAAAAGAATGTTAAAAAATTTGTATATAATTTGGAAATATTTAATAAAATAAAATGTATTAAAAGAAAAACCATTTTAACTGTTTTTGAAAACAATCTTGCTCGAAATTCTAGAAATTCTGCATTTTTCCTTGCGGCTTTGCTTGTACCTGTTTTTGAGTCAATCTTTTCATCTATGTTTGGGTATTGAGCTTCCCTGTTGCTGTAATAAGTTTTTATAGCGGGAGTCTTTTTGTTTGTTTGTTTGCTTGCTCATTCTTGTAGACTAACTCTTGACTTCAGAAGTTATGTTGGTGTTAGGCTTTGCACACTTTTAGAGAGGATCTCTGGCCTGAGCTTCTGTTTTTTCATGTCCTGCTGCTGCTGCTTTTATTGCTCAGTCTGGGGGAGTCTCCAAGTTTTCAGTGCTCCCAGTGTGGTATGATCCAGGAATAAGTCTGTTCATTGCCCTCCTGGTCTTGGTTTTGCAAGTACCAGACCCAGATTGAGGTCTGTTAGCTTGTCTTTACTTGGGAGTTTTAGTAAACTGCTGTTGGACTTAGTGCCTGTTAAGCTTCATAGGTGCAGAATGACTAAACTGCTTACTTTGCTTTGGTCTCGGACTTCTGTCTTGATTATCCCACTGCAGGCTTAGATGTTGGCCTGAAGACTCAATGAGATTTCCCTCTTTGGTCTTGGTATCTGGGCAGCACATTTTTGTATCTGGAACTTATTTTTGCTCAATACCCAGCTAGGATCACTACTCTCCATCCTGGATCTGTCACCTGGAAACGAGTAGTGGGTGACAGAGCTGTCAGATGGCACCTGTTCCTACAGGCAAGTTCAGGGATTCCTTGATATCTCTTTCTTCCCTCTTGCTTGGCCTAAGCCTTCTTTTAGTCACGAAGGACTGGAATGTTCCCTGCCAAAAATGCTCTGGCCAGACTCTGACCCCAGTGCCCTTAGACTTCTCTGTCGGTTTAAGCTTCCCCAGGCTACAAAAATGACTCACTGTGACTTTTTCTTGGCTTTCCTGATCACTATCCATTCTGGTGCCTTTTTTGGATTATTGTGTAGAGAAGGGATAGGGAGGAGCCAAGCTTTGCTTCTTCTCTCTTGGCAATATTAACTTCTTCCCTCATGCATCTCATTTTATAGATAAGGAACTTGAGGTCCAGAGAGATAAAATTACTTGCTGTCAGAATTCATTCTAGATCTCCTGACATGAAATCAGGATGATTTGAGTTCAAATCCTGCCGCAGACATTAACTAGATGTTTGACATTGACAATGTTTCTTAATTGCTCTATGCCTCACTTTCCTTGTCTGTAAAATAGTGCTATAATGTGACCTACCTCACAGATTTATTGTGAAGGTCAAATGGGATAACATACATAAAACACTTAACAAAACTTAAAGTCCCATATAAATAGTAGCTATTATTATGAGGCAGTGAGGTGGCAAAGTTGAGAGAGCCATAGGACCTGGAATTAGTAATACTTGAGTTCAAATCCAGCCTCAAACACTTACTAGCTGTGTGATCCTGGGCAAGTCATTTAGCTTTTCTATTCCTCCGTATCCTCATCTGTAAAATGGTGATAATAATAGCATCTGCCTCCCAAGTTTATTGTGAAGATCAAAGGAGCTATTTTTTGTAGAACACTTTAAACCCTAAAGTGCTATTTAAATGTTGTTGTTGTTATGCATTATGCTTATATGTTACAATTTATTTAACCATTCCCTAAATCAGGCTTCTTTGTTTCCAGTTCTTTGCTACTACAAAATAGTGTTGCTTTAAATATTAGGGTTTATAAGGAACTTTTCTTTCTTGATGATGATGCATTTGTGATTTTAGTACAGCAGACAGGGAAAAGCAGAACCATGCATCATCAGTGCATATAAAGCAACTCTTTTTAATAAAATGCTTACTCTTTATCTATCTCTGAACCACATGGAGCCTTAGCATAGGACTGCATTTTTTTAGTCTGGATCTAAGATTTCATTGATATAGAGATCTTCCTATAAGTAAGTTCCTTCTTCTAATGCTAGCTGTCAGTTGTTCTGTAATTTATAGTCTTGGGCAATTGCTTGTGGTCATTGAGATGTTAGCTTGTTTAGGATCACACAAACAACTGTAGATCACAGAGCCAATGTATTTCACAGGGCCACTTGACTTAAGTTAAGGCTCAACCCAGTATGCTGGATGTGAATGGAGTTATTTTAACTTGCATTTCCTTTTTAGTGATTTGGAACATTCGTTCTCATTGTTGCTAATAGTTTATAATTCTTTTGTTAATGGTTTGTCCATATCCTTTGGCCGCTTATCTGTTAGGGAATGCTGTTTGGTCTTATATATTTCTGTTAGCTCCTTACATGTTGGTTATCAGGGTCTTATTATTTGATATGTGGATTCCTCTCCTCTTCTCTCCCTCCCCTGTTAACCTAGCAGTGTTAATTTTGTTCATTAAGATGTTTTAAAATTGCATGTAATCAAACTTATCTATTTTATCATTTTTAATCTTCTCTATCCCTAGTGTAAGAGCTTACTCTTTAGTCGTTGCTGTGAAATGTACTTTATCTTCTAATTTTTATGGCATATCTGTGACCATTTAAGCCTGTGACTTCTAACATTCAAGTGACATGATCATTTTCTGTGTGATAGCACTATCTCTTTTTTTATTCCAAAACATTTTCGAGCTTTCTTAAAAATTAATTTCTCAGTCATTTACAATTATTGCCTGTAATGTGGATTTCTTCTGTGTATATATTTTTTTGTTTAATTATTCTAAGTATATTTCACTTGTTAATATTGTACTTGGGCACTGATGTGATGGTTTCACTATTATCCATTAAAAGACTAGACCAGTGTAGCATCCCTGGTGAATGTTTCATTATTTGTGTGTTTGCTTTCTTTTCAATTTCATATATTTGGTTTTTTGATAATTTTAGAAATCATTTTTGATAATTATTGTGGTAACATATTTGGAAACATTGAAATTTAAGTCATTGTTTCATTTGATTCTCTTTGTCAGGCACAGCCAGTTGGAAATTGTGATTTCAACACTCGATTGCAGTGTATTGAAAAAGAAATAATAAATCCTCGGCATGAAAAAATGAAGAATGGACTCATTGACAAAACACAAGAACCATTTAGTGTTAGGCACAAGCCATTTTTTGACATCTCTATTTCAAGAAAGGTAAATGTGATTGTGAAAAATCTTTTGTTTTATTGAGTAGCATATGAGACAGGGTTTTCTTTCTATTTATTATGTTGATTAATCAATTTGAAAGGAGCTAGAATTGACCTGAAAAGGCAAGTATATCTTTTTTTTTTTTAATGTACTTCTTAGTCTTTCTGGACAGCTGCTTTCTTCATTTCAGAGCCCTTTCCTCTGGCTTTTCTCACATTATGATAAGAGAGCATTTGTGCTAGAAAGAACTGATAGTATGAATTTTCTTTTATTAGGTCATTCTCCTGCTCAAGAACCTAGAGTTTTTGCATATTCTATCATTCTGAACCTATTGTTTAGGAATCTATTTCAATTATCTTCTTGTTTGTTATACTATTTAACATTACTTTAGGACTTTTTGTTGAAGTCAAAGTAATCAGTTTGCTGTATTTTTCAAATGGCTTTGTTTTTCCTTCGTGTGTTGATCAACAATATTTACTATAGCTATAATATCCTTTTCTCCATTCATTCCACTAACCCATTTCCCTTCTAGACACCACCTAAAAACTAACTTCTCTAGGAAGCAGTTTATGATTGACTTTCCCTGACATTTCTTTCTTAACTTGACTTCTTATGCACTTTTGTCACAAACTCATTTAGAACTACGGTCAAATTTTTACTTTTCAACAAATCTGTAATCTCATTTTATGAATACTTCTTGCTGTGGTCTAAATTGTAGCATATTTACTATTCATCCTGGGTTACTCAAAACCATATTATTTCATAAATTCTTCAGGGCAGGGTCTACCCACCCTTTATGCTGTACCATTTCCAACTATGCAGGGTTGTAAAGGCCATCATTTGTGAAGTCTTCTTTCTCTCCTCATGTTTTCATCAATAATGTCCTTGATAAATATGTAGATCCTTCTCATAATGGTTGGGCAGGAGAAGGAAAGAGACACATGGGTTGATTATTCTCTATCACCTGTTCTGAGTAGAAATAAAGTCCTTGATTTTTTCCCCTTATCTTTCGTTATCTTTCCCTTTTTCAGATATCCTTTTGTGAGCTTTAATGACTCCGTATTCGTAGAATCAGCACATCACCACTTCAGGATTCATGTGATCATAGCTTGCCTCTGGTTCACAGGCTATAGCTTCCATACAGTATAGCACTAAACTCCTGGCTTGACATTTTTCTGACTGGATCCCTTGTGTGGTGCTCACAGACTTCTGCATGTCTCTTTGTGTGGAGTTGTGGTATCTGAAAGTCCTTACTCCAGGTTCTCGTTAGATTGTTGCTCAATCTGAGGCTTTTTTTGAATCCTTGCTGGCCTGCTTGCTTATAGCTGCTACTGTGTACTCCACCATCTTGGCCAAAACCAAATCTGCTACTGTCTGTGGGTATTTAGTGGGTGGATATATATACGAAGTCTTCTTCTTCCCTCACCTTTTAAAATTTAAGGCCCTTTTGATTAAATTTGCCAGCCAACTGACAATTATAGTCTTAGCAACTTCTTAAGGCATATTCCATGCCTGGGCAGGAACCTATCATCTTTGTATGCTGCCTAATAGTCAAGAAATCCAAATCCCTTGGTCAGATTTCACTATCTCCAACTGTTCACTTGCCCAGTCACTTTTTCTGTTTTGCATCTCTTGCCTTCCGTGGATGGTAGTGAGGAAAACAGCCTGTGCATCAATGAGCCTATAATCTTTGGCAGTACAGTTTAGGTTTCTTCTGGAAATATTGCTGGTGCTCACACAAATCACCACACTGAGGGGAAAAAAAATCCCAAAGGATTAGATCCAAAGAGCTTGCCAAGAGGCAGTTCAATACACTTGAGTAGGTCAAATGTTCCATCTTATGTAGTGCAGTTGAGTTACATGTATGTATCTTGAAAATACAGAATTTAATGTCAGAAAGGCTAGTCCCTATACATTTTGTTTTTTAGGCAATTGGGGTTTTTTAGGCAATTGGGGTTAAGTGACAGCTAGTAAGTGTCAAGTGTTTTGGTCTAAGGCCGGATTTGAACTCAAGTCCTCCTGACTTCAAGGCTGGTGCTCTATCCACTGTGCCACCTAGCTGCCCCCCTATACATTTTTTTGAAAGAATTCTACTTCACTATGTCTTTCCTCTTAGCAGTAAATTTGAATATTGTATATTGGTTTCAAAAATCACACAGACACAATGGATAAAGCACCGGCCTTGGAATCAGGAGGACCTGCGTTCAAATCTGGCCTCAGACGCATAAAACTTATTAGCTATGTGACCCTGGGCAAATCACTGCCTAGCCAAAAAACAAACAACCCCCCCCCCCCCCCCCTCCCCGCCCTCCCAAATCACAAGGAGTGATTATGTATGCATATGCATATATACCATTGTTTTTATTTGGTTATGTTGTGTACTGTACAAAACTTAAAAAGCATGTTGTAACCACTAGGCTCTTTGCTCTTAAAATTCTATCAGTTTTTATATGTCTTTTTGAATATAAAAAACATTTAAGTTACTTTCCAGTTGCCCGCTTCATTTTCATTGTGATTGCAGTGATATGTAAAGGAGTTAACCTTATTGAGACATATATTTTCCCCTAATGAGGAGAAACACAATAGTGATTATTTGAATTATGGCATTGGGCATTCCATTGAACATTGGGGGGGGGCGGGAGTTTGTTGTATAATGGTAGATGGCCCCTTGGGTGGCATTAAATTCTGTACCTTTTTTTTTTAATTTTAAGTTTCTTCCCAATCCCTCCCTGTGCTTTTGTAACAAATTGATGCAGTGGTGGGATGTGGAAGCATATGACTAATTCTATACCTATAGTCTACCACCTTTAAGCATAGAGGAATTCCATTCCTCCATTTTGGGCCAGAATTAAGGAAGTGTATATCACTTATGAAATAATAGACCACATTGTTAGGGAAACATGATAAGTATCAGAAAACAAATATCAATCACATAGGAGCCTATCTTTTGTTAATCATATCTCATGTTAAGTATTGACAAATTACAAAGCTATTTTTTTTTAATAAAAAGCGAGGCTATATTCATACTTTCACAGAGAACTCTGAATTGTGAGTCAGATCTACAAGGAGGTAATGTGTATAGTTTTATGGAGAGAATGGGAGTAGCACTAGACTACTGAGTGGAAAGTATCTTTAAAAAGGGAGGGACATGAAATGTGAAACTGAGATGAAAACGATTTGAATGTGGGGAGCAATAAGAAGACTTTTAATTGACAAAGAGTTCTTGTGTTCGGGAGCAGTGAGCTAAAAACATTTTGAAAAAATCTTTTTCTCTTATTGGTACAAAACTCCTCTCAGGACTGTCATATGAATATCATTTAGATGTCATTCTCTGTAATTTTATAGTTTAGCAGTAATAAATCATTGGGAGGCTCCTCTGAATCAGCCGCTTCAGATTCTTTGTAGCATGGTCCTTAAATATACTGTTTGTGGTTTTATTGACCTTTTGCTTCTGTTACCTTTTCCACCAAATTTTAAAGCCTTTGGGAATTTGATTTACTATTGTAGTGTATTCACATAAGTTAACTGCCACCACTATGCATGTGTGTGTACATATATTATGTGCTATGAATTATATACGTGTGGTGTGTGTGTGTATATATGTGTGTGTGTATATAATATATACATGTAATATATATACACAAACATATGAGATTAGACATTAACAGTGTGAATACAAAGAGATAAAAATTTTCTTATTTGTTTATTTAGTATGGTTTAATGTAACTACTGGCAGGTAAAATTTGTATAAAATAATAGACATGTTGAGATTACCATAACGTATCTTACAACCTAATTGAACAGATACTTATGAAAGGGAAATAATAATATAGAAGTGTCAGTACAATACCAGAGGTATTATATTAGGTATAAGGTAGTGTGGTGCAGCTAGGTGGTGCAGTGGATAAGAGTGCTGGGCTTGGAGTCAGGAAGGGCTGTGTGACCCTGGGCAAGTCACTTAATCCTGTTTTCCTCAGTTCTCTCATCTGTAAAATGAGCTGGAGAAGGAGACGTCAAACCACTCTAGTATCTTTGCCAAGAAAAGCCCAAATGGGGTCACGAAGAGTCAGACACGACTGAAATGACTAAACAACAACAAATTTGTATATTCCATTTACTCCCTCTTGAATAACCTGGGATGCAGTACAACTGCTTTGTATGTGGTTAATTAAGAATTATTAACCTTTGGATTAATGTAATGGTATTTTAAAATTTTAGCCTGACTTCTCTATCCAACATAATACTAGTTAACACTTCACTCCATTCTAAATAGTGTGGACTCAAACATTTCACAGATTTTCATTTTAGTCCAGGAAGTGTGAGATACAAATTTGTTGAAGATGTTCATGTTAAACGGTCTAATGCCGTGTGGAGACACTTTTCTTGTTTTATACAGATGATCATTTGCCAAGAACATTTACATTATGACTTTTCTCCAAGAATTTAAACCACTTTCACACTATTTTTGTTGTCTATCATTGTCAGTGTAGACTTAGGAAGGTAATGAATAAACATTTGGTGTGAGAAGGCAAAAGATAACAACTTTATTAAGAGGCGATACCTAGAATATGAAGAGACAGGGAAGATGGACTCAGGACAGTCTACTGGGGTGCTAGATGGAGTTAGTTGCCACACTTCAACCTTAGAAGGAATGGAGCACCCTTTGCCTAGACCAGCGAGGTCGATTAGATTTTTATAGGGTTCTTTTCTGGATCTATCAGGACCAAATGTGAGGGAGAGGGATAGAGGAGCCTAGACTCAGGGATTGGTGATATTTCATTCTAGTGGAGGGAGGAAAGACTCCTGGGGAATTGGTAGTGAGTTGATATTTCAGAAGGCCAAGAGGGTGCTTTGGCCTTTTACAGCTGCGTTTACTCTCCCTCAGGGGTTTTTGATTCTCCCTTCTCCCTTCTTTTTTCATTTAACAGGATAGGGAGGCTACTTGTACCATTACATTTAAACATTTGAGAAAACAGAAGCAGTTCTTCAGAACTGTGGAATAAAAGAAATTGGACATGTCATAAATGAGCTCCCTCAGAAAAAAAAAATTCCCAGGACCAGATGGATTCACAAGTGAATTCTACCAAATATTTAAAGAACAATGAATTTCAATACTATATAAACTCTTTGGAAAAATAGGCAAAGAAGGAGTCCTAACAAATTCCTTTCATGAGGCAGATATGGTGCTGATACCTAAACCAGGAAGAACACAAATAGAGAAAGAAAACTAAAGAGCAATTTCCCTAATGAATACTGATGCAAAAATTTTAAATAAAATACTTAGAAGGAGAAATATATAGAAATATATCACAAAGATTATACTTTATGACCAGGTGGGATTAATACCAGGAATGTAGAGGTGGTTCAGTATTAGAAAAACTGTCAGCATAATTGACCAACCAAAAGAAAATTATATTATTATCTCAACGGATGTAGAAAAAGCTTTTGACAAAATACAATACTTGTTCCTATTAAAAACACTAGAAAATATAGGAGTAAATTGAGCTTTTCTTAAAGTGATAAACATGAGCTATCCAAAGTCAAGAGCAGGTATTATCTGTAATGGAGATAAAACTAGTAGCCTTTCAAATAAGATCAGAAGTGAAGCAGTGAGTATCACCCCTATTATTCAGTGTTGTACTAGAAATTCTAATTATAGCAATAGGAGAAAAAAAAAGAAACTAGTAAGAACTTTAGCAAAGTTTCAGGGTATAAAATAAACTCACATAAATCATCAGCATTTCTATATACTACCAACAAATCCTAACACCAAGAGATAGAAAGAGAAATTCCATTTAAAATAACTACATACCATCAACTGGTATCCAGTGGCCGAACAAGTTGTGGTATCTGAATGTAATGGCGCACTGTTGTGCTATAAGAAATAATGAGCAGGCAAGATTTCAGAAAAGCCTGGAAAAACTTACATGAACTGATGCTGAGTGAAGTGAGCAGAATCAGAACACTGTACACAGTAACAGTGTTTATCATTTTCCTTTTCTGTCTCATTAGCCAATTTGATAGTGTAAGGTGGTGCCTCAGAATTGTTTTAATTTGCATTTGAAGGCATTTTTCATATGACTATAGATAGCTTTACTTTCCTCATCTGAAAACTGCCTAATTGGAGGGTGGAGAGGGAGAGCTCCTCCCAGAATTTCCATTTAGCGAGGGCCCTGGTCAGCTTCTCAATTTCTCAGCCAGTGATATGTACTCCTTTGGGCTTCTCCATCATGCTACCCATGGAGCTACCTTCCCATCCTGCTTTTGAAATTCCTTTTGAGTGTTGTCTTTCCCCATTAGATTATAAGCTGTTGGAGGGCAGCAACTGTCTCTCTTTTTCATATTTGTATCCCCAGGATATAGCACAATGCCTATCACATAGTAGGTACTTAACACATTTTTTAATGACTCACTGAAAACAAAATATATTGCTAAAAATAATTTTCAAAGGTGCTATAGCTGGGACCAGAAAAGAGCAGTAGCTCACAGAAGCTACAAATATAGACTTAACAAATTTGAAAACTGGAAGAATATTTAAATTTCAAAAATATATAAGGAAAAGATTTTTAACAGATTTCTCCAATAGTCAGAAGGACTACTTTGGGGATTTTGTTCCTTATCGCTGGAAGTCCTCAAGCTAAGAATAAATAGCCACAAGGAAATATTATAGAAAAGATTCTTTGTCGGATATGGGTTGGACTAATTCTCTCAGGTTGCTTTCAATTCTGAGATTTATGATTCTGTAATATATAAATATAATTGCTCTTTGAGTCTGTATTTTAAAGGTCAAATTGTTATGATATAAAGAGAGTGTTAAAAGTTATGTTATTAAGTCTTAAAATCCAGGCACATTTTTAAGCATTTATATGTAATGAGAAAAAGCAATACTTTGAAACAAATCCACACAAAAATTTGCAAGACTGCAGATTTTTGCAGTTCCTTTTATTTAATGCTCAACGCACACAAAAATGATATCCCTCATGGAAATGATTTGTACTGCTGTGAGAAACTGATTTATAATTTTATTACCTCTTACAAATATCACTATTTTACTAGACCCAGTGGCAAAGATAAGAATCATAACCATCCCCTCAGCAATACCCTGTCAACTAGACAGAGTTACTGGCCTATAATAATACATAATATTAAGATGTCACTCTCTGTTTTGCAAAATGGATTTTTCTGTATGTAATCTAATGAAAGGTATAGGGAAAAGAAATACCTAACGAAAAGGAACAGGGAAAGAATGAAAATCTAAAATTACACATAGCAGTGTGATCGCTACATAAAAGGGTATGGACATTTTAGTCACTTTTTTAGCTTGATCCCAAATTGCTTTCCAGTTTGGTCAGACTATTTCATGGTTTCACTAACAGCGTATTAATGTATTTTTCTTTTAATTTTCTTTTCAATTTTCCTTTATTTATATTTTTGTTACATTTTAAGTAATGGACTGTCTCCCTCCCTCCCCATCCCATGCTAGAGAGGGCCACCGTTTGACATAGATCTATCTGTGTGTCTATCGTTTTATCTATGTATAATTGTGCTGTGCATACTTCTATTAATCAGTTCTTTTGTCGAAGTGAATAGCATCTTCATAGGTCCTTTGTAATTGATTTGATTATCATTTTTATTATATTGTCTCAGCCCACCCATGAATAATAAATATTTCTCCAATTATTTAAATTTGACTTCATTTGTATAAGAAATATTTTATAATTATGTTCATGTAGTTCCTGGGTTTGTCTTGGCAGATATGCTCACAGTTATTTTATGGTGTCTTTGGTTATTTTAAATGGAATATTTCTTATTGTCTCTTGGAATGTTTTGTTAGTCATATGTAGAAATGCTGATGATTTTTGTGGGTTTTTTTTAATATCCTGATACTTTGTTAAAATTACTAATTGTTTTAACTAACCTTTTAGTTGAATCTCTGGAATTTTCCAAGTATATATGTCTGTTATATCGTCTGCAGAAAGGGATAGTTTTATTATCTCATCACCCATTCCGATTCCTTCAATTTCTTTATCTTCTTTTATATTATATAAATGCTATTGCTAGCATTTATAATACAATATTGAAAAATATTGGTAATAATGGGCATCCTTGTTTCATTCCTGATCTAATTGGGAAGGCTCCCAGCTTGTCTCTGTTACAAATAATGCTTGCTGATGCTTCTTATCATTTTATAGGAAAATCCATTTATTCCTGTCCTCTCAAGTGTGTTTTTTTAGGTTAACTAATTAATTTATTTTTAGTTTTCAATGTTTGCTTCCACAAGATTTTGAGTTCCATATTTTCTCCCCATCTTGTCCCTCTCCCAACCCTAAGACAGCATACATTCTGAATACTCTTTCCCCTAATCTGCCCTCCTTTCTATCCCCCCCCACCCCTTTTCTTATCCTCTTCCTCTTCTATTTTCCTGGAGGCCAGGATAGATTTCTGTACCCCATTGCCTATTCAAGTGTTTTTTTTTTTCAATAGGAATGAGTGTTCTATGTTGCCAAAAGCTTTTTTTGCAGCTATTGATATGCCCATGTGATTTTTGTTACTTTTGTTATTGATATAATTGTGTTGATAGTTTTCCTTATGTTAAATCATCCCTAATTCCTGTATAAATCCCATTTGGTCACAATGTATAATCTTTATGATATATTGTTGTAGTCTCCCGGCTAGTATTTTACTTGGGATTTTTGCATCCATATCCAATAGTGAAATTGGTCTATAATTTTCTTTCTCTGTTTTTTCAATTAGTAGTTTAGGTGTCAGCACCATATTTGTTTCATAAAAAAGAGTTTCGTAGGACCCCTTGTTTGCTTTTTATTCCAAATAATTTATTTAATCTTGGAATTATTTTATCTTTAAACATTTGACAGGATTCACTTGTAAATCCATCTAGTTTTGATGCTTTTTTCTTAGGAAGCTCATTTGTGATCTGTCATCTTCATTAGTGCTATATTTTACCCTTTTCATTTTTGATACTAGTGATTCGGTTTTCTCTCTTTTTAAAAATCATATTAGCCATTGGTTTTTCTATTTTTTTTTTATGAAACCACTGCTAGTTTTGCTATCTATTTCTACCGGTAATTCGTGTAGCTTTTCCTTTAAAATTTTGGATGCTATAGCATTTGGTGAATATAGGTTTAGTACTGGTATTACTTCATTATCTATGGTACCTTTTAGCATAGTGTAGTATCCCTGTATATCTCTTTTAATTATATGTGTGTGTGTGTGTGTGTGTGTGTGTATGTATATTTTAGTTTTAACTTTGTCTGAGATCATGATTGCTACCTCTGCCTTTTTGTGTCAGCTGAATTATACAGAATTCTATTCTAGCCCTTTGTTTTTACTCTGTGTATGTTTCATTTTTAAATGTTTTTGGTAAATATCATATTGTTGGATTCTGGTTTTTAATTCATTCTTCCATCCATTTCTGTTTTATGAGTGAGTTCATCCTATTCACATTCAAAGTTATAATTACTAGTTGTATATTTCCCTCCATCCTATTTTCCTTCACTTTTTATCCTCTCCCTCTCTTTTCAACTTATCACTCCTCATGTATCTAATTTATTTCTGATTACTTCATCCCTAATCTCCACCCCTTCTAAGATCCCCTCCCTTATCCTCACCATTTTTCCTCTTATTCCTAATTTACCAGCCCTTCCAAGAATCCCTCCCTTATCACCTTGCCCTTTTATTTCTCTTCTTTTTCTTTCTTTCCTCTTCTTCTTCTTCTTCTTCTTCTTCTTCTTCTTCTTCTTCTTCTTCTTCTTCTTCTCTTCTTCTTCTTCTTCTTCTTCTTCTTCTTTTTTTGCTAGGCAGTTGGGATTAAGTGACTTGTCTAGTAAGTATCAAGTATCTGAGGCCAGATCTGAACTCAGGTCCTCCTGACTCCAGGACCGGTGCTTTATTCACTGTGTCACCTAGCTGCCCTCTCTTATTTCTTAATCTGTATTAATGTCCTTTTCCTTCCACATTTCCTTCAATATTGACTATTCCTATCTTTTCCAATTTCCTGGGTGGTTTTGAGTGATCTGCCTTATAATTAACAGTTTGTAATTCTTTTGAGAATTCTTTGTTCATATCTTTTGATCACTTATCCATTGGGATATGAAGCTAGAGGTGGGGTAGAGTGGAGAGACAAGTTTGCATTCACTCAGTACACTCATGTACAAATATATAACAACATATCCCATTCAATCTTTCATTCTGGCCATCTAGCCATAATCAGTCACAGACTGTGCTATGCTTTACATCCTATCCAACCTTCCATTCTGACCAAATAGTTATCTAACCTTCCAGTATATATGATTCATACATTCATCTAGTTATCCATCCATCCTTCTCTTCATTTATACATGTATTATTTTCCTACATATCTTTGATGTCAGACCCATATCAGAGATATTTGATGCAAACATTTTTCCCCCAAATTTCTAGCTTCCCTTTTTCTAATTGGATACTTTTTGGGTATAATATACATACATACATATATACATATAAATGAAACTACATTTGTACACTACAAGATGGATAAAAATGAAATTCAGAAAGTGGTACATAACTATATACTCACATTTCTGATGGTCATATCATATCCCATTGTTGTTACCTATTGTTGTCTTACTGAAAATTGAGCTATTTCTTTTTTTGATAGTTTTTTTATTTTTTCCCCCAGTTATATGTGAAGAAAATTTTTAGTTTTTATTTTTATAAGATTTTGAGTTCCAAATTTTTCTCACTCCATCTCTCCTTTTCCCTCTCCTCTCTCCTCTTCTGAAAATGGTAGACAGTTTTGATATAGTTTATACAGGTGCTATTATGTAAAAAACATTTCCATAGTAGTCACAGTTATGAAAGAAGAAATAGATCAAAAGGGGGAAAAAAATATAAGAAAGAATAAAGTAAATGAAAAAAAGTGCTTTGAACTGCATCCAGAGTCCATCAGTTGTTTATTTGGATATGGATAGCATTTTCCTTGGTGATTCCTTTGTACTTGTCTTGGTTCATTATGTTGCTGGGAAGAGCTGAGTCATTCATAGTTGGTCATCACACAGTGTTGCTGATGCTGTGTACAATGTTTTCCTGGTTCTCCTTTTGCTTTGCACCAGTTCGTACAAGTCTTTCCAGGTTTTTCTGAAACGTACCTGTTCATCATTTATTATTGCACAATAGTATTCTATTGCATTCATAGACCACACCTTGTCCATATTGATGGGCATCCCCTAAATTTCCAATATTTTGCCACCACAAAAGGGGCTGCTACAAATATTTTCACACATGTAGGTCCTTTTCCCCTTTTAATGATCTCTTTGGGATACAGACCTAGTAGTGGTATTGCTAGATCAAAGGGTATACACAGTTTGATTGCCCTTTGGGCATAGTTCCAAATTGATATCCAGAATGGTTGGATTAGTTTACAACTTCACTAACAGTGCATTTGTGTTCAATTTTCCCACATCTTCTTCAGCATTTATCATTTTCCTTTTCTGTCATATTAGCCAATCTGATAGGTGTGAGTTGGTGCCTTAGAGTTTTAATTTGCATTTCTCTGACAAAGGTGATTTGGAGCACTTCTTCATATGCCTATAGATAGCTTTGTTTCTTCATCTGGAAACTTCCTGTTCATATCCTTTGGCCATTTATCAATTGGGGAATAGCTTATATTCTTGTAAATTTGACTCAGTTCTCTATATATTTGAGAAGTGAGGTCTTTATCAGAGACACTTGCTATAAAGATTGTTTCTAATCTTTCTGCTTTCCTTCTAATCTTGGTTGCATTGGTTTTGTTTGTACGAAAACCTTTTAATTTAATATAGGCAGAATTATCTGTTTTACATTTTGTAATGCTCTGTATCTGTTGTTTGGTCATGAATTCTCCTCCCTATAGATCTGACATAGGCAGATTATTCCTTGTTCTTATAATTTGCTTATGGTATCACTCACTGTTTATGTCTAAATCATGCTAACGATGGGATTTATTGAGCTCTGAGTGGGGACATTTGAGGTCCCCCAGTAGTATAGTTTTGCTGTCTGTTTCTTCCTGTAACTCATTTAACTTCTCCTTTAAGAATTTGGATGCTATGCCACTTGGTGCATATATGTTTAATATTGATATTGCTTCAGTGTCTATGGTCCCCTTTAGCAAGATGTAGTTTCCTTCCATATCTCTTTGAATTAGGTCTATTTTTGCTTTTGTTTTGTCTGAGATGAAGATTGCTATCCCTGGTTTGTTTTTTTTTTTTTACTTCAGCCGAAGCATTAGAGTCTACTCTAGCCCTTTACCTTTTACTCTGTGGTTGTCTCTCTGCTTCAAGTGTGTTTTTTTTTGAAACAGCATATTGTAAGATTCTGGTTTTTGATCCACTCTGTTGTCTGCTTCCATTTTATGGTAGAGTTCATCCCATTCACATTACATTTATGATTACTACCTGTGTATTTCCCTCCATTCTGTTTCCTGTCTGTCCTCTCCTTTCACTCTTTTTCTCCTTGCCAGTGTTTTGCTTCTGTATACCACCTCCCCTGATCTTCGCTTCTTTCTGTCAGTTACTTTCCCCCACCTTAGTCTCCTTCCCTCCTACTTCCCTGTCAGGTAAAATAGATTTCTAGATTCAACTGACTGTGTATATGATTCCCTCTTTGAGCCAGTACTGATGAGAGCAAGGTTCAAGCGATGCTCATGTTCACCATCCCATCTTCCTCTCCACTGTTATGTGTCTTTCATGCCTCTTCATGTGAAATAATTTACCCCATTCTTCCTCTCCCTTCCTTCTGCATCTGTTGTATTCTTTTTTCTCATCCCTTAATTTTAAAAAAATGTCATTCCCTCAAATTATATCCACCTCATTCTCTCACTTTACACCCATACCATCTATGTATATTCCTTCTAGCTATACTATTAGTGATACAGTTTTCAAGAATTACAGGTATCATCTTCTCATGTAGGTATATAAGTAGTTTAGCTCTGTTGAATCTCTTATGTTTTCTTTTCTCTTTTTACCTGTTTATGCTTCACTTGAGTCTTGATATTGGAGGTCAGATTTTTGGTTTAGTTCCGCTCTTCTTATGAAAGCTTTGAAATCCTTCTGTTTTCATTGAATGATCATTTTTTCCCTTGATGTGTTATGTTTAATTCTGCTAGGTAAGTGATTCTTGATTGTAGTCCTAGCTCCTTTGCCTTCTGGAATATCATGTTCCATGACTCCTGATCCTTCAATGTTGCAACTGTCATGTTGTATGTAATCCTGATTGTGACTCCCTGATATTTGAATTGTTTCTTTCTGGCCACTTGTTGTCTTTTTTCCTTAACCTGCTAGTTCCTTGGAGTTTTTATTTTGGCATCTCTTTCCTGAGGTGATTGGTGGATTCTTTCAGTGCCTATTTTGCCCTCTGGTTCCAGAACATCAGGGCAGTTTTCCTTGACATTTCTTAAAAGATGCTGTCCAGGTCCTCCTTTTGATTATGGCTTTCAGATAGTTTAGTGATTCTGATATTGTCTTTCCAGGATCTATTTTACAGGTCAGTTGTTTTTCCTATGAGGCATTTTACATTTCCTTCATTTTCTTCCTTTTTAAAAATTGTTTGATTGATTTATGATGACTCATAGAGTCTTTAGCTTCCACTTGCCCAGTTCTCACTTTTAAGTTGTTGTTTTCCTCAATTAGCTTTTGTACTTTCTTTTCTGTTTGGCAAATTACTCTTTAAAGAGTTGTTTTCTTCAGTGTATTTTCGTATGTTTTTTCCATTTGGCCAATTCTACTTTTAAAACAGTTTTCAAATTGAGCTATTCCTGAAGGAAAACTAAGAAAATCACTGGAATGCTTACTAAATAATTGTCTTTGCTTTGTAAGGTGAGTATTGAAATTTATTGTCCCAGTAAAATTCTATCACAATGACACATTTTATTTACTGAAATACAGTGTAATTGTGTATTTTGTCAAGTATATTATGAATATTTTTAATGAAAGATTCATGGTCATGTGGAGGAAATTTCCATATATTAAGTATTACAAGTTTTTCAATTAAAAATGAATGTTTCAGGAGTATAAATGGAGTTGTAAGCATAGGGTAAAGTGATTATTGAACTTTGAGATAATTAAGATGCAGTCATTTTGCATAGGTAATTGGATTAATTATTCTAGACCTCAGTGGTATTGAACTTTATGAGGAGGTTAATAAAGGCATAGAATTGATGTATCACATGACTTCTTTACTCACAAGATAAAATTTTCTTATGGAATGAAACTCTCAACAATGTAAATTCATAATGCAATCTAAATGTCCCTAGTATGTTATTTATTACAATATTAAAGTGAAAGGCTGCAATTAAGTAGCCACAGCTGCCCTTTTTAGTTGTAAAAAAAAAATTACGCGACTGAAATAGGAGTTCAGCTATTGTTCATGCTGGAGCAATGAATAGTTTTAGCTCACATAATTCATGAATTTAAAATTTAAGTTAAAAAAGGGATTTGTTTTTATAATATGCTGTAATAATTGGTACACACACACACACATATATATGTGTGCATATATGTATATAATTTTTTAACAAATTGTTTACTATTGTCAGTAGAATAATATGAGCTATTGGCCAGATCAATGGTTTTTTAAATACTACATTTTTATTTCCACTAAAATTTTCCAAAACAAAATGTTCTACCTTTTCCTGCCCTCTGTTTCTAGTCATGTATTGATTATGAAGAATCAAGGAATAAGTTTTCTCCATATTTGTAATTTTATATTTTAATTCTTTAATCATTACTATTAGCTAGGAGTTTTCTTTCTGCTATTACCTTCATTATACTACTCAGAGAGAATGGAGGTTGTGCCCACCACTAGTCAGTGAAATGTAAGTAGGTATTCTTTGGGAGATCTTTTGGAGAATTTGGTCAAGAATTATAATGGACTATAATGTATAGATAATAAGTCACATCTATATAAAATAATATATAATCTATGGGGCAACTGAGTGACACAGTAGATAGAGTGCTAGGCCTGGAGTTAGGAAGACTCAGCTTCCTGAGTTCAAATCTGGCCTCAGACACTTACTAGCTGTGTGATCCTGGGCAAGTCACTTCATCTTGGTATAGGGTATAAGGTGTTGGTCTATGCCTAGTTTCTGCCATACTGTTTTCCAGTTTTCCCTGCAGTTTTTGTCATATGGTGAGTTCTTATCCCAGAAGCTGGGGTCTTTGGGTTTGTCAAATAGTATTGACTACTGTTATCATTGAGTACTGTGTCTTGTGTACTTAATCTATTCCACTGATCCACCACTATATTTCTTAGTCAGGACCAAGTAGTTTTGATGATTGCTGTTTTATAATACAATTTAAGGTCTGGAATGGCTAGGCCTTCTTCCCCTGCATTTCTTTTCTTAGCTCCCTTGATATTCTTGACCTTTTGTTCTTCCAGATGAATTTTGTTATTGTTTTTTCTAGCTCTAAAAATAGTTTTTTGGTCTTTTGATTGGTGTGCTGTTGGGTAAGTAAATTAATTTAGGTAGAATTGTCATTTTTGTTATATTAGCTCAGTCCTACCCATGAGCAACTGATATTTTTCCATTTACTTAGATCTGACTATATTTGTGTGAAAAGTGTTTTGTAATTGTGTTCATATAGTTCCTGGCTTTGTTTTGGCAGGTAGACTCCCAAATATTTTATAATGTCTGTAGTAATTTTAAATGGAATTTCTAACCCCATACTTTCAACTGAGATTCAGTCCCACCTCATGAATTGTGTTTTGTACTTCTCAAGCTGAATGTTCTATCAGCAACTCAAATGCAGTATGTCCAGAACAGTTTATTATCTTTCTCCCCCAAACCCACCAGTGGCACCACTGTTGTTTTATTCACCCAGTTTTATAACCTCTGTGTCATTCTCAACTTAGTACTCTCTCTCGTGTTTACTGATGTCAAATCAGTTGCCAAATATATCATTTCCATCTACATTATCACTTGAATATGTCCTTTTCTCTCCACTCACATAGCAACCACCTGATTTTAGGTTCTCATTACCTGTCATCTGGATTATTGCAATAGTTTTAAATTCATCTTTTAGGCTCTCATTACCTTTTGCTTGGATTATTGTAATAGTTCTTTAATTCATCTCCATGCCTCATGTTACTTCCCTCTCCAATATCATCCTCTTCAGAGACTTCAAAGTAATTTTCCTAAAATACAGATCTGACTGTTTCATTGTCCTATGCAATAAATTCCAGTGTGTCCCTGTTATCTCTCATATCAAATATAAACTCCTTGTGGCATTCACAACTCTTCATGGCTTGGCTCATGCCCGCCTTTCCAATTTTGCACATACTCCCGGATCCTACTCCTTTCAGCTGTCTTAGCCTACTTGCTGTTCCTCACGCATAACACTTGCATTTCCTTTCTCCATGCCTATATACTAGCTGTGCTCCATATTTTGAATGCTCTTTCTCATTACCTGCTTCTTGTAATTCTTGGTTTTCTTCCAGACTCAGCTCATGTACAACCTTCTGCAGAAGGCTCTCATCCTTTACCCCAGTTTCCATGCCTTCCCCTTGAAGGTTACCTTGTATGTATCTTGTATATCGTGATATGTGAAAATGTTGTTTTCCTTGTTAGAATGTGAGCACCTTAAGAACTGTTTTACTTTTTTTGGCTAGGCAGTGAGGTTAAGTGATTTGCCCAGGGTTACACAGCTCGAAAGTGTTTTATACATCTGAGACCAGATTTGAACTCAGGCTCTCCTGAATCCAGGGCTGATGCTCTATCCATTGCGCCACCTAGCTGCCCCTGAACCATTTTACTTTTGCCTTTGTCTCCCCAGCACTTAGAAGAATGCTGGGTATGTCCAAAATACAGCAGGCACTTACTAGTTGTTCACCGTTGAGAAAATATTCTAATTTAGAGATAGAGGGAAGGAAAGAGAATAAGCATTTATACTGTGCCTATTATGTGCCAGGCACTGTACTAAGTAGCTTTTTTTTTTTAATACAAATGTCATTTTATTTGATCTTCACAACAACCCTGCAAGGTAGGTGCTGTTAGGTAGGTGTTGAGGAAACTGAAAGAAACAGAATATAAGTGACTTGCCCAAGGTCACAAAATGAGTAAGTGGCTGAAGCTAGATTCGAATACAAAAGTCTTCTTGATTCCAGGCCCAGCATTCTATCTATTGTGTCACCACCTGGTTCTTGAGACTGGACCAATGATTTCATTAGTGTAGGATACCTCAGGGTGAGGAAATTAACTCTACCAATACAGAGTGCCACCTTCTATGCAGCTTATGGTTTTGAGAGTTGATTAAAGCACTGAGAGTGATTTGCCCAAGGTCACACAGCCAGGATGTGTCAAAGGCAAGATTTGAACCTAGCTAGTATTGACTTTGAGCTGACTTTCAGTCTTTGCCTATTTACTTCTTAAATCTTTTTTTAAAAATGTGTACTTGTTTTCTAACCTAATCCAACACCTAAAATTTATTATTTATTTTTAACATTCTTTTCTTTTTAAATTTTGAGTTCCAAATTCTACTTCCCTCCTTCCCAAACTCTCTCACTTACTGATAAAGCAAACAAAAAGGTGTCAGTTATACATATAAAATCATGTAAGGCACATTTCCATATTAGCCATATTACAGAAAAGCGAGTATAGACAGATAGATAGATAGAAAGAAAGAAAGAAAGAAAGAAACAAACAAACAAACAGAGAGAAAAAAAATTATACTTCAGTTTGTACTCAGAGTTCATCATTTCTCTCTCTGGAGGTAGATAGAGTTTTTTTCAACATGAGTCCTTTGGATTTGTCTTGGATTCAATCCTTTGGATTTTTCTTGAATTACGTTGGTTAGAATAGCCAACTCTTTAATAGTTGATCATCATTATAACATTGCTATTACTGTGCAGGATGATCTCCTGGTTCTTCTCAGTTCATATCGATCTTGGCATGTTTGTTTTTTTTTTTCCTGAAACCACATCCCTCATAATTTCTTATAGCACAGTAGTACTCCATTACAATCATATGACACAACTTGTTTGGCCATTCCCCAATTGATGAGTATCCCCTCAGTTTTCAATTCTTTGCTACCACAAAAAAAGTTGCTATAAATATTTTTGTACTTCTAAGTCCTTTTCTTTTTCCTTTGATCTCTTTGGGGAACAGATCTAGTGGCGATGTTGCTGAGTCAAAGGGTATGCACAGTTTTAAAGCCCTTTGGGCATGTTCCAAATTGTTCTCCAGAGTGGTTGGATCAGTTCACAACTCTACCAACAGTTCATTAGTGTACCTATTTTCCTTCATCCCCTCTAGCATTTGTTATTTTTGATAGGTATGAAGTGGTACCTCAGAATTGTTTTAATTTGCATTTCTCTAATCAATTGTGATTTAAAACTTTTTTTTTATATGACTATAGGTAACTGATTTCTTCTTCTGAAAATTGCTTGTTCCTATCCCTTGACCGTTTATCAATTGGAGAAAGGCTCTTATTTTTATAAATTTAATTCAGTTTGCTATATATTTGAGGAATGAGGCCTTTATCACAGAAACTTGCTGTAATTATTATTTTTTTTTTTGTATTATTCCATTATCTGTGGTACTTTTCTTCCCTTCAAAATGTAGTTTCCTTGATTATGTCTCTTAATTAGGTCTGTTTTTTGCTTTTGTTTTGTGTGAGATCATGGTTTTTTAAAAAAAATTTCTATTTTACTATCTGGTTCTACGATACCAGGCAGTTTTTTGATTATTTCTTGAAATATGATGTCTTGGCTCTTTTTTTGATCGTGGCTTTGATGTAGTCCAATAATTCTTAAATTATCTCTCCTTGAACTATTCTCTAGATCAGTTATTTTTCTAGTGAGAACACATTTTCTTCTGTTTTGCATTCTTTTGACTCTATTTTATTGTTTCTTGCTCTTTCATGGAGTTATTAGCTTTGACTTGGCCAATTCTAATTTTTAAGGAATTGTTTTTTTTCAGTTAGCTTTTGTGCCTCTTTTTCCAGTTGGCCAGTTCTACTTTTTAAGGACTTCTTTTATTCTGTGAATTTTTGCACCTCCTTTTCCATTTGGCCTCTTCTGCTTTTTAAGAAGTTCTTTCCTTTGGTGCTGCTTTCACCATTAGGCCAGTTCTATTTTTTAAGATGTTGTTTTCTTCAGGTTTTTTTTTTTGAGGGGGGGGTATGCCTCTTTTACCAAGCTGTTAATTTTCTTTACATAATCTTCTTGTATCATTCTCATTTGTTTTCCCACCACTCTTATCTCTTTATTTAATTTAATAGGAATTCTTGTTGGACATGGGTCCAATTAGCATTTTTCTTTAAGGCTTTGCTTGTAGATGTTTTCACATTGTCTTTTGAGAATGTATCTTGGTCTTCCCTGCCAGCACAGTAGCTTTTAATGATCAAATTCTTTTTTCTTTTTAGTATTTGCTTATTTTTTCTAGACTATGTTTTTACTTTTAACTTTATGTTGAAATTGGACTCTTCTCCCCTAGGTTGAGGAGGCACTGTTATACACCAGGGTTTTTTTGGCTATTATTTTCAGAGCTAGTTCTGGGGCTGTGTAGATTTTTGGTGCTTCGAAGATAGTATGATTAGAGGTGAGTGCCCTCTTGATCTGTGCTTAGGTCTTCCCAAGAAAAGCCCCCTGCTCTCCTATAGCCGCAAGTGCTAGTGCACCTCTTGGTTCAGGAACTGTGACCAGGTTCCCTGTTCTTCTGCAGCCACAAGCACTGGTGGTCCTCTCTCTCTTGTAATTGTGACCAGGGCTCCTACTCCCTTGTGACCGACCACAGGCACTCCTCTCTACCCTGGAACTGTAATCCAGAACTGCTTATGGGCAATAGAATTGCCAGTCAGTGACAGCTGCAGCTAGGCCTGGCAGAGGGTACCCTGTAATCACTTTCTGACCAGTGTCAAATTTCCTTATTGTGAGTTGCCAAAGCTGCTGCTGCTGTCCCAGCTGCTTCCAACGCCCACTGCTGGTGTTGCCACTACTGTGTTTGTGTCCACCTCAGTGTCACAGATTTGTCTTGCTGACCTCTCAAGTTTTCTTGGGCTAGAAAAATGTCTTACTCTGACTCTTTACCAATATTGTTATGCCTTTAATTTCTTTCTTTTGATTTATGTTGGTATTGTTAGAATTTTCAGAATTATATCAAACAGTAGTGGAGGGAGTAGATATCCTGCTTTACCCCTGTATTTGTTGGAAAAGCTTCCAGTATGTCTGTATTGTACATCATGCTCTCTTTTGGTTTTAGATAGGTACTATTTGTGATATTACAACATAATCCTTATCTGCCTATCACTTATATTTTTCTTTCTGAACATAAAGGAATGTTGTACTTTGTTGAAGCCTTTTTATGCACCTCTAGAGTTAATCATGTGGCTTTAGACATTTTTGTTTTTAATATGATTAATGATTAATATGTTGATTATTTTTGTAATGTTGAAATATCTTTGTCTCTATTATAAATTCAGTTTTGTCATAATGAGTGATATTTTTTGATGAATTGCTACATATAGTCTCTTTGACAGGATTTTGTTTAAAACTTTTGAATCCATGTTCTTTATATTTTCCTATCACTTTCTGACTACTTTCCCTTTTGATAACCATTTTCTTGAGAGCTGATCTCAAAACTATCTCATTTTCCAGCAATACTTGGCAGTTAGCATGGTATCTGTATTGGTCTCTGGCCCCAATTGACATTTAGGGAACAAATTGGACCTATCTGGATGCCAGTCTCCCCTTTGCTTCAAGGCAGGCCTGGTGGATACACACACTTGCTACTTGCTGATACCCAGACCCTGTCTCATCTATTCTTCAATTTTCTGACTGCGCAGTGTTACAACACAGTATGCTACCACAATACAGTTCTAGTCAGAGAATGCTTCTGGTTTTCTGAGGTATGGAGAGTGGTGGGATCAGGGTTAAGTTCTTCTCTAATCTGTTATTTGGCTTGTATAAGCCTTCTAGAACATGGTGGCTGGTGAGAGAGGAGGCTGCAGAGTAAGTTAAGGACAAGAATTAGTCATCTCTGCTAACAAGTTGTTATCCCATTGGGCTTTTTGATGTTTTAGGCCCTGGAGACAGATGAAATGCTTTATCCCTTGTGCATAATTTCTATCTGAAGCAGTTCAAGAAGTTATCAGGATTGGAAAATATATCTACTCTTCCATGTTGTTGGTTGTGTGCCAATCTCATATTAATTTAAAAATTTTACTTAATAACATTTTAGACTTATTTTAGTCTTCATTTTATCTTAAACCATTATTTTCCAAACATTTTGTGTGCCTTTATTGTCAATGTTTTGTCATATTTCTTACTTTCTATCAATTTACATTATCCTTTTGTGGTCAATAGCTTTTATTTCTTGTTTCATATAATTATATAAAGTACTGGTCGCTAAAGTACTAAGTCACCAAAGAAAATGCTGTGTAAGTGGCATTACATCCTATATTACATCTAGTGTTTACTTTGACAGATCCACCAGTCTTTAGTTGTAGTAATTTATCAGGCCTTCCGTGAGATCTTTCAGAAAGCTTTTAAATGATAAGTTCATATCCCAATCAATTTAACTATGACAAGTGAAACTTTCATGAAACCCTATTGAATATATTATTAAAATCCAGGTGATTGGATGTC
This sequence comes from Phascolarctos cinereus, assembly GCF_003287225.1. Taxonomy (NCBI): domain Eukaryota; kingdom Metazoa; phylum Chordata; class Mammalia; order Diprotodontia; family Phascolarctidae; genus Phascolarctos; species Phascolarctos cinereus. Next base: position 176,809,416 of record NW_027555958.1, read on the forward strand.
TGCTGTTTTTACCTTTATCTGCTAATCTTGTAATTGTATCTGGAAAAAAAGTAATCAAGAAAATTGTGATTCTGAAGGAGAATGCCTCCTAGTTCAAAGAGATTTTCCTGCTCATCCCACTTTAAAACTCCTTCGAAGCCTTGCAATTGAATGTTTTCAAGTTAAGGTGTCTTTCTCTCACTTGTGAAAAACGTTTGAAAACATCTTAGATAATTTAGGTAGAACTGACTTCTTAAAAAAAAAAAGACCGACAATGAGAAATACCTAATTACTTCCTTGATTTAGTAATGTAGACTTATTGTCAAATTAAGACAGCACAGTGGTTTTTATTTTGACACATTGACTTTGATACAACAGTTCTAATTTTCCCATGCACATTTCGTCCAGTATATTCTTAAATTGTTCAGTATTGCATACATTATGATAATTGTAAGATTAGGTTTAGTGAAGGTGTTATAGTAGAAGAGTAAACTAGAGCACTTTGAAATAGTAAATTTTAGGTTGGAGGATAGAATCAAAACCAAAATACTTTGGAAAATTGTAACTAATTTAGAATGTATGTTAAAAAATCAGAGTGAAAAAGTAAAAGAAAAGGATCTAAAATAATTATACATCATGTTGGAGTAATAACAAAATATCAACATAAAAACTAATATTCTGACTAATAATACAATAGACTATTTAAGAATCACACATCTCCTCCCCAAGTGGATCAGTGTATTCTGTCTAGTCATTTGCAGCAGGTATGTAGTTAGGAATATTAAGACTGGAGGGAGGCCTAGAAAGAATCAGGGTTTTAGAACACTGTTATAACAGTTCTTTTTCTGAGCGATTTTGCATTCAAGAGGTTTTTACATTTCAATTCAACAAACATTTATTTATTAAGTGCTTACTCTATGTAAGGTGTTATGGTAGTTACTTAAGACACATGAAAATAGTCCCTCCCCTTAACATTGCTTTTGGGGAAATCGGTGGTGGTGATAAAACATGTGTACAGATGAGTATAATACACCATCAGTTTAGGGGAGAAAGGGCAGATGTAACTTATGAGCACAGTGATGGGACTCCATCACAGGAAGAGAAAAATTCTGAGCAAAAAAAAAGAAGTCCTTTTGGGAATTGACTTGAAATATTTAGGAGAACATAGCTCCATTTGTCTGGAATATAGAGATTGTGAAAGGGAATGTGAAATAAGACTGGAGAAATAGATATTGATGGTGGAAGATCTTAAATGTCAGACTGAGGATTTTTATGTTTTATCCTATAGAAAATGGGAAACCATCAGAAGTTTTTGAGAAGAGGCTGATATAGTTAAACCTATTCCTTAAAATAACTTTTAAAAAGACTGTATGGAGAGTGGATTGGAGAAGGAAGAAATTGAAAGCAGGAATATTTAAGCTATAACAATAGTCCAAGAGATGTTGAGGTTCTTTTAAGATGGTGGCTATATGAACATTATTCAGTATTATGATCTTTGGAATAAAAGTTTGTCGGAAATAAATTTATTAATTTAAGTGAAAATATCTGCTTAGAGAAATCTAAAGAGACAGAATTATACCTAGTTTTTGAAAAATCTGATCCAAGTCGTTTTCTACTTACAATTTATAGGTTCAAAACAAAGACAAAGTTCCATATTCAAGATTAGACAAGGATACAGAGTATAGGCAGCCATTTTTGACTCATCAAAAAAGAAAAACAAAATACTAATACTAAACTTTTCACTCCCTTTTAAACCACTTTTTCTATGGATTTCACCTGGTCAGAGGTAAACTGAAGGTGAACTAGAGGCAATTCTATTAATTGAGTTAGTCAAATACATTCTTGCTTTTGGTCTTATTGTTATAACTAATTTCAGGGAATGTTTTTTCCTGAGCTGATGATAGCATACTTTTGAAACTTGCTAAATGTTAGATAATAATGGAGCAAAAAGATTTCAGCAATGAAGATTGTTTCAGAATTGATAAAGATTAATAAGATTTCTTGTTAACTTTATTTTTTTAATTTATGTTTAAATTATTTATATATGTGTGTGTATACACACACACACACACACACACACACACACACACACACACACAATTTTTCCTAGCTAATAAAAATCTGCCTTTTCTCTCTCATTTATAAGCCACAGTTAAAAAAGAAAGAACAAAGCTCCTATTACAAACATGTATAGTGATGCAAATAAAATTACCACTTTGGCTGTGTCCAAAAAATGTGTCTCAGCATTATGAATCTGTCCTCTCTGCATCAGGAAATATGTGACATTCTTCATCTTTGGTGTTTTGGAATCGTGGTTGGTTGTTGCATTTATTCAAGTTCCCAAGACTTTCAGAATTGTTTTTCTTTACAGTATTGTTTCTATATAATTTTTCTCTTGGTTCTGCTTACTTCATTTAGCATCAATTCTTACAAGTCTTCTAGGTTTCTCTGAAACCATCCCCTTCATCATTTCTCAGCAAGTGCTCATTTTTGCTACCACAAAACAAGCTACTATAAATATTTTTGTATGTCCTTTCTGTTTGTTTGCTTAGGACTATTCCCTCCCTTAATCTACCTTTCTTTTTCTTTTGTCTTTTTTCTTGTTTCCTTGTTGAGTGAAATGCATTTCTGTATCCAACTGTGTCTGTTTGAATTGATAATTTATGAAATTATGAAATGGGGATAAGCATGCCTGGTTCTTTGGGTACTCGCCAGAAAAGACCATGATTGGCAGTGGGAAGTAGGTAGCAATCACACTTTAATAACTACTGAGGGTACAGAGACAAGTGATGACAAGTACAGAGGGAGATGGCATAGGAACAGAGGGTGGAATGGTTAAGGAAAGCAGGCAGCATGGGGAAGTGGGTTGGGAGGAGGACAGAGAATATCTTATGTAACTGTGGTTTAGAATTGGGAGCAGTAGGTAGCATGGACCCAATAAAGATGAAAGAGTGTTAGGGGGTAGGGGGCGCACAGGGGTCAGGATGGAGCAGGAGTTTGAGGTCTCCTATTTGTGCCACTTTGGAGTTTAGTTCATTAGTATATCCAGGTCATCTCAAAGATATTGGTAAAACTTCAACATTATTAGCACCTTTTTTATGTTCTGGGACTATGGAGGTCTGGAATTTGCTGGGATTTAGATTTAATAGCACCAAAAAGCCCTGATAACAGCACCCACATCTACATGGTTCCTGTTCATCGTATATTACTAGAAGTGAGTTTCATTTAATGTATGATAGAATTTGTAAATTATGTTCTTTTGATCTTTGGGACAGTTTGTAGATGACTTCCAGGTGCCCTTTTGCAATCTTATTAGCTGCTATTGCCCTATTATACTGGTACTTATAAACTTGCTATACTGACTAGAAGGGATGTGTTGTTGGTCAGGGGACCAGAACATGATACATTTTTAACTCAATATTTATATTTTTCCCTCCTTTGTCTATTTCAGTTGAGAGAGAGGGTCAGGTGTTAGTCACTTCTTCCACCCTTCTTGTTTGTGTAGGCTTTTACTTGTGTAACCCAATTATGTGAGATGATTTTCTCTATCCTTCCTTTCCCCTTTCTGTTCCCTCTAGTATATTTCTTTTCCCCTCCAATGTATTCTTCTTCCCTTCCCTTAACTTTCCTCTTTTAAGATCATCAGAACTTAACAGAACCACACCTAGACCTTCTGCCTAATTAGACTCCTTCAGTGACTCCTGATATAATAGAGCCCTGAGGGGACACATATATAATCTCATATTAGAATGTAAACAGTTTAGTCCCTAATGATTGTTTGCTTATATTTGTCTTTTTATGTTTCTCTTGACTCCTGTGTTTGCACTTTAAAGTTTCTATGCAGCTTTGTTTGTTTTTGTATCAGAAATCCTTAGACGTCCTGCTTTTCCTAATAGTGCCCCCCCACCCATAGAATTATGCCCATTTTTGCTGGGTAAGTAATTCTTGGCTATAAGCCTGTGCCTTTTGCCTTCAGGAATATTGTATTCAAATTCTTCTCTCTTTGATATTGGTGGCTCCCAAATAGATTGGAGCTGTTTCCAGTCGGTATTGGCAGTCAGAGATGTTCTGTACCACAGACAGTTCTTGCTTTATATGAATTTGCATTACGCAAATTTGACATCTTTTGAATGCTGGTGGTTCTAAATTTGTCTTTTTTTTTTTAAAGAGGGAATTTTGTTGTTCGTATAGTATGGTAAGGCTGTGCTAAAATGTTATAAGAGCCTATTTCATGATTTGACCTAATGTCAACATGAAAGAGAAGTCTGTTTTACAAGATTAAAAAAAAAGTCCTGTTATTACTATAGTATTTCTAAGTGATTTTCATTCAGTTACATGAAGTTCTTTTATGCTCAAATTATATTTTATCCAAAATTTGTATGTATTTGTGTTAAAAGCTTTATTTATGGATTTTCTTTTTAATGTAATAAAGAAATTTTTTATATATCTTTTCTTCTTAATTTAAATGTTATAATTAAAAATAAGATTTCAAATAATCAGGGTTAAAGGAAAAAAATGAACACTTTAGTGTGTAGCCTTGTAGATTTCCTAAAATTGTTCAATGAATTACCACTTAAGGATAATTTCCAGTTTTTATAAAAGCTAAAATGTTGTAAAGAATTGATGAGTTTTTGTAAAATACTAAGTATTTTTCAATAGTATACCCATTTTAATATAGTAAAAGAAAAACTGAATGACTTGGCTGATTGGTAATGAGAAGTGCAACCTTTTTCCTCAAGATTACTGGTTCAAGTCTTTTCTAGGTGTGTAGAAATCAGAAAATCATTGACCACTTGACAGCTGTTTAGTGACCATACTTTATGAAATAAATTGTTTGCTTTGGTTCAGTTTCTCATGGGCAGATGTTCTTTTCTCCATATCCTAATTATAAAAAGACCATATATACAGAGATAGATGGGTTCAGAGAAGCTTCTAAGGTCCCGTTTGGCTTTATTTCTAGGATCTTATAATCAGAAATGCTTTTACGCCAGGAGGAAGTCAGTTTAGACCAGGATTAAAATGTACCCAAGGGTCTTTGTAGAGGAACTCCAATTTTTTTTTTCTTGTGTAAAGTTACTTATAGACAAATTGAGATTTTGTTTTTCTTACTGAGAAAGCGTGTGGACATTTCTGTATATTTAGATTTACTTTATAAGAAATAAATATTTATTATTAGAATTTTGATTTAGGAAAAATGTTTTGGGCAAAATAGAGTAATATATTTGTCATTTTCCCCTCCTAACTTCCTTTAGTTGCACCACTGAAGGTACTGTTAACACCTGCACATTTAAACCAAGGGGAAAAAAATGGGCTTAAAAATCTCTCAAATTAATTTTTGTCACCATTTAAAATTTTCCAAATATTTTAAAGAAGTTGTTAAGCCTCAAAATCTAATGGAGTGACAAAGGCAACGTGTAGTGCAGAGTGCTGCCCTCATCATAGATTTATCTTCTTCTTGCTAAGCATTTGCATTCAACAAAAGTACCTGTCCTGACTACCAGAAGACTCGATGTCAACAGGTTAGAGTATTTCTTGGAATGGGACTAGTTCGTTGCTAACTTGAAGGGAAAGATGAACCAACACATGGTTGGTAACAGTGGAGCAGAAAAGGAGTGAGCAACTTTCGGAGAACACAGCATTTATTTATCTGGGCCAGAACATTTGCAAACATCAAGATTGGGTAGACAAAAATGATGGAGAGGGGCAGCTAGGTGGCACAGTGGATAGAGCTCCAGCCTTGGAGTCAGGAGGTCCTGAGTTCAAATCTGGCCTTAGACAATTGACACTTACTAGCTGTGTGACCCTGAGCAAGTCACTTAACTCTGATTGTGCCCCCCCCAAAAGACAGAAAAATTCAGAAGCTGCTTAAAAAAAAAAAGAGAACTCCACAGGGTTTACCAACAAGATAGTTCATCCATATTTAAGAAGGCAGAATTAAACTCCATTAAAAGTAAAGTGCAAGTAAAGCTTAGAGAGATGAAGGATTCTTGGCTCAATAAAAAAGCAGATGAAATTCAGTTTTATGCTGATAATAACAATCCAAAGTGCTTTTATGATTCCCTGAAGGCTATTTATGGGCCAGTGACTATGGTGAATCTCAACTACTCCGTATTGATGGAGCTACAGCTGATTAGTCATAAGATCATGATCTTGGAGAGATGGGCTGGACACTTCCATAATGTTCTCAACGGATCATCATCAATCAGTGCTGAAGCCATTAACTGTATACCTTAGGTAGTCTTCAGGTAGTAGTCTTTCCACTGAAGAAGAGGTTTTTGAATGTCATTAGGCTCCTCTTATGTATTGAAGCACCTGGTACTGATTCTATTCCAGCTGCAATTTTCAAGGTAGAGGGTCCATTGCTCATACAAAAGCTGACAGAAATTTTCCACATTATATGGCAAGAAGAGGTTATCCCCCCAGGTGTTCAAGGATGCTTGCATTGTCCTTTTTCATAATGGTAAAGAAAATAGATTGTCCTGTGACAATCACAGAGGGGTCTCTCTCGTAGTCATTGCTGGCAAGATTCTTGCCAGAGTCTTCCTTAATAGTCTGATCCTTCACCTGGAAGGTGATCATCTACCTGAGAGCCAATGTGGCTTCAGAAAGGGCTGAGGAATGGTTGATATGGTGTTTGCTGCCTGACAACTGCAGGAGAAATGCCAGGAGCGGACAGAGGTCTGTACACAATGTTTGTAAATCTGACCATGGCCTTTGATACTGTCAGTCATGAGGGCTTATGGAGAATTGTGTCAAAATTTGGTTGCCCAGAGAAGTTCATCAACATTGTACATCAATTTCATAATGTCATGCTTGCCTGGGTTCTGGATAATAGATGATACTCTCATGCTTTCCGAGTATAATCGAAAGGATTACAGACTGTGTGGTAATTTCAGTTTAGGTTCGGATCTCAAGATATAATGACATGTGCTCAGTGTAAACTTAAATTATCACATTTATTTTACAATGATTAATAATGATTAAGGCAAAACACACACATAAAGATGAGAAAAACATTCAATATAATAACTAATAATCAAAATAAAGAAAAGGGGGAGTAAGAAAAGAAAGGAAACACACTCACTGACCAGGCAAATTCATACCTACTAGACTGGGGAGACTGAAGAACCACCAAGAGGTCTGGTCAGGGAGGCAATAGGGCGGCATCCTGCTCTGACTCAACAGAAGTCGGGCACACGATCTGCTTCTGACCAACAGAAATTTGGCGTCACTATCTCTGACATCAAAGTACTCCAAAAATACCCTTCCAAATGACCCCTTTTATGTCTACGTAAACCAGGGAAATACAATCTTAATATTTTGTTTTATGTATGTATGCTTGGTGAGCATTCAGGTTCAGGGCACATAAGCATTCTGGCAAAGGTTGGGGCTTGATTAGAGCCCCAAATACCTGTTTGTTGTGTAAATCTCCAAGGAGTAATCAGTTGCTTGGACAGTTATACTCTTTTCTCAAGAAAAACGTTCCTTGAGATGAATTGCTTTCCCGGGTAACATAGTTTGTTACTTAATGTTCCAGTCTTCCTGGTACACAGTCCTGCATGATAACTGCAATTTATCTTTATGTCGGGTTATGAGGCAGTTACACCGTCAGTTCGTGAGACGGTTAGGGGACTGGGGAGGATCTCCTCAGTTTTCCCTACACAGAGTCATCAATGGAGAGAAATAGGACTGTGTGCTTTTTATTAGCGTGATGTTTTCGGCAACGTAGTCAGAAGCCTTCAACAGGGGTGAAAATGAGATCAAGATCAGCTACTGCACTGATGGCAAACCTTTAACTTGAAAAGTCTGCAAGCCAAGACTAAAGTGGAAGGAAAGTTGGTGCATGATATTTTTGTTAATAGATGATTGTGTACTCACTGCAACCTCTGAAGCTAAGATGCAATAAAGGATGGATTGATTCTCTGCTGCTTGTGCTAATTTTGGCCTAACAGTTAACACCAAGAAAACACAAATTCTCTACCAGCCAGCACCATACCATCCATATCATTGGTTATAACAAGTGGAGAAAATTTTAAAACTATGAATAAATTCACTTATCTTGGCAGTATCCCTTCCAGGGATGTAGACATAGATGATGAGGTTGACGTATGTATTGCCAGAGCTTTTAGTGTTTGGGAGGCTCTGAAGGAAAGTGTGAGAAAGAAGATGGTAGGCTGCAGATATACAGAGCTGTTGTACTGACTTCATTGTTGTATGCCTGTGAAACCTGGATAGTATATCAGTGCCATCTCAGGAAACTGAATCGCTTCCATCTGAATTGTCTTAGGAAGATTCTGAAGATCACCTGGCAAGATTCTCGAGCTTAAATGCTAAGCATTCAAATTCTGTTACAGAGAGCACAACTTTGATGAGTTGACCATGTTGTTTGAATGCCAAATGTATGTTTGCCTAAAAGACTATTTTATGGAGAACTCATACAAGGCAGGTGCTCACATTGTGGTGGTCAGAAGCAGTGATACCAAGACACTTTTAAGGTCTCTCTGAAGAACTTTAGAATTGATTGTGAGACGTGGGAGATGCTGGCTAAGGACTGCCCAGCATGGTATGCCTGCATGAAAGAAGGCGCTGTGCTCTATGTGTGAAGCAGAATTGTAGTGGCTCAAAAGAAACATGAGATGCACAAATTTAGACATCTCCACTGCAAATGTTCACATAGACTATTTGTGCCTGACCTATGGTGGACCTTCCGAGCCCATATTAGTCTGGTCAGCCACAGTCGGACACACTGTACCTTGACTCTAACATAGTGGTATCATTTTGCTCCTCTTGAAAAACAAAAGAACAACCAACCAACATAGATCAGTTATTGGGTCAGCTGTAGTATAAAACTGAGGCTTTGGTTCTGTTTTTATGACTTGGGAGGCCTACTTTGAACCTATAATCACTTTCCCACTTCAATATCTTTTGCTAGGAAATCTCTAGACAGTGATTGACTTAGATTCTCCAATCCATACTGACTGATACATGTCTTTGCTATGCAGTTTCCGTGGTTTGGGGTTATATTATTTGCCTTCTGAGCCAAGGCTTTAAGAGTTCTACAGTCTGGTTTGATAATCTCTTATCTCTTTCACTTAACTTTTCTGAGGAGGGGAGTTGTGGCTGTGGAACAAAAAGGTAGCAAAGGCAAAAGAAGTATTATTGAAGCATTTACAGCTGTATCTAGATATGTGTATAAAGAGTTGTACCTCTACAAACAGGCTGCCTTAATATAGACATTTCTTTTCACTTGAAATTGTCTCATACAAAAATTTGGTAACACAGTAACAATGTTGGAAATCATTAAACCATGCTTATTGAGTCCAGCACTACATATTTATGTTATAAAATCTCAACTGACCCTCTACTGTAGCAAGACAATTCTTTTATTGTGTGTGCACTCTCTCTCTCTCTGTGTCTGCTCTCCTCTCCTTCCCTCCCTCACTCTCTCTCTGTTTCTCCCTCTTTCTCTTTCTTTCCTCCCTCTCTTTCCTAATTGATTCACTAGAGTGGCTTTTCCAAACTTTTTCACCCTTTGTTCATATTTCTCCTCCTCTCAGCCAAGAACCCTGCATCATATTTCTTTTTTTCTTTAAGTTTATTTTCATTCACTAGTTTTCTGACTTTTCTAATTCCTCTCCTCTAACTGACAAAGAAACAGAAGCTAAAACCCTGTTACAAACATATAATCAAACAAAACGAATTTCCAAATTGGCCATAAATAGTAAGTCTTATTCTGCATTCTAAATCTTTCACCTCTATCAGGTTAGTAGCATGTTCATCATTAGCTCTCTGGAATTATGGTTGGTCATTATGCCAATCATAGTGCCTAAGTCTGTGAAAGTTATATGTCTTTTTAATATTGTTATCAACATCGGTTCATATAAATTTTTCCAGGTTTTTCTGAAACCATCTTCTTCATCATTTCTTACAATGCAATAGTATTCCATCGTATTTATATACATAACTTGATAAACCATTCCCCATTTGATGGCCACTTCCCCCAGTTTCCAATTCTTTGCCACCTCAGAAAGATCTATAAAAATTTTTTACATTCTTACAGTTTGATTTTCTTAGGACTAATCACTCCCTTATCCTACCTTCCTTCTAGTCAGTCTTCTGTTTCCTTCTTATTGTCCTATTGAGTGAAGTCAATTTTGTACTTAATTGTGTATTTATATTTTTCTGTCATTTGACCAGTTCAGATGAGAACGAATGAGATTCAGGTGTCTGCTGTTTCCCACACCCCTTCCTTCTTGTACATATAGACATCCCCTTGTGAGATAATTTCCCCTAACTTTCCTCCCCTTTCCACCTCAGTGTGTTTTTTTTATTAACTTTCTTTCTGATCATCCACATAATAGAACCACACTTAGGCCTTCTGTCTAATTAAACTATGAACCCTGATAATAGGTGTCTGAGGGAATACCTGGTATAATCCATCTCCCCATGTTAGAATGTAAACATTTTATTCTTATTTCATCCTCTGTGATTGTGTTTATCTTTTGATAAATTTTCTCTTGGCTCCTGTGTTTGCAGTTCAAATTTTTTACATAGCTCAGTTTTCTGTTCAGGAAGTCCTCTTTTTCACTTAAAGATCCTGACTATATATAGCTGTATCTATATCTCTTAACTATATCTTCTTGATACTTGAATTCTTTCTCTTTGGCTTCTTATAGTATTTGTTCTTTGACGTGAAAGCTCTGGATTTTAGCTTTTATATTTCTGGGCATTTTCATTTTGAGATTTCTTTAAGGAAATGATCAGTGGATTCTTTCTGTTTCTACTTTGTCCTTTGAATCTAAGAGACCTGGGCAGTTTTCTTTAAAGATTTCTTGAAATGATGTCTAGCCTATTTTCTGGTTGTGCCTTTCAGGTTCGCCTTTTCGGTGCCTTTTCAATAATTCTTACTTTTTTTATCTCCTTGATCTCTTTTCCAGGTTGTTTAAAATAGTTTTTTTGGCTTTACTTCTATTTTTTTCATCTGTTTATTTGTTTTAATATTTCTTTTTGCTTCTCATTAAAGGCTTTGGCTTCTATTTGGTCCATTTTGATTTTCAGGAGTTTATTGCTTCGGCAATAAACTTGTGCCAAGTTTTTAATTCACCTTTGAATTTTTCTTCAATAGCTCATTGCCTTTCCATTTTCCCTCTCAAACTGTATCATTTCTTTCATAAAAACAATTTTAACTCTTAAAAAAACCTTTTGCTTAACCCAGAATTCTAGCTGAATCTGTTCCCAAGCTGTTTTCCTTTGAGGTTTTTAGTTTATAGATGTTTTGGAGTCATTCTCTTCTTCTGGGTATGTATCTTGAGGGTCTTTGTCAGTATAAAAGCTTTTTATGGTTGGAGTCTTCTTTTTGTTGCCTCATTCTGCCAGACTTTGTACACTTCTGGAGGAAGCATCTTGGCTGACTCTGTGTCTTTCAGGTTCATGCAGCTATTTTCTTGGGTATTGAGTGTTATATTATTCAAGGATCTCAGGGATAATTCAGGACTTAAAACTTTCAGCACTTGCCCTGATCAGGACAAATCTGAGTTGTTGTTCCCCTTGTCTGAGCTATAAAAGTTCCTCACCTTACTTTGAATTTGAGCAACAGGCCTGTGAGCTTGTATCCTTTGGAATTTCAGTAGAGTGCTGTTGGCCTCAATCACTATCAGCCAGTTGAAAAGCCCTGCTGGTTCAGAGTGACATTTTTTTGGACTTGAATTGTCCTGGCTTTTCATATGCAGAATTAAGATTACTCCTAGAAATTGAAACTAAGATCTTACCCTTCTCTTGGAGTTTGAGGCACATAGTTGCTGCTTGCTCCTGAAATTTTCTTTGGTCGGTTCACAATCTAAGGCCTGCTAATCTGGAATATTACCACTCAGCAGAGATTTCCTCTTCTCCTGTTTCATCCTAGAACTGGGTAGTAAGTGACAAAGATGCCAGTTGGCACCAATTTCTGCATGTTGTATGAGGCTGCAGTGCACAGATATGGATCTTAGACCTTATCTTGCCCCAGATATATGGCCTTATTCCTTTAGTCCCTTGGTGCTAGAATGCTTCATATGACATGCTCCTACTTGGACTGTCTCTTCAGTGTCTATAGATTTCTCCTTCTGTTTATGTTAGCCTAATCTGGAAAAATGACTCATTGTGCCTTTTTCTTTAATTTTATGATCAGTATTTGGTTTAGTACATTTTCTACATCTGTTTGGAGCAATTGTAGGTTGGGGAGGTGAGCTTACTATATTTTCTGCTATTTTGCCATTTTGGCCATTGTCTCATATGTGATGAAAAAATTGAGTCCATTCATCAAGAGCTCCTTTTTCCCTCCTCATTTCATATCACTGAGATGCTTTCTGCTGCCGTCTCCTTCACATTTGTCTCTCATGAAGAGATGGCCTTTTCCTTGCCAAGATAAATCCCTTTTCATGCACAAGTGATCCCTTTCTGTTCTGTCATCTATAGAAGATTGCCCCCTCTATTATTCCCACTTTCTCACTTATATTATTTTCCTATGTACTGGCTCTTTCCCAGCTTCCTACATACATAACCTTGTCTCCCTTATTGTCAGAAACATCCACTTGATCCATTTATCCCTACTATTTTCCTATGTTTTTCCTACCATTTTTACTTCTTTCACCATCTTCTTAACTCTGTAGTCTGATTCTGACCTTATCAGTTAACCAAAACTGCTTTCTCCAAAATTACTAGTTATGTCTTAATTGCCAAATCGAACAACATTTTCTCAGTTCTTATACTTCTTGACCTCCCCGTAGACTTTGACGGTGTCCATCACCCTCTTCTCCTTGATATTCTTGTCTCTCTTGATTTTTCTGACTCTGTTCTCTCTTGGTTCTTCTCCTATCTGCCCTTCCTTAGCCTCCTGTGCTAGATCTCATCCAAGCTACCCTCATTAACCTTGTATATCCTATAAAGTTCCATCTTGCACTCACTTCTCTTTTCTTTCTATAGTCTTTCACTTGGTGATTGCGTTTTATATTTCTAGCCTTAGGGTTTAACTGTTCCTGGGACAAGAGTAGGTACTTAATAAATGTTTATTGATGACTTGCATTTTTTATTAGCTGTCTCCCGAGGTCTTGAACTTTCTCCCTCCTTATCTCAGCTTCCTGCCTTCCGTGGCTTCTTTCACATCTTTGCTGAAGTCCCACCTTTTTAGCAAGAAGCTTTTTCTAGTTCTCCTTTATCTTAGTATCTTCCCTCTGAGATTATAATTCATATGTCTTCTCTGCGTCATTCTTATGTCTTCCCCTGTTTCTCAAGCTCTTAATATTCATCATTCCTTATGATCATATCAGTAGCATTTCACTATATTCAGAATTTGTTTAGCCTTTGTCCTTTATTTCAAGTTATTTGTTTATTTAAAAAAAGTTCTACAATGAGTTTTTTAACTTAGGTTTCTGCTAAAGTCCCACTTTCTGCAAGAATCCCTCCTTCATTTTAGTGCCTTCTCTCTGAGATTCTCTCTAATTTATCTCGTATACGTTTTATTTGTGCATAGTTTTTTGCATTTTGTATCCGCCATTAGACTGTGAAGTTGAGAGTGGGGACTTTTTTTTTGTCCTTTCTTTGTGCACTTAACTCAGTGCACTTAACTTGGTATATGCTATTTGACTTGTTGACTTCACAGTTACTGAGTGTTTGAGGTCTTCGTAACTCCCAAGTTCAGTTTTTTATACCACAGTTCTCCTCTTTTAGTGGTATCTTTCAGTTAGAGAATCAGCACTAATGATTGATTTAGCATTCATTTCACTATAATTCATTCTTAGTATTCAAGAGAAAAATGCACATTCTCTCACTGGGCATCCAAAACTCTTCACAGTCTTCATTTTGTTTGGCTTACCTATTCACTCTTGCTCCTTTCTTTCTGTTCACTACCAGATGCCTTTGTACATGTATTTCTAGAAGCATCACAGTGTAGTGGAAAGAGGGCTAGACCTGGGTCAGGAAAATCTGAGAAAAAAAAATCCTGCTGCAGATACTAGTTGAGTGACCATAGTTGAGTCACGTGACTTAAGGTGCCTCAGTCTCCTCTTGTATAAAATGAGGAGGCTGAGCTTTATGACTTCCAAGGTTCCTTCTAGTTATAAATTTCTGGTATTTCATGCAAATATATATATTTGTATATTTTTTGCCAGCTAGTGGCTTCCCTTCTTATAGTTTCTACATTGATTTTTTTTGTAATAAAACTTTTTTATTATGTTTGTTTATGATTGCCTTTATACATTTTTTGGTTAAAAAATTTCCTCCTTGTAATTTTGAAGGTTTTTGATTTCTGTGAAACAGTGAACTACTGCTTTTGGTTGTTCTTGATTTTCACTTATATAGTCTCTTTCCCTGATATACTTTTTTTTGGGTCTTTTAATCAGTTATCAAATAATTTTCTTCTTTTGGTATGGACCTGAATTTATTTTTAGGGGATGAGGAGGACTGCCAATGATGAAACTTCCATTATTTAAATCATTGCCTGCTTTGCTACTTAAAGTGACTTGCTCAGTATCACATTGCCATTCAGAGGCTGGACTTGAATTTAAGTCTTCCTAATGTTGAAGCCTACTCTTTATCCATTACTCCACATGTCCTCTTAACCAAATTATCGCTTGATGAAATAATTTGTTGTCTAGTAATGTATCCTTTGTTCCTACTTCTTTTTTCCATTAATTTGCTTGAAGTGTTTGACCTTTTCTTCCTTCAAGTGAGTTTGTTATTTTGTGTGGTTATATATTATTCCCAGCTAATTTGATATACACTAAATATCTCGTCATTTTTATCGTATTTTCTGTTGATTTTCTCAATCTACCTGTAGTATTTCTCCAAAAAAATTTTCAACCTTAATTATTATGGATCCTATTTTATAAGTAAATTATATTAGATTTTCTGGAACCTTAACTATTAACTACATTAAGAAGGAACAATATGATCTAATCTAATATAGTTGGCTATTTTCTTAGGATTAACAAAGCTAAATAATGTCATCAAATTTGTTTTTTAATTTTGTGTTTCTCAGGAATATTTGCTTTTTTTTTTTACAGCTTCTTGAAGGAAGTTTTGCTAGAGAAGTCAGTCATGAAGTAGATGGACTTATTTTTCAGCCTATTGGAGTAAGTTGAAACATGTATTATTAAAATGTGTGCTTTTCTCATAATTTTTAAAGGCTAATTCCATTTAATGGTTTTTGTTGTATGTAAATAGTCCTATGAGTAGTAATTAATCTGTAAAGAATTATTTGCAGGTACTTTGACTTTCATGGCTTGTTTTTTAATTGAAGAAGTATCCTTACATACCATGACAAAGTCATAAGATTAGGGTGATTTGTTTTCTGCTAATATATTGTGTTCCATTTGGCGCTAATCCTATCATTCATTTATTCTCTACTTTCCCTCTCTTCTCCATGCCATGAACCTATTTGGTTCTTGTATGGGGTAAGGTGTATTAAACTGCATATCTGGTTTTATTCTAGACCAGGGGTTCTTAACCTTTGTGTGTGTGTGTGTGTGTGTGTGTGTGTGTTAATGGACAGACAATCTATGGATCCCTTATCAGAATAATGTTTTTAAAAGGCATTAAATAAAATACATGGGATTACAAGTGGAACCAATTATACTGAAATACAGTTATCAAAATATTAAAAGAAAAAAAGCTTACAGACATTAGCGATAGACTGAAGTGACTTTGGAGCCTGATCTTGAAACTTCTTAGCCTGGTTCATTGCTCTTGATGTGCCATTTGTGTGGTATTCAAGTGTATTTCAAATGTGTATTTATCTATTGTAGAAGAAATAAGACTAGCCATAATCTGTATAATATGATGTGATATGTAGATATTAGCTGGGTTAAGTATTTACTATTTTAACATTTTAAGGATATATGACTTATAAGTGTAAATATTGTTATCGGTATAGATTTCAGCTTCACGGCTGGTCTTCATGAATGTCTGTGGCCACAAAAATTCTTTATCTAGTGGTTAGATTTCTAATGATGGTCCTCTCTAAAGTTAAGTAACAATTCTCAATGCAAAACAAATATTACTGCGGCGATACTGGAAGTTTAAACAGCCTGCACTGTACCTATACTAAGGGTTACATTTACAGCACCAAAAGATTAATTAGAGTGAGGCGAAATCCCCTTAGAAATGGAGTAGACAACTTGTCTGTGTTTCAGAGATAAGTCCCAGGAGTTTCAGCACACAGATGTTAATTGACTTACTCATGATCACAGTGTTAATAAATGTTTGAGGCTAGATTTGAAACAATTTGAATGCCTATTCCTGACTCAAAGCCCATCTTTTCATTATGCTTTAGCTACCTTTGCTTTCTTTACTAAACATGAAAGAGGTTCTTGTATTTCCAAATCAGGAAAGGTTTTTGTGGATTAAAAATAATCGATTATCAAAATGGCTTTTGCAACTTTCCTCTGTCATGAAATTTTTTTAAAATTAAATATTAATATAGCTACCCAAATTTTCCATTTGTAATGCTGCAATTTTACAAGGAAGCACAATATTCATAAATTTGTCAGAGCAGCAGAACA
Source organism: Phascolarctos cinereus (assembly GCF_003287225.1). Lineage (NCBI taxonomy): Eukaryota > Metazoa > Chordata > Mammalia > Diprotodontia > Phascolarctidae > Phascolarctos > Phascolarctos cinereus. The sequence continues at coordinate 176,825,930 of NW_027555958.1, forward strand.
CCTCCCATTTTCTCCCATTTCCACTTCTCTAGTGGTTGGTACTTTAATGTGAAGGATTCATTTGCATAAATTTATGACTCTTATGTTTTTTTTTCTTCCAATTTTCCTGTGTTCCCTTTAGATGAAATTTAGCAAGCCTCCTGAGGAGAACTTGTTTTATAATTCTTGTCTCAATCTGGGTTTACACTTCCATGGTTTAGAAGCTGCATCAAATACTCCATATTGTCTTGAGTAAGGACTAAGTTGTGAACTCCAGGATTCATGATTACCTTAGTGGTTACCTTCACTGTCTCATTAGTGTGCTCCTTTACCTTCTCCTTAAATCCTCTCAGAGGTGCACAGTGATTGGAAAGAGAAGAATCTGTGTGAAATATGGTCACTTGAAAGGTGCTATCATTTTCAGACACTGATAGTCCTATCTCCTTATTGGCAGATGAACTTAAATGTGTATTGGCTCCAAATTGAATTTTCTTTTGCAAGTAGCATCTTCCTTTTAAATTTGCATAAAAACCCCATATATATGTATGCATACCCAGCTATATGTGTATATGTATATATAAATATGTATAGCTGATAGAAGGAAAAGAATAACTAGTTGGTCCCTTACTTTCATGAGATGCTCATTTTAGGTGATTCATTTTTGCATTATGGATCTTGATGTAAATGTTTTCAGTGAAGCAATTTATTATTTATTTAGATATAGCATTGCTAAAGGAAGGTCTTCTTTAGAATCCTTTGTTATTAATTTTTATATTTTGGAGAATCAGCATTATAACATGAGAAAGGATGAGGTATTTCACTTCATAAATCAGTGCATCCTCAGTAGATTTCTACTGAATGTTGGTGTATGATGTAGAGATTCAGTAAGCAAGATTCAATGATAGTTATATTTCCTCCAAATATTGAATGGATATTTAACTAAATAAATTGGGAACATTAATAGACTTCTGTTCAACTTAAAAAAAAATAGAAAGTTTAGGGGTGGTGCTACAGATTTGGAATATTGTGTATACCTTCACATGAGTCATTGTATTGTTAGTTTTGCTTAATTGTTTTTCTTTGTTGCAAGAGACCTTTCATGTCATTAGGGTAATTTTAAAATATTTGTTATGTAAAAACAATGTACATTGATAAAACTTTAATTAAAAAAAATAGAAAAAAAGAGTTGAGGGCCAGGCTTGAGCATCTTAGTTATATATGTTTGAGTCTCCTCGGGATCTAGATTGCCATGAGAAAAGAAGAATTAAATCCTGATAGTTGGATAGAAATTAACATAGTTCCTTCTTAACATCATGTTTTCATGAGGTTGATGATAATATTTAGAGCTGTACTGCACAGATATTCATTACATGGTAATTCTCAGGCATGGATAGCTAAAGTGATGAGATAAAGAACAGATTTTTTTTTATTTTTTTATTTTATTTTTTGGCTAGGCAATGGGGTTAAGTGACTTGCCCAGGGTCACACAGCTAGTAAGTGTTATGTGTCTGAGACCAGATTTGAACTCAGGTCCTCCTGAATGCAGGGCCTGTGCTCTATGCACTGCACCACCTAGCTGCCCCCAGATATTTTTTTTTCCCTTTAAATATATGATGTTTTAGAAACAAAAGTCTTTTGTCTGAGCTGTGGGAAGATCTCAGGTGAGCTAGCAGCAGAAGGGGCAGGTTCTGCTAACACTAATTTCCTATATCTGTATATCAACTTCAAGAGAAATTACTATTTGTCAGTCATTAAATATTTATTAAACATCCGCATTGTTCCTAGCACTGTTCTAAGTGCTAGGGTTACAAAGGAATGTAAAAGATAGTCCCTGTTCCCAAGGAGCTCACAGGGGAGCAAAATGTAAACAACCACATACAAACAAGTTATATGCAGAATAAATTGGGAATTATCAACAGAGGGAAGGCACCAGAATTAAGAGGGGTCAAGAAAAGACTGCCTGCATAAGATGAGATTTTAATTAAAACTTGAGGGAAGCCAGAGGCAGAGATGAGGAGGGAGAAAATTCCAGGTATGTGATAGCCAGTGAAAATACTTGGCATTGAGAGGTAGAGCAAGGAGGCTAGTGTAACTGGATGGAAGAGTAAGTGCTAGGTTCTTAACTGAGTGGGTCCAAATGAGCCATAGGAAACATGAGGTTTTAAAAGAGCCACTGTTGTGAATGGGACAGTGAGTTAATTTCAAAGGTGTAAAAGGATTGCCTTGCAGCAGTGAGGGCCAGTTGAGGTTATATAGAATAAATTTGTAGTGATCTAATAATGGTTTTGTTGTTCTCCTTGTCTCCAGCATCATTCAGCAGCATGTGTATAGGAGGGAACACAACACTGAAGGACACTATGAGATAGCTTCACATGAAATTTACCAGATTTCTTTACTTAACTGTGTTTTTACCTTCCGTTTTCTGAATAATCTTTATTTCATGGCTTTATGACTCTCATATCCATATCCTGTTGGGGTGATGCTACTTCTCCCTGACCATTTTTTTACTGGATAGGAAGCAGATGTTAATTGCTTTCTTAACTTTTCAATTTTCATGGAGCTGTTATACTCATTTCTAAAGGGATTCTTGCTTGCCTTGAACCTTTTGTATTTTATTTTCTACTGTTTAAATAAAGACTACAAACCATGATGTCATTTAATAAACATTATCTTCATACACTGTATGAAATCAGGAGAAAAATTCTTCCTAGTCATTTCCACACCATGCCACCTTGCTTATATAATATCCCTCCCTATATTTCCAGTTCTCCTTTATGCATCATCTTCTCCCATTAGAATGTCACTTCCTTTTAGGTGAGAATCTGTTTTGCTTGCATGTATTTGTATTTCGTCCTCTTAGTACAGTGCCTAGCATGTATATACTAAGCACTTATTAGAAACTCTTTTCATGAGATCTTAAATATAGATTTAGAAAGTGCCTCAAAGGCCATTTAGTCTATTCCCCTCATTTTCTGGATGAGCCAACAGAATTAACTGCAGTTTATTGAGTAGAGAGCCTAGGAGAACAACTTAAAAGTCATTCCAATTATGAGGGTATCCCATGGGATGAATGTTACAGAAGTAGAAATGATAAGACTTGACAACTGATTGGATATGTAGGGTGATACATACTGAAGAATCAGGGTAAAATTCTGAGGCTGTGAACTTTATGATTCAAAGAACTGTGGTACCTTCAACAGTGGGGAGTTTGCAGTAGGGATGGATTTGGACAAAAATATTCATTTTTTAATGTGTTGCTTTTGAGATATCTATGGGAAATCCATTTTGAAATGGCTAATAGATGATTCTCTCATACAGACCAGTATTAGGGCCATGATGGAAACCTTTTCAGGTTGACACGTTCTTCAGAGTTAGTACTTTAATTCCATATCCTTCATGATGTCATGAGGCATTAAGGTACTTAATTTTAGTCAAGAATTTGGTAGGTACTTAATAGGTTCTTGTTGACTTGAAAGATAATTTCAGCAAACATAGATAAAGTTAAATACACATTTTGACTACAGGTTTTCTTTTATTATCATTAGAAATAATCTAACTGGAATTATTTTTATCTTTCAAGACTATAAGTATTTTTTCATTTTTTGGTTATTCTGTATTTGACAAATACTTACATGAATATTTCCATAAACAAAGAACAGGAAGAGGATCATATATGAAACAGTATCTGTTATATTCAGCTTTTAAAAATTTTATAATAAATTTAACACATTTCAAAACTATTTTGCCCTATGGCTCCCTCTGAACTCTCTTCTGCTCTCTTCTGTGCATTTTAACCAAAGAATCATTGATGTCTTTTCTTTCTTTAACTTCTTTTTTTTATCACTATCACTAGCTTAACTCTCTCCCCAAGTTCTCTTTTATGCTCAAAATAAAGCAAACACAACTTCTCTCATAATAAATATGCCTAATCAAGCAAAAATAAATCCATATGATAGCCCACAATGTTTCATTCTGCACATTGAATCCATTACAACTCACATGAGTTGGGATATATGCTTTATCATAGGTCCTCTGGAAATGTAGTTGACCAGAATTCTTATTTCTTTCAAAGTTTTTTTCTTTATATTTTATGTATTGTATACATTTTTCTTCTTGCATTGCTTGCTGCACTCTACATCATTTTATAAGACCATATATATTATTAAAGTAATTTTGGAATAGTGACAGAAAATTTGTTAAAGCTTTGACTCATCACCATTGGCAATGGATTATGATGGCAGCTTTGTATGATTTTTAATGGAAATGAAATGACAGACATGGAATTGCATTAAATTCCTGGAATAATTTTCCTACTTAATATTTAAGTTTTTCTTGATAAGTATTTTAAACATATCAAACAAAATAGCTATACTTATGTCATCCAACTTAAGAGATATTCCCAATATTTATAGCTTTTCTCCTTCTGATAGGATAGGAAGGAATGAAGGGAGGGAGGGAGGGAGGAAGGAATAGAAGGAGGGAAGAAAGAAAAAAAAGGAGTGAGCATGAATTAGGAGCTTCTGTGCCCAGCACTGTCCTAAGTGCTAGAGATACAAGTTTCATGGGGGGAAAAAAAAAAGACAGTTCATGCCCTCAAGGAGTTTACAGTGTAATTGGGAAAGAAAGATAACACATAAAAGAAAGCTGAAAAGTGGTGGCCAAGTGAAGGTATTAAGTGTGGGTGCCTGAATTTGAAGTCCAGAGAAAGTGAAGAACAGAGCCTGGAGGAAAAAGGAAGGCAAGCCACCTTGGGCTGCTAAAAAAAACTGGGGACTCCTAAGAGGAACTTTTCAGAAAAAGGGAGGGTTGACCTTTGCAGAGGGATATCCTGGGGTAAGGCCGTGGGAGTGAGAGGCTGTTCCAAGATGTAGTAGCTTCAGGAACTGAGGGAAATACAAGGTGGAGCCTGAGAGTAGAGGGGACATGGTTTTGAAGTCAAGAGAAAAAAAGAAGTCTAGAATGCAAAGAAAAAAAAAGTACTTTTTTTTTTGGACTGATACAAAGGATTCTCTTAAATTTAATTCTTTAGTTCTATTGAATTTCTGGTTGATTCTTTCTCTTGATTGGATAAAATTGATGAAATGTGTTGATTTCAGTGAATTCCTGCTGGCCTCCGAGGTATGTGTATAAACTAAACATAGGGTAGTGTGAGTAAACTCAGTAAATCTTCCTTGGCTTAGAAGGGGCCACATCCTGAAGTTGCTATTGCCTGCTTGCCCTTTGCTCTTTTTCACCCATAGTTTTAGAGTGCATGTGCAATAACCTTACACAAAAAGGCCAAGGAAATGCTTTCTTCGTATTTTGTTATCTCTGACTTCTGTTTATTGGTCTTTTTCTTTGGGGAAAGTTGTATTTTTATTGTGACAGGAGGCTTTAGTAACATTTCTGCCTTTTTTATTATTTAAAATAGACAAAAATTAGCTGTTGTTTAACCTGAAAACAGTAGATAAAATTCATAGTATTTTTTTTTCAGATCTGCACCATTCTTGGTATTCCCAAATGGCATGCTGTTCTACCTAGGTAGTTGATATAGTAGAGTAGCAGAGTGAATGCCCCATACTGATCCCTCCCCTCTTCTGCAGGCTATGGAATACTTGCTTTATGGTGACAGTGATGTATGTAAGGTAGACTTGTGGGTTATTTTAGGTTTGAAGTCAGAAATAATTGCTAACAGTTTTTGTTCCAAAGTGGAAGGGTGGCTTTGGTGGGTATTGAGTTCTCCTGCACCAGAGGCTTTCAGATAATAGCTATATGAAATCTTGTTGGCAGTGTTGCATTAGAGATTTGGTCAGGTGTGGTTTGGACCTTATATCCCTTTTACTTCCTAGATTTTGTGATTTATTTGTTTAAAAAAATAAGAATAATTGTACCTCAAATTTAACCATGTCATTACTGAGAAATTTTAAAAATTGTGGAGTATAAAACTCTGTTCTGTAAACATATTAAAAAATAACATGTGCTTCACTGTATTATTGTCAGTTAAAGGAACAAAAGATAAGGAGAGAGAGATGAACCTGGGTGTGTAAAGGTAGATTAAAAGAGATGGGGAGGGGCAGGTAGGTGGTGCAGTGGATAGAGCATCAGCCATGTAGTCAGAAGGACCTGAGTTCAGATGTGACCTCCGACACATTACACTCACTAGTTGTGTGACTCTCGGCAAGTCACTGAACTCCAATTGCCTCCCCCCCCAAAAAAAAAGATGGAGAGAAGAAGAGGCTCATGATATTTTATCATAAATATGCTATTCAATTAATTGATTACGATCCCCATTAATGATCATTTTTTTCAGCTGATGCAGCAATTTAAAGTAATTTTTCTTTTGGAAATTGTAGCAAAGATGTTCACTTTAAAATATATCTCTAATAAAATATGTATTTTTATTGAATTATAAGTTTTTCTGTTTATGAAGGTTTTTTTTAGCATCATTGCTTTATGACCTTTGCAAAAATTGAAGGATGCTGCGTAAGTCTATGAGCCATTTTATATTTTCTTTGCTTCACATGATGTTATTATCAAACAATTACCTAACAATGCAATTAGCCTACTGGTGATGAACAGCCAGGCTAGTTACTGGGAAAGTGGACATAGTCTGTTACATGGACCATTCTTGAAGCTTTCCTGGCCTGGTAGAACTTGTGAGAGCTTGTGTTTTATTAGCACTGCCTCTTAGATCCCAGAATTACTTCTAGTCCATGTTGAATCAGAGTAGGAGGGGTGTGTGTGTGTGTGTGTGTGTGTGGGTATCTTAGTCTCCCTGTTTCACTTGGACTAGAAGTGTAGCAGCTTCTCGTGGGTCTGATCTCAATACTGTTTGTTATGGAAGCTCTAACTTACTCCATTTTTTCAGACCTGGACCCCATTAAGCCATTTGTTCCCAGGGGCTTACCATATTAGTGTGAGACTTACTGTGGACATTGAATCAACTTTAGCCCCACTGCAGTCAGAACTGCTGAACTTTATCTACCAGCCTCAGCCTCTTCTGTTTATAGAGGTTATAGGCATGTGCCACCATGTTTGGCCATTATGATTTTTCTTTCTTTTTTTAATTTTCTTTTTGATTTATGGAATAAAACACGCATTTCCATAACGTAGTACAACAAAAAAGATGAATGACATGAAACTGCGAATCTACTATGAACAATTTGCTATTCTTTTCAACTATAACAAAATTATCATTAAGTTATTTTTTCTTTTTTTTCCTTCCCTCCCTCCACCACCTTAGAAATGACTACTATTAGACACAAATAGGGGTGTGTGTGTGTGTGTGTGTGTATAAAATTATTCTATACATCTATTTAATAGTTCTTTCTGTGGATGCAGATAGTATCTTTCTTCGTATGACATTTTTAGTTAATTTAGGTATTTATAGTGGACAAAATAACTCATTCTCTCAAAGTTGTTTTTAAAACAATATTGCTGTTACTGATACAATATTCTCTTGGTTCTGCTCATTTCATGAAAAAAAATCCTAGAATGATATTATCAAAAAAAGAATTTGATTGAAAAAATACCATTATCTACTTAGCAATGTGCTTACTTTTCCATCTCTCCACAAGCTTTGAGATTAGTCTACATACATATCAAGGACTTCTTTTATTGAAAGTATGAGAAGGTGACAAACTAGCTTTCGCAAATATGTATTCTGTAGAAGTGCGCATCTGTGTAAATGGTGAATGGGAAAAGTAAAAACAAATAAGCATTGTATTCTGCTTTAGGTCAGGCATTATCCAGTAGGGCAAATAATGCATGTTCTCATCTTTAATAAAAGAAATAGAACATAATAATTGCATTAGAGTGATGTGAGGAGGGGGCAGCTAGGTGGTGCAGTGGATAGAGCACCGGCCCTAAAGTCAGGAGGTTCTGAATTCAAATCCAGCCTCAGACCAAACACTTGACACTTACTAGCTGTGTGACCCTGGGCAAGTCATTTAACCCCAGTTGCCCCCCTACCCCCCAAAAAAAAGAGTGATGTGAAGAGACCATCAGATGAGTTTATAGGAGAAAGAAGTATCTCTTCCACTTTTTGGGAAGCATGAGTAGTGATGAGGCAAAGCATTTAATGTGGACCTTGAAGAAGGCAATTGCTGATATTAATAATCCTAAATGGTTTCAGTTTGCTGTGATTTGTCTTTAAATGTCCTATAAAGTACACAATTCACTTATCTCAGTAGAATATGAACTCTTTGTGGTCAGGGACTCATTTTTTATCTTTATATCCTTATCACTTTTTGCACATTGTAGATACTTAATTTGTTTATTGAATTGAATCTCACCATTATTATTGATTTCAATGAGGCATGCTAGGATGCATATATGAGACATTTTCTTTAAATACATCCTTGTAGTTTTGAACATGCTTCCTTTTTGATTAATTAGTTTCTTGGCACTTAAGCCTGTTGTGTGTAGAATTGATGCCATATTCACAGATGGCCATGATTGTATATAGTCAAAAGGCTGTGTATGTAAAAAACCAATGTTGAGACATAAATTGCAGAAAGAAGTGCAAAAAAAAAATTAAACTGATTAAATACACCTAGGATTAATGAAGAAACTTCTGTGAAGTGCAGAAATGTGTAGTCATTTGAAGCAAAAGGTTTGTGTAGAATTTAGGCAATAATGTGATTTATTTAATGAATGTTCCTCTTGATGAAATCTTTAAAACCAACATTTGCAATGGAGTCTCATTACAATTGTGTGCTGTTATGAACCTATATATTATGTTAATTTGCAAGCTACTATTTTGCAAGAAAGTTTATGGCTCTTGATGTAGATATTCAGTGAAATTACTGATTTTTTTAAAATTAAAAAAAACACGTCTCCGCTAACTGTGAATTAGTATAGGTGATTTCACAGTTGATCTAGGAACTTTATTTCTACAGATTGTTTTAACTTTTTACATAGATGATGGAAAAGTCCTTTAAAAAACAAATTACTGAGTTTTCACTGAATATCTTCATCAAGAGCCACAAACTTTCTTGCAAAATAGTAGCTTACAAATAAATACAATATATGAGTTTATAATGGTACACAGTTGTAGTAAAAGACTTCATTGCATACCTACTAGTTATACATTTTGGTAATTTTTTAAAGTGAGGGCTTTTCTATCATCTATGTAAAAAGTTGAAATAATATGCAGAAATAAGTTTCTAGATCGACTGTGAAATCACCTATACTAATTCACAGTTGGCAGTAACAAGTTTTTTTAAATTTAAAAAAAGTATAATTAGTAGGTTACGTAATATTGGAGGACAGAGAGAAGGGTGAGCTTTGCTGAGAGTTCTGTCTTCTCATTTCCTCATCATCTCACTTCCCTCAGATAACTTCTGCCACTATTTTCTTCTTTACTCCAAAGTAATTTTCTAAAATATCAGTTCTACCATATCACACCCATACTCTGTAAACTCCATGGCTTCATATCACCTTCAGGATCAAATGCAAAGCCCTCTGTTTGGTCTTCAGTGACTTTCTTAACCTAGTGCCCCATCTTTCTAGTCTTCTTAAAACTTACACCTCCCTCCCCCCCATACTCTGTTATCCAGTGACACTGGCCTCATTGTAGTCCCACAAACAAGATACTCCTCTGGGCTCTGGGCATTTTTTTAAGCTGTCTCTTGTATTTGCCATGTTCTTCCTCCTCATCTCTTCCTCCTGACTTCCCTAGATTCCTTCAAGTCCCAGCTAAGATTCCATCCTTTACAGTAAGGCTTTCCCAAACACTCTTAATACTAGTGCCCTCTCTCTGTTATTTATTTCCTATTTACCTGTATATAGCTTAGTTGTACATATTTGTGTGCTTGTCTCCCCTGTTAGATTGTGAGCCTCCTGTGAGGGAGAGAGGAGGATAGGACTGTCTGGTGCCTTTCTTTGTATCCCCAGCACATAGCAGAGGGCCTGGCACCTAATAAATGCTTATTGACTGACTGATCCCTACTTCACATGAAGTGACTCTTTTTTGCCCAGGGAAACTCTTCTACATTTACCAGTGATCTCATTAAGGCCCATTTCCCTATCTGCTAGCTGCTCCCTAGTGCCTCAAACATGCCCTATATTCCCCATCATCAAAAAATCCTCACTTGATCTGTCTGTCCCTACTATCTAATCCCTCATGTCTCCTTTTTGTGGCCAAACTCCTTGAGAAGGCAATCCATGATAATGACTTGCTCTCTTCTTAGCTCTCTACAGTCTGGCTTCCAATCTCATTGTTCAATCAAAACTACTCTCTTTGAAGTTACTAATGATCTCTTAATTGCCAAATCATTCAGCCTTTTCTCAGTCTGCATCCTTCTTTACCTCTCTCCAACCTTCAACACTATCACCCTCTTTTACTTGATATTCTCTTCTCTGTTTTTAGTCACTACTCTGATCAGATGGCTCCTTCTCAACTTTCTTTTCTGGATGTTCATCCAGGTCACATCCACTAATCCTGGTCCCTTTTTTCTTTTTCTGTATTATTTTATGTGGAGATCTCATTAGCTTCCTTGGATTCAATTATCATCTCTGTGTTCCCTGTCACCTCTAGGATCAAATATAAAATCCTCTGTCTTTCAAAGCTCTTCATAACTCCATAGCACCTCCCATTTTCTATCCTTCTTACACCTCACCTTCCTTCCACATACTCTGTGATCCAGTGACACTGGCTGGCTTCCTTGGTATTCCTGTCACAAGATACTGCATCTCTTGATGCTGGGTCTTTTAATTGTCTGTCCCCTGTGCCTGAAATTGTCTACCTCTTTGTCTCTGCCTTATGGCTTCTCTGGCTTCCTTCAAGTCCCAGATAAAATCCTATCTTCTACACTAAACCTTTTTGATCCCCCTTAATTCTAGGGCCTTCCCTTTGCTGATTATCTCCAATTTATCCTATGTATAGCTTGCCTTTTTTTTGTTTTTACATTTTTTTGTGTGTGTATTGTTTCCCTATTAGACTTTGAGTGCTCCTTGAAAAGATGTACTTTTTACATTTCTTTGAATGGAGAACTTAGTTTAATTGCTGTTACATTGGATGTGCTTAATAAGTGTTTATTAGCTGGCTGATTATGGCATTCATCTGATCTGCTTGTGTAGTAATCCTATCAAAAAAAGGAAATGTTAAATTGTGTATCTAGAGCCATCTAAAGCCTATTAGATTCTAGGCTTTTAAAATCAGGATGTGCCTTTTAAAAATATAGCTCAGTAACTCATATATGCTTAATAAATGTAATTGAATTCTGGATGCTTAATTATCTCATCCTAACTGCTGGTGATTGTTACTTACATTTCCAAGGTCTTAAAAACCTGTCTGTGGTCCCCTCCTGCAAGTTAGGCTAATTTTTCCTTAAAATTCATTGACATCATCTACTACTCTTGGTTGCCTCAGTGTATTAAAGCTTCCAGCTGTTCATATCACTTCCTGGTTCCCTGAAAACTAAGCAGGTAGGAGGAACTTCAGGGACACTTGGATACTGTGAATTAAAATGGCCAAATCAGGCAAAGAGGCTTTGCTCAGCTGAAACCACTGGAGGTGTCCTCAGTGCTTATCCTTGTTGAATATCCTCTTGCTATGGCTAAATAATTCTCTTTTTGGTAAACTGTACAATGACCTACAGGTATCTCATTTTGTTTTGATATTGAACTGAAACTACCAGTTGAGTCAGGTCCAGCCTAGATCACCTAAGTTTTTCATTTCCTGACTTCACTTTACAGTATCAGAACAGTTGTCTGTGTCTGTTCTTTTGCAGTCCATCCAGTTTGACATTTCTCAAAATCAATCACTTCACAACCATTTATTAAATCCTTACTATGTATGTGTTGGATGCTGTGCTCAATGCTGAAAATACAGATATTAGAACCTACTTTAAGTATGTAAGACTTTTAATATGTTAAAATCCTTAATGTTGCCCAAATATTAAAAATTCTGTGAAAATATTATATTCTCTACTTAGCAAATGCAATTATTTTGAATTTCAGTTCTTATTCCCTCTGACACTATCCTTTGGAAATGCTTTTAGTGAATTCTCTAAAAGGAAGAGAAGAAAACCTGAGGACCTGCATGAACCACAAGCTAAATAATGAGCTTTTGAGCAATTAGTTCACTCTAATTTTTCGTAGTAGGATTCCTGCTGCTCTTCATGCTTGTGAAAATTGGTGTTGGTAGTCAGTAATCAGCTCTGTTATATTTAGTCTATTTATTTTCGCTGTCCTTTAGATATTTTAGGTAGCCTTTGCATTTTCATGGATTACATTACTTGGGAAGATTTTGAGTCTCACAATTTTATTACCATACTATTAGAGCTATATTTACAGCCAAGAGATGCCTAACTTTTTGTATAAATTATCAACTACCATATTTTATTCAACTGTTTAATCAAGTATAATTGATAAATTTGGATACACTATAGTTTAAATTTATCTATTGAAAGTTCAAACTAAGCAGAACAGCCAGTAATTCATCCAACAAAACCTTATTTCCACTAAAAGCAGATTAAGAATATACCTTGAGCTTCATCATCAACTGCTCTACATCTAAGATTTCAAACTTAATAATTTTCCTTTACCAAAAGCTCCAGTGCCTTCCATATGTCTCCTGTTGCTGAATCTGCTCTTTAAATATATTGGTATTTATAGTTCCTTGATCCCTGCCTAGTCTGCTATTCATAGGATCCAAGAGACCTGTGAATGATCAAGTCTGTTCCTTTCATTTTACAGTTGAGGATACTGAGGCCCAGAAAGGTTGGGTGATTTGCCTTGAGGCAGTACTTACAGGTAGTATTCATTAGATCCGGGACTTGAATTCAGATTCTCTGACTACAAATCTAGGACTCTCCCCAGCTCCCTTTTGGCTTCATAGGTACTAGTCAGCATAGATCTCCTTCCTTTTCATAGCCATCAACTTATACCCTAAAATCTTCCACTCAAGGCCATAGTTTCCTTGCCAATCCTGAACCAAACTTGGCTAAAGCCCATCACTCATTTTCTTTTTTTTCCCACTGTCTCTGGGCTGTCAAGTGTTACTGGGCACATTTCATGTTACTGTGTAATTGATGTTCTGCTGCAAATTCATGCCGTATAAATTTAGCTGGACCCTTACTGCTGCTTGTCAAATATTTTATTTGTTTCTATTTAATCCTTATACTATTCCTCAAAGCCGCTGTTGCAAACCCTTCCTTGAATCCCAGATCGCTCATCTGTTGGAGTTATTCTTTGCAGAAGACCTCATTGCCTACCTTATCAACAACAGTGCAATTAGATAACCTCAAAATTTCTCTATTTTGTACCTACCTTGTCCTTTCTCAAAGGAATAACTGCCCTACCTCTTTTTCAAGGGTACCCTTTCTACTTTATGCCTTTGTTCCTATCTGGATACTCCCTTCTTCAGACCTTGCTTCATTAAAGAAACTAAATAGTTTTTTTCATTTCCTTCCCAACTCCTCTTTAACCTTAAGATATTTTTCTGATTCTCTCTGTCCTTTAAAAGAAAAAACAAACCACCCCCACAACAAACTTCATTAGTCCTGGTGATCCTTTCTTTTACCGCCAAATTTCTTGAAAGAGTAGTCTATTCCTGGTTGTTTTTTTTTTTTTTAAATTTGTCGTTGTCCTTCAAAACCATGTCTTCTATCACTGCCTGGGGCCTCATCTTAAACTAATATTCCTTCCTCTTGTTAATTTTTTCCTATTTATCTTGTCTGTAGCTTGTTTATATATAATTGTTTGCGTATTGTCTCCCCCATTAGACTATGAAGTCCTTGAGAACAGGGACTGTCTTTTGTTTTTGTTTGTGTTCCTAGTGCTTAGCACAGTACCTAGCACATAGTAAGCATTGACTGACTATGTAAATCATGCTTATTTGTCTCCATAGGGATCCCTGAAACACACCTGATCAGATAGTGGAAATTACATTTTTTTCCAATGGCAGTTGTCTTCATCAAAACTTTAGATTGAACGTTGATTTAAAGTATTTTGTTTTCATTTTCAAGGGCTTTCTTTTGTTGATAGTAATGGTTGTTAATGTTTTATTTAATACATTTATAATTTTAATACTGTATTTCTCTGAGAGTTCAGTTTCTTAGAGACTTATAGAGGTTTAAATAATATGACAAAATAAATCAGGATAAAATTGCATTTAGCTACTTATTTTATACCATGTCTTTTTGAGAACATTTCATAATAATTAAAATGCCTTTTTCAAAACAGAATACTCATTAATATGCAAAAATGAATTTTAAAATAATTTGCGATGTAAAAACCTTGCGTTTTCATGCTTTAGAAATTGGTATTACCATTTTAATTTATTTGGTCAATTGTTGGGGAACCAACACAAACTAAGAATTATTGGTCATTTCATTGTCTTTGAGTTTACTTAAACTCTTGCTGTGGGATTACTTTAAACTCTTCTATTTTCACATTGTGTGTTTGATAAATATGTCTTTAGGTTTTATGGTCATAATTTACTTGTTAGACCTTAGTCTTGAAGTGAGAAATCATAACATGAAATCCAATAATGCTTTTCTATCCATATGTAGCCAGTTAAATTTTTCCATGTCATTAATTTAGATGGAAATATTTACCTATTTCTCTAAATATTGTATCCATTTTGAAAATTATTTCTCTTAGGTTGTTTGACTTTTTTTTTTGTGAGTATAGCTGATAAGACCAGTGTTATATCATCATCATTTGTGCCTTCTGTTTTGGGTGCAGAAACAAAATCTGTTCTTTGATCTGGAGCTGTAGCCTTATGTGCAGAGTATGTATTTTTGTAGCCCTTTGCTCTTAAATTCACAGTCAGCTGGACATCTTTGTTCAAAATGAGCTAGTATTCCTAATAGCTAAATGGCAAGATGGTCTTCACTGCTGTTTTCTGGGTGTCCACAGCTGTTGTCCTTTTGAAGGTATTTTATTGGTGCTAAAGCCATTGATTCTGACCTTCCTGATATGGATGCTTCACAAGTGCTTTCAGAATCACAACTTTATACATTCTGTTTTTATGTGTTGTCTGCACATGTTCAACCCATTGGTGTTCTGATGAGATGAATATTATTTCAGTGCTAGTTGATTAATCATGTTTCATGATTTTCTGAGTTATTCTGCATTGACATTCAGTATTCATTATGACTCTGAATAATGCTTATTACACTGAGAATCTGGTTATGTGGCATCCATGTAATGTCATCAGGCATTCACAACTATATAAAAATTTAGTTACTACACCTGTATAATTGACCTTTATTTGATCTGAAGTGTGGTGTTGTAGTCGTTCATCAAATGTATTTATTTATTGAATAAGTAAGGAACCTTTCAGACTGACAGTTTTGTTGAGGCTATAAGATATGAAGAAATGATTACAATTCTAAGTGTTTGCAATAAAACCAATTGAATGGTATAGATAATAAATTTAGTGAGGGAATTTAGGGTACAAAGAGTTCATTTCCTTGGAATGATCATGGAAGGTTTCAGGATTGAGCATTTGAGCTGGCTTTTAAGCTATCTATTTATCTGTCTGTCTGTCTGTCTATCTGTATTTTAATCCTTGTTTTCTACATAGCTGTTATTTACCAGTAAACCTTCTCCCTTCATAGAATCCTCTCTTTTAAACAAAAACAAACAAACCAGCTAAGGATAACCAAATGGTACAGTGACCTGGTTTGATAGTACTTAGTTCTCCACTTCTCTACCAAGAGAAAGGAAATAGATTTCATTATCTGTTTTCTAAGACCAAGATTGGCAATTGCATTTATTTTGAGATTTACTTAACTTCACTCACTAGCCTTGTTACTAGCAACCATGCTGCCTTGGATACCCCTTCCTCCATCCCACTCTTCTCCACTAGCACCCATCCTCAAACAGAATAAAATCAGCTCTGTCATTGCTCCAGGAAAAATATCAGTCTTCTCCCCTATGGCTCCACTCACAATTCTCATCACTTTTCAAACAAAAATATATCTAGATCTTTGACCACCAGTCTCCAATATATATTGCTTTTTCCAACTCCCCTGAATATTAGTTTTTTTTAAATTTCAAGGGCTACTTCCCCCCCCACATGTGTGTGTGTGTGTATGTGTGTGTGTGTGTATTGTTAGACTTTATTTGTGTTACATCAATTCATAGAATTCTTTCTATGTTTTTTCTGAAACTCTCATTCATAATTTCTTAAGTTTCGTAATATTATTCATACTGTTACATTCATAAATCAGTTTGTTCTGCCACTCCCTAGTCTGTTGGTACTGATTTTGTTTTTTATTTTTTGCTACTAGAAAAAGTACTACTAAGACAGTTTTGGTTTAGAGGGAACTTTTTTTCTGCCTTTTGCTTTTGTGACTTTGATGGCCCTTTCTATGATATTCTTCACTTGAATCTCCCATTCATGGACAATTATATGTTCTTTCTTTAACATGAAGACTTGTGGATATCATGATCAGAAGGTTTTTTCCCCTCTATTTTATTTTAATCACAACAGTTAGATCTTTTTTCTACATTTTGAAAAAATGCTGGCAATTAAATCCTTTTAAAATATTTTTAAGGGGTAAATATAAATATAAAAAGACATTTCTACTTGTAGTAGTACTGGACTTGTACTTTGTTAATGTTTGTACTTTAAAGAAACTTTAAAAGTCTGCTTTATTCAGCAAAAGCTATGTTTAGTGTTTCTGAACTCTGTAAGGAATCTTGATGTGGTTAAGTGTTCAAGAGTATAAGAGGACCTCCCCCGCCCCGGTTACTATTACTGAATTGGTGGCAGTGGAGGTTATAGAAGGTAGTCAAAACAGATGTACTTTGAATTGTGTATATGAGATCATAGGTGAAACAAAAGTCTTAGGAGTTGTTTTTTGAAATTTGAAAAATACAGCATCTATTTTATATTACTAGATAGGAAAATGAAATAAATAATTATTTAATGACTAGAGGATCTGCTGTCAAACAAACAGTTGTATCTTTTTTATGTTTACATCAGTCTCATGCTTTTCTCTAAACTTGATTTTCTATCTCTGTTATTAATCAGTTTGTCTTGAAATTTAGAGGCAGCTTTGGTTTGAATATTGCATACTTGTAAAATATTAATTTTTTAATTAAATCTTTACTACTACCAGTTATATTGAATATTATAGGTAGATTATAAATGAAAATTGGAATTAGGTTAATACTTGTCTTCAAGTACGTGAAGAATTAGAGAGATTTAATGCTATTGCAGGGATGTTGTTACCATGGTGAAAGTTTCAGTTTCCATGACATTTGCTTGCATATTTTGATAGGTCTTCAACTGAAGTAGGATTCTATTTCCTGGCAGACTGGAAAAAGTGTTATTCCATCCTTTCCCAAAATGTGTTTGGTTTTTCATTACAAAAATATATTAATTTCCAAAAGTGTTTGTAGTGACCTGCCAAGAAAAAAATGTGGCATATTTTTAATACCTTACTATTTTACTTACTTTTACTTTGGACCTTACCAGGCTGATAGATTTTAAGCTTGCTTTTGTTTGTTTGTTTGTTTGTTTACCTTTTTTCTTTTTCTTATCCTTTTTATACACAGATATAAACCCAAAGGTATTTCATTTGCGAATGAGTTTTGTTGACAAAATGACAACTAAACCATACAAATGTCTAATTTGTTACCAACTATCCATATGTATAATAGTATAGTACAACTGAAAACAGTTGCTAATAATGGGATAGATATTGACAGGGAGAGAGAAAAGAAAATAATTTTAAACAGTGATTTGAAGAAAATGAAATAATCAGTTGTTGTAGTGAAAGCACAAAGTATAAAAAGCTTTCTTTTCTCAGAAGTGAAACAGATACATTCTTTATCTGAAAATCATAATACTTCATAAATATTCCCCTTTTCTTGTTGGCAGTTTTTCTATATAATCAGGGCTATAGCAACAGTTTTTATGTGCAGTTAAGAATGTTTTAAATGTTTATTATTTAGTAGTTTATGTACATTTATTTATATATTTTTGTGAAAGAAAGATAAGGATTATTGTTATGACTTATATTTTAATCGATTATATATAAATACAGTTTTTTCCTATCTTCTGTTTTTCTTTGACCCATTTCTTTCTCCCTCAGTGCATCCCATGTCAATCCATACTCACTGCAATTCAGCATTTTAAAAGGAAATAGAACATGGGGCAGCTAGGGGCACAGTGGATAGAATCCTAAGCCTGGAGTCATGAAGACTTATCTTCCTGCATTCAAATGTGGCCTCAGATATGTATTAGCTGTGTGACCCTGGGCAAGTCATTTAACTCTGTTTGCCTTAGTTTCCTCATTTGTAAAATGAGCTGGAGAGGGAAATGGCAAGCCATTCCAGTATTTTTTTGCCAAGAAAACCCCAAATAGAGTCATGAAGAGTCAGATTTGACTGAAAAGAGAGACTGAAAAGTGATTGAACAACTCTGCCATTGAATAATAGCAGTTCTGAAACTTTGAAGAGGGATATTTTGTTTTCTTTCTTTTTTTGAAATGGAATGATGACTATAATAGTTCTAGCCATTGGTAAAACTTTCATTTTGTTAGATATATACATATTAAAATATTGTATTATGATTGGGGAGTTACTCATTAAATTTGAGAGACACTTTCCCCCTCACATTCTAAGCCTTTTCATCAAGGTTTTTTTTTTTAATATTCCTATTGCCATTGATCTAGTCCAGGCCCTTATTATCTGCCTCATCCTAAGCTATTTTAATTTTCACCTGATTTCCTTTTCTCCAGTGTACCACTTTTTCCATCTTTTGTACTATAGACACATTACTTCCATGAATTAAAAAAATATATATATATATATATATATCAGAATCTCTCCCCACCCCCTGGGTAAAGCAGATTATGACCAGCCATATGGTAGGAGGACTATCTAATAGAGTTCCCCACCCTGTGGCCTGGGCTAGTTCTTTTACTTAAAAGGTATTGCTTACTCACATTGTGAAAAAACAGTAGGAGCTTTAACTTTCTCCCTGACATGGACTTGTGGACTACCATAAGCACTAAGGCTGGAGAGTTGTGCTCAACTGAATCAGGTGTCCTTGCTAAATATCCTTAATAACCTTCACTTGCTATGGCCAAGTAAGTCTTCCTTTGTTTGATTTCATTCCAAACTCAAACCTAAACTGCCAAGAGACAGCCCTAGCCTGCAACAGCATCTATACACTCATCCTGAAAACCTTTTCACAGAATCACATGATTTGACAGTTGGTAGTTACTTCAATGGCCATATAGTCCATGCTATATACATAGAATTCCCCACTATAACATATTCAGTAAGTATTTTGTTCATCTCCTTCCATGAGTTATCCATAGGAGACCCACATGATACTCTGAAAACTTCTTTATTTCTCTTCACATTATGTGACTACCAATGGAACCTGCAGGCTAGACATTGATTGGTTATCTCTTACTTTCATCAGTTGACTAGCCCTCCATTTCTGGTTACATACTTTTTTTGTGATGAAATCCTTACATAATGATTTTGCGTAATTCTTGGTTGGTAAGTTTTTGGAGCCTGCTGACATCTATAGTCCTCTTCTCCATTGCCCTGTGTGTACCCTTCTACTTTAATTCTCCGAAGACTGTAGTTATTTCATGACTCAAAATCATACAGCATCGAATTGTAACCAGATTTAATTTCCTTAAAACCCTGTAATGTCAAGTCTCTACCTGAGCGTAGGTAAAGATTTTTGAAGTTCATAAGAAGTTATGGTTATTTAAAAATTAACTGGGAGTAGAAGAATAAGAAACTAGAAGTTGGTTCTGAGAAATACTAGGATAGTTGATAATGTAGAAAAAGCATTTATTAAGCAGTCAAGGGCTGATGATACAAATACAAGTAAGCAAGACAGTCCCTTTCTAATTGGGGAAGATAACATAAAAGGGACCTGGAAAGTGGGTGGGGGGACCTCAGGGTGGAGCATTCTTTTTGGTATGTAAGTGGCTAGAAAGAGGCTATGTTGAATGCTGATATAGGAGAAGGTAAAGTAAAAGATTACCCTGGCAGATCCCAGGATGATCTAAGGGCAGTAGTCTAAGTGTCTAATGAGTAGGTAAGAATGATGGTCAAGTGGAGACTTCTTGATCAGTAGATTATAATATACTTACTTAGGTGGAAAGCACCATAATAAAAATGCAAACCTGAAATTCTTTACAGCTCACTTAGCTATTCAGAATAACATACTGTAGGACCCATATTCTAGTCATGAAACCTTGCTATAAATCAGCTTGCCTCATTGCTGTTACCTCTCATTGTCAGGGCTATAGCTCACTGTGTAGCCCATTCCTACATGTATTGCGATTTGGCTTCATTAAAGTAGATCTCATCCTAGAGGAGGCCCTGGCACATGTATCTAATTTCCCTTCTCCAGTGGAATAAAGAAAGCTTTTTGCTTATGACCATTGCTAGCTTTTTGCTTTTATTTCTTAGAGTTAATTGTGGTTGTGGTAACCCTGTGTGAACTCTTTGGTGTTTTCAGAGTTAACAGGGTTGCATAACCTCTGTGACTTTTTGGTCACTTATTTTCAGAGATGACAGCTCCTTGTTTCCCTAACTTCCTTTCAGTCCTTGCTAAAACCCCACATTCCACAAAAAGCCTTTCAGGACCCTGCGTAATGCTTAGTACCTTTTCTCTTTTGATTATCTCCAATTTTTCCTGTATATATCCTTATTGTACATAGTTGTTTTCAAGTTTTGTGTGTGTGTGTGTGTGTGTGTGTGTGTGTGTGTGTGTGTGTGTCCCCTGGCTTTAAGCTGTGAACTCCTTGAGAGCAGGGACTGTCTTTTGCCTTTCTTTGTATTCCAAGTGCCTGTCATATAGTAGGCACTTAATAAATGCTTAGTGATGACTACCTTCACCTTAGTTTCTTGACATCTAAAATGAGGAGGTTATACTGGATGAAAAGTTCTTCCAACTCCAAATCCTTTGATCCTGTAAGAAACTAAACTGAGGTAGAGCAATGTTAAGAGACTTGCTCCAGTTCATAGAGGTAATGGCAGAGGGATTATTAAAATTCTGAACTCTTGCTTCCAAATATAGTAGTGTTGATTTCGTACCACTAACACTGCCACTGGCTTTCAGAAGAAAAGTAAATGTAGTAGGTTTTTTAAAAGTGTCTTTATTGTATTTTTTTCTCAATTACATGTTAAACATTCATTTTTTAAAAGTTGAGTTACAGGGGCAGCTGCTTGGCACAGTGGATATAGCAAGGGCCCTGAAGTCAGGAGGACCTGAGTTCAGATCTGGCCTCAGACCAAACACTTAACACTTATTAGTTGTGTGACCAGGCAAGTCACTTAACCCCAATTGCCTTAAGAAAAAAAAAGTTGAGTTACAGATTCTCTCCCTTACTCTTCCTCTTCCCCCTCATTGAGAAGGCAAGCAATTTGATATAGACTATACATGTGCAGTCATGCAAAACATTTCCATATTAGCCATGCTGAAAAAGGAAACCAAAAAACCCTTAAAACTCAACCTGAAAAATAAAGTAAAAATAAAAGTATACTTCAAACTGCATTCAAACTGCATTAGTTCTTGCATTAGAAGAGGATATCATTTTTCATTATAATCCCTTCAGAATTATTTTGGATCATTGTATTGTGGGAAATAGCTAAGGCATTCACAGTTGATCCTTATACTGTATTGCTGTTACTATGTGCAATATTCTTCTGGTTCTGCTCACTTTGCTTTGCATCAGTTGATATAAGTTTTTCTAGATTTTTCTGAAAGCATCCTGCTTGTCATTTATTATAGCACAATAATATTTTGTCACTATCATATATCACAACTTGTTCAGACATTCTCTAGTAGATGAGCATCCCCTCAATTTCTAATTTTTTGCCACTGCAAAAGAGCTGCTGTAAATATTTTTGTACATATAGATCCCTTTTCTTTTCCTTTGGTCTCTTTGGGATACAGAACTAGTAGTGCTATTGCTGGGTCAAAGGGCATGCACAATTTTATAGCCTTTTGGGCATAGTTCCAAATTGTTCTATAGAATGGTTGGTTGGATCAGTTCACAATTCCACCAGCAGTGCAAGATGTCCCGATTTTTCCATATCCCCTCCAACATTTATCATTTCCCTTTTCTGTCATATTAGCCAATCTCTGATACATGTGAGGTGGTACCTCAGGGTTGTTTTATTTTGCATTTTTCTAATCATTAGTGACTTAGGGCAAATTACAGAGCAACAGGTTTAGAATCAGGAAGACTCAACTTCATGAATGTCACTTAAGCCTGTTTGCCTCAGTTCCTCCTCTGTAAAATGAGATGGAGAAGGAAATGGCAAACTACTCCAGTATCTTTACCAGGAAAACCCTAAATGGGGTTACGAAGAGTCAGACACAACTGAAACAACTGAACAGCCTCCTAATAATTGCTTTAATTTTCTCTTCATTGGTGGTGCATTCCTTTTTTTCATTTTGGGTATTGGCAATTTTGTTTTCTTTTTTCTTTCTTTTAATCAGATTAACCAATTGTTTATTTTATTGTTCCTCTCCCCCCATTAAACAAGTTCCTAGTTTTATTTATTAGTTCAATGATTTTTTTTTACTTTCAGTTTTACTAATTTCTCCTGTGAATTTTAGGATTTTCAATTTTGTGTTTAGTTGGGGATTTTTAAATTTGTTTTTTTCTAGTTTTTTTTTAATCGCATGCGTAATTTATTGATCTACTCTTTTTCTGTATTCTTGAGGTAACCATTTATATAGATTTTCCCCTATGTGCTGCGTTGGTTGCATGCCATAAATTTTGGTGCATTGTCTTTTCTTTAGTAAGATTATTGATTGCTTCTGTGATTTGTTCTTTAGCCCACACATTCTTTAGGCTTAGATTATTTAGTTTCCAATTAATTTTTAATCTATGTTTCCATGACCCTTTATTGAATGTAATTTTTGTTGCATTATGATCTGAACAGGATTCATTTAGTCTTTCTGCTTTTCTACATTTGGTTGTGAGGTTTTCATGCCTTAATACATGGTCAGTTTTTGTGAAGTGCTATGTACACCTTTGAAAAAGTTATATTCTTTTGTATTACCATCCAGTTTTCTCCAGAGATGTGTCATATCTAACTTTTCTAAAATTTTGTTCAACTCCTTAACTTCCTTTTTGTTTATTTTATGGTTAGATTTATCTTGTTCCGAGAGGGTAAAGTTCAGTTTTCCTGGTAGTATAATTTTACTGTATATATCCTCTTGTAACTCATTTAACTTTTCTTTAAAGAATTTGGAAGCTATGCCATTTGGTGCATATATGTTTAGTATTGATATTTATCTGATACTGTGGCTACCCCTGCTTTTTTTTTTTAACTTAGCTGTAGTGTAATAGATTCCATTCCAGCCCCTTATTTTTACCGCTATATGTCTCTCTGTTTCAAGTGTGTTTCTTATATACAGTGTATTGTTAGATTCTAGTTTTTAATCCATTCTGGTATCCACTTCTGTTTTATGGATGAGTTCATCACATTCATAGTTATGCTTACTGTATATTTCCCCCCGCCCTTGTTTATCCTCTCTCTCTTTTTACACCCCCTCCCCCCAAAAGTTTATTTTGCTTCTGACTGCTGTCTCCCTTAATCTGCCTTCTCTTCTGTCAAAGGCTCCTTCCTTCTTCTCTTTTCTCCTTTTCCTCCTTTCCAGAAGGGTCAGATATGTTTACGTTCTGAACTAAGTATATATGTTATTTCCTCTGAGCCAATTCCAGTGAGAGTAAGGTTCAAGTGTTCTGTCACCCTCTTATTTTCCCCTCTACTTTTAAAAGCTCTTCTTTTTTGTGAGATGATTTTCCCTGTTCTTTCTTTCCCTTCCCCTTCTCCTAGTGAATCCCTCTTTCTCACCCCTTAATTTTATCTGTTTGAAATGATTCCATCATAGCTCACATTCATGTCCTCTATGTATTCTTCTTCTAACTGTCCTAGTAATCATAAAGTTCTTAGGAATTACAATTATTATCTTTCCCTATTGGAATGTAAACAGTTTAACCTTATTGAGTCCCTTTTTATTACTTTTTCATGTTTACCTTTTCATACTTCTCTTGAGCCTTGTATTTGAAAGTCAGATTTTTTATTTAGCTCTGGTCTTTTCATCAAGAATGCTTTAAAGTCCTCTATTTTATTAAATGTCTATTTTTCCTCCTGAAGGATTATACTCAAGTTTTGCTGAGTAGGTTATTATTGGTTGTAATTCTGCTCCTTTCCCTTCTAGACAACCATATTGCAAGGTTTCTATTCATTTAAGATGGAAGTTGCCAAATTTTGTGTGACCCTGACTGTGGCTCTAAAATATTTAAATTGTTTCTTTCTTGTAGTATTTTCTCTTTGACCTTGAAGCTCTTGAATTTGACTATATTCTGGAAATTTTCATTTTGAGGTCTCTTTCAGCAGGTGATTGGAGGATTTTTTTCAATTTCTATTTTACCCTCTGGATCTAAGATATCGGGGCAGTTTTCCTTGATAATTTCTTGAAATAAGATGTTGAGGCTCTTTTTTTGATCATGACTTCAGGAAGTTCAATAAATCTTAAATGATCCCTCCTCTATTTTCCAGGTCAATTGTTTTTTCAATGAGATATTTAACATTTTCTTCCATGTTTCCATTCTTTTGACTTTTTAAAAAATTATTTCTTGATGTCTCATTCATTCATTAGCTTCCAGTTACCCAATTCTAATTTTTAAGGAATTATTTTCTTCAGTCAGATTTTGTACTTCCACCATTTCAATGTTTTAATTTATTTTCTTCAATCTTTTGACTCTTTTCAAAATTTTCTTGCATCTCATTCTACCCTTTCCCCAATTTTTCTTCTACCTGCCTTATTTGAGTTTTAAAATCCATTTTAAGCTCTCCCAGGAATTTCTGGTTTTGTATCCAATTTAATTTTTTTTTCTTCTGAGTCTTTGCTTGTAGCTGTTTTGACATTGTTGTCTTCTTCTTGAGTTTGTGTATTGATCTTCACTGTCACCATAGTAGCTTAATGGTCAAGTTTTATTTGGTCATTTATCCAGCCTATTTCTTGACTTTGAACTTTATGTTAAAGTTGGGCTGTGCTTCCAGGGTGTAATTGTTCCAAGCTTCAGATTTTTTTGTGTTTCTCTTTTCAGAGCTAATTCTTGGGGCGTGTTGTTTATCTGTGCTTTTAAGGTGGTGTAATGTAAGGAGAGGCACAGCACTGCTTTCTTGAACTGTGCTCTGGTCTTTATCCAAGAACAGGTCTTGGTTTCCTGTAGCCACAAGTTCTAGCATTCTTCTTGGCTGCAGAATGTGACCAGGTCCCCTGCTGTCCTGCAGCTGCAATTGCTAGTGGTTTTTTCTGCCTTAGAATTGAGACTAAGATTCCTACTCTCTTGTAAGTGACAACAAATACTCTTCTCTGCCCTGTGATCAGGACCCCTCTTCCCTTACTGTGGCATAGTGTTTCTCTTTGTCTTGGGACTGTGATGTGCTACTGGGCATGAGCATTTAGACTGGATCCTGAATCCAGTTTGAGGCTAGAGGCCCCTGTAACCTCTTTCTGACCAGTTTTCCAACCCCTTTGCTATCTATAGGATAAGAGCTCCTGAAGCTATTGTCTCCTTTGATACAGCCACCTACAAGGCCTACTGCTGGTACTGCAGGGCAGCCTTAAACTTTGCTCTAGGCTATATAGGGTTGAGACATACTTATGTTGTTGACCTCCTAAGTTTTCTTTGTTTGGAAAATTGTTTCACCTGACCTTTTTGTTGGAGGGGAATTTGGGAGAGTTCTGGTGAGTTCCTGCACCTACTCTGCCATCTTGGCTCTGTCCCCTTCATGTCATAGATTTTTTGACTTCTTATTTGTTCTTCATTCTTAGCAGGGTGTCCTTGGAATCATTCTTATTTGGATATTATTACCACATACACATTCTCAGTTCTTTTAAAAGCCTATGCTTTGTATTTATTCTTTCCAGGATACCTCCATTTCCAAGGTGAACTGAAACATAATTTGTAAAACATTGATCAATCTTATTGCAATTTCTCTGGTTCTTTCCTCTTTGTCACCTGACTTCTTCATTAAATTATCAGCTAGGAATCGATACCTTATATGATAATGCATTGATAGTTGTTGTCAATCATTTCTCCCTCCCTCCACCAAAGTTTTGAAATTGACACCTCACCTGGTAAAACCAGACTAATTCTGAAAGGACTAAGTATTGTGTATATGTCAGTTAAATATAGCTTTGGCAATTATTTTAATCTTAGTACGTGCTGGTGAATTTAATGTAATTAAAACTCATTACTCTATAATTAGACATTGGAACATGTAGCTTAAAAGGATGTTTTTGTCCTTTTGTTTGTAGTTTAGCTAGAGTCTATATTTCAGATCTGAAGACTCATAAATATTTAGTTTTAAAAGGCTTAAGGTATTAATACTCTGTGATGTGCTAAATCTCTTTATTGGTGGTACTATATTTTATAGAAATTCATAAAATTCATTTGAATGAATAAAAAGTTACAAATATCAATATAGATTTCCTTATTTTGAGAACCACATAACACAAATAATACTGATTCAGTCACCTTTCAGGAATCTTCAATTTCAAAGACTTGTTGGCCTCATTTGTATGTCATTTATGTTTAATTGCATATTAAAGGTAAATTTGAATACAGCTAACACCAATATTATGAATTACCTTCAGGTTAAATTCCTTCACAGAATTAAAATGAAATAAGTATTTTTTAATTATTGAAAATAACCAAATAGATTTAATATCATGTATTTGCCACACAAGAATTTTTAAACCACCCACTAAATGGATTTTTAAATTACATCTACTTAGCAATATTTCATTTGTTATAATAAAAATTGTTTGAAAAAATATTATTTTTATTGTCATATTAATTCTTTGGAGCATACAATTACAGACACCTTGTATTAAAGAATAATCTTAATTATCTCTCTATATCTAGAGAAAAAGAGATCTAAAAACCATTTGCCCTGCTTGGACTAGGTTTTATAAAATGAAACAAACCCCTTCCAAAACTAAAAGCAGGTATAGCTTCACTGTCCCTTTGATACCTTTTCTTGGTTTCATAGTACATGTGAGTTCACTTACAGTGTAAAATATCAAGATACCTACAATTTTATCATTTTACCACCATTTTGTTGCAATAAATATTATTAAGCAGAAGCAACCTTACAAAGAGATCTACCTTTGGCCACATAAGAATGAGAAAACCTTGATTTGAATCCTTCTTCTGACACTCTGGCCATATGACCCATACCAATTCTTGAAGTCTTTCAGCATTCCCGGCAACTCTCAAAGACTATATTTTGAAGAACATTTACTGATCTGCATTATTAAAGAGAGTTTCCACCATGGGGAGCCATCATAGATCACAACCAATCAAAACATTCCTAGAGCTAGATTACTCTCATATATCCATTTTATTATTTCCTGGGTTATGAAATGACAATGTATGCTTTGAGTATCCACTGTTGAAAGTACAGGGTCTCTCTGAAAAACTACTGCCATGAAAATATGAGTTAATCTAAAAGTATCTGTGTACAGTTAGTCCTTTCCTACAGTCTATTTTCCTTTCTAAAATTCCATCACTCCCCTCTTGTGCGTGTCTCCTATAGAACAATGTTTCTTAACTTTTTTTCTTTTTCTATCATAAACTCTTTGACAATGTTATGAAACCTGTGAATTCCTCAGAATAATGTTTTTAAATGCATAAAAGAAAATACACAGGATTACAAAGGAAACCAATTAGATTGAAATACATTTATCAATATTAAAAAAAAAAAGTTCATGGACCCCAGGTTAAAGAAGGAAATGGAAGTATTAGTACCTTGCAGTTATATATGTATATGTGTTGTGTATGTGTGTGTGTGTGTGTGTGTGTGTGTCAAAATAGTAGTGATTGTTTTTACCCTCTGTTATATAGATCACTGATTATGACAACTCCACACTGTGTAATCTTGTATAAGTTTTATTCATGTCTTTCCCTAAACCCTCTACCAAAAATCTGTCTAACTTGCTCTGTCTTAACTGTGGTTCTCTTAATATTTTGTGGATACCAGGGCAACACTAATTTTCAATCTCACTACATGATAAAACCACATTCTCTTTTGGTGAATTATATGTAATATAGTACAATGGAAATGTTTTGTTTGAAGTTAGAAAACCTAGGCTTAAAGCCCAACTCCACCACTGCCAAACTCTGACATTCTGTGTGGTCGTTTAACCTCTCTAGGCCTTATTTTCTCATATGTAGAACAAGGAGATTAAACTTAGATGGTCCTTCCAGTTTCTTCTTTCCCACTGTAGATGAGTGATCCTTTGGTTAGAAGTTCTCCAGTATACCTCCTAGCTCCAATAATGATATTTTATATATTTTTTTGCCTCTTTTTCCATATAAATTATCCTAGTAATATGCGCAACTTGTTTATACCAACTGTGCATTTTTCTATCGTTCTATACAGTGCTGCATATAAAAATTTTGACTACATATGTAAGAGGGAAGTTCTAAAATATCATTATCATTGTTATAGCCACGTTTGGTTAAAATAATGTGTTTTTCTTTCTTGTATTACTTTGTTTAGACTAGATGAAATGTGGTAATTGCAGTGGTAGTTGTTTCTTTCTGCCCAGCTAGTCCTTTTCTTGATGGTTTGGGGCAGTTTTGCCTGTTATCCTCTTATCTTAAACTTTCAGGGCATTGTGATTTGTATGTTGATGAGCCTTTTTTTGAATGTCTTGTTCCACCTCAAAGAATAACCATTACCAATAATTATAGATGACAGAAATACTTTTAGTCTGTGGTTGGCAGTGATCTTTATAATTATTTCTG
The DNA here is from genome assembly GCF_003287225.1 of Phascolarctos cinereus. Taxonomy (NCBI): domain Eukaryota; kingdom Metazoa; phylum Chordata; class Mammalia; order Diprotodontia; family Phascolarctidae; genus Phascolarctos; species Phascolarctos cinereus. The sequence goes on from NW_027555958.1 coordinate 176,854,675, forward strand.
CATGCCAATAGTTGATGGACTGAAATTTTCTTCTTTAAATATGTTTTATAAGGGAATTTCATGACATAAATGAAATCTTCTAAAGCTGTGTTTTACTTTCTGAGAATTATCATTTTCTATGAGATTTTTAACATTGTGTTGAGATGGTGGATCACCTATTATGGTAGAAATGCTTCTTAGACAAATATCTTAACAAAAAGAATACTCTAACTTGTCAGTGTCATTTTAGGGAATGACATTCTTTTTGTTGTACACCCAGTTCTGTTTTTCTTGCCTCAGTTTGGCAAATTCTCTTTAGAATATGCACTGTGTAGAGGTAGTGTTGAAATTTTTTGCTGCGTATTTTTCCTAGTAGAATTCATAGTTTTTCTGATTTAATTTTTTCCTCTTCTAAAGAAAACTGCCTGTGTTTATTTCTTCCATTGTTAACCACTGATAAAAGAGACATTTCTTGGCAACACTTGAAAGTGTTCTGTGTTGTATACATTAAAAAAAATTATTATTGTTAATTACTAATATATGAACAGAGACAGAAGAAAGTAGAACAGTGTCTTAGAAAATTTTTATACAAAGTCATCTAAGCCCTCTTACTATGACTTTGGGCTTAAGTTTAGACATTTTTAGTTACACAATAGTGAACGTTTTCTTGTAGTATTTATTGTAATGGAATTTAGTCTAATATTTTACAATATTACTCTCTTAAAGTGGGCGGTTGTTTTCAGCTTTTCATTTGTCTCAGGAGATCACCTTGATTCAAATAAAGGAGAAAATTAAATTAAAAGAATAAAATAAAACCTCAAATAGGCTCCCTCAATGTATTAAGTAATTCTTTTACTTTTTACTTTTAAGTCATGTAGATTTCTGAAATGTTGAATAATTACATTTTTTTATCAAATCATGTAAATCATCTGTGTGTACATATTATTATCATGCACATTATAGTGTCATTTACCTTTGAATTTCTTTGGTTTTTGAGTCCTTGGGATTAAGTTATACAAAAATCATCTCAGAAAACAGCTTGAAATCTTTCTTCTTATACTTTTAGCCTAAGACTGGGTGACACAAATGTGGGGCCTTGGCAAGCTTTAACATATGAATTAAAGTATTCTTGAAAGATCAAATTTAATACAAGAAATACATTAATTTTAACTTTTTCTTCAGTATTCTAATAGTGACTAAAAATATTTACATAGGATTTGTCAAGAAATCTTTGTTCACTTAAGACCTTTTTGTTTTCTATCAGTCATATCTGAATTCCTTAAACATGTTATTCAGCTGTGTTATTCAACACAAACAAAGTAAATATGGTTTCTTTTTGATTCTTTCCCTCAGACATAGGTGTAGATCCAAAAAAAAATGATTTTTTAAAACAAGTTTTATATTCATTAATTATATTTCACAGATCTTAGTTTCCTTCTCTGGTTATGACCAAAATTTGCATCTGACTTGTTTCCAGGGTTCTTCAGAAGACACTTTTTTTCGGCATAATTTTTGCAAATTAGATAATCTATTTCTCTCAAGGAGTATATATTTTAATTGAGGAAGAAGACTCATCAAGAAGAGTTCGAAAACCAGGGGTTGGGGAGAAATGTGGTGTCTGGGAAGGGAGGTAGAGACTTGGTTGACTTCAAGGTAAGATGAAAGCTCACCTATCAAAGCCCAGGGTGGTTGATTGTAATCAGCAAAAATATTCATCAGCAGCATTGTTTAATCTTTATCTTGCAGGTGTCAAATCTGATTCATGTCAGGTTATTTTTAGAAGAGCTATATTTAGGTGTAAATAGCATATGTGCTAGTGTTTACTTTGACTTCATAGCTTTATGCATTTTAATCTGTTCTAGGTCATTCATCTAGAAATATTCAGATGTATTATTGACAAGAGTCAACCTAGTTGAACAGGTTAATCATTGAAACAGCTTTCTTTCTGCCCTTCCTCCAGATTAATAGAGGATAGAAAGGGACCTTTAGGTATTATCTATTACATTTCACTGCCACTGTATTTTTAGTACAATCACTTCTGCTGTAATGACTATTTCGAAAAGACAAATTTGTTCCTGCAGGATTGATCTATTAGGGAACAGTTTAAGCATAATATGATTTTGCATTTTTTGTTGATGCTTGATCATTGAGGGAAACTGCACCGTGGTAGTGGAGCTTGCACTGGGGAGGGTTGACCCTTACAGACAAGTTGGAAGGAGCACCGCCAGCATTTGATAAGGCCTGTAGGAAGAGTGAGAGTGGGAGCTTGGAGAAGCAAATGTGGAAGAGAAGTGAAGAGAAGACAGGGAGATCTCCAGTACTTCTATCCTCAACCAACGTGACTGTGACTCAACCCCTTTGAACCTCATGACTACTGCCTAAGTAGGAAAAAGCCTCCATGTAAATGGACCTGGCACCATGGGGTTGGGGGTAGTGATGGTGCCTTGGACTACCTCATGGAAGAGACCTCACCATGTATGTCTCCCTTTCTAGGAATATTAAGATCCCACCTATGTACCTCACAGGTCAGTAGCTTGTATTGTCAATTACTGGGATCCCATGGTGGTATCCTGATGAGTTCTCTTGTCAGGGCTACAGAGTCTTCACATGGGAGTGAGTTCAAATGCCCACTTTGGTCTTCAGACCTTTGTCAAGATAAAGTACTTTATTTTTTGTCTTATCTTCTAACACAGTAGGAGCTGTGGGTGGAGGAGGGCTGATCTGTACCTGCACTCATGTATACTCTCCTCCCTTCTCCCTTCCCAGGGCTGAGCAGCAGCCTGAGGCTGAGAACGTTACCATTATTGTAGTATTTATGTATTTCTTAACAATTTACTATGTGCCACCATTTTTACTAGGTTCCTGTCTTTTAAAATTTGTCACTGACAAACTTTTTGAGTGTTGTAACTAACCTCTAACCTCATTTTCCCCATAAGCCCTGTGGTTTTGCAGAATTTTGCGTAGCATAGTGATTTTTAGGAATGTACATGTTGACTTATAGCAGAACTGACTGTACTTCCAAAAGGAGCAACCCTATTCTCTGTCATGGTTATCGTTGTAGTGTTGGCTTTAAGGAAATCCATTCTAAAAATATAATCACAGCTTACTTGCATTCAGACTTAGTTTTGAGTTAGACTAAAAACAAAAATAAGAAACTTGATTTTGTCTAAGGGAGGAGGTCAGAGGCAAAACTTTTTAAATTTGTTTTATAAAAATTAAATGTAAAGGATTAAAAGAGCAATATTACTTTATAATGAAAAAGCTAATACTCTGTTAGTTCATTAAAGGAAGTACATACAGGGTGGTGTGATGGGAGTCCAGTAACACCATAGGTGGCTGGGTTCTGAATACTAACTCTGCCAGTTAGTACTAAGGTGAAAAATTTTGGAATGAAGACACTGAAGGATTTCATATCTGCCCTTAACCTATTTAAGTTTGAGGAGTCCAGTAATCAGACAGTTGGCTAGGAATTGATGAAGACTTGGCCTTAAGTCTAGCTCCAACCCTCACTGTCTTTTGTGACCATTGACAAGTGATTCAGTCTCACTGAGCTTCAATTTTCCTCAGTAAAAGGCAGGTAAGTGACATGGTGGATAGAGTTCTAGACTTGGAGTCAGGAAGAACTGAGTTCAAATTCAGCCTCAGACACTTAATAGATGTATGATCCTGGGCAAATCACTTAACAGCTGTCTTGCCTCAGTTTCCTCAACTGTAAAATGAGGATCATGATAAGAACTACCTCACTAGGTTGTTGTGAGTATCAAAAGAAATTATTTGTAAAATGCTTAGCACAATTTCTGGCACATAGTAGGTACTTAATAAATGCATGTTCCTTTCCCTTTTCTTTAAAATGATATTAGAGGGATTTTCCATATAGCAATAGATATGGAACCTCCCCCCCAAAAGACACCCCCCGCCCCCCTCCACAAAACTAACAACAACAAAACACAAACCAACATATTTACACAGTTCATATTGTCTTATGGAAGAAAGTATTTTGTGAATTACATGTAAGATCCAAAGAAGGGTTTTTTTTTTCTTGATTTCCCCTTTAACCTAAGGAGAGTTGTTAAAGTTAGTTAATTACTCTGAAGAAGAGGTCTGATTCTCAAGGAATGACTCTGTTAGGTCAGATGTAGGATGATTGTTCTATATATTGTGTGTCGTTTTCTTGGTTTGTATTAAATGAGTTCTCGGGGTGGAAGTATGCAGGAGCATGTGAAGCAAAAATATTCATTAAATACCCAAACCATATCAGCTTTCATTTTAATGATACTCTTGAGCAGAGATGTCAAATTTATGCCTGGCTGCTTGGGGTACAAAATTCCAGAGTGCGCCTCAAACCTGATTAAAATGTAATTGGGGAATGTTTTAACAGAGGAAACAAAATAAAGTAAAACAGATGATGCTAATTTGTGGTTTTCTACATCAGTATGCTGCTGGCTGAGACCGTTTCTATTTGAATTTGACACCACTGCTCTAGAGTTTATAATATCCTTTTACTTTTGTTAGGGAAGCTTCTCACACCTCCATGAAATAAGCAGGGCATTGCTTTATTCTCTCATTTTGTAGATGAGGAAATGGAGGTATATGAAGTTTAAGTGACTTGTCCAAGGTTTCATGGTTGGTGAATGACAGTTTTTTTCTAGACACCAAGCTCCAGATATATATTACCCCTCTGGGCTATTTGATAACTAGTAAGGGGAAGATCATCTTAGGGACTAACCCTAGTTGTGTTGTTATTGCTCCTGTGTTTATTATTCATCTAATTTATCACACTTTTTTTGTAGTTCACTCTCAGAATGCATTAACATATTTTGAAATAGTAAAAAAGTTTAGAATTTAAAAACCAAAACTGAGTGAAGGCATCTGAGCCAAATATTGCATATTTGTGATAAGTACAGTTGTCCCTTCCACATACGTGGAGATTTGGTACATGGCATGCCTACAGTCTGGAAAAGCTGTATAAAATTTTTTTGGCCCTTCATACCAGAGAAGAAATCTCAATTTTTTCTTTTTCTCTTATAGGTGTTTACAGTATTAAAAGATAAAATCTGTTGATATTATATAGTCCTATACATATATTTAGTGCATTTTTGAATTTCTAAACTTTGTGCCTTCTGCTAACCTTCACGTGTTCTCTACAGGTTCCGCAAAACTCCCCCCAAATTCCCATTTAATGTCTTATGCTGACCCAGGATATATTGAAACTGTGATGGGGAAAGTTGTGATGCGGAAGGGATGACTATAAAATTGATCTTTTGTAATTCATCTACTTCTGTGTGCATTTTGACAGCCCAGAGTTTGGATCACTTGTGGCCTTTGTCTTCAAGGAGTTTATGCTATAGTTTATACTAGTCTATAGTATCACATATCTGTTATATACTAGACAGTAAGCAATAGTTTGCCTTTTTGTATATGTAACTTTTTTTAATTAATAAATTTATATATTTATTTTTAGTTTTTAGTAATCACTTCCATAAGATTTTGAGTTCCAGATTCTCTCCCCCCTCCTCCTACCCCAAGACAGCATGTAAATTGATATAGTCTCAACATATACATTCATATTAAACCATTTTCACATTAGTCATGTTGTAAAGAATAATTAGAACCAATGGGAGAAACAACGAGAAAGAAGAAACAAAAACAAAAAGAGAGAAAGCAGATTGTATGCTTAAATCTGCATTCAGACTCCATAGTTTTTTTTTTTTCCTGGATGTAGATAGCGTTTTCCATGATGAGTCTTTTGGGGTTGTCTTAGATCCATGCATGCTGAGAAGAGCTAAATCTATCAAAGTTAGTCATTGCACAATGTGACTATTACTGTGTAGAATGTTCTCCTGGTTCTTCACTCAGCATCAGTTTATATAAGTCTTTCCAGATTTTTCTGAAGTCTGCTTGCTCATCATTTCTTATAGCATAATAGTATTCCATTATATTCATATACCACAACTTATTCAGCTATTCTCCAACTGATGGGCATCCCCTCAATTTTGTGTATGTAACTTTAAAGGCTAATGTTACTTTGTTGGGTTAATGAATTAAGCTGAAGTATTTCCATAGAAAACTATTTAAGGCACTTACATATTATTAAATGTAAATTTATGAAACTCATGAAAATGAGATATGTTCATGCATAGAAAATAGAATAAGGGTCCTGTAATTTCCTTGTTACATGGAACTCTCAGGTGAGCAAACTCCCTCTGACAGTGCAGATGGTTATCTTCTCTCTGAGTTAACAGTTTTATAGAGTTGCCTAGAGCATTGAGAAGTTAAATGACTTGCCCAAGGTAACATAGTCACTATCAGAAGTAGAAACTGAATCCAAGTTTTCCTGACTTTGAAGCCAACTCTCTGTCCACTGCTATGCATTGCCTCTCATGAAAATATTTTATTTTATTAATACTTAACAGTAGCTTGAACTCTAATTGTAACAGTTGAGAAAAACATACTTTTAGCTTCTTTGATATATAAATTTGATATAATTGGAGAATCGATCATTATTTTTTCCTTAGGCTGCTTCTCTAGCAGTTATGCCTTTTCTATAATGCAGAAATTTCACCGAATTCAATAACTTATCAACAAGAAAATTAGATTTAAAATTTTTTCTCTGTTTTAATTTTTTTTAAATGGCCAGCTTCATGCAGAAATACAGTAAAGGCATTTGTGAGACATTTTTGTTGGTATAATGGCCAGCCAGAAACTTGTGTAACAGTTCTACGATTTCTTCAGAAGCCTGGAGGAAAATAAAAACATCATAAAAAAGCTGTGTAACATAAGTCCTTTTGGAGTGTACATTTTGCCTCTCACTGTGTTAGTAATCCAGTAGATAAACCATGGTTTGTACTTCAGTGAGACAGAAGAAATGAGGTTCTGCTGTTCTAGTATGAATTTTACAGTGATACCATCATTGCTTAAGGGGTTAAGTTAATTTCAAATTTGAAGCCTTTTTCTTTTTAAGGAATTTGTCTGCCTATCTGTCTGTCTGTCTGTCTGTCTATCCATCCATTCATCCATCCTCTAACTTCCCCCTTTCCTGTCTTGAGCAAATAAAAAAAGAATAAAGCCTTCAATACATAGCTGACTTCCCACATTGACCGTGTCTGAAAATATGTCTTTTTCTGCTTTTTAAGTTCATCACTTTTCTGTCAAGAGGTGACATGTTTCATCTTCATCCTTTCAAACTCATAGTTTATCTTTGTGTTGATCAGAGTTTTAGATTCTTTTAAAGTTGTTTTTCTCTGTAAAGCTGTTATTAATGACTAAATTTTTCTCCTAGTTCAGATTACTTTGCTCTGCATCAGTTCATTAAAATCTCAGTTTCCATTGAAACTATTTATCTCATCATTTTTTATGGCACAATAAATAATATTTGTGACATTTATATACTGCAGTTGTTTAGCTACTCTGTAATAGGACATCCTCTTAATTTCTAATTTTTGCCTACCTTGAGAAAAGCTGCTATAAATATTTTTGTACATATGGATCCTTTTCCTCTTTCTTTGATTTCTTTGGGGATTTGAGCTTACTAGTGGTATAATTGAGTCAAAAGGTTTGCACATTTTGGTAACCTTTTGGGAATAGTTCCAGTTTGCTTTCCAGAATGGCTGTACTGATTCACAGCTTTACTAACAGTGCCTTAATGTACCTATTTTCTTTCTCATATCTCCTCCATCACTTGCCATTTCTCTTTTCTATCATCTTTTGCTGTCTGATAGGTTGGAGATGGAACCTCAAAGTTGCATTAATTTCCATTTCTCTAATAATTACATTTAACACTCCTGTGCTTCTAGCTTTTCTTTCCTAGATAGATTTATATAAAGAAAGAAGAGAAAGTTACATAATACATCTATAAGTTATGTCGCTAGACTTCTGAATTTTGAATCCACACTACTCTTTGAAAGCAGAAATTAGTCTTTTTCTTATTTTCTTTAACCATTTTCTTGTGGTACTAAGGATATGTTTTTAATGGACAACAGCTGTTGTTAGTTTACAGTTGATTAGATCCAAAATTTTCCCTGGCATAAATAGAAGTTACAAAAATCTCAGGTATAATTTAATATAACTTTGAAATTAAATTTGGTTTATTTTGTTAATTGATTTCTACCAAGCAACTTCATCGTGACATTTTTGAGAAATTTACTTAATTTCAGTACAAATTGTTAAAAATTTAAAAATTTGAAATTTTCAGAATGAACTTGAAGACTTTTCAGAAAAATGTTCTCGTTCCTCAATTATTTCAGATTTTTCTTATGCAAATACAAGATGGATCTACAATATTTTCACTGTAGGGAACTCCTAATGTGCACGACTTCCACCAAAATTTATGGCAACCTAGCTGAATATTAATAACAGAATTCTATAGACTTGTCTGAAGCACATAACTTGCCCAGGGTCAGTCAGCAAGCAAATAGTGGCAAAGCAGGATTTGTACTCAGGATTTCTTGACTATTGTTCATTAAAGAGTCAAACCAACGCTATTCATTATGCCACATTGCCACTTTTGTAACACTTTCTTGATGTTTACAAGCGTCTGCCATAATACCTGGCATTATTAGATGGTAAGCATTGGTTGATGTCAAATATATTGAAGTCTACTAATTGGGCTCTGTTATGTGCGTCTTTCTGGTTTTTAAGGAAAAAAAACCAAACAAACCACAGAACCATTAGTTCCTTGAGGCTTTTAACACATTCGAAATCCAGAGAAAAAACAACTGTGAAAACTACCTTCTTTAGGAATGATACCAAAAAAATGCTGTTGACCTACTAGCAACAGGAGAAGGAGATAATTTATATAGAGCTCACAGGGGGAAGGTTGATAATGAACTTTCTGATTAAAAAAGATTATGCCTTGAGTTGTTTTTCCACTAGTACTGATATCATGTACTTCATCTGTGCTTCTTGATAGTAAATGTATTCATTTAGGGATAATGGTACTGGCAGTGGGCCTGAAATAGAAATTCCTCTAATAGAAAATATTGTATAAGTAAGTGTTAAATTTTGTTGAATAGAAGAGAAAGGATATCAACACTTGAAACTGTGTGCCCCATACTGACACTTTGTGCATGATGAGCCCATAAAAATGCCAGAACAGCATGATTTCATATCACCCTAAAACCATGAACATAAGTATTCTATGCACTTTTAAACAACTCTACTCCACAACAGATCTGTATAATTAATTTCATGTAGGTGACTTTATTACACTTTTTTGGTAAGTGAAAATCAAGGCATTTCTGTTATTTTTGATAAAATTGCACTTTTTCATAGTGATAGTGAAGCATCATTTTACTTTTACTTTTTATTATTTATCAAAAATGTAACCTTACTCTTTACAAATAAGGTGGAAAATACATTTCCATTCTTGCTTAGAGGCTTACTTTATCTTAATTGTTAAATGACTTAATAATAATATTGTTATAAATTCATTCTTTAGGTTTAAATTAATTGTTAAGAAATAAGGATTGGAGCTATAAATGCATGACAAAGTGCCGAGATTTTCTCATAGGATTATAGATTTGGAGCTAGAAGGGATCATAGAAGATCATCTACTCCAACTCTTTGTTTTAGAGAAAACAGACTTGGTTTTAGGGACTAATTCAAGGTCACATAGGTGTAGTAAAGTTGCTGACCTGGATTTGAACTAATTAGGTTTTCTAATACCAAGTCCGCTGTGCCATGTCCAAATGTTAATTTAAAAAAAGAAGCAAAGCAAGCCTTTTAAAGGCAAACATGTTTAATTTGCCTTCTGTCTCCTCATAAATGCAGGTATTCCATCATGTACATGCCTAGGTAGCAATATCTTTAACATAGGTTAAAAAATGCAAAGTTAATTTAGTATTATAATTATTGTAATGTTTCTGCATGAAAATCTTTGTTACTGACCTACTTGTATTTCACTTTTTGCTTTCATTTTTTTTAAGTGAAGTACCTTATATATTTGTGTTTGGGCAGAAAAAAAAATTCTGGTTGCAATTTTAATAGAGAGGCAGTAGAAATAGTTCTGGAAGAAGAATCAGAAGACTTAGATTCAAATGCTGGCTCTGTCACTGAATCTGTCACTGTGAACAGATCACAATCTCTCAGTCTCTACTTCATCATCTGTAAATGGAGGTTATAATACACTGATTATCTCAGTGTAAAGAAAGCCTTTTCCATTACAAAGTATTATATAAATGGGAAATCATGGTGTATAAAGACCATATGATCTAATGGAAAAAGTACCGAGCCTGGAGAGAAGCAGAAAACTTCAGTGAATCTTGGATTTCATTCATGATGCTTTGAATGAATGACTTAAAATCTCTTCACCTTTCCTTATCTGTAAAATAGAAATAATATGTGTGCTACCTACTTTACAGGACTATTGTAAAAAAGTGCTTTATGAACATTAAAACACCAAAAATATAACTGAGTTAGTGAAATTGTTTAATGCCTAGCACACAGCTTCTTGCCATAGAATACATGCTGAATGTGTGAATGCATCATGATCAAATGAATAAATGTATGAATGAATACATATATGATGAAATTAAATGGTAGATTAAATTTTTTTAGTTTTAGCAGGATGAAGTATTTTAATTAATGTGTCTTATTGAAATTTAATCTGCCTTTATTAATTTGAGTAATGATGCTTATTTGGTAGCTCTTTGAATGGTAATAATGATGGTCATAATTTTTAAAGTTAGGGCTATGTCTTATAGAAAAATTTTCTCACATTTTCTGAGTTTTCAAGAGGAATTATGGTGATATTGTGAAATGACTTCATAATAAGGATTTAAAAATTATTTTCATTAAACATTTATAACATAATGAAATGTCAGAGGAAATAACAGTATAATGTGTTCAGGTAATTATTGTGAAATATGTGAAAACCCCTATCCTGCTTCACTGTTTAACAAGTGGTAAGGATAATGCCAAGAAATGTGCAAATTTATTTCTAAGATTCAATTGGAGAGTATAAAAATCAACAGTAACAAATAATATTGAAACTACTTTTGATAAACATTTTCTTGTGTTCTGCTTATCCACTTATTCTTCCTTTCCTCATTGATTTTTTTTAAATGACGTCCTGTAAATGACTTATATAGTGACATTATGTTGGCAAGTAATAACACCAGAATCAAAATTTATTCCTTGATAGGCTTTGATAGGTATCATCAATAGCAACCCCTTTTAGACCAGAACCTCTGATAGGAAAAGGAAAGGTATGTAAACAAGAACTTTCAACAAGCAGATTTAAACACAGTTCACATTTCTAAAAAAAATCTGTTCTTAACAAGCCTATAGGAGTTAAGATCTGTTAATAATCAGATGTCCAAATGGGAAAATTAAATGTGTAAGCATTCATGCCTCTACACATACCCAGACATTGTTTACTGCTCAAAAGTAGGCATATATTTGGGAAATTAAGAGGACATATAAGGAATATAAGGACATATAAGACATAAAAGGAAATGTGGTATCTATTTAGAAATTGTTATTCACTCTATATTTGAAGCAAAAATGTCAAAAGAAATAGAGCATAGTTAATATGTGTAGTTTGTGGAGTTATACCTGCATGTTATGTATTAGAATATTAATAGTTCATTCATTTTGTTTTAAGTGCCCTCAATAGAAAATGTATTTTTTAAAGGATGTTGTGATAACATTTATCTAATTGTTTCTGTTCATAAGATTGAAAATTTAAATTCTAAACAGAATATTACCAAGGCAAACATGTATTAAATTATTCTTTCAGCTTCGTAACATAATAAAAAATGACAACATCCCAAATCTATTGTATTTTTAAAATACTATAATCATCAAGAAAAATAAACATATTCTCCCAAAAATAATTTGATTATAACAGCTCAGGAAATTATTCTAATTTATTGAACCCATGAAAAAATACACTTTTATTTTGGTTTTGGAAAATGGAAGTCAACATATCTAAATGATTTATTTAATTAATTTTTAAGCATTTGGTGATTCTATGCTTAGTATTGAGGGATAGGTTGGATTTGTACGAGTGTCTAACTGCAAAATTATAGGGTCTATTCTGTATAAAGTATTTGAGGCATTATGAGAAAAAAGCATGAACAAATATAGGAAGGTTGGATGAGCAAGATGCCACACACACACATACATACATACATAGGTACATATATGCATGCATACATACATACATACATACATGAAATATAACCTTGTAACTTGTTTGTACCTAGTTGTTTGCGTGCTGTTTCCCTTGTTAGATTGTGAGCTTCTCAAGGTTAGATACTGTCTTTTGTCTTTGTATCCCCAGTGTTTATTTAGCAAAGTGTATGTCTCTTAGAAACATTTAATAAATGCTTATTGACTGGTTCACATGGGCCTCCCTGCTGTTCCTCTCATAAAATAGTTCATCCTCAGGCATTTTCACTAGCTATCTCCCATGTCTGAAATCCTTTTTTTCATCTTGGCCTTCTGGCTACACCTTTCCTGATCCCCCCTTAATTCTAGTTCCCCATCCCCTCAGTTGATTATTTCCAATCCTGTATATAGTTTGTTTTTATATAGTTTTTTTGCATGTAGTCTCCCCTCATTAGATTGTAAGCTCTTTGAGAACAGGGATTGTCTTTTATGTTTCTTTATATTTCCAGTGCTTAACACAGTTCCTGGCACATTGGACTTGCTAAATAAATTTATTATTAATAAATTGTTGGCCAATCGACACATCTATATGATATGTGTATGTGACTAGATATACGTATATGCAAATTGAGTATATATCTGTGTCTTAGATCTCACAAGGGAGATGACTTTGGGGATATATATATTAGACCATAATTTAGCCCCTAGGAAATATTGGGAAATTAACTGATGCTGAAATCCTTCATGTTCTAATGGATTTCCTCCCTTAAGTCAGACATGCTAAAGATTCTAGTCTTAACTCACTGGAGGACTGTCCACAATTCTAACTCTTGAGTGGAAAGAGAGCTGGAGGCGAAGTCAAAGAATCCAGTTTTGCTCCTTGATATGTGTGTGTGTATGTGTGTGTGTGTGTGTGTGTGTGTGAGGTAGAGAGAGAGAGGGAGAGAGCTTGAGTAAATCACTTATGTTTGCTGTTTCCTCATTAGTATTTATAAGTTGAGTTAGATGGCACTAAAGTCTCTTCTGGCTCTAAATTCATGATCCTGTGATACTAAAGTCTTTAAGTATAAAGCCTATGACGTTGTCTTCTCATACTGTAAGACTTGGCCATTATGAAATGAAGCTTTCTTAAATTTCTGCATTCTACTTTTGTATCATATGTTATTCTGCAGTCTTTGCTGCATACTATACTATAATTTCCACGAGCTACTCAGATTCCCATTCTTAAGGAGGGTGACCTTGTCCATAGATTTCTTATTTAAGTATTCAGCAATACTTTGGATATTAAGAAGTGGAGAATTCATGGTTGGAGGAAAAAGGTGAGACCAGACTCTATAGAGGGCTTGGAATGCCATATTCAGGAGATTGTACTTCATCCTATAGGCAGTAGTTTTTCCTTATACATTTTTGAGCTTGAAAATTATATTACCAGAGTATTATTTTAGAAAAAAAATAGTCTGGCAAGAGGGGTAATTTGAGTAATTCAGGCAGTTGACGATGAGGACAGAACCTAGGATAATGGCATTGTGAATAGTCAGGGACAGCTATGAGAGAGAGATGAAAGAGAAGCAGCAGCTCTTGGTGTATGGATGAATTCATCGGACAATGCAAAGGAAAATTTAGAAGATTGTTTCGAAGTTTTAAATGTAGTTGAATAGTGGTGCCATTAACAGAAATAGAAGCAGATTAAGGGAGTCATTTTGGAGTCAGAGATATCCATCAGTAGCAGAGAGGTGAGTAAAGAACTCCACCTGCAGATTATCTGACAGATTTTTCTGCTTCCTTTCTTTCATTCCTGCATTTTACAATTTGAGCTTCTTTTGATCACAGTGTGAATGATTATATAAGAAAAATCATTTTCATTCTTAATCTGAGCCCTACCAAGTGGTAATGCCAATGATTTGGAATTGAGTTTGGGATACAGAATTATTAGAAGTAGTTTTGGTTACAGAGATTCTTTGTTGGTTGAGTAATATATGATAAACAGTATTGAGGGAAGAAATTGTAGCAGTATTTTTCTAGGTATTTGAAAATAGTTGATGGGTACCTTTGAGTTGATTTTTTTTATCACCTCAAAATATTTAATCCAATCATAACCATTCATTTTTAAAAATTTGCTTTAGAAATACAAACCTGGTCGGTGTGATGATATTTTGAAATGGAAACCTCCCAGTCTGAATTCTGTAGATTTTCGCCTAAAAATAACAAGAATGGGAGGAGAAGGGTAAGTACATTCTCTTCTCTGTTTTCATAGTAAATAAAGTATGTCTTTAGTTAGCCAATGTCAATCTACCAGTCACAGTCTCTTTTAAAAGGCTACCTATGTAGTCTCTTCCACATCTTTTTATTTTGTCTTATTACAGATATCTTTATTAAGGAAAAAATAATACACATAGTATACATTAAAAAATTATACCAGATATTGCCCCATTTCAAGTTTCATATGAGGCGTATTGGAGAAAAAAACAGGTCTTTTAATGAGATCAATAAAGTATTTGAAGTCTATTTAGTTTTTATTGGCAAATCCCCTTTCCCCAACTCACTGATACTTATTTTTTTCCTAAAAATGAGCGTGATTTATCAGAATCATCCAAAGGATAAATATTTTATAACCTATTTCTGCCTAGGCAATCTTTGCTTTTATAATAATTGTGTTAGGATTTATTGACTGGTGTTTTAAAATAATTGTTCTCTAGATATAATCTTCTTTTGCCTTTTCAAAGGTTTATTCAGAAATTAAGGATTTAATAACTGAAGTAAAACTTGTTAAATTGAATCAGAAGTGGCTTTTGTCTTATACAACACTTCAGGTTTTTAAACATTTTGTGTATAATTTAGTTAATTGATTTGTAAGGGACCTTAAAGTCATGTTCTTTGTATATAATATTCTTTACTATTTGTTTCTTTGCCCTAATTTGTCATGGATTAAAAAAGAGACTACCCATTTCTCTTAGAGTATGAGACGTAGCCCTCCACCTTTCTTACCCTTGCAATTTTTCACTGAATTGTACCTAGTATAATACCACTCATTTCTCCACTTTTCTCATTCTGATCGCTTTCTTATCCTTCCTTATATGTTATCACTAATTTTGATATTTTAAATCTATACAAATCAATTATTTGCATTAAAAATGAAACCAGTGCCTTAGCTACTTAATCTGTTACAGCTATGAACATAGAATAGCACCAGAATTTTAAATATTTGATGTACAGTTTTAAGAAATAGAATATGGAAGTTACACACATGTAGGGGTGCATAATTTATAGTGACAATATAGATGGCAGTTTTTGTTTGTGTCTTTAATATGAATTATGTCTTGGTAGCAGACAAAACAAATGATGTTTCAGCATAAATTATTCATTTAGCATGAGCAGTCTGCTTTTTCAGGTAAAACATGTTATACAGGTAAAGAATGTTATATATGATATAGTGGTTTTCATTAAATGAGTAGATTTTTGCTATAAATATGAACCTAGTGCCTAATAACAATTTAAAATATGTTGGAGATATCGATCTATAACAGTCTGAAAGAAGAACATCTGTGCTTTATGGTCACACAAAAACCATGTCATGTGACCCAATTAACTAGGAATAGCTATATTAAAAACCAGAAAATTTGTTGATTTGTTTACTTAATTACATTTCCAAAGGCTTCTACTAAACAAAGAACAGACCAGGGTTTCAGGAAAGGTATAATATAAAAACTATTCTTTGAAAATGTAGGTGGGAATTTCTGATAAGTATATTGGTTTGGCCTTTCAGTAGTTTTGAGTTTCACTGAACTACTGTGATAAAATGGTTATGAATCAGATTCCTGTTAAATTGAAATCTAATACTAGTGGAAAATCATTTATATTGACTTGAATGCTTAGCATGCTACTGGCGATTCAAAAGCTGATGTTTGGACTTTGTTTTTCTTTCCTTTAAAGATATAATTCCTGAAAAATTAAACATTGACAGTAGAGTGATAATTTAGCTTAGCATGCAGTACCTGTGTTTTTTGCAATTTATATAATTTTGAATTTATAGAAAAGTTGCACAGTCTCAGAGAGTAAAGCTTAAACTTTTAAAACATAAGATCAGTTTGTGTTTTCTATTTTATCTATTTCTGATAGTCATATCAATCATTAGAAACTAAGGTCATGTAAGTTTTGTGTCCTCAGGAAGTTATAGACTGTTGATTACAATGGGACAAAGTAAACAATACAATTAATTAATTTTAAATAGACCACCAGTCAAACAACTCCTTAACAAAAACTTTCTAAATTCATACTGTGATATTTAATTAGCTTTGTCAAAAATTTCCAAAATGTTTCCCTTTAAGTATTCATTCAACCAGTCAACAAGCATTTATTAAACAATTACCATACACTAGTCACTGTCCTAAGTGCTAGTTGCAAAGAAAGGCAAAACAGGCTCAGTCCTTAAGGAGCTCAAAAATCTGATGGGGAAGACTACATGCAGAAAACTATGCACATACGAGAGAGAGAGAGAGAGAGAGAGTGTGTGCGTGCGCGTGCACATATGTACTTACAGGAAGGAAGCTAGGGAAGCTAAGAAACAGAGGGGAGGAAGGAGAACATTCCAGGTTTGAGGAACAGCCATTGAAAAGGCACACAGTGGAGAGGTGGGAGTGCTGTGTGTGAGGAGGAACAGTGTCATTGAAATGTAATGACATGATGGGGAATAAAGTATAAGAAGACTGGAAACGTAGGAAGAAGCCAGGTTGTGAAAAGCTTTAAAAGCCAAACAATGGATTTTCCATTTGATCCTGGAGGAAATAGGGAGCCATTGGAATTTATTGAGTGGTGTTCAGCCTCTTACTGAAGGTAGATGGTGGCATGGTCACACTTAGGCTTTATGAAGCTCAATCTGGAAGCTGATAGAGGATAGGCTGGAATGGGAGAGAGGAAGACCAACCAGTAGGGATATGCATTAACAGTTAACCTTTTTTTAGCTTTCATCATACTTTCAAATATGTGATTAATCAACCAACAAGATGTACATAATATATGGCAAGAAGTATAAATTTGATATCTAAAGTTCAAATTCAGTTTGTCAAGTGCCTATTATGTTCAAGGCACAATGCTAGGCCCTTGAGATGTAAAGGCAGTAATGAACTAGTAGCTTATATGGAATAATAGGATTACGTATTTAAACTGGAAGGAATCTTAAGATGCCATCTACTCTAACCCTCTTGTTTTATAGATGAGGAAACTAAAACCCAGAGAGTTATGTGATTTACCCAAGGTCACAGAGATGATAAGTGATTGAGGCAGGATTTGAGCCTTGGTACTCTTATTTCAAATCCACTGCTACTTCCTTGTACCGCAGTGTTTCCCAGTTGGGGTGCCTGGAACTCTCTCCATACTTATCTCTGCCACCTGGCTTCCCTGGCTTCTTTCAGGTCCCGCCTAAAACAGTCCCTTCTGTAAGATGTCATTCCCAGCCCTCCTTAATCTTAGTGCTTCCCTCTGATATTATCTCCCGTGTATTTTGTACATATCTTGTTTGTTCATTTGTCTTATTTATCTCAGTTAGATTGAATTCCTTGAGAGCAGGGACTGTTTTTGCCTTTATTTTTGTATCCTTTTTGGGGGGGGGGCGGAGATATCCTTGCACATTGCCTGGCACTTACAAAGTACTTAATAAATGCTTTTTGACTTGTTTTTACCTGATACAACAGGTAGACAGACAAATAAATATGAAATATATACAAAATTATTAAGAGATGTAGAAAGCGCAAATTTTTGATAGGAAGGTATGGTAGTGATCAGGAAGTAGCATCAGAATGAGGCTTCAAGGGAGCTAGGGTTTCCAAGATGTGGAGGTTAGAAGAAGAGCATTCTAGAAATGAGGAATAGCCTATGCAAAAGAATAGAGGCAAGAAATGGTAAATCATGCATGGGGAACAAAAAATAAGCTAGATAGTCTGGAATATAGAATGCATGTGAGGGCAGGGGCAAGGCTGGGAAATAATGTAAAATCAGTCTAGAAAGATAGGTTGGAGTTATATTGTGAAGTGTTTTAAATGCCAGACAGAGGAGTTTGTATTTTATACTAAGGATAAATATGTCTTCATTGGAGCTTATTGAGCAGCATCTGACAATTTCATAGCTATATTTTAAAAATAGCAATTTTGGGTTTTTTTGGAGTACAGATTGGGAATAAAAAAACCAATTCAGAAGTTATTGCAGTAGTCCTGAATTATTGTAGTTCACTTCTACTTGGGTGTTAACTCTATGAGTGAACAAGATAATTGACGTATTCAGGTAGAACTGACATGATATCTTGTCATTGGATGTGGGATTGGATATGGGAGAGGCAGAGAAGGAGAATGAAGAGTCATGGTTGTAATGGTAGTGGCCTTGACAGAAAGAGGGAATTTCAGAATAGTGTTGGGTTTAGTGGGAAGATTAATGAATTCGGTTTTGGATGTTAAGTTTGAGATTCCTGTTACATATCCAGGAGATTTAAAGTTGAACTTTAAAGTACCATTGTTTTGAAAATGAACACACATACATACATACATACATACACATAACCATTTCTCTTTTATTTTTCACCTTTTCAAATACTTCTTGTCCTGCAGTTCCTTGTTTGAGTCATATAATAGGATTTAGAGCTTAAAGGAAATTTGACATTCATCTAATCCAACCGCTACTTGTACCCATGAGGAGTAATGGTTAAATGGCTTGCCCAAGTTAAGAAGAGCCAGTATTTGGAGTCAAATTTTCTAACTTTAAATCTAGTGTTCTTCTCCACTATACTATGTTGTTCCACTTGAGGAAATCTTTATTGATCATATTAGCCTACATTGTTTCCATAGCATTTGGTATGCCTATAACTAACAAAAACATTTGATCATGTTTTCTTATTATTACCCTGTTGTGTATGTGCTGCTTTCCTCAACTAGGTTGTAAGCTCTAAAAGTGGGGTGTTGGGGGGGTTATGTCTTAGACAAATTTTTGACATGCACAATTTCTGTATATTTTTATATAAAGGTTTGAGTGAGGTAAGACATTAGTCTATGTTAATTCCTAAATAGCTGTAATAAATATTTGCATAAATGTGTTCTGCCTATGAAAAAGTTTTTGAGAGCTATAAAATTGTAATCTGGTATAACATCCAACTATGGCATTTTATTGTATCCTTACAAATAGTAGTTGTAATAGAATCTACTATGTAGTACTCCTTTATTCTACTGTTGATTTGAGTGAACAAGAAGAAAATGGTATATAAATTATTTGAAGAAAGTCATATTACTTTGCTAACCATAGCATCATCATTTCTTACTCTGAGTTTTCTCTAATTTGCAATGATTAATTCTGTTCATACTCTCCATTTGGAAATCAATGCCTTTTTTCCTTTAAAAAAATATAGAGATAAAAGGCCCATATAATAAATATCACAATAGAATTTTCAGAATCATTCATCTTTAAGCCAGAATTATCTGTTTTTTTTCCCCTCATGTCATGGGATCTCCTTATCTTTGCTTATAATTCATAGTGACATTACTCTTTTATACACATGATAAAAAAATTCCATGTGCGTGTGTTTTTTATTCTTATTGTTATAATAGTTCCAACATTACAAATGTGTGATTATCTGCTATTCTTTTCATAAACAGGAAGAAAGGCAAGCTGTAATTGAGCTCTTTATTGTTGTTGTTGTAATTGTTTTGCCCAGCTTTCAAGTGGCAGTTACCTTTCAAAGCCTATTAACTTTTCACCTTCCATGTCAGGCAATACACTACTGAATATACCTCCTACATCACAAAACCACCACTCTCAGAAATGTACATTAAGATCCAGAAGTGAATAGGAAAAATGTGCTAGGAATGATGTATTGTACCTGGAGGGGTGTGTGTGTGTTGCGTGTGTATTCATGTGTGTATTGCTAGATTCAGAGTACTTTCTTTTACTTGTTAATTCACTACAGAAAAAGCCTAAGTTCAGTTCTTTTTCTCTCTGTTATATTACAGACCAGAAATATAATTCTAGTGTATGCATTCATTTCTGACAGAATTGTATTACAGCAAAATTATTTATATGTCCTCTGAAGTTTAATGCAGTGTTCTTGGGTTTTTTGGGGTGTTTTTTTTTTTGTCCTAAATAGTATATGCTTGTACATTTCTCTCAAGTGCCAGTTATTTGTTGTGGAACTTGTAGTCAAACTGACAGCCCTGTAGATAGATTAAATAATAAAGAAAAGCAGTATAAATTAGATTCAATTTAAATAACTCACTTTGAAAGGTCATAGTTTCCACAAGATGTCACTGTCTTTCAAGAAATTCCTGGTACTATTTAAATTTTTTTGTTTGTAATTTTAATATGCTGCAGATGTTCTCATCTGACCTTTGCAGGGAGTGGTAAGCTTGTGTGAAGAAAAATAAAGTTGAAAACCATGGTATTAACAGACCTTACCAAGTGAACCTGTACCTATTCATACGGATTTTTGTTTTTGTATAACCTTGGCAAAGTATGTGCTGTTCTTGTGGCTGATATAAAAGGTAATGGATAGCTTAGATGCTTATTTGTTGTAATACTTTCAGTGATATAGTCTAACCCTTAGTATTAAAAAGTTATTATACTAAATGATGTTTGCCTTCATTTCTGTGTTTAGGTACAGAAATAAATACTTAATTTCCTTCCAACCCCTAACATTACCATATTTCTGGTTGCAACTACTGTGGTTAGTTAAAATTTTTATAGAGACTCCCAGTAAGCCACAACAGCAAATTTTTGATAAGCTTTCTGACAGTTTTCTTTCCTCTTACCAATGAATCAGCACAAATTTATCGAAGACCTAATATGATGATAACAAGACCTGACATTTATGTAGTGTTTCAAGCTTTCCAAAGGGCTTTGTATCATATTATCTCATTTGATCCTTTCGTCAGCTTTGTGAGGTAGAGATCATAGGTATTATACCCATTTTAAAGATAATGAAATTGAGTCATAGAGATATTAAGTGATTTAAGAAGTTATTAAGGTTATCCAGATTGTAACCATGATAGTAAACCCTCTTGTAGAGAGAGGATTCCAATCTAGGTCTTTCCTGAATCCATGTCCTGGACTATTTCCTACTATACTGTGGTGTCACCTTTTATTTGCAAGTCACTTTGAGATACTTCAGAGGAGAGACAAAGTAGAAGTTGTAGATCCTAATTTCAAGAAGGAACTTAAAATGTTATTGGGCTTTTTTTTTAATAGAGTTTTATCTGCTTATACCAGACTATAAACTTTTTAGATAAGAAACTTAGAGAAAGTTTTTGAACAGATTTAAAATGGTACCTTGACAATTACAGATCAGTTAAGAGCAGGCACAGTGTTAAGATAGAAGGATGTGGTTGTGGGAATTCTGGGATTATTTAGAATCAATTTTTTTTGCCTTGTCAGTAAAATGATAGGTTTTTTGTTTTATATATTTTTTTTGAGACTAGGTGTCCCTAGCTAACATAGGCTGAGAAGTACAGCAGCCACTTGTGATTCCAGTTTCAAAACTGATCAGTGTGGAACCTGCTCTATTTTTCTCATCTAGGCCACTTTATCCCTCTTTAGGCTGTCCGGTGGCTATCTGCTTCTGGGGTGTCACACAATATGGATACTGTCTGACAATATGGATCCTTTTATCCCTGTTACAGCTCAGATTTGCCAAACTCAAATGATATATCAACCTGCGGCTCACCAGCAGTAGTGACTATAGATGTGCACCATCATGTCCAGGTCAGGAAAGTTTTGAACAGAAGTTTGAATATCAATTTTGAAATCCCATTCTGAGTATAGTAGGAGAGATATACATAAAGTAGGTTAAGGGACCTCCTTGTTCAACTTGACGAGTTTACAGGATTGTGAGCTTGAAGCTTAATGTTAAAAAAAAAAAAGCTAAGATCACAGCAACTGGTTCCATCACTTCTTGGCAAACAGGGGGAGAAAAAATGGAAGCAAGGGGCAGCTAGGTGGCACAGTGGTTAGGGCTCTGGCTTGGAGTCAGGAGGACCTGAGTTCAAATCTGGCCTCAGACACTTGACACTTACTACCTGTGTGACCCTGGGCAAGGCACTTAACCCCGATTGCCTCACCAAAAAAAAAAAAATGGAAGCAGTGTCAGATGATTTTATATTCTTGGGCTTAAAAATCACTGCAGATGGCAATTGCATCTATGAAATTAAAAGGTGCTTGCTCCTTGGAACAAAAGGTATGGTGAATCTGGACAGCATACTGAAAAGCAGAGGCATAACCTTACTGATAGAGATCTGTATAGTCAAAGCTCTGGTTTTTCCAGTACTAATATATGGCTGAGAGTTGAGCTAAAAGGAAAGTGGTATGCTGCAGAATCAAGGCTTTTGAATTGTGGTGCTGGACATGACTTTTGAGAATACCTTGATCAAATCAATACTTAAAGAAAATCCAGACTGCTCATTGGAAGGACATATTCTGAAGCTGAAACTTAAATACTTTGGCCACATGGTAAGAATACTGGACTCACTGGAAAAGAGCTTGATATTGGGAAAGATTGAAAGTAAAAAGGGAAGGTGATGGCAGAGGATGAGATGGATAGATAGTGTTATAGATGCTATTAACATGAGCTCGGACAGACTTTGGGATAGTGGAGGCTAGAAAGGACCTTTTATGGTCATTCTATAGTCCATGGGGTCACAAAAAGTTGGACACCACTGAATGAATGAACAACAATGTCTTCCTATGAAGGATGTGGACATACTCTTTGAGACATCCTTGAAGTCTGGTTTCACTGATGGGGTGGCTTCTGGTATGAATTGGTGAAATATGGACTGTTTTGAAAGAAACTACCACTTTGGCCTATAAAAACCCTTTTGGTTTATTCCCCCTTTTATTCTGGAGAGATTCTGAGAGCACAGCAGGCATGTGTGTGGGAGATAATCTAGCAGTTCTTTAGTGGTGGTCTTGGTAAAAAACAAAAACAAAACACAGAGATCCTACAAGTATTTGCCCATGTGGCACAAGAGGAGAATTCCAGGGAAATGTTGTTTCTGGACAGCGTTGAGTTCCTGGCCTCTGTTGTCAGGGTGAGGGCATAATCTCTCAAATGTAAGATTGTTGAAGGGAGAGCCACACAGCTAAGTGGTTGGAATCCTGAAGTGTTGATTCCCTAGCAGCCCCATACCTCCCTAGGGGACAAAGTGCATAAGTGTTAGGATGGGAGAGTGGTTGTGGGATTTATCGATTTGCTGAGAAATATAGAATTGCAAATGTTTTGTCTGATCAGTAATTTGTTGATACCTACATTCAAATCACCTTACAGTGTATAGTGGGGGAAAGATATGAGGGAATTCCTAACGTTAATGTATTTTACTTGAAACAGACCTTGGTGAAAAATGTGTTGTGTTCAAAAGGCTGCCCTTTTTTAATCTCCCTCCCTATGCTCTATTTCAAGACTGACAAATGACTTAAGGAAACTGTTGTGATACTGGCACCAATTCCATTTTTCCCCTATTGAGTCACTGTGCTATAACTTGATCAACTGGTTATTTAATATTTTAAAGAGCTATAAAAATAAGCACATTATACTAGAATATAGCATTGTAGCTGGAAATTGGATTTCTTGGGCAGTAGCAGCCTAGAGATTTGCCTTGCCAGCATAATTGGCTTTTAAAGATGGATTTCTGCAAGCAGAGGAAGTTTTCAGAGCCTAGCTGTGGTGGTTTCTGGGAGGTGTAGTTCTGAACAGGTAACATTTTTCTTCCTGCTTGGGGAGAAATTTAGATAGTCAAGGACCGTGAACCAGGTGCATCTGAAGGAGTAGGAATAGAGTTCTGTGCTGGGAGTTTTTGGATTGAGTGCTTTGGTGGCAGAAGGGGCAGTGCGGAGTGACTGTGGCAAATGCAATGGTGGTGGAGATTATATATGTTTTGAATGAATGAGGAGATAGAAAGGCAACTAGAATGGCAAACTAGGGAAGGGCAGGGAATAAGCATTAATTGCACACCCACTATGTGCCAAGTACTCTGCTAAAGGCTTACACAAATATTCCCTCATTTGATCCTCACAATAACTTTGGGAGATAGGTGCTATTATTATTCCCATTTTACAGTTGAGAAAACTGGGACAAACAAAGGTTAATTGACTAACCCAAGATCAAATAGCTGTTAAGTGTCAAAGGTTGGATTTGTACTCAGATTTTCCTGATTACAGATCCTGCCTTCTATCCACTGTTCAACCAGCTGCTTCCCCAAATTAGAGACTTGGAAACTGAAGGTTGAGGTGTAGGAGCCTGTGGGACATCCATGAGCCCGGAGACCTATAGCCTATGAGGTTACTTCCAGAACCCTTAATGTTGTAGCTGATTATACTTTCAGAGGCCAGAATGGGATAAGGATTGCTGATTTTTAGCCTGGAAGAATAGGAACCAGACTATGAAATATCCCCATTGCCTCTTCACTCCCTTCACCTGGACCTCCTCCCCTGCCTTTAGGCAGGGCAGAAACTGATTTCTTATTCTGTTGTTTAAATTTACTTTTTAAAATTTTAAGTAGTTTGGATTCTTTTGCCAGCTAGAGAAATCTTATTGATCTAATTGTTGATCTGTGTGTTCATTTAATTTGTGAATAAGGGAATCACTGCAGACAGGAACAGTGTTTGAGTATTAGTATAGAGATACCAAAAGGACTAAGGTTTGAGCCTTATTCAGCAAAAGTTCTTGAGGGTTGTGCAAATTGAGAACTAATCTTATTGTTTTAATGATTATTTTTTTGATCAGCTTGCCAAAAGGCAGAGGTAAACTGGGTGCCAGGGTTTTTTTTCCTTTCTTTGTCCTATGTAAAAAAACAAGTCAGAATGGTGTCATTCTCCCCCCCCCCCCCCCCCCGCAAGGATTGACATATAGCCTCCTTCATTCCCTTCTCTTTCTTCCTACATGTACATAAAGTTTTCAAAAGGAGTTAGGAGAGAGGACAGGAACAAGTGTTTGTTAAGTACCTGCTATGTGGCAGGCACTGTGCTAAGCACTTCACAAATATTATTTCATTTGATTTTCACAGCTACCGTTGTAGATAGGTGCTATTATATTCCCCATATTACATTTGAAGTAACCTAGGCAGCCAGATGGTAAATAACTTGCCTAGGGTCACACAGCTATTAAAGGCTGTATTTGAACTTGTCTTCCTGACTTCAGGCCCTTTATCTTTATCTACTTTATCTACTTTATCTACTTTAGACTTTATCTACTGCAAGACCTAGCTGCCTCAAGGTGATTATTAGGGAATAGGATTTGCTTGGTGTTAATGGCTATATCTTTATACCTTCTCTATGTGACTCTTCTGGCTAGGCCTGGCTAGCAATAGCCACATTCCAAAAGTATCAGAGTATTGGAGGAGAGAGTGAGTACTTTTGGGGCTTCACTTTCTACCTTAAGAGGCAGGGGCCATCTCTGGTCATCCTGATCTGTATCTGTCTTGTCATTGGACCCAGATGGCTCAAGAAGAGAAAGTGAGGCTGGTGACCTTGCACAGTCCTCCCTCACTTAAATCCAATTGACTTGCAAGTCATGGCATCATTTTCTTGATGTCATGGTCCTCTTCAACAAAGAAGGACCAACAACAACAACAACAATTATTAGAGAGGCCCAGAATGCTACAATAATAAACCCAAGCTTGAGAGTTGGGGAATCTGGTCTTGTATTAAGAAAAAGGGAGTTTCCTGAGCCGCTTGTAGCAAGACCATTTTGCACTTTTCTTCTTCCAGAATTGAGCTAAGCAAGGACCGCAGACTTTGTACTCTATTTCACTGAGCTATTTGGACAACATGGGAAAAGTGGGTTGCCCCTCTAGCAGTCCTTTCTGTTTCGCTTCCAGGGGGAGTCCAAATAATAGGGTGATGCTATTTGTTTGGAGAGAACATGGTAAATAGAGTGCCGGGCCTGGAATCAGGAAAGACTTGAGTTCAAGTTTGGCCTCAGACACTAGCTGTGTGACCTAGGCAAATCATTTAACCCTGTTTGCCTTAGTTTCCTTATCTGTAAAATGAGCTAGAGAAGGAAATGGCAAACCACTTTAGTGTCTTTGTCAAGAAACCCCGAAATGGGGTCATGAAGAATCAGATGTAACTGAAATGACTGCAGAATAACAAAAAATATGTTTGGAACACTGTGGAAACTGGAAACGTTTGGAGGAGAATTTCATTGATTGTTATTGGCTATTGTAAGTCTTTATTTTCTGAATTATTACATGTTCCTGAGCATCATTTGTTTTTTCAATACATAAAACTAATGTGATCTTGGGCTACATTAAGAGAAGCATATTGTCCATGACTACACAGATGACAATTCTCCTGTACCCTGGTCAGACTGTAAGTGGAACATTGTATTCAATTTTGGAAGATATATTGAAAAAAGGATTATACAGACACACACACACACACACACACACATGCACACGCACACACATGCACACACACACGCATACGTGTGTGTGTGTGTGAGAGAGAGAGAAATCTATATATGTATATATATATGTAAAATCTAATGAATATTTATATGAGAGCAAATAGGGTGATGAAAGGCCTGGAGATTATGACTTACATGATTGGGCTTAAGGAACTGAAGAACTGAAGGAACTGAACTTCTTTGCCAAGGAGAAGACTTGGTGGGAAGAAGTAGAAATGTGGATGCAATAGCTGTCTTTAGATATTTGAAGGGCTGTGATGTGAAAGGAGAATGAAGTTTGTTCTTGTTTTCTGAGGACAGATCTAAGAGTAATGAGTGAATATTTTAAAGAAGCAAGTTCAGCTTGATGCAAAGAAAAACCTCCTAACAAGTACAGCCATCTGAAAGTGGAATGGGCCTCCTCCATAGAGCGGGTTCCTTTTCATTGAAGGTCTTTCAGCAAAGACTTGCTTCCAAATGGTTATAAAGTAGCAGGGATTCTTGTTCTGTATAAGTTGAACTGTTTATCTTTTAAGGACTCTTCCAACTGTGAGATCTTGATTTTCACTAAAAACAAAACCAGGATACACGAGGACATTACAGTTAAATGTAACTGTAACAATAATAATAATAAAACCGACAGTTACATAGCCCTGTAAGGTTTGCCATGCATATATTATCTCATTTAAATCTTGCAAAGAACCCTGTGAGTTAGATTCTGCAGAATTATCCTTTATTTATAGGTAAGGAAACTTAAGCTCAAAGAAATTGTGATTTGAAATTGTGATGGCCAAAAAGCTAGGTCTTCTGATTCCTAGTCCATCATTCTATATATTACATTTTGCTTCCTTTCCATTAGGGTTCACATATAGTCCTTTCAGAAGCAAATAAAGGAATTGATGGAAGCATCTAAACACAGCAAGAACCATTATTTCTTGGACTATCTTGTATTTCTAATGAACATTTACAGAAACGCTCACATGGAAATAATTACAGGTTATGCAGCAACATCTGTTGCAGAAGATTAGGATGTAGTCAAATAATTTGAAGACCTCATAAAATCCTACATATACAGTCCACTTGATGACTTCATTGCTAATATGGATATAGAAGAGAGCAATGAAAAATATGTTGGGAAATTTGGTTCAGTGATTAAAAAAAGAAGAGGTCAAAGATTTTTTCAAAACGTTATGCTTATATTTTATGAACACTTTTTTCAAGAAGAGAATTTGGAGGTTCCAGACATTGCAAACTCCAAGTAGTAAACACACACACACACACACACACACGCACACACACACACACACACACTTATATGTGTGTATGTATAAAATGAAATTAATCGTATTTCAAAAGACAGGTCACATTTACTGTAATACATTGCGAACATCAAGCTCTGTGTGTGTATGTGTGTAAAAATTGTTCACATTCCAAAAGACAAGTATTGATTATCAGCGTGAGAGTCATTTCTGAATCACCTGTCTGTGTATTGCCAAAGTACTCACTTTTTAAAACAAAGATAAAAATTAAAACAAAGTTATAAGAAAGAATAAAAATGAGAGGTAATGGTGCCCAGTTGGGCCAACTCCAACTTGACCTATCTAAATCAGTGTTTAACATTAAAAATTTTGAAATAGATAACAGACATATACTCAGATTATTACCATTTACTAAGAACTTTATTTTGATTAGCACAATGTTAAATCTAGATATTAATTTGAAAAAATATCGTCGTCTTTACCATGTCAGCTCAGGCTGAGGTGAACATTTAATACTATGCCATTGTTTAATTCTTCTATTTTTTTTTTGAGGGGGGAGGTTGTTTAGGGTTAATTGTTAACTATGTAAACCCCTACCTATATGTTGGTAGTTTAATTCCCAAATATTTAATACAATTTGTCACTATTTAAATTTTTTTTCTGTCATTTCCCCCTGATATTTATTATTGGCACAGAAATGACAATGAATTTTTTTTGGTTTATCATATATTATAAGATTTTATTGAAGTTTAGTTTTTCAATTAATGGTTTTGTTAACTCTCTTGGTTTTACTTTGAAATTTTTATGACAGCCTTTAAGATCAT
Source organism: Phascolarctos cinereus (assembly GCF_003287225.1). NCBI lineage: Eukaryota > Metazoa > Chordata > Mammalia > Diprotodontia > Phascolarctidae > Phascolarctos > Phascolarctos cinereus. Next base: position 176,883,252 of record NW_027555958.1, read on the forward strand.
TAGAATGAACAGGTTGGGGAATCATTGACCTAGTTTCCTATACAATATTCATTTTTCTGCTTAATTTTGTTACATTTAGAGATTGATATCGTAGTCTGTTCTCTGCCTCCCTTACTCTCTGACTATGGTAATATTACTTGATCTCTCTGGGCCACTTATTTTTTTCTTCATTGGTAACATGAAAGGGTTGGGCTAGGTTATGTGGAATCTTTCAATTTTGCCATTCAAGGATTCTGTATGTATATGTATTTGAGGAGAATAACTGTCTCCCTAGAAAAGGATCTTATCTCATTAGAAAATTCTTTAATATGAGATGAAACAAAAATATCCACCAAAAATTAACGCAATACTCAAATTTCATTTTAAAAATTGCATAATTATTGTATATGATGTTAAATGCAGTAAAATTTCAGTTGGGATTTTTAAATTGGGTAGCTCCTTTAACTTGGTATTTGTACCATTTAATCACATGTTATATTAAGTGGCTACTTGCTTATTTGCAAGCACCTCAAATTGAAATGGTGATTTTTAACAAAGAATCAGAGATCAAAAAAGATTTAGATCTTAGCTGCTGCATTTCTCAGTGAAAATGAGTAATGTCATAAATTTACTTGGAGGTAAAGAGACCTATATTCATTAAGAAATAGCAATAATTATTTCTCTTTCACTTCGATAGTCTGTTTTGACATCAGTCATTTAAAATTTCATTTAAAAAACTGTGGGTGAGATGCAGAGATGTGATTATTTAACATCCTCAAATATTTGATGGACTCAAGGTGCAAATATGGTAATTTATTGATTGTGTAAAAGAAAAAAGAGATAGGTCATATCATTGTCAGTGCTTTCCTTTTATCTCTGGAAAATGGAACTCTCATTCAACATTGGATCTCAAGAGAAAACAATATAAAACTCTCATTTACTTATGTTTGCAAATCAGAAAATTATTTCCCTATTTCCCAATTCAGCACAACAGGGAAGGCCAGAAAGAGTGAGAATAACCTAAATCTAAGGTAGGGTCATGACACAATTAGTATGGATTTGTTTTGTTTGTTTTTTAAAAATAGTATCTCATTTTTTTTAATGTTGGTACCTGCAATTTGCCTTTGCTTCTGCAAGCATTACGTTTCATTACGTTCCTCATATCTGAGTGTGCAGTAGCAATTGAGTTTATTCCTTTATGTTGTTAAAGATCTAAAATGTGTAATAATGATATTCGCTTTTATTAAATTTCTAGAGTTTATAAGATGTACAATTAACTGTTTTCTAGTTTTTATCCACTAGAATTGTTAATAATCACTTTGCCATTTTTACTGGCCAGTGGTACTTGATAACCATGAACCATTGCAAAGTGCTGAAATGTCATCTGAATTATCAAAGTAAATTAATTTGGGGGCAGCTAGGTGGCGCAGTAGATAGAGCACTGGCCCCGGAGTCAGGAGAACCTGAGTTCAAATGCGGCTGCAGACTCATAACACTCACTGGCTGTGTGACTCTGGGCAAGTCACTTAACACCAATTACCTCACAAAACAAACAAAAAAGTAAACTGATTTGCATACAATGTGCTTTAATTTTGTTACATTCTTATCCTTTGATAATGGACAATCAGTTTGTGTGTCTTTGTACAAGCAAAAAACTCAATCTCCATTACCTTTAATTGACAGGCATGGTATTGTTTCTTGACCAAGCCTGATAACATGATTTATTTTCTTTTGGTGTAATTATCTTTTAGAGCATATAAGAAAATTTTGATGGACAAAATATTGGCCATGTTATGATATAGGATTTAATGGTCATCAAGTGAATATAAAATAAATTATCTGTAAATTCCATGAATGAAAACTGAGTTATCCAGTAAAGCCAAGGATCTGTATGTACTCTTTTTTTTATGAGTTTACTCTCTGTTTTTTTAAAAATGGATAACTTTGATATTAAAGAATTTTTATTAATTTTTTATGCAATTCAAAGTCACATTCATAAGTACTATATTGCGAACTTATAAGAGAATTAAGAAAAATTACTTTTTATTTTTATCTTTTTTATGTTACTTTCATTTCTGAATGTATCTCTTCTCTACCAAGGGAACTATTTGTCTCATAACAAAAATTTTAAAAGGAAGAAAAAAGGCTGTTCAGAAAAAGCAATACATCCTCCATTTGATAAATGATTAAGGCGTAATGAATAAGAAATTTTCAGAGGAGGAAATCAAAGCTATCAGTAGTCTTATAAAAATGCTCTGTATCACTAATAACTAGAGTATGCATGTTAGAACAACTTTGAGTTACTACCTGAGTTATCAGATTGGCTAAAATGACAGAATAGGAAAATAAATTTTGGAAGGGGTGTGGAAAAATAGATACACATTAATGCACTCTTGGTGGAGCTATGAACTAATCCAGCTATACAGAAAAGAAATTTGGAACTCTGCCATTACTAGGTCTATTCCCCCAAAGAGATCAAAAGGAAAGGAAAAGGACCCATATGTTCAAAAACATTTTTAGGAGTGTTTTTTGTGGTGGCAAAGAATTACAAACAGAGGAGGTGTTTATCATTTGGGGAATGGCTTAAAAAATTATGGTTATATGAATGTGGTGGAATATTATTGCACTGTAAGAAATGATGAAGAGAATGGTTTCAGAAAAAACCTGGAAATACTTGTATGAAATTAATAAAAAGTGATATGAGCAGAACCTGGAAAACAATTTATACAATAACAACAATATTGTAGAGAAAATTAACCATGAACGATTTGGTAACTCTGATCAACACAATGATCCATCACAATTCCAAAGGATTCGTGATGAAAAATACTGTCTACTTTCACACAGAGAATTGCTGGACTCAGATTGAAGCATTTTTTTTCTTTTTTCATTTTCATGTGTATGTGTATGGGGGACATATCCAGTGAGGAAATTTGTTTTGCATTACTTCATATTTGTAATGGGTTTTGTATTTCTTTCCTTCTCAGTTGGGGGAGAGAAAGAATTTGGAAATTAAAGTAAAAGTGAATTAAAAAAATAAAAAACTAGCACATCAGCCATTTCTAGGAAATATAATATTTCACATTCATTGACTCCCACTTTTACAAAGAAAGAGGGGGAAGGTATATTTTCTTAAATCATCTCCAGTGCCAAGTTTGATCAATGTAACTGTAGCGCCTTCAATTTCAAGTTTTTCTTTTTTCTTTTTTTTAATTCTCTCCAGTTGCTATTATATTTTATTTTCTAGTTCCACTTCACTTGGCATCATTTTGTTTTCCTATCCTAATTTGCTTAGTTATTCCACAGTCAAAGGGTGTCTATTTTGCTTCTAATACTTTGCTGTCACAAGCAAGAATTGTGCCTATGATGTTTTTTTTTTTTCTATCTTTGACCTCTTTGCAGTCCATACCTAGCAGTGAGATTCTCTGGGACAAAGGATATTGATGTGTTAGTCACTTTTTGGAGGTTTAATTCCACATTGCTTTCCCAAATATTTGGATCAATTTACAGTGTATTAGTGTGCTTTACCAACAGTATATTAGTGTGCTTATCTTTCTGCAGATCTTCCTACATTAAATATTCCTACATTTTGTCATCTTTACCAACTTTCTGAAAGTGAAGTAAAAATTCAGCATTGTTTTGCTTTGTATTTCTCTTATTATTATTCATTTGGAACAATCTGAAAAAAAATTTTTTTAAGGTATCTATTAAAACTATCTCTTCTGGACTGAGCCTGAAACAAAATGAGACACTTGTTGAACATTTCACAATTAACAATAAGAAGTTTACTTAGGCATAACAAGAGGAGGATGTTAAAAAAAGATAAGCATTGAGGACACCTCAATTGGATTCAAACCCTTTGCCTGAGTTGGCCATTGTGAAACACTAGCAAGGAGTCAGTGCCACCTGGAGGTCTCTGTGACTGTCTTGTAATTCAGGAAGCCAGGAAGTGATGTCAGCAGTCTAAATTACCACGTGGTGGGCTCATAATCTTTCTAAGAAAAATAAGACTGCCTTGCATGAGGGGAGATATTAGGATATGGCTCTAACCTCACTATATCAATCAATCAATTAATAGGCATGTATTAAACACCTACTGTGTGCCAAGAACTATGCTAGGTTTGGAGGAAACAATTATAAAAACAAAATGGTTGCTGATTTGAAGGAGCTTAAGTTCTATCAGGAACTTTTTAATCAATCTTATAAGCAGTTTCCAGGTATTTTTGTAGCATATGGTCTTTTTAAAATGTGGAACTGATATTGTTGGATAATGAATGTTCTCCCAAAGAAGCTTAATGATGAGTCCTATAATTCTGAACACCTTTAAATTTGGATATAAGTATTGTATATCAGAATGAAGTAGATTTTTCTCCTTTTAGATATTGGTAATTTGTGGCCTATTGATTTAAGAACTATTTCAAAGGTCATTTTACAGAATTAACCAAAATTTCTGGCAAAACATTTTTTTAGTTACTGAAGTAGTAGATTTCACTCTTTTTGTTAGAGAAGTTTTATAACTAAAGATAAAACTACTTTAAAACATTTTCAGTATATCTTAATTTTGATATTTTGCTTCAAAATAGTTTCCTTCTGAGTATTTTCCAACAACAACAAAAAAAGATAATTCCAGCACAGTGTCATTTCCATTTATTGTTATGCAAGTTTATTAATTAATTTTAGGTTACCATTTGTTTTCTTTTGTCTTTGATTAATAGAATAGATGAAGCTTCGAACCCAGTAGCATCAAGGAAATGATCATTGCATTTTTTGAGTTTTCCTTCAACTTATAGATAGAACTAGGTCTCCTGACTCCTAGTGAAATAAAGATATGCATTACCTGGATAGAACCTGTAGTTCAACTACAGTACAATATTATTGTACTATAAGGAATGATGAAGAGAATGGTTTCAGAAAAAAACCTGGATTAAGGTAGATAATTTATGCTAACATAATTTCATTGTAATATTTTTACTGTCTGATTGTCATTGTTCTATCTTCAGTTGCCTTTTTATTCACTTATCTACATTCAGAAATAATACATTCATTTATTTTCAATATATTTCTTTTTTGCTTGCAATTTTTGTTTGAATTTTGATCTTGTTCTTATTGGCCCATAAATGATTTCTCTCCCTTAGTTTCAGAGAGAAAAATTGTTTGCTTTCTTTGGATTTATGTTCATATTAATGGAATATTCTGACATGGTTTCTGTACCTCATGGGGAAGAATTTCTCACTTTAAAGAGGTTCTCTCTAGTTTGCTTTTCTCATGCCTTTCATAACTCTAATAATAACTGATAGTAGTAATAGTAATAATAATAATATAGTGCTTTACATAGCACTTTTATGTTTACAAAATGATTTCCTCATGGCAACCCTGTGAGAGAATGCAAGTAGTATTATACTTTCACCTTATGAGGAAGCTCAGACATGGAACAGGAAATGACTTGATTAAGTTCACAGAAGTAATAGCAGAATGAACTCAGATCACAAATCTCGTTTTCTTTCTGTGGCGCAATTCTAATCCTAAATCCTTAATTTTTGTTTTATAGGTCTTATTTATTAATTTGAGGGCAGCTAGGTGGTATAGTAGATAGAACAATGGGTCTGGAGGCAGGAAACCTCATCTTCCTGAGTTCAAATCTGGCCTCAGACACATGCTAGCTTTGTGACCTGGGGCAAGTCATTTAACCCTGTTTGCCTCAGTTTCCTCATCTGTAAAATGAGCTGGAGAAGGAAACGGCAAACCATTCCAGTATCTTTGCCAAGAAAGCCCCAAATGGGGTCACAAAAGTTGGACACAGTTGAAAATGACTGAATATTTGTTAATTTATTTAATCCCTCCTCCAGCTACCATATAAGCAACTTTCACTTTACTCATTTTTCAGATATTAACAAGACTCCTTTTTTTCTTTTTTCATCATGTATATTTTTTAACCATTTCTTTGTTATTTAGAATTTCTCTCCAATAACATTTTAGAAAAGAAATTAAAAAATTAAATTGATTAGTTAGCTTTGATTTTTCATGAATAACAAAAAATATTGTTGACTATAGTAATTGAAATGATGCTTTGGATGAATGAAATTACACAAACCTGCCAGACAGTACCTACCTCTGCATAATATAATGGTCTAGCCAAACTGAGCTCCCTTTGGAAAACCAAATTATGGGTTTCTCAATGAGACACTCTCCCTCCAAAAAAAAAATCCCCTAAGTATGGAGATAGAAATTGCAATGGAAGGGAAATGAAATGTTCTCCCTTGCTAAGGTCATCAGAGTAAGGCAGTTCTCTACCTAGTTCTCAGGACAGTTTCAACAAAGTCTATAGATTTAGGGACAGGAGAATAGAAGAAAGGAATGTGGAGATGGTTATCATGGGAAGGTAAAATCTTTCAATGGAGAAAGAGAGGATGGTAACTAGAAAAATAAAACTAAGCAGAAGCTTTGGGGATCTTTCTCTTTGAAAGATAATTGGAAATTCACCGTGTGTATTGTGATTTACAAGACACTTAAAAGGTGTTATCCAGGTAAATTCATATCTTTATTTCACTAAGAGTCAGGAGACATAGTTCTAATTCATGCCTCTTCTAACATGTAGCTGTTTGACTTATGTCATTTCATCTCTCTGGGTCTTGGTGTCCTCATCTTAAAAATGAGAATATTGTACTAGATATCCCTTAAGTTACATTACCTGTGAAAAACCGGGGTTTTTTTATGCTATATTTCCCCCCAAAAGCATCAAAGTTAGAATTTGTTATCTAGGAGATGAAGCAGAGGAATATTTATAGCTACATCACTTTTGAATTTTATTTTTCAGACATTATAAACAAAAGAGATTTACTTAGACATATTCAATATTTGTGTTATTGTTTTTGTTTTTGTTAAATTTAATTTTTTATTTAGTATTTTATTTTTCCCCAGTTGCATGCAAAAACAACTTTAAACATTCCTTCTCAAAACTTTGAGTTCCAAATTCTCCCCCTACCTCCTTACCCACCCCCTCTCGTTGAGATGGCAAGCAATTTGGTATAGATTATACGTGTATAGTCATGTAAAACATATTCGTAATAGTCATGTTGTGAAAGAACACAGACAAGAAAAAACTCAAGAAAAAATAAAGTTTTTTTAAAAAAGTATGCTTCAGTCTGTATTCAGACACCATCAGTTCTTTCTCAGGGGATGGACAGCATTTTTCATCATAAGTCCTTCAAAGTTGTCTTGGATCTTTGTATTGCTGAGAATATCTAAGTCATTCACAGCTGATCATCTTACAGTATTCTTGTTACTTTGTACACAGTACATTTCACTTTGCAAGTCTTTTCAGTTTTTTCTGAGGGCATCCTGCTCATCATTTCTCATAATACAATAATATTCCATCATAATCACATACCACAACTTGTTCAACAATTCCCCAATTGGTGTATATCCCCTCAACTTCAAATTCTTTACCCCTAGAAAAGAGCTGCTATAAATATTTTTCGTATATATAGATCATTTTCCTTTTTGTTTTTTGTCTCTTTTGGGATACAGACCTAGTAGTGGTATTGCTAGGTCAAAGGGTATGCATGGTTTTATAGCTCTTGCTCTACAGAATGGCTGAATCAGTTCACAACTCCACCAGCAATGCATTAAAGTCTCATTTTTTCCACATCCCCTCCAACATTTGTCATTTGCCTTTTCTGTCCTATTAGCCAATCTAATAGGTATGAGGTAGTTCCTCAGAATTGTTTTAGTTTGCATTTTTCCAATCAGTATTGAGTTAAGAGTATTTTTATATGCCTGTAGATTTGATTACTTCATCTGAAAACTGATCATATCTTTTGATCATTTATGAATTGAGGAATGACTTATTTTTATATATTTGATGCTATATGTTTGAGAAATAAAGCCTTTGTCAGAGGAACTTGCTTCAAAATTTTTTTCACAGTTACTATTGCTAACCCGATTTCCCTCCATCCTATCCCCAACCTTGTTTATTCTGTTCTCTCTCCTTTCACCCTGTCCCTCCTCAAAAATATTTTGCTTATGACTTTTCACTCCCCTAAATCATCTCCCCTTCTATAAATTCCTTAGTGTCCACAGAGTCATCTTTTAAAGGTGTTTGGGGGAGAGCTCAAGCTAGTCCCTACCTTTACTTTGCCATCTTGGCTTAGGTAGTTATGGAAGTGATGTTTATTATTCTCTAAGCCACATTAGTCTCTTTAATGTCCCAGAATGTTACAAAGATTCTGTAAATAGGAGGGTGTCATTCTGAAGATAAGATAGATCCTGAACACTTGTGGTAATCAAAAGTCCTAAGGCATTTTTAAAAAATAGGGTCACTCTCAGTGTCCTGTCTAAATGCACTATGAGAATTTTTCTTACCAAAATTCCCATTGGCCAAATTCTCTGTTAGGTAAGTTGCTCTCAACACAGTGCATATCATGTGACCTGATGTGAAAAAGCATGAAGGAGATAGAGATGGAGAGAGAAATCTTTTGACTCACATTCTGCTTATTCTGTAGCTGTGAAGAGCTGTAATTTTTTTAATGTTAATGTCAAGAATCTTAGTATTTCACTTCATGTGAACATATATATATATATTTACTAAAACACCTGCTATATGTAAAGCATTGTGCTAGTAACTCGGTAAGATATAGAGTTTAGGGTAGGAACACTTGTTGGAATGTATTTTAGAGGCTGGGGGATATTAATGAATGCTTAAATTAATTCCATTTCTGCAAGTATTTATTAAACAGGTACTGTGTGTCAGATACTGACATCTTAATTGAGGTGCAAAACAAAAATGAAAACAGCCCTTGTCTTTAAGGAGCTTATATTTTCCTGGAGAAAAATAACATACACAGTTACATTAATATAAAATACACACACACACACACACACACTCTGACTTTGTGGAGGGCTAGAGTGGAACACTAACAGCCAGAAGACCAAGGAAAGTCCGTTTGAAGTAGGTGGCATTTGAGCTAAGTCTTAAAGGGGACTAGAATTCTAAGAGGAGGAAATGAGAAAGAAAGGGTATGGTGAGAAGAAAGTAGATCATTTTGGCTACAGTTGGGAGTAGAACAGCTTAGCCATTCACAGTTATTCTTCCCGCAGTATTGCTATTACTGTATACAGTGCTCTCTTGGTTCTGCTCATTTCACTCTGCATTTATTTCATGCAAATCTTTCCATGGTTTTCTAAAACCAATCTGCTCATTATTTCTTACAGCCACAATAGTTTTCAATCCCAATTATATTTCACAACTTATTCACCCATTTTCCAATTGATGAGCGTCCCCTTAATTTTTAATTCTTTGCCATCACAAATAGAGTTGCTATGAATGTTTTAGAACACATAGAATTTTTTTCCTGTTTCCCTGATCACCTTGGGAAACAGAGTTAAGAGTGGTATTGCTAAGTTAAAGGTTTTACACATTTTTATTACTTTTTGTGCATAATTCCAAATCATTCTCCAAAATGATTGGTTTAGTTCATTGTTTAACCAGTATTGGTGTCCCAATTTTCCCACATGCCTTCTAGCATTGGTCATTTTCCCCTTCTATCGTTTTAGGCAATCTGATAGGTCTGAGATGGTGCCTCAGAGTTGTTTTAATTTGCATTTCTTTAATGAATAGTGATTTAGAGCATTTTTTTATATGACTGATTTCTTCATAAAAAAAACTACCTGTTCATGTCCTTTGACCATTTATCAATTGGAGAATGACTCATTCTTATAAATTTGACTCAGTTCTCTATATATTTGAGATATGAGACCTTTATCCAAGAAACTGACTATAAAATTTCCCATTTCTGCTTTCCTTCTAATCTTGACTATATTGTTTTTATTTGTACAAAACCTTTTAAATTTAATGTAATCAGAATTATCAATTTCACATCCCATAATGCTCTTTCTCTCCTGTTTATTCATAAATTCTTCTCTTACGTATAAATCTGATAGTTAATGTATTCTGTGCTCCTTACTTATGGTGTCTCCTTTTATGTCTAGGTCATGTATCCCTTTTGACCTTATCTTGGGTAAATGGTGTAAAATATTTGTCTATACCTAATTTCTGCCAGACTTGCTTTCCAGTTTTTCCAGTAATTTTTACCAAATAGTGAGTTCTTATTCCAAAAGCTTAGATCTTTATATTAATCAAACATGAAGTTACTGTGGTCGTTTACTACTGTGTACTTTATTCTACTGATCCACCATTCTATTTTTTTAGTCAGTGTCAGATAGTTTTGATAATTACCACTTTAGAGTACAGTTTAAGATCTGGTACTGTTAAACCTCGTTCCTTTACATTTTTTTCATTGATTCCTGTAATATTCTTGACTTTTTGTTCATCCAAATGAATTTTGTTATTATTTTTTCTTACTCAGTAAAATAATTTTTTGGTAATTTAATTGGAGTAGCTCTGAATAAGTAGATTAGGTAGAATGTTATTTTTATTATGTTAGTTTGGCCCACCCCTGTGAACAATTAACATTTTTCTGATTACCTAAATCTGACTTTATTTGTATAAGAAGTGTTTTATAATTATGTTCTTATAGGTCCTGGGTTTGTCTTGGCAGGTATACACCCAGCCCAGGTATTTTATATTGTCTATGGTTATTTTAAATGAAGTATCTCTTACTATCTCTTCTTGCAGGGTTTCGTTGGTAATATACAGAAATACTGATGATTTATATGTTTTTTATATCCTGCTAATTTGCTAAAATTATTGTTTCAATTAATTTTTTAGTTGAATCTCTAGGATTTTCCAAGTGTATCATCACATCATCTGCAAAAAAAGTCCTAAATATTTTCCTTCAATTTCTTTTTCTTTTACTTCTCTTATTGCAATTGCTAGCATTTCTGTTACGGTATTGAATAATAGTGGTGATAATGGACATCCTTGCTTCATTTCTGATCTTATTGGGAAGGCTTCTAGCTTATCCTTGTTACAAATAATACTTACTGATGGTTTTAGGTAGAAGCTTCTTATCATTCTAAGGAAAAATCTATCTATACACATATTTTCAAGTGTTTTTCAATAGGAATGAGTATTTTATTTTGTCAAAAGCTTTTTCTGCATCCATTAATATAATAATATGATTTTTGTTAATTTTGTTATTGTCATAATTAATTATGTTAATACTTTTCCTTGTATTAAATCAGCTCTGCATTTCTGGTATAAATCCTATCTGGTCACAGTGGCAGAGCCAAGATGGCAGAATAAAAGCAATGACTTGCTTGAGCGCTCCCCCAGACCCCTCCAAATACCTACAAAAATTGGCTCTAAACAAATTCTAGAGAGTAGCAGAACCCACAAAAAGACAGAATGAAACAAATTTCCAGCCCAAGATGATCTGAATGGTTGATTAGAAAGGTCTGTTGCGCTGGACTGGGAGAGAAGCACAATGAATGCATCTATTTATTCATTAATGAAATCGGTCTGTATTTTTCTTTCTCTGTTTTTGCTCTTCTGGTTTAGGCATCGGCACCATATTTGTTTCATGAAAGGAGTTTGGTAGCACTCCTTCTTTGCCTATTATTCCAAGTAATTTATTTAATATTGGAATTAGTTGATCTTTAAATGTTTGGTAGAATTCACTTGTAAATCCATCTGGTCTTGATGCTTTTTTCTTAGGAAGCTCATTTATGGCCTGTTCAATTTCTTTTTCTAGAAATAAGTTTAAAAATTATTAAAGTAATTTTAGCAATTTGCTTTACTATAAAATATTTCTTAAAAAGCAGAATAGTGTCTTTAAAATAAATTATTACTCTTGACACAACTACAGTCATAATTAATGTTTTCTGTTCTTACTCTTGACAGTAATTGTGTTTACTCTTTGTGAGAGGTGTGGTGTAGAGCATGGATGCAGAACCTGCAGCCTTGAGGCCACATGTGGCCCTCTAGGTCCTCAAGTGAGGCCCTTTGACTGAATCCAAACTTGGCAGAACAAATCCTAAGGGATTTCTTTGGATTCAGTTAAAGGACTGCACTTGAGGACCTAAAGGGCCACTTGTGACCTTGAGACCACAGGTTCCTTTCCACTGGAATGGAGATTTAGCTTCTTGATTCAGAAAGATAGGAGATGGAGAGTCTTGTGTGAGGAACAGAGAGAAGGCCAGTTTACCTGGATCACCGAATGAGGGAAGGTGAGTAATATATGAAGATTATGGAATGATAGATTAGGGCAGTGTGGTAAAGGACTTTAAAAGCTAAACAGAGCAGTCTCTATTTGACCAGTAGTTCTTTATAGAAGTGAAATCACAGACCTAGTCCAGAAAAGTCTTTAGCTGTGATACATAGTATTTAATGACAGTTCCCTATAAAGTATTCACCACAGTAAAAACCTAATTGTATATACTGAATTGTGAGCAAAGGGCATATTGCAGTTCTGGTAAGACAATTGACAGTATATCCTAATACCAATTTTAAAGAAATAGCTTCTAGGCATTCACTCGCTGATTTATCCAACGTGTAATATTTGAAAGAATGCTAACAAAGAGATTTTCCATAGTATTCTGGGAAGAAGTGAAAGAGCAAGTGCGCTGTTTGATAGTTAATAGTTAACGAATAATGATGCTATCAAAAGGCCAGACCAAGAGTGTTTATATTATCCTGACCAAACATAGTATACTGGTCAGGGTCCTAAACAACTAACTGATTATGAGAGGTTGTTTATAAAACTTTTTTAAAAATTACTAAAATTGCTTTTTTTTTTCAATTAATACATATCATAAAAATACTTATAGTGTTTTAACCTGTATATTTTAATTATTTATATCATATTTTCCAAAACAATTTCTATGTGAATCTTAAATTTAGTGGTCAGATACCAGTATTATTAATATTAGGCACTTTAGGGCGGAGCCAAGATGGCAGAGTGAAAGCAGTGACTTGCTTGAGCTCTCCTGCAAACCCCTCCAAATACTCATAAAAAATGGCTCTAAACAAATTCTGAAGCAGCAGAACCCACAAAAAGGCAGAGTGAAACAAATCTTCAGCCCAAGACAACCTAGATGATTGATCAGAAAGGTGTGTGGCGCCGGGCTGGGAGTGCAACACAGCGCGATGTGGGCACACAGGCCACAGTGAACCTGGAGCAGGCCTCACAGGACTGAATCGTGGGCAGCTGTGAAGGTTTCCAGACTCCTCAATCCATGAATGCCAAAGACAACTTAGAAGGTCAGTGGGAAAAAGTCTGTTTCTGCAGTGCTGAGCCAGGAAGGCGGGGTTTCAGCTCCATTCCCCAAAAGCGTGGCCCTGGGGGGGGGGGGCAGCTGCTTCCCGAGCTTCCAGCCCACAGACTGAGGGGAAATCGAGTGGCTGATCAGAGAGGGATTGCAGGGATCTCTTTGCCAGTGCTGAGGCAGGAATCTCTTGCTTTGCCCGTGTTTGGATCTGGGTCACAGTTCTGGGTGGCGGTGCTGGGGTGAGGAGGAACACTGGTGCAGTGGAGCTTGTAGTGGCTGTGGAGAGAAACCCTCCTCACAAATCCAGGACAGAAAGGAGCACTTGTAGTCACAGGCCAGGAAAAGAGTAAACACCTCGCCCCTTATCATACCACCTTGGAAGAACTGAAAATTTACAGGTCCCTGCAAGTATCTCTGAAAACAGCTATACAAACCCCTGAAGCTTGGGACAGTACATTCTCCACATTGGAAGCAGACTCTTACCTTAACAAAGAGTTTAAAACTCAAGTAATTGGCTGGGATCATGAGCAAGCAGTGCAGAAAGAGTCAGACTGTATTATCTTACTTTGGTGAAAAAGAAGATCAAATTATGCAACCAGAAGACAACAAAATCAAAGCTCCTACATCCAAAGCCTCCAAGAAAAATATGAATCAGTCCCAGGCCTTGGAAGAGCTCAAAAGGGATTTTGAGAAGCAAGTAAGGGAAGTAGAGGAAAAACTGGGAAGAGAAATGAGAGTGATGCAAGAAAATCACGAAAAACAAGTCAACAGCTTGCTAAAGGAGACCCAAAAAATACTGAAGAAAATAACACCTTAAAAAATAGCCTAACCCAAATGGCAAAAGAGGTCCAAAAAGCCAATGAGGAGAAAATGCCCTAAAAAGAAAAATTGGCCAAATGGAAAAGGAAGTCCAAAAGATTACTGAAGAAAATACTTCCTTAAAAATTAGAATAGAGCAATTGGAAGCTAGTGACTTTATGAGAAATCAAGACACTGTAAAACAAATCCAAAAGAATGAAAAATTAGAAAACAATGTGAAATATCTCATTGGAAAAAAACTGACCTGGAAAATAGATCCAGGAGAGAGAATTTAAAAATTATTGGACTATCTGAAAGCCATGATCAAAAAAAGAGCCTAGACATCATCTTTCAAGAAATTATCAAGGAAAACTGCCCTGATATTTAGAACCAGAGGGCAAAATAGAAATTGAAAGAATCCACAGATCTCCTCCTGAAAGAGATCCCCAAAGGAAAACTCCTAGGAATATTGTAGCCAAATTCCAGAGTTCCCAGGTCAAGGAGAAAATATTACAAGCTGCCAGAAGGAAACAATTCAAGTACTGTGGAAACACAATCAGGATAACACAAGATTTAGCAGCTTCTACATTAAAGGACCAGGGCATGGAATATAATATTCCGGAGCAAAGGAGATAGGATTACAACCAAGAATCACCTACCCAGCAAAACTGAGTATAATCCTTCAGGGGAAAAAATGGTCATTCAGTGAAATAGAGGACTTTCAAGCATTCCTGATGAAAAGACCAGAGCTGAATAGAAAATTTGACTTTCAAATACAGGACTCCAGTGGAACATGAAGAGGTAAACAGGAAAGAGAAATCATAAGAGACTTATTAAGGCTGAACTGTTTACATTCCTGCATGGAAAGATGATGTTTATAACTCATGAGACCTTTGTCAGGTATTAGGGTAGTTGGAGGAAAAAAATTAATGTATATATATGTAGATAGATAGATAGAGGGCACAGGGTGAGTTGAAGATTAAGGGGTCATATTTGGAGAATAAAATTAAGGGATGAGAGAGGATTATATTTGGAGAAGAAGAAAGGGAGAGGTAGAATGGGGTAAATTATCTCACAAAAATAAAAACAAAAAAAGAAATGTCTCTTACAGTGAAGGGGAAATGGGGGAAGGTGAGAGGAATGAGGAATCTTATTCTCATAGGATTTGGCTTAAGGAGGGAATAACATACACATTCAATTGGGTATGGAAATCTGTCTTACCCTACAGGAAAGTAGGGGGAGAGGGGGATGATAGAGAGGAGGGCAGATTGGAGAAGGGGGTAATCAGAAGTAAATACTTCTGAGGAGGGACAGGGTCAAAAGAAAGAATAGAATAAATGGGAGGGCGGGATAGGATTAAGGGAAATAGAGTTAGTTTTTCACAACACGTCTACTGTGGAAATGTTTTACATAACTACACATGTACAACCTATATTGAGTTGCTTGCCTTTTCAATGAGGGTGTGTGAGGAGGGAGGAAGAGGGAAAATTTGAAACCTAAAGTTTTAAAAACCTATGTTGTAAAAAAAAAGTTTTCACATGCTACTGGGATATAAGAAATATAGGAAATGGGGTACAGAAGTCTATCCTGCCCTACAGGAAAATAGAAGGGGAAGGGGATAAGAGAAGGGGGGAGAGATAGAAGAGAGGACAGACTGGGGGAAGGGATATTCAGAATGCATGCCATCTTGGGGTGAGGGGAGGGGTGAGATGGAGTGAAAATTTGGAACTCAAAAACTTGTGGAAGTAAATGTTGAAAACTAAAAATAAATAAATTTCTACAAAAAAAGAATATTAGGCACTTTGATACATATTTATATATATAATTTTATGATAAAATTTGAATGTTTAAATTTTTTTTCAAACTCATTTTAATCTCAACTTTTATTTCACTAGTCTGGCGTATAAAATATACTTATTTGATTCATATTTAGTAATATTTGGAATTAGACTTAATTGTTTTGGCATACCAAGACTAACATTTTTAAAGCAGTATATTACTAAGTATTTACATTAATTATAATAAAACTTAATGTTAACCTGTTTCAGAAATATAAAGGTGGGCTGCATTAAAAGGAGAAAAAAAATCCATCTCTACTGCTATAATCATAACAACCCCTGTTACCTAAAGGAATGTTATAGCTAATAAACCTATCTTCGCTAATGTAATTTGTTCTTTGAATTGTAGAAGTTAATTAAAATAACAGCATTCTTTTTTCTGTGATGTAATAGATGTAAGAGAAAACATTTTGAAATATATAGTAAAAGCTTAGTTAAATTCGTTGAGCAAGTTTATGGATTTTATATCTTATGGGTTTGTTGGGAAGAAATCATTTTATAAAATGAAGTACTTATGTGAATTATTATAATTATTATATTTTATAATAGCCTTATTCAATCCTTACCCAAAGTTTTCATTTGACTCATCAGTTTATGCCTATTAAATGGGGTATATTTGTTAGTGTTGACAGAGAGACCTCGCAATAGATATAATTCTGTTTTATGAAAGCTTTTAATTTTGTGTATGGTAATTTCTCAATTATCATATTTTAAATTTTCAATTAATAAGCATTTATTTTTTCTTTATCTCAACTCCCCCCACCTACTGCGAAATGGAGAAAAACAAAACAATTGTAACAAATATTTAGTGAAGCAAAACAAATTTTATTTTTTGCTTGGGCTATAAATTATCCATTTTTAATTGTTATCAGTATTCAGGTTTATATGAGTAAATAAAACCTTTTTTGTGCTGTTTGAAGTGACACAAAGGCTGTTATATGTCATAGTCTGTGACCAGGATAGAAAGATTTTTCGGTTTGATTAATATAAGTGAAATCTTTTTTTTTCCCTCAAACTTATAACAAACCTATGAAAAAGTTAATGAGAAACAGTTTTGTCAAAAATATATTGAGGATTATAATACACAGGAATAATTAAAATGCATTTACTTAACAAAAATAGGACCATACATTTAAGACTTGTTACATTTTGAAACCAAAAGATGTGTCAGTTGCTGTGTGCCTTTGAATTATTATTTATAGTTTTTATCATATTTGTAGAAATCTTCCTTATTTTCCTAAATACTTTAACTTTGTTTCTTCCTAATAAATGACATCATTTCCCTCAAACTGATTGCCATTTCATGATAAAGACATCTTTATTCATAAATTAACACTTTTAAATTTTTACAGTCATGGGAGACTGCATTGTTTTCTCCAAGTTGCTGCTTTTTAAAAATAATGGCAATAGCAAATTCTTTAAAATTCTTTCTTTAAGAGAATGATCAACAGTCTGCCTTGCATCCTTACACAAACTGCTTAGTTTTAGTGTGGATATTTGATTCTCACCAAAAAAGAAAGAACCAAGGTAACAGTCATTTATCAGTTTTCTAGAGATTTTTTGAACCATAGTCCCTGTATGATATGAGACAGTTGTCCAGGAGTCAGCTCAGCTAAGTATGGAGAAAATCATCACTGGCAGATTCATCATTGGTGAATTCTTCAATCATGGCAGATTATAAAACAGGAAAAATTTTTTTTTAAAAATGGCTCTCAATCTCATGAAAGTTAAGAGGACTAGAACAGAGGCCAGAAGTTGATAATAATCATGGTCTTTAAAAAAAATCTAAAACCATGTGAAATGTAGTGGCCCCTGCCTGTAACTTCTTCTGTCAGAGAGGCTGAGGCTGGTGGATCATTGGAATTCTGAGCTGCAGTAGGAATAATGCTGATTTGGTGTCTTTGCCAAGTCTGGCTGAGCCTCTGGAAGCAGGGGGGCCACCAGGCTGCCTGAGAGGCAAACAGCGAAGATCAGAAATGAGCAGGTCAAAGCTTCTGTGCAAGTTAGTAGAGGGATCTGCTCCTTGAGTGGCTGTTTCATTTCCATTGAGTGGAAACCCTCAATAAGACTTTTGCCTAGTGAAAAAATGACTTGACGTGCTATTGGATGAGCTAAAATACATTGATTTGATAGTATATGCGAATGCAGATCAAGAGCAATAGAGCCACACAGGGATAACAGTTAGCAAAACTTTATTACTCTTCTCACAAGAGCAAAACAATGTCAATGTGTAGTTCCCACTGTGGTGTTGAAGGTAGCACATAGTGGGTTTCTTGCGGAGGTGGAACCATGCAACAACTTTTGCCTCCCAGTTGAAGGACTGGAGACCTTCAGGGCTTAATCTCAGATTAAAAGCTGCCTAACATTAATGAAATACTATCTTGTCATCCTTGGGGTAAGATAAGAGTCTATAGATAGGACCAGTGAAATGAGGGCATTTTCTAAAGTGCTTAAGAAGGGGTGGAGAATGAGGGACAGGGACATAAGGAACTTAATATCTCACTTCTTCATTCTAGATTAGAGGCTGGCAGTGGGGGATAAGGGGAATAGGGGATGGAATGATGATAATGTCTAGTCTCTGGTTTTATTAGCCTTAGAATACATACATCCAAAGGGGAGGTGGATCCAGAGGTTGGGTATATACTAGTCAACCCAATATTGTTTCATGAGTTCACACTCTAAATTAATGAAACCCAAAGACAAAAGGAAATTGCACTTAAATGTACAATAATTAATTAGTTCTTGGAAAAGCAAAGAAGATTATTTAATTGATTTCATGTTTCATTCAAAGACAACAATAAACAACATTTCATAGGTAGTTGGTCATCTCCCTTGCCATATTCATGATAAGCATGGCACAAAAGAGTGCCATGAAAATAATTGCTGCTTATGTGCCAACAAGTTTTGTAGATGATGACCTTTTTAAAAAAAAAAGCCTACAAAGAGCTAGGCATAATCATCCAAATCAGTTTAGCATATCCTTTGATCTTTAATAATTTTGATGTAAAATGGACTTTTAGGAGAAGATGGTCAAAAATAAATTGGAAAATATACCTTAGGTTTGAAAAGTGAAAGAGGCCAAAGACTTGGAGACAACACAGAAGTCTCAAGCCCATATATCATAAATTTTTCATTCTATAAGAAAGCCAAAAAGCGCTAGACGTAAATATCTAATGACACAAAAGTGAAGATATCTATATCTTAACAAATAGGATACGTCTTATTGCTGAAGCAGAATCATCAGAATCAGCTGTCTGTGAGGAATCTGATCATAAGTAAAAGTTAAAAATCAACATTAATTTCAGAGAGGATAAATATTAAGAGAAAATATTCTGTAAAACAAAACAAAACAGAACACCTAGCTTCAGTTTGATCTATTCAAAAAATCATTGATCTTTTAAAAAATGGCAAATAAAAGCCAAAGAGATTTAATTTGATTGTCAACATTTACTGCAAAGGGGTTGCTAGAAAAGGGCAGAAATTGCCTTAACAAGCAAACATTGGTCTCCTTGCCAAGCAGAGACACATACAAGCCAAGGGCAGCACCAATTTAGAAAACAGATTCATTCATAAAACATTATGGAGGAGTTTGGTTGAGAATTGTAAACAGTATCACCTCTGAAAACAGTAAAATGCAATGGAAGTAAAAGCAAGTTTTCAAGAGATTGGCATGAAAAGCAATTGAATCACACGATAGCAAGATAATTCATAGATAAAATTAGCAAGGTGCAGAACAAATGGAACAAATTTTTTAATTTATCTATAATAATCTATTTCCATTATCAGTGACACTACCATATTGGCATCCTTTGGACTCAGTCCTTGATGTTAAGAGGAAGGTGAAATAGCTCCGAAGAAATGAAGTGAGAAAGTTTAGTTGGAATGGGCCAACTCTACATCAAGGAAGCTATAATCCTGGAGGTAATGCATTCTTGAAAGTCTTCCAAAATCATATTACAAAAAAACCTCAGGCAGGATAGATATCAAAAAGAATGGAGAAAAAATAGTTAATGTTGATTTCACTCCCCATACCCCCAGACAACAAAGAACATCTTTGAGCCATAAGGCAAGAACAAAAAATTGTGAAAGACTTAAGAACTCTTTTAATAAAATGACCAAGAATATCCGCAGAGGATCTAAAATGAAGCACTACTTTTTCATTTTCAAAAAATCTTAAGAGCAGGTTTTACTTGATGAAAATGTGAGATGGAAGTATGTAGGCTTTTCCAAAAAATTTTTTACTGGGCCTACCACATGTTTTATGGTCATATAATTAGCTGAATGGTCTAGAGAAAATTTGTTTGACTTTGTAGAACAAACTAGAGCTTTAGAGACCTTCCTACAGAAAGGAGACATTTATCCTGCCTCTTCTACTAACTACCTGAATGACCCTGGACAAGTCTCTTTACCTCCCTCAGATTCAGCTTATTCATCTGTACAAGGAGAACTTGGAGTAGATAAAATCTGAAGTCCCTTTCTGCCCTCAATTTATGATCCTGTGATTCCCTGCAAATGTTAAAGTCATACCAGATTTCTTGACAGATAGAACTACCAAGTTCACTCTGTCCACTGACTTACAAATTGATGTCAATTAAAAAATTGAATTGGGAGATTGTGTTTGCCATCCTTGTGGAGACAGCTAG
Source organism: Phascolarctos cinereus (assembly GCF_003287225.1). Lineage (NCBI taxonomy): Eukaryota > Metazoa > Chordata > Mammalia > Diprotodontia > Phascolarctidae > Phascolarctos > Phascolarctos cinereus. Next base: position 176,903,677 of record NW_027555958.1, read on the forward strand.
GCTGACTGGCTAAGTGCTGGACTTGGAGTCAGGAAGACCTGAGTTCAGATGTACCCTCAGACATTCACTGTGTGACCCAGGGCAAGTCACTTAACCCTGTTTGCCTCGGTTTCCTCATCTGTAAAATGAGCTGGAGAAGAAAATGACAAACTGCTCCAGTATCTTTGTCAAGAAAATCCCAAATAGGGTCACAAAGGGTTGGACACAACTGAAAAATGACTGAACAACAGTAACACTATCCTTATGGAAGATTTCTTATATAAGGTCCTTATGGAAGAGAGATTTCCTGTAGCTGACAAAGTTTGAATTGCTCATATTTTCAGAACATCATAGATATTCCTCAAAGTGTTCTTAATTTTTTTTCTTATATGAAGTATATATAATAAATTCTATGCATTAGTTTCAAAACTATGTTATTTTCTCAATTTCCTTCTGAACTTTCTTCTCTTATTTTCTGTGCATTTAAAAAAGTGTCACAATGGTCTTCTTTCATCACTTTTTCTAAACCACTCCCCCTTCCCTGCTCATGCCTTCCTTCCAAATTAAAAGCTAAGAGAAAGGGAGTGGGGTGGGAGGAGGTGATAAATAAGCACAGGTAAGCAAAATATACTGTGTCAAAAAATGTATCTCTTGTCCTGGTCATGTATATATCCTTATGTCTGTCACCTCTGTGAGGAGATGTATAATGTGATTCATTTTAGGTAATCTGGTCATTGTTTTTCTTTATAGTTCTGCTATCTCTGTATATAATTTGATCCCCTGGCTCTGTTCACTTTACTCTGCATCAATTCATACTGCCCAGGATTCTGTAAAATTCACTCAGATAATTTCTTACTGAACAGTAATATACCATTACCAAAATGTGTTCAGCCATTCTCTAGTTGCCTAAGAAGCAATCCCAAGCACCCACTTAGATAAGTTATTTGCTCCCCTCTTCCCATTCTTCAGGATGAGGAAATTTGTCACATGCAGCTTACTATTCCCTTTATGATATTATCTTTCCTCTTAATCCCCTTCCCCCATTTCTATTTATTTCCCCATGTGTTTGATGTATTTCTATGCTAAACTGTGTGTGTTCAATCTTTTTTTGTCCATTTTGTGTAAGAGTGAGGATCATCTGATACACACTCTTCCCACTTCTTTCATTATGTTCATATATTCTCATGCACTCTGGATATGAAAAATAGTAATTCGCACCCCTTTCTTTCTCTGTTCTACACTAGTATATATGCCTGTCTTCTCTTTCTTCAACCCCTTGGATCAGAATCTGTCTACCCCTAGGACCTTTGTTTTTCTTATCTCCCTCAGTACCCTTTGAAGACTTTAAGATTATGAAGGGATACTTGTTTCTTCTCCCTCTGTTAGAATGTTAGCACTACATCATTATTCAGTTACTTCCAATTCCTTACATAAAATTTGTCTTTCCAGGTTTGTCTAGATTCTTGTGATTATATGTTATGGTTCTATTCAAGTCTGATGTTTTCCTCAGAAAGGCTAGAAATTTCTCTATTCCATTAAAGACCCATCCCCCTTCCACCCTCTCTTGCTTATATTCAGCTTTTGAGGGTAGGTTATTATTGATTATAAGCTTATCTGTTTAGCCTTGTGAAATATTACATTCCATTATTTCTCAATTTTAATATAGGCTGCAAGGTCTTCATGATACTGACTATAGTTCTTTGATACATGAACTTCTTTTTGGATTCTTGAACTGTCTTTTCTTTGACAGTGAGAGAACTCTGGATCTTGGCAAAGACATTTTTTTGGACATCTTTTGGATTCCTCTAAGTTCTAATAGATGTGAACAGTTTCTTTTATGATATCTTGAAATATAATGTCCAAGGTTTTTTTTTCTTTAAAATCATGATTTTCAGAAAGTCCAATGACACACACACACACACACACATACATACATACATATATATGTATGTATATGGTTTTTTGGGTTTTTTTTGTTAAGCAGTGGGGTTCAGTGACTTGCCCAGGGTCAAATGTCTGAGGTCGGATTTGAACTCAGGTCCCCCTGACTCCATGGCCCGTGCTTTATCCAGTGCACCACCTAGTTACCCCCAATGATATTTAAATTATGTCTCATAGATCCTTTTCCCAGGTCAGTTCTATTTGCTTTCAGATAATTTACATTTCTCTGTCTCTTTTTTTCTGTCTTTTGATTTTGTACTGATGTTTCTTGTCATCTCATATAATTGTTGATTTCCATTTGGTTTATTTTAGTTTTCAGGAGCTCCATTATTTAGATAAGATTTACTACTTTTTCTTTTAATCTCTTTATTTTTTCTTTTAGTTCTTTCAGGGTTTTTTTTTAAGTTCTTGCTTCATTTTTCTAAGCATTTGTATAGTCTTTGTGGGAAATCTATTTTTTTTTCTTGTGAGTCTCTCCTTGCATTTGTTATATAGTTACTCCTTTTTAGGAATCTATAGATTTGTGATAATTTTTGCTACTGGTGATTTTTCTTTGGTTTATTGGTTTCTTCAGCTTTAGTTCTTGAATTGTTAATGAATTTTGCCCTTTTAGATGAAGTTTTTGGCCTTGCTTGGTTTTACCTTGGGTCCCCTGAGTTTCTGCACTGACCTCAACCTCCTGGCATTAGAATTTTCAGTATACTGGTTCTTCAGGACTCTTTCTGGCATCTCGGGACAGAATCTTAGCCTCAGATCCACTGGGTATGAGTTCTTCAGGTCTGAGTACTGTGCCACCACACTACTCATTGGTTGTTGACTTCTGCTGCTCCCTGTGGCTTCCAAGGTCCCCTGTTCTGGAACTTTCTGATCACTCTAAGTATTTCCAATTGTCTTTGGTTCTTCTCAGGTGAGTCTTTTGTTCTTGCTGTCTGTAGACCCAGAGCCTTGCAGACTATAAGTTTCCCATCTCTGGTCCAGCAGGGAGACTGCTTTGTACTAGTGAGTTTGTCTCATCTATTTATCATTCACTCAGTTTATTAACAAAAAGCATTCAGCTTTTTAAAAAGTATTTCTTCCTTCCCCATGCCACCCCCACTCCCAACACTTGATCGGTATTAGAAGTCAAAGTAGAGGTGCCTGGATTCAATGGTAGACTTAGTGTTTTTATGCCTCAGAAATTCTAGGTGATTAGAATTTTGAGATTTTTTTTTTGAGATCTTGCACACACTCACATACATATATGTGTATATATATATGACATTGTTTTCTTTTTTTAAAATCTCTTTTGTCTTGTTATTTATCTTTATTGTATTCTTCTCTACTGCTATGGTACCTACCATATGATAACTGTTCAATACCTCATTATTTTGAGTTGAACACTTCCATTTCTTGATAACTAAGTGCTCATTTTTAAGTTTACTCCTCACATGATGACCTAAAGATATGAAATCTTTAAAGGTCACATCCTAAAGTTCTTTCATCCAGTTTAAACTTGAGTGATATGAGAAGCAACAATTAGCTTTAAGGTAGGGGTGTGTGTGTGTGTGTGTGTGTGTGTGTGTGTGTGTGTGTGTGTGTGTTTACCATAACCATTGGTCCCAAGCCAAGCTATTAATGTTTTGTTGGATATTTGTAAATAATGAGTGTTACATATATTTTATAATTTTTAGGGCATGCTGTGTAGCTTAGAAGATTGAATTAGTTAACAATTTTTAATTGACACTTTTTTTGTTCATTGCTTATACTTCAATATTTCCGTGAGTCTTTAATTTCATTAATGTGAATAATTGCAGGGATACAGATAGCAGACTTTCTGTGCCTTAGGTGTTATTTGTTAGTTGACTTAGCTGAAAATTCATCATGATTGTCATACGGTGAGCAGCCCTCTGCAAATTAAATTCAGAGCACAAATTTAGGCTGATCCTCAACCAGAAGATATATGACCTATCACCATACTTGAAGCCTTGTCAGGCTGGGGTAAAAATTGTCTGATTTATACTTCATTGGTATGGACTTAAAGAATCCACAGTCACTTTCATACCATGATGGCTTTATTTTGTGAAAATCAAAGCTACATTATAAAACATTTTAAGGTAAATTTAAAACTAGTTCCCAAATAAATAAATGAACATTTTATTGATCTTCATTTCTTAGTGATTTTCTACTCATTCTTAAATAACGTCCATAGTTAAATTTTGACAGATGCTATCAGATAGATAGCAATTCCAGGGTTGTTTTTTAGAATAAAATAATTTATGCCAAACTTAAATTCTGTTAGCTTAGCTACATAGAGCATGTGTTGGTTAACCAGCACATGCTGTATTTTTCACACCAGTTGCATAGGGAAAATATATCCTTATCCTAAGGTGCGAAATTTGAACTGCCAGAATCTTGAACATCTTTAACATTTTAAACGTCTACTTCAGTCTGTTCTGTATGAGATCAGATAAAAATCTGTTCCCATTTATGCATTGAAAATAGATCCTAAAAGTAAGTTACCATGTCTGTTTGATTATGTTCATATATTCACACTTAAATATAATAATCTTTAGTTATTAAATTATAATTAAGTACCATATATTTAATTTCAAGTAGTCAAGATCTTCCTATTTTTGATCACATTAAACTCAGACTGTCTTCTATCCAGCCACACTTGTCTTTCTTATGTTTCACTGACCCATGCATAATACAACTTCTTCTCAGCCTGCAGGGTTTCCTTTAATAGAACAGTGATGTCATTTTTGCCAGATGCTTTATTGGTCCTTCATCAGTATTCTTTTTGCACCATAATTTAATGAGCAAATGGTGTGTTTTTATTGAGGGGAAAATGTTAAAACATTTATTCATCAAAAGCAGGATTATCATGGAATGAAGCAGTTATAGTCGTTGTTATAGTGTGGTGGCTGAGTCAGCTTCTACAGCTTCCCCATCACTGTACAACAGATACCTCATTTGACCTCACAATGACCCTACTTATTGAGAGCAAGTACTGTATTTTAACACATTGTTTAACTCTAAAAAACCCATCACAACTTTTGCTTCATCTCTTAAAGGAATTCTATTTGAATTTGTTTCCCTGCTGTGCTTTTCTTTGAAGTTTTTCTTATAGATGTTTTGGAATTATTTTTTTCTATTGTATTTGTGTTATGAACATCCCAGTCACCTCAATGGCTTTTCATAGTGGGATTCTTCTCCCCCCCCCCCCAATTCTTCCAGCTTACTTTCTGACCTCATACTTTATGTTAGAGCCAAACTTTGTTTATTTCTCTGATTCCCATGACCATTCAGACATCTCCAAAACAGAAGTTATACGCCAAGGACAAAGTAACTTCACCTGTCTCCATGAATTACAACACCCAGGATCTGAAAAGGTTAAAAAAAAAAAAGCAAAACAACCCATGAACTGGTACTCATTGAGCCTGAACTCACTCAGCACTTTGCCTCACCTCTCATACCTGGTGAGTCTGCACTTGGAGGCCCAGGATTTGACATAGGCTTAGAACAAAACCTAACCCTCCACCCCAGAACCTCCTCCCTTTTTCCAGGGCCACTGAGAGTTCTGTTCCTGGGCCTTGAAATTTTCCTCATTTGTCTTTAATGTTGTTTTGTTTTGTTTTGTTTTGAAATTAGAGTTTTAATCCTCTTCCTCTGTAAACACTGTACTATGTCTTTTCATTTATTTTAACTTAATATATGTTGAAGCAACCCTATTCCCACCAGCTCTGTTCCACTCACCCTCAAGCTCTCTACCTCCTTACATTTTTTTCTCTGCTCTCCCTAGTTTGGGAGGTTTTCTTATTAATTCCTTTTTCTTTCTTGCTTTTATCTAGTTATTTATTTCTTCCACTTTTTTTCCTCCCAATTAAGTAGTCAAGTAGAATCCTCCTTCCTCTTCTCCCCTTCAACTTGTTTTGTTTGTTAGTAATTAAAATTTCTTTTTCTACATCTTTTTCTAAAAAGAATTTTTTGTCTTCATCTTCTTCATTATTTTTTCTTTGATTTTTTTTCTTTTCTAGACTTTATTCTTTGCTTCATGGCATTTAAACTAATTTAGTTCTTAGTCTTTCCTTATCCTCTGTATTCCTTGTGGAATTAAAACTTTTCAGGTGTTTATTTCGGGTTCCCTCTTTCAAAGAGTTTATTATTGCCTGGTAGAACTTGCCCTCTGGCTCTTTTTTTCCCTCTTGTGCCTCTCAGAAAGGCCAGTTATTGGAGGCAGAGACAAGATGGCAGAGTAAAAGCAGTGACTTGCTTGAGCTCTCCCACAAACCCCTCCAAATACCTGTAAAATTCTAAACAAATTCCAAAGCAGCAGAACTCCCAAAAAGACAGAGTGAAACAAATTTCCAGCCCAAGCAACCTGGATGGTTGATTTGAAAGGTCTGTCATGCCAGACTGGGAGAGGAACACAGTTCACTGTGGGTGCACAGGCAGAACAGGCCTCAGTGAACCTGGAGCAGGCCTCAGAGGACTGAATCACGGGCAGCTGTGGCAGTTTCCAGACTTCTCAACCCGCAAACACCAAAGACAACTTAGAAGATGAGTAGGAAAAGTCTGTGACCATGGTGAGAGAGAAGCTTGGTCCCAGCCCCAGTGCTTCCTGAGCTTGGCCCACAGATAGAGGGGACATTGAGTGGCTGCTCAGAGGGCAATTGCAGGGATCTCTTTGCTGGTGCAGAGGCAGGATTCTCTTGCTTTGTCCGTGCTTGGATCTGGGTCTCAGTTCTGGGTGGTGGTCCTGGGGTGAGGAGGAGTGCTGGGTATAGTGGAGCTCATAGTGGCAGTTGAGAGGGAATCTTTCTCACAATTCCAAGGCAGAAAAGAGTGCTTGTGGTCACTCATAGACCAGAGCATAGGCCAGGAAAGGAGTAAACACCTCTCCTTTGATCATACCACCTTGGAAGAATTGAAAATTTACAGGTCCCAGAAGTATCTCTGAAAAGAAGCTGCACAAAACCACCAAAGTGGGGAAGCTAGGTGGCACAGTGGATAGAGCACTGGCCCTGAAGTCAGGAGGACCTGAGTTTGAATCCAGCCTCAGACCAAACACTTAACAATTACTAGCTGCGTGACCCTGGGCAAGTCACTTATTCCCAATTGCCTAAAAAGAAAGAAAATGAATGAATGAATGAATGAATGAATGAATAAATAAATGAGTGAATAAATGAATAAGCAAGCAAGCAAATAAACAAACAAACAAACAAACAAACAAATAAATGGACCGGAATCAAAAAAATAAAAGTAACAACCCACCAAAGTGTGGGACATTCTCCGCACTGGAAGCAGACCCCTACCTTAACAAAGACTCTGTAACTTAAGTGATTGGCTGGGATCATAAGCAAACTGCTCAAAAGTCAGACCATAGAATCTTACTTTGGTGACAAAGAAGATCAAAACATATAACCAGAAGAAAACAAAGTCAAAGCTCTTACATCCAAAGCCTCCAAAAAAAATATGAATCAGTCCCAGACCATGGAAGAGCCCAAAAGGGATTTTGAGAAGCAAGTAAGAGAAGTAGAGGAAAAACTGAGAAGAGAAATGAGAGTGATGCCAGAAAATCATGAAAAACAAGTCAACAGCTTGCTAAAGGAAACCCAAAAAATACTGAAGAAAATAGCACCTTAAAAAATAGCCTGACCCAAATGGCAAAACAGGTCCAAAAAGCCAGTGAGGAGAAGAATGCCTTAAAAAGCTGAATTGGCCAAATGGAAAAGGAAGTCCAAAAGCTCAGTGAAGAAAATACTTCCTTAAAAATTAGAACGGAGCAATTGGAAGCTAGTGATTTTATGAGAAATCACGACACAGTAGAACAAATCCAAAAGAATGAAAAAATAGAAGAGAATGTGAAATATCTCATTGGAAAAACAACTGACCTGGAAAATAGATCCAGGAGAGAGAATTTAAAAATTATTGGACTGTCTGAAAGCCATGATCAAAAAAAGAACCTAGACATCATCTTTCAAGAAATTATCAAGGAAAACTGCCCTGGTATTCTAGAACCAAGGGGCAAAATAGAAATTAAATGAATTCACTGATCACCTCCTGAAAGAAATCCCCAAAGGAAAACTCCTAGGAATATTGTAGCCAAATTCCAGAGTTCCCAGGTCAAGGAGAAAATAGTACAAGTAGCCAGAGAGAAACAATTCAAGTATTGTGAGAAAAACAATCAGGATAACACAAGATTTAGCAGCTTCTACATTAAGGGACCAGAGGGCTTGGAGTATAATATTTTGGAGGGCAAAGAAGATAGGATTACCTACTGAGTAGAACTGTGTATAATCCTTCAGGGGGAAAAATGGACATTCAGTGAAATAGAGGACTTTCAAGCATTCTTGATGAAAAGACCAGAGCTAAATAGAAAATTTGACTTTAAAATCCAAAACTCAAGAGAAGCCTTAAGACATAAACAAGAAAGAGAAATCATAAGGGACTTACTAAGGTTGAACTGTTTACATTGCTGCATGGAAAGATATTTGTAACTCATGAAACATTTGTCAATATTAGGGTTGTTGGAGTGAAAAAAAATTATATGTATAGATAGATGGATAGATAGAGGGCACAGGGTGAATTGAAGATGAAGGGATGATATCTGGAGCATAAAATTAAGGGGTGAGAGAGGATTATTATACTGGGAGAAGGAGAAATGGAGAGGTAAAATGGGTAAATTATCTCACATAAAACAAACAAGAAAAGGCTTTTACAGTAGAAGGGAAATGAGGGAAGTTGAGAGGGAATGAATGAATCTTATTCTCATCAGACTTGGCTTAAGGAGGGAATTACATACATACTCAATTGGGTATAGAAATCTGTCTTACCCTACAGGAAAATTGAGGGGAAGAAGATAAGAGATTGGGGGATGATAGAGGGGAAGGAGTAATCAGAAGCAAACACTTCTGAGGAGGGATAGGGTCAAAAGAGAGAATAGAATAAATGGGGGGCAGGATACAATGAAGGAAAATATAGTTAGTTTTCCACAACATGATTACAGTGGGAGTGTTTTGAATGACTACACGTGTATAACCTGTATCTAGTTGCTTGCCTTCTCAATGAGGGTGTTTGGGGAGGGAGAAAGGGATAAAATTTGGAACCCAAATTTTTAAAAACAAATATTAAAAATTGTTTTTACATGCAACTGGGAAATAAGATATACAGGCTGTGGGGTATAGAAATCTATCCTGCCCCACAGGAAAGTAGAAGGGAGGGGGAATAGAAGGGAGGGCAGATTAGGGGAAGGGGTATTCAGAATGCAAGCCATCTTGGGGTGGGGGGAGGAACAAGATGGGGAGAAAATTTGGAACTCAAAATCTTGTGGAAGTAAATGTTGAAAACTAAAAATCTGGAATAAATAAATAAATTAATTAAATTAATTAAATTAATTAAATCTGGAAGAAAAAAAAAGAAAGGTCAACTACTAAATTTAATAAATAGAGAGGATGTTGTCCTTTGGTAGGAATTATCTTAGTTACAACTAAATGGCACAATGGATAGAGCAATGGGTCTGGAGTCAGGAAGATCTGAGTTCAACTCTAGCTCAGACACTCAACTAGCTTTATGAGCCTGAATAAGTTATTTAACTTTCTCAGTTTCCTCAACTATAAAGTGAGGGTCTTAGTAACACTTATCTTATGGGGTTTTTGTCGGGTTCAAATGAGAAAATATTTGTAAAATGCTTAGCACAATTTTTGACACATAGGAGACATTTAATAAAGTGTGTTTGCTTCCCTTACCCCTGATTGTGAAGTTCATTATTGACCCTTGCCCTTTCCTTGGTCATTTTTCCCATTTGTTTCAATCTCTTCCCTGAATCGAAGACCTCTACTCTTCTGGGTGCCATCACCAGTTCTCCTCCTGAAGTAGGATGAAGAGTCTCTTGAAGAACCAAATCCATGCTGATAATATCTATATTATGGTCTCCATCTCTCTTTATAAAATTTCTCTCTTCTCTTTTGGATACATTCTTCAGTATTGTCTGCTTCCATTATTGAAATAAAGATTTGCCCTTTCCTTTTTCAGTCTCTGCTTTTCCCTCCTCATCCCTTCTTTTGTAGGCTTTCTTCTTCCTTAAAAGACTACGGTAGTTATTTTCCCTTCATTGTTAGCCTTTGGATAGATTAAGTTATATCACTCTGTTTTCTTCTATCCTTACCGACTTCTATTTCCCCTCCATTTTGTAATTTAGTCTTACAAAAAAACATTGATTTACCTGCAGTCAGGGTGTTGTGAGAATCAGTTCATGATGTTTCAGCATGTTTCTCTACCATTACTTCTATTTGTCTTCTGCTTTCATCCTTATCTCGCCATGTACACTTAGAAAGAAATCTCTTAGTGGTCACTTTATTCTTTTTCTTTTTCTTCTTGTTTTCCTTGGTTGTTGTACTTGTTTATCCTTCTTTTATGTCTGTTGTTTGGGGTGTTTGATAAACAGTTTCTTCAGTTGTGGTGTCCTTTCCGGGAATTTTTTGTGTGTCTTTTTAATTTAACATCTCTTCCCCCCCCCCCCCCCATTTATGCTTAGGTTCGTTTTTGCAAGTTAGGTCACCTTGGTCTACATCTTGAGATCCTTTGTTCTTTGGAACACATTCCATTCAGTCCTGCTCTTTCTGGTGGGTTTAGACTAGTCTTATATAATTCAAATTTCCTTTCCTTTATATTTGAAGGTCTTTTCCCCAGTCTCTTGCAGAATTTGTTCAGTTTGTCAGTGAAACTGTTAAATTTAGCCTCTCTGTGTTTTGGAGTTTATAGCCTAAGGTTATTTTCTGGAGGCAATCTCTGGATTTTTTGGATTAGTATTTCTTGTATTATTTCTTCTGTTATGGTTTTCTGTTATGTTCTTTTGGGAAACCTATAATCTTTAAGTTGTCTCTACTCATCCTATCTATGAGATCATTATGTTTTGCTTGTATGGAAATCATGCTTTTTAAAAATATTGCTTTATTCTGCTCTCCTTCCAGATTGTTCTTCATTTCCATTGTATTTGTATTCCCGGTTATTTTTCCTGTCTTTTGTTTCTTTGGTGAGACTTACCATTCTGGATTCAAATTTCCTGTTCTGCCAAATATTTCTGCTGTGCAAGACATAAATTCTTTCACAATGTATTTCTTTATATTTATGTACTAAACAACATGCTAGAAATTGTGAAAGTGATAAGAAAGCATGAAAAATAGTACCACTTAGAGACAGAGGAGTGAATTCTACTTTAGTCTCCATAATTTTTAGTTCTAAGATGCATGGTATAAGGGAAGGTATGCTGAACTTGTATGTGGGTATGTAGACTTGAACCTTTGTTCTCTGACACTCACTGCCTAAACCTGGGCAGATCTCTTAGCCTCTTTGAGCCTCAACTACATCTATAAGCTAGAAAATTATACTTATACTGTTTGTCTTACTAGGTCATTGTGAGGAATACATTTTATAAATTGTAAAGTGTTATATAAATGTAAACTATTACTATTGTTGTTGTTGTTATATAATATGGAAATTGTGGGTCTTGATTTCCGAAAGGATTTATTGTAGATTTCCAATATAGTGTTCCATTAAGATGTAAATAAATCTTTTTTTTGGTTCTGTAACTAATGATTTGCTACATTTTTGACTTATATTTTCCAAAGTTTAGTTACTCTATATTTTTATGACAGTTTTTCAAATTGAATTATTCCAAACAGGATCCTTGTGAAGGAGTTCAAATTTTATCTCCATTTTACAGATGAGAAAACTGAGAAAAATTATTTATCTTATGATTTATCTGAGCACATTTTGTGAATTGAGATTAGAAAAGGAACAATAACATTGTGATTAGAACTCTGAACTTTTCACTACAATCCTGTGCTTAGTCCAGTGTACCATGCTGATAACCAAATTAAATTTATAAATCTTTTACAATGAGAGCAGAGGGGAAAAAGCAGGTTATCCAGATGCCAATTAGTACCTTAGTATCAGGCATGGTCTGTGAATATCTAATTTTTCAGTCTGATGCATCAAGAATATTTCATCATTATGATCTTTTTCCATATCCAGCATAACAAAAGTTTGTAATTCTAGTCAGTTGATTGAGAAGCATTTTTGTCTTTAATATAAATATATCTTAATTTTGAATCTTTGCACAATTGAAGTTCTAGATAGCAAAACAAGGACCACAAGACCTGTTTCTTAATTTGCAATGTAGTGTTTCTTCCCTTCTCCCAACTATGCCATATGATCAGAAAAGTCCATTAACAAGAAAATTTTAATAACATAAATGTAGTATTTTAGATTAACATACATATTTTATAGACAAACAAGAAATGTTGGGAGGGAATGATCTCTCACAAAAATCTTAGATTTTCCAATATGTCAGCTACAAAATATTTTTCAATTATATATAAATGTGAATTGTTGAAGAAGCATTGACAATATCATAGCATCGTTGGTTTTAGACCTGGAAGACAGGCACCAGCCCTCTCATTTTACAGAATAAGAAACTTGAGTGTTAGATCAGTGAAGTAACTTTGTCAAACTTCAATTTGGCAAATTTTTTTAAAGCACATATTAGGAGTTAAGGTACAGTGCTAGCCTTGATTAATTACAAAGATGAAAATAAAGCAATGTCTGCTCTCTAAGAGATTATATTCTACTTAGGGAATACAATATATACACAGAGAAGCAAAATGGGAGGTAATGGGGAGTAGGGTGATCTCATCAGCAAATCTTACAGAATAGTGCCATTGCATAGTTACTCACTAAATAGCTTGTGATTTTTTAACTTTTATTCTCTATTAGCTTTGTGAATTAGATGCAAATATTTACATCAAAAATAGATTCATCTCATTTTAGAATACCTATGTTCTGAATAGTTGGCTATAAACTATTTTCTATAAACTTTTCTATATTTGATATACTTTTCTCTTTCCTTACATTATTGGAGGTATATTCCAATGGAAATATTTTTGGTTCCAATTTCATTTCAATTCAGCAGTCACTTTTTAGGTGCCTACTATAAGCCAGGTCCTATATTTCTAGTACTACAAAAAGAAAAATGAAATAGTTCCTCTGGTTAAGCAGCTTATGTTCTTGAAAGGGAAACAACTTGTGGACATGTAAGTGTGTACAAAATGCATAAAAATTAAACAAAAGGCAATTTATTTTGGTTGGAAGAACATTAACAGTGGAGAGTATATGGAGAGGCCATATGTTCCTATATAAGGTGCTTGACCTGAGATTTAAAGGAAACTAGGGTTTCTAAGAAGCATTGGTGGGAAGAAAGTATATCTTAGGTATGGAGGAGAAGTTCAAAGGTGTATAGAGAATTGAATATTGAATGTGAAAAACAACAGGGAATCCAGTTTGCCCAGCTCTTAATAGTGTATGATGAGGAATAATATATAATAAACCTGAAAAGATAGAGTGAAGCACATTGTGATGGTCTTGAAATGCCAAGCAAAGGAATTTTTATTTTATGGTTCTTTCAGTAGGGAGCCCCTGGTGCTGTTATACAGGTGAGTGATTCAGTCAGATGATGCTTTAGTAATATTATTTCAGCAGCTGTGTAGAGGATGGATTGAATAAGAGAGAGATGAGGCAGTTTAATTAGGAAGTTGTTGCAATAGTCAAATGAAGAGGTAATGAGGATCTGAACCAAAGTAATGGCATTGTGAGTGAAGAGAAGGGGACAGTTGGGAGAGATATTGTGGATATAGAGTCAACAAGATTTGTCAACTGAATGAATATGTAGGGTAAAGGAGAGTGGAAATTAGAGGATAACTCTAATTATCTAATTAGAGGATAACTGAAGGTTATCAACCTGATCAACTGGGAGGGTGGTGGTCTTCTTGAGAAAGTTGGAAGTTCATGATAGGGGTGGATTTTGGGGAAAAGATAGCGAATTCTGTTTTGGACATGTTGAGTTCAAGGTGCCTATTGAATATGCAGTTTGATATTTTCTTTTTTTAAAAAAATTAATTTATTTTTAGTTTTTAACATTTGCTTCCATAAGCTTTTGAGTTTTAAATTTTCTCCCCCTCTCTCCTTTTCATCCTCCCTTTCCCAAGTGGAGTGCAATCTGATATAGGCTCTACATATACATTCCTATTAAACATATTTTCACATTAGTCATGTTATAAAGAAGAATTTCAACCAATGGGAAGAACCACAAGAAGGAAGAAACAAAATAAAATGGAAGAGAAAAAAAGAGTGAATAGTATGTTTCGATCTGCATTCAAAGTTCTCTGAATAGTTCTTTCTCTGGATGTGGATAGCATTTTCCATCATGAGACTGTTAGAGATGTCTTAGATCCTTGCATTGCTGAAAAGAGCTAAGTCTATCGAAGTTAGTCATTGTACAATGTAGCTATTACTGTGTATAACGTCCTCCTGGTTCTGCTCACTTCGGTCAGCATCAGTCCATACAAGTTTTTCCAGGTTTTTCTGAAGTCTGCTTGCTCTTCTTTTCTTTTTAATGTTATTTATTTATTTGTTTGTTTGTTTGTTTGTTTGTTTGTTTATTTATTTAGTGTTCTGAAACTTTTTATTTTATTTTTTAAAAAAGACAATAATTTATATCATTAAATAAACTAGAAAGCTGAACAAGCTTCTTCCCAACCCCAGTGCTGAGCACAAGTACTGACCAGAAAGACCGTCCATGGCTCCATACTGCTCCCCTTGCCTGGCTCTGTGGGTTACTGCAGACTCCGAGACCTTGTCCTTCAGCCTCTACCTGAGGAGTGAATTCCAGTCATCTCTTTGGAAAGGTGATAAAAAGGGCCCTTCTGGTCTGGTCTTCTCCTAAGGCTGGGAGCAACTCTGCTATTTCCACTGTGTAAAGCTCTATCTGGGCCCACAACCCCTGACACCACAGCAACATCACTGCTTGCACAAGGGGCTGGGAGTGTTTTTTATTAGCAAAAGGTAAACTGAACGAAAACCTTAAAAATATAGAAATAATCTAATGAATGTGACCATCTCAGAGTCACACAAGCACGAGTGGAAAAACCCCTCTTAATTCCAGTTTGGGTTCTGGCTTCGTTCCCCAGGCTCTCTGTCATTCCCCCTATGCTGATCCTATACTAGGTTTATTTTTTATTTTTTTTTAAATATAATTTTTTAAATGTTCCATTAAAATACTGTTGTTCCTAGTCAAACACAGATATTGCAATATGAAGAAGAGTAACTGCTTTTTCTCTTTATAAAATGTGAAAAGGTTATCACGCTGGTTAATATAGAAAAATACCAGAATCTCTAAGTGTCGCAAAAGCTGGTACCAAATGAGCAAAGTGGAAACTTTACTGAATGCCCAATATTAGGATTGGGCTTAGGAAAACATTCCTCCCATTCAGGTCTTCAGCTAAGTTTCTCTTCTAGTCTCTGCCACCTCTCCATTCCCCCCAAGTCTAACCTGTCTGGATCAGCAATAGTTGAGTATTCTTTTTTTTCTTTCTTTTTTTTAAAAGGCAGTTGGGGTAAAGTGACTTGCCCAGGGTCACACAGCTAGTAAGTATCAAGTGTTTGATCTGAGCCCAAATTTGAACTCAGGTCTTCCTGACTTCAGGGCCATTGCTCTATCCACTGTGCCACCTAGCTGCCCCATAATTGAGTATTCTTAAGAAGCATAAAAGCCAACCCATTGCTTCAAAAAAGACAGCTCCATGCTCTGATTTTGAGGCTACTCAGCAGCCCTGTAGTGATCATCTGGATCTCCAAACACCAAACAAATTAACTTTACACAGAAAAGAGGTGAAAGTCCTCACTTAGACTGAAACTTTGAATGGGCAAAAGGTGCATTCTTTTCCCACTCACAGAAAGACACTGAGGATTGGTCCCTGGGGTTGGTCTGCTCACCTTGTTCAAGGAATAGAGATTCCACTTTATTAAAAAAAGGTGCAATTCAAATAAAGGTGACGGGAGGGCTGACTGCTAGGCATTGCTGAAGAATGAGCAAGCCTCTTTGTTCCTCCATGTGGAAAAGGTGACTTTTGATCTCAGATTTGGGTTCAGGCCCAGCCAGGGCTGCCTTCAGTTCTCAGAGAGGGACAGTGCCAGGACGGCCTGACATACAGCTTCTTTGTGGCTCTTGTAGTCTACAAAGGTATCATAGGAGAATTGTTTTGATGGAGAGGGTGCTGCAGGAAGTTGACACTCTTGAATCTAGGGTTGCCCCAGGGCATGGCTGAACAGATGGGGCAGAGGGTCATTGCAGTGATTTGTAGTGCTTCACCAGCTCCTGTTGGTCCAGATTGTGGATTCTACAGTATGGACACACAAAGGTAGATCTGTTTGGGATATTTCTGGGAATGGGCTGGGATGTTGGCACTTCTGGGACAAACTTGGGACAAGCCATCTGCTCCTGCCCCTTCAGGCAGGAAGAAATGTGTGACCTCATCTTTGCAAGAGTCACCTTCTTGTTGCAGGCCCAGCATGTAGCCTTGTAGGATGACAGCTGCTTTTCCATATTGGAGGCTTTGTCCACTTTCTTTGGGTCAAACGGCATTTGGCAGAGTGGGCAGAGTGGAGATGGCACCTGGAGACATGGCTGCAAACACTCCCCGGAGAATGTGTCACAGGCCAGTGGTAGACCTCCAGGCAGATGGGGCAGCTGTACAGGCAGCTCTCTCTCTGCTGGTGCTGGGCTGGCCAGGGGCTGTGGGGTGCTGGGGAGGGGGTGCTGCTGCTGCTGCACTGAGGCTACCAGGCTGAAGAACCTCGCCATTGCAGGGCCTTGCTCACTGCCAGTCTGCCACTCCGGCTCGGGCTTGGGCTTAGGCTTGGGCTCGGGTTCTTGCTCTGGCTCCTTCTCCCTCTTCTGGCCCAGGTCTCTGCCTCTTGCTCATCATTTCTTATAGCACAAAATACATTCATTACCACAACTTGTTCAGCCATTCCCCAACTGATGGGAATCACCTCAATTTCCAATCCTTTGCCGCCACAGAAAGAGCTGCTATAAATAATTTTTTACATGTGGGTCCTTTTCCCATTTGTATATTCTCTTTAGGATACAGCCCTAGAAGTGGTATTATTGGGTCAAAGGGTATACAAAGCTTTATAGCCCTTTGTGCATAGTTCCAAATTGTTCTCCAGAATGGTTGGATCATTTCACAACTCCATAAACAATGCATTAGTGTTCCAATTTTCCCACATCTCCAGCAGGTATCATTTTCCTGTTTTGTCATGTTAGCCAATCTGATAGGTGTGATGTGGTACCTCAGAGCTGTTTTGATTTGCATTTCTCTAATCCATAGTGATTTAGAGCATTTTTTCATATGACTATAGATAGCTTTACTTTCTTCATCTGAAAACTGCCTGTTCATATCCTTTGACCACTTATCAGTTGGGGAATGACTTGTATTCTTCTAAATTTGACTCAGTTCTCTATATATTTGAGAAATGAGGCCTTTATCAGAGATGCTGGTTGCAAAAATTCTTTCCCAGTTTTCTGCTTCCCTCCTAAACTTAGTTACATTGGCTTGGTGCAAAAACTTTTCAATTGAATGTAATCAGAATTATGCATTTTGAATTTCATAACGTTCTCTATCTCTTGTTTGGTCATAAATTCTACATCATGTACCCATTTTGTTGGTCTATGCCTAGTTTCTGCCATACTATATTCCAGTTTTCCCAGCAGTTTTTGTCAAATAGCGAGTTCTTATCCCAGAAGGTGGAGTCTTTGGATTTATCAAACAGTCGTTTACTATAGTAATTGAGTACTGTGTCTTGTGTACCTAATCTATTCCACTGATCCACCACTCTATTTCTTAGCCAGTACCAAGTAGTTTTGATGATTGCTGTTTTATAACACAATTTAAGATCTGGTATGGCTAAGCCACCTTCCCTTAAATTTCTTTTCATTAATTCCCTTGATATTCTGGACCTTTTGTTCAACCCTAGTATTTTTTATGGGCACTTGATCAGAATCCATGGGGTATTTAACAAATACAAAGTTGGCCTTTATTTTTATGAAATTGTAAAATGTTTTAAAAGTATAATATTCATTCAAGGAAAGTATTTCTGAATGAGATTGTATTTTTAATCCCTTGCCTCTAAAATACATTCCTTCTTCTTACTCTGTAACAGGTCAATTCTTCCCAAATCCAGTTGACAGCCCTACCAGAAAGTGCATGTTCTATGTGTTGCTACTTGAAAATGGAAAAGTTATGGTTTCTGTTTTTCTGCAATGTATCATTATTTCAGAATTTTCACTTTTACTTTTTAACATGGAAAACTAACTACAGATAATTGTCCTGTGTTATAATCTGCCTTATAATTATTGATTCAGCCAACACAAATTTATTTACCTACTCTTAGCACACCACTATATTTCTTACATAGTTTAGATATGATAGATTAGACTAGTAAACCCAATTAGAGAAAAATCATATTACTTTTATCTTTCATCATCCCTAGCATTTAGCATTGTGTTCTATATTAGTTGCTTAATACATTTTTCTTGACTTCCATGGGAGCTTGTTTCTAAATATATAAATGCTGTAAATAAGAAGCAAAGTCTTTATAATTCCATTGTTCAAACATCTAAGAAGCTGACTATAAAAAAATTTTCTATACTAAAAGAGGTTCTTTACCTAAAAGCTAGAAAGAATGAAAGAAATATTTGGAATGGCTTATTTTTGGGCTATCATTTAAAAGGAAAAAAACCTAATCTGATGCAAATAGTATTAAGACATAATAATGATAATTAAAATATTAATTTTAAACCACCCTAATTAGCTAATATATTTAACAATCCGAATGGAATAATTCTTAATCATACTGTTGACCTGACTCCTTGATAGTCCAAGAGTTATTATTTTTACCTTGACTGTCAGAGAGAAAATATTGCTATATTTTCCTTTACCATTTTAGTTCTACAGCTGTTGTTTTTGTTCAGCTTAGAGTTTTCATGTCATGATAGTACAGTGCAATGGACTTATTATTCCATAGAAGTATATCCTTTCAGGGATCAATTACTTCCTAGAACTCTGTTTACTAGCAGCAATGAACAGATTGTACTTTACTTTTGAGATTCATGTAGTTAGAAAGCAGCCTTTAAGCAAAAGAAGGCTATTAAATATCATGCATAGAAAAGACCTTTAGGACCATTAGAACCCAGTGTTTATCCTGCCTTCTTAATGGATTATGCTTTCTGTTGATAACTTCAAGTATCTATAATTTTTCTTTTATTTTCTCTGTTTAGAAAAATATATCTGTTGAGGATGCTTATTTTTATTTCAGAACTCTCTTATGATTTTAGATTCCTAGTAGCTTTCTTTATAACCTTAGTTGATTTATATTTTGTATTTATACAGATAAAGTAAGACCTTATTACTTTGCACCTCAGCAATTTGAAATTCATTTGGGCAAGGGCAGAGGCTAAAGCTCACCTTTGCCTTATCCAAAAAAAAAAAAAGACTAGCAAATTGGGAACCATGATTTCACGCGCACGGTGCGCGCGTGTGTGTGTGTGTGTGTGTGTGTGTTTGTGTGTGTGTGTGTGTGTGTGTGTCCCTGCTATAATACTTCATCTACTGTCTTTGACCTCCTTAGCATATACACCTTGAGAGTGGTATTGTTGGTCGGATTATATGTATAGTATGTAGTAAAATTCCATATCTGTACCAGAATGGTTCAACCAATTTATTTTTATTTCCACCAGCAGTGTGTTAATTTTCATCACCAAAGCTCCTCCAATATTTGCCATTTTCTTCCTTTGTCACTTCTACCAGTATGATAGATATGAGATGAGAATTAAGAATTATTTAATTCATATTTCTCTTCATTTTAGTAATTTGGAACAGACTTTAATATGGTTGTTAACTTATATTTCATCTTTTGAAAACTGCCTTTGTCTGCTTACCTGTTGTGTTGTAAACTTCTAAAGAGCAGGAACTATTTTTTGAGTTTTTTATTTCCTCCCTGCTTAGTACAGAGTGCTCAATAAATACTTGTTGACTGATAATTTAATGTTGAATAGATTTTGTTCTTATATATTTGCATCTATCACCTCTTTCCCACCCATCCCCTTGCACTAGCATAGTCACCACCCTACTTCAAGCTTTCATCACGTCTCACCTGCGCTCTTGTACCAGTCTCAAAATTATCTCCCTGCCTGAAATCTCTCCTGTCCATTCCGTGTTCCACGCAGCTACCAAATTGGTATTCCTAAAGCACTGATCTGATCATATCATTTCCCTGCTATATAAACTGGTGGTAGCCTATTACCTCTAGTATAAGATACAGATGTGTCTGTTTGCCATTTAAAGCCTTTTACCACTTGGATCCAATCACCTTTTCAGCCTTATTATCTGTTATTCTGTTTACACATTCCTAAATCAAATGAAATTGGTCTGCTTTCTATTTGTCACACAACATTTTGTCTCCTGTCCAATGTACCATTGCATAGGTTGTTCCCCATACTTGGAATGTAATCCCTTCTTATCTCTTCCTCTTAGAATCCCTAGCTTCCTTTAGAGCTTAGCTCACATGTCACCCTCAGCATGAGGCCTTTCCTCATCCCCTCTGCTGTTAGTCCTACTCCCTCTCCTGTTCCCCAAAATTACTTTGTAATTTGTATGTGTATTAATGCACATTAATATGTATATGTTGTCTCCCCCTGTAGCATATAAACTCTTTGAGAGTGGGAACTGCTTCATTTTTGGCTTAGCATCCCAAGGCTTACCATGGTGTTTAGGTCATAGCAGGCTCTTAATAAATACATGCTGACCATTATATTTGAGATGTTTGCATCCTTTATCAGAGATATTTGGTGCATTTTTCCTAATTATCTACTCATCTTCCAATTCTAGAATCTCAATATTGTTCATGAAGAATTTTTTATTTTATGGAATTGAATTTATGTAATTATTCATTTTATCTTTTCTGATTATCTTTATTCCTTGTTTAGTTAAGAAATCTCTCCTAGCAATAACGATGCGAGCTATCTCTTTCCATTTTCTTCTGATTTTTTAAATGATGTGATCTTTTATAGTTAGATCACTTGCCTATCTAACCCTTATTACATTACAACTATTAGTCTAAACCCAGTTTCTGCCATTCTACTTTCCAGTCTTGTCAAATAGGCAGTCTTTATCTCAGTAATTGGCTGTTCTGTTTGATTGCTTTGGGCTTGCTTCCTCAGTGTCCCATTGAGCAATTCCACTATTTTAAAATCAGTACTAAATAACTATGATGATTAAAATTATATGTATTATTATTTGAGATTTGGTAGTGTTAGTCTCTTTTGATCCCTACATTTGTTTTCATTATTTTTCTTGTCATTCTTGACCTTTTGTTCCTCCAGATAATTTTTTTAAAATTATTTATGATCTGTATTTTTAATGTTAGGAAATATATGGCATTGCAGGATATGATTTTTTTGGAGTACAAGTAGATTTCCTTTTCTTATTAGTAATGTCTTGCTGAAAGTAGAGTTCATTACTATCCTACTGGCATCCTGAAAAATGAAATTAAAATTTTGAAATTAAAGCTCTTAAACTTGGTAACAACATTTCTGTGTGAGGTATAATTGAAATTCTTCACTGGCAGTGGTCTGTGTATTCTCTTGATCTGTAATTTACCCTCTTTTCTTAATGCTTTTAAGCAATTTTCTTATATGGTTTCCTGAAATATGAAACTAAATTCTTTGTTTCATTGTGTTTTTCTGAAAGGCCTGTATTTCTCACATTATCTTTCCATTGTCTTCTCTTGTGTACAGGTTCATTGCCTTGGTTCATAGAAAATTCAAATTTTATTAATTGTGCTTTTTCTTATTTTTATTTTGTCCTGATAATTGCTGTTAATTCTTACACTTTTGTCTTTTCTTTTTTCATTGCCCACTACTTTAATAAGCTATGCCACTTTCTAGTCTAAAGGTGTCATGGTGTCTAGAGTGTCAGACCTGGAGTCGGGGAGGACCTGAGTTCAAATGTAAACTCAGACACGTAATAGCTTTGTGACCCTGGGCAAGTCACTTAACTCTGTTTGCCTCAGTAGTTTGCCATTTCCTTTTCCAGCTCATTTTACAGATGAGGAAACTGAAAGAAACTTGAAAGTTCTAGATTCCTTCCACATGTAAAATTTTGGGTTTCTATAATACTAAAACTGTGTTTGAAGTGTAATCAGAAGGAATGAGAGGTCATCTAATCCTTCCTTCTATCTCCAGGCAAAACATAACTGAATCATTTCAAAAGGACTATCTTAGGATCATAGATTTAGGTTTAGAAGGGACCTATGAGATCATTTGTGATGCCTTCTTCATTTTATAGATGAAAGTTTAGACCTAAAGAGGAAGTGACTAGTCCAAGTCACACAGCTTATGAATTAGAGTTGGAATTCAAACTCATATCCTCTTATACCAAATTCAGTGTTCTTCCTCCTTTTATCAGCAGCTAAGCAGCTAAGTAGCACAGTACATAAGACTTAGACCCAGAAAGAGCTGAGTTAAAATCCTGTCTCAGATTCTTAATAACTTTGCCTGTATAGCTAATCCTCTCCCAACATCAGTTTCCCTAGCTGCAAAATGGGAGTAATAAAAGCACCTACCTCATAGGATTGTTATGAGGATCAAATGATATATAAAAAGGACTTTGCAAACATTAAAGCATCATATAGATGCTAGCTATTATGTATTATGTTACATAATATATAATCTGTGTTGCACATTTCTTATTGTTGTTGTTATTACCATCAACTGCATGTTTCTTCTTGAATTTCCCATAGCCATCTCAAATTCAACCTGTATGGAGCAGAACTCATATTTCCCCCTAAATTAATTTTTAATTCAATCTTTCCCAATCCTGTTGAGGACACCGTTATCTTCCAAGTTGCCTAAATGTATAAGTTTGACTCTTCCCTGTCATTCACCTTTACCATGCCACCCTCCCTCCGACCTTCAGTCCAACACTGGTTGACAAGTGTTGTTGATTCTTCTTTCAGAGAATGAAGTGACATAATTTCCTTGTGTTCATCATTCTAGTATTTAACAACCATCACAGTTAAGGAAGTTGTTTTTCTGTCCAACATAAATGATTCAATTCTTGTTTAATTTTGTTTTCTTATGTCATTACTTCTGTGGACATGACTAATCTCTTTCATATGTGCATTTGTATAATATGCAATGATTTTCTATTCAATAATCCCCTCATGTAAGAAGTGCCTTGTTTTAGGCATTTATTTATTTGCAAAGGCTTATATAAATCTAATTAATCTAATTTTCATAAATGACAGTGAGAGCAATTCCACTAAAAGTGGATAAAATAGACTTATAGTCGGGAGAACTTGTGTTTAAAACTTGTCTCTAGCATTTTCAAATTGTGATTATAGGAAAGTCACTTAACTTCTCTGAACCTCTGTTTTGTTATTTATAAAATGGAGCTAATAATACCTGGGGTACCTACCTACTTCAAGATTTTGTTGTGAGAATCAAATATGATTTGTATGCTGAATGTTCCTAAAGTCTTAATGTAGTTTTAAGCTATTAAACCTCAGAACTGCTCTAAGACTTTTAGAATACCCTGTATATAAAGCACTTTGCAAACTCAAAAGCGCTATAGAAACATCAGCTATTATTATTTTCCTTTGTAACTGCATCATAATTTCAAAACTGCTTTTATGTAGATTCCTGCTTAGTTCCTTAAATTCTTGTTCATCTTTAATTGATCCAAACTAACTTAATGTTTTAAAGAAAGACTCCCTTCTTTTTCTCAGATAGTTACTTGCAAATAAACAGTGACTTAAATGTGTTGGAGTACATTTCAAGGAATTCAAATGAAAGCTTTATTTGAAAGTGAAGGATTTATTTGTAATAATTACTGTCTTTCGCAACGTATCTGTTTAGTGTTTCTGGATTTTCATAAATTTAGTTCAGGTATGGCTATTATTGAGTCATTCCTTCTTCAAACTCATTAATACACTGCTATGGTCATATTTCTTTGTAGGCCTTAGTTTCCACCTGTTTGGTTCTTTAATCATCTTTATTTCATTTCTGTCCACCTTAAGTTTTTTTTTCTTTCCAGGTTTTTATTTATTTGTTTATTTTTTATCAACAATCACTTCCATAAGCTTTTGAGTTTTAAATTTTTCTCCCCCTCCCTCCTTCCCTCCTTCCCCAAGATGGCATGAAATCTGATATAGGCTATACATATACATTCCTAATGTTTTCACATTAGTGATGTTGTAAGCAAGAATTAGAACCAATAGGAGGAACCACCAGAAAGAGGAAACAAAATATAACAAAAGAAAAAAAATAGCAAATAGTATACTTCAATCTACATTCAAACTCCTTAGTCCTTTCTTTGGATGTGAATAGCATTTTGCATCATGAGGCCTTTGGAGATGCCTTAGATCCTTGTATTGCTGAGAAGGGTTAAGTCTATCAATATTAGTACCTAATTGATTATGTTATTCCCTTCTTGAGCCAAATCTGATGAGAGTAAGCTACCTTAAGTTCTTAACATGCTCTATGTGTAGTAGGAGCTAAGGACTGAAGACAAGACTGCAATGAAGCTCTGACCAGAGGTCAGTAGACATTTATTAAGCTCCAACTATATGTCAGGCACTGTGCTAAGCACTAAAGTTACAAAAAGAGGCAAAAGACACTCCCTGTCTTCAAGGAGCTCACAGTCTGATGGTGGTGACAAGCAAACAAATAGGTACAAATAAGCTATATACAGGATAAACAAGAGAGGAAAGGCACTAAGGTAAAGAGGAATTGTAGAAAATGGGATTTTCCTTTGGACTTTAAGGATGATAGAGAAGGCAAAGATGAAGAGGGTGAACCTTCTAGGCACGGGGGAAAGCCAGAGAAAATGATGGGAACTGAGAAATAGTGTGTCGTGTTCACCATGGAAAAGCAAGGAGGCCAATGTCACTGGATCAACAAGTATGTGATAAGGTGTAATTAAACTAGAAAGGCAGGAGGGGGCTAGGTTATAAAGGGCTTTGAATGCCACACAAAACATTTTTCATTTGATCTTGGAGGCAATAGGGAGCCACTGGAGTTGCTGGGTGGGGGTAGGGTGTGCATATGTGATAGGGTCATACTTGTGTTTTAGGAAAATTACTTTGGTCACTTAATGTAGGGTGAATTGGAGTGGGGAAGGCCTTGAGGAAGGCAGACCCATCAATAGACTATTGTAGTAGTCCAAGTGTGAGCTGATACGGGCCTGCACCAGAGTGATGTCAATGTCAGAAAAGAGAAGGACATGGATTCAAGATATGTTGCAAAGGTAAAATCAATAGACCTTGGCAACAAATTGGTTAAAGCAGGTGAAAGATAATGAGGAGTTGATGATGACAGCCATCAAGTTGCAAGCCTAAAGAACTGGGAAAATGGTGTTACCCTCTACAGAAATAGAGCAGGTATGGGCAGAGGGGTAGAGTTTTGGGGAAAGATGAGTTCAATTTTGGATATGTAAAGAGTTTAAAGTGTCTACTGGCCACCCATTTCTAGATCTCTGAAAGGCATTTAGAGATGTGAGATTGAAACTAGCAGAAAGGTTAGGGCAGGACAGTTAGATTTGAGAATCATCAGCGTAGAGATGAAATCCACAGTTGCTGATGAGATCACAAAATGAATTGAGAGAGAGAAGGGAAGAGGGCCCAGGATAATACCCTGTGGTACCTTGTGTTTAGAGGGCATTCTTTAGATGAGGATACAGCAAAGGAGACAGAAGAAGCAGTCAGATTGGTAGGAAGGGAACCAGGAAAGAGGACAATATAAATCAAGAGAGTGTGATCAGCAATGTCAGATGCTACAAAGAGGTCAACAAGAATGCAGAAGGGGCCATTGGATTTGGCTTTTAAAAGATCTTTGGTAACTTTGGAGAGAACAGTTTCAGTGGAATGATGAGGTAGGAAGCTGGATTGTAAGGAGTTAAGAAAAGATCAAGAAGAAAGTGGAGGTACCTATTGTAATTGCCTCTTTTGAAGTGTTTTACTAAAAAGGGCAGAAGAGATATAGGATAATAGTTAACAGGAATAGAAGGATAAGAGTTCTTTTGAGGATAGGGAGACTTGGACATGTTTGTAGGCAGTAGGGAAGGAGTTAATAGACAAGGTGAGACTGAAAATAAGTGAGTGGTAGTTTAGAGAAGAAAGAGAGGGCAGTCTGTTGGAGGATTGCCTGAGCAGGTAGAGGGAGTAAGGCCACTGTATCATGTGAGACAGGGGTGAAGAAGGAGATAGTGGTAGAAGATATATGATTGATATGAAATGGAGAAGAGGGAGCTCAAAGCAAATGGCTTCAGTTTGTTTTTTCTGTAAAATATGAGTCAGAGTTCTCAGCTTAGAGGGTGGGGGAAAGGCAGGAAATGGGGGATTTGAGGAAAGATGAAATAGTTTGGAAGAGCCTCTGTGGAAAGGGGAATAGCAAGTTAATGAGGAAGATATAGTAGGATTGCCTAGCAGCTGTGAGGGCTCAATTGAGGTTGTGTAACAAATGTATAGTGGACCCAAAGCAATTTTGTGATTTTCCCCACCTTTGATCAGCAGCTGGAAGACAGCAGGTGGTAGGAATCATCCAAGGCTGAGTCTTGGCATGGTGCAGTTAGTGATATTATGGGGATTAAGGCCTGGAAAAGGACCATGCAGAGTTGAATTGGTTCACCAAGGGGGTCAAGATCAGGAAAGAGAGGAGCTAGTGCAGGGGAAATGACCTAGGAGGGACTTGAGGGGTCAAGGGATTGGAGGTCAGAGTGTAGATGAAGAGTAGAATTAGATAAGGGAAGGTAGAGGGAGAGGGCAGAGGGGTGGACAGTCATTAGATCGTGGTTGGAGAAGGGGACTTCAGAATTCTTGAGCATGGAGGTAGTACATTTGTGAATGATGGCAAGATAAAGTGTTTGACCATCTTTGTATGTGTTTGAGGTGAAGTGAAGGAGTAGATCATGGAAAGTGAGTACATTGAGGAATGAAGACAGGAGTTGGGAAGGAGAGAAAAATTGTGAGCTATGTACTGAACTCGTTGAGGAAGGAAAAGGAGTAAACTGGAGGTCAGTAAATAACAGCTTACCAGGATTTTGATTGGGTGGTAGAGTTCAATAGTGTGATTCTCACTGGAGGAGAGGTTACTAAGTAATGGAGATAAGGAGAGAACCTAGAAGTGGCAGTGGGGAGCAAAGAATATTCCACTGCCCCTCCTTGACCAGTGTGCTAAGGAGAATGAATGAAGGTGCAGCCAGCACTGGAAAGGGTGGCCAGTGAGGCTGTGTTATCAAGGGGGAGTCAGGTTTTTGTAATAGCTAAAAGATAGAAGGAATGGGAAGGGAGAACATTTAGGATGAAGGGAAGTTTGTTGCTTTTGGAATTACATTCTAGGAGGCACATTGGAAAGGGAGGGAGAAGGTTGTATTTGGTTGGAACTTTGGTGTGGAAGGCTAGGGTGAGGTGTGAATAAGGAATCAAGTGGTGAGGGAATGGTTTAAATAATGACCTATATGAGTTCAGAATCACTGGGATGTGTAGGGTATGACTGGGTATAAGAATTTTCATCTTTGAATGGAAGTCTCCACTCCTATTCCCAAGGGAAGCTAAATTTTGGGCTGGAGACAAATGTAACATGAGTTGCATTTGTCAGCTGATCAGAAAGTCAACTCTGTTTCACTACTCTTCCCACTGAAGACTGGAGATTAGGCAGGAAACAATGTAGCAAAAGATGGAATTTGAATATGCATAGCAATAGAAGCTCCTCACTGACTTTCTTTGTAGTCTCCTTCAAGAGCTAGGAGTTGGAAAGCATAAGATTAAAGGGAAGATTACTGTTCTTTGCACCAGAGATTATATACTTTGTGGTTAGGAGATCAGGATGGCACCAGGAGGTGGGATTTGCCTTATGCTGGTACTGATGGAGGTCAGCCTGGCTCAACCCTTTGCCACCTTCCCCTCAGGAACATGTGGAGTAGGAGATTAAAGGTCTAGCTTTTCTTCTTCCAGATTTGAATATGCTAAGATGATTTCCTGAGGTACATCCTGACCTTATATACTCTTACAGAGAGAGCTGTCAAAACTGGTTTCTGTTGCTCTCATTCATACAACACATATTTTTGAAAAAGAAGACAGAATCTTTTCTCAGCTCAGTGTTCCTGGTTCCATCACTTGATCCTTATATGGCTTGAACTTGAGCCCACTCATCATCCTAGTTTCATTCTTTTGAATGTTCTCCAGTTTATTAATGTTCTTCCTAAAATGTTGTACTCAAGAGTAGAACACAGTATGCTGTATGTGATCTGACAAAGGCAGGATGCAATATCAACACCTCCCTATTTTTGTTGTACCTTCCTCTTAATTCCCATCCTCAGTTGACTCTGAGCATCCATGAGTTGTATCTAGTTCTTAAAATTTTATTTTTATTCTGTTCTTACCACAGATCATATAAAATGGTCATTTCGATATACGTAATAAAACAGGAAAAATGCATTGTACTTGAAACTGCATTATGTATAGCTATCCATTTTAAATCTAATAAATTCAACATGTAACTTTCAAAGCTGTCCTACTTGTCTATTTCTGACCTGTTCTCTTCTGTACATTTTTTAGACACTTTAACAGATATCTTTTCCTTTTCTTTCTGGTCCCTCTCTTCCCTTCAAAGTGCCTTCCTGTTGAAAAACAAACATACAAAAGAAAACCAGAGCCCTAGCAACAAATATATATCATTAAGCAAAAACAAAATCCCACATTGGTAGTATCTGCAAATGTGTCATATTCTGCATCTTGAGTCCATTATCTTTCAGTCAGGATAGTGGGTACCATCGTTTCATTATCAGTCTGTACACAGTTCTTACTGTACTGTGTTTTTCTTTTTTGTTCAACCTCAGCTACTCATTCTTGTTTTCATTTTCTATATATGTCTTTTTAAAAATTTGAATTTGTCAGTATGTTCCCTCTATAAACTTACCCTTATCTTTAGGCAGTTGTCCTTTTCTTCATTGTAAGAGTGTTTTCTGCTTCTAACTTCAGAATCCTTTTCTTCAGAGTTTCATATCTATAAAATATTGGGCCATCATAGTCTACTTTTCCTTTTTCTGAACTCTTTATAATCTGTTCTTCCAAAATCTTGGGTGCACATTACACTATGCCTGTTTGTGTTTTTTTAATCTTTCCCTGTCAGAAACTATTACTGAACAGTCACTTGTCCCCACGGTTCTTGTCATTTTTAGTAAAGCATCCTTATTTGTCAGAATCAGGTCAGTGAGATGATGTGAAACACTTTACAAATCCTAAAGCACTATATAAATATTAGCTATTATTGTTGTCAATTCTTTTTGTCTTTTATTTGACCTTTTGATTGTAATCATTAATGCAAATCTCAGATTTATTAGTCACTTTGTTTTTTGAGGAAAAGAATACTACATTTGGATAGTTGAAGTCTCCCAAGTTTACAGTTTTAGGTGTTTATGCCAGTTTGTGATCTTTTTCACAGGCTCCTCATTTAATTCTCCTTTCAGTTTAGCTGAACTTTAGTGAACCACAACAACAAAAATCACTTCTTTTTCTAACTACTGACCCACATTCTTTTCACCATTTTTCCCCCCTTTAAGATTCTAAAATCCCTCACAGGAGTGTGTGTGTGGGGGGGGGTATGTTGCTAATTACCATGTATTAGTATTTTTATTCTGTTTCTAATAAATATTTAGTCTAGTGTTGAAATATCTTTCCAAAATCACATTCTAGGTATGTGATCCATTCCACTAAGCCCAGCTAACATCCCCAGAAAGATTAAGAATTATATTTTATTCTTAAATGAAAATAATAAAATCTCAACAAAAATAACAATCATTAATTCCTCAATGTAAATATTCCACTTACAGCCTATCTGTGCCCTCTAATTTTTGTCCATGTCCTCCTAGAAAACCTCCATAGAGCATCTATCCATGAATGAATGAAAAAGCATTTAAAGATATTTCTATACTCTAATAACTATGTTAAATGTCAGGGATACAAATAGAAAAATAGACAGTCCCTGCCCTCAAGGAACCTACATTCTCATGAAAGAGAAAGTAGTAAAGCGAAAAGTATCCAGATAGGAGCATTTTGTTTTGGAAATTTGTAGAAATGGTGAGTTAAAACATAAAAAAATTAGATTGGCATATCCTTTCCATTGTATTGATTTGATTACTGTTCCAGGACTGGAAAGAGACAAGGCAACTGTAGAGAAGATGGTGGGGAAGTAAAGTGAAGCATGGCAAGAACCACCCTGGCCTGATAGTGGGCCAAATGAGGCACTCACCAATTAGGACTGTGAAATTAAGACAAGGATGAAAGAATTAAATCTTCCCAAGACATGGCCACTGGTCCAGATAATAAGGGATCAGACAGGGAGATCAAGGGGGAAGAAAATGAACTAAAACTTAGTGGTACCTTGGAGGTAGATCTTACCTTAGAGGTTGATCTTTTAAAAATTTTATGGGAATTTGTGAGTGCTTCACCTGCATCTGTTACCTCACTGCTCTCTACTTCAGCTGCCCATATTTTCTTTAAATGACCCTCACCCATCCCTACTACTACTTTTCATTCTCTTATCTCCAGCCACCTCAGCCTGTACCTTTCCTATGCTGCAATCCAGCTCTACCCAACCCTGCAGTCAGGCCGTTATAGTCTATGTTCAAACTCACTTACTTTTAGACTCTTTCTCTTGCCCTTTTTACCTTCTGGTGTCCACTGAGACCTGGAGCTCTCTTTTTCCTTAAAAAAAAATGCTGCATCCCTGCTCATCTATTTTAGTCCTGGTTATATCTTCTTTCATTCCTCTGATGTACTGGTTGAGGGGGGAGGGGCAGGGAGAGTTGGCATGTTCCATGTTCTCCATTGCCATTTCTAGACCTTCCCTCTGCTACCATCACTCAGCAACCTTTTCTCCTTTAAGTTTCATTCTAATCACTTAATCACTCAGTCTAGGTCCTGGTGGTAGTTATTTATCCATTCTCAGGTTTTTTTCCCCCCTCCTTTCTCAAGAATTTCAGTACTTGATTCGTAGTCTATTTCAGTTCCTTTCCAGTTTTTTCCCCTTGATTATTTCTGTCTCTTCCCTCTTAAATTTAGGTACCTTCTTAGGCTTTTCTGGCTCCTATTCTCTCTCAACATTTTTTGGCAACTGCATCAATTCCCTCACATTCAAATATTATCTCTATGATTCCCAAAATCTTTATTCAGCCCTGATGTCTCTCCTTTCCTATAATTACCTCTGGACATCTCTCCACTTGAGTGTCCTATCAGTATTTATAATTCCAAATGTCTTAGAACTCTTCTTGCCCTCTAGATTTTCTTCTCTAAATGGTTCCTTTCCTCCAAACTTTCATATTTGTGTTGAGAGTATCACAATGTTCACTATTATTTCCATGGTATCTCTTTCATTTGCTCCCATTCCACTCATAAAGCTCCTACCATAATTCAGGTCCTCATATATTGTGTTAGTAATAGACTCCTGATTGGTTTCTCTGTTTCCAGTCTCTTTTCAATCCAATCCATCTTCATAGAGTGGCCAAAATATCTTCTTAAATACAGGTCCAATCATATTACTCCCCTGTTTAAAATTCTTAGGTAGCTTTCACCTATGATAGAGTCCAAACCCCTCAGTCTGGCATTTAAGTCTCTGGTCCAGTAGACTCCAGCCTATCTTTTCTTTCCCTCTTTTGTGTTACTCCCTTTCAGGTACAATGCTTTTTACCCAGACTGGCCCACTAGCTATCCTTGGCTATATGTATTTGGCCCTCATGGCTGAAATCTGCTCTCCTCACTTCTACCTTTCCAATGTCTTATTTTCCCTTCATTCTTTTCCCTTTTCTTCCTTCTTACCTTGTACTTATTTCCTTTGAACATGTTTTATCCCAGTAGAATGTAAGCTATTTGAAGCCAAAAACTATATAAGTTTTAGTTTTATGTCCCTAGTGCCAAGTACTTTCCGATATAGTGGGACTTTATAAATACTTATTGAATTGATTTGACTTGAACCAACCAAGCCCCAGTCAGTAAAATAGTAGTCTTTTTTTTCTACCCAGCCATACTGACTGTTGGCTGAATATTTTTGCAAGGACAGATTAACCCTTCCGTTCTCTGTGAGGAATGTATACTTATTTCAGTATGCATCTGTGAGTTCATCAGAAATGTGTAATCATGCCCACTGCTCAAGCTATTCCCCCATGCCTTAGAAGATGGACTTTAACCGCTGATTGATTGAAAAAATATGTCACCCTGTGGCTAACCTAGTGATTAAATTAGCAGTAATTTCTTGAGTGCTTGCTTTGTTTAAGACACTGTGCTAGGCCCTGGAAATAGGCAAAAATGAAGCAGTCTCTGCCCTCAAGAACCTACTGGGGCTGGGATGGAGGGACAGTGTAGAAGAGCAGCATGAACACAGATGAGTAAATACAAAATGATAATAGGTGGTAGTAGGCTGAGCATTAACACCTACAGGGACCAGCAAAGACCTCATGTAAGGTAGGGCACTTACACTAAAGGGTTCCAATAGTCAGAAATAAAAAGGGAGAACATCTCATGCAGAGGCTTAGGTTAGGCCTTAAGAGGACAACCCAAGAGAAAGTAAGTACAACCTCCCAAGATGGGATAGATCCAGGTTGTTACATGCCACACAGGGATATTTATTTAGCACTGGTAGGCAAATATCCTCTTCCACCTACCCCCTAGGAGAAATTGAGATGTATTTTAAGAGGTTACCACAGAGATGACTACATGCAACCTAGAAATAGGAATGGAATCTATGATTTCATTCGTCATATTGGAGCAGGGGTCAGCAGACTAGTGCCCATGGGCTAAATGTGGCAATCTGTTTTTTGTACATCTCACAATCCAATAATGGTTTTTAAATTTTAAAAAATGCAATAAAGTTTTATTGTATATTAAAAAAATGTGAAAAAAATATTCTTAGACCTTTGGCTATAGTTTGCTGACCTCTAGTATGGGGAGCTCCCAAATGGAGAAACTCTGGCAAAGCAGATCTGTCCCCATATCTGTAATTTACAGTCTAAGACAGTTGCCTAGAGCAGTGGTATCAAATTCAAATGGAAACAGATCCCTGTAGGCTTCATATTCACTTAGAAAACCCATAAACTAACTTTTTTAAATGTTGTGTTATGTTTTATTTATTTTGTTAAAGGTTTCCCAATTTCATTTTAATTTGGTTCTGGCACTCAGGAATTTTGCTGGAATTTTGGAGGGTTGGGAGTTAAACATTGAAATGTTAAATGACTTGTCTAGGGTCACACAGTCATTATTTGTCAGAGGCAGGACTTGAACACAGGTTGATTTACTGTCCTTCAAGGCCTCTTCTTTAACCACTACAACATGTTGCCTTTCATGACCAACACATTGCAAATTATTCACCCGAATGGGTGTTCTTAAAAGTGGGAGCCAATGTACTTAATTCAACTCTTGACATTACACAAAACATTTTTGGACTTCTCTTTTGGAATCTCTCTCAGAGCTAGCTTACAAGTCACATTCTAAAATCAGCTTCACAATTTCAGTCACCCCTCATTTTGGACTAAAATAATATCACCCAACTAGATGACCAATTTTATTCATAGCACTTGCCTCAGAAGTTGACTCACTTGTTTCTAAAAACCAGATTCATCCTTGAAAAATAAAAAAGTTGCTACTATTCAGAATATCCAAAGGACATGTTTTAGCCTCCAAAGAGTGGTACTTTGAAGAGCCAGCACTCATTTGAATACATAAATTTTTGTGTTTGCTAAATTGTTAATCACATTGCAATTTAGTCATACCACATATTTCCCATTCCTATCTGGTGACAGATTCTTTACAAAAAAAGTGTTTATAGTAACTAAGGTCTCAAAAACCACAGATTTCTCTATACTTAAGCATTAGTTAATATTTCTTTTTTGGAGAGTGGTTCAAAGGTGGTAACGATTTAAAAAGACATTCTAAATAATTTGGTGAAATAGTACCAAAAAACCACAAAGCTGTTTAATCATTATGTTGCCATAGCTATATTCCTTGATTTGAAATTATTAGAACTCCTGGAACCAAATCAGCTGTATGAGCCAATAGGAATGGGGCTTTGTCTTGTTCATAACCTAGTAGTATAGGGCCATTATACTAGGCCTATGCCAATCCCTATCCACATCCCCTAACTCATATCTAGAGGACTCTTTTTTTCTTTTAAAATTGTTACATCGTAATTCAGTGATAGCTTATGGTAATGAGTGGCCCCAAATTATGTGCTTTACTCTTCCTTGGTCATGCCACATCTGAAGTAGTGTTTTCAGTTCTGAGAGCCACATTTTAGGAAAGATATTGGACAGTTGAGTGTTATAACTATCACACTTTTGGGGTGTCTTTATCAATAACCAATAACTTAAACTGCTATTTTTATTGCCATATTTCATTTAAAATGTTACAAAGACTGTAAAGTCCATCAAACACAAGTTTGGGACTTATTTTATAAACAACATTACATGTTAAGAGAGAAGTTAGTATGATTTAAATGGTTTGAACCCTAGCAGTAATGAAAAAATAGAATCTAATCTAGCATTTCTCTTTAGGCTATCTCTTCCAGAGATACCACACTTAGAATCTCTAGAGTGTCCCTTGTAATGAATGGCAAGCTGTTGAAATTTTACTAAGTACTTAGGAGACAGTGAGATTTCCCTTAGTACTAATGCACCTTTTGGGGGCCTTACTTTTCTTTTTTGCCTTTTAGACATAAAGAATTGTTTTCCTTGTCATTTTAAGGTATCCTGAGAATTACTTTTATAAACCATCCACATCATATCTTTTTAAAATAGTATAAGGAAACAGTGGTCTTCTCCACTTTAGGGTGTAATAACAAGTTTTCATGAAAAACTGGATGACTGCATTTGTCAGTTTCTATCTCACTATCTATACATCAGCACATACACTTCAATAGTAGTAACTTCTGTCTACCTTATATATGTTGTGAAATAGCGCCATTTTGCCTTTGCCAGCATGGGGATTTCTGTAGCACTGACTCTAAATTATGTATATTGATAGGTAATTTCCTGCTGTTTCATCCTTCTCATTAAATCTAGTATTTTGATCTGGTAGTAAAAATGTATACCTGCTTCTGTCTTGAAAAGTATACTTTAAATATCTGCTTTCTTACAATGATTAAGGAATTATTCTGTCATCAGAGAAAAGCATGTAGATTTTCTTGCTTTCATTTTATGTAGTTTAATTACTATATCCATGTGAATTGCCAACTTTATATCTTGGGATGCACAGATTTATGTTTTTCTTCCTTAATATGTAGAGAAAACAAGTGGCAGAGATATTAAAGTACTTAGTACTCATATTGGAACTTATTTATTACTCCACATGTAAATCATACCCATTAAAGAGATTTCTTTAACAGGAAATACACTGCTGTGCATGCTTGTGTGCCTGTGTGTGTGTGTGTGTATCCATCCATGTATCATTGTATCCTCTCCATGTCAGTGTCTTCTACTAAAAAATAGCATCAAAGAGTGCTACATTTAGGCTTTTATATAGTCAAGGTATTAGGGGAAAAAAGGAAGAAAATGTGCCATGTGAAATAAAAGATACATGGAAAAAGTGGATGAAAAAAACAAACAACAAACTGGAAAGACAAAACAATAGACCAGCTACTAGATGGGATCACCACAGGCCCTGGCCAGTACCAGGGAGGAAAATACCTGTGTCAAAGAAGGAATAGGTATTATGGGTAGATGAGATAATGATAATGAATGATGGAGAAAAGGCAGAACTATCTCAATCTTATGCTTCTGTTTTCTTTGCCAAGGAGAATTATTCTTGAGCTGGAAGGCATAGAATAAAAATGTCTTAAAAGAAATTGAAAGCTCAAGTGAGGAGGGTGATGGTAAGAGAGCACTTACCTGGCTTGATGATTTCAAGTCACTGGGCCTAGAAGCCCTATATTCTTGGTTCCTGAAAGTCTGTCAGATGTGGCTGATGAGTCAGTGTTAATGATCTTTTAAAGACTGGGGAGAGAGAAAAAGAGAAGGGGGAGAGGGAGCAGAGTTAGAGAAATACAAATGTCCTAATTTTCAAAAAAGGGAAGTAAATGGAGTCTACAAACTATAGGCCAACTTGACTTCATCAAGAACAAGCCAAGCCAGTTTAACCTCTTATTTCTTTTTTTGACAAGGGTCACTACTCTAGACTGTTAAATTAGGGAAATATTCTAGATATAATTTACCTTGATTTTAGCAGAAGACATGGCATTTTCTCATCCTGTCCTTTTGGACAGGATGGATAAATGTAGGCTAGATAATAGTATAGTTAAGTGAATTTAGAATTCACTAATGGCTAGACCTAAAGGGAAGTCTTTAAAAGAGTACTTCAAGAGTAAGTCCTTGGCTCTGTGTTGTTCATTATTTTTATCAGTGACTACACAAATCTTGTCATGATAAAGAAGGCAGCTAACAAGTTTGATGAGAGAGGCTACAAAAATTTTTGACAAGCTGTAGCATTGGATTGATTCTAATAAAATTAAATTCAGAAGGGAAAAATGTTAACTCCTACACGTGGCAGTCAAAAATTGAAACCCACAAAACAAAATTGAGTAAGACATGACTAGACAACTTGTGTGAAAGGATCGGGGATCTTTTGTTCATTATGAGGGAACAGTAAAACCTAACAACCAAAACAGTTAATGTGAACTTAGACTGAATTAAGAGAGATCCATGATGCAGGGGTTGTTAGAGCAAGTTCCCTAGTCAAAACACATCTGTAATATTGGCTTTTCTTCTAGGAGTCAATTTTAGGAAGGCTTTTTTGTAGAGGAAGGCAATCAAAATAATGAGGGATTAAGAAATTATTCTATTCAGCAAATGATTAGAAGAATTAATCTTTCGGTTAGCCTGATGAAAAGATTTGGGGTTGGTGGACATGGTGGTTGTCTTTAGGTCATATGAAAGAGGGATTTGACTTGTTCAGTTTGTCCCTAAAAAAAGGCCAGACATAGGAGCAATGTATAGAAGTTGTAGAGAGACATATTTCAGCTTCTTGTGATATAAAACTTCCTAACAGTTAATGTTATCCAAAGTAGAATAAACTTCTTTGGGAAGTGATCTTCACATTTCTCACAAGAAATCTTCAGATAAAGGCTCTGTGACCGATTCTTGGGCATATATCATAAAGGGCTTTTTTTTGGTCAAGTCCTTTTTAGACTAAATTATCAGGTTTTTGCCCACTCTCTTATTTCATCATATATATATAACCAGGTATTTAGTGACTGCCAATACTATATTATATTTAGCAACTCTTCAGAATTTCTTGTCATCTTAGGTTTTTCTTTTTTTCCAACTATATTCTGTAAGAGTGATAGATGCCAATTAAGGTTTCCCTTTATTTTCAGAACATCCCAGAATCTTGACTTTTTCAGTTGCAGAAGTTATCTTTTGATCTATTCTAAATGATGTTTCAATAACACTGGTTGGCATATTTGTTCAAAACCATTTATTCATGTTCTTTTTACAATGAAGTAGTGAATACTGGGAATATGTCAGCTCTACTGCCAAGCATTTCATTTGCAGAACTGCTACTTTAAATTTCATTAAGACTGGGTAGGAATTAATGTTACCTGGAATATCATAATATTTCAGGTGTCAGTTCTGTTTTAGATTTGCATTTCAGAATATTTCACCCTAAAGGAATACCCATGCACACTTGTTTCTGTTTTCCTCTCGTGGATTTAGAATTAGTATATTTCTCAAATAATACATTTTTATTATGCTCTGACTTTATGCCAGTGGTTTAATTCAAGTCAATGAACATCTATTAAGCAGCTATTATGTGAAGAACATTCTGCAAGACTGTGGATCTGTTCTCCTTTTGGGAGTGTCTTTTTCTTTATTCTTTTCTAGCCTATCTTTAAAATCATAGTATTGGGAGGTATAATCAAGATGGCAAAATAACAGGAAGAAGTACAGCCTATCTTCCCCACCAAAACTCTTCCACAAAGATCAAGAAAATGAGCCCAGAACAAATTCTGATTGGGAAATGCAAGAAAGGTTACAGTGAACCATTTTTTTCCAGCACACAGTAGCTTAGGGAGACAGACAAAGGTCTGCAGACACTGGAGACAGGGTAACCAGGAATACACTTTATGTGGAAAACTACAATGCTCAGGGACTGAAAGGGCCTAGACTGGGCACCAGGGCAAGAACAAATCCCAGAGGATCCCTGAACTAGCACAGGATGTTGCTTACTATTCAAGTCCAGATCAGAGGGGTTCCTGAGTAGGGGGGGATTTACACAAAGCAGGTCGGTTGTGGAGAGGAGCAGCCACTAGCAATTCATGTCTGTGTACTGAGCAAGGAACAAGTTCAGAAGCAAAGAGTAGCTATGTGACTGATCCAGGAGCAGAGCAGGGCTTTAGTTATAGCCTCCAGCCCAGGGTGGAAAACTATAGTAGAATAACCAGGACAGGAATCTGAGACCAAAGGGGAACATACAGTTCAGTAACTCAAAACCTGTAGAGCCTCACAACAAGATGATATTGGCTAAGTCCAGGAGTAATATACTGAAACGTCCAGTGAGGGACAAGCTGACAGACCCAAACCTGGATCAAGAATTTGCAGAGCACAAGCCAAGACAGTGAGTGTACTTTACCCTGGATTAAATCACTTTGGGAGCACTGAAAGTTGTAGGCCCACAACTTGATCTGTGAAAGTAGCAGAAGAATACAAAAGGACAAACTCAGGTCAGACATTTCCCCTCAGAAGTACACAGAACCCAGTACTAACATAAAGTCCAAAGTTAAGAAGTAGGCTAGAAGTGTGATCAAAAACAAAAAAAAAAGAAAAGAATAGAAAAAGGATCCCACCATAAAGAACTATTGTTGCAACAGGGGAACTCAGGCTAGAAACCCATAAGAATAACTAGAAAGAATCTCCAAGCAATGCTTCGGAGGAAAAATGAAGATTGGACACAAGTCCAAGTAGAATTCCTGGAAAAATTAAAGCAAGAATTTTTAATAAATAGCTAAAATGATTTTCAAAAACAAGATGAGAGCAATAAAAGAAAAAATAGGAAAAGGAATGAGAGCTATGGAAGAAAGATGGAAAGAGAATCAACAGCTTGGAACAAGAAATATAAAACTTTTACCCAAGAAAATAACTCCTTGAATACTAAATACTAAAGTCAAAAGGCTGAAAAAAGAGTATGAGATATCTTATAATAAAACCAACTTATTTGGAAAACAGATCAGAGACATAATTTAAGAATCATTGGACTATCTGAAATAAATTGCTCCCCCGCCCCTGCAAAAAAAGAACCTGGAAATATTTCAAGAAATCATACAGGAAAACTACCCAGATCTCTTAGAATGAGAAGGCAAAGTAGACATTGAAAGAATCCACCAATCACCTCCTGAAAGAGACCCCAAAATAAAAACTCCCAAGAATATTATAGCCAAAATACAGATCTCCCATTTTAAAGAGAAAAAAAAATGGCCAGAACGAATTCAAGTATTGAAGAGTGACAGGATCACACAAGATTTAGCAACCACTATAAGGGAGCAGAGAGTTTGGAATATGGTATTTCAGAAAACAAAAAATCTAAGTTTACAATCAATGATAACTTATCCAACAAAAATGAGTCTGATCCTACAGAGGAAATAAATAGACCATTAATGAAATAAAGGACTTCCAGCCATTCCTGATAAAAAAGACCAGAGCTATATAGAAACTTTGACATATAAACAGACATATAAAAAAGAAGTATTAAAAGGTAACCATAAGTGAGCAATCACAAAGGACTAAACAACGCTAAACTATTTACATTTTATATAATAACAAAAATATTGTTAGAGGGTAAAAGTTGTTTTATTGCACTAAATGTCAAAACATAGTGTAATCAAATTAAACACCAAAGAAACCAGATTATCCAAGTACCCCTAAACGGATAGTAATCCTTAACATTTGAATGACATGTATTCTAAATGTTATGTTGAGTTAGGAAGTTCATGATTATCCATAATAAAAACTGTAACATGGGAGGAATTATGCAAATTAGGGTCACATGAAAGTAGAAGTCTGATAATTTTTCTCCCTTACATTTGTAAATACCTATTCTTTTTTTTTTCCTTCTCTTTCCTTTTGCACTCTTTCTTAGGAAATTTAAAAACCATGATAGGGAAGGAATCTTTGAGGTGGTAATGAATGGGAAAACACTGGGCTTATACCTGAAGAAACTAGACTAATCCCAGCTTAGAAGATTTATATAAATTGAGTGATTGAACTTTGAAACCTTTTTCTTTTAAAGTTCTAAATCCCTGAGACAATGGTAATTCATAGCACAGTACAGTAGATAGCTAAATAGATAGACACATTATGTGTGTGTGTGTGTGTGTGTGTGTGTGTGTGTGTGTGTACATGGACATATATATATCCCATATTTATGTAGTGATTTAAAATGTACAAGGTTTTTATGAGCTATGTAGTCCTAGTAGTAGTAGTAGTTCACATTTATAATGTGTTTTAAGGTTTATGAAACACTTTCTTTATAACAATCTTATGAGGCAGTTAAGGAAAATATTATCCTAAATTCATAGATGAGGAAGCCAAGGCTCAAAGACATTGACTTGTCTCAGATCACATGGCAGCTGTTAGTGCCAAGCTCAAATCCAAATTTCTTCTGACTTCAAGTCTAGCATTCTTTCCATTAAATCACACTGCCTTGGCTCATGTTTTCATTGTCATACCAACTCTCTTCATAGCATACGTAAAACATTTGATACTATTTTCAAGAATCTGACATAAGCACAAAGCAGATGCATAGAGAATTGTTTGTATAATCAGGTTCACGTATACAAGAAAAGGGAGCCATGGTTAGAAATATATCTTCTAAGAAAGATATGAGGGCTTTTAATGGGTTTCAAACTCAGCATAAGTATGATATAGTAAAAAAGCTAATGAAGTCTTGGGTTATAAGTATATGAGACATGATTTGAACCCAGGTTTTCCTGGCTCCTAGTTTAATACTGTAAACACTACATTGTGTTGCCTTTCATACTAGCAAGATATGATGTTGTCTGTTGAGAATGAGATGTTGGGTATGTGGGCTTGAGATGAGAGGCCTTGAACAACCATAATGGGGTATTTTTCTAGAAGAAATATTTGGAAAAATCACCAACATAGATTGAAACCTATGCATAACATATATTTAGTTACCTGAGGCTCAAAGAGATTAAGTGACTTACTATAGTTATATGAATATTAAGTGTCAGAAGGGGGATTTTGAACCCAGTTTTAGAGGATCTTTGGATTATAGATCTAAAGCTGGAGGAGACCTCAGAGGCCATATAGTTCAACTCCTTCATTTGACAGATGAAGAAAATATTGTTAGAGGGTAAAAGTTGTTTTATTGCACTAATAAATTTGTGCTATTTCCCAGTCCAACATTTGGTCCACTGCTCCTTCTTCCTCACAGAAGTCAATAAGAGACAAATATAAAATTTTTCTATAGGGAAATGAGACTCTAGAATGGGTTTTTGATTTTATTTTTTGAAGTTTATTGAATTGTTAATTTTTATTAGAAAGGAAAGTATTTGTTATTCTTATTTATTTTTTCATTTAATTCTATTTTCTATACTGCTTGACTTTATCTAAAAGTTAAGTTAAATTGTATGGAAAAGAAACAAACATAATATGACTGGTTTTTTTCATGTTTTTACTGAAAAAGACCCTTTCAAAGATAACATTGTCTGCAGCCTGCTTCCAGAATTCACATTAATCACTTAATAAAATTAATCAGTTGAAGAATACTTTGTGTTTATTCACTAAACATAATCCCATTCATTAGAAATAATTAAATTTTATTTCACATTGAGGAATATGAAGCCTTTACCTTTACATATAATCCTCTAGAAAATGCAAATTTAGAACTGCTACTTAAATTCCATTTGTAATTTCCTATCATAGATGTTGAGGCAA
Organism: Phascolarctos cinereus; assembly: GCF_003287225.1. Taxonomy (NCBI): domain Eukaryota; kingdom Metazoa; phylum Chordata; class Mammalia; order Diprotodontia; family Phascolarctidae; genus Phascolarctos; species Phascolarctos cinereus. Next base: position 176,945,466 of record NW_027555958.1, read on the forward strand.
TTTGAGTATCTTACATAGCTATTCCTAATGTCATCAGGAGAAGGCTCCTCACTTGTAGGTACCTCATGCCTCCTTATTACTACTCATTTGCTTTAGGTGAAATTAGGTTTTTAATGTTTGGAACAAATTATAGTTGTTTAATTACTGAATGTAAATCATTTTATATTATGTGTCAATTTTAAATGAATTTGTCTAGACAGAAATCAAGATAAAGAATTTAATTAGTAATAAAAATAATTAAAGCAAGCTAACATGCTGGTCAGTTTGTTTTAGATTTAAGGTAATTATTAGTATTTTATAATTAGTCACAAATTCTTTCACACTCAACCTCTCAAATGAAAGCATGAAATGGGTTAAGATATCAGTTCTGATTTTTTAGTAGAATCTAATCAACTGAGTTTAATGTTTCTGCAAAATCTTTAAAGATGTGGCCAATTAATGTTCCATTCTCCTTGAACACAAGAATATCTTGAATGACTTATAACAGCAGACTTTTGTTGAATTGTTTCTAAATAGTCTGAATCTAAATTATGGTATTATGAATAGAGATATAAAGTCAATAAGGAGTGACTTTTTTTTTGAGGTAAGAAAGCTAGTATTTACTTGGCAGTAAAAAACAAAACAAAACAAAAAAACAACCCTAAAATTCAATAGCTGAGATATTTTGTGCATTAAGGAAAAGATTACATATGGAGTTTATACCGCAGAAGTGATGTTCAGACTTATATTAATTGTAAGGAGCAGGCTAATGTAATGAAAATTACATGAACAAGACACTTTGGCCATTGATTTCATTTTGGTTTTTATAACCCATGTGTCAATCACAGCTTCATTCTATAGAGTTCTGTTGCTATACACAATAGGTCTGGTTTAAATTGCTCTGAAAAAAAAATCCAGATATGAAGTAATTCTACATTTCTTTTTAATAAAGGATATAGGAATTTCTAATGCATTTTTCTTTTTGATTGATCATAGCTATTATTGAAACAGCAAGTAATGTGACTTAGTGCCATAATTTAGTCTGAAAAAAATGAGTTCTGAATTATATCCAGGCTGCATATGTTTCTCTGTCTCCAGTCTCTAGAGTATCTTTTGTGCTTCTTTTTCTGTAGTGAACTAGTTCTTAACATAATGTTACTACATTTTCCCTCTGGAAAAGGAAGTGTAAAATTCTGACCCATCTGAAAACTGAAGGGTAATTTTTGTCCAAAAAAAAAAAAGGGAAACAAAACCTATGATATAGAATGTTATAAAGATTCATTTATCACAGGAAAGTATTTATTTGTCTGATTTTTAAGCTATTATTTCCTGATTCTTGATGTTACATACAGGAGACTTTTTCTATAGAATAAAATCATAGGAACAAGAGTAATAAAAAGCATATTTTAAATCGTTCTACCTGAGAATGTGCCACACAGAAGAGTGTCAGGACTGGGTCATGCCCAAAGGGATGAGAATTCATGAATATGATGATTATGATTATTTCAGATTAGATATTAATACTAACATGTCTTCCCCACTGTCTAGTTTGCTAGAAGTAAAGGAAAAAATAATTCATTGGATCATTAGGTAGAATTCTACCCATTGATTTTTATGTGCTTAATGATATTACAGTTAAAAATCCATTTTTTAGCCTACCCTGCTTCATGTTTAAAACCATAAGGAGCAGAACCAGTAATAAATCAGTTTTCCATTTTGAATAACTATAGCTCCATTTCAGAATGATTTCTGTGTAGATTCCAGGTAATTGTATTTCCTGTGGCTATTAGTTATAGATGTAATTAGTGGTTTTTCAAAATTTGGGACATTAGATATATCTATTATTAATGTACTGCAATTTCCTTTCTCAGTTTTTTATATAAACCATTGTGTCCTTCTCCTTTAATTCTATATGTTTACTGTTACGTTTATTCCAAAGAATGTATTCTTTAACAACTTTGACTTCTCTGAAGATAATAGTGTATTTAATTATACCAAGAAATAAATATTCTGCCAATAATTTAATGGAAAAGAGATGAAAGTCTTTGGAAATTACATATCTATTCATTCTTCTTCAAATATCTGGTTTATGACTATACATGAAGGATTATGTCAGTCTCCACAATACTGTTTCTGCATATTGACAGATTATTTCCCTGCCTAAAAAAGAGCATTGCATTTTAATTTAAAGCTATTTAATTATGATGTAAGAATATTCTGCCCTAAATTTATAAAAATATCTAATTGGTATCATCACCATTAACAGTTAACAACACATACTTAATAGACTTAGAGCATATAAAAGTCATGGTGATAGTTCTTTTAATATTTTAAAATAGGAATATTACAACTAGAAATATCTTACAATGTTCATGGCATACTTTTTGATAGCCATGTGTCTTGTGTCATATAAATGCTACCTTTACCTGGCCATAGTAAGTCCTGAAATAATTCTGAGGCTCATTACCTTTTTAATGCATGCTATGAAAAAATGAACAAAGTCATTTTAAAAGACAAAGTTACAGTAATACCTCAGAAATGTTTTCTCTAATGTCTGCCTAGAAGGCAGTCTTTAATGGAATGCTATATGTATCTTGCTCCTTGTCATCTCAACATTGTAATGAATTACTTGAATGGACTTAATACTGCATTTCAACAAATCTATGATCTCATCAATGTGAGTATTCCAGGGGTGCAGATTTCAGTGCATCCACATTTTCTCACTCATACATGATACCTTCTTCTGGGTCTTTTTGCATTTTATGGATTTTAGCATAGTTCTCTGGTTGTCCAGCTATTATTCTGGCTCTCAATACCTGATCAGATCACTACTTTTTTCAGTTACACATTTCCTGAATAACATTCTATCACTTCTTGTGTATAGGTCATCTTCCTCCATTATCCTTTTAGTTACCTACAGCTTTGATTCTTCACAGATTGTGGTGTTCTGAAATCTAAAATCATACAGTATCACTGGGAGAATATTTTTATTTAAAAATATTCTTTTTAATTTAATTTTTAAAAATGTTGCACCACTCCCCAAATGCAACCTAACTCTTTCCTTTCTTCCCATCAACTCTGGTCCTAACTTATTGTAAAGTTGCAGTATTGGCCCAAGCATGCATACCAACTACATGCCGTTGTTTGGACAATAGGCATTTTTCATCCATTTAGTTTTCCTGTATGGATCATTAGACTAATCTCTTTTTCAGTAATCATGAATTGCATTGAAGAAGCAGTATTCAAAAGATTGATAATAATAATAATAATAATAGCTAACATTTATACCACATGTTAAGGTTTGCAAAATGCTGTATAGATGTTAACTCATTCAATCTTCACTACGATTAACTCCATTTTTGAGACAGGATACTTAGACATGGAGAGGTTAATCGACTTGCCTAAGGTTAAACAGCTGCTAAGTGTCTAAAGCAGAATTTGTATTTGGGTCTTCTTGACTCCAACTTCTACACTCTATCCCACTGAACCACATAACTTCTTCTAACACTCAGTAGATATCCACAAATGATTTACTGATGCAGTCAGCAAATATCCACAAGTAGGATCATATGAAAAATCTCACCTTTTATACTAAACAGTTTTCTGTAGTAGATCCTGTCTTTACAGTTATCTGGAACGTACATCAAATGCAAGCTCTTGCTATATTTTTTAATTAATATTTTTCTTGTTTATTGACTTTTTAAAAAAAACATTTGCTTCTGTAGAACAAAAATGCACAAATGGCATGTTTATTTGTAGATAATATAAAGCTAAAAGGAATAACTAGCATATATAGCAGAATTAGTATCTAAAAGTTCCTTAAGGCTGAAATAGTGACCTGAAACTAACAACATGAAATTGAAGAAGGACAAATGTGAATCTTGTCCTTCAGTTTAAAAAGAAAAAAATCTATGACCCAAAGCAATTTATTTGAAAAAGACTTAGGGATTTTGGCGGTCTACAAGCTTAAGACCATGATGTAACAGCCAAAAAGCTAATATGTTCTTATTCTGAAATAATAGAAATGTAATGTACGAGCTTTATAATGTCTTGCTCATTACACACTTGTAATACCATGTCCATTTTGGGTGCCACATTTTCGAAGACAAAGTAGAGCGGGTCGAGAAGAAGGGCAGCTTGGATGATGATAGGATTTGAAACCAGAATGTATGAGGGAAAGTTGAAAGAATTGGGAATATTTAACCTGCAGTAAAGAAAATTTACATGTATATAATAGCCTAAAAGTATTTGACAAGCTATCATTTGTAAAGATATTAGACTCATTGTGTGTGGTTGGTGCCAGAAGGTTGTGCTAGGAGCTGCAATGTGAGACAAATTTAGGTTCTGTATAAATAAGAACTTCTTGACGAGGAAAATGAAATAGGAGGTCTGAGAGGAAGTTATGTTTCCCTTCACTGGAAATCTTTACACAAAGGCTAATTTTACACAAAGGATCACTTGTCAGGAGTATCGTAAATGGGTTGACTAGATGAATTTTAAGGTTCCTGCTAACTGTATACTTCTATGATTCTATGTATTTTCTCTTGAAAGTTTGAACTCTTCAGAATTGAAGTAACCATTTATTTGTATCCAAATTCCAAAATCTTTCATCAAACTGTAGAGAAGTTAGGATGGAAATGAGGAGACAGTTTTGGAGCAACATGAAGAAGTGTGACCTAGAAGATAGCATAATTGGATAGGCTTAGACTGATCAAGTGGCCATACCCAAAGGAAGAGTAGTCATTAATGGTTCAATGCCAGCATGAAATTACAACCACAACTCACGTTTCTGTGGCACTTTAAGGTTTGTGAAGTGCTTTACAAAGGTCTCATTTTATCCTCTCAACAATCCAGGGGAGTAGATGCTATTATTACCCCCATTTTTACAGATGAGAAAACTGAAGCAGGTGGAAGCTAGTTGACTTGCCCAGGGTCATACATCTGGTAATTTTTGGAAGCTAGATTTGACTCACATCTTCCTGACTCTTGGTCCCACATTTTATACACTGTGCCGTTTAGTTACTTTGTAACTAGGGTGGGTCCAATAGAGTGGCCCGGGTAATCTGTACTTGGCCCTATGCTTAATCCTGTGCCCTTTAACATTTTTATGAGTGACTTGGATGAAGGCATAGATGGAGTGCTTTTCAGATTTGCTGGTGCCACAAAACTAGGAGAGATTACTTATACACCAAATAATAATAATGATGATGATAGCAGTAACAACATTTATATAGCACTTCAAGGTTTAGAAAATGCTTCACACGTATTACCTCATTTGCTCCCCACAATAACCCTGTGAGCTAGGTGTTATTATCCCCATTTTACAGATGAGGAAGATGAGGTACAGAGATGTTATGATTTTCCCAGGGTCAGTTGTGAGTCTTAGAGATAGGATTTGAACCCAGATTTTCCTGATTCCAAGGCCAATAGTAACAACTATGTCACCTAGCTTTTTTTGGATCATAATTCCAAAAATAATTTGGTGTGAAATTGGGGGCTAAATCTGTTAAGGTGAAAATCAGCTTCACAAGCACAAAATGTGGGGAGGAATAGTTTATTTGATCTGAGGACTTTAGCAAATTGCAAGCTCAATTTGAGGGATTAGGTAGAAATGGCAGCTAAGAAAGTTAATATGATTATGAGCTACATGAAGAGAGGCAAAGCTTCCAGGAATAAGAAGGTGTTAGTCCCACTGTATCTTGCCTTGTTCAGACCAAATGTGGAGAATCACTTTCAGTTCTGAACCTCAGAATTTAATAATATGATTGATTGATAAGCTAGAGAATGTCCAGAAGAAGAAAAGAAATTGAAGGATCTTAAGTTCATGCTCTGTGATGATCAGTTGAAGGAAACTGGGAATGAGCTTTGACAAAAGAAGATTCAGGCAGAGAGTGAATGCTATGTTACCTTGAGTCACCATCACTAAGAAGAAGGATTAGATTTAATTTTGTTTGGACCCAGAAGGCAGGTAAATTCCTAATACTTAGATCTATTCCAAAATGAAATTGGTTTCCTTAGGAAATAGTAGATTTTCTCCTACCACTCCTATTGACAGTTTTCAAGCAAAGGCTGGGTGACTATTAATCTGGTGTGTTGTTGTGGCATTTTCTTTTTAGTTATAGGCTGGACTACATGACTGCTGAGGTCCCTTCTAATTCCCAAATTCTGTAATTCTGTACTCCTACATGACTCTGCCTCTCCTTCGAGAACTTTGCAAAAATCATTAGATCTACAGAAAGAGGTCCTACCAAGTATACAGTGACATAGGGACAGCTAGGCGGCACAGTGGATAGAGCACCAGTTCTGGAATCAGGAGGACCTGAGTTCAAATCCGGCCTCAGACACATGATACTTACTAGCTGTGTGACCCTCGGCAAGTTATTTAACCCTGATTGCCTCACCAGGAAAAAAAAGAAAAAAGTATACAGTGACATAGACCACATTTGCTAGTCCCATTATCCCTCTCTATCTTATTAATCTTTTCCATTTTCAGCTACTGTTGAAATTTAATTACTGATGTTGGTTTGTAACCTAGTCTCAAATAAAATGGTCCTTATTTTCTACTGGAGGACATCTTTAAAGACAAATTGACTATATATTTTTTTCTTGGTGAAAAGCCGTCCTGATTTTTTTTAGGTTTTGAGTTCCAAATACTATACCTCCCTTTTTTTCTTCCCTTACATCTTCCTGAGAGAGTAAGCAGTCTAATTATAGGTTATACATGTGCAATCATGTAAAACGTTTCCATATTTGTCATTTGGTACAAGAAGACAAAGAAAGGAAGGAAGGAAGGAAGGAAGGAAGGAAGGAAGGAAGGAAGGAAGGAAGGAAGGAAGGAAGGAAGGAAGGAAGGAAGGAAGGAAGGAAAGAAAAAGAGCTTGCTTCAGTCTGTTCAGACAATATCAGTTCTTTCTCTAGAAGTGGATAGCGTGCTTCACCGTGAGTCCTTTGGGATTGTCTTAGATCATTGTATTGCTGAGAATAGCTAAGTCATTCACAGTTCTTCATTGTACAACATTGCTATTCCTGTGTACTGCTGGTTCTGGTTCTGCTCACTTCACTTTGCATCAGTTCACGTAAATCTTTCCAGGTTTTTCTGAAATAATTATGCTTGCCATTTCTTATTGCATGATAACATTCCATTACAATCACATATCACTTGTTCAGCCATTCCCCAATTGGTGGGTATCCCCTTGGTTTCCAGTGTTTAGTCACAAAAGCTGCTTTAAATATTTTTGTACAAATAGGTTGTTTTCCTTTTTTTTAAAAAAAGAATTTCTTTGGGATGGAGACTTAGTGGTATTGCTGGATCAAAGGATATACAGAATTTTATAGGCCTTTGGGCATAATTCCTAATTGCTCTCCAGAATGGTTGCATCAGTTCACAACTCTACTAATAGTGCATTAGTATCCCAGTTTTCCCACACACCCTCCAACATTTATCATTTTCTTTTTTTGTAATATTAGCCAAGTGTGTATGAGGTGTGAGGTGGTACCTCAAAGTTGTTTTAATTTGCATTTCTCTAATCAGTAGTGATTTAGAGCACTTTTTTGTGACTATAGATAGCTTTGATTCTTTGTCTGAAAACTGCCTGTTCACGTCCTTTGACCATTTGTCAAGTGGGGAATGACTTGTATTTTTATATGGATTCTTGTTTTTGTAAATATTCATGTGTAATTTCATATTGCATTTATGGCAACAATTTATTACCATAATCCCCTTTTCTGCTATTATTTTCTTTTCTCACCTTATTCCTCTTACCTCTTTTCAATCTTACTCATTCTATTCTAATACTTGTATTTGTTTCACCTAATTATCTGCCTGTCTCCAGAAATTTACTGTTATTTGTGCTTGAGTTCTTTGTTTTTGAAAACCTTTTACACCATGTGCCGTATAGAAATGTGAAAAGTTGTATTATGCTGACAACTTGGATTTTTAAAAAAAGAATTAAAAAAACCCCAGAAAAGAGAGACGTAGTCTGTTAATTCTAGATGACTGGTTGGCTTATTTGGCTCATCTTGTTTTGTTTTTGTTTTAAGCCCATGATATGTATTTCTCTTGAAAACTCATTTGTTTACATTCTTCTTGAATTCTTAATGAAAAATCCTCAAGATTCTGTGAGGAATGTGGCTGCTCTAAAAATAATATGCTTTCTTCATATATGGAGATGGCATTGCTGGCTCATTGTCAAAGTATTTGCCTTCATTTTTTCCCCTAGTATGGTGATGGATTTGTTCTAACCTTCTTTCTTATTCCCCTTTTGACAACTGGCTTGCTTTTGTGAAATAGTCCAGAATCAATCGAACTAACAAGAAATATTGCACATTTATGTGTTTTTAGCACTATTTAGTTTACAATTTGGTCTGGGTTTTGACTTTATTATCAACTGGAGTTTAAGCTTGCAAAGACAGCAGTATGGAGGTTGCTTTACTGGGTTTTTCTCTCAGGTTTAAGTAGAGTACTTTTTTCTTACTCTCCTTCAATTATCTTAAGAGTAAAAGATTTTCTAGTTGCATGATCACAACCAGTATTTCAGGACTTGAGTGCTTTGTAGTTTTCTCATTCACCCAACTGTTTTGTAGCCCCACGAACTGTTTTCCTCTATTGCCTCTCTAATTCTCTAATTAAAGAAGAGGTTTTGACATTCCCTCTGGCTCCTCTGTCTTAATCTACTTTATTCTGTATTAAAATTCCGGGATTTGGTTTTATCTGGAATTACAGACTCCATCTTATACCTCTTTTAAAGCTGTAGATTGACTTCTCTATGATTGCTGTCTTTCGCAAGAAAGGCCTTTAGTTTCTTGATCAGCTAACTCTTTGTGCTTCTGTATCCTATATCTTTCTTCTCCAGCAAAAGTTTAAAGAGTGAAATGACAGATTTAATGTATCTAATCATCAGCAACATGATCTACTGTGACTATCTTTTCCTTAGTCAGAAAGGAATAGTTATCCATTTAGGACCTTGAAGTTGATGTACTCTTAACTCAGTTTTTGCCATATTTTTATAGTGTTGTTATAGGATGGAGTATTATTCTATGTTAACGATAAGGACACCTGCATTACCTTTTTGATGATGGGAATGTAGCTAGTAAATTTTATGGTTTATTAGCTGTTCCTTTTTTTTCTTTCATTTTGCTTTGATTTTTTAACAGCTCTTTTTTTGTTTTGTTTTTAAATATTTTATTTCTGTCATAATTTATCAGTGTATTTTGGGATGAATGGGTTTATTTTGATTCAAGTTCTCTCTTATTCTTAACTTGATTTTTCCTATCTGTTATAAATTTTTCCAGGTACTACTCTGGAGTTTTTTTTCTTTTTTTTCTTTTTAAAGTTAATTTATTTATTTTTAGTTTTCAACATTCACTTCCACAAGATTTTTTGTTCCAGATTTTCTCCCCATCTCTCCCTTCCCCCCCAACCCCAAGACAGCATGAATTCTGATGTGCCCTCCCTTCTATCACCCCTCCCCCTTTCTTATCCCTTTCCCCTTCTATTTTCCTATAGGGCAGGATAGATTTCTATACCCCATTACCTGTATATCTTATTTCCCAGTTGCATGTAAAAACAGTTTTTAACATTTGTTTTTAAAACTTTGTGTTCTAAATTCTCTCCTTCCTCCCTGCCCACCCTCAATACAGGTTATATATGTGTAGTCATGCAAAACACTTCCATAATAGCCATGTTGTGAAAAACTAACTATATTTCCCTTCATCCTATCCCACCCCTGATTTATTGTATTCTCTCCTTTGACCCTGTCCCTCCTGAGAAGTGTTTGCTTCTGATTACCCCCTCCCCCAATCCCTCCCTTCTATTATCCTTCCCTCTCTTATACCCTTCCCCCCTATTTTCCTGTAGGGTAAGATAGATTTCCATACCGTACTGAGTGTGTATGTTATTCCTCCTCAAGCCAAATCTGATGAGAGTAAGATTCATTCATTCCCTCTCACCTCCCCCTCTTCCTCTCCAAGATAAAAGCTTTTTCTTCCCTCTCTTGTGTGAGTTAATTTAGCCCATTCTACCTCTCTCTTTCTCCTTCTCCCAGTACAATCCTCTCACCCCTTAATTTTATTTTTGGTATCATCCCTTCATCTTCAACACACCCTGTGCCCTTGGTCTGTATATATTCCATCCAACTACCCTAATACTGAGAAAGGTCTCATGAGTTACAAATATCATCTTTCCGTGTAGGAATATAAATAGTTGAACTTTAATAAGTCCCTTATGATTTCTCTTTCCTGTTTACCTTTTCATGCTTCTCTTGAGTCTTGTATTTGAAGGTCAAATTTTCTATTCACCTCTGGTCTTTTCATCAAGAATGCTTGACAGTCCTCTATTTCACTGAATGACCATTTTTTCCCCTGAAGGATTATACTCAGTTTTGCTGGGTAGGTGATTCTTGGTTTTAATCCAAGCTCCTTTGATCTCTGGAATATCATATTCTAAGCCCTCCAATTCCTTAATATAGAAGCTGTGAAATTTTGTGTTATCCTGATTGTGTTTCCACAATACTTGAATTATTTCTTTCTGGCTGCTTGCAGTATTTTCTCCTTGACCTGGGAACTCTGGAATTTGGCTATAATATTCCTAGGAGTTTTCCTTTGGGGATCTCTTTTAGGAAGTGATCAGTGAATTCTTTCAATTTCTATTTTACCCTCTGATTCTAGAGTATCAGGGCAGTTTTCCTTGATAATTTCATGAGGGATGATGTCTAGGCTCTTTTTTTGATCATGGCTTTCAGATAGTCCAATAATTTTAAAATTCTTTCTCCTGGATCTATTTTCCAGATCAGTTGTTTTTCCAGTGAGATATTTCCCATTGCCTTTTAGTTTTTTATTCTGTTGGTTTTGTATTATAGTTTCTTGATTTCTCATAAAGTCGTTTGCTTCCATTTCCTCCATTCTAATTTTTAAGGACTTATTTTCTTCAGTGAGCTTTTGGACTTCCTTTTCCATTTGGCCAATTCAGCTTTTTAAGGCATTCTTCTCCTCATTGGCTTTTTGGCCTTTTTTTGACATTTAGGTTAGTCTATTATTTAAGGTGTTATTTTCTTCAGTATTTTTTTGGGTCTCCCTTAGCAAGCTGTTGACTTGTTTTTCATGATTTTCTTGCATCACTCTCATTTCTCTTCCCAGTTTTTCCTCTACTTCTCTTACTTGCTTCTCAAAATCCTTTTTGAGCTCTTCCATGGGACTAATTCATATTTTTCTTGGAGGCTTTGGATGTAGGAGCTTTGACTTTGTTGTCTTCTTCTGGTTGTATGTTTTGATCTTTGTCACCAAAGTAAGATTTTATGGTCTGACTCTTTTTGTGCTGTTTGTTCATGTTCCTAGCCAATTACTTGACTATCAAACTCTTTGTTAAGGTAGAGGTCTGCTTACAGTGTGGAGAATGTACTGTCACAAGCTTGGTGGTTTTGTGCAGCAGCTTTCAGAGATACTTCTAGGGATCTATACATTTTCAATTCTTGCAGGGTGGTATGATCAAAGGTGAGGTGTTCACTCCTTTTCTGGCCTGTGCTGTGATCTATGATTGACCACAAGCACTCTTTTCATGAGGAAGATTCCCTCTTCACTGCTGCCACAAACTCTGCCATGCCAGTGCTCCTCTCACCCCAGGTCCACCAGCCACCCAGAACTGTGACCTAGATCCAAGCATGGGCAAAGCAAGAGAGTCCTGCCTCAACACCAGCAAAGAGATCCCTGCAATCCCCCTCTGATCATCTGCTCAATCCTTCCTCCATCTGTGGGCCCAGAGCTCTGGAAGCAGCCGCTGCCCTGGGGCTGCGCTTGGACTGGGGCCAGACTGAGCTCCTCTCTCACCAAAATCTGAAAGACCTTTCTTACTGACCTTCTAAGTTGTCTTTAACATTTGTGGGTTGAGAAGTCTGGAAACCACCATAGCTCCCCTTGATTCAGTCCTCGGAGGCCTGCTCCAAGTTCGCTGAGGTCTGGTCTTTCCCTGTGCAGCCCACACTGAACTGCTTTTCTGTCCCAGCCTGGTGCAACAGACTTCTCCTATCAACCATGTAGGTTGTCTTGGGCTGGAAATTTTTTTCACTGTGTCTTTTTGTGGGTTCTACTACTCTAGAATTTGTTTAGAGTCATTTTTTACAGGTATTTGGAGGGATTTGTGAGAGAGCTCAAGCAAGTCATTGGTTTTACTCTGCCATCTTGGCTGTACTCCCTGGAATTTTCTTGTTTCCACAAGATGTAATATTTGTTCCTTTGGTGTTTAAAGTAATCCAGGCAAAATGTTTTCCTGTTAATTTATTTTCTTAAAATGTAATGGATGCTATTGTTTTTCACAGTGTCTAATATCTGGATTTATATCTTTTTTTTTTTAATGAAAAGAACTAATTATTGAAGTGCCTGGCCATATTTAGTACCTACACAATAACTTTTCAACCTAAGACATACCATTTTGAGTATATTGCATTTTTTTAAATAGGAAAATATTTCAGAAACAGGTTTCATTTTCAAAAATGGAAATATATAGACTGGAAACACTAATTTTCTAAAGAGTTAATAAGTTTTCAAATTATATTACATATGAAAGCCCAATCAGATGTCAGATGGTAATTCACTATGGAGTCAAGGAACAAGAGTGACATGAATGAAAAGGTAAAACATTTAAAAAGTCAAGCATACATAGTTATTTTTTCAAGAGGCAAAAACCATAGTTCTAAGGTTTGTAACTTAGATGGGAAAACATGATAAAAACAGACCATTGACATATTTTCTACAAGATTATGATAGTAATTAGGATATATCTGTCAAATTTTCAATCTTGATTCTCTACTTTTTGGAGGTTTCTAAGTATATGAACAATAACTAACTTTACCGTAAAAAGAGATTGTAAAGCATTCTGTATACTTTTTTAAAGGAAAAAAATAAGCAGCCTAAGTGTCTAACATTAAATTTACATTTTTAATCAATGAGTAAGACATTTAAAGTTTTTCTAGACTATTTTTAATTTGTTGCCCCATATTTCATAGCTTAGGCATTTTCCATTTTACTGTTGGAAAGAGCAAAATGGTCAAAAGTATCGAAAGCTACAGAGGTGAAAAAAAGGATGGATACTGAGGAAGAGCCTTTGAATTAGTCATAGTCACCAGTCATAGATGACTCTGATAAAACAATTTCAGTATTTTGGGGATATAAATTAGACTGCAAATGGTTTGAAGGGTTTGAAGGATAGAGGGAGTAGAGGCATAAGAAATTTGGCAGTGAAAAGAAGTAGCAATATGAGCTTATTAGGGGAAAAGATGAAAGTAAATCTGAGAAGGTTTGCTAGCAGATGAGGAGGACTCATGGTATAGGAATGATTGTAGATCTATCCATGAGGGAAAGGGGATGATTGCAGCAGCAGTGGCCTGGAGAAGTGACGTCAAGGATGCAGAAATATTAGCCTTCACTTGGCAAAGGAACAAGTGTTCCTTTGAGACAGAAAAGGGAGCAGGGAAAAATAGGTAAAATTGCTTTTAAAAGTGGGGGAGGGTTGTAGAAGAGGAGAGTTGAGGGAATGTATACCAAATGATCTCTGTCTTTTCAGTGCATAGTATTGTACTCATTTATTGACATCAGTAACTTAGGAAAGAATTGTGAGAATTGGAGTTGCAACAAGAGCAAGTACAGAAATGGTTTTTTGATATTTAAGTCAAATAAACTCTGGTTGTAGAGTCTTAAATTTAGATTGTCTAGGTTAAAATTATTTTAACAAAAAAAGGTTTGCTTATAAATTTGAATACATGTACTCTATAGTAGGGATTTTGGCTTCCTTCTCTATTTTCTGTGATTTCGTTATTCTTTTCAGATTCTTCATTACATAATATATGGGTTTTACCTAAATTCAGCATTTAAAATGTATTGCTTGGGGCTAGGTGGCGCGGTAGACAGAGCACTGGCCCTAGAGTCAGGAGGACCTGAGTTCAAATTTGCCCTCGGACACTTGGCATTTACTAGCTGTGTGACCCTGGGCAAGTCACTTAACTCCATTGCCTAACCGCCTCCTCCCAAGAAAGAAAGAAAGGTATTTCACAAAAATGTATTGCTTGCTATGTAATTTTAGGGGATTTCTGGTTACTATGATCCAGTGACACTGGCCTCCTTGCACAAGACATTTTATCTCTTAACCCTGCTCGTTTTCACTGGCTTCCTTCAAGTCCCAGCTAAAATGCCAAGGCTTCTAAGAGAAGCTTTTACTAATCCCATTTAATGCTAGTACCTTTTCTCTGTTATTTATCTCCAGTTTACCCTGCATATTTTGTTTGTACGTAATTGTTTTTGTATTGTCTCCTCCTTTAGGTTGTGAGCTCCTTAAGAATAGCGACTGCCTTTTGTCTTTGTATGCCCATCAGTTAGTAGAGTGCTTGGTACATAGTAGGCATTTAATAAATGCTTAAACTTCCTTGTAGTTCTCCATTGCTGTTTGGTTTATCTACAGTTTGCATTCTTCAGAGGTTGTGGCATTCTAGTATATGTAACAATATAGTATCACTGGAAGAATTTTGGTGTTACAAAGATAAGTTTTTGTGTCAGGGATCATTGAAAATATAAGGTATTTTCTCATATGCAGTGCAGCCCTTTTTCTTCATCTTTTCAATTATGGGTCCAGTTTATTGTCCATCTGTAGTGTTTGTCCCAGATATATCTACTAATGCAGTTCACTAGCCTGCCATCCAGCTGCATCTCATAACCTTTGCAGTATGCCCTCTTCAACTTATCTGAGTTTCCCCGCCTTCACTATGTGGATTACTAGGCTAATCTCTTTAGAATTCCCATGGTTCTCATTGGTGAGACCTTTAATGTTTTGGGGCTTCATACAAAGTCAAAGACAAAAGGAACATCTAGAAGAACTCTATAGGGAATTAATCTTCTCATATTGATGTTATAAACCCTATTACTTTGATTAAATTCAAAAACTGTTTGTTGAATACCTTATGTTAAGTGTAGTCCTTTTGTGTATTCAAGAAAAATGTCAGACATGATTCCTGCCATTGAAAAATGTCCACTGTCGTTAGAAAGAGATAAGATATGTGCAAAGAGAGCACAATATGAGACACCTATGATCAGTTACCAAAATTTGTGATTTGGAAAATAATGCATAGACAAATACTATCATAAGTTGGCATGAGTGGAGATCTTAGTACTATAGTACTAAGGGTAGTATAGACTAATGAAACTGGAAGAAATAAGGGTCTTGAAAGACTAAGGATTGATTAGTCATTGCTGAGGGAGTAGAACTTTTTATCTGTTGAAACAATATGAGCAAAAGGGTAGAAGTGAACACAAAGGAAATTTACCAAGCATTTATTAAGTGCTTACTGTGTGCTAGACAATCTGCTAAGAGCTGAGGCAAAATCGAAACCATCCTTACCCTCGAGGAATTTATATTTGCTGAAGATCTAATATATGCAAATTCAATAAATATAAGATAATTTAAGAATGGAGAGGAGAAAGTATAAGAATTGGGGTTGGGAAAGGGATCAGCTTAATTACTGCAGAGGATTCTTATAGGGTAGTATTACCACAAAAGGTGGAATAGTTAATTGGGACTAGATTATAGAAATTCTTGACTACCGAGGTGAGGTAATTGAATTTGATCCTAAAAGTAGAGGGGAGCTATTTTAAGTTTTTAGGCAGTAGGGGATCAAAGAAAGGGAGGAATCAAAGAAGACAAATATTTAACAGCATTAACAGTATTTTAACAAATTGCCTGTATTAGGATTGTACATACTGACAAAATCTTGCTTTAATATTAGTAATGTTTCAGAAAATACTGTATTAAAAAACATATAAATTCTTTTTATCTTTCTCCCTTTCCATAGATAGAGTAGTGACTTTACTAGAATTACTTATTTTTAGGTTAAAATGCTCTAGTTAGGTTTTATTTCTAGCAGATGTCTTCTTTAACTTACTATAACTTGAAATCCCAGAATGGTTCTTTTGCTAGTTTTATCATTACATAAAAGTAGCATAGATATTAGTTTTATTACAGTACTTGTCCTTTGCAGAAATGTTGATAAGAAAATGATTATTTTTTAAATTGTAGGCTGCTTCCCCAGAATGTTGGCCTTCTTTATGTTGGAGGTTATGAAAGACCATTTGCACAAATTAAGGTATGATTACTTATTTTTCTTATGGTTTTTAAAAAATGTAATTTAACCTTTCCCCAATCTGACAAATATGTAAAAGTACAACAGTATCATGTTCTATAACAGTTGTGAAGAATGGTGAATCTTTTGCTTAACCAAAAAGGTTTGTATATTTTAACAAAATAGTAACTTTTAGTGCTTTGAGCATCTGATATACAATTAAAAACACATTATTATTGTTATTTAGATCATGGTTTTTAAAATACTAGGTAATATTCTTAATTTCTCTGGCACTGAAATGATAACATGATTCTATTTTAATTCCTTTGATGAAATAAGTAAATTTATATCTAATAAAGTAATATAATAGCCAAATAACAATAAATAACAAAATAGCACTAGAAGCAGCAAAAAGATAGTATACCATTTGATACTGATAGTGTCACCAGTAGAATATTGTTATGAAAAACATGACATTTTTCCCAGAGGAAGCTTCATATCATTAAAGAAATGCAATCCAGCAAACTTTCTTCCTCCTGTCAGTTCCCAACCTCAAGTTATTTCCATTTTCAGTATCAGTTCAGTGTGTGTGTGTGTGTGTGCATGCATGTGTACGTATTTACATATGGATACATAAGCTCTGTAAACATTCATCATTTTTTTTTAATGTGGTTAGAGTTCTAAGTGATTAGAGTCCTCATTAAGCAGCTCCATGTTATTCTGGAGTTTGGAGCCAGTAAAATATTATCATCTGCGAACTGGGACAGCTATAGGACCTCATTACCCCTCTTTGACTTGTCTTTTACACTGAATCTCATTCATATTAATAGAAAAAATCTTTGGTGAGCATACCTCTCTTTTATGCTTCACTTGATATTAGAGATTAGAGGTCCAAGAATCTTGTATTATTTTGATACATACATGAGAGCTAGCTTAGTAAAAGATTTTGAATCTTTCAGGCAGTGTTTTGCTTGACCACACGAAATGTGCTTTTAAAAAAATCATCAAAAAGAAGCACAGTGAGATTTTGTATTTTTTGAATCTTTCAGCTAATTTTTTTGTGGCTAAGTTGTGGTTTACCAAATAATATTTGAAAAATCCTTCCTATTCCCTTCTAACATCTTCCTTAAGAATGCCTTTGATGAATGTGTTGATGAAAAACTATGAAGACTTGAAAGGAAGACTCACCTGAAACTGAAAAAAAAAAAGACATAATAAACTTGAAGAGGAGAAATGACATTAAAGTATCCTATCAAAGAAATATTTGATCAAAAAGGATGGACTCTAGCTTATGGGTTCCATTAATTTTCTTGTCATATCAGAATTTGAACACCCTTAGCACATTGGGAATGCTCCTTGAACTGAACGTATGCATTTAAAGACACAGATAAGAGTGTCACATAATGGACTGGCAAAATCTGCATCACTGGAGAGAATGCCCATATCAGTGAAAACACTGGTCCATTAAAGTATTAAATACTATTTAACATTTACATTAAAAAGTGGAGGATATTAACATGGCTTTTGACCCAGTACAATTTTTGGTTCTTTTAAAAAATGTCCCATGGTATTGAAAGTCAGTCTGTTAAGAAACATTTATTATGTGCCTTCTATGTGCAAGGGTCTGGGGTTACAATGGCAAAAATACCCCTGCTCTACAAGAGCTTAAATTACATAGGGGTAAAAATACATGTACATACAAGTATATCTTGGATAAATGATATCCAAGGTAATGAGGAGAAAACACTAGCAAATAGGGGGATCAGGAGAAGCTTCACGTAAGAGTTACTGCTTGAGTTGAGCATTGAAGGAAAGTAGGAATGCCAAGGCTGTGATAAGAGAATATATTGTATCCATGGAAGATAGCCTATACAAAAGTTTAGAGAAAAGAGGTGGTCTTATGTAAAGAACAGCAAGAAGACTAGGTTTGCTGAACCATGGAATGCATAAAAAGTTATATTTAAAGTAAACTTTAAATGCCAAACTAAGGATTGTATTTGACCCTGGAGGCAATAAATCACTGGAATGTACTGAATAGGGAAGTAATGTGATTAGGTTAAGGTTTTCAGAATATCACATGGAGGATTGATTTGGGAGGGCAGACACTTGAACTAGGGAGACTATCTTAGTTGACTATTATAGTAATCCAGGGAAGGTGTCATAAGGCCTTTACTAAGGTAGTGGCTGAAAGAGATGTAATGGGAAGATTTGGGGGGGGGAGCACAGTAGATAAGACTTGGCAACTTACTTAATATGTAGAGTAAGGGAGAGGAATAGAAAAAAACTCCAAGCTTGTGAACTTGGGTGACTAGAAAAATCTGATGCCTCTTCGTCTCCTGTCTCTGTACCTTTGTATGGGGCAATTTATGAGATGGATGGGTTTTATGGCAAAGATAATGATTAAAAATGATGATACTACCCATATTAATTTACTTAATCAGTGCCAAATGACTACCAATCAGACTACCAAATGATTATTTATAGAGATAGAAAAAATAATAAAATTCCTATAGGTGAATAAATTTCTTATAGGTATTGAAATAAAATTCCATATAGATCAAGAATCTAAAAGAATGATGGAGGGGACTGGTCTTAGCTACCTTATATAGAACTAGACATGGCATGTCCACTCCCTGCAAGAGTCAAAGAGCAGACCCTGACCCAAACACAGGACTCTTCTATCCCTTCAACTTGGGCATTTAGATTGCTAAGATGAGCAAACCAGGAAAACACCTAAAACTAAAAGAACATACCTTGGACTGAGAGATGCCCAGAAAGTACACTCTGAGGAAGAGAGTAACCTTACAGCAAGTCCAGTTAAAACTTAGGAGAAAAAAAAATGTCCTGGCCACAAGGGCTATGAGAGTACCTGGAAGAAATGAAATAAGAGACACAAAATGGAATGATGAGGGAGAAAATAAATGACACATATTGACACCTTAAGATAGAAGGTGGAAAACTTCCCCCAAGAACTGCAAACCCTAAAAATTAGTATGAGCCAAACAGAAATCAGCGATTCAATGTGACAAGAAATATTAAAACAAAATCACAAAATTGAAAAACTGAAAGAACATATAAGAAATATATTACAAAAAAAACCCCAAATGACCTTGAAAACAAGCCAAGGAGAAATAATTTAAGAATTATTGAACTATCTGAAAATCATAACCAAAAAAGAAAGCCTTGATAATCATGTCAAGAAATTATAAATGAAAACTGTCTAGAACCCTTAAAACTTGAATGCAAATTAAAAATAAAAAGAATACCTTTCATCACCTCCAGAAAGAAACCCTAAAATGAAAACACCGAGTAACATCATATCCAAAATCCAGAGCTTCTGGGTCAAAGAAAAAGAAATACTATCAGCAGCCAGAAAGGAAGAATTCAAGTACCAAGGAGTTACAGTGAGGATCACTTAAGATTTAGCAGCTACTACCATAAAGGGAGAGGAGCTGTCAGAAAGAGAAATCAAAAGAAAAGGATGAAAATAAAAACCTACAATCAAAGATAGCACAAGGGGAATGTTAAGAGATGCTATGGAACCTCAACAAGGTGTTTTATTTATTAATCACAAATGTCAAGTAGAATAAAGAGAAAAAAAACCACAAAGGGACTGGAGGCAAATACACAATTAGCAATCATAACTGTAGATATGAATAAAATTGGATCTCCCATATTTTAAATCATAAAGCATTTATTAATCACTTATTATGTGCCAGGCACTATGCTAAGTGCTGAGAAAACAAATTTTTAAAAAAATACCTCCCCTTGAGGTGTTTATGTTCCAATGGGAAAAGAAAACACATTGGGGGAAAAAAGAGAAGGAGAAGGATCCCAACAGGACCATGATGGCAAAGCTTAGAGAGACAAGAGAGTACCTGCGAGAAGAATGAAGGATGGGCGACCTGAACACTTCCTGAAAGTGGAGGTTCCTAGAGGAACTCATCAATAGAAGGAGGGGCAAGTAGGAGCAGAAAGATCTCTCAGGATAAAAAAGCCCCAGGGGACCAGGAGAAAGGGATCTTCTAGGGTAAGAAAATAGCCAAAATAGGGTGGCAAAGTTTAGAGAGTCAGAAACAGTGCTGGGAGAAGACCCATAAAATGGAAGGGGTTAAAGTGGATTAGAAAACAGAATGCAACAATAAGTTATTTATGGAATATAAAGGTTCACATAGAGATAAAACAGAAGACTAGAACAAAATATGTTTTTCTTCAGCCGAACTAAAAAAATCAGGGCTACCAATCATGATTTCAGATAAAGCTATTGTAAATATAGACACAATAATAAGAGATAAGCAGAGAAATTATATTATGCTTAAAGATAGATAACATATCAATGCACAATATGTGTATACCAAATAGCATAACTTCTGAATATTTGCAGGAAAAATTAATCTAGTTTGAGGAGAGAAGACAGAGAAATACATCATAAAACTATAAGTGGGAGGGGGTACCTCTTTCAGACTTAGAGAAATCTAACCAAAAGACAAAGAGTTAAGGGTCTGGAAAATTTTAGAAAAAATAATTTGTGAATGGCAATAGAAAGGAATTTAGCTGTACATAAAAATTGAGCCTATATTGGGGCATAAAAACTCAATAAAAATGTGGAAAAGCAGAAATAATAAATACTTCATTTACTGATCAAAATATAATTAAAATTAGATTCAGTAAAGATTCAGTAAATGAGGAGAGAAAGTACTGGAAAGCCAAATAAGTAATAGCTGGGTCAAAGAATAAGTTATAGAAACAACTGAAAATTTCTTCAAAAATGACAGTGAGACGATATATCAAAATTTGTGAGGTGTAGCTAAATTAGCTTTTAAAGAAAAAGAATGAAACAGTGAATTGATGCACAAGTAAAATAACCCCCAACTAAACAACAAAGAAGAAATTCTGAAAATTAAAGAAGACATTAACAACACTGAAAGTAAAACCACGGAACTGCTAAATATTGGAAGTTTTTTGGAAAAAACTAACAAAATAAATAGATATCATGATTTTTAAAAAAGGAAAAACAAATGTTTTGTATCAAATATGAAAAAGGAGAGAAAATAAAGGAAATATTAAGTATACTACTAAGCTCTATCTTGAAATGTTCTAAATGACATAAAACAGGTAAGTTTGCGATATAATCATAAATCATATTAACTTAAGAGAAAACATTATCATCACCTAAATATCTAGCATACAGAGCCATTGACATTATATAACCATTAATAATCTGAAGTGAGGTAGTTACTGTTACAGTTTTATATAAATGAGGATTAATTAAATTCAAAGGAAAATTGTGCTTTTATGGAAATTCTTTAATAGGTTTAAAATGGTTCATAATACTATTTTAATTTTTTTTCTCATATATATGTCAGAACTGCTGAAGTTCATTATTCTGTGAAATAATTTTTGAATAAGGGGGTTTCAAGTACGTTATGAAATGATTATAAAATATTGTCAGTGAAGGACCAAGATCAGAAGGGTAGTTAGCACAACACATTTATTAGGTTCAAGATTTTACATTTCAATCTTCACTTGCTTCTGGGAAGAAAAAAACTGTCAGAATACTGGGTTTCTCCGTTACAAAGTGATAATGAATCTTAGTGGGGGTAGTGGGTAGAAGTCTTTCATTTTCTGTTAATGACAAATTTTACTTTGTCTTTTACTCCATAAATAGGCAGCTTAATAAAGATTAATTATTTATGTTATAAAACAATTTATATTTTAATAAGTTAATTAATATTCATCCTATATGAGAGGTGCCAGCCATCTATCACAGAATTTCATGAGGCATTCTCATGAACCATTGATTTCCATGATAGGAAAATTTCTCTTTATCCCCAAATCTGGTGAAAGCATATCACTATGTGATGTTGTGGTGTCATTGACACTAGACAATAGAACCTCAAAAGTATATGGGTCTGTATTATGAAATATAAGCCACTTTTCTTCTGGTTAGGAGACTTAGGTAACCAAGGTATTTTGTGGGTAAAAATACATCAATGTAAGGAAATTTTCAGAACTATGAATTTTCAGAGTGAAAATTCCCTATTTCTCACAGTCCCACAAAATGTCCCTCAATGAATAAGAACTGTGCTAAGCACGAGGGATAAAATACAAAAATAAAATCACCTCCTCTGAAGAACTTTACATTTTGTTAAGGGTAGGAGGAAAACATGTACGTATGTAAATATATACAAAATAAATATAAGGCAGTTTTGATCAGGAGGACATTAGCAGCTTGGGGGCATCAGGAGTGGATTCACGTACAAAGTGACTCTTGAGCTGAGGGAAACAAAGAGTTCTAAAAGGAGGAGATGAAGAGGGAGACAATCCAGGCAGGGGCAAGTGCAAAGAAACAAAGATGAGAGATGGAGTATTGTGTGTGAAGATAAGCAATAAGACTAAAGGTGGATTGGTGCTAGGTTGTAAAGGGCTTTCAAAACCAAAATGACATGTTTGTATTTGATCCTAAGCCAGTACAGTATCACTGGAGTTTATTGAGCAGAGGAGAGACATGGTCACCCTTACATTTTAGGAAAACCTATTTGGCAGCTGTGTGGAGGGGGTGGATAAGAGAGAGGAATTTGAGGCAGGGGAACTGATTGAGGAAACTCTTATAGTCATCCAGGGGAGAGGTGATAAGGGCCTGAGCTAGGGTAGTGGCCTTGTGATCAGAAAGAGTAGTATGTTGTGGAGATAGAATGGACATAGAATATGTGGAGTTGAGGGTAATGCCAAGGTTATGAATCACTCTTTGATACTCACTAATTCTTTTTTTTTTTTCCATGACATGCACACACTTTTCTTATGACTACGAGACAACTAGGTGACTCAGTAGAGAAAGAATTGAACCTGGTGTCAGGAAGACCTGAGTTCAAATATGGCCTCAGACACTCACTAGCTCTGTGACTCTGAGCAAGTCACTTAACCTTTGTTTGCCTTAATTTACTGAGGAAGGAAATGGCCAACCATTCCAGTATCTTTGCCAAGAAAAACCCAAATGGAGTCACAAAGAGCTGGACATGAATGAGCAACAATAAATGTTTACTATGTGCCAGGCATAGGGCTAAGCACAGATTCCTGGGGCACTTCAGTGTAAACATCTTTCCAAGTCATGATAGAATCATTAATGTTTACTCTTTGAGTCCAGCCATTTGATAGTTCTGAATTCCGTCTAACTGTATTATTATCAAGATCATATCACTTTATTCAGTATAGCAAGTGATACTTTATAAAACGCTTAAACTATATCTGCAACATTTCCATGAGCTACCAATTTAGTAAACTTGTCAAAAACAGAAATGAGGTAAATCTGGCATGACCATTTTTTTTTATGAAACATGCTATTTGTTTTAGCTAATCTTCTTTTCCCTTTCTGGATGCTTACAAATTATCTGTTTAATTGTCCATTCTCGACTCATCACAGGGATCAAAATCAAGTTGTTTCATGTAGTTTTTTGACTACTCCCTTACTTTTTTGACATTTGTCCTCTCCCATTCTCTTCGATTAAAATATCACTAACAATTACTCAGCAGTTTTAACTTTTAAAGCCGTTCATGATTGGGCCCCTTCTTACATTTCCAGTGTTTTTAAATCTTACTTCCCTCCAAATACTCTGATCTGATGACAATGGCCTCTTTGCTGTTCCTTGCACACAAGACTCCGTCTCCTGATTCTAGTCATTTTCACTGGCTCTCTCCCAGACCGAAACATACTCTCTCCTCATCTCTGCCTTCTGGCTTCCTGAATTCCTTCAGATCTCAGCTAAAGTCACAGCTTCTGCAGAATCCTTTCGCAATTCTGTTTATTCTTAGTGCCTTCCCTCTGAGACTTGCCCTCATTCATCCCAGATATATTGTGTTTGTATATAAGTATTTGCATATTGTCTGTCTACATTCTAGCTTCCTTTATGATTCAGCTCTAGTACCACCTCCTACTGGAAGCCTTTCACTATCCTTTTAATTGTTACTCTTTTTTCCTTCCTCAAATGATCACTTTTACTTATCTTTTTACCTTTTTTGTTCCCTATATCTCCCAGTAGACTACAAAGTCCTTGAGAGCAAAGATTTGATTTCATTTTTGTCTTTGCCTTTCCAGTCCCTAGCATAATACCTCAAACATAGCACAAGCTTATTAAATGCTTTTTTTAATTAGATTCTTTTTGTTTGATGTTACTTAGAAGCCTAAAACACTACAAATCCCAGTTATGTGGAAATACTTGATAAAAGATTTAAAAATATTATTTAAATGTAAATAAAATTTATATTAGTTTTTAGTGTTTCATCTGCTTCATGTATGCCTAGACCTCTTGTATGTAAACAGTTTTAATTAATTCTTAACATATAACATGCACTGTCTATCCTATGTTAGTTTTATTTTCTTAGACCCTTTACATTTTTAGTCAAAAAAAATCTTAAGGCTGTTCCCATACTGCCTAATCCTTGAGGCTCTGCATGGCAGCCTGAATCCATCTGACCAAGGGAGATTGAAACTTGTCAACTCTACTTTTTAATAAGTCAGAGGTTGTTTTGGAAAGACACAGGCATTCCTTTCCTACAGTGTTGTGTATTAGTTTACCTCTTCCAACTCTGACAGACCAAAAAGCATTCTAAGTCTGAATCAGATACAAGTTCTGACTTTGGCATTGCAGATCAGCTTAAAAAATTCTATATTTTTCAAAGGCTCTGTAATGGTTATATGAGAAAAGTAAGGAATATTACAATTTTAAAATCTTTTGTACTATATTGATTATGTTAAGATTAGAGAGCCAAATCTATAACCCTGAGCCTGATGTTGTCCATTCTGACTGCCATTTATAAGGAAACATTAGTCATAGTCACATACCCATGATTGCCATGTGCATTCATAACACTTATGTAATAAAGTCAAGGAAATACTTATCATTTAAAGTGATTTTTGAAAATTCACTAAATCAGTCCTCTCAGGTTTTTATTTTTTTCAAATTCCAAAATACAAACATTGAACATGTTTTCCCTTTAAGGTAGGCTTCTAAGGTGTACCAAGAACAAATTGTCATTCATCATTAAAAAAAATTTCTTGAGCTAGAAAACTATGTAATCAATATAAATTATAAGGATTAATGTTTTAGTTGGGAGCTTTCTATTTGAAGAAAACTTGTAATACAATAGTTTCTCAGAATCACTCATACTAATGATATTTCTATGGTAAATGAAAACCTTTTTTAAAAAACCTTTTAAAAATTCCTTATCAAAGAAATAATCCCTGATATTTGTTGTTGTTCCATTGTTTCCATTGTTTCTAATTCTTCATGACCCCAGTTGAGGTTTTCTTAGCAAAGGTATTCAAGTTGTTTGCCATTTCCTTCTCCAGCTCATTTTACAAATGAAGAAACTGAGGCAAACAGGATTAAATAACTTGCCCAGAATCACACAGCTTAGTAATTTTTTTTCAGCCAAGCTGGACTCTTTGTGACCCCATTTGGAATTTTCTTGACAAAGATACTGGAGTGATTTGCCATTTCCTTTTCCAGCTCATTTTACAAATGTAGAAACTGAGGCAAACAAGATTAAGTGACTTGCCTAGGGTCACATAGCTTGTAAGTGTCTGAGGCCAGATTTGAACTCCAGAAGATGGTCTTCCTGACTCTACGCCTCACACTATATCCACTATGTGACCTAGCTGCCCCTTCTTCATTCTTTGCTACCATCATAAAGATGCCATTATAAATATTCTAGTATGTGTGGAACCTTTAAAAAAACTTTTTTAAAAATTAAGTCCTTGTGATTGGTATGTGACTCGCAGTAGAATCACTGGGTCAAAAGGCATGGACATTTTAGCCACTTGGTTTGCATAATTTCAAATTACTTTCCAGAATGATGTGCCAAGTCGCAGCTCCACCAATACATTAGTATGCCTACCTTTTTACGGCTCTTTCAATATAGAATATTACCATCTTGTGTCATCTTGGCCAATTTTCTGAGTGTGATGTGAAACTTCAGAGTTTTTTGATTGACATTTCTTTTATTAATGATTTGAAAGTTTCTTTTGCGCTGTTGTTAATGTTTTGCATTTCTTCTTTTGTCAGCTATTCATATCATTTGACCACTTATCTGTTGGGAGTATTTTGATATTTTGCTGGGCAATTTGCGTGACATCAAATAGGAATAATTTGGCTGTCATTCATATAGAATTCCCTGGGGGGAAGGGGTAATATGGTCATCATTGCCAAATATTCTAGTCTAGAGCTGTCAAAGTTGGCCACAGACTGCTCACACCTTAATTTTTGGTTCTCTAAGTTGATATGCAGCCTTCAGAGATCTGTTTCTATTTCAATCTGACACCACTGCTCTAGTTCATTGTCAAGAATTCAAGGAGAAGTACATATATTAGTACCATTAGATATAAATAACTTGGGTAGAAAATTGAAAAAACTGAAGAATAGAGGTAATATATAGAGGCTGATGCTTCTCAGAAACCAGCATCAGGAATAGACACAGGCTCTTAACGACATTTAATCTGCCCTTATTGTAAGATATCTGACTGAGAATATAATAGGAACTTCACTCACCATATATAACACAACTGATATACAGGGATACATAACTGAGTTTCTTATACTGTCTTAATATAGGTTTATAGGGATTAAGGAGGAGGGTATAGGAAGGCACAGTGGGGTATAAGGTACAGTGGAAAGAAGGATGACTGGCAAAAGAAGGATAAAAAATAAAATAAAGGAGAGAGAACTTGAGAGGATAGTAGAGACACTGAGCCTTAAAAGCTATAGAGTGAACTGACTTTATATATGTGCCCTAGGAAACATCTTTCTACTTAACTTTCTTTTATCATATATTGGAATAACTTTATATTTATTTAAGTATAATTTCTTTTCTTTGGAGTTTTATTTTTCCTGCTTGAAAGTTCATTTAATTTCAGTCTCCTTGTATGTTTTATTTATCATGCAATAAGGAGAGAGAAAGAAAGGGGATGGTTGTGTTTCATTTAGGAGTTGGACTAGATTAATTCTAAAGTCCTTTATAATTTTGAAATTCTATGATACTTGGAACAGAGTGAAGGAAATAGAGTGGAAGAAAAGAACTGGTGAGAAGGACTAAAGAGATAAGAATGGAATTTGACTTAGTAGATTACCTTTGAGGCAGCTTGGTGGTATAGGGGATACCTGGAGTGAAGAAGACATGTTTGAATTCTGTCTGACACACTTAATAGCTGTGTGGGCAAGTCATTTGACTTCTCAGGATTAGTTTCCTCATCTGCAAAATGGAAAAAATAATCATAGATACTATTATCACAGGGTCAAATAAAATAATATGAGCTCTTTATAAACTTCAAAGTGCTATATAAAGGCTAGCTATATGTGTCCAGTAAATAATTATTATGTTAATATGCAGATGACTTCCAGATCTATATGTCAGGCTCTGTTTCTACATTGAACTTGGTCCCACCTCACCAGCTGCCTACTGGGCAATCTCTACCTGGATTTCTAGTAAATATATAAAAAACTGAACTCATCATCTCTCTCTCTAAATTCATGTATTCCCCCAGCTTCTCTATTTCTGTTGATGATGCCACTACCATCCTCCCAGGCATCTGGGTTTGAAACTTCAGAATAGTCTTTTTATGTAATTGAGGTTGGGATGAGATTCTTTTCAATTTCTCTTATCCCCTATAGCTAATCAATTACCAAGGCCTATCAATTCTATCCCCACAGAATCTATGACATCCTTCCCCTTCACTACACTCAGACTACTTAAAAAAAAATTTTTTTAAGGCAGTTGGAGTTAAGTGACTTGCCCAGGGTCACACAGCTAGTGTCAAGTGTTTGCTCTGAGGCAGGATTTGAACTCAGGTTCTCCTGACTTCAGGGCCGGTGCTCTACCCACTGCAACACCTACCTGCCCCTTATTTTATTTTACTTTGGTTTTTTTTTTTCTACTCAGACTACTACTACCATTGTTTAGACCAGAGGTTAGAACCTAGGTTCCCTGAACTTTTTTTTTGGGGGGGTAAGGCAGTCGGGGTTAAGTGACTTGCTCAGGGTCACACAGGTAGTAAGTGTCAAGTGTCTGAGGCCAGATTTGAACTCAGGTCCTCCTGATTCTAAGGCTGGAGCCCTATCCACTGCTCCACTTAGCTGCCCCTCCAGGAACTTTTGAAACATATTTTCTTAAGTGTATTTCAGTATAAGTGGTTTCATTTTTAATTCTAGGTATTCTTTTTTGTGCATTTAAGGACATTATTTTAACGAGTCCGTAGGCTTTACCATACTGTCAAAGGGTCCATCCATCACATGGATACACACACACATGTACGCACATGCACATTAAGAACCCTAGTTTAAACCCTCATTAATTTTCACCTACAACTATTTTAATAGTTTCCTAATTGGTTTTCTTGAGTCCCCTCTATCCTCTACCTCATTCATCCTTCACACAGATGAAAAAAAATAATAATGTTCTGAAGATGCAGGTCAGGCCATATCATTCCCTTCCCTGCCTCTGCCCCTAACTGCAAAAAACTTTCACCTTTCAGTCAAAAGAACCTTTTCAGCCTTATTTCATACTCTGTTTCTGTAGGCACTCATAATCCAGCCAAACCTGACTACTAGCTGTTTCTGAAATTTGATGTTTTATTTCTCACCTTTATGTAGTCATGCCCATTGTCTCTTATGTCTGAAATGTACTCTGTCCTCATTGCTTCATTTCAGAATCCTTTCTTCAGAGTTTAGTTCAGGTGTTTCTTTACAGTGTAGCTTTCTCTGATTGTGCCAATCAAAAGTGTAAAAGTGTTCTTTCCTTCTGGTTGTCCTATGTCTCTTGCCTCCATTACTCCCCACCTTGTATTATAATTACTGATGTGCATATTCATCCAACTCACAGAAGATAAGTTCCTTGAGAGCAAGGACTTGCCATGTGTATCTTAGTATCCCTAACAGAAGGCACAGTGTCTTGCCCTCATGTGATTATGATATTGTGAGGGAAAAAAAAGTGACTTCTATGTAGGGAACCCCTTTAGGTAATTCAGATTGCTAGGCTGCAACTTGCCAATTAAGTCCTAGGTCCTTCCCAGAAACACAAAAATTGTAAGTTATTAATCATTTACATCAAGGCCTAGATGGCATGCTTACAAAATTTGCATAATTTTAGCTTTGAAGGATAGCTAACATGCTGGATGACACAACACAAAGAGCATTAAGTAGAATCTAATAAAGTGAAATTTACTAGGAATAAATGTAAAGCCTTAAAATTACATTGGCTTCACTAATGTGAAGACTGGCTTTGTAGCAATTTATCAGAAAAGATCTTGAGACTTTGATCTTGAGGCAAGCTTAGTATGAGTCAGCAGAAAAAGCTAAAGCTCGTGTAATTTTGGGCTACATTAAGAGAATCGTAAATTCTAGAATTAGGAGGCAATAATCCTGCAGTATTCTGCCTGTATTAGACCACATCTGGAGTGTTCAGCTCTGGATGCCATGGTGTAGGAAGAACCCTGGTAAGGTAGAAAATGCCCAGGGTATTCGACGAAGGATTTTGAGCCCATGCCATGTGAGAATCAGTTGAAAGATCGGAGGATGTTTAGCATTCTTGTGGAAGAGGATTAGACTTGTTCTCTGGCTCCAAAGGGCAATTATGAGTGGAAGTTAGAGAGGCAAATGTAGGCTTTTCAGGAAAAACTTCTTTTAACAATTAGAGCTATCTGAAAGCAGCATAGGCTGCCTGTCTTAGGAAATATATAAGGAGAGCGTAAATGACCATTGGTCAGATGTGTCATAATGGAGATTCCTTTTCAAGTGTAGATAGCAATAGATGGTTCTTGAAATCCCTTCCAACATTAAAATCCTTTGATTTGGTGAATGTCTTCTCCACGGTCACTCACTGTTAGAAGCAGTATTTGATTCTATGACCAGGATATTCATTAAATCTGAGTCTTTTGGTCCCTGCATGTACTCAAATGCTCAAATGATCTAAGATCTCATCAGTTTGGAAGTTTCCTCCAAGATGCAGATTGGAACTTGTGAGTGCTACCCAAAGTGTTACTTGCCTATATCTTCCTCTCAGCTTGCTGCTGGGGTCTTCCTCACATTTCTCCTCATGTTCCAAAGGTGCTAGTGGAAGGACTCATGCATATAATAGATACTTGCATATAATAGATACTTAATCAGTATGTATTGAATTATATTAAAATAATTATTAGGAGAAAAGATATTATAATTTATTATATATGACATGTTATATGATAACATTTATCATATGTTATATATCATAAATATATTTATTACATATTATTAGGAGAAAGGGAAAATTCCCCATCTTTTAGGTAGTTGCTTTCCTTTAAGAAACAAACATTAAAAAAAAAAAGAAAAACCAGAAACAGTTTATAGAATTACATTGCAATCTTCATCCTCTTACCAACAAGTTTGACTTGCTGACATCTTATTATCTTCCATTGTTGCTGACAAAGTGCTTTAGGGTGCTTACTGACTTCTTAAATGAGTCCACACTGGAAGCCAACCTGGAAGTTGGAGTGGGGATTTAAACAAACAAGCAAAAATACCCACCAAAGCGTTGTGGTATTTGCTAATAAATCATATAGCAGTAAAAAGGATACTGATAGGCATACTCTGTTACTGTCACCTTCCATTTTTACAGTAGGGCTTTTTAAAGCAGAATTATTGCCACTCCAATGTGACAGATATATATCCCCAACCATTATATTCTTGCTAATCTTCATGTGGTAAAGTACTACATTAAGAAGAACACCTATAAACTAACTCAGTTTCTTAGTTAATATCTGACTTTATCCATTTTTTAAAGATCTGACTTAATAACATACTCAGTTAAAAGCATTTTTCAATGTAAATTTCTCATCTAATTATGTGTTTAGATATCTTTGGTTTGTTTAAATATAATTCAGTACTTTTTTTTTCTGATCCAGATTTTTGATTGCAAATAATCTTGTTAATAATGTATTATTAGAATTTTATCTGCTTTGAGGGCACTAAACTCTGGGGACTTTTTCTAATATATTACTAAAGTACAATATTTCTTGCTCAAAAGAGACTAGAAATCTGATTTAGTTGAAACTTTACTGATTGTTGTTGTAAAAGCCCTTGAAAGTGGTCTCTTATAGTAGATTAAATGATAGTGTGTGTGATCCAGTATTTTTATAAGGTCATTTTAATCAGGACTAGTTTATGGCCTAGGAGAATAAATTTAAAAGTGTACTAACAATAAATATTTGCTTAACAATCAATCAGAATACAAATTTGCCCATCTCTCAATCTCTCCTGCTCCTATTCTCCCTATTATCTCTTTTCTTTTTTCTCCCTTTCTCCTCCCATTCCATGGGTGTATTCGACACACTGATACACTGAAGTATAAATACAGCATTTGTTTAGGAGATGAAAACCATGCATTTATGGAT
The DNA here is from genome assembly GCF_003287225.1 of Phascolarctos cinereus. Classification (NCBI taxonomy): domain Eukaryota; kingdom Metazoa; phylum Chordata; class Mammalia; order Diprotodontia; family Phascolarctidae; genus Phascolarctos; species Phascolarctos cinereus. The sequence goes on from NW_027555958.1 coordinate 176,976,954, forward strand.
GCCATTTCTCCTTTTCCACCAATGTTTTACTTTTTTAAAAGAGAAGAGGGCAATTATGTAATGCTATTGCTAGGAAAGCATTAACCTGTTAGTTGGTGAGAATACTATTTCTGATTTGATAAACTGCTTGGATGTCATCAGCTCCCTAGATAATGAGAATTCCAGAGGGGACTACTAATTATTTAAATACAGTAAGATCATCTGTGAAGCTGCTTTGGCCTAAGTAGTTGTTTAATGGTCCTAGTGTAATGTGTCTAGCCCTGACTAAGCATCTAGGATTTGTATGTATTTTCATTCCTATGTAGAAGAGAAATAACTATTCCTTTTTGGATTGTGACAAGAACAGAAAAGAATGCCTCAGTTGTCCCACTTATCCGGATCTGGTCTCAAAAAAAGCCTTCAGAAACATAGAGAAAACACATTTCAAATATACTATTACCATGGTTTCAGGCAGTGTTAGGCAAACCATCAGAACAGTGTCCTTCCCTCTGTGCTGCCAGTTGTGAAAATCACACAATAATTATTTGGGAAAGTCCCAAGAGGGAGATGTCTAATTTTTGTTTTTCTCCAAAGCAATAGGAGTGGTAAATAAGTACTCTCTGGGTAATTCAAGTCAGTAAACACTGCCAGAATTTATTGTATAAAATAGATGGCAGTTCCTTGAGTGCCTTCACAGTTCAGATTGCTACCTTAGTAATGACAGCCTTGGGGGGGAAGGGAGATAAAGTCTTAGAATATTAAAATTAGAAAGAACTTTAGGAAATATTCCATCAAAGGCCCTCATTTTACAGATGAGAACACTGAGGGCCAGAGAAGATAGACTATAGGTTCCAGGGTCACATATTCATTGGCAGAAATAGGGTCAGTAATGGAAAAGGAGGGTGATAAATCTGACATTTCTTCTTCAGAATTGTAGTGAAGGAAATATTTTAAAGTAAATAATAGCTCAAAATACTAAGATAGCACATTAATATTTTAATACCTATTTAAACAACATTGAGGTAGCTGTACGCAGTTTCCTTCAAATTAAAAAATTCCATTCCTGTACATTGCTAATAAACCAATATGGCACAGTGGAAAAAGCACTGGCTAGGAGTAAGGTTAAAATAGTGCCTCTAACACTACTTTTGTGTTGTTTGGCAAATCACTTTAACTTCCCTTAACCTCTTTATATTCCCTTGGCCCTTCTTTGTATTTAAAATAATGAGTTTGGACTTTATGGCCTCTGAGATTCTTTCCAACAGAGGTCAGTGATCGCTGTGATCCTAAAAATTACATATAGAATGCATCACATTTTGAAAAATATTAGACTTTGAGGTAACTTTATGATAACATTTAACAATAGAGTCTCTGTTTCTGCCATGAAACTAACATTGACCAAGTCCTAAATTCATCATTATTTTATAGGTTATTAAATTCTGAAGGGTATATATCTTCCCTTACTAGTCATCTTTATGTCATTAACTCCACCTTTTTTAGGTTCCAAGTTCTGTTCATGACTATTTTTATATCTGGCACAATTGACTAAGTTTATCATATAGTTATTTAGATGCTTGTTTAATTTCTTAAAGAGTCAATATTATGACAACATTTATGCATTTCTAGCAGTATTAGTGTGCTTAAAATATTTAGTCGGAATTTCTGTTATTTGAACTGAATATTGTTGGCAAGAGGCCAAAAAATTACCTATTTTTGATGAATGCTATACTACCCAGAAAGTGCATCCCCAGATTTTAGTTTAACTACCAAAATAATTGCACATAATTTTAGATTTTACAGTATCTTCAGCAAATTTTATTTGCCTTATATGTTAATAATAATAGAAAAATAAGTTATTTTTAATAGATGAATACATGGCTTAATAAGCTTTCTCTTAGTTAAGATTAAAGTCCAATAACTGCCAAAATATTTTCAATGTTTCAATGATTAAGAAAAATTAAGCACCTACTATATAAAGAAAATGGTCCCATGTACTGGGGGAGATATAAAATTTAAATAGAACATAGTCAGTCTAAAGGGATAAGACATAGACAAAAGGTAATTATAACACACAAAATTACATGATATGTTTATTAGGGAATTATAAAATGTCATGTGAGCTCCTGGAAAGGTAAGGTGAGGGGTTTTTTACCCAACAGTGAGACGTTCACATAGAGGGTGGCATTTGAATTGGGCCTGGAGGTGAGGGGAAAATAGTATAAAATAGTATAAAAGTTAAAAAGATCATTTAGCTATTGTAATATTTCAAATTCCAGACCCCATTTACTTTTGAAGTCTAGACTATACTAGCAAGTTAGGCAATGGTAAATTAGCATAATGTAAAAAGCATTTTTTGTCAAAGAAAAGAGACTTTGAGAAACATCAAATGAGACAGAAGAATTTTTAAATTTAGTGTATCTATAAGCTGCACCTTGACTTTTCAACAAGTCTGTTATCATGTTATTTATTATGTATCTCTGGAAATAACATCTTTCCCTTCTGTATTTTGACTTAAATGATCTTTTTACATGAAGTACAAAAATGATTGTTTCCTAACCTTTTGATTAAGATAAAATTATGAAAATTCCCACACAAAATTACTTATTTTCAGCATTAGAAATCAGAATTAATGCCAAACATAGTCATTCAGCACATACCAGTTAAAACTATTTAATTTCACTTTCTTATATTGTTCACACCTGTATCTGAAAGCCCTTTCTGGTAAAGTGGGTCAGTATAGTTCCACTATTTACATAATTGAAATGAAGTTACTAAGACATGTAAAAATGCTTCAGCTAAAATATATATGGGAATTTGGTTGAAGAGGAGGCATTAGAACCCACAAGTAGTAATATCTGTTGAACTAAAACAAGGAAAGGGGGGTTAAAAATTTCAAAATTATTATCCGACATCTCTTAATTAGTTATTTATTTACATTTGTTAATTGTTAACAAAAGGAAATCTTAAGTGTTTTTGTACTATGAGTGTAAATCTCACATAAAAAAGGCACCTGATTTCAGTGTGTCACTAGCCATTTATGTATACGTATATATGTGTGTGTGTGTGTGTGTGTGTGTGTGTGTATATATATATATGTATGTATATATATATATATATATATATATATATATAAATACATTACCTTTTCATATGATTATGAAATATTTTCATTTATATTCTCCAGGGTCTCAGTTTCAAGATTTCTGTATTAGAATATGCCCTCATTTTTATTTGCCAACTGCTTCTGCTTTAGTAAGTCTGAAAGGATCATTATTATTTATTTTCTTTTTATTAAGATCATTTTCATAAGATCATAGACCTGGATATGTTAAGAAGGTCATCTAGTCCAAATTTTTCTTATGTATAAAACATCTTGAATCTTTATCAAACAATTACTTTTCAGCATCCAAGAGACTGTGGAGAAAGAAAGATGGTGTCATTCATTTCTTGAATCATTCATCAGAGCTAACCTTTACTTATTCCAAAAAGGGCAAGCTATCAGGAATCAGTTACATACAGCAATCACCTGTGCATTTTCCTCAAAGGAAGATCTGATTGATTCAGAAAAATGAAATAGGAGTTTACTTTCTTTGTTACTATTATTTCCCCCTGAAAATATGAGAGACGTTTCTTGTTGGATATAATGACAAATTAAAATCCTTGTATTTTTGAGCTCTGAGGTTATGTTATGAACATGGTTGGAATGAACAAAAGTTGGGTGTTTTCAGGGTCAGCGTATATGAGAGGCATTCTAATGACTCAGAGCTGATTTTAGCTGCAAAAAATAATAATAATAATAATGGCAGAGTTGCAGAGGGGAAGAACAGATGTTTAAGTTTCAGGATGAGTGGGTTAGTTGCAAAGCACAAGAGTAATAGGGGGATGTAAGGCAGTGACTGAGTATCAGCAGGGAGATATTTAGATGAAGTCTGTTGTTTAGCAAAGAGATGAATGGAAGTGATTTGCACGGGATGCAGGTACTTGATGTCACTGAATGGTGATTCTTAGAATGAAGTGATGTCACACAGAGGAATAAGAAAATCTGATAAAAAAACTGGGAGCAATATATACAGACACACATATATATGCATATGTAGTTTATATAGAGAGACATATATATGTTTGTATACACACATCCATACACACATATATTTTCTGTGCTGATTACGTCCCATTTAGGAAGTGATCTGTGCCTATATTTTCCATTATGAATATTTGGTCATTCTTCTCTGTGGGAGCTACTGCTTGGTAAAGCCTTCTGTTGATGATTTGCAAGTTAGTTTACTATATTGAATGATGCTTCAGTAAATGCTGCTGTCACACTATCACATTTGTGAGAAAGTCATTGATTATGGATAGAATTTGGCTTTCTCTGCAGAAGCCTGGCTTGACCCAAATGATCCTATAATATTATCTGAACTTTTTACCCTGAATTTTGCTTCTATTAATAACACAGTGATGCTTTATTCTTTATTTTGTATTGTATTTCTGCATACATTTAGTAATCTTTTTCTTGTTGATTTCTATTCTTCACAGGAAACAAATCAAAATTGCTCTGTGAGCACCATGTATATTGATTACATTTAGTTAATAAAAGAGAACATAATGGAAATGATTGGAAGGAAGAAAGCCAAAGTGCTACTGTTCTGCATTCCTATGTTTTTCATTCTAAGTAGAGTCCATATACCCCACTTTTGAGTGCCCTTATTACCAGCCTTCCCACATGAATCCAGTTTCCCCTCCAGTCAGTTCCAAATGCCACGATAATTGTCATTTTCTGTGCTTGCCTTTAGGACTATATTACTTCCTTCTTGAAAACTACATATTCTCCACCATTGATTCAAACTTCTGTCAATGGCTTTCAAGGCCCTTTATTACTTCACTCCCTCCTTTTATTTTGCTTTTTTATCTCTTGTTCTATAATGGCTACCTGTTAATTACTGTGTCCAATCTAATTTCCTGCCTGGTACACAAGGCCATCAAGTTACTACCTCTTTTCTATCTCCTTTTGCTAATTTCTCAAATTTCTACTCCTCATTTGCCAAGTAATATGTTGTCCAAAAGCCAAATCATACCAGTGAAAAATCCAAGTGTTTTTAATGAACTATTTTGATTTCCTTAATTAAACCTTACTCAGGAAAGAAAAGAATAAGGTGGATTTAATGACTTAAATATCACATTAGACATTGAAAACTTAAATTTTGATCTTGCCACTGATAATTTTTTTTTTTTAGTTTTGAACACAGCATTTATCTTCTCACCTCAGTCCCTCTATCTAGGGGGGGAAATGTTATAATCCATGTATGAATATTTGCTCAATCATCAGTACCCTTCTGGGAATTATAAGATAATGACGAAGAACTTTCTCTCCTTAATGTTAATTATGCCTTTTTTACCAATTTTGCTCCAAAAAAAGAATGTTAAGCTAAGAGTAGAAGACGTGACTTTGTGACTCAGCTCTGCTACTTATTAGCTGTGTAATCTTGGGCATATGACTTTACCTCTGTGTAAATCTCTTTCCTCATTTGTAAAAGGCGATACTGTTTACACCACATATCTCATCAGGTCTATATGATGATAGTGCTTTTGTATACTATAAAGAAGTTTTTAGATTTGAGAAATTTATTGTTGATTTAGAATAAGAAGCCCACAGTAAAAAATTCCTGCTACCAAGACAGATTAGTAACCGTTCTCTAATTTATAGTATTAGAGAGTAGCTTGGGACACTGAAAGGATAAGGTTAACATAGCCAGGATGTGTCAGAGGTGGCCCTTGAAGTCAAGTCTTCCTGGTGCTATGGCTTACTCCTTATCCACTTTGTCATTCTACCTCTTCAAAAAATGTGGTAATGATGTTATTGGTAATTTCATGGGTATAGAGAACGCCGAGTTCAGAAACTCCCCATACTGATGCAGATCACTAAGTTTTATTTAACTTATAGAGTTGCCTGTGGCACTGAGAGATTAAATGACTTTTTCTCATTGTCATACTGTCAGCATTTGTCAGAGTGGTGCTTTTGCCTATGACTTTCTGACTCTGGGGGCATGTCTCTATTCACTGATATGCTGCCCGTCATCATCAAGATTCCTGGGAGAGACCTAGAGAGCTGGATTTAAATGTTTGGAAATCATACCCTTTGGTAGTTAGTCAGTGATTGGTGATGATGGTGGTAAGGATGGTGGATCACTTCTCCACAAGGTTTGCTAATCTCAGTGATGGCTTAAAAGTCCAAAATGGAAAGCAGAGGTGGTGGCCTAGAGTACACTGCTGTTCTTGGGCTGTTGAGTTGTCTTCACCAATATCTGAGTGTTCATGGGGATCTAGGACTCAGGGATAGGGAACCTGTGGCCTAAGGCTGCATGTGGCCCTCTAGGTCCTCGAGTGTGGCTCTTTGACTGAATCCAAACGTCACAAAACAAATCCCCTTAATTAAAGAATTAGTTCTGTAAAACTTGGACTTAATCAAAAGGCTGCGCCCAAGGACCTAGAAGGCCAAATGTGGCCTCGAGGCTACAGGTTTCCCATTCCTAGTTTAACCCTCTGTGTTCTCTCTCCATCAGGGTGCCTTGCTGCTCTGTTATTTTGGCTTGCCTGTCCCATGGAGTCATTTGGTATTATTGTTTATAGTGGAGATGACAGTGCCCCTTTTTCATAAAGGCTATTCCCTTCCATGATTGGTACAAGATCTGGATTGAAAGAAGAGCCAATGGTCTGAGCGACATATTGATATCATTGCTTGAAACAGTGAAAAAAATGGGTTTTGGGCTCTTGTTTTAATATAGAATTTTATCATGCATCTTGTAATTCATGTCAGTGGTGATTTTATATTATCTTTGGTCTTATCCAAAGTAATTATTCCAATTCCATTTTATATTTTCTTCTTTCATTAGTAAAGTTAAGCCTGAGTCTGTTAGACTCATTTTTCAAAGGATAATTTTCTACCAAGAAACAAGATGAAACAGATTGATATTAGTGTGATCAATGCAAACTTTTGTTAAGAGAAAGAGAATCTGCTTTAGGAGGTGATTTAACTTGGAAATTGTGATTATTTATATAGCATAAAGGGCTTTAAAAATAATGATGATTACATTGATGGAAGCTTCCAATGTCATAACCTTATAAAAGCTTGCGTCAGTGAAGTATTATTGTCACTAAATATTTCCTTCTTTTATTTTTATAAAATAATATGGAAACAAATTGGAATTGTAAATGCCCAGTGGTCCCTACTACATGATCTAAGATTCATTAAATATCCTATAGAAGTGGTATTTTTTATTCTAATTAGCAATTTCATAATGGAACTTACTTTGTCAAGAGTTTATTTTTAATTATAATTAAAATGCTTAAATCTTGAACCTCCCATTCTGTTCTCAGCTCTAGAAGGCTGACAGTTTCTTGTATATTTTTCTTTATCATGAAATCAGAATTTTAATTCTTTAATTATACTAGGAAGCTAAATTCTTGTAATTAAATTATACTGTATAATTAACTAGACTTGGTTAAAGAAAATAATTCACTTATAGAGAGTATGACTATAAACATGGGAGACTAATTGACCTGTAGCTTATGGAAATCAGAATTATATTATAGTTATAACTTTTATGTGCCGTATTTTTTGTTGTTATTCAGTTGTTTCAGTTGCGTCCAACTCTTTGTGACCCCATTTAGGGTTTTCTTGGCAGAGATACTGGAGTGGTTTGTCATTTCCTTCTCCAGCTCATCTTACAGATGAGGAACTGAGGCAGACAGGGTTAAGTGACTTGCCCAGGATCACATAGCTATTAAGTGTCTGAGGACAAATTTGAACTCAGGAAGATGAGTCTTCCTTGACTTAAGGCTTGGCATTCTATCCACTGTACCACTTAGCTGCCCATTACATTATATACCATATTCACTAGGCAAATAGATGGTTCAGTGAATAAAGTGCTAGACCTGGAATCAGGAAGATGAACATTATTAGCTATGTCATGTCCACCTGGGCAAGTCATTCTACCTATATCTGTTTCAATTGATTCATCCCAGGTTTGTTGTGAAGATAAAATGAAATAATATTTGTAAAATGCTTTGCGAATCTTGAAATGCTATATAAATGCCAGCTATCATTATTATTATTGTTATTATTATTACTGAGATAAAAATAATTTCCTTTTAGGAAAAAAAATAATTGATTTCCCAGACATTCACTTCTTATAACCAATATAACACTTGCCTGCTTTCAGAAGAAAGATTTGAATGTGCACTCTATCTGCTGAAATTTTTATGTCTTACTAAACTTACTAAGCTATGGAATAATGAAGGATTTTTCTGCCAAAAACTTAAAAATTGCAATTTTGTACTAAACCCTATCTAGAAATCAGAATCTTTCTACCCATTCCCCTTCTTAATTAGGTAGAGCATTGAGTTTGTCACAGCAAATACATCCATTGATTTGTACGTTATATTTCCAAAATAAAAAAAGATTAATGGATTTCTCAGTTAATGGTAGACTAATGGGAAAAGATTTCAGAAATTTCGTGGTAATGGATCTTTGCCATAGCTTTTAATCTTCGCAAACATGAGGCTTACATGTGATGAGGCATGAATTAATTTTCCAGCTTTGAAAAAATTGGATCCTAAAACCATCACATACATATGACAATCACTTTACAAAGTAATTAGCTTGCTATATATATGAGGAGATTTCCTGTGAGAAAATTGCTCATGCTACATAACCAGTAGAAAAATTTGGCAGACTAACAAATTAAAAGCATATCATGTCCAAGAATCATGGAACTCTTCAATTTATTTAGCTCTTTTTAGTCCCTGTACTTAAAATATAAAATTTCATTTGGATCTGACTCTGAGTAAAGTGGTAGATTTTTGTGTGAGGTATTATGCTCATCTTGTTATATATAGGATTTTTTTCTACAATTAGTACATTTTTGCTTTTTTTTTAACAATTAATACAATTTTGCTTTTTTTGCTTTTTACAATTTTGCTTTTTTTGCTTTTTACAATGAATGCATTTTTGCTTTTTTATTTTTAAAATATTTATGCCTATTAAATTTAGTTTAAAATTCCTTTATAAGTAGATCTATTATGTTATATCATGATTAGTTGAGAATCATGTTTTCATTGTAGAGGTCAAAGAACTAGCAGAAATCTGATCAAGTCCAGTCATTTAAGATTTACTAAATGTTTACTATAGAAGATTTATTAAATGCTCACTTAATATGTATTAAGCACTGGATAGAAAAAGAAAGATAAAAACAGACCCTGCCCTCAAGGAGCTTATTATAATGAGGGAATCTAATGATAATCTAATCATCCTACTTGCCACTCTGGAGTTATTCTAGATAGTGCCTTATAATTTCTTCAGTAAATTATTTTATATAATGCCCTAGAATTCATGTCTTTATGCTCTTCAGATTTGTTCCTTTTTCTTTTTGTATGAGAAATATGAAAGGATAAATCTACCATAAGTACCTCAAACCACTAAGCATGTTTTCTTTTTAAAAAAAATTATCTTTCTATATGTATTTGAGAAGTATCTACCTTTACTCACTGTAACTTGCTGTCTGTCTCCTATATAATTTCTGTGACTCGGTTTAAGAGTTTAAAGAGATTGTAATCCTTAATAATATTAGACTTTAAGCCAAATCTCATTTCAGCTTTATTACCTGAAGAGTAGTATTGAATAGCCACATTCTCCTAACTGAGATTGATTGAAGATAGAATGAATATAACCAGGGCAGCTAGGTGGTGCAGTGGATAGAGTACTGGCCCTGGATTCAGGAGGACCTAAGTTCAAATCTGGCCTCAGACACGTAACACTTACTAACTGTGTGACCCTGGGCAAGTCGCTTAACCCCATTGCCTAGCCAAAAAAAGAATGAATATAACCAAACCAGTAATGTCCTGCAAGCACTATAGTATTTGCCTTTATGGTACTGACTAAACACTAGAGTTCAGCAGAGTAACAAAGAAATGTGTGGTGTACAAAAAGTAGTCAGTCAGTCAACTGGCAAGCATTTATCAAGTGCTATGTTTTAGGCACTGTGCTAGAATGGGATGCAGTTGTAAAAATGCAACACCCCCTGCTAGCAAGGAGCTTACATTTTTATTGGTTTGGGGTGGGAGGTTGGAGGAAATGTAATGTGTTCATATATAAATAAATATAGAACATATTTAAAAGAAATAGGCAGTGATTGAGGTTGATACTAACAGCAAGAGTTGGGGCAGGATATCAAGAAAGGCCTTGAATGGGAGGTGACAGGTGAACAGCACCTTGAAGGGAGGGACCAAAGGGTTCTAATATGTATTATTATTATAAGTGAGGAGGAAGAAGAATGTTCCAGAAAGTGAGTGGGGGAAACAGGATAGCGGGGAATGGCCTGTGCAAAAGCATGGAGGTGGGAGATAGAATGTCATGTGTATATGTTAGTACGTGGGCCAATTTGACTGGACCATAGGATTCATGAAGGGTAACAGTATGTAATCAGCCTAGAAAGGCAGATTGATTGGAACTGGATTATAAAGTACTTTAAAAACCAGAGAAATTTGTATTTTATTCTAAAGGCAAGGGAACCACTGAAACATTAAATCTATACTTCAGGAATATTGCTTTGACAGTTGTGTGGAGAAGTGACTAAATGAAGGAAGACCCATTTAGAGGCTATTGTAGTAGTCCAGGAAAGTTGAGATAAACTATTAGACAATACTTCCTTTTTTTGTTAATTTTAAGAACCAAGATTGCAGGAAGTTGTGCTGAAACAAACAATATTTGTGCATACATATGTACTTAAATGGAATCAGAAATGTGTATGTACACGTAATACATTTCTATTCAGTTCAGTTCAAAATTCATTTATTGTGAAATACCTGTTGTTTGTTAGAGATATTGATGGGCCTGGGGAGATAGATAATTTATATAGAACACTATCATAGAACATATTATCTAGTATGGAGACATCCTTCGAAATATTCTGTAGGAGATACAGGGCATATCTTTTCTTCTAAAATATTTTATGAAAATAGAATTATTTTCTCCTAAGTTATCAATTTGTTTACCATTTGAAATTTAAACTTCTTTTTTAGTATCCCGTGTCACAATTATGGTGCCATGACAAAAATTTTTGGCTTAAAATCAGGATTAGAATAAAAATCAGAAAATATACATTCTTTTTATTAATAAACTGTGCAAGTAAACACTGAGAAAAGTAACATCTAAAATTTTTCTTAACCCTTTTTTAAGCCAGATATTTTTCAGTTTCTCATGTGAAGACCACTTCATGTAGTAGAGAAGCCTGAGATCTTGCTCAAATGCTGCCACTAACTGTGACCTTAGCAAAGTACTTAATATCCCTTGGCCTTAGTTTTCCTTTTCTGTAAAAAGCTTAGTAAATGAACTGCTAATCAAGAACATGGTATCTGAGAATGTATACAATCTGGGGAAAAGCGCTTAACCTCTCTGAGACTCATATTCTTTATTTTTAAAAGGCCAGAAGTGAACTTCTAATTAAGAAAGTAGTATCTGAGAATAGGAGTTAAATTTTTGGAATATGGCTTAAAATATAGACATGAAAGCCTCTTGGCTATGGATGAAATGCACCTCTCAAAAGCCTGCTAAGATTGTATTTGCCTTGCAAATCTAATCAGAAGGATTTTAAATGGAAAAGAGAGGGGGAAGAATCTAGATACCCTAGAGAGTAGCTACTGTGTAAGAAGAATAGCATTTGAAATTTTCAGAAGTCTGTTGGGAACAAAATCTAAGAAAAAGCACTATAATAACATTCATATCCTCATAAGTCTATAGACATTCACAAATTCTGGATAGCAAAATAGATGAACTGGAGATCTTAATGTGAGGAAGTAAATTTGACGTCATAAGTATCACTGAGACTTGGGAGGATAAGAGCCATATCTAGAATATGACTCTGAAATGGATACTTTGTTTTTAAGAAGATAAAAGATTAGGTAATGGCAGGTGGTGAGGAGGAAGGATTGAGGGAGTAATATATATAATGAAAACCAAAAAACAGCATTATAGAGAACATTTGCGTAAAGGTCAGTGTAGGCAGAAACAGAAGTGATATGGTCATTGTAATACCTGGTTCCCAATACTGTTTCTGATGCTTACTCTGTGTGTAACTTAAGGCAAATCACTTAACCTCCCTGGGCTTCAGTTATAGATGCATAAATCCATAAAATGAAGGGGTTGGACCCTCTGAAATTCTTCCAGCTCAAGATTTATGATTCTCTAGAGGTAGAGACCAGATTTCTGTGATTTTATTGGTATGGGGAACTCCTATTAGTCAATCATAAACATTTAGTAAGTGCCTGCTGTGTTCCAGACATAATGCTAAGTGCTGGGAATGCAAAGAAAAGTAAAAGTCCTTGCTCTCAAAGGAATTCCTGTTCTAATATAATGGAGGAAACAACATGCAGACAACTATGTACAAACAAGATACATACAGGATAAATGGATAATAATCAATAGAGAGAAGGAACTAATATTAAGAATAATCAGGAAAGGTTTCGTTATAGAAGGTGTGATTTTAGCTGAGGCTTGAAGCCAGGAGGCAAAAATGAGGAGGGGAAGTGTTCCAGGCATTGAGGACAAACAGAGAAAATGCCTAGATTGGAGAGGTGGGGTGTCTTGTTCAAGGAGTAGCCAGAAGGTCAGTATATTGCAGAGTGTGTGTGGTGGTATAAGGTATAAGAAGACAGGAAAGGTATGGAAGGGCTCTGAATGTTAAACTAAGGATTTTATATTTGATCTTAGAGGTAATAGAGAATCACTTGAGTTTATTAAATAAGATGGGGGTGACACAATCAGAACTGTCCTTTAGAAACATCACTTTTACAACTGACTGGAGGGTGGTTTGGAGTGGGGAAATGCTTGTGATGAAGATACCAACCAACAGACTATTTCAGTAGTCTAGGAATGAAGTGATGAGGGCCTCCATCAAGGTAGTGGTAGTGTCAGAGGAGAAAAGGGAGCATATAGGAGAGATGTTATGCAAGTAAAATTGACAGACCTGGGCAACAGATTAGATATAGGAAGTGACAGAGAGTGAGGAGTAGATGAGATTTACATTATAAGCCTGGGTAACTGGGAAGATAGTGGTGCCCTGGACAGTAAGCAGTAAGGAAATTTGGAAGAATGGAGGGAATTGGGGGGATGTTAATGAGTTCAGTTTTGGACATGTTGAATTTAAGCCTTTTATAAGATATCCAGTTAGAGAGATGTTCAATAAGCAATTGGAGATGTAAGACTGGAGGTTAACTGAGAGATTAAGGCTAGATAAGCAGATTTTTAGAATTAGTAGCAAAGATGATAAATTGAATCATTGGGAGCTGATGAGTTTACCAAGGGAAACAGTACAGAGGGAAAAGAGAAGAGTACCCAAGATACAACCTTTGGGATACCACAGTTAGCAGGTATGACCTGTTGGACATTTCTTTCTGTCTTTGACCTTGTTGGTGTATATGCCTAATGGTGAGATTTGGATGTAGACATTTTAGTCACTTTTTTAACATAATTCCAAACTGTTTCCCACAACTGAGTGAATTCAAATCTCTTCTATTAATCTATAAACATTTACTCAGTGCCATGTGGCAGACACTCGCTAAGTGCTAGGGATACAAAAAGAGGCAAAAGACAATCCCTGTCCTCAAGGACCTCACAATCTAATGGGGGAGACAATAAACAAAGAAATATGTACAAACAAGCTATTTCCAGGATAAATAGGAAATAAGGAAGGCACTAGGATTAAGAGAGATTGAGACAGGCTTCTTGTAGAGGATGAGATTTTAGTAACGGTGTATTAGCCTCAATTCACAACACCTCCAACATTCACTATTCCCATGTTTTGTCATTTTTGCGAGCTTTCTGGGTGTGAGATAATATGATTGTCACACTGCTGGCTTCCCCTCCCCCTCAAAGAGCAAATTTTATGTTTGTTAATAAACTCAAAAATGAATTTTTTTTGTGATTACCTAGAAATTAGCTCTTCCACATAATTGACTATTCCATGTATTAGAAGCTTATCCTTTTAAGCATGCTTTAACAAAAAATTTTATAATGTCTAATTTTTAAAATCTTAAATATATTACATACTCTCCTGACTTCTTAGATAATACTGAACATAAATTATTTTTTCCTTGGTAACTCAGGGTCATTTAGTATATCATTAAGAACTTTTAATTGTTATATACTTCGAGTTCCTCAGTACAGTATCTGAAAGGTACTGGATCTGGAATCAAAGGACCTAGATTCAAAACCAAGCTGTGAATGCTTACTATTTATATGACCTTGGGCAATTCAGTTAACTTCTATGGAACTTAGTTTCTTTATCTATAAAGTGAGGTGGTTGGACCAAGATAGTCCTTTAAAATCCATTCTAACACTAAATCTGTGATCCTTAATACACTGAGCCATTTAGGGTTGTTGTATACTGAACTTTCCTACACTGCAATTCCTTTCTAGTTCTTATTTCTGCCCTTTCTGTGTCCTTCCTTACTGTCATGTCACCTCTTCTTATAACTGGAAGTGTCTCCCCTTTTAGTCTCTTCCTGCCTCCCACCACACTATTTCTGATTTTTCTTTCCAGAGAAATGAGGAAATCAATATTCTGTATAAAATAAGAGTAAGTATACTCTCAAGAGGGATCTGAGGGGACTCTTTTATAAAGCAAAGTACATGGGCTTTGTGACTTCAGTTTGAGCCTCTCCTATGACTTCTCACTATGGGTTTTTGGCTTTTTTCTAGATGGTTAAAATTGTTAAATGCCTGAGTTCCAGATGAGTATGGCATTTACTCTGTTAATCAATATATAATTATCTGAATGGGCAGAGAGACCTGGAAAGTTATATTTCTTTTTTTTTTTTAAGTGAAACCTGTCAACTAACCCTTGCACTATAACCTAATCCTTTGTGCATAGTTCCACAACCTTTAGAATCCACTTGCTCCAGCAATGGGACACTCTTTCATCTTTGCTTTTTCTTGTACATAGCAATATGAATCTGTCTGGTAAAGACCTATGCACTGTGGTACTAATTTATTATATAAATGAGTAATGGAATTTCTTATTTTAAATCCATGTCTGTCTACCATCATTTTTCTGTCTCCACAGTGATTACTGCTTTTCCATTTTCTCTTACCTATTAAATATTTACCAAGGCTTCATCTTTTATATTTATTTGTATTTTTTTAAGTTGAATCTGATTTTATTTCCTGCACATATTATGTTATAGATGGATTCAGTACAAGCTCCTATGATAGATTTCTTTTTATTAGCTGATATTTCCAAGACCTCTCAGATTTGAATTAGAATGCATTAGTGTACTATATTTTTTTTTGTAGTTTCTGTTAAATCATTAAAAGGAATGTAAATCATTAAAAGGAATGTAAGAATGTTGGGCTAACTCTTTGTGTACACAGGGCAGATACTAGGTACTATAAAATTTATCATCTCCCTTATGTGGCCTATCAGCCCTTTGGACTCTTTGTAGGTATTCTTATCAAAGCCAGTTTGAACTAATTTTATGAGTTAGATTTCTTTTTTAAAAAATTAATGTTTTATTTTTTATACCATGCCCATATCCCAGTAATCCTTTCCTTCCTTGTAACAAAAAAAAAATTCATCAAAACCAAGGAACACAGTGATCTTATCTGAGCATCTATAGTCTACAGTTTGAATGTGTATCACAGTACTATAGTATTTCTCTGTATTGTTCTCTACTTTTCATCATTTTGTTCAGAATTTCTTGCTCTTCTTTATATAGGTAGTTCAGTGGTTAGAACACTCGCCTAGAATCAGGAAAACCTGAGTTCAAATCCAGGCTTAGACACATTTGCTTTGTGGCTCTGGGCACAGACCGTTTGTCTGCCTCAGTTTTCTCTACTGCAAAATGGAATAGTAATAGCACCTATTTCCCAGGATTGTTATGAGGATAAAATGTGCTAATATTGTAAAGTGCTTAGCACAGTTGCTGACCCATAATGGGTTTGGTTTGGGGTTTGGTTTTTTTTTTTGGCTTTTTTTGGTGAGGCAGTTGGGGTTAAGTGACTTGCCCAAGGTCACACAGCTGGTAAGTGTCAAGTGTCTGAGTTTGGATTTGAACTCAGGCCCTCCTGACTCCAAGGCTGGAGCGCCATCCAGTGTACCACCTAGCTGTCCCTATATAATGGGTTCTTAATAAATGCTTGTTGACTCCAACCCCTCATCAGAATGTAAGCTTGTTTGAGGGAAGGGAATGTCTTATTTGATTGTATTTTGTATCCCCAGTACTTAGTGCAGCACCTGGCACATAGTGCTTAATAAATGTTTTTTAAAATTAATTTTTTCATTTCTCATGAGTTTCTCATGCCCATTATTTCTTATAGTATAATACTATTCCATTACGCAAGGAGCCCCAAAAATCTCAGTGCAGTTTTAAATTTTGATTGCTTAAATGGCTTTAAGAGCACAATTTGTTCAGCTTTTCACCAATTGATGGATTCCCATTTTGTTTCCAATTTATTGCTATTTCAAAAATGCTACCAGGAATAAATATATATATATATATATATATATATATATATATGAATTTCTTATCATTTATGTCCTTGATCACTGTATCAAATGGTATAAACAATTTAATAACTTTCTTATGAGCTAGAGGAACATACTTTTCTGGTATTGCTATGTTGCTTCATCTACAGATTTAGCTATAAAATTAAAGAAAGAATGTCTTTAAATTTCTTTTTTCACATACTATATGAGAAATTCGAAAGAAAGATAAGCTAGTGTTCAGAGGAAGATAGAAATCCTAGAGGCTAATCCAAATTTGTAAGCTGTAACCCCCTTTCCCTATTCAAAAGAATGGCTTTAAGTAATTAATAGAAATGTGAATAGTTAATGTTTGTGAAGACCTTTGAATTCATACCAGTGGGGCTATGAAAGCATTTCTTATTAAAATTTGTATATTTACAATGTATATTATCTAGTGCTCCTTCTCATAATTGGATAGCTGCTAGAAAAGAAAATGGCATACATTTTTTTTTCTTCTATGAGCAGTGTTGGTACATTCTGGGTAGATGAGTAATTATCTTTCATACTTTGACTAGCAGGAAATTCTTGTTTAATAGTGACTATAGTAGGGGCAGCTAGGTGGCACAATGAATAGAGCACCAGCCCTTGAGTCAAAAGAAGCTGAGTTTAAATATAGCCTTCGGCACTTGACACTTACTAGCTATGTGACCCTGAGCAAGTCACTTAACCCCAATTGCCTCACAAAAAAATAAAATAAAATATGAATATGGTACAGTAAGTTGCCTTAATTCATTTTCCATTGTTTACCATCTGCTGGAGATTTGTTGGGTTTGGGGATTTTTTTTTTGAGGTGCAAAAAAGGAATGACTCATCCACATTCTATACTGCCTGATTTAGAATATTAATTCCCCAAGTCCTTTTCTACTTTTTAATAGCGTACCAAATATATGCAAATGCTTGATAATCTTTTGCCAAACCTTTGTGAAGTAAACTGGGGGGATTTGGATCACAGACCCTGCTTTACCCTTAGAGACTTTTTATCTTATTCCTCATAGTTCGTGTTCCAAAACTTTTCTTCTTAGCCTTAACAGTACCTTTAATCCCTCCCACTGCCACATATACAGCAGATCATTTTTCCTCAGATGATTGAGACGATCACATAGGTACACACTGAAATCTTGTCTTTCATTCCTAAACTCAACGTCCTTGTATACTCTCTTCCTTCTTAGTAACCTCAGAAAACTAATTCCTCAGTTTTCTCATTTATAAATTTAGGATCATAATGTCTAATGTATCTAGAGGGATTTTGTGAGAAACAGATATAATCATGTAGGTACCATAATTTGTAAGCCTTAAAGCATTTTATAAATTATTAGTTATTTTTAAAAGTTAATTATACACTTGATCCATCCCCTCCTTCATGGCCTTGCTTCAGAAGTCATTATGTGCATCTTCAATTCAATAAAATAATGTCAATATCAGTATTTAATCCATGATAATAATAAGTTATTGGTTAATATTAATATATAAGCTCTGGTTTCCCTAACTCCATCATGAGTCTCTCTCACTTGAGTTACCTCCAGTTTTGATGCTACAGACAATGTTCTATAATTCACAGCCACATAGAATCACCAGAAGCTATTTCATTACTCTGATGAATCTGTAATTTCATCCCTGTAGATTTTTCCCTGTATTGATTGATGGGCCTAGAGTCTGGAAGACCTGAATTCAAATCTACCCATAGGTACTTATTATCTTTGTGAATATAACAAATTACTTAGGCTCTGTTTGCCTCACTTTCCTTAGCTGTGAAGTGGGGGTAATAATAGCATGTACCTTATAGGTATATTGTTATGGATATCAAATGAGATATTTTGTAAAAAGTACTTAGTACAGAGCTTGGCACATAGCAGATGCTATATAAATACTTATTCTCCCCCCTGCTCCCCATAGGTTTTCACTTTGTATAATTCTGCTCTTTTTACTAGAGCAATGTCTTTTTATGTCACAGAGCACTAAAAAGGCTGCATAATTTCCTAAATGCATTTTAGTTAACCCACTTTCCTCCCTGTATTTGGTTCTGGATCCAACTCATTATCCATCTGCACTATAATATCCTTTCCACTGATTAAATAGTTGTTTCTGATTTCACTGTCTTCATCAGTTTCTGAGGGGAAATAGTAGCAGTGGTTTTACTTACCTGGTACATGTCATCTTGTGTCTCTACCTCAGGGGGGCCTTGTTTCTTTAGCTGCTTAATCAAAGTTTATGGATAGTGGTTCCAGATGTATTCTTGGTCTTGTTGTTGTTGTTGTTATCTGTGTTAGGCTTTTTTTCCCAATGTCTTCGTTACCTGTGTACCCTTAAAATTATGACACTTCTGCCACTAATAGTGTACTGTATTGTACGAGTTCAATTGCTCTTCATGATTTCATCTTTAAGTATTATTCTGTATGGCACTTCAGGATCTAACATATATGTTAGATTCCAAACATGAACTCCACTTTTGACACTGGTGATAATAGATTGCCCAGGAACTCCAGTAAAGCTGTTTGGCTTTGTTTTTGGCTGGTATCTGTTGTCCTTCACATTTCTTCTATTAATATTCTTTGGACAACAGGACTAGTTTGTTCTCATGCCAAATAGTCTGTGGAATTGCTTTCCCTTAGTAGATTTCTGATTGGGGTGAAATGTGGGAGTTGGGGGGGCAATAGTATTATTTTTTTTGTATTTTCTTCAGTGTCTTCAGATAAGATTTACATTATCAAATTTATTACCTCAGGCTGTCATGTCTCTCCACTTGGCATGGAGATTACGTGTTGGCTGAAATGCTTTCTTAGCTTTTTTGGCTATCGTAGAACTTTTTTTTAAACAACTTTAAAGCTTCTAGGAAATAGTAACAAATCAGAATAAATGGTATTACCTTTATCCATTTCCCATTTTCCAGGGTCAACATATTATATTAGTAACAAATTTTTATAGACAATGTGTGATTCTTAGCACCATCTGCCACTTTTTCAAGCCATTTCACCAGTCTTCCCACAAAAATAGAAGATGGGACTCATAGAACTGAGGACCATTTTGTATTTTGTTGTTGTTGTATAGCTTACTATAGTCAAAAATATCATCACCTAGTTAGTCCAGTCTCCTGATGATGATATTCTATGACGTTAGCTAGACTAATCCTTAGATAGTAGGTTCAGTCTGTCTCTAAGACTTGACTTGAAGCTTTTCCAGCTTGATAGACTCACAATTTGTGTTCCACAGGCACAACTCTGTATGACCTTCATGTCATGGTAAATTTTCACTTTTGTGAAGTTTCAGTTGAATTATTTGGGGTTTTCAAGAATATTAGTGATGAAGGAAATAATTGTAAGTAAAAACGAATCTTTTTCAGTGACAAACTAGGCAATGAGGGCTACTGGGGACTTTTCTTTTCTTTTTTTTTTTTAAAAAGCACAGAGCCTTTTTTATTCCTTTTATTTATTTATTTACTTATTTATTTATTTGTTTGTTTGTTTGTTTGTTTGTTTATTTGCTTTTTGTGAGGCAATTGGGGTTAAGTGACTTGCCCAGGGTCACACAAGCTAGTAAGTGTCAAGTGTCTGAGGCTGGATTTGGACTCAGGTTCTCCTGACTCCAAGACGGGAGCTCTATTCACTGTGCCACCTAGTTGCCCCTCTTTTTTTTTTTAAAGTTCAAAATTCTCTTCCTTCTCCTTTCCCCTTCCCCGCCTAATAAGAAGACAAGAAAAAAGAAACCTATTACAGATTTGTGTAATCATGCAAAACAAATGTCCACATTAGCCATCCTCCCAGCCTCCACAAAAGGCAAGACGAAGAAAGATTTAAAAAATGTTTCAATTTATACTCTTGAGTCCATCAGTTCATTATCTGGAGGTGGATAGCATATTTCAAAATGAGTCTTGGAATTACAGTGGAATTGTGGTAGAGTTGCTAAGTTGCTATTACTATGTAGATTGTTCTGCCGACTCTGCTCAGTTCACTTTTCATCATTTCATAAACATCTTCTCAGGTGTTTTTCTGGAACCGTAGATATTTTTCAAATTATGGCTCTTGCCACAACTACCATAGCTACCCAAGTTAAGATAGAGATGAGGAAAGAAAATAACACTAACAATGAAGTAGTGAAGCTTGCCATAGTGCTGCAGATACTTTGGGTTGTCTGCCACTGTTTAGGAGCCGTAGAGATCAGAAGATCATAAATTACTGCTTGAATATGTCTTTAATTGATCCTTGCCAGTTTATTGAAATTAAATCTCTAATTTTATTTAAATGGTTTTGTGCATCCTCTGTATCTAGTTTGGTTCCCCTATGAGCTATAATAAGCATATGTTCTATAGATGTAGCTATATGATCTTAAGTTACTTAACTGCTTTCAGTCTCAGTTTATTTCTAAGAGGATATAGATATAGATATAGATAGATATAGATATATGTGCGTGTGTGTGTGTGTATAAAAGATTTTTGTTTTAAAACATTAAGTAAATCACATTATGCCTTTGACTTATAGTACCATAGATGTGTTCCTGGGGAGGGGGTGAAATGTTACCCTAAATGAAGAATGTTAAATATTCCAGACAAGTGGTATGTCACACATATAAAAGGAAAAATATTCTCTTCATCAAGGAAATAGTGCTTCAGATGCACACCCCAATTCCAGATGATTTTCCATTGGTGTCACTCCATATCCAGTTGAATGAATGAATGAAAAAAACACTTACGGCTATGGACAAAGCACTGTGCTCAGTGCTCAGGATAGAAACGTAAAAGCAAGACCATCCCTACCCAAAGTACTTAGATTCTAATAGGAGTTTGGAAAATCACTAGACTAGCAAGTGGAGCCATAAGAGAATTGATTTACATCCATGTTCTAGTAGCCATGACAGTATTGATTTGATTACAGTTTCCAGAGGAAGAGGTATAAAGGGGACAAGGGACAGAGAACCAGATACACAAATGGCAAAAATACAGTGTCTGGGGTGGAATGTGAAGCATGGCTTGGATCAGCTAGAAAGAGGGACCGTATGAGTTTTCGTTCTCACATTCATCATTGACCCTACATGGGAGTTCTGAAGCAAAATGGGTAGTTCTCTAAGAGAATCACTGGATGTATGTCTCTGGAGGATACAGATGTAGGACAGGTGTTCCCTTCATTTAATCCCACTACCTTTTTGAAAGACAGTCCTTTTGGCACCTTGGGAGAAATAGCACCAAGATCCTTTCCAGGAAAATATATCCACAGGTTTGCATACAGCATAAGCTTTCCCTTTCCTAGTAAATTGTCAGTATCAGTGCTCTGGCAGGGTCCCAGGCTATATTTCCCAAGTGAGGTGCCACAGCATTTAGCAGATTTCCCCCAGTACTTAGGCAATAAACAACAAAAAGTTGTTGGATCATGGTAAAGATTCCCTAGTCTTAAACTCTTTCCAGTACTAAAGACTTTCATAATAACCAGATCTTAACCCCGTTAATTGACTGATGATGGTTTTGGCTCATAAGTTTGGATCTTCATAAATTAGATTTTGCTATGGGAAAGAAGGAAACATACATTTTTAAAAATACCTACTATATGCCAGGCATTATGCTGAGTACTTTACAAATCTCTCATTTGATCCTTACAACCCTTTAAGGTAGGGCAGGCAGAGGTCAAATGACTTGGCCAGAGTCACACAGCTAGTAAATATCTGCAGCCAAATTCAAACATAGATTCTTTTTTACTGCAGGCCCAATGCTGTATCCACCATGCCACCTAGCTACTCACCTATATAAATGTTGGCCTAGAACCTGCTAATGTGTTTGGCTACACTGAACTAAATGCTCTTCAGACCATCACACCTGAGTTAATAGAAGCATAGATCTAGAGCAGGAAAGAACCTAATAGATCATCTAATTCAAGACCCTCATTTTACAGATGAAAAAAGTGAGCCCCAGAGATATTAAGTGACTTTGCCCAAGATCACACATATAGAAAGTGGCAGAACTTGCATTTGAACCTAGTAGTATACTCTGACTCCAAATTCAGGACTCTTAACCATTCTGATATACTTCCTC
Organism: Phascolarctos cinereus; assembly: GCF_003287225.1. Lineage (NCBI taxonomy): Eukaryota > Metazoa > Chordata > Mammalia > Diprotodontia > Phascolarctidae > Phascolarctos > Phascolarctos cinereus. Next base: position 176,999,523 of record NW_027555958.1, read on the forward strand.
TAAATTAATGTTCTCTAACAAGAAAATCTCCCAACATTTAGCTGTTTCCTAATATGCAGAACCAGAAAATGTGGGGCCATCAGGAAGATAGGGTTGCTAATAGATCGATTTGGGGCTGTTGTTAAGCAGTTCTGTTGACACATGAATACATTTCATATGATTATCATGAAATTGTGGCCTGGAAATTGGACAGCCACGGTGCTGCATTTTGGGCTTCACATTTATAATAAGCTGTAATAAAGTAAACATTTTAAATGAATATAAGAATAGGCATTACTTACAATCACAAATGTATGTTCAATTGAAATGCTTTTGAAGCTCAATTTAACAAAGCAAACAAATTTCCTGGCAGTATTAACATAATTGTTCTCACTATTGGATTTGATTTCTAAAAAGTTCTTTAAGCAAAAAACAAGCTATTAGGAAACAGAATAGCAAAAAGAAATGTATATAAGAATGAACTGCTTTCAGATATTTCAGACATTAGGTACAAAGTGGTCCTAAAGTCTCACTGTGCCATTTCCCCAGGTTTGGCAAACCACTTCCAGCCCTAATAATGTAGAACTTGTATTTCATGGGTTATTTTCTGTAAAATATAGCTCTTTACACTCTGTGGTACAAAGGCTCAAGGCTGAGGACTACCTGTAATTCTCTGCCAGTGAAACTAAAAGTTCCATGCTATGGGTCAGTAAAATAGCTATTTTTCTTTTCTGGAGACAGACACTGACTAAAACGTCCTGTTTATACTAGGTTGGAGACACAGATCTTTATGTAAATAAAGTGGCAATTGGAGCTGAGTAAGTAAATTAATGAAAGGATTTGGAGAACCTATTGTTCATTTAATATTCACGAAACAAAAATGGAAATTGTAGAAAGAACATGAACTACAGTGGCAAGATAAAACTAGTAATTTGTGCACTCAGTGCAGAAAGGTATCACTAGGTGATCCACCAGTGTTTTCCACAGCAACTAATATGTAGTAGAGGAGCAGATGATATAGTGTTCCTTGTACATTCCAGCAATCTGCACTTCCTTCCACTTATTGAAGAAACCAATACAAGTATCTATTATATATTATTATCCTAATGTGTTGTAGCCATGAGTAGCAGGTTTGATGATGGCATAACAGTAAGCAGCAGCCAGAACAGTGGGGGTTCAGGGTAGCAGGTGCACTTAGCTAAAAGTTGTGAGAGGCACAGCATGGCATTGGTGGGAAGAACATTATGCTGAAAAATACACATTGATTTCAAATAGTCATGGAACATAGCTGACAGTTCAAATAAGAGTAAAGCACAGAAACATATCTTATTAGAAGACTGACAATTTAAAGCATTGCTTCTTGCCTAGCATACCACTAACCTGATACATCATTAATTATAGTAAACACTAACAGGTGCTCTAGATGACTTTGTTGGAGATGGTACTATGCAAATTGTACAAAGCCTCCAAATATTACAGGACATCCTTAATGAGATCTACAGTTACTTAACTCCAACAATCCAAATAAGTAAAACCAAGTGGATGAATGCTGTCATAAAGTTGGATGGTCATCCCATTCAGGTAGTTCATCAGGATATATATCTTAGACTGTGAACTGTGTTCATGATCAATTAATTATAAACAAATTTTTAAGCACTGGGTTCTCTACTAAAGATAAAAAGGCAAAAATTAAAGTTAAACAGACCCTTCCCTCATTGAATTTTTATTCCAGTAGGGAGACAACACATTTATATAAATATATGCAAAAATTGTTACGAAATAAATACAATATATTGTGCAGATATACCATGTGAGCCCAAAGAGTTCATGTGTGGACTGTCATCAGCATTCTCTGCAGTTGGCATGGGGAGGGCCTCAGGGAAGGCTATTTTGATATATCTAGAAAGTTAGCATTGGGTCATGGGACTCAATTCCAAACTGTGGTGATAGAGGGTAGGATATTAAATCTCTAAGCTTTTCAACCTAAATGCCTCATTGTGAGTCTAACATTACTTCTCCCCCCCTTTTGACTTTATTAAAGATTTTATTTATTTATTTTTTAAATTTTATTAATTTATTTTGATTTATCAACAATCACTTCCATATGCTTTTGAGTTTAAAATTTTTCTCCCCCTTCCTCTCCACCACCCTCCCCAATATGGCACACAATCTCATATAGGCTATGCATTTACATTCCTATTAAATATATTTTCACATTAGTGAAGTTGTAAGTAAAAATTAAAACCAATAGGAGGAAACATTAGAAAGAGGAAACAAAACTCAATAGAAGAGGGAAAAAAATGATAGCAATTCAACTTCTATAGCTCTTTCTTTGGATGTGGATAGCATTTTCCATCACGATGCCTCTGGGGATGTCTTAGATCCTGTATTGCTGAGAAGGGTTAAGTTTATCAATATTTGTCATTGCACAGTGTGGCTGTTATTGTGTACAAAGATCTCTTGGTTCTGCTCACTTCACTCAGCATCAGACCATATAAGTCTTTCCAGGTTTTTCTGACGTCAGCCTGTTCATCATTTCTTATAGCATGATAGTATTCCATTACATTCATATACCACAACTTGCTCAGCCATTCCCCAATTGATGGGCATCCTCTCAATTTCCAATTCTTTGCCACCACAAAAAGAGCTGCTATAAATATTTTTGTACATGTGGGTCCTTTTCCCATTTGTATGATCTCTTTGGGATATAGCCCTAGAAGTACTATTGCTGGATCAAAGGGTATGCACATTTTTATAGCCATTTGGGCATAGTTCCCAATTGTCCTCCAAAATGGTTGGATCATTTCACAACTCCACCAACAATGCATTAGTGTTCCAGTTTTCCCACATCTTCTCCAACATTTATCATTTTCCTGTTTTGTCATGTTGGCCAATCTGATAGGTGTGAGGTGGTACCTCAGAGTTGTTTTGATTTGCATTTCACCAATCAATAATGATTTAGAGCAGTTTTTCATATGACTATGGATGGCTTTAATTTCTTCATCTGAGAACTGTCTGTTCATATCCTTTGACCATTTATCAATTGGGGAATGGCTTGTAGTCTTATAAAGTTGACTTAATTCTCTATATATTTTAGAAATGAGGCATTTATCAGAGAGACTGGTTGTAAAAATTCTTTCCCAATTTTCGACCTTCCTTCTAATCTTAGTTGCATTGGCTTTGTTTGTGCAAAAACTTCTCAATTTAATGTAATCAAAATTATCCATTTTGCGTCTCCTGTTTGGTCATCAATTCTTCTGTTCTCCATAGATCTTATAGGTAAACTATTCCTTGTTCTCCCAGTTTGCTTATAGTATCAGCCTTTATATCTAAATCATGAACCCATTTTGACTTTATTTTGGTATATGGTGTGAGATTTGGTCTATGCCTAGTTTCTGCCATACTCTTTTCCAGTTTTCCCAGCAGTTTTTTTCAAAGAGTGGGTTCTTATCCCAGAAGCTGGGGTCTTTGGGTTTATCAAATAATAGATTACTATAGTCATTGACTACTGTGTCTTGCATATTTAACCTATTCCACTGATCCACCACTCTATTTCTTAGCCAGTACCAAGCAGTTTTGATGATTGCTGCTTTATAATACAATTTAAGATCTGGAATTGCTAGGCCACCTTCCCCTGCATTTCTTTTCATTAGTTCCTTTGATATTCTGGACCTTTTGTTCTTCCAAATGAATCTTGTTATTATTTTTCTAACTCTATAAAATAATTTTTGGTAGTTTGATTGGTATGGCACTGAATAAGTAAATTAGCTTAGGTAGGATTGTCATTTTTATTATATTAGCTCGGCCTACCCATGAGCAGCTGACATTTGCCCAGTTATTTAGATTTGATTTTATTTGTGTGAAAAGTGTTTTGTAATTGTGTTCATAGAGTTCCTGGGTTTGTTTCAGGAGGTAGACTCCTAAATATTTATAATGTCTACAGTAAGTTTAAATGGAATTTCTCTTTCTATCTCTTGCTGTTGGGCTTTGTTGGTAATATATAGAAATGCTGATGATTTATGTGGGTTTATTTTATAGCCTGCAACTTTGCTAAAGTTGTTTATTATTTCAAGTAGTTTTTTACTTGATTCTCTACAATTCTCTAAGTATATCATCATGTCATCTGCAAAGAGTGATAGCTTTGTTTCTCCTTTGCCTATTCTAATACCTTCAATTTCTTTTTCTTCTCTTATTGCTAAAGCTAACGTTTCCAGTACAATATTGAATAACAGTGGTGATAATGGACATCATTGTTTCACCCCTGATCTTATTGGAAATGCTTCTAGCTTGTCCCCATTACATATAATGCTTGCTGAAGGTTTTAGATAGATGCTATTTATTATTTTAAGGAAGAGTGAGTCTAACATTCCTGTCTAACATCTTGTGTGACCACTCCCTGACCCCAGTTACTGCTGTTAGCACTTAAGTGTCATCTGCTTCCTTTCACCAGAGAGCTCAGTTGCCAAGAGCTCTGGATGGATGAATGGCTATTCATTGTTTAAAAAAAACAATTATAAAATAAAGTACTTTGGGGGTGGTAAGGGAGACGTTTGCAGCTGGGCAGATTTGAAAAGGCCTCATGAGAATTTTTTATTCCTAACTCCTAGCACAATCCCTGGCATGTAGTAGACACTTAATAAATGCTTGTTGGTTGACTGATTAATTGATTTAGAAAGCTGGTGTTTAAACTGAGCTTTTAAGGAAAATATGGGTTCTAAGAGGTAGAGGTCAGGAGATAGGTTATTTTATGCATGGAGAACAGCCTGTGTGCCTGTCTAAAGGCCCAGAAATTGTAGATGCAATGTTATATGTGAGAAAAGGCAAGAAAATCAGTTTTCAAGAACTAATATTTCCATAGAAGAAAGAAAACAGGTTGGAGTATGTTAGGAAAATTTGAAGGGATTTCAAGAATCCTAGACTTTTGCCATTTTTTTTAAAACACAGCCATCATCCTTGGTTTTGAGACATAGAATACTATAACTTCTCTTCTTTCTTTCCTTCTCTCTCTCTCTCTCTCTCTCTCTCTCTCTCTGTCTCTCTCTTTTTTTCTTTCTTTCCTTCTTTCTTTCTGCGATGGGGTTAAGTGAATTGCCCAGGGTCACACAGCTAGTAAGTTTTATGTGTCTGAGGTCAGATTTGAACTCAGGTCCTTCTGAATCCAGGGCCCGTGCTCTGTCCACTGCGCCACCTAGCTGCCCCCGAATACTATAACTTCTGGTGAACTACAGAATCACAGAATTTCAAAATTGGGAGGGATCACAGTTGACTTCTGATCATGCCCATATGCTAAAAAATAATTCTTTCTACAGTATAAATGACAAGTGGTTATGCAGCCTTTGTTTGAAAACTACCTTTAAACATGTCTAATTATTAGGATTTTTTTCTTTCCATTAAGCCTAAATTTGCCTCTTCCAACTTCCAATCACTGCTTACTGGAGTTGAAAATAGATAACATGCCTTTTCTGAATTTTCTCCAAGCTAAATTGCTTTAACTGATTGTCATGCACTGTGAACTTGAGGCCCATTGTCATGCTAATTACCCTTCTATATTATATTCTACTTACTAGTCATTATGCTTCCTAAAATGTGGTGCCCAGAAGTGAGCACAGTAATATAGATGTGGTCTGACTTCCTTATTTCAGGAAGTTATGATTCTTTTTTAATAGAGTTGAAGAGTAGTTATATTGGCCCCCACTTAAGACTATTAGCTCATGCACAGCTTATAGTCCCCCAGGCTTTTAATCTAGAAAAATAAGGGGCTAGGTTGGGAAGGGTTTTAAAAACCAAAGAGAGGATTTTGTATTGATCCAGAAAGCTGTAGAGAGCTATTGGAGTTTATTGAATAGGGGAGGTAAGATGGTCAGACCTGCGCTTTAGGAAGATAACTGAATGGAGGATGGACTGGAGTATGGAAAGACTTGAGGCAGGGATATCAACCTGTAGGCTATTGCAGAAGTCTAGGCATAAGTGTGGGAAGAAAGAAGGGAATACATGCAAAAGTGGAATCAACAGACTTGGCTATAAATTGGATATGGGAAAAGTGAGAGAGGATAAGGAGTTGACAGTGTCATCTAGGATTCCAGCCTGATTGCTTAGGAGGATAGTGGTACCTTGGCAGTAATTGGAAAGTTATGAAGTGGGGAAGGTTTAGGGAAAAGAAGGGTTTAGTTTTAGACATGTTGAGTTTAAAATGTCTGTGGCATATTCAGTTTGAGATGATGAGTAGGCAGCTGGAGATAAGAGACTAGAGATCAAGAGAGAAGTTAGGGCTAGAGAAATAGACCTAAGAATCATCCAAATGAAGTAGTATAGGGGAAAAAGAGAAGAGGGCCCAGGACACAGCCTTGGGGACATCTGTGAGGATCTAACAAAGGAGATTCAGATGGATTGGTCAGTCAGGTAGAAGGAGAATGAGTAGAGAGCAGTGTCATGAAAACCTAGAAAGAAAAGAGAATCAAAGAGAAGATGATGATTGTCAGTGTCAGCCTATAGATATCTTAATGAATTGCCAGTAGGAAAAAAGTTAAACTTAATGCCATAGTGATTTTTTTTTAAAGATAGATACTTGATGCCTACAAAGAATAATTTTAGTTAAGTATTGGTTACTGTCAGAGGTGGGTGGACCATTTATCAAATGCAACATGACAAATATCCTGCCTGAATTCATTTGCATTGAGTGTGATGGATAACATCATAAAACATGCCAAATGCCAGATGAGTCTTCATCTTATTTAGAACTATTTAAAAGGAATAAATTGCTCTGTTGGATATGCATATTGAAATTTTTCCCTGCTTTCCATGTTAATGTTAGATTGTACAACTTCCCCCTTGTTCACATTATCCCAAACAATGCAGAGAATCTGTGATCTATTTATCATTCCTCTCATGCTGAGGATTGAACAGTGAGTCAATGTGTTTGTACTTCAAAGTTTGCTTTTCAGTTTAGAAAACTCCTAAGTTACCTTACCGGCAGGGCAGCCCTTTTTCCCAAGTGGTTTTTTAAAGTAGTGATATCCACAAGAAGGTGGTTTGTTAACTTCAAGTCAGTTTCCCATTTGGTTTTGAAATAAGACAAAGGCTTTGCAGCTGTGAAATGCAGATAGGCCTGTTCAGCCTATTTTAAAATTAACCTATTGTAAGTCCTTAATGATTGAGAAGTTCTGCAATTTGGAATAATTGGTAGTTTGTACTCAAGGGAAGCCTGCTACTAGAATAGCAAATAGCAGCAATATTGCAGGTCAGAATGAGCTGAGATATGTGAAGAAACTTGCTTTGAATTTGCCTATACAATGTTCAGCTAATTCAGGATTATATACTCCTCTGACTTGCACTACTAATATATTCAATCCTACAGTACATAACAGTTCTCAGTAATAGCTGTATAAGTTGTTGTTTACCTGTCCATGGAGTAAGATTACTCACATTGTAGACCACTTCAATCTTGTAATACTTTTAAAACTGGATTCCAATCTCCTGAGAGAAGAAAGTAAACTGGAGATCATCCTACCAAAAAGGGAGAACTATAATGAAGGACCCCTTAGACTTCATCTTATGGACAAGCATCCCAGTGTTAGGACATAAAATGGGCAAGGTGAGAAAACCTGGTTATAACTGGGATGGGGGTGGCTTAAGCCCCAGAGACCACAAAGTTGACTAAGATGAGTGGCAGTGTGACCACCTCCTAGTTGGTTGTAGTAGAAGCTACTAAATATTTGTTCATTTAGTTGCTACTAATTTAGAATTTGTAATAATTGGACTAGAGGTGGCTTATATTTTCATTATCTAAAAAGAGAAGTTTGTCATGCAAATTAATAATGTGCTTAGGATTTTTGTAGTCTGCTTTGCGGTTTTGCAGTAATGTTGCCCTCAGTGTCCATGATTATGTTTTTAATTTATAAATGATACTGAATTATGAGGATCTTTTGTAGCTAATTTATATGGTCCAAGACAGTCACACAGGTTCATAATTAAATTGCTTGGTAGCAAATAATGTTCTAGTGAAATTTTGAAGTATTTTAGCATAGTCACATGCAAATGCATGCATAAGTTATTTGTATTTGGTTTGTTTTTGAAATTTCTTTTTAGAAAGTTATTAAATGATATTGCTTTAAAGCTGTTCTCTAATTTAAGTGAATGTTCCCCCACATTAGCAAAAATTAGTGAAGTTTTACAGTATTCAGGACCAGAAGCTAGCATGTAGCATTTATCTTTGTAACTGTCTTTGGACAGGTAATTCCTAATCTAGCCCTAATCTCTCTCCTGAGTATCATTGTCGCCACTGCCTGGTGGACTTCTCTTGCACTTCCTGTCAGCCTGTCACACTCAAAATGTATGAAACCCAGCATATAATTCCTTTCCTAAATCCCCTTTCCCCTAAATTTCCCTATTTTATGTAACATTTATATATTATAGGAATCAAGCAAAAAAAAAACCACAGCTAAACCCATCATTATTTCTCACTTTCTGTTGCTGTGCAGACTATAAACTTCAGGGGTCAGTGTTAAGGGTGAATAAAAAGGAGCTTGGCATTAGTTGATTTTGTTCTATTTACCATAATTCTTAACCTGGGATTAAGAATTTAAAAGTATTTTGATAATTGTATTTTAATATAATTAATTTCCTTTGCAATTCTATTATTTTATTTTATGCATTTAAAAACATTCTGAGAAAGGGGTCATAGCTTTCAACAGGCTACGAAAGGAGTCCACTACACAAAAAAGGTTAAGAATCTCTAAATGTTGATATCTCCTTTATCTTTATATCTCTAGACATTAGAAGCTAATCTATGCCTTTGTACTCTGACTAATAACTAATGTGAACTCTACTTTTCAAATGGATAAAAATCACAGTGCCTTTTTTGAAGGAGTTATGACTTTTCTCTACTTAGTATTGTGGTAGACAAGGCCAAATTTTTGCTGCTTTTGTTTTACTTGGCTACACAAATGGATGAGATTAGGATTGAGAAACTTATAGACCTTTCATGGAGGAGAGGCTTCCTGTTGGTGTGTTTCACATTTAGAGATGTGTGTTTACACATTACTGCTTCATGAAGGTGACACAAATATAAGGAAACTGCCAGACACAGCCTGATGAGTGTACTTGAAAGCAATGGCTCATATATTTATCATATCAGACAAAAAAGTGAATTGATGTGGCTTTTACTGGCTATAATAATATTATAGACTCTGCTATAGTATAAGCAATGTTGTTGAATGATTATTGATCCAATAATTCAACACTATTTAAAATTAATATTTAGACCTGGGAAATTAGAATTACATAGGAAGAGCTTTTCATTGGGAGTTCAAGGGCTTAGTTTTTAGTCCTGCTGGTGCAATTGACTAATTGTGTGACCTTAATGAAGTGACTTAACTGCTCAAGGCTTCTGTTTCATCACCTTTAGAATGAAAAGGATGGGCTAGGTGACTTCTAAGGTCTCTCAACTCTAAATCTGTTATCCTGTGTTCTTGGTTTCTTTCTATCTTCTGTTCCTTCTCTAGGGTCGCTTCAACTCTGGAATTCTTCTAAAGAGTAATGAAAAATAACACTATTGGAATATTCCAAGCAGGTGATTACAAGGTTGTATACTAGTGTGGTGCCATTGTGGCTAGAAAGAATGAAATAGATAGAAATGATCTATCCTTAATATTCTAAAATAATCTTTAGCATTCCTATTACCTTTCAAGGAAGGCACAGGCAAATTTGCCTGGCATTTAAAGCCCTTCACATCTGGCACCACCCTATGTTTTCAGCTTTATTCAGTATAACTATTTCCATGCACCCTGTGCTCCAACCATATTAGCTGCTGCCTATTTTCCTCATTCCCCCACCATCCACTTCCCCCACCATTGGTCGCCCCCATTCCATGTGTTCATAATGTTTCTTATGTTCCTTGTTTCCTATTGCTTATATGCTCTCCCTTCCACCTTTTTACCTATTGAATCAGTGTTCATCCTTTAAATCCCAACTTAAATGTCACCTCCTCAGTTGTCTTCTTTGATTCTCCCTTTGTTTTACAACTTTCCAAAGTACTTATAATGCTGAATGTTATATTTCTTAGCTCTTTATGAGACTATAAGCTACGAGAAGATATGGGCTATATGTTTTATTTAAGGTTTGTGTCTCCTCCAATGTTCTACAAATTGTAGGCACTGAATAAATATTTGTAAAATGAATGAATGTTGAATGACAAAATTAGGGAAGTCAGAAGGAGAGAGAGTATGCATGGTAAACTTTGTAGATTCTGTTAATTTATTGCATTATTTCCTCTTCCTTCATTCCTGTTTGCTAGAAAAAATAATATATATTTGCATGAAAACAAGATTTTTATTTAAGTTAATCTATTCTTGATATCTTTTCCTTTACTCTTAATTCTTCTTTGCTACACTACAAAGGCAGAAAATTGCATTATCAAAAATAGAATTTAACTTCAGTTCAAACATACCATAGGTCAATTCCAGATTTAACCTTCACATTGTAAGAATGTATTTAGGAACAGGAAAAAAAAACAACCCAAAAAACCAGAGCCATATTAATTGTAAACAATATCAACTAATGAAATCTGACTCTTTTAAAAGCTAATGACTCTTTAAAGTAAATTACATAATCTTTAACAAATATTGCTTTAATTAAAAATTTTGTTATTGGCTAATTCATTCTCTTAAAAATGTATTAAGTGTTTTTCATGTGTAAAGCTTGCTAGGCACAGGTTTTATTCCAGTTACTAGATAAGGCTAGAGTCATAGAACTTAAAAAAAAAAAAAGACACTTTCCTTTCAGAATGTATCTTAACCTTCCCCTACTTAGTGAGCCTTCCTTTGTAGTATAGGGGTGTGTGTGTGTACATGTGTACATACATACATACATATATATATATATATATATATATATATATATACACACATACATACATATATATATACACATACATACATACATACATATATATATATACATTATATATATACACACATACATACATATATATATACACATACATACATATATATATATACATACATACATACATATATATATATATATATATATATATATATATATATATATATATATATATATATATATATATATATATATATATATAGGAAAACCAAACAGCTCAGCAAAACAACCAACACCTCAACCAATTCTGATGAAATATTCCACACTTATAACACTCCACCTCTACAAGGAAGAAAGGGAAATGAATTTTTATGGTCTTAGAAATTTTGTGCAGCAAGATCTGCTTTTTGAAAATCATCAGGATTTTAAAGATTAACCCAAACTATTTATGTAAGTCTTCAGATCTATAATGCTTTCTTAGCATAACTTTAAATTAAAAAAAGAATTCAATGCATAGTTCTACCAGGTAATCCATCTCATAATCACTTCAGCCTGTGTAGGATTCATACATCTTCAGTCATCCCTGAAGTGTTTATCTGGGGAAATCTCCCTTCCTTAAGCCATTACTTCAACCCTCAAAACATTAAAAGTTCCATCTTGCTAATAAATATTAAAACTGATACTATTATGGGATAAAAATACTATATAAGGGAGGCCTCTGTCTTCCTTATTCTTTAAACAGAGATTATAGAGTGGAAGTGATTTTACAGTTGAGATTCTGCCTGTCTCTGCTGTTTGCTTTTCCTCATGATGTTATCTGAGTAACTGCTAAATTAAAAATTTCAACTTATTGGTTATAGAACTGTAAGAGACCTTAGAGATTAAATCTATTTCCCTCATTTCACCACTGAGGAAATTGAGGCCCAATTAAGTTAAGTGACTTGCCCAAGATCCCACAGAAAGTAAGCAGCAGAAACAAGTCCTTAGCTTCCAATCCTCTTCTCTTTACGCTTCACCCTGCACCAATCTCTTCTGTTCCTTCCTGAGCCAGTGTTGAGAATCTTCCGTAGTATCAATGTGTATGCTATTGATCAAGAATAAGATCTTTCCTGAAATTTTATATTCCTTCAAACTTCAACTATTTTTAAATTTACCAAAACCTCACTAACCCTGGGAATTAAGGAAACAGACTATCTAAACTGTAGAATGGTTTTTAAGAAATTCAGTTTTGTGCATTCAAGTAATTAGTTTTAGGAGACTTAGGGATTCAGTTGTAGGATTGTTTTAATAAATAGGTAAAAAAAAAAAGAGTTTGGGGTTTAACATGTTAAATATTTGTCTTTTTAGCTTCTCTTGACCACACCTGCCCATAGTAATCTCTCCCTCCTGATTCATAGAGCTTACTGTCTCTACCATTCTTCCAATAATTATTTATTTCCTTCAGTTTCAGTAAATATTTAGGGGCCATCATAGCCATGGATTTAGAGCCAAAAGAGAGATTAGAGATCATTTAGTCCAACCCCTTCATTACACAAAGGAGAAAACTAAGGCCCAGAGAAATAATTTGTCCAAAGGTAGTAAATTACAGTGTCAAGATTTGAACTCAAGTCCTCTAACTCCAAATTCATTTTCTTAAAGTTAAGTCTGATTATGCCACTCCCTTCCTCCCCAAATAAACTCTAGTGACTCCCTACTTCCTCCAGGATCAAATACACAATTTTCTGTTTGGTGTTTAAAGCCTTTCATAACCTAGCTCCCTTCTACGTTTCCAGACATGTACTATTTGATTCAATGCTACTGGCCTTATTGATGGTCCAGGAATAAGACACTCCATTTCTTGGCTCTACAGAACTATATAGAACTAGATTTTCTCATCCTCTATGCCTAGAATGCTCTCCCCTTTCAATTTTGCCTACTTGCTTCCCTGGCTTCTTTCTCATCTTTCACAGGAAACCCTAAATTTGAGTGCTTTCCCTCCCTTAATTATTTCCTTTTTGTCTTGTATATAGCTTACTCTGTACACAGTTGCTTGTGAGGTCCTTGAGGTCAGGATCTATCTTTTGCCTCTTTTTGTGTCCCTAGCATTTAGCACATTGCCGTTATGTTTGTTGACTGACTGGCATTGTTTTTTCCATCTATCTATTTATCTGTCTGTCTATCTATACACACATATGTAAACATTATATGTATTATATATGCATACATAATTTTGAAATAAGCTTACCAATGCACTTGCTGAAGTGTTTAATAAATTCTAGCTCAAAAGGAGATTGTAGACATACCATACTATACTTGTAGATGGGACAGAGAGATATACCTTAGATGAGAGTACTGTTACGTGGAATTGGAACTGAGCAAATGACTTGGTGGAGTGAATAATCATTAAAGCATCAATATCAACTTGGCTGGAAGTCTCTAGTGAAATGTCCCAGGTATCTCTCCTTTTCCTCTTTTTACCAGCATTTCATGAAGACATAAATGGTATGTTTGTCAAATTTACAAATGACACAAAGCTTAGAAAAATGGCTAATATATTATTTGATAGTCCTGATCCAAAAACATCTCATCAGGTCAGATATAATGAGAAGAAATTTAAAAGTACAATATAAATGTTAACTATTATTAATGTTATTATTATTAACAAGGACAAATGTAAAGTTCTGTTTGGGTTTAAAATATCATCATAACAGCATGATCTATTACTGTCCAAAACAAATGCAGAATTACACTGAATTAAGAGAAGCAGAACAAGGGAGTTGGGTTTTGCTATTTGCTGGTCTGATCAAGACACATTTGAAGTACTGTGTTCACTTCTGGATACCACATTTTAGGAAAGACATAAGATGCATAGCATCCAAAAGAGTTCACTTAAGATGGTAAGGCATTGTGCTAAGCATTGTGGATACAAATACAGTCAATCAATAAACATTTATTAAGCACTCTCTATGTGCTAGTCAGTATGCTAAACTGGAGATTTTAAAAAGAAGCAAAAGAAAATTCCCGGTTCTCGAGTAGTTTACAATTTAATGGGGGAGACAGCATGCAAACAGATACAAAGGAAGCTACATACAGGATAAATGGGAGATAATTAACAGAGGGAAGGCATGGGATTAAGAAGGTTGGGGAAAGTTTCCTGTAGAAGGTGGGATTTTAGTTGAGATTTAAAGGAGGTCAGTAGTTAGGGTGGAGGAGGGAAAGTATTCCAGGTATAGGGGACTGCCAGAGAAAATGCCTGCAGCTGAGAGATGGAATGTCTTGTTAATGGAATAGCCAGGAGTTAAGTATCACTAGATAGAAGAGTAAGTGTTGGTAAATAAGAAGGAAGAGGAAGCAGACACAGGTAGGAGAGGCTTTGAATGCCAAATGGAGAGTTTTGTATTTGCTCCTGGAAACAATAAGAAGCCATTAGAGTTTGTTGGGGGGCAGTGTGTGTGTGACATGATCAGACATGCATTTTAGGAAAATGACTTTAGTGGATAAATGGAGAATAGATTGGAATAGGGAGATACTTGAGGCAAGCGCACCCCATCAGCAGTCATTTGCAGTACTCCAGGTGTGAGGTGATGAGATCCTGCACCAGAGTGGTAGCAGTGTCAGAGGAGAGAAGGGGGCATATACAAGAGATGTTGCAAAAGTGAAATCAACAAGCTTTGGCAACAGTTTGTATATAGTGGGTAAGAGATAGTGAGGAGTCTAGGATGATTTGTGGCTTGCAATGCTGAGGGAGTGGGCGGATGTTGTTGCTCTCTATAGTCATAGAAAAGATAGGAGGGGAGGAGGGTTTGGAGGAAAGATAACGAGTTCTGTTTTGGACATATTTAGTATAAGATGTTTGAAATGGCTGAAAAGCAGTTGGAGATGTGAGATTGGAGGTCAGCAGAGAGTTTGGGGCAGGATAGGTAGAATTGAAAAAGACAAAAGCAAGGCAGTCCCTGCCATCAAGGAGCTTACATTTTAATAGAAGGAAAACAGCACAGATAGGGGATGAGGTGGCCTGTAAAGGGTATTTGGTCTGAGAATTCATAAGGATGATGAATTGAACAGTTCTACATTTAATTGATATGCCCTTTCTGTAAGTAACAATAGTATTGATCTGAAAGCAAGAGGTGAGGGGGATTGGAGTATATTTGTGGACGCAGAGTGGAAAGTGTCCCATGTGAAAAAGCATGGTTGGATCTGAACTATTTAGATATAGCAGACTTCTGTCATTCAGGAAAGCACAGGCCCAAAGTGGGAGTTCAGTGGTATCATCAATACAATAGCTGAAAATGGTGATATGAATAAGTATTCTATAGGAAGATAGCTAAAGGAATTGGGGATGTGTGGCCTGATGGAAAGAAGCCCACAGGTGGAGTTTCTATCATTGTCTTCAAGTATTTAAAGCTCTCATGTAGAAGAGGAAATTGACTTTTTCTGGTTGGCCTCAGAGGGTTGATCTAGAAGCATCAGATGGAAGTAGCAAGAGGCACATTTAAGCTTAATATAAAGAAAAACTTCTTACAAGTAGAGCTACATAACAGTGGAATGGTAGGTTGTTGTCCTTTGTTCCTGAAGAGGACCAAAATGAAATCACTATGTTGGAGTCAAAGTACAGTGTATCTGACTGTGGCTGATCAGACCAATATAACGTGGCCAACCCATCAGAGTTGTGCTCTCTGTAGTAAAGTTTGAATGCTTGGCAATTTAGCTCCAGAAGGGACCTCAGTGTCCGGTACATTACTTTGCCAGGTGACTTACTAGAAGTGTAGTGTGTTCTCCCTCACTGAAGGGTGTAAAGACAGCTTTTAGGAAATGTTGTAGAACAAGAATTATACATACCCTGGAAGGAGTATGAGAAGCTTGTTTAGTGGATGTGAAAAATAGTTACTAAATAACTATACTATTAAGTTGAACTATTAGTGAAAAATAATTGTGGACTGGGGTTGTAAAATTTTGGGGGATACTTTCAGAAGCATATCTCACTAAAAATGTTCATTGTTGTTCAGTCATGTCCAATTCTTTGTGACCCCTATTTAGGGTTTTCTTGGCATAGATATTGGAGTGGTTTGCCATTTCCTTCTCCAGTCCATTTTACAGATTAGGAAATGGAGGTAAACAGGATTAAGTGACTTGCCCAGGGTCACAAAGCTAGTGAGTGTCTGAAGCCAGATTTGAACTCAGAAAGACGAGTCATCCTGACTCCAGGCCCGGTGCTCTATCCACTGCACCACCTAGCTGTCCCTTAAACATGTTCCCAAGCTTCTAATTCTACTTCTAATGAATTATCTCTGAATCAGAAATCTCAGTCCTATTCTTAAATCCAAAGCAAGAAACAAGCTGGAAGCTGAAAATGATATATAAGGTATCTCTTTCAAAAAACTATATTGAGAATAAAACAGTTTGACAAAAATTAAATCAAGGGTCTCACTAATTTATTTGGCTATATTCTGATAAACATTTAACATTTTTATGATACTAAAAATGGTATTTAAGAAATAAATTTTTCTTTATGGAAAATGAATCCATTAATTTTATTTTTATATGCACATGTTTGTAAACTATAGAATTTATTTCCTTTCGTATTGAATAGTGGGCATGAGAAGTTTTAATAAAAGCTAAATAGTACAGGAACAGAAAAAGCAGTATCTCTTGTTGTAGGAAATGTTTTTGATTACATGGATTACACTCAAAGTGGCTCTAAGTTTGCTTCCAAAGCTTTGATTTGTGATCTATGGTATTTTGGGAACTTTGTTCTCAAGTAATTTAAACATATCAGGTTTAACACAAGGAAATGTGGTCCCAGCCCCTGCCTAGATTAGAGTTTAAATTAGTAGAGTAATAGAAAAGTTTTGCTGCCTGTGGTTACATTATGTCTTCATATAGTCCCAAGAATTAGAGAAGAGCAAATATCATGGTGGTGGTTGTTCTTATTGATATATTTGTGTATTTCCTTTTTTGATTATAATATTTATATCACTTTCCTCACCTTACATTTATCGACATCATGATGAAACAGCTCAAAGTAATTACAGTGACAAACAAGAGAGTGTTTTGAAACTAAAATTAAGTTTATACTGTGATACTCACCATTTTCTTAATTTGGTCCTTGTAAACTTTCCTCAGTTTCTATCAAATGAGGAATATTATTTCATCTGTTAAGGTCATTTAAACTGCCTAACTCAGTGGGTATCATACCCCACTGGATTGCCTTCTGGTAAGAATAATGAGCATTAATTAGGATCTATGAAAGGGAATAATCTGCTCTTATTGGACATAAAAATGTATCTGGGTCAGTGTAGTGGCAGGTGTTTGCATTCTGGAAAGCTCTGTCTCCTAGATTGCTAATGCATGGCCAAGTGAGTACATAGAGAGTTAATAATGCTGCTTAATTGCAGCAGTCAGATAGAGCAACACATAATTTATAGCTATTCTGAGACTGGGAACACAAGAGCGATAAACTATATGATAAAAACTTGTAGAGATTGATAGTAAAAGTACAAAAGAAGTAGATATCTTTTTCACTAGCTATTGATTTTTGTAAAAAGCATATGATATAATTCTCTTGATCTCTTATGAAAGCATCCTACCTTTCCAAGTTTTTTTTTTTTTGCTTTTACTGAAAAATATTTGTGATGTCTTTAGAAAGACACACAAATGAAAATTTTTGCCTCATTTTCTCAGCCTGGTATAATAGTTTTCATCTGGACTCCAAAGGTCTGGGGTCCAAATCTTGCATCCCCCTACTGTCTTTATGGTTTGGGGTGAATCTTTGGGACAAAAGCTTTTTGGCCTTAGTTTCCTCATCTAAGAATTTTTCTGTCTTTAAATTCTATGGTCCCATTAATGTAGATTTCTGGAAAAAAATGAATTCATGTTCCTATGTTGCCTTATACTCATTGTTTAATCTAAAGAAATAGTAAATTGCAAAGTAAATAGAAGGATAAATATATCAAAGAATGGATTTATTGAGTGGGTAGAAGAGAAATGCTTGACTTAGCTGACAAACTCTAATCTTTGTTTTCTCTTTGAAGTAAATGAGAATGTGAGTCAATCCAATATGACCTTTCTTAAAGGGAAACTAAATTATAGGGTTTTCATGTACATATGCAATTAATAAATCCATGGATTGAGAGTCTTTAAAAAGTTTCTGCCTTACATATTCCTAGGTGTTAATTAAAGCCCTGAATTGCTATAGGCACAGAGATGAGAACATTTCAAAGAATGTTTATAATGCTAAATGATTTCAGTCTACCAAATTGTGAGGGAAAAGTGTTACCCATGCAAGATAAAAATAGAATTAAAATATTACCACGAGTGGCATTCGATTTGAAAATTGAGAAGTAAGCTCAGGTTTCTGTTTATGAGAAGCTTCCTAGGAGTTCAGTGAAATATCTTTTAAAAGGTTCATAAGTCTCCATGGATACTTGGTGACTTTCATATAGTACATGATGTGATCCATAGTAAATCATCTATGATGGAAAGCCAAAATGGTAGCAAAATTAAAGTTAGCTTAATTTAAAAATTAATGCAGATTCTTAAATGGAATGGTCAGCTTAGGAAATAGCTTCTTGGTTAATTGTCTTTTAGGCAAAAGATTAAGAACCACATTCATTATTTCTTTGGCAAGTTTTTCTTTTTTTTTTTTAATTGGAAAAGGGAATTCCTTAGTCTTTGAAATGTGACTTTGAGGGTGGAGACCTTTCTAAAAGGTGTTGAAAGTCAGAAAGTGTCTTCCTTTCTTAAACTACCAGTGACGAAGACACAATGGAAAGGGTTTGTCCCCATGGTAACATATTTGCATTTGGCAAACCAGAAGTGGCTGGTTTTTGCTTGGTGGTATAATTGCTATATATTGACAGCAGATTTCAAAACTATTTATAAAACGTCGGGTAGATGAGCATATGTACAAGGAGGGTGCGCATACCACATCACTAAGCTTGATTAGACATTTATGATGACAGAGAACTAGGCATAGATTACTGAGGTGTTTTTGGCATTTCATAATATGTCTGTCACACTGAAGGCACAAAGGTTTTCAAGTGATTTAAAACATTTCTCTCAATTCTCTTTTTAAACCAGGTGACAAAAGAACTAAAACAATATGACAATAAAATTATAGAATGCAAATTTGAGAACAACAGCTGGGTCTTCATGAGACAGAGAACAGACAAAAGCTTTCCAAATGCTTATAACACTGCCATGGGTAAGTAAAGTATGGTAACCTTCTGACCGCTGTTAGCTTATTGAGAAGAACATAGTTATGGTTTGAGAACCAAGAATGTAACTGTTTCTTTGTCCGTATTTATTAGGACTGAGAGATTATCAGATTTAATGCCTGATTTGACTGGGGACATCTCACTATAGACCTGTTTAGCCTTTATTGTAATTTGTCCTCATCCTTCCCAGGACTACATTAACTTGAGCTGATGCACCAAGGAAAGATGCTTTGGCAGGATAACAAACTATACAAGTTGAATTTGTTGAACAAAAAAAGCCATGGTAATTTCAGCTCTATTCAAAACAGCAAAAATTATTGTTTGCCAGATGGAAAAGGACAAAATTAGTAGGGGAAAATGTAATTTCAAGCTCCTAAAATAGTTTTACAAACAATGGAGAACAAAGTAAATGAAAGCCATAAAAAATGCCGTCCTTTTACTATTGTTAGGGCTTTAAATTCTTCAGATAAAACTGGATTGTTTTTGGAATTCAGAAAACTGTATGTCTTTTAAATGGACAGACAGGGATTAATTGAAGTTTATAAAGTAAATTTCTGTTCCTAAGAGTTGTTATTTTCAACTTAATTTAAAAGTGTTAACTTTCCATCCTCATCTGGCAACCATTTTGTTGAGTTATAGGCCCACAATGAAAGATGATGAAGGTGATGATGATGGTGATTATAATTAGCTTGTGAGGAAAAGTGAGCAAAGTAGCTTATATGGTTTGTAGAACCAGATAATATACTATTCTGTCTGTCTTTTTAAAAGATGCTTTAGTAAGTCAAAGTTGCGAAAAGAATGTTTTTACTCATTTTCACCCATTGAACTGCTGATGTCACTGTCCAGTGTCAATGAATCTAAAGTACATTTACTGTTTTTAAAAAATGACTTTATATTATGCTACATTAAGACTGATACAGCAAAAAAAGAGGGTTTCTTATGTCTTTGGGAAACAAAGTATTCCTTGAGAAATAAATAAATGCCTTCAGGAAACAGGGAGCCATATTGGAGAGCCCAGGACACTAAATAACCCCTTCCCTTCCTCCTATTCCCAAGGTTACTGGGGAAAATCTTTTCACTTGAATGAACTGGTGCTCCGTAGAAGTCCTATATGAGACTTGACTCTTCCTAGAGAGCAATATTTCCATTTGTGCAAGGGAGACGCCTTCCTTCCAAAATACCAAAATAAGGCAGAATTAGGGGGGAGGGGGCATAAAAAACTAATTATTAACAAATGTTTCCCTTTTAAAAATAAACTATTTAAGATTAGTCAAAATCAGACCACTTAAAAGGATAACTGGATAGTTGCATTATAAATGACTACATTTGCTGTAAAAGAGAATGTAAGCTTCTTGAGGATAAGGGCTTTTTCTATTTTTTTCTCTCTGTCTCACAGCTTACAATAGTGCAGGGGGGTGGGGAGCCTGTGGCCTTCAGGCCACATGTAGCTTTCTAGATCCCTGGGGGTGGCTTTTTGACTGAGTCCAAGTTTTACACAGTAAATAAAATCCCCTTTTATTAAGGGGATTTGTTCTGTAAAGTTTAGACTTAAAGGGCCACACTTGAGGCCGCAGGTTCCCCACCCCTGGAATAGTGCCTTGTACATATTATAAATTCTTATTAATACCTACTTGTACTTAAAAATACTTGTTGAATTAAATCCATGTATTAAAAAGATGAACTTTTTCTAAAGTATTACTATTAGAACTTAGTTGATGTGATCTCTGGCTAGGATCAGAGTTGAGTTGGAAAATAGGGATATATTAAGCCAGCTGCTTTCTTATTTTGAAGAGGGAAATGTGAATGCTAGTTTATGTAATGTATATCATAGTTTTATAGTCTTTCCAAAACTAAAATCATAAATTTCTTTTTTATCTTTTTTTTATTAATTTATTTTGATTTGTCAACAATCACTTCCATATGCTTTTGATTTTAAAATTTTTCTCCCTCTTCCTCCCCACCACCCTCCCCATGATGGCACACAATCTGATACAGGCTATACATATACATTCCTATTAAACATGTTTTCACATTAGTGATGTTGTAAGTAAAAATTAGAACAAATAGGAGGAACCACCAGAAAGAGGAAACAAAACTCAACAGAAGAGAAAAAAAATAGCAGTTCAAATTCCATAGTTCTTTCTTTGGATGTGGATAGCATTTTCTGTCATGAGGCCTTTGGAGATGTCTTCTTAGATCCTTGTATTGCTGGGAAGTGTTAAGTTTATCAGTATTAGTCATCGTGCAACGTGGCTGTTATTGTGTACAATGTTCTCTTGGTTCTGCTCACTTCACTTAGCATCAGACCATGTAAGTCTTTCCAGGTTTTTCTGAAGTAAGCCTGTTCATCATTTCTTATAGCAGATGGTATTTCATTACATTCATATACCACAACTTGCTCAGCCATTCCCCAATTGATGGGCATCCTCTCAATTTCCAATTCTTTGCCACCACAAAAAAGAGCTGCTGTGAATATTTTTGTACATATGAGTCCTTTTCCAATTTGTATGATCACTTTAGGATATAGCCCTAGAAGTGCTATTGCTGGGTCAAAGGGTATATGCAATTTTATAACCCTTTGGGCATTCCAAATTGCTCTCCAAAATGGTTGGATCTATAAATTTCTTTTAAAAATTAAGAGCAGTACTGCCGAATTTGTATACCAAGAAAGAAATGTTTATTCCTTTAGCAATTTAGTTTTTAGTTTATTCAATAGGATTATTAAAGTGATTATAATCTATATGGCTAGATGTCACAAACAACCAAATAGGGTGTGTGTATGTGTGTGTGTGTGTCTGTTTGTGTCTGTGTGTGTGTGTGTGTGTCTGTGAGTGTGTTTAGGGGAGGGTAGCTCACCATAGAGAGCAACTGTGCTGATTTTTATTACTTTTGTAGCCATGGGTAAGTCCCTTGGCCTAGTTTCCTCTGAGGTCCCTTTCAGCTCTAGATCTATAATCATTTGATTCTTTGTACTTCTTCAGTGTACCCCTTTATGTAAAATAGTTTGTTATTATTCAGTCACATCCTATTCTTTGTGACCCCATGTACCCAAGCACGCAAAATACTGCCCATGGGATTTTGATGGCAGAGATATTGGAGTGATTTGCCATTTCCCTCTTCAGGGGATTAAGGCAAACAGAAGTTAAGAGACTTGCCCAGGGTCACACAGGTAATATGTGTCTGAAATAGGATTTGAACTCAGGTCTTTCTGACTCCAAACCCTGCACTCTTTCCACTGAGCAACCTAACAGTAATTTGCATTGTAATTCTGTTTTATTTTAAAACAAAATTATTGAAGCCTTTTGTTGTTGTAACACATTCTTTTCCAAATATATCCCTGCCTCCCACCCAGCAAGTCATCCTTTTTAACTAAGATTTTTAAAAGCAAAAAACAAGCAGTTTAGGAAAACCAATGAACACATCAGTTGTGTGTGACAGTATATGGTATATTTCACATGAATTGTCCGACCCTCTCCTCTGAAAAGAAGGGAGAAGAATCCATTTTTCTTAACTCTTCTCTGGGGCCAGACCTATTTATCATAATCATACAGCATTCAGTTTTGTTTTATTGTTCTTTACATTTGCATTGTTGTCATTGTGTGTATTGTTTTTCTGGTTCGCTTATTTCACTCTGTATCAGTAGTATGAGTCTTTTCATGCTTCACTGAATTCTTCGTATTAATCTTTTTCTATGATATTCCAGTGTCTGGCACATAGTAAGTGCTGTGTAAATGTTAGCAGCCAGTACTGTTACTGCTACTACTGCTGCTACTGCTAGTACTACTACTACCACCACCACCACCACCACTACTAAATTAATATTCTATAATTTAACTATTTCCCAACTGATAAGCATCTCCTCTTCACTAGTTCTTTGCTATCACAAAAAAGTGTTATACATATTTTGGTGTATATTGACTTCCTTGGAGTACATGCCTAATAATGGTATCTCTGAGTCAAAGAATATGGATGTTTTAGTTACTTTTTAAAAAAGCTTAATTCCAGGGGCAGCTAGGTGGTGCAGTGGATAGAGCTCTAGCCTTGGAGTCATGAGGACCTGAGTTCAAATCCGTCCTCAGACACTTAACACTTACTAGCTGTGTGACCCTGGGCAAATCACTTAACCCCATTGCTTAGCAAGAAAAAAAAAAGCTTAATTCCAAATTACTATCCAGAATGATTGGACAGTTTCACAACTCCACTAATTCTGTCTTATTATGCCTGTTGTCCTGTATTTTCAATGACATTTCTATGTCCCATACAGTATCCAAAGTACTTTCTATGAGATTGTCACCTAGCACCTAGTAAGTGTTTGTCAGATGAATGAATGGTTACTCCTGAGCACAAACAAGAGAGTGGTAATTTTTCAATTTAATATTAATCTTCAAATTAAGAATTGTTTGCATCACTTCATTTCAGTGCAACAAAACTTACTAAAACAAGGTAACAAGGAAGATGGGGAAACAATTGGAATGTGTTGTCCATGTCTTCTGAAATATAAGTTCCCCGGCCCTTTGTGTTACTCTTTACCACTAACATTCCATTATGCAGAATTGGCTTTATTAGCCCTAAAATGAGCTGTTATTCTTTTCTTTTTGTCCCTAGCTGTATGTAACAGCATTTCAAACCCAGTCACCAAGGAGATCCTCTTTGAATTCATTGACAGATGCATGACAGCTTCTCAAGGACAAGCACGGAAGCATCATTTGGACCCAGACGCAGAGCTCATGCCTCCTCCACCTCCCAAAAAGCCACGTCCTGGCATCTAATTTCAGGGTTTAGAAACAAATAAGTGGAAAAAGCCTGATATTGCTTTACAGTTTTATAGCCAGAGGAACTGAAAAAAAAATGATGGGCTATACATTTGAGAGGAGGGAGGAAGAATAACAAAAACCAGTATTGTAGCTGTCCTGTAAATATTTGATGCATTTTCTCCAGTGCATCATGGACTTGAACATTCTCTTTTTACTTGATAAACACAAGCTTACCTTGTAAAATCTGAAGTTTAAACTATCCAAAGGTTTAGATAAGATTAGAATCAATGGAAAGAGGCCTTGTTTATATATGGATAACTTTCACCTTTAATTTATAATGTTACTAATCTGGAACTGTGAGTACAGGAAACACTGTATTTTTAGGGACTGTCTTTCAAAAATAGTAAAGTTGCAAACTTTTTCTTTTTGTAAGCAATGGAGTTTGTCTCATTTATCACAGATTTCCTACATTTCAGAGATTGATGTGTTTAAAAAAAATAGAATTGTTTGAGTATAATACTAGTAAAATGAGTTTTACTCATTTTAATGCTTTTTGTGGGAGGGAAATATTAAAAAAAAGTGAAACTATATTGTTGTAATTAACCTCCTTTCTAAAGGAAACCTGTTAGGTATTTTTATCTGTTTCTGTTATTTGAACTCTTGTATCTAATGTATAGTGTGCCAGTTTTAGCTTTGCTTTTTAAGCTTTTCCATAAAAAGTGAGCACACACCAAATCTCTATATGTAGCTCTCTCATACAAGACTATTTCTAATAGCAGGGCTACTTCAGCTTAACCCTCCACAGTGACAACACATTGTAAATGACATTAAACACACAACTCACTGTGATATGCAAGAGTGATAACCAATACAAATGATCTTGTGTTAGTTCCCCTGAACAAAACAGCAAAGGAAATGCCAGGTGACTTCTCTGATTAGGCAGTAATGTCAATGGAATAGAATACTATCATGGGAAAATGGTGTCCCACTCCTAAATAAATGCAGAGTCAAACACTAGACATTCATTGGAACTAAACATCAAGAAAACCAAGCCATTTATTTTCTTAACCAATGTTGGCTGTTCTATATCAGTGACATTATTCTTGTGATACCAAATGAATAAATAAATTGATTGACATTTGTACTTGGGACAATCATCGAACCCTCTTCCATATTCTGATTGAAGAGCTTTATTTTGATTGGTGTGTAGAGAAATTATTCTAAGGCTAACCCAATTAATAACCAGTGTATTTTAAGAAGTTTAGATTTTAAAGGTTTACTGTACATGTATTGAAAAAGAATTTTCATGGACTACATTTTATATATGCATTACTGTTCAGGGGGTAATGTATGTTTTTCAAGATATACCTACACATGAAAAATCCAAATGGGTTATCTGGTCTGATTACCTGGCAGGATTTCATCTGTCAGGATTCAGTTGGTTATTACCAAAAATATGTTTCTATTCACATGGATTTTAATGTTTCTAAACAAAATTTTCTCTTGTATTGATTTTTCTATACGAAACACTAGGTTCATGCTTCGTGAAAGTGTTTTTATTTGTTCTACTGTGCTGTATAATATGTATTGTGGGTTCATCCTAATTGCCATTTTCGTGTTTCTTTGTGTCTGTCAGGATACTGAAAGGGTTAAATTAGCTGCTTACTGAAGTGATAGGTGAGAAGGGGAAAATGCTCATGTTTCCATAATACGTTTTATACAAAGTAAAATATAGGGAATTGCCTATGCAAGGTTACAAAATTGATTCTTTCCCACACTAATAAGCCTTACACAAATTTGAAGCAAAATTCCTATGCAACCCTGAAAGCTACTCCATGCATCATTGGGAGCAGTGATTTCCTTTCATCTAGCATATAGGTTTCTTACCAGACTACATAAAAATACAGCCCTTTTATGAAGAGAATTTACAATTTACTTTTGTCAATTATCTTTAGTATAGCTAAAATGTCTATGGTAATTGTAACCTTTTAAATGAGTTAAGTGAGAAGAATGTCTCTTTAATACTTCCAGATATTTTTTTCTCCTTGTCTATATGCATTTCACCAGAACTTTTCTTAATTTATCCTGTCTGGGTTTTTTTTTTTTAACTGCAGTGCAGTATAACAGTCTGTCTTCCAACTCTATCCTCTTTGGTTCCTGAGTGCATTCACTACTGTCCTCTACATCTTTAAAAGCAATCTAGAAGTAAACTAGAAATTAAATTTCCAGTACAAACCTAAAGCCAGACTTTAGGACAGCCGAAAGGAAGAGTTGAATCTTCTCTTCCCATCTCATCTCACTTAATACCATGTAAATTCTGGGACTTATCTTGTGGATGAGATAAAGAAAATTCTCAGCTTTTAAAACAGAGAATGTGAAGCCCTCAGATTTGTGGTTTGGAAAAGGTGTGAAATAACTGTCAATTTTTGCATAGATCATTTACTTTCAATTAAGTGCTCAGAAAATGGCTCCTAAAATTGTGTATCAAAGAGTATTTTAATAAAGCTACTGGTTTAAAATGATGGAAGCTCACTTGCTTTGTCGTACTGGTGAGCATTTGTTAGCACCTTGATGTCTGGAGGTGATTTTTTCCTCCCACTCATCCCCATTGCTGGCAATGGGTTGCTGCTACCAGCCACACTCCGGCTTTTCAGGTGCCAGAGATTTGCCATGTAGGCTAGAGAGCCCACACATGCCCTCCTTAAGAACCACAGCCTTTGATGTAAAAAAAAAAAATTATGAAGGTTGCTCTTGCTACTGTTGGAAAGGAATGGAGCGGGGAAAAACAGACAATTTTTATGATGCATTAGCGTTTATGTCTATTTGTTGTCATCTTAGCATTCTACTGTATTAAAAAGAACTCTGTTACATGTTATTTTTTTAAATGCATTTGAATTTTGACAAAATACTTAGCAATAAATGTTCTGGAATGACAAAATTATGGAGTATCAAAAAAACCCATCTGTGTTGGCTGCATTTTTGTATCGTTTTCCACCTTTAAGCTCCTATTATCATGAACTACATGAAGCTCCAAAAGTAAACTTTTCCCTAAACCAAAAGAATCCATACTGACTTGAAGAAACAAAGGTCCCCAGGAGCTGATGGTATGGGAAGAGGTTATACACCAGAGACTGCTTCTGGTTCCCATGAGTGATTCACCTTTGATAATGAGGATTAGATTATAGAATTATATCCCTTTAAGCAAGGAGGGGGCAGTGATCTGGATCTTTGATTTCATCAATATTCTAAGGAACTCCCAGCTTGGAGATTCCCTTTAACAACACAAATCAGCAATTTCTACTCTTCAAGACCTGCCTCTGCACTGAGAGATTGCGTGACTCGCTCAGAGTGACATAAACCATTACGTGTCAAAGTTGGGACTTGAACTCAGGTAATCCTGACTTATAGACTTATAGATGGAAACATCTACTATTCTATTTTACCAGCCTCTTATTTGTGAAGAAAATATCTTGATGCCACATAGTTACTTTGTAGCTTTTTGTGTATTCATGAAAAAGGTGAAAGATTGTCAGTTCTCTGAATGTCTGGAAACACTTTTAGGAACTAGGGCTGGCGGTTTAAGGGAGTTTCTTGTTGGCCAGCTCTTGGAATTCAATGTAGAGTTGCTAATGTCGTTATCAATTTGGCCTCACATCCATATCATCACTTTTATACTAGGTAGCCTCATAGTACTTACGGCATCCACCATTGCTTATATGGTGGCCCTGGTCTCTTTCCTATTTCAGTACACTCCAGGAAGGGATAGAAGCAGGGAATTAGCCTCCAATTTGTGGGGTGTTTTTTTTTTATCTTAACTCCAGTTTCTCAGGGTGGTTCCTTTGAGCATATCATATCTCAGCCAAGAAAGCTACTTCAATCCTGCTCTCATCCCTGCACACAAATTCTAAACTTTTTTTTTAAAAAAAATTTTTAGTAGCTTCTTATAACTTTCCAATCAGTTTTTTTTTTAATTCCAGGTACTTGACACTTAGTATGAGTTGGTGCCTCTATCATTTTTATAGTATTAAAGACATGTGAACAGTATTCTTGTTACTACTACTGAATGCTATCTTAGCAGGATGTAAAGAAAAAATTAGTTTTATAGTTTTATAGGAAGACTATCAGGGGAATAGGATGTGTTTTTCTTCCATTGGGTAAACACAAGATATGTCCTGATACATTGGGGAGCTGAAAGCTACACAAAGCATAGACCAAAATGACCAGCACCAGTGAACCTTTATAGAAAGCTTCCTAGGTAAGCTGACAGAAAATTGCCCCTGTCTACACTGCTGCCAACTTTGTAGCTCCATTAAAGTCAATCATCTGTCTTAGTGAAGTTGGTCTTTTTCAGATTTTCTTTGTTGCAGAGGAAAAGAAGTGACCACCTCTACTGGTATGCAAGCATAGGATAACATGGAAGACCTCCTTTAGTCCAAAATGTGGTCTGTAGACCCTTAAGTGTCTCAAAGACCCTTTCAGTGGGGTCCTCAATGTCAACACTATTCATATTAATACTAAGCCATTATTTACCTATTCAAAGACCATATTTTCTTTTCCAACTATCTGTGTGATGCCAGATTTTCTCATAGACTTCAACCCAAACAATATATCACAACTGATTGAATGCCTAAGAAGATGAGAATCCTTTTCAGTCTTTTCTAGTCATGTCCAACTATCTGTGACCACATTTGGGGTTTTCTTAACTAAGATACTAAAGTGGTTTGCCATTTCCTTCTCTAGCTTATTTTGCAGATGAGGAAACTGAGGCAAATAGGGTTAAGTGACAATGCCCAGGATCACACAGCTAGTAAGTGTTTGAGGCCAGATTTGAATTCAGGAAGATGTCTTCCTGACTCCAGGCCCAGCACTCTATCTACTCTGCTACTTAGCTGCCCATGAAAATCCTGTTACCTTATATTAAGCCAGATGTTAGAGATTTTCAAAAATATGTAAATAATGACATTATTTTCACTAAATCTTTTTGTTTTGGGAAAAGATATTTTTTCATAAAAATGTATTAACATGTAATGTTAATTATATGTTAATGTTGATAAACATTTTAAATGAATAAATATTTTTAATTTTACCAGTTTCATTTTTTAATATGGTAAATTGGTAGATATAACCCATGTTTTAAAAAGCTCTTTGTTTTCCATTTTTAAGAATATAAAGCAATGCTGATAACCAAAAAGCAAGAGAACTACTATTCTAGGGTACTAAATGTCTAGTAAATGGAAGGTGTTAAATAGAGCATCTCTCAAAGTAGCTCACTTGACAGAGCTGGTCTTTATTATATGTTCTTTTGGTATATTATTTAAAAAAAACCCAGATATAAAACAATTATAACTGTACAGTAGTCCTTATGGCATTGCTAGCTGTTGCATTACTAGTTTGCACTTTAACCTAACTGTTCAATTTGTGTCAGTGAAGTATAATGATGATGATGATGATAGCATTTATGTAATGCTTCTATCACATTTTATCTTCAAAACAACCCTGGGAGGTAGGCTCTATTAATTAGCTCCGTTTTATAGACAAAGAAACTAAGGCAAAGGTTAAGTGACATACCCAGAATCACATAGCCTAAGTAGTCTAAGGCCAAGTTTGAACTCAGGTCTTCCTGACTCCAAATCAATCACTCTGTCTATTGCACCACCTAGCACAGTACAATTTGAGGCCACAAGGATACCATAAATGTTAATAAAACACAGCTGAACAAGCATTTATTATGCCTATGTGATGTGCAGAGCACTGTGACGCAGTATTTAGAAGTCTCATGCTCAAGAAACAGTGTAATGTGGGTGGTCACTATAATGTATGGAGATTTACAGTCCTTGCTTTTCGAAGACCAGGAGACAGCATTACTTGATTGGAAAATATAAGCTCCTTAAAGGTAGAGTCCACTGCTTCCTCTTCATTGTTGTAGCCCCACAATTCAACAAATAGCATGTGCTTACTATGTGGAAGGAGCTGTTCTAAGTGGTCAGCTAGAATGACCAAAAGAGTTTTCAGTCTTGCTAGGGAGAATACAACCTGAAAATAAATAAATGCCAATGGTCATCTCCAATGCAATTTGAAGAGACAGGTAATGTTTTAGTAGGGCTGGGGATCAGATCTAGCAAGACTTCACAGAAGGGGCACCTGAACTTAGCCTTAGAAGAAAAGAAAGTGTTTTTGTTTTTGTTTTTGTTTTTAACAAGGCGAACATGTGTTTCAGGCATTAGAGATAGCCTGCATGGAATGCAGAGGTGAAAAATTGTCGGTCCAATGCACATAACAATAGTCCAGTAGGTGGAATCCCGATGTATGAAAGAAAGTAATGTGAACTAGGACCAAAAGGGGAATTTGGAGCCAAATTACAGAAGGCACTGAGTGTTAAGCTAGTTGAGTCTGTGCTTCATCCTAGAGGTAGTAGGCAGCCATTGAAAAGTTTTTAGCAGAGGAATGGTATGGTCAGGCTTGTGTCTTAAAAATAAGCTATGTGGAGGACAGATTAAAGAGAGGAGAGACTAATGGCAGAGAATACTTTGGAAGCTACTGCCCAGACAAGAAGTAGTGGAAGGCCTGAACTAGGGTGGTGGTAATGTGAGTAGAAAGGAGGAGATAATAATAACTCATATTTCTACAGTTCTTTAAGATTTGCAAAACATTTAACCTACATTATCTCCCTTTAGCCTCCCAGCAACCCTGTGAAATAGGTATTATTAGTGTCTCCACATTACAGAGGAAGAAACTTAAGCTCTGAAAGGACTTCATTTGCAAGACCAGTTGTATTATCCACTACATCACCTGGAAGAAATTAAATTCAATTTAGTAAGCCTTTACTAAGCACCTACTGTATACCAACACTCTTCTAGGCCCTGGGAATACAAAGACAAAATGAAAAAGTCTGTTCCTTTGAGGATCTTACATTCTGCTGGAAGGAAATAACATTTATAAATAAGCAAATGCAAGACAATTTGCAGAAAGAACACTTAACAAGATATGAGGAAAAGCCATATGAGAGGTGACACCCGAAATGAATCTTAGAGGATTCTAATAGGGAAAGAGAGTGGTCCCCCAGGTATGGGGGAAACCCTGTGGAGACATAGGTTGGAAAGGAAATGCTGAGTCCCTGGAATAGAAAATTCCCATTATAAAATAAATCCAGAAGAGTCTAAAAGGATTAAAATGGCAAGCTGAGTAGGTTATGTTTGTTTCCTACAGGTATCAGTGAGCCACTGAAGATTCTTCAGCAAGGGAGTGGTGTGGTTGGTAGTACTTCGCAATTGATTGTGTGTTGTTAAAGAGAGAGAGAGAGAGAGAGAGAGAGAGAGAAGAGAGAGAGAGAGAGAGAGAGAGAGAGAGAGAGAAAGAAAAAGAAAACTCAAAGTTAAGTTTGGGTCTGAATGCCTGAGAGAATATAGAAACCATCAAGAAAAATAGCAAAGCTAGGAGGAGGGACATCTTTAGGAGAGATGATGAGTTTAATTTTGGACGTGGAATTTGATATACCAGTCAGTGTAACGGCCAAGTGGAAATGTCATACGAGCAATTTGATGTTCAGAACTGAATTTCAGAATCTTCCCATAGGAGATCAATTAATCATCAAGCATTTATGAAGTACCTACTATGTTTTCACCAAGGGACTGTCATGAGAGAAGAGAAAGTCCAAGAGAGAGCCTTGCAGGGGGAGGAGCCAAATTGAACTGAGCTGAATTGAATTGAACTAAAGGAGTCCATGAGGGAACAGGCAGATAGACAGGAGTAAAACTAGGTTGGAACAGAATCACTACAGCCAGAAGGTGGAGAGAGTCTCCAGAAGGAGGAGGTGGTCAACAGGAGCAGTGTCACATTTTGCAGAAATGTCAAGGAACCAATCAACAAGCATTTATTAAGCACCTACTCGGTTCCTCATCTGTAAAATGAGCTGGCAGACCATGAGAAATGGCAAACAACTCCAGTATCTTGGCCAAGAAAACCCCAAATGGGGTAACGAAGAGTCAGACATGACTGAAACTACAGAACAACAACAAAAGTGTTAGGTACCGTGTGAGATGCTGGGAAATGAATACTGAGGAAAAACTATCTAATTTAGTAATTAAAGTAATTGGTGACTTTGAAGAGTAGTTTCTCTGAAGTTGTAAGGTAGGAAATTAGATTGTAGGAGTTGAGAAGTAAATAAGTAGGAAGTGGAGGCTACTGTTTCTGGGAATTCAGCAGTGGAAGGATGGGAAGGATGATAGCTTGAGGAGGATAGCAGGGTCAAGTGAGGAGTTTTTTAAATATGGGAGATTTGAGTATCCTCATAGACATCAAGGAAAGGCTCTAATCATTAGGAAGACATGGAAAAGGAATAATGAAGGGATAAAGGAAATGATCAACTGGACAAACTCTCTAGGAGACCAGATAGGATTAAGGCCACAAATGCCTTGACAAGAAGAATCACCTGAGCCTGGAGCAATGAAGACCAGTGAAGATATACAGAGATTTCTGAGGTGTGATTTGAAACGGATGTGCCAGAGCCCAATCTCAAGGAAATGAGCACCACCATTAAAGTTTCATTGTGAATATTTACACCTCAGAATCAGATAACACTACAAATCAGGACTTGACTTAATTTATTATTTTGTTGATCAGATTTAAAGTGGTGGAGAAAATGTTACTAATTCAGATTAAACTTAAAGGTGTGTCTTTTATACTAAGAGAACCGATTATAAACATTTAGTAGCACACCCATGGTTGTGGAGAAAGAGGGATAGTGAGCTTCCGTCAGATGGCCTCAGTCTTTTTAATCAAGAAGGAGGCAAGTACATCTGCTAAGAGAACTGGTAAATCTCTGGTCTATGCTTCCCCCTGAGAAGTGTGGTATCTGGGCATAGTCCAAAGAGTATTTGATGATACACCCAAATTCTTAGCCTTCCAGACTAGGGACAAAAGCAAGTGGGGTGTGGATGGGACAGTGTGTTCATTTGAAAGATAATTGCAAATTATGTAACTATTATTTTAAAAAAGTGCTTCATTTTACAGGTTAAGGAAACAAGCCTAGAGACATCATGACTGACCCAACATCACACGATTGGCAGAACAAAAGCTAGATATTGGGTCCTCTGATTTCCAGGCTAGTGTTCTTTCTATATGACACTATTTCTTTACACAGAATATATGTTAATCAATGTTGACTTAGAAGGATCAGTACTTGCTGGAGAGTTGTGGGTACAATTAGGAGACTTCTGATATAAATGCTGATGTAATCTGAAGGGGTAACTAGAAGAGCAACCTGGGCAGTGTGTGGAAGTATGGAAGAAAAAGGGTGCCCACACCAGCCAGCAGGAAGCAAGCCTGGATGGACTGTGCAGGCGTGGTACTGTAGGTACCTTTCTGATACTCATGCTATACACTTGCTAAGCAGCCTTTGGATTTTACTCTGGCTTCACAAGGTGACTTACTTATTAGGACAAGAGCATACTGACCAGTAAGCATCAATACTCTTTTGGTCATTATTTCTTCTAATCAATTAATTAGATTTTCATATGTAGATTAATTTAATGTACATTTGCTTAGTGTAGGCTAGTTTTTCCGTGAGCCCGATCACTGCGGATAACCTGACCTTTGAGGCTGCAGACCTTTAGAGCTCTGAATTCCCGGGAGTCCAGAGAAGGAACAGCAAGCTTAAGGCTGTTCTGCCTGTCAAGATATCTTTCTATGCTACAAGACTCAGAGGTGGCTAACCTGAAAACGTCCAGCCCCAAACATTCCTTTAGCTTTGGAATTCATTATGTGATTCTGGGGGCAGCATAGTCACCTTACTCATTAAGTTGAACTTAAACAGGCTAGGTAATAAAGTGAGCAAGTGCTGGATCCTAGGTCTGGAAGTACTGGGTTTAAATCCAGCTTCAGACACTTACTAGCTATGTGATCCTTGGCAAATCACTTAACATCTCTCACGCTTAATTTTTCCATCTGTAAAATGTGGGTTGTAATAGCACCTACATCACAAAGTTACTGTGTGGATCGAATGAAATAATAGGCACAGTGCTTTGCAAACCTTAAAATGGTAAATGTTAATATTATTATTAGGGGACCCATTGTCTATAATCAATCCCCACTCAGTGCAATTATAATATTGAGAGGCAAGGCTAGGAGTATTTTGTGGAACATCTTAAGAATGCAAACACAGCTGTAGGATCAAAAAAACCCCATAACAACACATGTCTGATTAATCAACCAATAGACATTTATTAAGAACCTACTGTGTGCCAAGGAAAGGGTATACAGAGACAAAAGTGAAAGTTCCTCCCCTCAAGGAGCTTACCTTTCAATTCAGAAATCTACAGGTTGTACAAGTAAATGCAGGTAGATGGCACAGTGTATACAGTCAGGAAGACCTGAGTTCAAATCCTAATTCAGACACTTACTAGTTGTATGACTCTGGGCAAGTCACTTAACCCTGTTTGCTTCTGTTTCCTTATCTGTAAATTGAGCTGGAGACTGAAACGGTGAGCAACTCCAGTATCTTTGCCAAGAAAGCCTTAAATGGGATCACTAAGAGTAAGACACTATTGAAAAGACTGAACAACAACAAAATGCAGAATATATGTAAAAGTGCAATATGTGCAAAGGACCATAGTGGGTACTTAGAAATAAAAGACATGGTTAATACCCTTAAAACGTTGTACATAATAGATTTGCAGTTTCATGTGCAATCATCTTTTTTAAAATTATACTATGTTATGGAAATGCTTGTTTTATTCCATAAATTAAAAATAAAGAAATGTGAAAAAAGTTTACAATGTGGGGAAACAATATATACACATAGAAAGATATCTTTGTCTCCTCTAACACTGGTGCATTGTGCATAATGGGTACTTGATAAATATTTAGTCGAATGAATAAACATACGAAGCAGCATAAGTACAGTATGGACAGTGCAGACTGTAGAGAGTTGAGAGGAGGACAGGTCACAGTATTTAATTTTCAAACTCTGGTTTCCACTTTGCTTTGTTGACCTAAAATCTACTTCTTTGTGACCAAATGGAAGTCATGTCTCTCAACTCGACCTCTTTGCACTCATCTGTTCAAAGTAACTTTCAAAGGAGGCAAGGAATTGAATCTTGGTATACTGCTAAAAATGCCACCTAAGTTTGATTTGTGGTTTGTGCTCCCATCCTAAAATGAGTTTATAAATTTCCAGAATGATGTTTGGCATTTAAAAATTACTCCTGTTTAAAAAATATAAATTACAGCAAGTTCTCCTTTTTAAATGA
This sequence comes from Phascolarctos cinereus, assembly GCF_003287225.1. Classification (NCBI taxonomy): domain Eukaryota; kingdom Metazoa; phylum Chordata; class Mammalia; order Diprotodontia; family Phascolarctidae; genus Phascolarctos; species Phascolarctos cinereus. The sequence goes on from NW_027555958.1 coordinate 177,034,539, forward strand.
TCAAACCTACTAGTTCTAACTTTGCCATTCTCCCTTATATAATATTCATCTCAGTAATGCAGACAGAGAATCAACATGTTTTGGTATTTTAAGAGTTGTCCTCGGAGTCAGGAAGACCTGAGTTCAAGTCCTGTCTCTGATACATCCTAGCTATATGTTAGCCAGCATTACTTAATTTCCCAATGCCCCAAGTGATTCTTTAAGAAGTTAAGATGAATTGCTGGTCTGCCTCAGTGGAGTGCGTTTTCATACTGTGACTGCTCTACGCCAGTGAAAGTATAAGATCAGTCAAAAAAAAATGTAGGCCATTTACCACTTCTGTTTATAATAACAGAAAATATTTTCATTGGAAACTTTTTTCTGTTGTCATCTGGTTTCATGTTAAGGGAACTGGAGTATCAAGGTATATTTTAGTAGCTAACAGTTTTGTAAAAAGCATTTGGATTTTTCAAGTTGAGTGCTTATCATGAAGGAAACATGTCAGCGTGAAATGCCCAGTGGTCAAGATCAAACAGAGATTTTACTTTGGTTGCAAATGCATTGTATTATTGAATACATGTAAATTGGCAAATCGGGGTAGAATCTTCACATTGTCAGCATTAGATGAAACATCAGAGACCACCTAACTCATATCCCTTATTCTCCACCCACATGCACCCAGAAGGAAACAGGTCCAGGAAGGTTAAATGTACCAAGTCACACAGCTGGTTAAAGAGTAAAGCTAGGCCTAGAACCCAGGTCTCCTGTTTCTTAGCTTAATGTTATTTATGCTACGTAGTCCTACCCTGTAGGGGACAGCCAAGCTGTGAGTTTGTGTTTTTTTTTTTTAATTACTGTATTTCCACAAAGTGGATGGAAAGATCCTGCTGCCTTTAAGTTATTATGTGACCTTGCACAAGTCACTTCCCTTCATTAGGCCTCAGTTTCCTCATATGTAAAATAGTAGGGACTAGAAAAGAGAGTTTTAAAAAAGGATCAACAGGTAATTCACAATCAAGTAAGCCAGTGTTTAATTTATTCTCACCTCACCGTGAAATTCAGACCCATGGCCCAGGAGGGATTCCACATACAGTGCGATGGATTACTCAGGCCTGAGTGTTAAGATAAACAGTTCCTTTAATAAAAACATATTGATTGACCCCCAGGTAAAAACAGCCTTAAGGCAGCTAAGTGGTGAGGGCAGCTAGGTGGCAATGTGGATAGAATGCCGGGCCTGGAGCCAGGAGGACTTGAGTTCAAATCCGACCTCAGATACTTACTAGCTTTGTGACCCTGGGCAAGTCACTGAACCCTGTTTACCTCAGTGTCCTCATCTGTAAAATGAGCTGGAGAAGGAAACTAAACTACTCCAGTATCTTTGATAAGAAATCCCCCCAAAGGGGGTCACAGTCAGACAGGACTGGAGATCACTAAATAGCAACAGCAACAAGGAAAACAGTCTGCAAAGAGGCAAGAGCAACTCCTGAGGGCTTCGGAAGCCCCTTGCTCGATCCATGAAATCTACATGTACTCTTCCTTGCTCAAAGGGCCTGCAGCTGGTTTCAGGCCAATCCCCCAGAGGCCAGAGTGATGGCACATAGGATCTTGGCCCACGAAAGGATTCTCAGAACTCTGCCAAGCAAAACTTTGTTCTCATAGAAGGCTGCACTGAACCCAAAATGGCACTGAGCAGCGTTTGGGTTGTGTGCCAAAACTGCCTTTAGGGACAGCACATCAAAAAGGATGTGTGATTTTTTCCACAGTCCCATAACTCAGAAGAAAAAAAAAATTAACAGATTTGAGTGCAGCTTTCTTTTTTAAAAAAGGGGAAAAAAAGGAGAAGGAAAAGAAATCAGCTGTGGATCTGAAATCAAGTTTAGAAAGCTTCATGTCAAAAGGGGGATGGTGGTTGATTAAAGAGAGAATCTCTTTTTGCTGAAATGGTGTAAAAACAGGGTTATAATGGGAGCACTGCCTTAACTCTACATTTCCTCATGTGAATAATATGGTTATTCTATGGTATAGAATGGGGTTGGTTTTATGAATGATCTTTATGCATTTTCACCATGTTATAAAGATCCATTGCTCTGAAGAGCTTTTTTGAATGGGGTGGAGATGGTTTTTGTACTGGGTCTGTGCTTTCATTACTGTAAGAAACTCCAGGTGAGAGAATTCCCACTTTTAATGCAAATCTATGCTTGCTCTATAAATAGTAGTTTAGAGAGAAAGGAAGATCATAAGCATTTATTAAGCACTTACTATATACCAGGCACTGTGCTAATTGCTTTACAAGTATTATCTCATTTGATCTTCACAACACCAACCTTGGAGGAAGGTACTGTTAGTATTCCTATTTTACAGTAGAAGAAACTGAGGCAGACAGAGGTTAAGTAACTTGTCCAGGGTCACACAGCCAGTAGTTATCAGAGATAGGATTTCAATCATAAGTCACAGGTCCGCAGCTGGAAGGAACTGGGAGGCCATCTAGTCTAATTCCTTCATTTCACAGACAAGGAAATGGAAGCCCAGAGACATTTAGTGACTTGTCCCAGGGCATGTAAATAGTAAGCTTAAGATAGAATTTGAACCCAGTTCTTCAGATTTCATAATTAGTGTTCTTTTCATTATCCCATGATGCCTCCTACTGTCTGCTTTACCATCTCACCTCTCTTGTACACTTTGACATGTCAGAAATATATCAGGGAAGGGATTTTTTTCTTCCAAGTTGAAAACAACAATAAGCATCAGTAGGGGTTTTAAAATCTGTGAATTTAATAGCATATCCAGGAGATGCGTTGCGTAAGTCATAGTAGAAAAGTTTGAGTTTTGATATCTTTAATTACATGCTTATGTTAGCCCTCCTTCATGCTGATTCTGTCATTTGTAAAAATTGGGCAAGGCCCAAGAAGGGCACCCATTCTGGCCTTGGCCTCAAGGGTAAGAAGAGAATGAAAGAAGAACTATAACTCCAAGGGTGAGAGGGTAGAGCACTGATTTTAGAAAGTAGGAGTCATGGCTCCCTGGGGATGCTATGACATAACTCCAAAGGATTTGTGATTAGAGATCCTTCTGTCCACAACAGCCAGTTATAGGGCTTGTCTCCACCATAAGCACACTTACCTTTCTCCCATTATTGGCCTCACATTTTCCTCCTCTGCCTCCTTCCATTGCTGTGAAAGCTCTGGACCACCTCCATTTTGGATCTATCATCAGTTCCTCAGGACAGCTATAAACTTAATGCAACCTAGATATTCACAGTAGCAGCTGCACATGTTCCATAACAACAATGCAGTCCCCCACCACCACCACAGCATACTCACCCTCTAACCTGACACCACCCTCCCATCACCTAGTAATGTCAAGATGTTCCTCGAAGGACAGGCCCTATACACCAGTCACCAGTGACTGGTGAGTAAGAGTTCAACTTCCATCCTCCTTTTTCACTTTGGGTGGGACAAAATAAGTTATATGCACAGGATGAGTAGACGCGGATGGGTTGTGACATGCATTGCAGATCTTATTACATTATTTTTTTAAATTTGATTTTTCCATTCTAAACTTAAACACTAATTTTTTTTAAAAAAGAGCATTTCCATTTACACAGTAGAACACCAAAAGAGGATTCTATATGAAATTGTAAATCATTTCATCCTGCTTGCTTTTACAAATACACACACACACACACACGCGCACACACGCTCCACACTTTTCTTTCAAAATGCCGTCGTTGTCTGTGGTTCCCTCTGAAATTCCTCCTGCTGTTCTCATTTGTGCATTTTTCAAAATGTTTCAAGGGGTCAAAGGGTGGGGGCTGCTTATTTCAAAGGATAATGTGCTTGTGATGATATAAGAATGTATATAAACATAGAAGGCAAGAAATTGTGGGGATCAGGGCTGAGGATCTGCACACAGCAGACCCTTTTGTGTAACACTTACAGGATCTTAAGAGTTAGAAGGGACCTCAGAGATCATCTAGTCTAAACCCCTCCCAAATCATGAATCTCTTCTATCCATTCTCCATGCTAAGATTCTGAGTGATGTAGATATCACCCACTCCCCGAATTCAAGGAGGCTTGTTCCATTTTTTTGAGAATTCTTAGGTACTTTTTCTTTAGGTTGAGTCAAAATCTGCCTTCTTAACTTCTACCCATTCCTCCTTGTTCTGGCCTCAAGTCTTAATTCCTCTTTCACATAACAAACCTTCAAATATTAAATACAGCCATCAAGTTCCCTGTCCTCAACCCCACCCCACCCCCAAGCCTTCTCCAGGATTTAGCCTAGAGAATTAACTTGGGCTCATTGTGTTATTCATATCATCTTTGAACTTTCCTTTCTGGGTTCCTGGGATATTATCAGCCCTAGAGTTTCCAGCCTGATGGTGACATGTCACAAGTTACATTGGAGAGAATTCCATGCAATCCTAGTATAAACATAGTCATCCTCTAAACACAGGTGTTGGATCTTTTCCTTCTCACCAGACCAAAACAGTAGTTTTATTCCACCTACTCAATAAGGCATAGATAAAACAAAGGTGTTACTAAGGTACACAGTAGTTTCTCTAGACAACATATGACTTCTCAAACTTTGAGGACAGATTAGCAGGATAAACTCCCAGTCCTTTCTACTTATTCATTACACAAGTTCTTCAATGCTCAGTTTGGGTTTTACTTATATAATTAGGTTTGCTGAAAAATGTCTTTCACGGATCATCTGGTATAAAAACAGTCAACTTATTAAAATAATTTCTTTGTGAGTTCCTCCCCCTCCAAGTGTAAGTTTATTCTTTTTCCTCTCTCTTTTGTCTTTTTTAGAAGACAGATTTAATGTGTTACTGTGGTGCAGAAAATCAATGCTGGAAATCAATGGTAATTTTTCAGGCTGTTTAAACTTATTCACATGGATGACTAAGCCTGCTGCTGCTATTAGAAAAAGAATATACTTTGTCTACAGAGGAAATATTCCAGTTTGCAGCACCTCCACTGGATGCAACTGGATAACCTTTCTGTGAAAAATGTGGCAGTTGGGGTTCAGGACACTCATAAATGTTTATTAGGCACTCCTATACTATGGGAGACATTAATCAAGAAGAGGACATTGTAGCTGGGGAGGCAGTATGTATACACAGAAAACAATTACAGAATATGCCAAGGCTAGACATAAGCAAGTGTGGTATTTTATGGGATTGGTTCTCAGTGCCACGTGAAGAAGCTCTCTATACCTCCCTCACCATCTCTTCTTACTATGGATGCTCTCCAAAGTTCCCTCTTCCCACTCTTACTCTGAAGTCATCCAATCCTTCTTTCATCCCTTCCAATTCTCCATTATGAAAACTCTCCAATCCTCTCTATCCCCATCTCCTCCGTGGGGGCTGCCCAAGCCTCATTGTCCTATTCCTACAATGGGAGCTGTCCAACTTTCCTTCTTTTTTCCCTGTACTGTAGAAGCTATCTGACCCAGTATCTACCCCCTCCCTCTTCCCACTGAGGGAGCTGTCCTTTTTAAAAGGTGGTGGCCTTTTTAAAATGGAGAAGCTGCCTCTCTGTTGAGAATGAGAGTTATATCTTAAAAGTTCACAAATGCCAATCCCAAACAGTGTCATTTTTTCCTTTGGTTGAATTCGACAGTCAATTCCTTTAATAATAACCTGCACACTTCCTTTCTTTGTTCCACACTCCATCTCTTATGCATGCTCCCTCGCATTTCCAGTCCTTAAAATGGGGAGCTCTGAGCTAGAAAATGTTTCTTGTGGTCAAATACCATAGCATCATAGGGTTTCGAGCTGGAAAGGACCTTAGAGATCATACAGTCCAACCCCTTATTTACAGAAAAAGAAACAGAGGTCCAGTGAGGCAAAGCGGCTTGCTTAAAGTCATCTAAGACTTACAGAGTCAGGATTCAAGCACTGGTTCTCTGACTCTAAATACAAAGCTCCTTCCACTATGATTCATGGTCTCCTGTCCTGGCCAGATAGTTTGGGAACCACAGCCATACTAGAAAACTACTCAACATTCTGTGGTTCTACAGATATTTTCTCTCAAATTCACTCTCCATAGCCACCATTGCTCTCAGTTCTGAACTACTGAATGACTTCTCATTGAGATTTCCATCTAATCATGGAATACAATTAGAACATTAGCAGCATTAGATGCTCATTCTGGCCCTGATTATCCAGAGTCTAATGTTAGCTGATAACTGCAGTGCTAACTATTTCTTCCACAAAACAGCAACTTCTACTAATAGCTTGGGAAGAAAATTCAGCACCAAAACCAGCGTCTGAATCATTATAGAGGAGTGTCAGGCAATCACTAATATACCCAGTTATTATTATCATTCCAGACATTGCATTCACAGTGCTTTGGGGGAGGAGGCTGCAACTATCAATTCTTAAATTACAGTTTTAAAACAAATAGACTTGAGCCAGAGCCCAGCACCCCCAAAGCAATGCGTCAGCTCAGAAGTGATGCATGCTTTAGCTGTTACACCAAATGAAAGCTTGGCTAGACACCAATAAATCACCAGAGAGTTAAAGAACCTGTGCGAGATTCATCACTAATGTTTTCATTCTACACACCCAATATGAACATCATGCTCATCAATTATGAGAAGCTGATGAGACACCCAAGATAAAAAACCTGTGATACAGTTCATCACACCAGGTACCACTTCTTAAAGGAAACCGGGATGGCAGGTTGACATGAGACAGAGAAAACCACTCATTCCTTTGCTTTCCCCTTGAGAACCACCTCTTGTTTCACAGATGCACAATGCAGATGCTTCTCATTTTACCAAAAGACACATCCTGGGAAGTTGTACATAAATGGAATTTTTTGTGAATCAGATTATTTAAAATGCCCTGGAGGAATATCGCATGACTTCATAAAACCCTGAGGGTGATTTCTTTGGTAAATGGAAAAAGTCTTTTGTAATGAAAATTAACACCTCTCAAACTCTGCTTACCCCTTATCCTTGGCTTTATAAGTTTAGATACTGCATACTTAGTTTTTTCTTAAAGGGAACATAACTGTGTATGTTATTAAGCTGTGGATGCAGTACAAAGAGTCTATAGACAGAAAATTCTTACTTTCTAAAGATTTAGGCAAGTCACAGAACCACTTTATGCCCCCAGTTCATTGGCCAAGGTAATTAGACAATGGTAAATCTCTATGTCTCAGTTTTCCTTTCCATCAAATGATAGGGTTGGATTTCTGTGTCTCACCTCATATGTAAGGAGTCTAGGTTAGCTAAACTGCAGGTTCCTTTCCAATCCTAAATCATAAAGACACTGATCTAGGACACTACAACTGAGACTTTGACTAAGTAAAATACCCAGGAAGAATCCAGACTCCGGGAGGCAGGGGAAGATCTGGAGAAAGTGCTGTAAAACAACTAGAGTTAACTTACTTTGTCAGTCTTTTCACTAAAAGTTGCCATTGGTGCCTCTGGACTATAGTGTTATGTTTTGGAAAGAGTAAAGTACTGTGAGTTACCGCAGACTTGTCAAACATGTGCATTGCAGCCAGCAATGCTTTGAGAACCAGATTAAAATGTAATTTAACAAAATAAACACAAAGACAATCAAATTTAGATAATGTTAATTTATACCACTGAGATAGGTGATCTGGTTTTGAATATGGTTTCATTTTTATCTTTATGTCCTTTTTTATGTGTGAAATCATGCAAAACATTTTATATTAGTAATATATTTTTTAAAAGCAAGAAAAATAAAGTGAGAATATTATACTTAAATCTGTGCTCAGAGTTCATCAGTTCTCTGAGCATAGATATCATTTTTTCATCATGAGTCCTTTGGAATTGTCTTGGATCATTGTATTGATCAGAGTAGCCAAGTCTGTCACAGTTGATCACCATTATAAAACTGCTGTTACTATGCACAATGATCTCCTGGTTCATCTCACTTCACTTTTCATCAGTTCATAAAGGTTTTATCATATTTTTCTTCTAGCACAATAGTACTCCATCACAATCATATGCCACAACTTATTCAGCCATTTCCCAATTGTTGAGCAGCTCCTCAATTTCCAATTCTTTTTTTTCCTTTTTTAATATAAATTTATTTATTTTTAGTTTTCAACATTCACTTCCACAAGTTTTCGAGTTCCAAATTTTCACCCCATCTCCCCCCTCCCCTCACCCCAAGATGGCATGCATTCTGAATATCCTTTCCTCTAGTCTGTCCTCTCTTCTCTCTGTCTCTCCCCTTCTCTTATCCCCTTCCCCTTCTATTTTCCTGTAGGGCAGGATAGACTTCTGTACCCCATTTCCTGTATTTCTTATTTCCCAGTAGCATGTGAAAACAATTTTTTAAAACATATATATTTTTAAAACTTTAGGTTTCAAATTTTTTCTCTTCCTCCCTCCCCACCCACCTTCATTGAAAAGGCAAGCAACTCAATATAGGTTATACATGTGCAGTTATGCAAAACACTTCCATAGTAGACATGTTGTGAAAAACTAACTCTATTTCCCTTAATCCTATCCTGCCCTCCCATTTATTCTATTCTTTCTTTTGACCCTGTCCCTCCTCAGAAGTATTTACTTCTGATTACCCCCTTTCCCAATCTGCCCTCCTCTCTATCATCCCCCTGCTCCCTTGTCCCCTTCTCCCCCTATTTTCCTGTAGGGTAAGACAGATTTCCATACCCAATTGAATGTGTATGTTATTCCCTCCTTAAGCCAAATCCTATGAGAATAAGATTCACTCATTCCCTCTCACCTTCCCCTTTCCCCTCCACTGTAGAGACTTTTCTTTTCTGTTTTTTTTTGTGAGATAATTTACCCCATTCTACCTCTCCCTTTCTTCTTCTCCAAATATAATCCTCTCTCATCCGTTAATTTTATTCTCTAGATCAACTCACCCCGTGCCCTCTATCTATCTATCTACATATACATACATATAATTTTTTTCCTCCAACTACCCTAATACTGACAAAGGTCTCATGAGTTATAAATATCATCTTTCCATGCAGGAATGTAAATAGTTCAATCTTAATAAGTCTCTTATGATTTCTCTTTCCTGTTTACCTCTTCATGTTCCACTTGAGTCCTGTATTTGAAAGTCAAATTTTCTATTCAGCTCTGGTCTTTTCATCAAGAATGCTTGAAAGTCCTCTATTTCACTGAATGACCATTTTCTCCCCTGAAGGATTATACTCATTTTTGCTGGGTAGGTGATTCTTGGTTGTAATCCTATCTCCTTTGCCCTGGAATATTATATTCCATGCCCTGGGTCCTTTAATGTAGAAGCTGCTAAATCTTGTGTTATCCTGATTGTGTTTCCACAGTACTTGAATTGTTTCCTTCTGGCAGCTTGTAATATTTTCTCCTTGACCTGGGAACTCTGGAATTTGGCTACAATATTCCTAGGAGTTTTCCTTTGGGGATCTCTTTCAGGAGGAGATCTGTGGATTCTTTCAATTTCTATTTTGCCCTCTGGTTCTAATATATCAGGGCAGTTTTCCTTGATAATTTCTTGAAAGATGATGTCTAGGCTCTTTTTTTGATCATGGCTTTCAGATAGTCCAATAATTTTTAAATTCTCTCTCCTGGATCTATTTTCCAGGTCAGTTGTTTTTCCAATGAGATATTTCACATTGTTTTCTAATTTTTCATTCTTTTGGATTTGTTTTACTGTGTTTGATTTCTCATAAAGTCACTATCTTCCAATTGCTCTATTCTAATTTTTAAGGAAAGTAATTTTGGCCATTTTTTTGCTTTTTAGGGCATTCTTCTCCTCATTGGCTTTTTGGACCTCTTTTGCCATTTGGGTTAGGCTATTTTTTAAGGTGTTATTTTCTTCAGTATTTTTTTGGGTCTCCTTTAGCAAGCTGTTGACTTGTTTTTCATGATTTTCTTGCATCACTCTCAGTTTTTCCTCTACTTCCCTTACTTGCTTCTCAAAATCCCTTTTGAGCTCTTCCAAGGCCTGGGACTGATTCATATTTTTCTTGGAGGCTTTGGATGTAGGAGCTTTGACTTTGTTGTCTTCTTCTGGTTGTATATTTTGATCTTCTTTTTCACCAAAGTAAGATAATATAGTCTGACTCTTTTTGCGCTGCTTGCTCATGATCCCGGCCAATTACTTGAGTTTTAAACTCTTTGTTAAGGTAAGAGTCTGCTTCCAATGTGGAGAATGTACTGTCCCAAGCTTTGGGGGTTTGTACAGCTGTTTTCAGAGATACTTGTAGGGACATGTAAATTTTCAGTTCTTCCAAGGTGGTATGATAAGGGGTGAGGTGTTTACTCTTTTCCTGGCCTGTGACTACAAGTGCTTCTTTCTGTCCTGGAACTGTGAGGAGGGTTTTCTCTTCACAGCCACTACAAGCTCCACCCACCAGTGTTCCTCCTCACCCCAGCACCGCCACCCAGAACTGTGACCCAGATCCAAACACGGGCAAAGCAAGAGATTCCTGCCTCAGCACTGGCAAAGAGATCCCTGCAATCCCTCTCTGATCAGCCACTGGATTCCCCCTCAGTCTGTGGGCCGGAAGCTCGGGAAGTAGCTGCCACCTTTCCCCCCTCCCCCCAGGGCCACGTTCTTGGGGAATGGAGCTGAAAGCCTGCCTTCCTTTCTCAGCACCCACAGAAACAGACTTTTCCCACTGACCTTCTAAGTTGTCTTTGGCATTGGTGGATTGAGGAATATAGAAACCTCCACAGCTGCCCGTGATTCAGTCTTCTGAGGCCTGCTCCAGGTTCGCTGCGGCCTGCGTGCCCACACGTGCTGCGCTGCACTCCCAGCCCGGCCCGATACACCTTTCTGATCAATCATCCAGGTTGTCTTGGGCTGGAAATTTGTTTCACTCCGTCTTTTTGTGGGTTCTGCTGCTTCAGAATTTTAGAGCCATTTTTTATGAGTATTTGGAGGGGTTTGGAGGAGAGCTCAAGCAAGTCGCTGTTTTCACTGCCGTCTTGGCTCCGCCACCCCATCTTTATGTCCTTAGTCCCTACCACAGTTCCTAGTACAGATTAGATGCTTAACAATTTTTTTATTAATTGATTGATTGGGTCATTGATTTACTACGTGATCTCAGAGATTCCTTCTAACTTGAAAATGCTATGGCTTTCATGCAACTTTTTAATGCATTTTTTAATGCAACTGAGATTCTTGAGGCAGATTATTTTAATTAATTGGGGGGGAAGAGAAGGATATGATGAGCTATCTCAATGGAAATCTGAAGCTGACAATGAATATATGTATGTATATATATGTACATATGTATATGTGTGTGTGTGTGTATACGTTTTTGAAAGAGACTAGTGGCTGTTTGATGGAAGGAAGTTCATTCAATATTTCCCTCCCATATTTCTGGTTTGTGCAGCATTGCTTTTTGCAAACCCCTCATTCTTGGCTCCATACTTTGGCCATTAACTTAAAGTCTAATATGGTGGGGAAAAAAGAATCATAGGACCACGGATTTAGAGCTAGAAAATACCTTTAATAAGGTAATATAGTACAACTCCCTTATTTTATAGTTGAGGAATTGGAAACACAAATTCAGGATTGTCCATAGAGAAAACTATGCAATGTGACAAGTTTCCTTGAATACTCAAAAAGTGACTACATGGAATGGACCCTGAAGCTACTTCCTGGTTGTTGTTGTTTTTCTAAGATTCGCATAGTGAGCTCTGGCAAGATGATGCTTTAGCATTAGCAACCAATCAAACAATCCACAAATATTTATTAAGCACTTATTGTGTGCCAAGCATTGTTCTAAGCTCTGGGAATACAAAGAAAAGGCAAAAATGGTCTCTGTGCTCAAAGAACTTACATTCTAATAGGGAAGATAGCATATAAATGGATTTTTTTTTTAATCTCTGATAAAAAGATACTACAGACTAGATGAAATGTTACCTTAGGGGAAAGAGTGCCAACATTTATATAGCAGTTTTTAAAGTTTGGAAAGAACTCATTTGATCCTCATGCATCCCTGGAATATAGGTGCTATTAATATTCCTATTTTACAGATAAAGAAACAGAGGATGAGAGAGATTGTGACTTGCCCAGTTAGCAAATGTCTAAGGCAGGATTTGAACCTAGCTATTATGACAAGAATATATTTTCTGACTTGGGCCAGTCTCATGAGAGATCCTTAATTTTCTTTGGCTATCCCCTAACCTTCATCTCTTCCCCAAGTAAGCCATGAGTAATGCATATTAAATGATGTAAAAGAATCATAAATTTAGAGCCAGAAAGGACGGAGATCATTTAGTCAAAGATCCTTATTCTACTGATGAGGAAACTAAGACCCAGAGACATCCATAATGACATAGGTATTACATAGCAGAACAAGCCTGCTCTTCACACTCTTCCTCACTAGGACAGCCACAAGCTATAATAATCCCATGTTCATTCGTTGGACAATCATTTATTAGGCATCTACTAAGTCCCAGGAACATTGAGAAGTGCTGGGAGATCTAAAGCCAAAACACAAAACAATCCTTGCCCTCAATGGAGATTATATTCAGTTGGGGAGGGGGAGGAGCATAAAACAACACCGCAGGTAGAATAGTAAAAACAAAATGCATGCAGAATAGATACAAAGCAAATTCTCCAGGTGAAGGTACTAGCAACTGGGGGGAGGGGTTGGAATTCAAGATAAGCTTCTTGTAAGAGAAGCTGAGCCTTGAAAGAAGACAAGGATCTTGTGAGGCAGAGGTGAGGAGGAAGTGGTATTTCACACATGGCAGGTAGCCTGGGCAAAAATACAGAGACAGCAGTTGGATTGTCATGTTATTCAATTGTTTTCAATCATGTCTTACTCTTTGTGACCCCATTTAGGGGTTTCTTGGCAAAGGTACTGGAATGGTTTGCCATTTCCTTCTCCGGCTCATTTGACAGATGAAGAAACTGAAGCAAACTGAGTTAAGTGACTTGTCCAGGGTCATATATAGCTAGTAAGTGGTTAAGGCCAGATTTGAACTAAGAAAGATGAGTCTTCTTGACTCCAGGCCTGCCACTTTATTTTCTGCACCACCTAACTGCCCCAGAAGGTCAAATAGGAAACAGCAAATGATTCAGTTTGGTTAGAACATACTGTGCCATGAGGAATAGGATACTTAGATCTGGAAGGGACCTTAGACAACATTGAGTCCATCTCCCTCCTTTTACAAATGAGGAAACTGAGGCTGAGAGAGTTTAAGTAACTGCTGAGCCAGATTGTGCAGGGCTTTCAAGACCAAATAGAGGAATTTGTCTTTTGTCGTAAAGGTAAGAGAGTCTCTAAAGCAAAGGATCTTGAGCAGTGTTACCTGGTCACACCTATGATTAATGAATATAAATTAGGTAGCTGTAAGGAAAATAGATTGGAGAGGGGGAGAGATTTGAGAAAGGGAGACCAATCAGGAAGCTATTGAAAAAGATCAGAGGAGAGGCGATGATGGCCCGGGAGGAAAGGAGTCAGAGTAACATATTGTGGAGGTAGAACAGAAAAGCCTGGTTATGATATGAGGAGTGAGGAAGAAGGAAGAATCAGGAATGATTATGAGGTTGTGAACCTGGATGAATAGGAAAATGGTCGTGCCCTTAATAGAAATCAGGAAATTAGTGTGGATTTTGAATGATACTGAGTTTTGTTATGGATATGTTAGAAATGTCCAATAGGAGATGTGGAACTAGAGCTCAAGAGAAAGACAGGCTGAATATATAGATATAGGAATCATCTGCTAAGATGTGACAGTTAAACTACTATCTAGGAGCTGGTGAGATAATCAGCCTAGAGAGAAGACAGCCCAGGGATACCCACGTACAGGAGGTGGGGCATGGACTGCTGTTGTTGATCCTTCATTCTGGAAGAGGGCCAATGACATCACAGAGGGATGTCTTGGCTATCGTGGTCTTACACAGGAGAGTAACTCTCGGAGGAAGAGAGCCCTGAAAAACCAGGGAGGTGAGAGGATCCTGGAAGAAGGCGGTCAATAGTATCAGATGCTGAAGAGAAGGCAAGAAATATGTGAGGGAAAAAGCCCATGCTATGCTGCCTGTATATGTACCTATGAATGCTCCAGTGAAATGTGACTTTTTAAATAAGTAACTAATCCTCTCTTGAGAAATAAACTTTGCCCTGAGAATTCAGAGTGATTTTCTAAATTGCCCTAAGATGGAAGAGGAATTTTGACCAACCTAAAAATGCTGCAGGGCTGCTGGGTTCTTAAACAAATCCTAAGACAGAAAACAGTCGCACAACCTCAACAGGGCATAGGATATAATTTGTATTTTTGATGACTTCACGGATTTATGAATTTCAATGAAATGTTGGCAGCAAATGTGATGTCATTTCTTTCAGGTGGCGGTGGGGGGAGGAGGGCCAGAGAAATAAAGCAGTAGCAAAGTCTCCTTCTTCAGTCTAATCCAAGCTGCTCAATTTTTTTCCCCTCTTTTCACAATCCCTTCCTACCACTCCCCCATCTTATTCATATTCTGATCTTCAATACACTTGAAAAGATGTTATTTCAAATGTTCCTACAAAAAAAAATCATTCTCAGGCTCTTAGAGTCTGCTGTCAAAGGACTTAATCTGCATTTGTAGCTAACTGGGTGGCTACAGATGGGGCTGTGCTCCAGGCAGGAGGTCTGACTTGGCATTCTAAGTATACCTGGCACTAGCAAAGAGACTGTTTACTAAAGGCCATTCTTACTAAGAATTCCTGACCATTTGGCTATTACTGGGCTGAAGTTTACTTTTTAAATTTTACCTTCTTTATGGAAAAAAAAAGTGTGTATTGGGAGTCAAGAAGAAATCATTAGTAATGGGGTTGCAAGAGAAATATCTCACTTGAGAGAACCAACTTTTATGAAGCACTTTAATAGTATCTTTTCTACATACTGGGAAACCAGGTAGTATAGTGGATAGAGTACTGGGCTTGGAAACAGGAAGAGTCATCTTCCTGAGTTCATATTAGGCCTTAGACACTTAAGAGCTATGTGACCCTGGGCAAGTCACTTAATCCTGTTTGCCTCAGTTTCCTCATCTATAAAATGAGTATCTTTGCCAAGAAAATCCCAAATGAGGTAATGAAGAGTTGGTACAGTACCCTTTGGGGCCTGAAGCAGTTATTAGATGAGGAATCTGAAGACCAGGCATAATATCACACAGAGTATCCTCAGCCTGTCTTTCTCTAGGTCTTCTGGATATTGCTTTAGTGCTGTTTCCACTACACCAAGGGACTTCTGAGCTATTTGATATTTGAGCACTTTAAAGGGGACTTTGGGTGTCTTTTTCTCGATCTCTAAAGGTTGCCCCATTCTAGGTCAAACAATGAACAGGCATGTTAAAATTAACAGCAGTTGTGCTAACAACCAATATACTAATTTCAAAGGAGCTCTATCTAGCAAGCCTAGGAGGGTACTTATTTGACAGTGCTCCAAGATGGCAATTAGTTGAATCCCTTTCTTTGGTATTTGATTGGAATTAGACGAATGGGCATGAGTATTTCATCCACCAGCACAGATCATAACTCCTCTCAAAAAACTCATCAATAGATGAGTGGCCAAAAAGTTCACCTACAGAATATGCTGGTGATGAACATTTCTACACTTAGCTGATGAGTTCTCAGAAAACCTGCACACAGTCTTTACGCTCATATTGGAAGCCTTTGCAGCTTGGTAGAACCTGTCAAAGCTAGCAATAGCTATCTGGAACCCAAGATAGTTTCCATTCCATGATTCATTCCAGAGCAGTAGTGGAAAGGGTGTGTCTGAAATAAGAAAAACTACATTTGTTTGAAAAATGTTTTATAATTCAAATTGCTTAATATTTAAGACCAACCCAAAGAGGATGTATTACCTCCATAGTATCTCTGGCATCTGTCTTGTTCTTTCTGTTCACACAGCCACCACTCTAGGTCAAACCCCTCATCACATCTTGCTTGTATTATTGCAACAGTCTCTCAATTGGATCTTATTAAAACACAAGTCTCAAAATGTCACTCCCTTGTTTAAGAACCTTCAATGACTCCCTACTGTCTCTAGGATAAAATATAAAATATAAATTCCTTGGCATTACAAGTCTATCACAACTCCAAAGCACTTTTCTAGGCAATTGTATGATATGATATGATATGATATGATGTGATATTATGTTATATTAATTTCCAGACTTATTATAATTGCTTTATGTACTTTTGCCAAACCTGTCTACTTGCTGTTTCCTGAATTCAGCACTAAATCTCCTGCTTGTATGACTTTGTACAGGCGGTCTCTCATGCCTGGAATGCTCTCCCTCTCATCTGCATCTATCACAATCATCAGTTTCCTAGGTGCCATTGCCTACAGAAAGCCTTTCCTAATCACCTCAGCCATTGGTACTTCCTTCCTGTCCCTCAAGTTATCATGTATATATTTCTTTTTTTATTTTTCATTTATTTTATTCTGAATTCAAGAAATAAAACAAGCATTTACATAACAGTAGAGTAGGGGAAAAAAAGATGATGGCAGAAGAAACTGCCAATCTATTGTGTACATTGATAAATGTGTATACTTCTATTTTCATGTTGTATTTTACTCCTTAACAGGAAGAATTTAAACTCTCTAAAAGAAGGGCATATTTTGGGTTTTGTCTTTATATCCTGACTGCCTAATACAGTAACTTGCACATAGCAGGCATTCCATAAATTTCTGTTAAATTGGATTGGAAACATAGTTTTCCATTATCACAGAATGACAGAATTATCTAGAATAATATAAATTAGTGTTGACGTAAGCAAATGAGGAGTGTAATCAGAATGAAAATCCAAAGGAATGATGACTTTACAAGCTTTACATTGTCACAGATAGGATATCTGCAAACCTTCCCTAACTACCTTAGAGTGAGAACACTGCAGTCCAGTTGCTTATGTTGCTTTGACTATGGAGTTTTTAAGGAAGTTTTTAAACAAACAAACAAACAAAGAATAGAGGCATAGTTTTCCCGAGTGTCTTTTTATAGCTCTGGAGTTGTAGGTTCAGATCCATATGTTCATCACAGACCTACCTTTACGTTAATCTTCCCTAGAATGCATTTCAATAACAAAGACAATATTGATGGATCCTGCCTGTCAGATGAAGAAAATGCCTTCTCCCCATTTGCCATCTCCTCCTGCACCCCAATAACACTGTCAGTCAGCAAGCATTTCAATGCTTTTTTGTTTTTTGTACCAAGAGATACTGCTAGTGTCTCTATACAACCCCAAATGCTTTTTATCCATTTTGAATTTGCTTTAATAGGTATGTGTTTGTTTCCTCTGATTAAAAGTAGGCTCCTGTGGTCTGGCACGTTTTTGTTTTTCCTTTCCTCAATACCTAGCATAGTGCCTGGCATATAGTTGGCATTTAATAAATGCTGATTGATTGATTAATTGATAGGCTCTTAATAAATGATTATTGATGAATAAATGCTTGTTGAGGCCAATCAACTAATCAATCAATAGACATTTATTAAGCTCCTACTATGTGCCAGGCATCACTGTGTTAAGCACTGGGGATAGGAAAAAAAAAAGGCAAAAGACAATCCCTGACCTTAAGGAGCTTGCATCCACCCCAAGAACACTCAGACACATTTCCTGCTTTCCACTCCCCCTCCCTTGATAGACAAGTCACCTTCCAAAAAGCACCTCTTGGAATTAGAAACATGTAGCCCAAAGCAGGACCCGATTCCGAACTGGGCAACTGTGAGATTGAAAGTGAGAGTAAAAGTGAGAGTGAAAGAATTGGGCTTTTTTTCCCCCCACTGTCTCTTTTCAGATCATTCAATGCCTGACATCTAAAAGGAGAGGTTTTTGATGGGATGGAAATGCTTTTCCCAGCTCTGTGTGGTCCCTAATTAAACGGCTCACTCAGATTCCCTGAGCAAAAAAGACCTCTTAGCAGTTTTGGCAATAGCTACCACATCTTCCTTACCTCTAATCAACCCAGAAATTTTCCAGTGTCAACTCAATGTGTACTGGGGCTCGGTCACAAGTTGGGCAATCTGAAATCTGGGAGTAACCCCCTGAATCCCATGCTTCTGAGTTCTTGGCCTCCTTTGCTCAGGAGAGAGCCATTGACAAAGCTGTCAATTGGCAAAAAATAGACTGGGACCTCAAGGAGGTTGTTAAAGCCATCTGCCCCACCATCCAGGAAGCTTTGTTCTCCTCACCCTCTGATGATTCCCCAAGTTAGAGCGAGATCAAAAGTCCCTAAATCCAATACTTCTTATGGCAATAATAATAAGGTTTGGCCAGGCATCAGAGTTACCTGCAAATGGAGGCCTTTGAAGGGAAGCCAAAGTGACTGAGGGGAGGGAGGCAATACATCTCTCTCCAGCTAACGGATTTTGTGACCATATGACTGTAATATATCAAAAAATGACAGTTGTTGAAGGAACGCCCCACTGGAACAGGTTAGACATGATGTTCACATGAGGATCACAGGTGGAATCATAGATTTAGAGCTGGAAGGGACCTTGAAGGTCATGTAGTTTAATCCCTCTTATTTTGAGGTTGAAACTGAAGCACACACATCGTCACCCAAGATCACACAAGAAGTAAGTTACGAAGTCGGGATTTGAACTCATGTCCTTGGGACTCTAAACCCAGCATTTTTTCAGGCTACTGAGTAAGGTCTAGCAAACCCAGAGTTTCACATTTCCTTAGCCTGAAGGTTCTTGCTTCCTTCCAGATCATTCTTTCCCTCCTTAGCTGGAAAAGTTGGCCTTTGTAAACAAGCCAACACTTTCAATAATGTTCCCTGAGGTGAATCCCCTGAGGTGAGTCCTTAATCTGCATCTTGTCTAGACTTTCTAATGCTCCTCCCGAATCCCGCCAATCTTATCATTGTCTGCATTTTTGACAAGCAAATAAGCTCACACTTATCTCGCCTGATGTCTCAGTGTGCCTTCTGCAGCTAGTTAGTAATTTCAGATGTTGTGGGAGGGAGTTCTCAGTGGTAGAATCACGCTTTCAATCTGAAATTAAAGCTCAATTTAGTTTAATTGTCCTTGATTTTATCAGCCATATGAAATGCCTGATTCCATATGCAAAAAATAAGTAGTAGCGACACTTCTAGAAGATAGATACCATAGATTCCTTTGCATTCTACCATGGTATTTTCATTCACTAAATGGTGGCAGATTCTCTCTCTCTCTCTCTCTCTCTCTCTCTCTCTCTCTCTCTCTCTCTCTCTCTCTCTCTCTCTCTCTCTCTCTTTCTATTTTCTTCTTTCTTTTCACTCCCCCAGCCCTCACCAAAAACAGAAAAAAAACCCATAAAATTTCTGCTAGTGTCTGTCTCCTGTCTGTGTCTTGAATAATTTTAGAATGAAGTTCCTTAAGAGCTAGAACAGTCAACTCAGAAGATGCCCAAAGAACATTAAATACAAATAAGGGAAGACTAATAAAGATTACTAGGAGAATGTGAAAACAGTTTGCATTTTATTTCTCCATTAACATTCTCCTTACAACATCTGAAAAAGGCAACCAGATGATTTGGTTGCTGGAATGGCCTTGTTGACTGTTTTCATCTGTTGGGGAAGAACTCCAGAATATGCAGGAAGTAGGCAGTTTTTAGAGACTGAGAAAAAGACACCCAAGGTCCCCCTTAAAGTACTCAAGTATCTAATATCTCAGAAGTCCCTTGGTGTAGTGGAAACAGCACAAAAGCAATATCCAGAAGACCTAGAGAAAGATAGGCTGAGGACAATCTGTGTGATATCATGACTGGTCCTCAGAATCCTCATCTAATAAGTGCTACAGGCCCCAAGGCACACTGCACCTACTCCTAAGGGTCACGTACTAATTCTGGCCCCATGCATGGAGTCCAGACTGGTTTCAGTCCTGAGGAATCTGCTCTGCAATCAGAGAAGTTAGGCTTCATTTTCTCACACTTTGCTTCCTTAAATCAGCCATCCTAGTATCCCTGATGGAAAACCTGCTAATAGCTTAGATGTCTGCTCTAGGATCTCCCTCAAAGGGGTGGGAGAGTAGTGCGGTACTCACTGTACAACATGAAGCAGGTATGGGACAGGTATTTATTTGCTACATATACAAGGAATTTTAAAAGGCACAAAAGGCTCATAGTGTGCATTGACAAGACTTGAGCAAACAGTAGTGTAATTTAGAACTACAATTATATTTTGTTGAGATGGAGAGTTACAGCATTAGAACTTCAAACAGTTTGGGGGAACTCCTTTTTTTTTTCTTTTCCTTTTGGTTAGGCAATGGGGTTAAGTGACTTGCCCAGGGTCACACAGCTAGTATGTGTTATGTGTCTGAGGCCGGATTTGAACTCAGGTCCTCCTGAATCCAGGGCCAGTGCTCTATCCACTGCATCATCTAGCTGCCCCTTGGGGGAACTTCTGAATAGGCATAGCCACATTTCACCTTGTTTTAGCACTCCAGATAACACTTTGAATAACTTGTGGTCATCATCCTGGCAGTAATAATCTTCTCCAAAGAAGAAACTCTCCTTGTCACCAATTAGCCCCAGAAAAATAAATGTAGGGCCTCTCAAACTCACAAGGTCGCTTTCAAGACTGAACCCATCCATCTCAAGAGCTACTTTTAGGCATTTCACTTTGCCTTTCTGATACTCTGATTCCTCATCTGTAAAATGGGGATACTAATATTTGCTCTTATCTTCTTCATGGGATTCTTGTGAAGATTAAATGAGAGAAGGTATACAAATATACAAAGTGCTAGAGCATTTTTTTTAAACCAGATTTTGGATTTCACTGATAAAGAGAACTCCCAGGAGTGAAATTCTCTCTACTAATTCAGGTCTCACCTGGTTTGCAATTTATGACCTTAGACTTTCCTGGGAACCTGAGAAGTTAAGTGATTTAGGGTCGCAGAGACTGTGTCAGCAGAGATACTTAAACTTAGACCAACTCTCTATCCATAATGCCACGATATATCTCAATAGATAAATACAGGGTGTCCCAAAAGTCTCAGAGCACTTTTAAGCTTAAAACTATATTAACCACCATCATTTCTAGTATGTGTTTTCCTTTCTTCTGGCTTCTCAATTTGCCAAAGGCATGAAAAAGATGTGAGAGTTTGTGAGACAGATTTCCTGTTATTCCTCACTATTGGGAGTCAGGCATAATTAGGGTTCTTCTACAGAGACCTGCTAATCCTAAGGGCAAAAGGTGATGACCTTCCCTAAGCAAAGCAGGTCTGGCAAATTCCCATGATGCTAAAGCCATTATGTTGTGTTTTCAGCTTTTCAGAAACAGCTGAAGACTGGCTGCTTCCCCACCCCAATTCTACCCTCCCCTAATGGAGTCATGACAAGGGAAAATCTTATGGTCAACAGTTCTGTAGGGCCCTCTGGCCCCAGCTGCAGAAAGAAAAGAGCCAGCTCTTCTAGAACCTAATAATAACAATAGTTCATATATATGTATGTATATATATGTATATCTATATATGCATACATAATACACACACACACACACACACACACATACACACACACATTGCTTAATATGTGCCAAGCACTGTGCTAAGTGCTTTACAATTATTATCTTATTTTGATCTTCAAAACAACTCTGGGAGGCAGGTACAATTGTTACCTTCATTTTACAGATGGGGAAACTGAGGCAAACAGAGGTTAAGTGACTTGCCCAGAATTACACAGCTAATAGGTATGGCTAGATTTGAACTCAGATCTTCCTGACTTCAGGCCCAGCACTCTATCCCCTATGCCACTTAGGGGCCTTTCTAAACATTTTCAATAAGAACCTTGGTCCTCACCACTTCATTGCTTGACAATAGGACCTTTTCTGGCTTAGGTGAATGTTTGGCCAAGTAATTCATTGATATCCCAAGTTAGCTCTCTTCCCTAATTTGGCCACGGTCATACCAAAATGGCAGTTTTTGGAATTTGCTTTGAAGCCAGCTTTAGGTGAGGGATATTTCTAATACTGTTAGGGCTATTAGCTCTCTTAATCACCCTTCTTTGAAACACTCAAAAGATCATGGAGGGAAGATGAGTAGGAGAGAATGAATGAATGGATGAGTGAATGGAAACATTTATTTTATGCCTACTTATAGGAATGCTAATGTTAACTATTATCTTATTATAGTTTTTACTATTATTATTTATTACTATTACTATTACTATTACTATGTGCTAGGCACTGAGAAAACAAATACAAAGAAGAGATATTCCTGGCTTTTAAGGAGCTTACATTTTAATAAGGGGATATAATATATAATCCTATATATACTATATACTATATATAGTATACATATACCCTATATACATAGTATATAGGATAGTGGTGACCAGTGAAGAAAGATTTGTTGTGAGGAATCACAGGAATTGGGTGGGGAGCCAAAGGGCAGTCATATCATCATGATCTTTCAAGGAGAAAGGGTAGTTATAATTTGATGATTATTCCCAGAGCAAGTACAGTAAAGGAGAGGAAAGTAAAGTGGGCATATGTGCAGCAGTAGGGTGAATAGCAAGGTGCCTGAGAGGGGCTATGTTTTCATGGTGGTTATCTGGTTAGGATATGAAGCATGATCTGCGGCTAGAGAGAAATGGGTTACTTGACTTTTCACTTAATCACTCACGTCTCAGGAGACAGAAGGAGCATATCCAAGATTTATTTCCCTGTGGAAATATTCACAAGATGTTTCATACTACAGATAACTTACCCAGATTTCTTACATAGTTGAAAAACAACAACACAAAACAAAGCCAATTTAGGCTGAGCATGAAACAGCTCTTGGAGAGAGCAAAGGAAAGGCTGTCCTTGTCAGTGGCCAGGTGCTGGAGAGCATCCTTAGAAAAGATCTGACATCCCTGTACTGCAGATGATTGAAGATCCTGTTTGATCTGACCAGGGCATAGGAACTGAAACTAGTTGTTATTTTCTCTCCTTTTACTATCACCAGGGCAGCATTTGGAGCCCATAGATTAGAACTGGAAGGGACTTTAAAGGGCATCTACTCTATTGCCCTTGTTTTACAGATGAGGAAACTGAGGCCCAGACAATTGAAGTGATTTGCCTAAAGTGATAACTTCTTAATTGGCAAGGCTGGGATCTGAACCCAGCTCTTGTGAGTCCAAATCCAGCACTCCTTTGTACCATGCAAGTCCCTTTCTTAAAATCAGTTTTGCCAGTTATTTGGGGTCTTACCTTTGGAGAGGCCCATCACTGTGTTGTTTTAAATAACAAAACAGATGAATTGCAACGTGGTCTCAGAGGAAATGCCTCATCCTAAAAAAAAATTCCCGCTGCCAACTGTGGGATGATCGTTTCCACTCCAAAAGCCACACAGAAAGTGTTGGCTTTTCAAAAACATAAACAGTAGGAATGTGATAAACTGCCTCATCACACCCAATTCACTCTGACTTAAGAGAGAAAGCATTTTCTTAGGGGAGATGGCAAGGAGAAGGAGGCTCAGCTCCTGTCTTCTTGTTTTCCCAATACAGTTTACAATTGTTATTTTAAAATGAAGCTTCCCACTTGCCTTTTCTGTTTTCCCACCCAAAGTAGGTGCCTAAAGCTTCTGTAGGTTAAACACCTTTCCCAAGGTCACCCGAAGGGAGGGATCTAAAGCTGGAATCAGATCAGTGATAGGAAAGAAAGCACAGGATCCGAGGTGGAAAAGCCACCTTTAAACCCCCAGCTCTGTTCCTTACTATTCATGTGACATTAGCAAGACACCTTTCCCATGAAGAGTGCTGGATTTGAAGTCAAAGAAAGGAGCTGGGTTCCAACTCCACTGTTGCCACTAACTTGTGATCTTGAGCAAGAATTCCACTCTCTGGGCATCAGTTCCCTCATCTGTAAAATACATAGGCTGGGCTAGGTAACCTCTGAGGGCCCTTTCAACTTTAAATCTAGCATTCCATGAATCTTTCTGAGCCCTCAGTTTCCTTATTTGTAAAACTGAAGGGTTAGATTAGGTAACTGCTAAGGTCCCTTCCAGTAGTAAGTCTTGGTGACTTACCCCTGCCTCCAGGAGTATAGACCATATTACCACATTGTTTCTTAAAGGAAAAAAAAAAGATGACAGCTCCCTCTTTATTCTGTATCCATGTTACTGGGGCTAATGTCTCCTATTGTTGGTGCTGTGGCTTTCAGCCCTTACAAGATAGACAAACTTTGATTTGTATTCAATAACAAAGCTGAGCTGGCCTTGGTCTGGACTACACATACCTGTAGGAATGTATGCATTCCATTTGTGATATTGTCACAGCAGATGATCTCTGCAGAGACAGGCTGGGTGCGCACAGGCAAGAGCCAAGGCCACTGCTGCTGCTGTCGTCAAAAGCGTCTGAGCTATTCTCCTGAAGTCTGGTTGGTTTCATGTTTTCATGTTTAACGAAATGTCTCTCTAAGTATGGATCTATGTTGTCAAGTGGGAACTGACTCCTTGGGGCTGTGTGGTGAAAGGGAACAGTGGGTGGCTGGGTGGCCTCTTCTCTCCCTTTGCTTTATTCAGACCTTGAATACAAAGTCTTGGTGCAGATTCTGTATCATCAGAGACATAGAGAGCTCAAAGTTCACATAGCCCAACATCTTCATTTTATGCTCAGGAGAATCAGGAACCTCACTTGCTGAACTCTTTTGTACTATTCAATCCCTTTCTGAAAATAAGTTTTACCAGGACTCAAGGATGGTAAGTGGCAGAGTCAGGATTCAAACCCAGGTCCTATTTCCAGATCCAGCCCTCTTCCACTATCTGGTTTTCTGTTGTTCTCTCTTGCAGATTGCTTCATCCCCTAACGTTCCTCAGATGCTCTGTCCTGGATGCCTCATGGCATAGGGACTTCATTTTCACCAAAACTGCCCTACATCCCCACAATTGACCCCCAAAACGGACAAAAACTTAGTTCTCTTTTTCTATCTTCCCTTTGCGTGTATAGGGTAAAAACAAATGCTGGCTTACTAAAATGCAAACCTGACTCCTAATCTCTGTAATATGGACTGCTCCACAGAGGACTGGCTAAGGATGGAGGGCTGCCAGAAAACCCAAGGCCTTGGCATAAAGATTTGCCAGTTAAGAAACAGCCTCCTTGTTGGCTTCCTGTCTCCAATATTCTGTGGTAGATCAAGAAGTCAGACCATAACATTGTCCCCAAGAATGGCTCCACACCAATGGCTGAATTGCACTGCGCAGAAATAGTCTCTGTTCTGTGGTTTGGGAGCATGACTCACCCGGCTAATTTTCCTGTGCTGGCTCTTGGAGATGAACACCCCCTCTTGACTGCTAGGCAGCCCCCGGGGAGCTGAGGGCTGCTCACTCCCCGGAGTGATCAAGTTTACCTGATTTGCCCGAGAACATCTTGATGGCAAGTCAAACAAACGCTGTTCAGGCTGAAAATAACTCTGACAGCAAGGCATGCTAAGGACTCCTTTTCCAGATGGCACAGGAATTTCTAACCCTGCTGTACTTGGTTGTTCCCACCTATTTTCCTAAAAACCAAAGTTGTCAAGCTTCCCAGCTGCTTCTCACTTTTGATCCATCAAAGTCCTTGTTGAGTACCTGCTATGTGGTGGTCCCTGTAAGGTACATAGAATTATAGGAGCAGGGGGCTGGGAACGTGTCCTCAAGAGTTTGGATCCATCCCACTTTCAACTCTTGTCATAGCTCAGTCAGTCAATAAGCATGTATTAAGTGCCTACTATGTGCCAGACACCAGGCTAAGTGTTGGGGATACAAAAAAAGGCAAAAGATAAATATATACAAAGAAGTTGCATATTGTATAAAGGGGAAATAATTAACAGAGGGTAGGCATTAGATTTGAGAGAGATTGGGAAAGACTTCCTGTAGAAAATGGGATTTTAGCTGGGACTTCAAAGAAGGCAGGAGGTAGAGATGAAAAGGGAGAGAATTCTAGGTATGGAAGACAACCAGTGAAAATGCCCAGAGTGAGGAGTTGGAATGTCTTCCTTGAGGAGCCAAGGGGGCCAATGTCTCTTTATTGAAGAGTATATGGTGAGCAGTAAGATGTAAGAAGACTGAAAAAAGGGTGTGTGTGTGTGTGTGTGTGTGTGTGTGTGTGTGTATTTATGAAGGGTTTTGAATGCCAAACAGAGGATTTTGTATTTGATCCTGGAGGTGATAGGAAGCCATGGGAGTTTATTGAGTAGGGTGGGGACATGGTCAGTCCTGTGCTTTGGTGGCTGAATAGAGGCATTGGAGTAGAGAGAGACTTGAGGCAGGCAGACCCACCAGCAGGCTACTGCAATAGAATAAGCATGAGATGATGAGGACCTGGACCAGGGCAGTATCAAAGAGAAGAGGGCATATTTGAAAGATGTTATAAAGGAGAAATTGACAAGCTTAGGCCATAGTTTGGATATGGGTTGTATGAAAGATGGTGAGGAATCAAGGACAATTCTTAGATTTTTGAGCCTGGGGGACTGGGAGGATGGCGGTACCCTCCAGATTAATAGGGAAGTTAGGAAGAGGGAGGGTTTGGGGAAAAGATAATGAGTTCAGTTTTGGACATGTTAAGTTTAAGATGTCTAATGGGCATACAGTTTGAGATGTCTGAAAGGCAGTTGGAGATAGAAGACCAGAAGTCAGCAGAATAGTTAGGATTGGATAGGGATTTTTTGAAAATCATTAGCATAGATGATAATTAAATCTATGGGAGCTAATGAGATCACCAAGTGGGGTAGTACAGAGGGAGAAGAGGGCCCAGGATAGAGGCCTGTGGGCCTCTATGGTTAGAGGGCGTGACCTGGACAAGGATCCAGCAAAGGAGACTTAGAAAGAGTGGTCTGATAGGAGGGTAATCAGGAGTCCCAAAAACCTAGAGAGAAGACAGTATCAAGGGAAAGAGGGGATTAAACATGTCAGCAGCTGTAGAGAAGTCAAGAAAGATGAGGATTAAGAAAAGGCCCTTTGATTTGGCAACTAATGCTCTGTTGGTGGAACTGTGAACTGATCCAACTCTTTTGGAGAACAACCTGGAATTATGCCCAGAGGGCTGTAAAATTGTGTGTACCCTTTGACCCAGCAATACCACTGCTAGGTCCGTTTCCCAAAGTGATCAGGGAGAAAGGAAAAGAACTTTTTTGTTCTAAAATGATTCTAGCAGGGACAGCTAGGTGGTGAAGTGGACAGAGCACCAGCCCTGAAGTCAGGAGGACCTGAGTTCAGATCTGGCCTCAGACCAAACACTTGACACTTACTGTGTGACCCTGGGCAAGTCACTTAACTCCAATTGCCTAAAATAAATAAATAAATAAATAAACAAACAAACAAACAAATAAATAAATAAATAGTTTATAGCAGCTCCTTTTTTTGTGGTGGAAATTGAGGAGATCCCCATCAATCAGGGAATGGCTTAACAAGTTGTGGTATATGATTGTGATGGAATACTATTGTGCTATAAGAAATGTAGAGCAGGTTGATTTTAGAAAAATATGAGAAGATTTGCATAAAATAATGAAGAGTAAAACGAGCAGAACCAAGAAAATGTTGCATACAGTGACAACAGTATTGTTTGAAGAATAACTGTGAATGACTAAGTTATTCTGTGTATTATAAATACTCAAGTCAGCAGCAAGGGACTTAAGAAGGAAGATGCTATCTACCTCCAGAGAAAGAACTGATAAATAGAAATGTGCATAGTGTGGTTTTACATATATATACATACATACATACATATATCTATATTATACATCTGTGTTGAATAGTGGCCTTCTCTAGTGCTGGGTAGGGAGGGAGGGAGGGAGACAGTTCAGAACTTAAAATGTAAGAAAAGAAACCAAAAAACCCGTTTCCATCCATCATGTCACTCCTTCATGGTTTTCTATGATCCTTTGATTATGGAATCATGCTGAAAGAGACTAGCCACCCTCCTCATTTTACAGAGAAAGAAACCTGGACCTAGAGAGGTTGTGACTTTTCCCAAGGCCATATAGGTAATGGGTAGAAGGTAGTAGAGTTAATGAGCAGCTAAGTGGTGTAGAGGATAGAATGCTGGGCCTGGAGCTGGGAAGATCTGAATTCAAGTCCAGGCTCAGACACTTACTAGTTGTGTGACCCTGGGCAAGTCTACTTTGCCAAGAAAACACCAAATGGGGTCATGAAAAGTCAGACATGACTGAAATGACCAAATAACAGTAGATAGAGCCAATGTTCAAATCCACTTCTTCTGACTCACATCCAGTACTCCTTTCTCTGCACCACACTGAAATTCAAAGCTTCCTGGAACATACAGAGGTAGAAATAGAGATGATTTTTTTTTCCATGACTTTGGGGGGGAAGAAAGCCCTCTCAGTCAGTATTTGGGCTAGGAAGGGTTAGGTAGGTGGCAAAGTGGACAAAGTAGTGGACCTGGAGTCAGGAGGAATAGATTTCAAATCCTACCTCAGACATTTACTGCCTGAGTGATGCTGGACAAATCACGTAACCGCTCTCAGCCTCAGTTTCCTCATCTGTAAAATGGAGTAACAATGGCACCTTCCTCACAGGGTTGTGAGGATCAAGTGAGATAACATGTGAAGCACTTGGCATACTTTAATGTGCTTTATAAATCCTACATGTTAAACTTAATTATTATTAGTATCATCATTACTATAATTATTGGATGTCTTTGTGTGCAGCTAAGGGAGGATGAGCCCTTTCTATCCCTGTGACTGAAGAGATTTACATGTAACAAATCCTTTTGCTTGTCTTGGTCACCTGTGCTGTCCTTGGAGAGCTGGCTCATGCCTCCCCACCAAGGGGAGTATGCAGGCTGAGGAGCCCCTAAGGAAATGGGCATCACCTTGATATCTTGCATTGTTTTCATATACATTGGAGATTTTCTTGGTGGGCAAGGATGACAGTCCTCTCTTTACTTCTTTCTTCCTTTCCCTCTCCGCCTCCTAAGTCCCATGGTGTAACCCTGTCTGGGTATGCTCTTTTCCTTAGCAGCCTGGTGCTGATGGTCGGAAATGTCCTGTCTAAGCTGATGCCGAGTGGTGGCAGGCCTTGCTCAGGCTAATACAATGTGAAAGAGCAATGAAACCCTCAGCTGTCAGGTCGGGATATGAATTTAAATCAAACCTCATTTAGCTGGGTGCTTCCTTTTGATTTATTGGCAGATGCCTCTTACTGTTTGAGCCTTGTTAAATTGCTAGCAAACACTTCACTGACCAGCTGTTCCTATTAAGCCCAAAGAGCACCACAGAGTAGGGTCAATCCTCTTGCATTTTTGATGGCTCTTATATGTCATCCCTGTGGAGTTTCTGCAGTGGGGGTATTATGCCTATGGCCCTGGGAGATGGCTGGTTAATGTGAATAAGGGATTCTTCTGCCTTGGTTGTGGGTGGGGAATGGGAAGGAGAGGAGGGAGGCTCTTGGGATCACGGCCCCTGTTCCCTATGCTTCATGCTGGTTTGTTTCTAAGCCCTATTGTGGGGGAGAAGGGGAGCTCACTTCTCAGTTCTCAGGTTCATCTCAAGTTACAAACAAAAGCTAGAACTAGGGTAGGGGAATCAGAGCTCTGCCTCATGGAGCTGACTTTAGAGGGTACCAATTTTAGAAATAGCACTTTTATAGCACAGATAACACTTGCTTCAGTAGTGATGAAAACAGCAAAGCTTAGCGTCTAGATAGTAAAAATAATTATTTAAAGTAGGAAGCTACCAGATGATAGGCTGGGGAAAGCTTGGCCTTTCTCAGCTCCCTTCTACCTCAACTGAGGTCATGCTTTTTGTAAGCCTGTAGTACTTAAGTTGTGGTACTAGCCCCAGACACAAAAATTCCCAGTTACCTCTCTGGGTAGAAAGTACTTTCTTGCCGCAGAGCTGTTTATTTATTTATTTTTTAAAATAATGTTTTATTTTTTCCCAACTTAATGTAAAGACAATTTTTAACATTTGTTTTTTAAAAGTTGAGTTCCAAATTCTCCCCTTCCTCCTCTTCTCCCTTCTTCCTGAGACATTAACCAACTTGATATAGGTTATACATGTGCAATCATGCAAAACATATTTCCATATTAGTCATGTTGTAAAAGAAAACACAGGCCAAAAAAAAAACCATGAAAAAAGATAAAGAAAGTGAAAAATAGTATGCTTCAATCTGGATAGCATTTTTCATCATGAGGACTTTGGAATTGTCTCGGATCATTATATCAGAGCTATATATTTATGTAGTCACTCAATCAAAAAGCAAACAATTAAGCTTCATACACTTACTATGTGCCTGGCACTGTGCTAAACGCTAGGGATATTAGGACAAAAGCAAAACAATTCCTGCCCTCAAGAAGCTTACATTCTGCGTACTGATACCTGTGGGCCAAATATTTTACTTCACATGATCAGACAGCAAGTTAAAGGCGGGTTTAAGGATGAGACCAGATACAGGTGCACCAGATGTCATGCAACTGATATATTCTCTTAAAAGTTGTTGCTGTAAATTGAATCACATTTAAATACACTGGGAGAATTTACTGTATAAAAAATCCTACAAGGAATCATTTTGTAAAATGGAAAACTTTTGGTGACAGATAATCACTCTCTGGGTTTATCTTAAGTAAATTGGAATATTTGTATATTAGTTTTTCTTAAAGCAGGACACAAATGTATCTTGATCTGTTCTAGACCCTAAACTTCTTTGCCCCAGATACCCTTGGCATGAGGTGAAATCTAGTTTTTCTTTTGTCTCTTGATCTAATTTTACCTCCCTCTTGTTCCAAATAGCAAATGGCTCATCTTCAGGGCCCTCCCCTTTTTCCTTCACCTTTTCTGTCACCTCATCAAATAGCTGCTAGTACCTGCCTTTTCTTTCTCAGAATATCCCCTCCAGTGGCCTTTTTACTCCCCAATTTCCAGTCTTCCTTCCTATACTCACTTAACTTCCATTTGCCTCTGTAAAATGGGGATAATAATAGCATCTACCTTGCAGGGTCATTGTGAGGGTCAAATGAGATAATATTTACAAAGCACTTAGCACAATGCCTGGCACATAGTAAATGCTGTACAAATCTTGACTATTATTTTCATTTTTATTATTATTACCTCTCTTTCTGAATGAAGTCTGCCTTTAGCCTGTCTGACCCTGAGAATCTTAGTGGATTCTCACATATCCTATTTTAGAGAGCATATCCCCATAAAAAGGCTCTTGGTCTCAAGGTCTCCTAATAGTAAACCCTATACTAGTTTCTAGAGTATTCTTCCCCTTTCTTTCCTGCCCCTTCCCCCATTTCATTACCAGTGCCTTTTTTGTTGATACCTATATTTCTATTAGCCTTTTCAGATTCATCGATACCTTGGGTGGTTATAGGTTCTCAGGATTTTGATACTGCCCCTTAGGTTGTTGTTGTTATTCAATCATGCCCAACTCTTTGTGACCCTATTTGGGGTTTTCTTGGCCAAGATACTAGAGTGGTTTGTTATTTCCTCTTCTAGCTCATTTTACAGATGTGGAAACTGAGGCAAACAGGAGTAAGTAATTTGCCCAGGGTTACACAGCTAGTGAGTGTCTGAGGCCAGATTTGAACTCAGAGAGATGAATCTTCCTTGACTCCAGGCCCTGCACTCTATCTACTATGCCACCTGCCTGCCTCAGCGCCCAGGTAGGGGCCTCCCTAGTACCCCTGAGCTTATCATGGCAAAAAGGTAAATGAGCTTTGGGCTCTCTTTTTTTTTTTTCCATATCCACAAGTCATTTAACAGGAAAAGGTCTTAGAAACTTGCAGTTAGGATTTGGGATGACTTCATTTTTCAGTTATTTTCTTTCAGTTATTCAGTTCTTGAAACAAATACCAAAACTATAAAATGTTCACCATAGAGACTTTTTCCCATCTCTTTTAAAACTGCCTAAAGTTGAGGATGAGAAGCTGAAGGGTAGAGGGAGGGCCAGAGTACTCATAGATTCAGGGATGGAAGATGTGAAAATATAAATGAAGAGGCAGAGGGAGTGTGGACAGAAGATAATACAAAAATGGCACCAGGAAGAAGAGTGGGTGAGGAATTTCAGGGAAGAGAGGCCTGAAAAAAAATAGGAATAAGAATAGAATGAAGACAGAGCTTAACTCCATCCATTAATTCAATAAATATTTATTGGACAGAAAAGGTTTCAAATTCTATACTAAAAAAAGAAAAACAGTCTGGCAGAGTGCCTTTAGCTGACAACATGGTATCAGAGATAGAGCTTTTGAGACTTTATTGGCTGAGTAGAAGATGCCTGAGAAAGCTTTGTCAAGAGATCCTGAGGATGGGGAAAGGAAGTCCTTAGTTTCATAGGAATAGAAATTAATGTGATGGTGTCTTGCAATGGGGTGTGTGTGTGTGTGTGTGTGTGTGTGTGTGTGTTGGTGGAGACACTGAGTGGATGGGAAGGACAGACGGGGTGGCCAGGGAGCATGCTCAGCTTTCCCCACCTGTCTTCATATGTCATTTACTACAGGATCACAGAACTGGAGAGCCAAGGAAGAGTCATAAGGCACTGGGGTGGGACGGTGGGAAGGGGAAGAAGGAAAGGGACCAGTAATTAGCAGGGAGAGAAAATGGATCAAATTCCTATAGAAAACTGTGCTAAAAAGAAGATGAGAGCCCTTGAAGACTGGACTCCTTTCCCTCCTCCCCGTTAAGAAGACCTTCATCTGTAGTACATGACAATGGCCAAAAACTTCTGTGTTCCTTGTCGACCTGGCATCAGAACTGGATTCCAAAGGGAAGGAAGGGAGGAGGAAAATTTCCACACTCCCCCATAAGACAAAGGAATTTTGGAATCATGCCCTTATCTTTAAGGTTTGTTGAAGAATAACAATACAGCAATAATGCTGCTGCTGCTGCTGCTGCTAACTAACATTTATATGGCACTTAATGGTTTGCAAAGAGTTTTACATATTTTATCTCATTTGATCTTCACTATAACACTGTGAAGTAGATGTTTTTATCCCCATTTTTACCGATGAGGAAACTGAGATGATAAAGGTTAAGTGATTGTCTACTATCACCCGGATAGTAAATGTCTGAGTCAATATTTAAACTCAAATATTCCTGACTGCAAGGCCAGCACTCTTACCAATAGTACCACCTTGTTGAATCAAATTCAAGCTGAACATCTGGGGAGGTTGCCAACTGCAGGGTGTCTTTTTTTTCCTCCTAGTAAGAAAGGAAATGATATGTTAAAAACTCAAAAATGGAAAATACTGTGAAAAGTCATGGAGTCTAGCCTCCACCTCAACAAAGGATCATTCATTCACTGTCTCATTCCAAAGCTTTTCCTCTCCTCAGGTCAACTGCAGAGTGACTGCCCTGGGATGCAAGTATGAAGAACCAGAGAAGCCAAGATGGGTGTTTTGTTTTCACTGACCGGAAAATAAAAATTAAATCTTTGTTCATTTTTTGAGCTTTGTGAATTCTGTCATGCTTTGTAAGTAGAAGTAGAGATAATATGCAAGATGGCATCAGATAAAGGAAATTCCAAATGATCTGAGTTGGGATAGTGATCCAGAAATGTCCCTCAGAATATACCTAGGTGCTTTGTGTCAGGAGAAAACCTCTGGCACAAAGTTATATTCTTGAAAGAAAACAGCCATTTGATGTCCTCCTTTTTTTACCCTCCCCCTCCATCCCAATGCTGCATAGGGACTAGGAATCTGACAGCAGTGTTTAAATTAAATGTCAACCCTTCTCTGGGGTTGAAGGCAGTTAGGTAGTATAGAACATAGTGTTTGTTGGATTTGGAGTTAGGAAGACCAGACTTTGAATCCTGTCTCAGACATTTACTAGCTGTGTGATCCTAGGCAAAGTAATTTAACCAGTCTCAGTCTTGTTTTCCCCATCTATAAAATGGGCATAGTAATAAGGTTGTCGAAGGGACTGAATGAGATGACACATATGAAGCATTTAGCAAATCTTAAAATGATTCATAAAAATGAATTGCACCAAGTGCTATGATTATTGTTACAACTAGATGATTGACCACCATGTGATGAATCTTTTGGCCATGGTGAATCATGACACAGCTTACTAACCAGAGGATGCTATTGCATTTACATTATATTCAGGGAGAGAATAAAATGCATTTGATTGACCAGTGATTTTTGAAAGATGGAGGAAACATGAGCACCAATAAAATCACAGATTACATCTGGCACTGTAAAACATGATGCCAATAAATACGTTGGTGCCAATGGTGTAACTCAAAGCTAGCCTATTTCTTCTTGTGAAAATTGCTATGTCAATGGCTCCAGGATAACTTGGGGGACATATGGAGTGTCGTGGGGGAAAGTAGAAAGTATTAGAGGAACTGGTCATAATTTTCTCCAAGAGATTTAGTTGAGACAGTCAGGAAAATAGACATTCCAGAGTGAAAGACCAAATATTATAACTAGCAGTAAAGTGAGTAAATTTCTTCTGTTGGAGAAGTTTAACAGATAGGCTTAAACAGTTATCTGTTTTGACTAGCCTGGAAGTTCTTTTGTTTATATCACAAATATTTATTAAGCATCGAATGCCTATAGAAAACTGTGCTAAGCATAGGGGGAGAAACAAAGTTTAGCTAAGGCATGATCTCTATAAGATACACACGTGAATAATTAATTCTTTTCTTTTTCATTTGTTTTATTTTTAATTCATGGAATAAAGCAAGCATTTTCATAATCAAATCTGAAATCCACACCTCCTCAGTAACCCCTACCTCTTGGGCCCTCCCTGATCTGAATGGAAAAGGTGGAGGATGGACATTGGAGAGCTCCCTCCAGATCCTTTTTTAATGAGGGGGCCCGGGACAGACACTTCATAATTTTCTACCTGGCTGTAAGACTTCTTTCATATCCCCTCACAGACTACCCCTTCAATTAATTTTTATGGAGATGACAGTTGAAGGATTGACTCTTGGTTATCATTTCTCCCATTAGATTGTAAGCTCCTTGAAGGCAGGGACTATCTTTTGCCTTGCTTTGTATGCTCAGCATTTAGCACTTTGACTGGCAGAAAGTAGTAAATGTTTATTGACTGACCCAACTTCAAAAGACCTTAGAAGCCATTTAATAATAATACCAGCTAGCTAGCATTTATATAACACTTTAAGCAGAAGTGCTGTATATATGTTATCTCATTTGATCCTCACAACAGCCATTCTAGTCCAATTCCCTCATTTTACAAATGGGGAAACTGAGGCCCAAGGAGGCCAAATGACCTGCCCATAGTCACAGAGAGAGAGTGAACATTAGAGGTAGGCTTTGAACACAGATGCTGTGACTCTAAAGCCAGGTAGATTGTGATAGAGTCATAAAACAAAATTCTGGGTGAGGTCAGAGGATGAAAATTTTTATTTAGGGAGCTAGGACAGGTAAGACTTCAAAGAGGAGATGACATTTTCATTGGCCTTTAAAGGAGGGAGTAGGAATTCAACAAGAAATGTATGAAGGAATATGTTTATAGGTAGAGAGGGACCTGGCAAAAAGGGAGAGATTAAAAATGCATGGGAAGAGGCTGGCTCTTCAGGCAAATGTCTGGAGGGAGGGAGAAAGGATGGGATAGAGGGAACAGGTAAAGAGACTGGTTATAGTAAAAGTAAAAGAAAGAATAAAGGCATCTCTTCTTCTGTAACTAGAGGGGAAGAGGAGAGAGTTACAAATGATGCTAAGAAGGTTTGCTGAATGGAAGAGGGGAGCTGGCAGAGCTCTCATTGTATTATGGTCTTTTTGGTGGAGTAGGGGACTTGGTACTTGGGGACTTGAGGAGAGGAAAATCTTTGGAATGAGCCAGGGAATGATCAAGTCCTTTCTTGAGGTGGGGACAAGACTCCATGACTTTTCACAGTATCTTCCATTTTTGAATTTCTAACATTTTATTTCCTTTCTTACTAGAAAGAAAAAAATCCATCTACTCATTGTAATGTTGGCAAGGAACTGTATTCTGGAACCACCCTAATGCACCCTACCCCTACTGTAGATTAAAAAAAATTAACATTGGTATTGTCAAGGCTTTGTCACAGAAATCTCTTTAGAAAGAGATATTACAAGAACAAGATGAATTATTTATTCTTCATCGTCAAAAGATTTCAGAACATGACTTGAAAGTTACATTTATGGCAGTGAGACATCAGGCTTGATTCCCAGCCCTGTCAGCCCTCATTAGGGTTCAAATCTGTTCCTCCCGCACTGTTTAAATAGCCAAATTAGCTGCTTGAAATTAAACCTACATGGCAGAGTAAAGAAAGTGCAGGTCTTAGAAGTAGTGACACAGATCTTTTTGCCACTCCTGGTGCCCTCCCTGGAGATGACAGTTGAAGGATTGACTCTTGGTTATAATTTCTTGTAAAGTATTTTTTTTAAAAACCTTAGTTATTACCTCACTTGAATGAAAGATTGGTTGAGGGTGACTTTTGCTAGAACTTAAAGCTTTCCCATGCCTCTCTGTGTCAAGGAGAGGTCAAAGGAAGACTGGTCTTCTGAGCAAAGTGAAGGCCAGGCCCAGGCCAGTGACATAAACTTTGGCCCATCATTCTGTCAAGCCCTAGGAAACCTTCCCATCCTACTGTCTGCGTATGTTTTTTTTCCAAATTCTCTGAGGTTGCACCCATAGATCAAGGTTGTGAACTTTTAGCTGACATCCTAAATAGATACACTTATTATTGGAAACATTACATGGTTCAAATCAGGCCCTAAATGTCGTCTGTTGACGTTTATGTTCTAATGCAATTTATAATTCTTCATAGAAAGGTTAACACTTAATTAAAGTACTGCTGGAAATTGCTTTTTTGATAAACCTGAGCTCTGTGCTTGCATTTGCTTGGAGTGGGGAGAAAATAATCTTGCATAATCTGTAGCTTTCTCATTAAGAAGGGGAAGCTAGAATCTGGCCAAGATGAAAAGAAAGGCACAAGGGAGACAGAGAGAGAGAGAGAGAGAGAGAGAGAGAGAGAGAGAGAGAGAGAGAGAGAGAGAGAGAGAGAGCATTTGGACTACCCTTATCTAAATACAGTCCACTTTGGAATATAGGTCACACCTCTAAAATGTCTTCGTCCAATAACATCCCTTATTGCAATGGATTTTTGGAAGGCAGTTGTAAGATTTCTTTCCTTGCATTACTTTAAAAAAACAGGATAGCTATCTCATCTGTATGGGGCACTACTTAAAAAGCTCTGTGGTTCTTGCCTTTTATAACCTTACAGGGAAAGAGATTTATCTTTTTCTGGAAGGGTTGATAACCACCCAGTAATGATTAGCACTTTCCCAAAATGAAAGGTCTTGTCCTGAGAGGTGGTAGAACCTCTCCTAGGAGGTCTTCTAGCAGAGACTTGATGGTGACTTGTTGGGTTATGTCATAGCTCCTTTTTGTGTATGGGTTGGATGAGATAGCTGGGGAGGTCCCTTTCAACTCTTAAATTCTGAAATTCTGTTTTAGAGAATTGTTTGGAACACTGAAAGTTTAAGTGATTTGTCTAAGATCACACAGCTAGTATGAGTCTAAGACAAAACTATAATTTGAGTTTTCCTGACTCCAAACCCAATTCCTCTATGTCCTATCCTCTCCCAAAGTAGGCGATACTGCCCCCTGGGGGCTCTGGAACGATCGGGGGAGGGGTGTGGTAGTAGGTTTGGGTGCAGTTGAAGAGCGTTGAATAAAAATAAGGGGATGGTGGAAGCACAAGGAAAAAAGAAAAAATACGAAAATAACGATTCATACATGTTTCATATGTTGTGAAACAGAGTTAAAATCATGGTGATTACATTATTTTCCAAATAAACAGACAAAATGCAAGTTAAAACGGATCAGTGGTTAAGTCTACTGATAGGTCTCAAGCAAATGTTGGCAGGTGTAACTCCTTGTCGGGGAGTCCAGCGTGCGTCCACAGGAATATGTGCGTGTAATGACTTGTTTACAATACAGTACTATATGGTTACATGACAATATTATGCCACCAAAATTTCAATGCAGGAAAACACCCCACAAATTTACAATAAATTATTAAATTTAAGATGTGTCATTTAAAAATATTTTATGTTTTTTTGGAATGATGCAATTTAAAAAACCATTAAAGGGTTAAAAAAAGTAGATTTTTATGGGGGCACTGAGTAATTTTTTTAAAAGGTGCAGTAGGCTAAAGAAGTATGGGAACCTCTGTCCTATATGATATTACCTTTAATAGCACTAATATTATTACATTAACCAGATCCAAGAAAACCTGATTCTCACTATACAATATGAATGAACTAAAACAGAAGAGCTTTGGGGAAAGGTGTCTACTTCTCCTTGGAGATGACATAGCTGAGGGCTGGATTGATGAATTCAATGTACATATATAGTATGATAAAATCCTATATAACTGGAGCTGAAAGGAGCCTCAGAAGCTATCCCCACCAGTGTTACAGGTAGGAGAACTGAGGCCCAGGGAAGTTACATTAATTGACTCATTTAATAAAGAGACAGTATAATGAGGACAGCAACCAGTTTTCCAACTGAAGATATGACAAGAGAAAAAGAGTTTAAATTCAATAAGAGGAATTTGGATTATACGTTGGGAAGAATTTTCTAGGAGAAGTGGAATGGGTTAAATTGTTTTTCAGTGGCTTTTCAGTCATGCCCAACTTTTCATGACCCCATTTGAGGTTTTCTTGGCAAAAATACTGGAGTGGTTTGCCATTTTCTTTTCTAGCTCATTTGACAGATAAGGAAACTGAGGCAAACAAGGTTAAGTGACTTACCCAGGGTCATACAGCTAGTAAGTGTCTGAGGCCAGATTTGAATCGAGGAAGGTGAGTCTTCTTTACCCCAGGCTTGGCATTCTATCCACTGTGCCACCTAGCTGCCCCTAATAGGTTAAGAGGGAGTGTCAAATAGTGGCTTGGAATCAGAAGATATGGATTCCTATTTTGCCTCTGTTGCTTACTAAGATCACACTTACCTTGTGTGATCTTAGCAAGTAATTTGATTTCTGTGTGCCTCCTGTGACTTCCTGGAATTTATCTACTAAATCACAAATAGTTGATGGAGAGAGTTCCCACACAGATCCTGATGGTTCCCATCTCTCTTCATCAGATAAAATCCCATATTGGAAAACGTTTTTGGAAGGAGGTTGTAAGATTTCTCTCTTTGGATTATTTCAATAAACAAGATAGCTATATCTTATGTGTATGGGGTCCTACTTAAAAAGACCACTCAACCACATGATTTTTGCCTTTTATAGCCTTATAGGGAAAGAAATTTGTCTTTTGTCACTAGAAGAGTTGATAATTTCCCAGAATTGACTAAAAGAGTTTTTAGTAGACTCTAGTGTCATCCAAGATGAAAGACTTAAAAGAAACAACAGAATAAGGACATAGAAGGTGAAGTAATAGCTTGCTTTGTAATCAAGGATCTACATTTTTCTTTTCTCTTTTTTTCTTCTCTTTTCTGTTCTGTTCTCTTCTTCTTCTTCTTCTTTTTGAGTCTCCCTTAGACACTATTTGAACATAGAGTTTAATAGGATAAAGACCTTCCCACTCCTTTTTCTTCTCTTTATTTCACGTTGAGCTGTGGGGTGATGGGATGAGAAAGGCTGGATAGCTTTCACTGTCTCATTGACCTCAGGAAAGGCAGAGAAAAGCAGCAACAGCAGGACACTAGACAAAGGTCTTCAACTGGGCAAGCATCTGCAAAAATAGCTGGAAATTCTAGCAGAACAGATTTGGATTCCTTGGTTAATTGGTTTGGAACTGCTTATCAAACCAATTTTGTGAGGAAAAGGTTACCAGCTTTAACTACTTAATCTCTATATGTTCACCTGGTAGGAGATTGAATTTGTGATTTCTTTGATACAGAGAACTCTTAGGGAAACTTCTGCTGCCAATGCAAATGAGCACCTTCTCTCCAACTTTAGTCTTAGAGAATTGCTTAGAGCCCTGAGAAGTGACTTGCCTAGGGTCATGCAGCCAGTGTGTTTAGAAGTAGGACTAAAACTTAGGTCTCCCTGGTTCTGAGACCATTTCTCTATTCTTTTTGCCTCACTATTTTGTATGGTGAAGTGTTTATAAGTCATGTTATCACCTGACCTCTATAGCATTTGTATGTATCACAGCTAAAGAGGGTATTGAAGGGAGAGTTTGAGGATCTTCCAGAGAGTTGACCTGAAAAGATTTGGTCTAGAACAGGGGTCCTTATCTTTTTTTGAGTCATGGACTCCTTTAGCAGTCTGGTGACTTATAAGAACAACATTTTAAAATACACAAAATATATAGGCTTACAAAGGAAAAGAAAAATATTGAAGTCTTTTTAAAAAATTTGTGATGTGGTAATATAGCTATTGTTGAGTCTATACTATAACAAAAATTACTAAAGTAATTTTGAAATAGTGATGAGCATAAATGATATTGCAAGATATTTGCAACGACTATAATGTGAAAATATCTATGATTTCAATTGGTGACAAAATTACAGGTCCTGTCAACAATACTATGGTAGATGACCCCTTTGGGATCTGGCAAAGCTTAATAATACAGTACTGTGGTTTGTTGCCTTCATTTGTAATGGAAGGAAATGTTAAATTTCATTTAGAGGTTAAATGAAAATGTAATTCCCGCCCCCCCCCCATATACAAGTTCATGAACCTCTTGAAATATATCACTAGGCAGATTAAGAACTCTCGGTCTGCCTCCAGTCATTTTTCAGTCATGTCTGATTTCTTGTGTCCCCATTTGGGGTTTTCTTGGCAAGGATACAGGAGTGGTTTGCCATTTCCTACTTCAGCTCATTTGACAGATGAGGAATTGAGACAAACAGGGTTAAGTGACTTGCCCAGGGTCACACAGCTAGTAAGTGTGTAAGGCCAGATTTGAACTCAGGAACATGAGTCTTCCTGACTCCAGGCCTGGTGCTCTATTCACTTCCATCTAGGTGGCCTTAAATACTCTTGGTCTAGAAACTCTCAAAATGTAGGAGATAAACATTTTAATCAAAATGTGTGTGTGTGTGTGTGTGTGTGTGTGTGTGCGTATGTGTGCTTAAAGCACGTCATATTGGTGCAGGGATTAATTCCATCTCAGAAACTATGCTGTGTGAAAAGGTCTAAATCATAGTGGATTGGAGAAGTAAATGTAACCAACTGTCACCCACAGCCACTGTCATCTGTGATAGCATCTTATGGTTCACTGACGATTCCCTGTGATCACTGATACTGGGCTGATGCTATTACTGCAGCTGGATGATTACAAATCTGGCGTGACTGGCTTTTGCATGTTGATTATTACTCCTCTCCAACAACAGAATCGGAGAGTTAATAAGCCTGTCTGACACATGTTCCCTATTACTAAGCGATTCAAAGAATTTAGAATGAATCTGGAGAGCTAGTCTTGAGCCTTGGCCCAGCTTTTGGAGTGGACATGATTAGAAAGTCAGAAATCCATCGGAGCAGCAACTGACCAGGGAAGGCTTGAGGCTGGACAGGGAAGAAGCTGGTGACCTTTGTCACGGTCTTCTACTTAACAGAATACTGTCTTGTTTGGAGCTCATTTGCCTTGGCAAAGGACACTTAAAGTCTGAGGACAAGCTGAGCTTACAAGGGCATACCTTATCCTCACACCATCTCAAAAACGTGCCACATATGGATAGAACGTTGGGAAATGGGGTGCTTGAAGTCTGGGGATGGGAGTTCCCAATTAAACTTAGAGGGAATCTTCTAGATCTTTGGATTGAGTAGAGTACAGGGGTAGAGGTTAACTAATTTAGCCTTTTAGAAAAAGCAGCTCTTATGTGAAATGCCAATTTTGGCAAGTGAACGAGGAACAGATAAATATACTCAACGTTTTCCGTCACATTCTCTATTATTAGAAAGGAGCACATTTCCTTTTGGGGGTGAACATTAGGGACGAAAATAAGGCTCTTCAGATTACCACCCCCTTGATTAGCTCTGTCAAAGCAAATGTGTTTGCCTCTAGAGGGACTGACAAGTACCTTTTCCCACATACAAATGTGATATATTAGGGTCCTGCTCACTTTGGGTAGAAAAGGGGGCTCTTAGGGCCTGGCAAAGCAATGCATTAGCTCAATCATCAGTTTTTTCCCTTTTTTCAGTGAGAATTCAGGTCACAGGCCTTTAGGAGCCAAAGGTGGGGAAAAGCTATCCATTATTTTGGCACCACCTGAAAGCTGTGTGTTAGCATGTGGGCTCAGCCTCACTGTCTATGTATGAGCAGACTTCTCTCTAATGACCAATGATTTTGCCAAAGCCTATTTTCCCATTCAGCAGGTAGGTATTGTATCTTTCAGAGGGTTTTGCTTTCATTTGGAACCAATGAAAAGACTGCAAAAATCAAGGCATTCCCTAATAGCGCTATGTCCTCAAAATCCTTTCAATCATTTCTGCCTCTTCCAACCTCACAGAAGCCTGGAAACTTGTATTCTGAGAAGTCATAAGACCAAAAGAATTTTCCAGAACCTTCAGGATCTGCATTTGAAAGGACACCTGGCC
This sequence comes from Phascolarctos cinereus, assembly GCF_003287225.1. Taxonomy (NCBI): domain Eukaryota; kingdom Metazoa; phylum Chordata; class Mammalia; order Diprotodontia; family Phascolarctidae; genus Phascolarctos; species Phascolarctos cinereus. The sequence continues at coordinate 177,076,852 of NW_027555958.1, forward strand.
AATGTATCTGCCCAGCAATTGCCAAGCTCCCAGAACAAGGGAATGGGCTGCTATTATTTGGATATGAAGAGTCCTAAAGCAGAACCGTTTTGCACCATTGTGATAGCTTTACAATCCCCTGGTCTCATTTCCTCTGTGCATTTGTTTGTTTCTATTACTCCTGTAAGACTGTGGGATACAGAAAAGGAAAACTAAGGAAAAGGATTTTGGCTTGACACATCAGAAGAAGCAATAAGTTCCTCAAAAAGTAGCTCTTGAAAGGCTTCATATCTGGAGGCTATGGAGACTGGTTGTACTCTTTGCCCCCAGGTTATCTTGCTTTCTTCCTCAAGGAGTTTAGGACTTGGCTTACAAAGTCTTCCTTTCTTCGGCAAACTCTTGCCCTTAAGCTTTTGTTGTTATAGCTGAGTTATCAGCAGTGCCTGACTCTTTGTAACCCCATTTGAGTTTTTCTTGGAAAAGATACTGGAGTGTTTTTCCATTTTCTTTTCCAGCTCATTTTACAAATGAAGAAACAGAGGCAAATGGGGTTAAGTGACTTGCCCAGGGCCACACAGCTAGTAAGCATCTGAGGCCAGATTTGAACTCATGATGATGAGTTTTCCTGATTCCAAGCCTAATGTTCTATCCACTGCACCACCTAATTGCCCAAGCTCGTACGCTAAGGGACATCAACACACAATGACATTGCCTCAAACATACTTGCCTCCCAGTTCATTAATCTACATCTTCACTCCACTTCTCCTCTTGGTATCATAGTATCACAGAGAAGTCTCCAACTCCCTCATTTTACAGATGAGGAAAATTGAGACACAGAGAGGTTAAACAATTTGTCCAGGGAAATACAGCTGGTTAGTGCCTTAGGATTTGAATCTAAGCCTTCCTTACAACAAGCCAGTGCCCTATCCACTAAGCCACACTGCCTCTCTCACGCAGAAATGATCACACAGTTTTTCTCACCACCATCCATGAGCAGATTCTGTGATCAAGTGGATTCCAACTCTTGTGATCAAGCACTTTGTAATATCTTACAATTAATAGCTACCATTTATATAGTGATTTAAAGGCTGCAAAACATTTTACAAATTTCTCATTTAATCTTCACAGCAACCCTGAAAGGTAGGTGCTAATATTATTCCCATTTTAAAGATGAGGAAATTGAGGATGAAAGGTAAAGCAGCTTAACTAGTTAGTGTCTGAGATGTTCCAGCTCAAGTCTTTCTGACTCCGAGCTCCACCACTTTATCCACTAAGGCACAGCCTCTTTTCCTTCTTTCTCTTCTGTTGCCTCCTTCTTCCTTTATCCCTCAATACTCTCTCAGTCTATCACCCTCGATTTAATCTTACTTTATTCCTTACCTTATCTTGACTTTATAGCTAACCAGTTCACCTTTAACTGCTCTTTACTCTCAAAACATTGTCCCCATCTTATTGCCACTCATCCCTTGCCAAACCTCAACCCTGGATTACTTTCATAATCTGCCTTCTTTGTGGTGACTCACATACTGCTCAACAGCGCGGGAAATTTCAAACCATCAATCAACAAGTATTTACTGAGCACCTACTTTGTGCCGGGCACCTTAAGCCCTGGGGATACAAAGAAAGACACAAAATAGTCCTGGCCTTCAAGAAGCTTACATTCTAGTGAAAGAGACAGCACTCGATACATGTAAGGCATATACAGAGTAGAGGTAGAGGGTAGCCTCAGAGGGGAAGGCATAGACTGATTGGCTAATGCAGATTAATGATGTATAATCTCAACTAGCCCATCCCTACAGAAAGGCTATCTTTCTGCTCTTCCCTAATTGCTTCTCTGTTGTGCTCCTCATAGCAGTTACTTCAATCCTTTTTGTCTCTGCTCAAACTTCTCACACTGTATTCTCCCCTCCAAGAGACTACCTTACTTCACATTTTATGAGGAAAGAGGCTTTTTGCTATGTTCTCTCTCTGCTCTATTTTAAATCATACCCGTTCTCTTCCTTTGCTCCACTCTCTTATGAAGAGGTGTCTTGTCTCCTCACCAAGGTTGCTCCCTCTACATTTGCCCTTGATCCCATTCCCCTGTATCTCCTCTGGCATCTTGCCCTTCCTGTCTCCATCCTACCCTCTCTCGCTTTTCTCCAATTCTTCATTTCTATCAATTATCTCCTTGTCTCCCCATAAACATGCCCAGCTTTCTCCCTTTCTCTCTTTAAAACTTTCTCTCTTAAAAAAACTTCTCTTTACCCTACTATTTTATCAAGTTATTATCCTTTATCTTTCTTCCATTTCACAGCAAACTCCCAGAAAAAGTTGTCTACACTCACTCTACTTCCCCTCTTCTTACATACTTTTCAACCTCTTGAGGTCTAGCTTCTATCCTTTTTTTCCCCTTTTTTAAAATTTTTAGGCAGTTGGGATTAAGTGACTTGCCTAGGGTCACATAGCTAGTAAGTGTCAAGTGTTTGGTCTGAGGCTGGATTTGAACTCAGGTCCTCCTGATTTTAGGGCCCATGCTCTATCCCCTGCACCATCTAGCTGCCCCTAGCTTCTGTCCTCATAACTCAGCTGAACTCTGTTGTCCAAGGCTAACAATGATCAGTTGCCAAATTTTATTGATCCTTTTGGACTTGCCTACAAGATTTGACGTTGCTGACCACTCCTTCCTCCTAAATACTCTCTAGATTTTTGCAATGTTGTGTTTGTTTGGCTCTTCTTTCTCAGCCTTCGTTGCTGGATCATCATTGAATAGAAATTCCCCTGGCATTTGACCTAAGATCTCTTCTCTTTCTGCACTCTCTTGGCAATCTCAATAGTTCCTATGGATTTAGCTCTCAGTTCTTTGTACAAGTTTCCCAGATCTGTTTTCGTATTTTCTTTGTGTCCCCAGTGCTTAGCACAGTGCATGGCAAACAGTAGAAGCTCAATAAATGCCTTTTGGTTGAGTGATTCACTGATATCCAGCCACAGTGTCTTTCCTTTATTATGATGCCTGAATCACCAATTGCCTTTCAGACATTTTCAACTGGATGTCCCATTTTAAAGTTAACATGTCCGAAGCAGAACTCGTTATCTTTCCCCCAAACCCACCTCTTTTTCTAACTTCCGTGTTTCTGTTGAGGGTGATACCATCTTTCCAGTGACCCAAGTCCACAACCTCAGAGTTATCTCTGCTCCTTGCCTTCCTATTCATCTCTTGTATCCAGGAATATCTGTTCTACCTCCACAATGCCTTATAGCTATTTGCTTTTTTCTGCTCACATAGCCACCCCTCTGGTCCAGGCCCTCTTCACCTCTCACCCAGACTGTTGGTGTAGCCTACTACTTGGTTTCCTTGCCTTTCTCCATTCCAGCCTTTGCACAGCTACCAAATAGATATTGCTAAAGCATGATTCTGGTCCTATCATGCTGTTACTCAAGAAACTCCAGTGGTTCTTGATTGCCTCTAGGATCAAATGCAGATTCTCATGTTTGGTTCTTAAAACCCTTCAAGACTGGGTTCTAGCCTATCTTTCCAGTACTAGTGCATTGTATTGCTCTATGTTTTAGCCAAATGGCCTTATATTCTCTTCCCCATATATGACATCCCGTCTGCCATCTTCACGGCTTTTCACAGGATGCCCCCCATCTAGGTCTAAAATATATTCTCTCCTCAACTCCATTTTCTAGAATTCCTATTTTTTTTCAATACTCATTTCAAATGCTCCCTTTTGTGTGAGGCCTTTCCTGACATCTTTGGTTGCTAGAGCTATTTTCTCTGGAAATTACTTTGTATTTGTTTTGTATATTTTTGCATTAATTTGTCTGGGTACATACCATTTCTACCCGGTCAAATGTAAATTTCTTGAAAACAAGACCTGTTTAATTTTAGCTTTTGTTTGTCAAATGTATCACATTATGTCCTGTCACATAGTAGGCACTTAATATGTGCTTGTTAGATTGAATCAACTTACAAATCATACATTTGTTGTTCAGTCATTTCACTCTTGTCTAACTCTTCAGCATTGGCATTTCCTTCAGCCAGCTGAGTTAAGTGACTTGCCCAGGGTCATACAGCTAGTAAATGTCTGAGGCTGAATATGAACTCAGGTCTTCCTGAGTTGAGGCCAGGTGTTCTCTTCACTATACCACGTAATTGCCCTAAAAAGCCATGCACACAAGACCCCAGTGAATTTGAAATCACAACCCCTGTTTTACAAGTCCAGTTTTGCTAACACCTGAGCTATGGAGCCAGCCCTAACGAATAACTTTCTAACAAAAAATATAGCAGTCAGACGTTACCTAAAGATAAACTAGTCTGTTCTCTTCATCTTACATGTGAAGAGACTGAGGCCTTGAATAGTAGCTTGCCCAAGTCTGTATAGGCAAATAAGCAGCTCAGTCAGGATTTAAACCCTAGTCCCCTGGTGCCAAATCCAGCTCTTCCTATTGTGCCAACTCTGTCTTTCTTTTTCTTGGATGATCCCCAGACCCACAGCATACCTGGGCATATATGCATCAGGTATCTCATTGGAACGGATTACCAATAAGAAATGATGAAATCCCCTTTCCTGGAGACTCTGAGAACAAGGTACACTGTTGTGATCCAAGAGTACTTTCTAACCTTATTCTAGTTGACAGTGCCATAAACATCTACCATATATTTGCCCCTATAAAAGTCGTTGAGCTTCATTTCACATTGAGCAAGGAAATGAATTCAGTTCTGAAACTGTTCTGGAAAAAGTTTTTTTTTCCCCTCTAAACTGCCATTGACTTAATATTTCACAAAGCAAAGAAGGATAATCATGGAAAAACAACCAACTGTGACAAATACAAGGGGGAAAAAACTTAGCACAACAATGCAGAGCCTTATGGGCTAAATTATGAGAAGACAGCCTCTCCTTCTGCAGACATCATTATTTATGGATGAAAAATTACATGGGCTAATAATTACACCAGCAATTGTCCACTTGCAGGAACAATTAGCCCCTTGCTCCTTGTTCTCAAAAAGTGACTAAATGTCCTTCCAGTGAGCCAAATGGTGGGGTAGCTATTTTGGATTGTAATTCTATGCCTGCTCAAAAATAACACAATAGAAATGTGAGACCCAGTAATCTACAAGAAATAAGCTTTTTAATTATTTAAAATAATGTATAATAAGCTAAATTTTGGAAATATCCATTTAATTACTGTCCCAAAACAAGTAGGTTTATGTTCAGGGCGTAGCATAGTATTAGAAGAACTGGATTTGGAGTTGGAGGACATGATTTTGAATTCCAGGTCTGCCACTTTCCAACTAAATGTATGTCCTTAGGCAAGTCACTTAACCTCTGTAAATCTTAGGTTCATCTATAAAATGGGTAGAATAAAACTTGTTCTGTCTCTCTCACATGGCTACAGGTAAAACACTTTGAAAACCATAAAGCAGTACTATATGAACAAGACTTATTTGTGATTATGCTATTTTTCTTTCTCCCATTGAATGCCATATTCCTCTAAAGAGTCGTCTATATTTGCTGCCTACACTTCTTTACCACTCACTAAGTCATCAATCTCTTGCAATATGGCCTCTATTCCTACTACATGATGGAAACATTTCTCTTCAAGGTCATTTATGGCCATTTTATGTCAAAGGATCATGAGGTTTTAGAATTAAAAGACATATCAGAGATCATCTTGTTGAATAGTTTCTGTTAAGAAAGGAGGAGATGAAAACTCAGAGAAATTAACTTACCTAATATAATATAATTAGTAATCAAAGGCAGGATTTGAACTCAGGACCTTTGACTCAGAATCCAGTGCTCTTTCCACTATATCATGCTATCTCTGCTGTTTCTATTCTTGCAAAATCTTTCACATATAAAGCTTGCATTTTATTTCCACTACAACCATCCTGGTTCTGGTCCTCATCTTGTCTTAACTCCTAACTTGTCTTTCTGCCTCCAGTTTATTCCTTTTCCAATTCATCTCCTGCCACGTTGCCTGAACAATCTTCTCAAAGCACTACTGTAATTATGTTATGACTTATCTTAAAAGCTTTCACTGGCTCCCTGTTACCTCCTGAATAAAATATAAAATCTGGATTCTGCCATTGAAGGCCTTGTCATAATCTATCTCCAACCTATTTCCATCATGGAGCTCATGCTAAAGAAAGAGAAGAAAACTAGGCATCGTTGACCTGTATTCTAGATTTGGAGAGAGTAGCTCTCAAAGGGTAAGGAGAAAGAATAGTTAGGCTCCAGTGATCTAGCATTCAGAAAAGGGAGCATGACTATGATTTTGGCCCAAATTGAATGGAAGTTCTCTGGAATGAAATTCTGATGACAAGATATAAATGATTCCATTGAGGAGGGAAAAGGATAGCTGTGAAAAGGGAGCAATGTATCTCTACAAGGAACTCAATCACCATGAACTCTTCAGATTTAAAAAAAACACATATGGAAGACATGAACGAGGGTAAGTAACTGAGTTGAAATCCAAAAGAGTAGCATAGTCCACATGAATAGTTTCAAGAATGCTAAACAACGCAGAATGAACTGAAGCCAATGATGAATGACAACAAAAAGTTAAAAGTCTTATATTGGGAACTAGGTTGGGAACAAATGGGAGAACGAGGAAGGTTGTTGCTTGAGTTGGGTGGGATGATGATTATGATGAGAGTGGAAAAGCAGAACTACTGGACTTTTACTTTGCTTCTGTTTTCTCTACCAAGGAGACTGATCTTTGTCTTGGGAAAGACAACAAAAACTATCAAAAGAGAGTTAAAAGCAAAGGTAAGTGATAGGATGGTAGGCTAGCCCTTAGCTCCCCTTAATGAGTTCAAACCATTGATTAACTGTCCTGAAAGAAGAGGCAAATGTGATTGTTGAGTCACTATTAGTGATGGGGGAGAGAGGGAGAGGAATGATTCTAGACTAGGGAAGGACAAATGTTATAATGATATTTAAAAAACAGAAGAATGTGGAGTCTGTAGGTTACTGACCAGGAAAGGACTTCTGTTCCTGGGAAAACTCTGAAATACATTATTAAAGGGGTGATTTTTGAATAGTTAGAAAATGAAGTCGTGAGTGTTAGAAAGTGGTATGGTTCATTGAGAATAGGTCATGGTGCACTAACCTTATTTCTTTTTTTGACTAATTTGAATGGTAAATTAGGGAAATAGTATAGATTTCAGAAAAGCATTTGACAATGTCCTTCAGGCTATCCTTATGGACAAGATAGAGATATATGGGATAAATCATATAGTTATATGGGTTTGGTACTTGTTCAGTGACAGGATGCAATGATTTGATATTAATTTTTTAGGGAGGTTCAGTGTTTTTAGCAATAATATGGTCATAACAATAGCTAGAATTTATATAGTGCTTTATAATTTGCAAAGCACTTTACAAATATTTCATTTGATAGTCACAACAACTGTGAGGTAGATGCTTTTCTTGCATCTATTTTACAAATGAGGAAACTGAGGTAGATAGCACATAGCTGATAAGTATCTATGATCATATTTCAACTCAGGTCTTCCTGACTCTAGGCCCAGCACTCTATCCACTGTTCCATCTTACTACTTTGCCGTGGAATTCTTGCTGGTCAGATTTGCAGGTAATGTGAAACTGGGATAGGTAGTTAACACATTAGATGAAGGAGTATCCAAAAAGGTTATAGCAGGCTAGGACCAAAAAGATGGCAATTAGTAGCAATAAATAGGAACCCTTACACATGAGTTCAAAAACATCATGTCACAAGTACAGGATGGACACAATGTGACTAGATAACGATTTCTAGAGGTTTTGGTGTATTGTGCTAAATGTGTGTGATATGAGGGTAAGAAAAAAAATTCTATTGTAAACGGCATTTAAAGAGGTTTAGAGTACAGAATGGGGCAGAATAAAGGCCACTAGGTGGCGCAGTGGATAGAGCCCCAGGCCTGGAGTCAGGAAGCCTCAGCTTCCTGAGGTCAAATCTGGCTTCAGATACTTACTGGCTTTGTGACCCTGGGCAAGTCACTTACCCCTGTTTGTCTCAGCTTCTCTTTGTACAAATGAACTGGAGAAGGAAGTGGCAAACCACTCCTGTATCTTTGCCAAGAAAAGCCCAAGTGGAGTCCTGAAGAGTTCGACATGACTGAAATGGCTGAACAACAACAAATAATACAGAATGAGGGATAGTTCCACTATAGCCAGGCCTTACTTGGAGTAATATGTTCAGTTCTGGACATCACATTTTATTTTACTTTATTATTTTTTTTTTTGGTTAGGCAATTGGGGTTAAATGACTTGCCCAAAGTCACACAGCTAGTGAGTGTTATGTGTCTGAGGCCGCATTTGAATTCAGGTCCTCCTGACTCCAGGGCCAGTGCTCTATCCACTGCGCCATCTAGCTGCCCCAGGACATCACCTTTTAGGAAGTCCATATGCAAGCTGTTGTGAATTCAGAAGAGAGTGACCAGTATGATGAGAGGCCTGGAGACAATGCTGTATGAGAAGGAATTTGGACTGTTGAGTCTGAATAAGAGAAGGCTTTAGGTCAAGAGTTTTTAATCTGGGGTCTCCACAGATTCCCAAGAGACCTGTGGATAGTTTTCAAGATGTCTATACATCTTTATTTTTACTAATCTCTATGACATTTGGCATTTCCTTCCATTAGGAATGTAGGCTGTAGAAGTGGTCCATAGGCCAAAGGAGTCCGTGATTCAAGTTTGTCCTTAGACACTAGCTGTTTTTGCTTTTTTTTTCCCCTAGTGGTAGAGGTGGAGAGGGGAGAAAAACATACTTTTATTCATTGAAAAAAATCAAATTAGTTGAAAAAAGATCAAAAGCTTCTGGACGGCAAGGATTTTGTTGCACCTGTCTTTGCACCCTGGCACCTAGCACAGTGCCTTTCACATGGTAAGCATGTAATAAAGTGTTGTTAAGTTGAATCATTCCAGGAGTTTAAAACACTGATGCCTGAGCTCCTTCTGTAGACTTATGATTGTGCTGTGCATGTGAAAAATAAGAAAGATAAATATAGAATATAGGCAATAATACTAATTACACTTAATTACCACCTTTCATCTGAAGATCTCAAAGCATTTCATAAATGGCTTCTTGTTCAACTTCATAAGACACAATGATGTATACAGGTAGTACCTATTATAAGCTAATCTTTATTTTTTTTTTAAGATGAAGAACCTAAAATACTCTAGGCAAATATTAATACAGTAAGTCTGAAGTGGATGTGCAATAATGACTAGAAATTTTTGTTTCCTAGGCTTCTTGTACCAAAGAATGTAGTCTTTTCTGTTTTAATTAGCATATGAATTGTTTTCAGGATTTTTTTTTTACTTTGTCATGGCTTCTACTTGAGAATCTTCAATGGTTCTCCTCAGCCGGTAGAATCAGGACTCAGACTCAGAGAATGAGGTGGGAGGGGTCTTAGGATCATCTAGTCCAGTCCTGTCATTTTATAGATGAGGAGAAAGAGGCCTAGCTTCAGGGGAAGAGCTGCCTTTCATTTTTCTTTGTATCCTCAGAGCTGAGTATAGCGCCTGGCACATAGTAGGCATTTAATAAATGCTTATCAACTGTCTGATTCCACAATCATTAGCGGCTATTTAAAGTTTTCTATGACCTAATGTTCCCAGCCAACCTTGTCTCTTGCAACTGAATATCACAAACACTTAGATTTAAACAGACTTTTCTCTTTCCATACATACTGTGCTCACTATTGCCCCCATTTGTGGCTTGGTTCTGGCTGTGCCTCCTAGGATGCTTACCCAACTCATTTCTTTCAGGTAGAATTTTCCTCATTGTATTCTACCCAGTCCTATTTCTTTCGTAAACCCTTCCCCAATCAATTGAATCTACAATGATTTTTATTCTAGATTCCTGTTGCATTAAGAATCCTTTTTGTTCTGCACCACAATGAAAGTTTAAGCTCCTTAAAAGTAGGGATTGTTTAGTTCTTTCATTTGTGTAGTCCACCATCTTGTATAGTGTCTGGAATATAGCAAGCATTTCATAAGCACTTGTTGGTGGAAAGATTGTTTGACTTGTTATTACAACAGTGCTTTGTGCTTAGAGTATGGAAGTTCCTGGGGCATACTGAGAAATTTCAGTGACTTGCCCTAGGTCATACAATAGCATGACTATGGGAAACAGCCTGCTATTGTAGATAAAGTCCTGGACTTAGAATCCAGGAAGATTTGGGTTTGAATCCTGCTTTAGAGTTACTAGGAGAGTGGACCTGGGTGAATCACTTCATCTCTTTCAGCCTTAGTTTCCTAATCTGTAAAGTAAGGAATAATAATAGTACATTGAAATAAATTATTTTTATGTTATATTAATAACCAATTATTAAGTTAAGATTCAGGCTTTTTCTCCTCTGTTTCTTCATTGAGACCCAGCTTCTGTGGAAGGTCAGCTTCTGAAGGACATGGCTGCTTGAGATTAACCTTCATCCTCTGGGAATATGCTCTTTGATCTTAGGCTAGACCCTACCCAACTAGGAGACCTTATTTCTGTTTAGAGTTAAACCAAATCCAGTGTAGGCAAGTTCTTGCACCAAGGAAATGATCCCCTGTCCTTGTAGCCCTCCATTAGAATTTAGGGTCACCCAGCTCATGAAGGAGAAAACCAACCAGAGTGGTATGGATGGAGATGGAATCCCCTGTCCAGATTGCTAGAGGTGACTGAGTCCCATAATCAAGCTACATTCTCAGCAAGAGTAGCTGAAGGCTTCTAGCCCACCTCCTCATTAAATTTGTTCCAATCAAGGTTAATTATCAATTATCTTTTTTTTTAATTTAAAAAATGGTTTTTTTGCTTTCTGGTGAGTCAGTCAGGGTTAAGTGACTTGCTCAGGGTCATACAGCTAGTAAATTATCAATTATTAAGGGAATTTTCTTTCAGGGATTATTTAAAACTTTCAGGCTCTCCATGTCTTGTCTTTGGTTATCTGATCACTGATAATTTATTGATTATTAGCTAACTCAATTAATAAATTGATTATTTATTACCCAGGAACTCCATCTCTTGGGTTTTTTCATCCATCATAGCATATTTTGCAGGGTTATTGTAAGGATCAAATGAAATAATGTGTGTGTGTGTGTGTGTGTGTGTGTGTGTGTAATGTTTGAGAACCTTAAAGTATCTCCTCCTCCTTCTTTTCCTTCCTCCTTTCTTCTTCTTCTTCTTCTTCTTCTTCTTCTTCTTCTTCTTCTTCTTCTTCTCTTCTTCTTCTTCTTCCTCTTCCTCTTCCTCCTCTTCCTCTCCTCCTTCTCCTTGTCAGAAGAAGAACTTGAACCTAATACAGCCCAACTCTTTGGCCAGTTTCTTGTCCACCATTCAGACTCCATACAATACAATTTAGCATTCGATTGTATATTGTATTTGTAGTTCTGTAGGATCATTGATTCAGAGCTAGAAGGGCCATTAGTGGTAATTGAGCTCAACCCCCTCAATTTACAAATGAGGAAAATGAGTCCCAGAGAGGCTAAATGACTTGCCCAATATCACATAGTATTTGAGTCAGGATTTGAACTATGCCTTCCTCACTCTTGAGTGTAGTATTCTAACCACTCCGCCATGTTGACACTTACGTATATGATTCCTACGTCTCCTACTGAACTATTTGACTACTCAAGGTCAGACATGATGCTTTATATTCCCCTACAATACTTATCACTGTTGCTCACATTACATTTGCTCAATACATTATTAACTTGATCTACATCATTAATAGAATAATGAAGTACATTTTTAATGACAGATTTTCCATAATTAAAAATGGGCTCCATGTTTATTCTGCACAGCAGTAAAAGCCTAAAAGAACTGGAGGAAATGAGATATGAGGTATGAGATCCCATAGTTTGGCTCCAACCCCTCATCTTCATTTGATGTTAGAAGTGCTTTTCTTATTTTCTAGACTACCAGCTTCACTCCTACAGGGGCACAGCTTGTTTTTCATGCCTAAGAAATTCCCTTCAGTAGCTCTAATTTCCCCAGGCATTTTGTCTTAGCCTCTTAGTAAACCCAAAAATTGTTCAAAGAGTTGTCATTTTTGAGTTTTGTTTTTCCTGTATCTAAGTGCCGGGGAGTTCCTTGTCTGATATCATTCACTGGTTGCTTTAGTCTGACACATATTGGATGATGATAGGAAGTGGAATTATCCCAGACATTTCTGTCCCTCTAGAATATTAGGAAAGAGCCATCCCCTCTCCCTCACCCTCCACCATGAGTAGCTAGCATCAATCTTGCAGGAATCCCCCAATGAGGCATTTGACTTGTCCTTCATATCACATACATAATGGATGTTCTTACCTGGTTTATTTGCTTCTAAAGGTATTCTCAACTATATAACTGACATCTTCTTGGAAGGCTACTGACTATTTTTCTTCTCTATCTCAAGTTCAAATCCTGGCATTGATGCTGACTTTGTGATCTCAGGAAAATAGCTTGAACTTGGAGTATAGTTCAGAATTTTTTATTTGCCTGTCAGGATCTGCAATTTTATCAGTGTAGGAAACCCTGTGTGGAATTTAGGTGGTATGGTGGAGAAAGGCAGCCAGAAGTCAGGAAAACCTGAATTTAAATCCACTCTAAGATACTTAGTAGCTGTGAGGTGGTGGGCATGTCACTTCGCTCTTGTCTGCCTCAGTTTACTCAACTGTAAAATGAGAATAATAATAGCACTTTATAGGGTTGTAGTGAAGATCAAATGAACTTGTATTAGTAAAGCACTTAGCACAGTTCCTGGTACATAGTAGGTGCTTAATAAATGCTTATTCCTTTCCTTTCCCTTTTCTAGGTGACATGGTTGATGGAGTTCTGGGCTTGGAGTCAAGAAGACTCAAGTTCAAATCTGGACTCAGAGATTTACTGGTTGTATTACCATGGGCAAATTACTTAACCTGCTGCCTGAAATTTCCTTATCTATAAAATAGGGATAGTAATAGCAACTACCTCTAGGATTGTTGTGAGGATCAAATGAAATAATATCTATAAAGCATTTTGCAAATCTTAAAATGCTATATTAATGCCAGCTATTATTTTTTACCCTTATTTAGAGTCAGGAAGACTTGAGTTCAAATTCTACCTCAGGCACTTATCAGCCAACTGTAAAATAAGGAGATGAACTTGATGATCACTAAGACCCTTTTGAGATTGTAATCTGTGATCTATAAATTATCTCCACTGACGCACATTGAAAACGTATCTGCAACTTTTAGTCTTAGAGAGCTGCTTGGGATACAGAGAGATGAAGTGCCATGTAGTTGGCATGTGATGACAGAAGTGAATCCAGGTTTTCTTGATTCCAAAGCCAGTCCTCTATCCACTAAGCCATATCCCCACTTATTATTATCATTGTTATTATTTGTTCTTTGTATTTCCCCAAGTATCTAGTGTAGTGCTCTGTGAATTATAGGCATTTAAAAGATAGGGATCGGGATGAGGATTGGGTGTATGATTTTACTAGTATAGGAAACACCTAGGAGAAGAAACTCTCTCTACTAATGCAGGTGGCTAGGGAGTTATCCAGAGCTTTTGTTGTGCTGCAGTCATATCCAACTCTTGGTGACCCCATTTGGGATTTTCTTGGCAAAGATACTGGAGTGGTTTGCCATTTCTTTCTCCAGCTCATTGTAGAGATGAGGAAACTAAGGCAAACAGAATTAAATGACTTACCCAGGGTCACATAGTTAGTAAGTGTCTGAGGCCAGATTTGAACTCAGGAAGAGACTTCCTGACTATAGGCCTACTACTCTATCCACTGTGCCACCTAGCTGCCACTCCCATAAATTCTAGTTCATTGCTTCTGTTTTCTCTTTTAATCTTCCCTTTGGGATCAGAAAGTTTGTTTTATTCATGACTATTCCCTCTTTTTTTGTTTTCTTAACTCCATTTCCTATCCCCACTTGTTTCCCTACTTACTTTAATGTATTTCTATACCAAACTCTGTCTTCAGTGCCTTGGAATAGTAGTCCTTCACAAAGAGACTTCCTCTAATCTCCATGGCTTAGTAGCCATTGCTTAGGATTCAGCTTTATCCCATTGACTATGGTCATTATAAAGAAAGCAAAAAGACTTGAACTCAGGCATTTATTTTTTTAAAAAATTGAATCAAATTGCTTTTCTAACTTTTTTTCTCCCTTTTCCCAAAAGTAGATAAAGAGAAGCAGTATGATATTAGAAAAAAAAATAGCTGACATTTACATAGCACTCCCTTTAACGTTTGTGAAAGGCTTTACATACATTTTCCCATTGAATCCTAACAACCTATGAGATAGATGCTATTATCATTTTTATTTTGTAGATGAAGAAATTGAGGTTCAGAGGTTAAGAGAGTTTTTCAGAGTCACATAGCTAGTAAGCAAAGAACACTGGATTTGGAGTGGGAAGCCCTGGGCAAATCATCTAGGGTAGAGAATCTGCAGCCTCAAGGCCACATGTGGCCCTCTAGGTCCTCAAATGTGGCCCTTTGAGTTGCCAGTCAGTTTTTTTTTCAGAAAGAGAAAAGCCAGCTTATTGTTTCTGTAAAGACACAGAAAAATGTATACATTAGATGTACTCACATTTAAAGTTGATGGCCTAGTCACAAATCTTGAGCTATACCCTTAGAGACATGGCCTGTCATTTATTCCAATGAATCCTCTTTTTCAGATTTTGGGGTCAAGAACTGTGTGTAGGCTGAGAATGCTAATATCCAGGAATTTTAAATTTCAGTAAAATCCTGAATACTAGAGAGGGAAGACTGTAAACCAAGCCAGTGAAAAGTTCAAAACCAACCAATTCTCCTTAAGGAGACTCCCAACGTACGAAATTCAGATCTCGTACCCTGGGCTGATTCAATAGTTAAAGAAAATCACATTGATTAAATCCAAGAAATCTTATAGCAGGCCAAATCTTGAGTTGACACAGATGAAGAAAAGGAATCTCCATCATGCTGGATCTATTTCAGGGAAGGTAAGCAGGAGTACAAGTAGCTGGGTCTACGTTGGAACCAGGAGAAGAGATCCCCAGCCTCCATTTGGCTGCTCTGTGCCCAGCTCTCCCCTCTAACAACCACCTCACCCACCCAGGAGTCTAAGTCAAAGGGCCACGCTCGAGGACTGAGAGGGCCACATGTGGCCTTGAGGCCGCAGGTTCCCCATCCCTGAGCTTTCTGAGCTTCAGTTTCCTCATCTTTGAAATGTGAGGATAGTCTTATTCCTATCACCAGCTACATAGAATTGTTGTGAGGAATTGAATGGCTGGCAAATTGTAATGTGCTATCTCACTACAGATCTTTGAAAGATAGCCATTTGGATAAAAGAGCCATGTCCATATCATCATAGGATCATAAATCTAGGGCAGTAAGGGACCTGAGAAGTCCTCCACCCTAGTTCAATCTCCTTATTTTACACATGACTAACTTAGGTCCAGAGAAGGTTAAGAGGCTTGCCTGAGATTACACAGACCATAAATAACAGAGCTGGAATTCAAACTCAGGTCCTCTGACTTCAAATCCAGTATGTTTCCATGGTCCTACACAAGTACATTTGATTTGATCATCAACACAAAAAAAGAAAATTCACGATAAGAGGCAATGTATGATCATTGCCAAATGAGTGGTATGGAGAGTAGGAGGTATATAGCCAGCTGTATTCTAGACTGGTTTGCTTTATCTGGCTTGGCAATGTCTATATCATTAAAATAACTTTCTTAGGCATCAATTTCTTTATCTGTAAAATAAGTATGTTAGAACAGATGGCTCCTGAGGTCTCTTTTGGCTAGATATTTATGACCCCATAATCCTATTGATACTAGTAAGATTAGAGATTATCTGTAAAATTTCATTGACATAGGAAACTCCCGGATGAATGAACTCTCTCTACCAGTGCAGGTTACCACCTTCTCTGTAACTGATCATCTTAGAGAGTTACCTAGAACACTGAGGGTTTAATTGACTTGTCCAAGGTCACACTGTCGGTTTGTGTCAGAGGTGGATCTTTAAATCCAGGTCTTCTTAGCTCCATGGCCCTCCCTCTATCCACTACCCTATGCTGCCTCTCCCACTGTTACTATTACATAGGTTAAAAACTAAATGAAATAATCATTTTTTTCCCTACTCATTTAATATGATTTTCCCCTTACTTGGGGCTCATGAGTTAATGGCTATTCCCAAGGCTGATTGAGAAGGACCACACAATATTATATTCCATTACTGTTACTCTTTTTAGGTGGAATATAAGCTACCTGAGGGTAGGGGATATTTTAGGTATGCCTTTGTATCCTCAGAGCCTGGCACAGTCAGTCCCGGGCACACAGTAGTTGCTTAACAAATGTTTGTTGGATTTTTGAAGTAGAAAATTTGATAAATAGAAGTATGTATAGAATAATTTTACATACATATATACATATACTTACACACAGCTATTTGTGTCTAATGCTAGCCATCTGGGGGGAGGAAAGAAAAAAGAAATCTACATCTTAATTTTGTTATATATTTGAAAGGAATAGCAAGTTATACATAGATTTAGAGTTTCATATGCAATCATCTTTTTTATTGTACTATGTTATGGAAAAGCTTGTTTTAGTCTGTAAATTAAAAATAAGATAAAATAAAAGAAATAAGTAGAACATATTCTGACCCTCAATGAGCCAATGCTTTTGATCCTTGACAGGGCAGAGTAAACAATCAAATAAAGACTGTTTACAAATCAGAGCTAAAGGAGAACAGTAGCAGCAGCAGTAGCAGCAGCACCAGCAATAATAAGAATAATGAATAATAATAATGCTACTTCATTATCTTTTCTATAAATCCTCCGTCTTCCACCCATCTTCCCCCACTCTGGTGTCACGAGCTTAACAGATGGTTTCTCGAATTGCTAAATTCTTGCTCTTTTGAATGACTTAAAAGGGACATCTACAAAAGACCTCATCTCATTTGCTTCATTATCACATCTCTGTGCACATCAGCGTTATTATTTGTAAAATGCACAAAACCTCATTCTCCCCTGCATGTTTGAAAATTGCTTTGTCCTGCTGGTCTTCATGTGCGATTTTCCAGAGGAAGTAGTCATTATCACTCACACCAATTTGGGGTCCACAGGGACTAAATAGCTAGCAGTCATTCTGCTTTAGGTAAGAGTATGTTTGTTTAGCTCCTTGCAATGTACTGAGTACTTTCTCAGAGGATCAGATACAGAGCTAGAAAGGATCTTAGAGGCCAGCTAGTTCAGCCCCCTCATTTTACAGCTGAAGACACTGAAGAAGCCCAGGGAGGTTATGGGACGTAAGTGTTTAAGTGATAGGTAGCAAGTGCCAGAGGTGTAAGTATTATTGTACTCATTTTAGAGGCAGGAAAATGGATGCTAAGAGAGATTTAGTGAATTGTTCATAGTCACAGAGGTCTCCTGCCTCCATCTAGGACTCTTTCTAGTACATCTGAATCTAGTGCATCTGATTCATGTTCACTAAATCTTCCTAATAGTGACATGTCAGGCTATGGAACCAGAGGGAGTGAAGGAGACTCTTCACTTGAGATTTTTAAAGCAGACTGGGCAAACAGTCAAACAGTCTCTAATCAAAAAGATTATTTCCCTTTGCTCTTGACTTTGCCATCTATACCATGCTCTCCCTATCTTTGGCACTTTCATCCACTGATGCCCTAGCAACCTTTCCACCTTCCTCACTGACTTTGGCATCTCACTCATCGTCTTCCTTGAGACTTCAGTATCAATATTAATGACTATTAACAGCCTGTCTTTGCAGTTTTTTGAACTCCAGAACTCTATCCACTACATGTTAGCAGCCCAGCAAAGTGGTTCTACCTTAGACATCACTGTCACTCAAAACCCTATATTCCCAAGTCTGGAACTTTGAAATTCTCTCTTCCTGAGCATCACTTCTTAGCTTTTTCCCTCTTCTGAAAATATTTGCCTTTTCCCAAACCTATTCTTTACCTTCATCTATGATCTTCAGTCCCATGATTCCTCACTGTTTCCCAAATCCTTTCTTGTCTTATTTCCTCCCTCCTTTTGATCTTTTCAATGCTTTCTCTGCTACCTTGAATCTCTTGCCTCCTTTGCCTTTTTTGTTTCTTGGTCTTAGTTCCCCATCTGGGTGACTCTGCTATCTCTCTCATCTGCTTATACTCCCCAGTAGCCAACCGTGGCCAGGGGAAATCACAACAGAATGTTGATTAGATCTGCTATAAAATCGTACTAGTGAATCTCAGTTGGAGGAGAGGTAGTCCTGGCAAAGTGGCTAGACAGCTGGCCTTGGTGCCATAAAGAGCCAGGTTCAAATGCTACCTCTGACTGTTTGAAGTAGACAGGAATCATTTAACCTCTCAGTTACATATGACTCTCTAAGATCATAAATCTCAGAGCCTGTGCTGATTACTAGATAGTTACTGTATCTGAAAGGTCCCTAGACTAAGAAAATCCAAGTAAGTCCAAGAGAAAAAAATCGCAATTGAGGTGTCTATGTTATCTGGCAATCCTTCATTCTCCCCCTACTTTTTCTCCCTTCCCCTGACAAACTTCTCTGCCTGTTTTAAATTTTCTCTTCATTCAAGGTCCAGCTCAGGAACTACCTCTTGAAGCTTTCTGTGCTCTCTCCACAATCTGAAAATTATCTCTTTCCTCAAATTTCTCCATATCTAGTACTCTTCCTTACACTTAGCACATTTTGTCTTAGAGTTAATTATGTCTAAATTCCACTATCGGACTGTAAACTCTGCGTAGACAGGCTCTGTGTCTTATTTTATCTTTCTCTTTTCTAGGGCCCTGCACAACCTCTTATACCTAGCACCTGCTTAATAAATGTTTGTTGAACTAAATTGGTTTGGAGCTAATGTCCTAAAAGATCTCTCCCGTATGTGCCTTTAATTCTGTGATTCCTTTTTTCCCAGTTTAACTCATTAATGCATCAAATGCATAAAGATACAATAATGTACCAAGTGAGAGGAGGCCTTTTTAGGTGTCTTGGTAAGGGAGAAGCCTTTTAAATCATTCAAAAGAGTGAGGATTTCAGCTGTCTGGGAAACCATCTGTTAAGCTTGTGAGCCGAGGAAGGGAGATTTAGGAGAAGAACATTTTACTTGCAGTGGTTAATATTTTGAATTCAGCATCTGTCAATTAAGTGCTCAACTGCAATTCCCCAGGCTGTGATTCTCAAAGGATTGCTGGCAGCCCTAGGGGCCATCAAACTCAGTCTCTGTCTTAGGCTCAGTGTTGTTTAACACGTTCATCTCTGACCTGGGAGGCAACAGAGAAAATCTCATTAAATTTGCAGATGAACCCAGCTGGGGAAGAGGTGGAGGGGCTGACCGACATCTTAGGGGACAGGATCAATTTTCAAAATGACCTTGATAAATCACAGGAGTGGTGGAAAGCAAACAGTGGAGTTGAAAAGGAATGAACATTAGGTAAAGAAGAGAATTTCAACTATGTAGAAATAAATTGGAGAGGAAGGAAAGAAGATGGTTATGGGCGTGAACGGTAGAAGAGGACCTAGGGATCAAGGAAGAAAACAATAAAATAGAATAATCGGAAATGTAAAGCTGTAGCTAAGTAAGGAAAACTAAGAGGTGACCCTCCCTCCATATTTAGCACCTTTATTAGAGTAATGTATCCGGTTCTGGTCTCTACTATTAAGAAATTATGTGAAGAACATAGAGAAAGGGTTTCAGTGGAGAGCCATAAACGTGATTAAAAAGGTAGAAAGTAAACTCTGTAAGGAGAGATTAGAGGAATTGGAATCATTTAGCCTGATAAAGAGAAGAATGAGCAGGAATCTAATAATAGATTAACTACAAAGGAAGGTCATTCCACTGAGGATGGTGGCCAGCTGTTCTCCCCTTGAGGCAGAATGAGAGAAAATGGCCTTACATAGTAGCAAGAAAAGTTTGGTTTAAGTGTAAGATGTAATTTCCTAATATTTTGTGTTGGTAAAAATAAAGGTGAGTTTATTGTAAAAGGTCATGCAATCCCTTTCTCTGGACATCTTTAAAAATAAAATGGACTCTCATTTTGCCTGGAGGATTGAAATGTTGTTCTTTTTGACTATTCTTTGATCTACTCTTGTGAGTGACATAGTGGGTAGAATGTTAGACTCGAGGTCAGGAAGACCTATATTCACATTTTGCCCTTTATGCTTATCTAGCTGTGTGACTTTGGGTAAGTGCCATCTTCTCTGAACTGATTTCCTTATTGGGAAAATGAGGATAATAATAGTATTTCTCAAGTTATTGTGAGGATCAAATGAGATGAAGTATATAATGCTTTTTATAAATCTTAAAGAGCTATGTACATGTTGTATATTTGTTGATATGTGGTATTGCTTAGATGTGGTTAGCTCAGATTTCCAGGGGCTCCAAGATTCCTAGCACTCTGTCCTGAGATGTTGTAGAAGATCATGAAGATGCAGTGCTCTGAATCTCAAAGATCTAAGGAAATTTAGCCTGGGAGGTGGAGGTTAGTGCAGGAACCACAGTGACTAAGGGTCAGACTAAGCAGAACCAACCATCCCATCTAAAAGTGTAGCAAGGTATGGGCTCTGGGCCCTGGTGTAAAGCTTCAATTTAAGAACTAAAGCTGAAGAGATGAGTAAGCCAGAAATGACATTAGACAACATAAAAAAATAGATCTAAAGATATCCACAAAGGAGAGAGAATAACTTTATAACAACAGTAAGCAGAGACTCAAAAGAAAAAAAAGATTTTCCATAAGGATTACATGAATACCTAGAAGAAATGAAAGAAGAGATAAAAAATAAAATGAAAGCCCTGGAGGGTGAAAGGACCTGTAGGTACTTTCAAATACAATAATCAAGAAAGTCCTAGAAAGGTAAATTTATTCAAGCATTGGAAGGAACTGCATGATGGTGTAGTGCTAACATTCTATAAGGGGAAAAGAAGCTAAAGAACCTTTAGGAACTTATCTTCAAACTGCATTGAGAGAGTTAAATAAGAAAAAGAGAGGACCTGTTGGTGGCTTAGTTCTATTCTGAAAGTTTTGAAGAGGGCAAAGAGAAGGAAGAGTATGAGGAATGCATTGGTGTAGAAGTGAGAAAGGAGGCTGAATCTGTTATTTCTCATAATTATAGTATGTGAGAAGAGTATCAAAACAGCAATGAAATAGAGGAAAGTAGGCAGAAGATTAACCTCACTCATATCTGAAATTAGCTGAGGAAGTTTGATTTGTTGTCTGACTCTTTGTGACCCCATTTGGGGTTTTTTTGCAAAGATACTGGAGTGATTTGCCATTTCCTTCTCCAACTCATTTGACAGATGAGGAAATTGAGGCAAACAGGGTTAAGTGACTTGCCTAGGGCCACACAGCTTGTAAGTGTCTGAAACCAGATTTTAACTCAGGAAAATAAGTCTTCCTGACTCCAGGCCCTGTACTTTATCCACTGTGCCACCTAACTGCCCTGGAGAAAGGTTGAACAAAAACACAGTTTGATGTAGAAATACATTAAACTCAATAGATAAACAAGTGGGGATAGGAAGCAGATAGATGTAAAAGGTAGGGAATTAGTCATGATGAATAAAACAAACTTCCTGATCCTGGAGAGGAAGATTAAAAGAGAAACTAGAAAAGCAAAAACTAGGATCTATGGGAATGGCAGCTAAGTGGCATAGTGGATAGAACACAGAGCCTAGAGTCAGGAAGACTCATCCTCATGAGTTCAGATCTGACCTATGACACTTACTAGCTATGTAACCCAGGGCAAGTCATTTAACCCTGTTTGCCTCAGTTTCCTTCTCTATAAAATGAGCTGGAGAAGGAAATGGCAAACCAGTCCAGTGTCTTTGTCAAGGAAACCTCTCTTCCCGCTCGACCCCCTCACCCCATAATGGGGTCATGAAGAGTCAGACATGACTGAACAACAAGAACAACTTATTAATTAGGGGTGGCTGAAAAAATTGCGGTAGGTGAATGTGATGGATATTATTCCATCATAAAAAAGAGAACCAGAGCCAAATGGTATTTTATACAACACTGTAAAAGGACAACAACATTGTGAAATGAAACAACTTTTAATGACTTTTAATGACTTAATCTGACTGATGATCAGTGTAATGACCAACCATGTCTCCAGGGGACTGATTGTGAAGCATGTTATCTACCTCCTGACATAGAGGTGATGGGCTTAAGATGTGGAAAGAAACATATATTTTTGGGCATTGTTATAGTGTAGTTTCATTTTGCTTGACTTTATTTGTTAAAGAGTTGTGTTTTGGTTTTTTTTTTTTGCCTTCTTAGTTTTTAATGGAGATGAGGTAAAGGTGTAGGGCAAGGACTAGCAATAGTAGTGACACAAAAGAGGGCAATTGAAACTTTTTTTCTATATGAGGGAAAAAAGCAAGCAATACAATTCACATTTTCATTTATAGTCCTCCTATTGTGTTTTGTGCTATATGTGGAAATGCTTTTTTTTTAATTCAGGTTAAGAAAGTAAAATAAAAAGAAGATATTTGTTGATATGATTTATGGTCCAGTAAATGGATTAGATGACTATTTTAGGCTCCTTCTAAAAGTCACACGGACAGTGTTAGATGAGGAGAAAAATGACTGTCAGAAGCTGCTTACTCAATGCAAATGAAATTATATTAGAACATGACTTTTTATTGCTATATTTTTTATTTCCTAATATATCTTTCCCCTTTCTTGACCTGGAAATTCCATGGAACATGGAGTAAAAATGAGAGAAAATGCAGTTCAGTAAACTGACCAACATATTAAGTTCAACTAAATTATTTCTACATATATATGTATACCTATATGTATATAACTATTCTTTATTCAGCTACCTTGCATTTATTTATATTTATTCATCTTATGGTCTCTATACTTTTATCCATACTTGTTATTTCCTCCATTAGAATGGGTGCTTCTTGCAAGTTGGGATTGTTTCATTCTTTGCACTTTTGTCTACATGGTCTGGCACACAGTAGGTGCTTAATAAATGCTTGTAAATTGATTGGTATACAACATTGAATATCCATAGTGTCCTGCTTCTGCAAAAAAAGGGAAGGCAGATACATTCTCTCATTCCTTGGGGCGAAGCTTGGTCATTATTATTGTATGCATTCAGATTAATTTTTTCTTTCCATTTGCAATATTGTGGTGGTTGTATATATTATTTTACTGGTGCTACTTATTTTGCATCCATTCATATAAGTCCTTCTATACTTTTATGTATTAATCATATTCATTGTTCTCTATAGGCCCATTATTTCATTATGCTCACATACTACAATTTGTTTAATAATCTCTCAATTGATAGACATCTATTTTATTTCCAATTCTTTGTTACTACAAAAAATTGTAGAATGTGACTTTTGTATGAAAATATGCAAGTGTGGAGTGATCAGTGGAGAAATTAGAGACAGGGCTGGGACACAGGTAGTACCAATAGATTACAAGATCATAGGCTTAGAGCTAGAATAGACCTTTGAGTCATCTAGTCATAACTAGAGGAATTAAATGATTCCCCCCAAGGATACACAGAAAGTAAGGCACAGAGATGATATTTGAACTCACATCCTCTTATGGATCTACAGAGCTACTTATTGGAATAGCTGCTATGGAGACTGTTCTTAGGGCATGGTTTTGTCACCTGAAATATTACTCTCCAGCATTCCAGGTGGGTAAATGGTATGGGCAGTCCAGATTGCTGGTAACTCACTATTGACACTATTTACCTCTAGTTGCCACTACTATCCACTTTGTCAGGGTCTCTATAGGAATGTGCAAAGCAGGATATTTTACACTTTACGCATGTTTATGACCAGAGGGTGATATGCATAGAGAGGGCATATAAATGTAATTAGCATTGCTGACTGTCTAGCATATCAGTCAGTCAATAAGCATTTATTATGTGCCTGCTACGTGCCAGACACTGTGCCAATTACTGGGTATACAAAATGAGGCAAAAAGACAGTCCTTGCTCTCAAGAAACTTACAATCTACTGGACTTCTTGGCAGTGATTTATTTCTCCAAGAAGCCAGTTGTTTCTTACTGATGTGTCATGACCGGGTTTTTTGAATTTTGATTTGGACAATTCTTTCCATCAATGGCTACTCCTAACCCTGCTGAGAACATGAACGTCTTTCACTTGCAATGTTTAGCACTGAAATTTGGTGTGATGATGGACAGAAGAGCTAAGGAGGGAAATGTCAGGATGTCCTAGTTTCTTGTATCCAGCTGTTCAAAAGACTTGGAATGTAAATTGTCCCAGGCTTTGAAGCTGCAAATGAGCCTTGTGAAGTTCCAGGGTTATCAGGGATCTCAGAGTTATGAGTTCAGCAGGGGTAGGCAAGATCTTGACCTTCACCCTGGATTTCAAATAGCAAAACTGTTGCCAGTGTGAGGAACAAGATATGGAATATCCACTCTGAAGACTGCTTTTATGTATGGAAACTGCTTTGTTTAACAGAGAACATGGAAGTTAACTGTATTTTCCTTTGCATTTATGGAGGATTTCTCTGGAGCTCTTTAAAACCAAACAAATGCTGGCCATAACAATGGATTAAACATGAGGTAACATGGTCCTATGAAAGGACTGATATACCTGGGATCAGCAGACCTATGTTTGAATTTAGGCTTTTGCTATTCAAATTTAGTCAAATTATTTAACCTCTTTGGGCCTCAATTTCTTTATGCGTAAAAAATAAGGGAGTTTGATTATGTGACCTAACCAGTTCCTTCCAACTTCTATATCTATGATCCTAAAATCTGAAATGAAATGTGAATATTTTGGAGGACTTGGTTCCCTTTATCTCCTCTCTTTCCCAGTAACATTTGATATACAACACATGTCCAAGATCAGTAACGGAAGCCAGAACAGAAATGAAATCAACTTTAACAATGCACATTGTTATAAATTCTGGGCATTTATCCCTGAGGATCAGAGAGTTCCTAATAATGAAATAAAAGGTGCCAGGGAGTGTTAGCAAATGACAAAGCCACTAATTTGGTATTTTTTTTGTGAAAAGGAGGCTGGGAGTATTAGGGGGCTTGTTTAGGAAAGTACTTGTCTAAGTTGGTTAATTATGGAAGTTTTAAGAAGTAGAGATTATGTTCTCATCACTGTCAGAATACTAAGCAGAGTTAGGAAGTGTCATCTGTCTGGAATAGAAAGGAAGGAAATGAACATTTATTAAGCTCCTACTATGTTCCAGGCACTATGTAAGCACTTTACAAATATCTCATTTGATCATCACAACAACCCTGTGAGGGAGATGCTATTAGTACCCCATTTTATAGTTGATAAAACTGAGGCTGGGAGAAGTTAAATGACTTACCCAGGGTCGCAAAGCTAGTAAGTGTCTGAGATTAGATTTGAACTGAGGTCTTCCTGACTCTAGGCACTCTGCTCTATCCACTGAGCCATCTATCCTGTCTTGGTACTACGAACAATTATTCATCATGAGGAAGGAAGCCCATTCCTGTTATTGTTGATAATAGGTGAAGAAGTAACAATAAATATGAAACCCCTCTTCACACAGAAAAAAAGGCTTGAAGTTATAACATCAAATGTAAATAGAATAATAAAAGAAAATTTAAAATGCCAGGATTCTGTACTTGTACATACCTCCAGGAAAGTTTCTTGACAGAGTGATAAAGTTGAAAGGACACCAATACTGTTATCGGAGGACCTGAATTTGCAACCTGGCTCTGCCACTGACTGACCAAGCTATCCTGGACAAGTTCCTCCACCTTTTTCAGTCTCAGTTTCCCCAACTATTAAAAAAAAAAGAATGGGATTAGAAAGCCCTATTGCTATGATTCTTTGGTCCTATCCATAAAGGTTAAGTAAGGGAATAGAGAGTTCCCTAGAAGAGAAGAGGCTTGAATATTTTCTAGTCACTCAGAAGTTACTTTGAGTGAGCAGAATGAGAGAAAATGAGGCAGAGAGGAAGTATTAGAAAAACAAAAATAGCATCAAGGCTTTTTGGAGTTGGAAATTTTGATGGTGACAGAGGCATAGAGGTGCTTAGAGAGCCTTGAGACCAATTGCCATTGGCCCTTCCCCTTTTCATTCTCTGCTGGAGTTAGAGCTGGAAAGGACCCTCAGGTGAGGGACCCATGGTAGGGCTAGCCCCAGGGTGTGCTGGCACACCTGACCAATGCTCTGTGTAGGCCTATGGGTACAAATGGGATAGTATTTTTGAAAACAAGTACTTAGCACAGTGCTTGGCACATAGGTGCTGTATAAATGCCTATTTCCTCCCCTTCCTTACAACTTGAAGAAAAGAATTTTATGAAGCTCTCCAAAAGGGAAGAAACTGATATTCTGACTTCTGTCAGCACAGAAACTGGGGAGCTAGATAAGTTGGTTTCATCATTAAATGGCACCTAGTCAATTAAATTAGTTCCAGTGTAGTGGTTTGGATGCCTTACACTTTGTATGATTATTGTGGGAACAGGAACTTTCCTTTCATCCTATATCTTCTTCCCACAATCCCTTGTTAGCAGGGGTGAACAAGAGGATACTCCTGATTTGCTGGACTGGGCTGCTTCTCATTTAACTGGACATCTGCTCCGTTTCCTTGACAAGTGACAGGCAGCTTTCTAAAATGACAGGAAAATTTCACTTGGTTTCTAATGATCAGAACAATGCTGAAGGTCTTTGGCAGCTGAAAGTCAAGAGTTTGGGGTTCTTATTAGAATAAGCTATCTCATCTGTGATCTATAAGAGCTATAAAAATGGTTCTGCTCTTCTTCTCTGGGGACTCTTTCCCAACTCTCTCTCTCCCTCGGACTTCCAACAGAGGAGGAGAGAGGAAGGGATTTCTTTCTCTTCACCTCAACTCCAATGGCAATGATGGTTTGGGATTCCCTTTTAGGATTGACTCTGTGGTTGATGAAGAATATCTTGAAGCACATAAGGGGTTCCCTGAGTTTCCAGGGTATACACTTTCATTATGGATGACAGTGACATCGGTTTACTGTACACTGACCTTCCCTGTATGTCCCGCTGATGATCCCAAGGGATGATCAGCACCTAGGACAGTGCACCATGCCTAAACCGGGCCTTAGCTATTGTTTGCTGATTTGATTTGATACACAGTTGAGAGTCCCATCTTGTCTTGGTTGTATTGTAAAATGTATAAGGAGTTTGGTCGAGAGCTAGAAAAAAGCGAGCTAACTACAAAGGACTGCGTGATCCTTTTTCATGGATGGAAAAGAAAAGAGGCATTTTTTAGTGGCTAGATTTCATACATGTGATAATAATCAGGGAGGTCTTCTGATCTACGGGACGAGGACACTTCCCGTGGAGCTGAATTTGTGCTTTGGATCTTCTAGTGGGTCATTTGCTCTGACCTTTCAAAGACTTGCATGGCATAGCAGCTGGGGTTGGTCTCGGTCTCATATTGGAGAGAACTGGTTACTGAGACAGGAGGAGCAACCCACTCAGCATGCTTTAAAAGCAATCGAGGAGGAGATGGTCTTTTTTGAGTGAGTGACTTGAGACTCTTACAATTCTCCCTTGGACACCGGAAAGTGGGAAGGGAATTAGAGCATGTGGTCTACTGTGATAGCAAAGTGCATGCCCCAGTCCAGCAGATCGGGGAGCTTCCTTATTACTCTCATGATAGATGATTTAGAATATTTTATTCCCTCCTCCTGCTTCCTAACCTACTCTAGGACAATGAGTATAACCTAAAGTAGGCTAAGGGAAAATTATAACAATAGCTAGCATTTATATAATACTATAAGTTTGGCAAAGTATTTTACATATGTTATGTCATTTGATCCTCAGAACAACCCTATGAGGTAGGTGCTATTATTATCCCCACTTTACAGATGAGCAAACAAGGAGGCATAAGGAGGTTAAGTGACTTGCCCAAGGTCATACAGTTAGTGTCAGAGACAGAGTTGAAACTTGGATCTTCACATCTAGCACTCTAGCCACTGGGCCACCTAGTTTCCTCTATATTAGAAACCACCCATTCCCCCCTCTCTCTTTCCTTTCACGTATGGGATTCCAGAAGGAGTAGTCTATGCTAAGCACTTTAATATTTTCTTTTCTCCTGTACTTTCCAAGACCTTGTGATCTGGCTTCTATGCCTGCCACTCTCTACTGATTCAACTATCTTCAAGATTGCCAATGATCTCCAAATCACAAAATTCTCAATCTGAATCTTCCTTAACCTCTGGAAGCATTTGACACTGTTGACTCATAATCTTTCCTCTCTTGGCTTCTGTGATAGTGCGATCTCATAATTCTCCAATTTCTCTGAGCCCTCCTTCTTACTCTCCTTCACTGACTCCCCATTTTCTTCCTATTTCCCTTAAGGTAGGGGCTTCTCAGGGCTCTGTCTTTGGCTCACTATCCTTTCTGTTCTACACTATTCTAAGATTTCTGTACTCAATCACTGGCCTTAAGATGGCCAACAAGATTTGTTTCACTTTGGATCCAGCTCAGGACCTTTTTGAAATAGACTGGACACTCAAAGGAAGCCCATAGTACAACATGGCATCCTTGGGTCTCTCTGGATCAGCCCAGAAAGTAGTAATTGCCTAAAGCAAGTCCCCTGGAACCCTAACTGTCAAAATATGCATAAGATTTCATGTATGACTCAGGAGCTGTAATTAGATTAATTTGTGTTATACACAGATTTCTTCCTTCTTAGGGCAGTCTTAGATTTTGTGTTTATATTTCATTTATCTATTTACATTTTGTTTCCCCCAGTGCGGTAGAATGAGACATCCTTGAGGGTAGGGACTGTTTCAGTCTTGTCTGTGAATCCTCAGTCACTAGCACAGTACTTGCAACATTATCGTGTGGTAGGGGAGAAGGGGAGGGGCCTATGATGTCATCTATTTAGGGAATTCTATCTAAGGAAACTCCCTCCATTGGTGCAGATCAGCAAGTACTCTGGGAAGCAGCATGGGACAGTGAAAGGAGCTAGAATTTGTACTCAGAATACCCACAATCAAATGTTACCTCTGATGCTTACTGTGTGGCTTTTGGCAAGTTTGAATCTCAGTTTCCTCATATGTAAAACTAGGGATTGAACTAGATTACCCCTGAAGTCCATTCTCACTTTAGATCTATGATCCTATGCAATTTTTATTTTATTTTTAAAATTTTTTTATTTTTTTGACTAGGCAATAGGATTAAGTGACTTGCCCAGGGTCACACAGCTAGTAAGTGAGTGTTGTGTGTCTGAGGCTGGATTTAAAGTCAGGTCCTCCTGACTCCAAGGCTGGTGCTTTATCCACTGCGCCACCTAGTTACCCCACAACTTTTAATTTTAAAGAGTTACCTTGAACCACTGAAAGAATAAGTCACATTACAGTCACATAGCCAAGTAGTGTTGCAATCTGAAAATGTACCCAGATCTTCCTGAATCCTTCACAGCCTGGCTCTAGCCTATCTTTCTAGCATCATTATACATGTGCATTATTCTTTCTTCTGTATTCTGAGATTCAGCCAAAGTGACCTTTTTCTGTTCCTTATACATGACACAATTCCCCTCTTCATGTCTTTGCACTGGCCATCCCTCTTGCCTGGAATGCACTGCCTTCTTATCTCTGCCTTTTAGATTTCTTTTCTTTCTTCAAGATAAACTCAAGCAACACATGACATTTAAATGGTATAGTGGTAGAACCTTAGGCAAGGAGTCAAGAAGATCTAAGTTCAAATCTGACCATAGAGCCTTACTAGCTGTGTGACCCTGGGCAAGTTACTTAATCTCTTTTTGCTTCAGTTTTTCTCATCTGTAAAATGGGGATAACAGTAGTACCTAGGATTATCATGAAGTTTAAATGAGATAATAATTGCAAAATGCCTAGCACATAGTGCCATACAAATATTAGCTATTATTATTATGTGATATCTTTTCTGATCCTCTCAGTTGTTTTCACTACTTTGTATTTTTCTGAACATATGCATTTGTTACCTACCCCTCTTACCACCCCAGCTTTAAATGTAAGTTTTTGGCCAGTAGGTATCATTTTATTCTTTGTACTTGTATCCCTAGGCTAGAATTTTTGTTGCTGTTTAGTTGTTTCAGTCATGTCCAACTCTTTGTGACCCCATTTCTTGGCAAAGACACTAGAGTGGTTTGCCTTTCTCCATTTCCTTCTCTAGCTTGACAGATGAAGAAACTGAGGCAAACAGGGTTAAGTGACTTGCCCTGGGTCACACAGCTAGTAAGTGTCTGAGGCTAGATATGAACTCATGAAGATGAGTTTTCCTGACTCCAGGCCTGGCACTCTATCCACTATGTCACCTAGCTGCCCTGCCTGCCGTATATAGATGCTTAATATGTACTTGTTGATTTATTCCCAACTCTGAGGCCAGCTCTCTATCCACTAGAGTGACTAGACCACACCTCTCATTGCTTTTCTCTCAGTAAGCAATCAATGCTTGTTATATTGAATTGATTTAATGTTGGGACTCCAGATCTTAACTCTACTTAACCTTGCCTCCAAATTTCTGACCCATGACAAAGGAGGTAGAACCATTCCCTTGTTCCTTCCAACACCCACTCCACACCCTACCCCTATCACTATCAGCAGAAAAGAAACAATATCAAGGTGAGGATTGGATAAGCCAGAGTCCACTCAGAAAGCTGCTATCCCCACCCCTTCCTCCCTTGGGGTGGGAGAAAGTAGACAATAAAGGAAGTAGGAGGGATGTTATCCAACAAGTTGATTAGGTTGACTCATCTATGTGCTGAGGTCATTCCCAGAGGGAATACCCTTAATATCTCATCAGGGTCAGTAGCACTCCCAAGAAATATTGCAAGTGAGTCATACCCATAATTCCTGCAGGGTTGACCTGGGTACCTTGAAATATAAAAGCCCTAAGGCAGAGTAGACTAGAGAGCCTGACTACAGATACTTCTTGGAGCAGGTGAAAGATCTTAAAGTTGAGATGAAAAAGAATGGCTGGAATACATGTGAGCGACTGTCAAGTCACCAGCATGGGGAGGTCATCTCTCTACATTACATATCCAAGAAGAGCACCAAATGGGAAGAGTTTTTCCTGCGGCCAAGTCTGTTTTCTTAGCATTTCAACAAGAAATATCTGCCAGTTTCTATGACCCACTAGGACCTAAGTTAATGGTCAGTGTTTATGATGGAAGAGGAGGAAAAATATGGGGCTGTAAGTTATCAGCAAGATAGGCCAAAGCAAGGAGCTGCTCTTGAATATAAAATCTATCATGACATAAAAAGAATTTCCAATTTTGCAATACTGTTTTTCTTCCAAATTTTGCTTGTGAACAGGAAGCCAAATTAGGAAAATAGGTTAAAATGGTTAGAGCTGGAAGGCACCATAGGGGTCATTTAGCCCAGCCTCTTCATTTCAGATTGGTGGAAACTGTTGCCCAGAGAAGATGAGGAACTTGTAGAAGGCCACACAGGAATCAAGTGGCAGAGCTGGAATTAGAGCCAGTAGCCAGGTGGCTCAGTGAATGGAGTGCTGGGCCTGGAATCAGAAAGATCTGAGTTTAAATCTGGCCTTAAATACGCAGTAGCTGTTTGACCCTGGGCAAGTCACTTAACCTCTATTTGCCTTAATCCACTGGAGAAGGAAATAGCAAACCACTCCAGTATCTTTGCCAAGAAAACCCCATGGACAGTCTGATCTATGCCTCTATGGGGTCATGAAGAGTTGGACATGACTGAATAAGAACTTCTGACTCCAAATCCAATGTATTCAGTTCAGTTTAATAAAAAACGGTCTCTATACTTTTTCATTTCATTTTTTGTTTTCCCCTCCTGGCTATGCTTCTGACTCTCTAGACTTTGCCACTGTGGCTCAGCTGCCTTCTCATTCTGGAAATTCCCTCAGTGCCTCGGCCCTTCTCATTCAATGCTTCATCATACAGGCCCGCTTCTTCTGCTGGTGAGTTTCTTCCTGGATCTCATTTTTGAAGATGGGCTCAGGTTAACTATGCTTCATTACATTCATTCTTGGTTGTGCTTCGTTCTTTGGACTTGGCCACCGTGACCCCTAACCTCCATAGATATTTTCCCCTTTCTCTACCCTCCCCTATTTTTCTCCTGTTTGTGTGTTGTCTTTCCCCATTAGAATGTAAGCTCCTTGAGGGCAGGGTCTGTCTTTCTTTTTTTGCTTGTATATCTCCAGCACTTAGCACAGCGCTTAATAAATGTCAACTTCTATAGACAGAAGATTAAGTAGGAGTCTTGGACTAACTGCAAGTAACACATTAACTTAAATTTGCTGAGTGTACTGTATCCTTCAAAAGAATTTGCTTTCAATTGTTCTTCAAGGAAGGAACAAAGACCACTTTAATTGGAAGGCGAAGGAAGAGTCTTGCTTTTCCTCCTGAAACGGGGAACAAAATGAAACAAGGACAACATTGGTATAAATACCTACAGGGGAAAAATGCTTCAGAGAAAATCTTGTAAGGTGTTTTTGATATTTGTTTCAGTGCTTAGAAGAATACAAACAAAAGGGGGAGATAATAAGAGAAAAAGTACTTACGCTCACAAAAGTAAATAGCCAATACTTATGCTGTCATTAATTAATTTTTAGAGTTCTATAAAGGTGTCTGACACTGTACTAGGAGTGTAATATTTGTACAGAGCCTGTGCCTGGGGTCTGTGGGGAACAATAAAAGAACTTAAACAACATATCACAGATATAATCACAATAGACTACATCCCTAAACTATAGTAGCTCGGTTTGAAGAAAGAGAGGAAGCATCATGTGGCCCAGTATCATACTTAGACAAAGCGTTGAATTTGGCATGTGCCTGTGAGTTCAGATCCTGAATTTGCTATTCTGCCTGTATATATTTGGATAAACCATTTCTTCTTTCTGAGCCTTAGTTTCCTTATCTGTAATATGAGAAAGTTGGAATGGATTATTTCAGGTAACTTCTAACTCAAAACCCTAAGATCTATTGGGACTGTTGGGAGAATTGTACTTTTAGCCTCTCCCTTTCAAATGCCACTTCTCCCAGCATGGATACCCTCCTTTCTCCTTGCTAATCAATGTTCAGCCCTTTGCTGGGATGTAACTGGGGCATGGACAGTGGGTCTTTGTCCATGACTCTTGACAACTTAAGGGAGCATACTTCTTCTGTAGGGGCTTAACTTTATCTCCCTTGTAGTCAAGTTCTGCATTTCTGTGTCTCAGGGAGACCAAGGCTTTATTATTTCTCACTCCTATGCCAACCTTTCCCTTAAAAACCCTTTCCCAACCCCACTCCAGGGTGCTCCTCTCCATAGGATTTCTTGCCTACTCCAACGTTTTCTGAGATACAGGTGACATTCTCTTTCCCAGCACAACTGTGCCCATGTTTTGGTTGTCTTCATTGTCATCACTGCTGACCCTTCCTCCTATTCCTTAGCACGCAAGCCATGGCTGGCTGCACCCTGCCCTAGGTGAAATACTTCCTAGTTATGGCTCTCCCTCCAATTCCCAGCTTTCCTTTGTCTTGTTTTCCTCCCTCAGTGCAGAGCACTCTGCTTTCCCCACAACAATTATTTCAAGTCATTTTGAAAATGAACTCTGGTCTTTATGTGTTGAGATACTCTTCCTAGTACATAGCCCTGAACAGAGGATAAACTCCTGTTTAGGCAGGAGCTCTTAAGCTCTTCTGAGGTCTTTAGCACTCTTGTGTCTACTCTGCACTGCTCAAGCTTGGACTTAGCAGGCAAAGACAAACTCACCTCAGGGGCAGGAGGTTAAATAGCTTAACAGGCAGCGTCTGAGCACAGAAATGAGACTCTAATGGGGCAGCCCAGCAAAATGAAGGCTAATAAAACAGTTAGTCCTGGGAGAAGAAACACATAAATGCGAACAGGGACTGTTTCATTTCTGTCTTCGTACCCCAAGTGCCTGGCATATAGCAGGTGCTTAATAACTGCTTGTTGATTGATAGAACAGAGGCTTGGAGTTACATAAGCTTCCAGGAGATAACACTGCTGAAGAGAAGAACATAGCTGGACTCAGGGGACCTGAGTTCAAATCTTGCCACCAGCACTAAATACCTCTATAACCCTGGGTAAGTCATTTTAACCTCTAGGGCCCACATTCCTCAACTGCAAAATGTGGAAGTTGGATGGCATGTGAGATCCTTTCCAATTCTGGATCTATGATCCTGTGAAATTTGTATGATTTAGGAAGTCTGGTAATGATTTGAATAATGTACCAAGCCCTTAGAGTTGAAAGTGGTAGGTGCAAAGGTGGGTGGAGATCAGTAACATCCTTCACAATCTCCCTGAAAGGAGAAGCAATCCTTATGATAAAAAGTTACTTAGAATTGTCGAATTTGATTACTAAAGCATACCTTTACAAGTCACCTAGGCTAGAGGTATCAAACATGCAGCTGGCTGAATGGGATAAACCTCCTTAGTGTAGCCTGAACCAGATTGAAATGTAATTGGGAAATAGTTAATGAAATAAAAACACAATAAAGCATAGTTAACAGGCTACCCCCTCTGATTTCACAGATAAGGAAATGGACCCCAAGGTGCTAAAAGTGATGACTAAATTCACACAGCTAGGACTCACAGCCAGGTTACCTGACTTATGATCCAGTGTTCATTTTAATGAAAATGTGTCTCCCATTGCCTCTGAGGTTAATAGTATTAGAATGCTCTTCTTCCTTCTCACATGTCTCTCTTCAGGTACACAGATGCCCATATACACATGCTCAAAAGGATCTGCAGCTTCAAGAATTTGGGCATTTCCTTTAAAGAAACAGGTCATGACCCAAACATATCAGCCCATCCTGTGAGACTCTTGAAGTTACCAGTGGATGAGCCCATTTTCTCTTTTAGCGGCATGATTCCTTGATGACATCTTGTACTTTGGAGTCCTTTGCTTACATATTGCAGTTCATTCACACCCACCCAAACCTTTCCATTTCCCTCTGCTTGATTTTCTTCTTTTGTTCTTCCGAGGCAGTGGCATTCCAGTCCTACTTTCTGTCCAGCAGCACAGGTAAAATCACCAGCCTCACTCTCTCCTCTGAGTGTCTCCTTTAAATCCAATTCACTTGCGAGTCCTGATATCACCTTCCTGATGCCATGATACCTCTTTGATAATAAAGGACAAACAACAATCAACAATGTGGTAGTATTAATAGTTGTCCTACTGAGAACCCAACTGGCCAGTTACAGTTGAGCAATGGAGCTTCTTCCTTCCTTCCTTCCTTCCTTCCTTCCTTCCTTCCTTGCTCCCTCCCTTCTTTCCTCCTCCCTCTCTGTCCACATAGAGAATCATACCCTTACCTGTGGATGCTCTACCCAAAGGAATATAAATTTTGATCATTGAAACCTTGCAAGATATCTTGAGGTTTATAGGCTAGATTTCTTTTTTTAAGGACCATGCCTTAAACCCAAATTACTGTGGCTCTCATGGACTGGCCAACAATAGGTCCCAGGCTAACCATTTTGTTTATTGTTTGGGCTCTGATGGTTCAGAGTGAGTGTAAATAGTAATTGTTTCTGTTTTGGCAAGAAACCCTGAGGGTCTTCCCCTCTTAGATTGATTTTTTTTTTTGACTAGGTAAAAGAGGCCATTCTTTGCCGTGTCGTGATCCTCTTCAAGAATGAAGGACAAACAACAACAGGTAAAATGTTTGCATTGAAAAGATGGGCTTTTGCTGTTATGAGAAGCTTGGGGTCAGTTAAAGAGCTTTGAAATCTCTTCAAAGTAATCCAGCCCATTCTCTTCCTTCTTTTTCACCTGTGCCCAGCTCATTATTTTCTATATTGGGTGTTTCGGATATATATACTATTGGACAAGTTTTAAAGGTTCTCCATCCAAATGCATGTTGAAATCTGGGCAATAGATAATCTTTATCCATTTGGTTTTTCCAGTGCTGGTAAACCAGACACATTCCTCTGAGTGGTGATAGATCTCTTTCAGGATTCATTAGCTCAATTGGCTATAGGGTAGGGTATGTAAAGAAGAATAGTGTGACATAAGAGTGGAGAAGTAATTTAGGGTTACGTTGTGGAGGTATTTAAATATCCAGCTAAGGAGTTTGGACTTAGTACTGTAGGTGAAAGGGAGCAATTAAAACTTTTTGAGGTGAGGAGTGATTAGATTGGAGCTGTGCAAAATGAATGATTAATGTGACATCTATATGATGGATTTAAGGAAAGAGAAACTGGAGGCAGGACTATCTCCAATCCCCAATTATCAGACCTACAGCAAGAAATAATGAAGACCTTGACTAAGAGTGGTTGCAGTGGGAATGGAAAGAAGGGGGCTGTTTCAAGGTATATTGTGGAGGCAGAATTGACAGGAGTTGGTGAAGAATTATAGAGAGGGAGGAGTAGAAGATGACTGAGGTTCCTGGCTTTGATAACTAGATTAACAGAAATGGGGAAGTCAGGAGGATGAGCAGTTTTTGTGTAGAAGGTGGTGAGTTTAAATTTGGACACAGCAGGTTATGTCGGGTAATCTGTTTTCTACAGGACAGAGATGGAGTTGCCAAATGATAACCAACTTATACAATGTGACTGATAACCATGATGTGGGTGCCAAGAATAGAACAAATTGATTGACAGTCCCAAAGAACAGCTAGGAAGAAAAACTGTCATTTAGATATGAAGCATCTGATTATGACTTAAGGGAAAACTCCTTAATGGGTTTTTTTTTTTATACTGTGAGAGTACAGTGGAATCACATCTTATGTGGGGGTTGGATTCTAAAGTCAGTGGTAAGGTGAAAATCATTTCATAGTCAAAATTACCCTTGAAAATCCCTTAAATTGCTCATAAAGTATAGTGTAGTTATCTTCAAGCCATTGTAACTGGAAAGGTGTTTTAAAAGAAAGTGTCTGTATCAGACAGCAGATGGATCTGTTGAGATAATTGCTATGGACACAATTGAATGTAAATTTATTTTTCTCACTGCCTAGCTCAGCTATTGATTGGGAGATAGGTAGGGCCCAGGACTTAAAAAAACCCTAGAACACAAATGCTTAGCTGGCAGGAAAATTGGTGACCAGGGGAAAATAGACTCTTGAAAGGGTTTCACAAACAGATGCAGTTATTAGAGGGTGATTACATCAGCACTAACTCTTTCTTCCTTCTTAAGTAAAAAAGAACATAGCAGGAACCTTCCAACTGACCAGGAATGTTGGGATCACTAACTAAGGCTGTCTGTCTCATTAGCTCTACCAGTCTAAGTAAGATGAATAGACCATTGGTGAGTCCAGTGAGAGGAAATTCTACATATTTTATTTAGATTCCTCCCGGGTGAGATGCTTATGCTATAGGAGCGTCACATGGATACTGAGACTAACTGAGGGAACAATAGATTTAAATTTCTGATGTCATATTCATTTTGGGTCATACACTTCTTGTATGGGATAGTGGGTGGAATCCTCAGCATTATTTAAATTGTTATGTTTTTCTCTTTGAGTAAGTTAAAAGTATTTCTTATGCAACTCCATGATATTTCACTTCCTCAAGTGTTGGTTCCTTGAGGCTACATCACAGGACCTCATCAAAGAGAGACTGAGGACTATACCTTTTCATTTGCCCATAAATTTCCTCCGTAGAGACTTCACTTCACAAGCTTTGGTCAGACTTCAGTTTTGTTCCCTGGGTTCTTCGTTACGATGTTCCTCATGCCTTTGCACGTGGGAGCTTTTCATCCCCGGGAATGGAGGGACATTCCATTCTTTTGCTTTTTGGAATCCCTAGATCCCTTAAAGATTCAGCTTAAGTGCCACCTCTTACATGAGATCTTTTTGATCCCCATCACCCAGTTGTTAATATTCTTCCCTTGAAATTACTTTGGATTTATTTACTGGAGTTGCCTATGAACATATTGTTAGCTCCTTGAGGTCAGGAACTCTTTCATTTTTGCCCTTGGATCTCCATGTAGTAGGCACTTAATGTGTGTTGCATTGACTGAATTCCTTAGTCCTATTTGACTTGGTCTAATTCTCTTGGAATCTCTCTCTGATCAATGGGCTTCAAGTTGGATTTCTCTTTCTGTTGTCTCTTTTAGAATTTATGTATCCAGTTTTCCTGATTACTCTGTTTTATTTCCCCAGAAGGCCCAAGATTGCTGGAGGAACTCTAGGGCAGTCCTAACCTTGACCTTGACTGTTGGCCATTAGGCAGTCACCCCCTGCTCATTGGTGTTGTTCTAGGATCTTGTGTCTTGAAGTGAATATAGAGAATACGAACAGTTTTGCCAAAGAAGTTCTCCTCTAAAAAGGGACAAAGAATATAGAATAAGAGAGACTTTGATAAATCTTGGTAAGCTGAAAAGAATAAAAAATGAAGCCCTTTTTTTTTCCATTGAAAGAATCTTAGAGAATTAAAGGCTCACAAGTATTGAAAGCTGTAACTTACAGAGCAAGGTCATTCATTTTAAGATGCTGCCTAGGCATGACTAGTGATCATTGAGCAAAGCACACTGGTGCCAGTGACTAAGATCATTTATATTATAATCTTGAAAACAGAGTTACACTCCACAGATTCATGGCTTTAATCACATTGCCAACACTGAATAAGGCAGTTAGATAAAGTGTTTGCCCATGTATTAAGCTTACAGGTCAGCTGCTGGTACGTGCCACATAGTACAAAAGACAGCAGCATTCTCAGGGAGCAAAGGGAGAGACTTGAGATTATCTATGTGAAGGGAAGCTGCGATCAATCAAAATTCACCCATGCAGTTTTCCGAAAATGTTTTTGATAGGCCTGTAACTCCTTTGGCAAAAGATAAAGTGGTAGCATAAAAGATAATGTGATGGTGAGTGGTTAAAGCACAGTAATGCATGTATAAGAGAAAGAACATTATATCATATTATTATAGAAGTAAATGTTCAACCACTGTGCCAAAAATAATTAGGAGATAAATTGCCAAATGGGGGCCGAGTGGGGAGTGAAGAGTCGCATCATTCTCTTCTGTAATGAAATGCAAATGATTGGACTCCAGGACTGTCTGAATAGTTTGGTTACCTGTAACTGTTAGCTTCAGTAAAGAACAGTGAAAACTTGAATGAATGTAAGTAATTATCGCTCCTTCCTGCCCAGCTAAGACTAACTCATCCTGTCAAGCAAGATGGACTCAGCTGAGTCTATCTGTGAGAATTTTTTTCTAAAGAAGCAGACACGAAAATTTAACTTTTGTTGCTTACTTGTAGTTACAGGGATTATATTGCTGTACTCTGGATGCCACTGTTTAAAATTCAGGGCTTTTATTACCCAGAAGACTAAGTGCAGCTTGGGTACCTGGGACAGTGCCATGAACCTATATAACTCCTCCAGTTTGAGGCCAGAACCAGGGAGAAATGGGTAGGCAGATTTTAATGAATTAACATCATCCATAAACTTAAGACCATCCAAAAGAGCTAAGAGGACTCAGGAGTCAGGGTGCAATAAGGTCACATATTGGTTCCAGGATTCTCCTTTTCTTTTTCATCTAGAGGTTCTGAGTCATTATGCTGGTTAGCGGTGCTATATAAGAAGATTGTCTATTTGTAAGCCATGCTATAAAAAGGTCCTTGAAGAGAGGGCTATCTAGTTTTTCCTTTCTGTATTCCCATCACTTAACGCAGTCAGTACCTTTTTCATAGTAGG
The DNA here is from genome assembly GCF_003287225.1 of Phascolarctos cinereus. Lineage (NCBI taxonomy): Eukaryota > Metazoa > Chordata > Mammalia > Diprotodontia > Phascolarctidae > Phascolarctos > Phascolarctos cinereus. The sequence goes on from NW_027555958.1 coordinate 177,116,334, forward strand.
TCCTTAAAAAACATTTGTTAAATTGATATGATGTATCCTGGACTGTGTCATGTAAGGCATTGGGCAAATTGGCAAATATAATGCTATTTTTCAATAAATGTTAATGTAATATCCAAATGTGCTGTATTGTACTACAGTGAGGGTCAGGAAGCCATAATGGATAGAAAGATAGCTTCTGAGTCAGGATGACCTGGGTTCAAGTTCGGCCTTTGACATATATTACATGATCCTGAGCAACACAACCTCAGTGCCTGAGTCAACTGATAAATCATAAAACAGTTGCAGATTTGCAACCAACAGAGTTTCTTCACTGGGAGATTCCTAGGCTAATGAAATCACAGATACAGACAAAACAAACAAACAGACAGACAAATGATTGTCAGAATATTATAAAACTACCTGAACTGAGCTGGCATTTTGGCTCTAGACTGCCAGCTCTGCTCCTTTCATGACACAATCCAGGTCCATTATCACTTCTTATCTGTACCCTTGCAATAATCTCCTGTTCCTAACTGGTTTCTGTGCCTTCATTATCTCCTCTCTCTAATCCACCCTTCAAGTATCTGTCAAAATAATCTACTTAATGTGTAGGTCTCAATCTGTCACACTCTAGATGAAAAACTTTCAGTGGCTCCCTATTGCATTTCAGATAAAATGCATTTTTCCTTTGGGTCTGTATCTTCTTTCACAATATAACTAACATGGTAATATGTTTTGCATGATTGAACTGTATACCCTTTATCAAATTGCTTACTGTCTCAGGGAGGGGGGAGAACATTGGGAACTCAAAACTATTTAAAATGAGTATTAAAATTGTCTTTACATGAGACTGAGGAAAAATAAAAAACCAAATACTATTGAAACTGAAAAAAAGATAAAATATGTCATTTGTTGCCTAGTGTTCATAGCCCTCCACAATGTGATTGTGATCTACCCTTTCAGACGGGTGTACTGGAGCAAGCTTAAACTGCAGGCCAATTGTTACATTTTCAGTGTGAACATGTACATCTTAGAAATTGGCAAATGCTTAAAAAATCAGGACCTGATTTATCGTTTTGTTGATTATTTGGACTTAAGAAAGTGTTGGAGAAAATGTCAGTGATGCAGTGTGTCATGTGTCTATTCCCCCCACTCCCAGATTCAGTTATTAAACATTTACCAGCACACTTGAATCCAGCTGTATTTCACGCTGCTACCTTTCATACTCTGTGTTCCTCTCAAGCTTCATTTTCCCCCTATCTCACTCTGCCTCTTTGAATTTACTTCCTCTAAGAGATCTTCTTTGAACTGCCCTTCTGAGATTATTCTCCACCTTTTGGGAGAATAATGATATATAAAGGCAGTGACTTGGAAAGACTGTGAAGCATGTGTAGACATTCCATAAGTGATTCTGGTTGGCTAACCACATGGTGAATAGGAGGTTTTTGATTGAGTGTGCAGGCATTTGAAGCCTTCTGTCCGAACCTATTTTTTGACCCTAATGGCACTCTTATTTTATATTACTCTTATTTGTTATTTGTTTGTGCACAGTATATCCCTTACTAGACTATAAGCTCCTGGAGAATTTGCACTGTTGGTTTGAATTTTTAAGAAAATTTCCTCAGAGTTTAGCACAGTGCCTTGCACGTAGAGACAGAGGAGAGACATTGGGACTGGACCTGTGATTTCATTGGTGCAGGTAACTTCCACGTGAGGAACCTACCTCTCTGCCATTTATAGACTTAGAGAGTGAGTGGCCAAGGAGCAGCTAGGTGGCACAGTGGATAGAGCACTGGCCCTGAAGTCAGGAGGACCTGAGTTCAAATCCAGCCTCAGACCAAACACTTGACACTTACTAGCTGTGTGACCCTGGGCAAGTCACTAAACCCCAACTGCCTAAAAATTAAAAAAAAAAAAGAGAGAGTGTGAGTGGCCTAGTGCACTGGGAGGTTGAGCAATTTGCTTGGGGTCACACGGCCAGTATATGTGAGAAGTGGGACTTGAACTCAAATTTTCCTGGCTTTGACGTTAACTCTGTCTACAAGCTAGCTTGTCTCTCATAGCTGTTACTTGATACTATTCTGTCTTATACATAATAGGTCTTTTAATAAATGTTAAATTGAATTGAATTAGGATTTTCTCTGTTGGCCAAAAAAAAAAGATAGCCAGGGTGTTTTAAAGTAAGGTTTAGTGTCATGCAAAAGAAAGAAAGAAGCTAAACGTTGCTAAGATCCCTCCCCCAGATCAAGGGTTCTTAAGCATTTGGTTTGTATGTCATGGATATGCATGTCATGCCGGCTAGTGAAGCCTATGGCCCCCTTCTCAGAATAATGGGATTAAATGCATAAAATAAAATATATAGCATTACAAAGGAAGCCAGTAAAGAAGTATTTTTTCCCATCCAAATTGACAAGACTCCCTGACATCTAAGGGGTCCATGGACCTGAGGTTAAGAAATCCCATTTTCAAGGCAGCTAGGTGGTGCAGTAGATAGAGCACCAGCTCTGGAGTCAGGAGGATCTGAGTTCAAATCTGGCCTCAGAGCAAACACCCAACACTTACTAGCTGTGTGACCCTGGGCAAGTCACTTAACCTCAACTGCCTAAAAGTTTAAAAAAAAAAAGAAATCCCATTTTAGGTAGATGTGTTAGTCGCAGTCTCTCAGGCATAAAGGGAAAATTTGTTCCATTTTTTAGAAATATAAATTTTATTGATGTCTTTTCCTTTATATCACAAACATTTCTGGATAACTTGCCTCTCTTTGGAGAATTGCATTCTCCTTTGAAAATAAAAAAAAAACTGATACATTGAACGGTTCTGAAAATATTCTGCCTTATAGTCTACCACCATTCTGCTCTCTATTGCATGACATTCTGTTGAGAAGAGAAAATTTTATTTTGTTATTTATTTCCTGGAACTCATATAGGTTATTTTACTTATTCAGTTTGTTTTCATTTTAGTTGTCTTTTCATCCATATTATTGTAGTCACTGTGTACACTGTTTTTTTGGTTCTTCTCATTTCCTCCTCATCAGTTTATATATATCTTCCCATTTTCTCTGAATTCCCATAGTCATCATTTCTCATTTTACAATAATATTCCACGACATTCATATACATGCATATACATACATACGTATGTATGTATTTCATATCTGTAACTATATATCTATACCTATCTGTCTACATATCTATGTATCTAGTATTTCTGGCCATTTCCCAGTTGATGAACACCCACTTTCAAGTTCTTTGCTGCCATTATAAAGTATCGGTATAAATATTTTGGTGTATATGACCCAGTTCATTTTATTATCGATTTCCTTGGATTATATCTCCGGGTACAAGATTGCTGGGTCAAAAGGCAGGAACAATTTATTTACTTTTTTGCATATCATGTTGTGACATTGGACAAGTATTTTTTCTTCTGTAGATCTGAGTCTCCATCTGCAAATGAGGGGGTTGGACTTTATGACCTCTAAGTTTCTTTCCAGTTCTAAATCTATGATCCCAGGTAACTCAATATAAGTTGTTAACTTGTGACATTGTTAAGAATTAGCTGAGTAGGCAGGTTCTTGATGTGCCAGTGAATAATAGCTCACATAAAAATAACTCACATTCATCTGTCACTTTAAAGTTTGCTCTGCTCACACCAACTGGGTAGGGATGTGCTACATGTATTATTCCTGCCATTGTTCATAGGTGAGAACCCAAGTTACATGCCCAAGGTCACATAAGGAGTAAGCGTCAGAACTGAAAGTCAAACTCAAGTCTCTTCTGTCTCCAAGCACAGTTTTCTTGTCTGTTGCCTCTTCAAACTGTTGCGGCTGTAATGACAAAATATATCTTTTAGACCAGGGATTCTTAGCTATTTTTGTGTCATGCATCCCTTTGATTGTCTGGTGAGACCTATGGATGCTTTATCAGAATAATGCTTTTACATTCATAATTGCAGGAGAAAATGGAGAAAAACAACTAATTTGAAATTTGGTATCAAAATATTAGAAAAATAAGTTTATGGATCTATTTATCTGGTTTACATTTTATTAATTAATGATAATAGCTAGCATTTATGTGGTGCTTTAAGGTTTGCAAATCACTTTATGCTAACAATAGCCTTGTAAGGTATGTGTTATTATATTTCCATTTTACAGATGAGAAAATAGAAACAGACAGATGTTAAATGATATACCTAGGCTTATATAGCTAGTAAATGTCTGAGTCTGGATTTGAACTCAGGTCTTACTGACTCTAAATCCAGTGCTCTTTCTAGTGTACTATCCAGTGTGCCATTAGCTGTGCTAATGTTTGTACATAATTGTTTGAATTTTGTCCCCTATATTAAATTGTGAAAGTAGGAACTGTTTTTGTCTTTCCTTTGTATTTCCTGTGCTTAGCACAGTGCCTCGCATATAGTTTGTCGTTGTTGTTGTTTAGGTTTTTTTCAGTTATGTCCAATTCTTTGTGACCCCTTTCTGGGATTTTTTTGGCAAACATACTGGAGTGGTTTGCCATTTACTTGTCCAGCTCATTTGACAGATGAGGAAACTGAGGCAAACAGGGTTAAGTGACTTCCCAGGGTCACATAGCTAGTAAGTTCCTGAGGATGAATTTGAACTCAGGTCTTCCTGATTCCAGGCCAGGCACTCTTTCCACTGCTGCTCCTAACATATAGTGGTACTTAATAAATGCTTGTTGACCAGCTCACCTCAGGTTAAGAATTCCTGCTTTAGACAAACAATTTTTTCAAAGTTAAGAACTGATCACCCATGATTCTAGAGTACCAGTGATGAAGCATGCTACCCACCTAATGGACAGGTGATGGACTCAAGATACAGAAAGAGGAGATATATTTTTGGACATGACCAATGTAGGAACTTGTTTTCATTGACTATCCACATTATACCCATGGTCTTATTTTTCTTTGATTTCAGCTGGGGCAAGAGTAAGGCAAGAGAGGGGAGCTAGGGACAGGTTTCCAAAAGGAAAAGAAAAGTAGCATGAATAGGGCCATTGGAACACATTTTTGAATTTCATTAAAGAAAACAGAAGAAATACTGGGAAGTTATCACAAACAGGATAGCTTTGAAAATAACATGTCAAATTTATTATAAGCTTTAAAAAAGAGCGTGTTGTACATAATAGTGATCTGCAGTTTCACATGTATTCTTCTGTTTTACTGTATATTTGGATGTGCTCTTTTTTTGAGGATGTTTGTTAATTTAGAATTTTTTAAAGGAAAAAACCAACACTGTTAATATGAAAATGTCTTCTTGCATGACTTGATAATCTGTGTCAAATAGCTTGCCTTCTTAAGGAGAGGGGAAGGGAGGAAGAAAGGGAAAGAATACGGAATGAAAAAAAAAGGAATATTAAAATTTTTGTTTACATGTAATTAAGAACAAAATAAAATAAAAATTAAATGTAAAAAAAACCCACCCAAACATATCTTTAGGTTCAAACCACTGTGCTCACTCACCTCAGACAAACCACAATTTACAAAAATAATGCAGCTTTACATTATGACAACACACCGTTTCTCTGTCAGTCAATTGTTAGCTGTCAGCATTTCTCTTTAAAGGTCAGGTTTTTTTTCCTAGCAGCATTTGCATGGGGCTATTTGCCTCCTCACATAGGACTCACAGCTTCAATGGATAGCCCCACCAGATGAGTTCCCTTGGTGAATCACAAGCCCGCACACCCTCTCATATCCCCAAGGGTTTTTGTGTTTCTTAGTAAATCTTGGAGAGGCCTCACTTCATAGAGGCGGGAAGGAAACTGCGTTTCAGTTCCTGTAACTGGGAATTAATGATCCTCACTAAAGGAACTTGTGAAAATGAAGCATTAACAACAGTGCAGACAGAGGCTCAGCTAGCGCAGTGATAATTGGCAATGTGGCACCCTTCACCAGAGGGGCAAGAAATCACATTTACAAACCTTATCCATCAACAGTTGAGCTGGAAAATGATATTCTGGTTTCTGACAATGACCAATTTTCCAGGTGAAGGAAGAGTCAGCCTAATTAGAAGCATAGGGTTATGGCTTTTGGACCTGCAAGGGACTTTAGTGATCATAGACTCATGAGCCTGTGCTCATTGACCTACAACTGAAAAGGACCTCAGAGGACATGTACTCTAACTCCCTCAATGAGGCAACTGAGGCTCAGGGCAGCTCAGTGACTTGGGTAGGCCTTAAACATAGATCCTCTAATTCCTGAGTCAGGGCCCCTTCACTGTTTTTATTTAGTCATTTTCAATCCTGTCCAACTCTTCATGACCCCATTTAGGATTTTCTTGGAAAAGATACTAGAGTGGGTTGCCATTTCATTTTCTAGCTCGTCTCCCACTTATTGGAGGGAAACAGGGTTAAGGGACTTGCCCAAGGTCACTCAGCTGAGTCTAGATTTGAACTCAGGAAGATGAGTCTTCTTGACTTCAGGTCTAGCTGCCCCATTCACTGTACCAAGCTCTTTTCCTTATATTATCCAATATCAACAATTTACAGATTGTTCAGAGCACTGAAGTGACTTCTCCAAGGATAGTGAGGTCATGAATAGAAGAGCTAAAAATAAATTCTCTGACTCCAAATCTGATTATCTTTCCACTGTACCACACTATATCTCATGGTTAAAGTTCTGATGAAAGTAATACATTGGTTGTCACAGGACCAGAGTTTAAATCTTATTTCATCTACTTTCTTTGTGTGACCTTGGGTGATTCACTCTTTTCCTCTGTCTCTGAGCCTCACTTTCTACATTTATCAAATATAAGTTAAATTCAATGGCCTCTGTGGTTCCTTCTGGCTTTATATCTTATATAGGACAATCTACATCCTTTCGGTTTCATATTGGTAGACACATGGCAACTACTGAGTAAATGCTTTCTGTTCATTGATGGGTTGATAATATTCATTATGTAATCTCAGACTAGAAGGATTCTTTCAGGAGGATATCAGAACAAGAATATAGTAAACTTGTAGATAGTTCTAGGATAAAAGCACTGAACCTGTGTAGTTGTGTTCTGCCTAAAGAACCCTTATGGAAGATTCACCATTATTCATATTGTATGCAGAAGGATTTTTCTTATCAGTGGTAGAATGCCATAAAGGAAAGGCTTTGCACAGAGGAGCTTGGGTTTGAATCTCAGCTCTGTCACTTATGCCCATGTGACCTTGGGCAAATCACTTAACCTCTCTGTGCCTCCTTTCCCTCATCTATCAAATGAAGAGGTTAAACTAGATGGCCTCTGACAATTCTTCCAGTTTTAAATCTTTGATGCTATAACTGACAAGTCGATTCTCAGGACTCTCTCCCAGGACTTTCCTCTCTCACACTTCCCAGACCTGAGAGCTTTGAGTACTTAATAAATTAAGTACTTAATAAATGCTTATTGATTTCTTTTTAGTATAAGGTACTTATTACATTAAGAAAATAGTTAAAGCTTTAAGTATCCCAGTACTAAGAACCACTTGTTGCCCTGAGGACATTGGAGCCTCTAGCAACAGATCCATTTTCACATTAAGGCTCCAACTCTTCCAATGTTGCTACAGTGAACAAGGTGGTGGGACCATTCTTAGCACAGGCACGTGGGAATTTTTGGCTCATCCTACGTACAAAATGTTCTCCTTTCAAAAGGGATTAGAGCAGTTGCTCAGAGAGGCCATTTGCCCATTTTTACTCTTTAAAAAGAAGTTCTCCAATCAGGCATTGCCTCAACTTCATTTGTCTCCACTAGGTACAAGATTTTCCTACTTTTGGCTTTTAAAATTGGGAATAGGTTTCTTAGGATCATAAATTTAGAGTTAGATGGTATCATAGGTTGGCTAGTCCAAGCTCTCCATTTTACAGATGAAGAAACTGAGACCTAAAGAGGTTAAGTGACTTACCCAGGGTTATAAAACTAGTAAATGTCTGAGGGGGCATGCAAATTTAAGTTTTACTGCCTCCAAATTCATCACATATCCATAAGACCAACCTTTTTGGTATGTCTTTTTAAAAATCACCTAATTTTTTATTGGTGATTTTTCCTTATTGATATCACTCTCATTTACCAGTGAATCCTCCTCAGTCATAGAAGCCTTCTTTGTAACAAAGTATAGCTAATTGAAAAACTCAACACACATCCCTCTATGATAACATATGTTTCATTTGGCACCTATAATTCAGTATTTCTCTTTCAAGAGGCTAGAGGCACATGTCAGTCTTCTAAAAGTCATGTTTATTCACTGCATTGATCCAACCTCTGGCCTTGCCACATATGCCATCTTGGGCAAATCATTTAACCTCTGTCAGCCTCATTTTCCTCATCTATAAAATGAGGGGGTTGGACTGGGTGACCTCAAAAGTCCATCTTTCTTCTCTGGGATCCCTTCCAGACTCTGCCTCTTCATCCTGGAAGCTTACTCAAGGCCTGGAATTCACACACTGAAACCCTCCATTCTTTCAGCCTTTACCTCTGATTGGATGGTTCCTCCTAGATCCCACATTTAAGGAGGATGCATGTCTCTTTTCCAGTTTGCATGCCATAATTTCTCTCCCATGCCTCCCACCCAGTACTTTCATCATCCTCCTTCCATTTTCACTTTCCTTTATGTATGGTTCCTCTCCCTACCCCCATTAAGATGTAAACTCCTTGATGGCAGGAAGTCTTTTTTTCTAATTAATTATATTTGTTCTCCCACCACTTAATACAGTGCCTGGCACAGATTTAAGTACTTAATAAATGCTTATTGGACTTTTTTAGTACAAAGTATTTATTAGTTAAGAAACTAGTAAAAGCATTGCCCCTTTGTATTAAAATACCACTAACCAGATTGAACATATTATTTACTAACAGTGCATTTCCTTACTTCGGCTATACAATTAAAAAATTTATTTTCAGCTCCAAATTTTCTCTCTCCCTCCCACCCCTCTCCCACCCATTGAGAAGGCAAGCAATATGATACCCATCATCCATGTGAAGTCATGCAAAACTTATTTACATATTAGTCATGTTGCAAGAAAGAAGCAAGAAAAATAAAATGAAAAAACATGATTCAGTCAATGCTCACAGTACATCAGTTCTCTCTCTGGAGGTGGACAGTATTTTTCATCACGAGTCCTTTGGAATTGTTGTGGATGATTGCATTAATCAGGGTAGCTAAGTCTTTCACAGTTGATTATAGTATTGTTGTTATTGGGTACAATGTCATCCTTGTTCTGTTTGTTTCATGTTGCATCAGTTCATATAAGTCTCCCCAGGTTTTTCTGAAACCATCCCCTTTATCATTCCTTATAGCACAATAGAATTCATCACAATCATATACCACAATTTGTTCAACCATTCCTCAATTAATGGGTATACTCTCAATTTTCAATTCTTTGTTACCACAAAAAGAGCTGCTATAAATATTTTTGTATATATGGTTCCTTTAATTTTAAAATCCCATTGTTACACAGACCTAGCAGCAATATTGGTGGATCAAAGAATATGAACAGTTTTATAGCCCTTTGTGCATAGTTCTAAATTGTTCTCCATGATTGGATCAGCTTATTAACTGTTAATGAACTGATTGTCCTTCTGACTCAGAATTTATAATTCTATGAGCATATGATCAGAAGTCTGTTATCTTCCAATGATATTTTCTTTATATTATTATGGTCACTGTATAGATCATTCTCCTGGGGATGCTTACTTTGTTTTACATCAATTCATACAAGTCTTTCAAGTTTCTCTAGTTATTCATATGTGTAATTTTTTAATGGCACAATGCAATTCCATTAGATTCATACACAGTTTGTTCAGTCATACCCAATTGTTTGGCATCACAAGAAATGCTGCTACAAATATTTTTGTTTGTCTTTCTCATTGACCACTTGAGGTTTATGCTTAGTAGTGGTATTACTGGGTTAACAGACTGGTAGGTACAAACTAGTGGCTTTTCTAGTATGATTCCATATTGTGTTCTAGGGTAGTTGATCTAATCACAGCTCCACAAACAGTGCATTATTATACATGGGGTAGAGTAGTAGAGTACTGGACCCAGAATCAGGAAGAACTGAGTTCAAATGCAAGCACTGATACTTATTAGCTGTGTGACCCTGGGCAAGCCTCAGTTTCTTTTTCTGTAAAATGGGGATAATAATAGTACTTATCTCCCAAGTTTGTTGTGAGAATCAGAGATAATATTTTTAAATTCTTTGCCAACCTGAAAGCTTTATATAAACTCTAGCTATTACATCTTCTCATAGTCCCAGCAACATTAATGATTTTCATCTTTTTCAGTCTTTTGGGTGTAAGGTGAAACCAGATTTGATTTAATTTTCATTTCTCTTATTAATTATATGAAACATTCAGCAAAAACAGCTGACAAAATAATCACATTTGATAGCACATACAACATTCAGAACATATAATTCCCCCCTTCCAACCAAGATTAGGGAAATATGTTTCATAAACTGTCCTCTGAAACTACCAGTCATTATAATTACTCTGAGTTCTGCTATATTTTTCTAACATAAATCTTTTCATTTTTATTATTATAACTTTGTCCCTTGGGTTAAATTTTCTTCATTTTGCTTGCATCAGTTCGTACAAACCCTCCCCAAGTTCTCTGAATTCCTCATCTTTATCACTTCTTATGGTGTGATTATATGCCATTTTATTCATATATCACAGTTTGCTCAATCATTCCCCAATTTTCCATTTTCTTTCCAGTTTTTTTTATTATGGTTGCTAGGTTTTGGTAATTCTTATAAAGCCTACCTCTTGAAAAGTTCTGCAATAGGGAATAATTCTCTCTTAGTCCACTGTATCTTAAGGTTGTTTTTCTATTTGTTAATTTTATTCATACACAGAAACTTTGTCTCACATATTTGGGTCTGGTGGGATGAAAAACCACATTCACCTTGAATAGGCTCTTTCAGATAACAAGAATTTATTTTCTCTGACTCCATTATACCCTCAGTTATATCCCTGCTTCCAACAAAAAAGGCTTAGTCTTTGGCTCCAGAGAAACATTGTCAGAGGCCCTTCATGTCCCTAGAACACAGTTACCACGAGATTAGATGAATTAAAAATTGATGAATATGCTGTACTAGATGTCTTGCAGTCAAGGATATTTAAGTAGATAAAAGAGCAAAGGGGGGAGGGAAAGGACTGTTTTTCTTTATAATGATTATGTGGGGAAAATAGGAAAAGAAAATGGGGGAAGGGAAAGGACACCACAGATAAAATCAGGTGTGTGTGTTACAAAAGCAAGGCTGGCAGAGAAGACCTCGTGTAGGTAAGTGGAGTGTTTTTTTCCAACATACATTGTGAAGACTTGGAGCTCCTGAGTATAACGAACAAATGTTCTTACCCATTTACCTTGGCAGGAAAATTTTGCCAACTCCCAGCCTTAGTAATGAGGTAGTGTGGCCTCATCTAAGGCCAGAGACAGGGGCTTATGTAACATCAGACTTATTAGTGTTACTTAAACAAAACAGGTGGCCTCCCACAAATGACAGCTTACATTTTCTATACACAATATTATTATATATTTGTGGTTGATAGAGAATGTAACAGGAACAGGAAAGTAAGTCAAGTGCAAAAGATGCTGGGCTTGGAATTAGTATGGATGCCTTCATTTCAAATCCTTTTTTTGTGACTCTAGGCATGTTATTTAACCTCTCAGAGACTTAATTTCCTCACCTATTAAATGAGGGGGTTAGATTTTTTGGCCTAAAGATCTCTTCTAGCTCTAAATATAAGATCCAATACTAATTGTGTAACTTTGTGTGAGTTACTTAACATTTCTGAGCTTCACTTCCTTCATTCGTAAAATGGGAATAATAATGGGATTGTTTCTTATGAAGAGGAAATTAGGTGATGCAGCAGGCCTTAAGCAATATGTAAATCAATTCTTAGATTTATTGACATCGTCTTTTTTTTTATGGACTTCAGATAAAAATCACTTGGGAGAAGTCATGTATATACTATTACATTTTTACATTTAATGTTCCATGAACTATTGCACAGGTGGATAAAATTGCTGTTTTCTACATCTGAATAAATGTTTTTAGAATCCAAACTTATCCTCTGTAAACTCTCTGGAAGTATCCTTGGCACTGCTCCAGTGGAAGACAGGGTAGTAGGGATACTAAGCACCTTAACCCATTTCCACATGATTTTGATCTTCTCTGCTAGTTCTCGACATTTTAAAAGTTTTTCATTTGATGTAGCTTGGAGATTATGTCTTATTGTGATATCTAGTAAAAACTTTGTTTTAAAATTTTTGTGGACCAAGTTTCTGTCTAAGAGAATGTGTGCAAAATTTTTTTTGGTCTGTGATAATGGACTAGTTCCATTATAGTCTATTGGTTGGCATCTTGAGAATATTTTGATCTTATTATTATTAATTATTTGAGATTTCATTGCTATAGAGAACTTCCAGTGAGGAAACCCTCTCCACCAATGTAGATTAGTTCCTGATATGTAATTTAAAGTCTTAGAGAGTTTTCTGAGGACACTTGAGAGGTTACATTCTACGCTCAGGTATTGGCTACACAGCCAGCATGTGGGGTTGGCTTTCTATCTACTGGGACATCTCTAACTGCTACTATCATGAAACTCCTCAAAGAATGAATCACCAGAATTTGCTAAACATTGAAAATTTGCAAATTAAAAAACCATTTTTTTTTGCTGAGCCAAGTCTATTCTATGCCTCACTTCTACCACCCATCAAACATATAGTGAAGCAGTTTGAATTGTAACCAATCTTACATGTCTATATATTTTCTAAAACTTTTGAATTGTGACAAATCAAGAATGTTAGAATGTTCTCTGAGCTGAGTCCGAACTGAATAAATGTTCCATTTGTTCCGAGTCTCTGCTTACTAAAATGGATTCTTTGGTCATTTTAAGGACAGCACATACCTTTCTTGGAATTTGTGAGTCCTTCATAGAGTAGAATGTTCTCTCATTTATCAAATTAACTCATTCTGAAAAGAAGGAACCTCCTAACAAGTATTATTAGTAAAATGAATTTATGCTGGACACATGATCCCAGATTGTCAGACCTTAGTGTGACCAAGGTTGGGGTTTGCTCACTTTAGGGCCTAGTTTTCTTTGCTCCCTTCCATGGCTATGTCCTGAAATCCTCACCTCAACCAAACGTATTACAAATGTCTATTGCTTATCACACAGGAGACCAAGTGAGAGACAACAAATCCATAAGGCAACATGGTGTAGTGGTGTTTAGGATTTAGGAGACCTGGTCTTCCATTTTGGTGTTAGCATTTACTAGCTTTGTGACTATGAGCAAGTCACTTAACTACCCTAAGCCTCAGACTCTTCATTTATAAATTGGCATTAATAATGCCTATTTCACCAACTGGTGAAGAAAGTGATCTGAACACTTAGACAGTTAGGTGACATGGTAGATTGAGCACTGGATGTGGAATTGGAAGACCTAAGTTCAAACCTAGCCTCAGATTCTTACTAGCTTTGAGATCTTGGGCATGTCACTAATTTCTGTCTGCCTCAGTTTTCTCAATGTAAAATGGGGATAATAATAGCATTTACCTAACAGAGTTGTTATGAAAATGAGGTGAGATAGTTGTAAAGCCCTTAGAACAGTGTCTGGCATGTAGTAAGTGCTTAATAAATGCTTGGTCCCCCCCCAATCTCTACATAAATGCAAAATTTTATCTCTAAACATTAAAGCTTGACATAAGTGGAATTCATTATCCTTACCCATTGTTGCTATTGGTCCGTCATTCTCAAAAATGACCAATGAAATCATGAGCGTGATGTCTTAACTTACATGTTAATCAGATCTGTGTGAAGCAGAATTGCGTAAAGTTGTCAGCCTTGCTCTCTCCTCCAGTTATCAGAGTTCAGTGGCAAGATAAAGGTCAAGATGACTGACAATATCCCTACCCTGCCTTACCCATTAATGTAAGCGCTGTCCCTCAACCTATTCAAACTCAAACTCTGGGGAGGATATAGAACTAAGAGGTGGAAGACTGGATATCAAGACCCAGTAAAGCACTGCTAGGCATATACCCAAAAGAGAAAGAGGGAAAGGTCCTTTATATACAAATTTTTTTTATAGCAGCTCTTTTTGTGTTGGCAAAAAACTGGAAACTAAGGAGGTGCCCACAACTGTGAAACTGCTGAATAAGCAGTGGTATAGAAATACAATGGAGTACCATTATTCTCTAAGAAATGAGAAAAGATATGACTTTAAAAAGTCATGGAAAGAGTTATATGAATTGATGCAGAGTGAAGTAAGCAAAATCAGAAGAACAATTTATGCTATCACATCAATGTTATAAACATAATTTTGAAGATTTATAAATTGATGAAGAATGAAATCAGCAGAACCTGGAGAATAATTTACTCAATAACATCATTGCAAAAAAGAAATGACTTCAAAAGCTGTAAGAACTATGAGCAATGTAATCACCAGTCATGATTCCAGGGGACCAATGATGAATGAAGCATGTTATCCATTACAAAGAGACGTTGGATTTAGGTTACAGAATGAAAGATACTTTTGTTTTCAGACATTGAGGTAATTTATTTTGCTTTACTTACGTATTTGTTATAAGGAATTTGTTTTTCTTTTCTTCCCCCCTGCCCTTAAATGTGTATGGGGTGGGAGATAAAATAGATTTCTGGAAATTAAAAAAAGCAACAGAGTTGGAGAGGTGCTACAGGTGTGAAATGAGCATGCGATTTCAGTTGAGGTCGCTATATTAACAATAGTTTTGCTTTGCTACAAGAGATCTCTCAGGGAATGCAGGTAATTTGTAACTTTGTAACATAAAATCAAAACATCACAATAAAAGTAAAAAAAAAAGTTAGTACCCTGGAGAGCTCCCTCCTAACTAAATAACTACATCTGGACTAGTTCTGTGAATTGTTTTGATTTTGAAAATTGGATATTGGATAAAAAATAAAGAAAATTAGAAATTCTAAGTCATGGTCTTTTCAATTAAAGGCAACACATTTGAGCTTTGGTTATATGTTAGTTCCTTTTACAGGAATGATGACATTGGCATCAATGATGATAATTTTTATTCCTTTGTCCAGGCTTTTTCAAGCCTTCTGGGCCTCAGTTTTGTTTTCTGTAAAATGGGGATGTACTAGTTACAAGATATATGGACTTGATGAAATCACTTACTATCTCCAGGCTTCAATTTCTGCATCTGTAAAACAAGAGGATTAGACTAAATGATCTGTAAGGTCCCTTCAATTTCTAAGTCCCAAGAGATATTCCTATGAGAACTGTTGCATGAAGAAGAAACTCATATAGATAATTTAATTAAAAAGCCAAACCACCAGATGCAATTTAATTAAAAAAAATAGATATATAGCAAGCACTTTAATTTTAAAATAAATTCTACCAATTGTTTGTCTTCATATCACTGTCACTTCTGGAGGGATCTCTTTCAGATTGAACCCCCATTTGTGATAAAAAAAAAACCAATTAAACAAAAAAAAACCCATAGGTACTGCACTTGACAATATGAAAAACATTCTGTCTTCCTTATCTCTCACCTCTCTGTGGTGAAGAATGATGAATATTTTATTATATATTGAGAGTCTCCATTGATTTTTTAGTTGCTCAGAATTCAGCTTAGTAGTCTTTACATTTTGCAAAGCACTTTATCCAAAAGCAGCCTTGTGAAGTAGTTATCACCACCCCATTTTATAGATCATAGAGTCACACATCTAGGAAGAAACCTCAGAATCAATCTAGTTCAACCTCCTTGTTTTACTACTTGGGAATTTAGGCCCAGGAAGATTGTGGCTCATTTGATGCCACTTTGATAATACATGTCAGAGGCAAATTTTGAACTAGGTCCTGACTCTAGATCCAGTGTCTTTTCCTTTGTACCCACTATGCTGCCAAAGGCTCAGAGAGGTTAATTGGCTTGCTCAGGGTCACACAGTAAGTGTCAGAGCCAAAATTCAAACCCAGGTTTCTCACTATAGTTCCAGTGCTTTTTCCATTATATCATGCTCCTTTTTCCCTTGAAAAATAATGCTTACCCCTTGTAAAAAATACCTGATTTTCCTAAGAAGTTATAATGTTTATTTTGTGTGTACACATGGAGGGAGAGGAGAGTTTTCCCATTGAGATCACAATATACTCTTACCAGAGTAGAAAAAAGATGACCTTCTTTGTCAATTTGAAAGCCCATTTAATTCCTTTAAAAGTAAGAAGTAAATATGTATTTATTTTATATTACAATAATTTCTCTCCCTTCTCTCCCACTAACTGCCTCTCCTCTTGCCCTTTCCCCACCCACCACCAGGCTTTTGTTATTTTCGTGACTCCCTTGATCTGTCAGGTTTGCCAAAAGGGTAAAAAGTGAGAGTGCTGTGGGAAGTCTTCTAGGGAATTCAATAGCTAAAGTTCTGCTCTTTTTTTCTATGTCTAATCTGTTATTATTGTTCATTTGTTTCAGCCATGTCTTATTCTTTGTGGCCCATTTGGGGTTTTCTTAGCAAAGATACTGGAATGCTTTGCCATTTCCTTTTCCAGCTCATTTTACAGATGAGGAACTGAAGCAAACAGGGTTAAGTGACTTGCCCAGGGTCACACAGCTAGTAAGTGTCTGAGGCTAGATTTAAAATCAGGAAGATGAGTCTTCCTGACTCCAGGCCCAGCACTCTATCCACTGTACCACCTAGCATGTCAAAGTGAGCTTTTGTGAATTCTCATTTGGGGGTAGAGAGACTTAGTGGTTCTTGGCCAGTCTGGGCCTCAAAAAAATTGGCAATTAATCAGCCAATTAATAAACATTTATTAAGTGCTTATTAAGTTTCAAGCATTGTGCTAAGTACTGGAGATAGAAAGAAAAAAACAAAAACATTCTCTGCACTCAAGGTACTTACATTGTAATGGAGGAGGCAGTACATATTTCAGAACATACAGGATGGCTACAGACTAAATGTAAGATAACCTTAGAAGATGACAGTAGAAGCTGAGGGGACTAGGAAACACTTTGTTGTTGTTGTTGTTTAGGCGATTAGGGTTAAGTGACTAGCCCAGGGTCACACAGTTAGTGTTAAGTGTTTGGTCTGAGGCCAGATTTGTACTCAGGCCCGGTGCTCTATCCACTGCGCCACCTAGTTACCCCCAGGAAATACTTCTTCAAGGAATTGGTGCTTGAGCTGAGGAAGCCAGGGATTCCAAGAGTCCAAGGTTGGAAGAGAGAAAATTCTAGACATGAGCAACAGCTTAGCCAGGGGTGGGGAAGACCTGTGGCCTTCTAGGTCCTCAAGTGTGGCCTTTTGACTGAGTCCAAGTTTTACAGAACAAATCCTTTTATTATTTTGTTCTGTGAAGTTTGGATTCAGTCAAAGGACCTAGAGGTACAATGTGGCCTTGAGGTCACAGGTTCCCTACCCCTGGCCTAGGCAAAAAGCAAAGGCACAAAGATGGGGAATAGAGCATCATATATGGGATTCTATGCTACACGTAGTTGAATTTCAAGACTAAATGAAATTCACTTCATCTTGCAGAGTAATGCCATGCATTATGACATTTCATCCTCATCTCTTGGTACTAGAACTTAAAAGTCTTAAGAAAAATTTTCATTTTCCCCTCAAAGTCCCTATTGATGGCAGCAAAAGACTACTCTGAGCAAGAGATTTCCTTGAAAAAAATCAATTAAGATAGTGTTAATTGCATAAAAATATTATTTTAAAAGCCTTTTGCTGCTTGGCCTTCTGCTTTGCTTTCCAGGGGTTGCTTAGACAGTAAAGAGAGGAAACTAGCCCACTCAGTGCTTCCAAACACACTGATACATATTTATGGCAGAAAAGTTGGGGAGGCCATAGAGAATATAGAAAGAATATTGGTCATCAGGCTGACTTGAGAGAGAAACCAGGACAGTGATAACTGGGCAATTATCCTGTAGCTCTAATGTAGCCCTATGTAATTTCTTTTGCTTCACAAGGGACTAATCAGATAGGATGGTACAACCATCTTATTTGATAAATGAAAGAACTAAGGCACAGCTTTACTCAAAATATCATAGACTGTCTTTTGGAAGGAAGATCTGAATTTGCAACTGTGGGGTTCTTAGTTCATTTCTGAGTATGTACAACAATGCTTTACTGAGGGCCTTTGCCCCCATATAACAGCACCCTGTCTGTTCATGCTGTTTCATGATTTGAGTTAGACATGAAAAAATCCAAACCAATTGAGGCAATGTGTTTGTGTACATGTATGCATTTGTATGAGACAGCTAGTGACAAAGACAGACTCAGACAGATGGATAGACAATGTTATTGCTACATGTTATTTCTACATTTCTAGAAATCCTTTTTTAGTTTTTATAAAATTTGTTATAAAATGAGCTTCATGAACTACTCTTCCCACTTTTCCTTGCCCCTGGATGGATCCAAGGGTGGATTCAAGTGAGAGTCCATGACTAGTCAATCTTAAGTGTGGAAGTGATTGAATCGTGTGTGTGTGTGTGTGTGTGTGTGTGTGTGTGTGTGTATGTCCAAGGTGTTTCTATCAGCTGAGCTCTGTCAAATAGCGAAGCACTAGTTTGACTCATATAGTTCTTGGGAGCAAATCATTCTGCATGAAAAGTTATGTTAGAAGCATCATGGGAAAAATGAAGATTAACTGAATTACAGATTCATAAAATCAGTGAGGATCTCAGATATTATCTATGACAATTTACACACCTGAATGGGAATCCCTTCTAAAGTACCCTTGACCACACCTTGTCGGCTAACACGACAAAACAGGAAAATGACAAATGTTGGAGAAGATGTGGGAAAATTGGAACACTAATGCATTGTTGGTGGAATCATTTGGAACTATGCCCAAAGGGCTATAAAGCTGTGCATACCCTTTGATCCAGCAATACCTCTTCTAGGTCTGTACCCCAAAGAGAGCATAAAAATGGGAAAAGGACCCACATGTACAAAAATATTTATAGTACCTCTTTTTGTGATGGCGAAGAATTGGAAATTGAGTGGATACCTGTCAGTTGGGGAATAGCTGAACAAGTTGTAGTATATGAATTTAATAGAATACTATTGTGCTATAAGAAATGATGAGCAGGCAGACTTCAGAAAAACTTGGACATATATGAATTGATGCTAAGTGAAGTGAGCAGAACCAGGAGAACATTGTACACAGCAACTGCCACATCATGCAATGACTTAGCTTTGACAGACTTGGCTCTTCTCAGCAGTGCAAGGATCTAAGATAACTCCAAAAGACTCCAAAAGAAAATGCTCTCCACATCCAGAGAAAGGACTTTGGAGTCTAAATGCAGATGGAAAGATACTATTTATTGTCTCTTTTTTTGTTGTTTTGTTTCTTCTTTCTCATGGTTCCTCCTACTTATTCTTATTCTTCTTTACAACATGGCTGTGAAAATATGTTTAATGTGAATGTATATGTAGAGCCTATCAGATTGATGCTGTCTTGGGGAGGAGGGAGGGAAAGGAGGGGGAGAAAATTTAGAATTCAAAGTTTTATGGGAGTGAATGCTGAAAACTATAAACAAACAGACAGACAACTGACAGTACCCTTGACAACTGGCCAGCTAGCTTCTGCTTAAAGACTTCCACTGTTATGGAATCTATTCTTTCCAGTAATAGCACATTCCAGTTTTGGATGATTTTAGTTGTTAGTACCTTTTTCTTTACAATGAGCCTAAATCTCCTGAAATGTCCACCTTCTGCTCCTAGCTCTGTTCTCTTGGGCTAGGAAGAACAAGTTAGAGGTGCAGAAGTAGGTGGCACAATTCAGTTCCAGGAACACTGGTTTTGGAGACAGAGGTCCTAGGTTCAAATCCCCATTTGCCACTTGTTATCTGTGTGGATTTAGGTAAGTGAAAACATTTCTGGCCCTTAATATCTTCATGGATAAAATGAGAGAGCAGACTAGAATGATGTCTAAATTTTCTTAAGACTCTTGACCTAAGATCATATAAGTCTAATTCTTCTTTCCCATAATAGCCCTTCAAACATAAAAAGGTAGCTATTTACATTCACCCCAAGTCTTTTCTTCACCAGGCTAAACATACCCAGTTTCTTGCCTATCATCGTATGCATGGCTTAAGTGCACTTTTTTGGGGTTTCCCAGTTACACTGTTGACTCAGATTAAGCTTTCTGGTTACTAAATCCCCAGGTTGAGCAGTCCTGCCTTTTCTTTCTTCTATCATCATCATTCCGTCTATCCCAATCTGATCCCTTGTTTGATCCTCCTCTTGAGTCTTCTATGCCCCCCAAAAAGGTATTTTTTTTCTTCTTTTGTTCTGAGTATTCATCACCTAGCTTATCTACTTTGGAACTTTAATTCTCATGATAAAATTCTTACAATCATTTCTCTTTTCTATATTCATCTTCAGTTACCTGCCCTTGTTTCCAATATATATGTGTGTGTGTGTGTATATATATATGTGTGTGTGTGTGTGTGTGTGTGTGTGTGTTATATGTGTGTATATATTCACACACACATACAAACACATGCATACACACATATAAATTTATACATATGTATATGTATATATATGTATATGTGTATGTGTGTATATATATACATATATATACATATATATGTGTATATATATGTATATGTGTATGTGTGTATATATATATACATATATATACATATATATATGTGTGTGTGTATATATATATATATATACTTTTTGATATCTAAATTTCATTGGACAGCATCTAAGATAAGTATCCTGGAGGGTAAGTTAATGAAAACCTATATTTTAGGGTTTGAAACATAAGAAAGGTATAGGTGGAAAAGACAAAATCACAAACACCTATATCACCTGAAATTACCCACCCAATAGAAATGCTTCAGGTCACCATGAAAGACAGAGAATGTGATTTGATACAATTCCTAAGGGACTAGAGCACATAGACCGAGAGGCAATGTAGAGTAGTGTACTGAGTGTTCAACCTTGAATTAGGAAGATCTGGGTTTGAATACCATCTCATACACTTCCTAGCTTTATAACCCTAGGCAAGTCATTTAATTTCTCTAGGCCTCAGTTTAGTCACATGAAAGATGTGGAATTTGGACTTGATGACTTCTAAGGTCCCTTCCAGCTCTAAATCAATGTTTTTATCTCTCCATATGTGTGAGGAAGGGAGCTCCAGTGCAAGATAGCTTTAGGGCCTAGACTGAAGCGCTTTTCTTGTTAAGACAAGAACAGTCTTTCTAAACCTTTGATAATAACAAATTAATATTTATAAGAATGAATCATTTCCCCAATTTATGGTTGAATGATATGAAGAAGCAGTTTTCAAAGAAAGAAATCTAAGCTATCAATACCCATTTCAAAGGCTCCAAATCACTAATAGTGAAATAAAAAGTAAGCAACTCTGAGATTCTTCCTTACACCCTTTAGATCCACAAAGGTGGCAAAAAGGAAAATTATAAGTGTTGGAGGGGCTATAAGAAAACAGACACATTAATACACTGTTGGTAGAGATGTGAATTGGCCAGTAATTCTCAAAAGCAATTTGTCACTATGCTCCCAAAGTTACTAAACTGTATACATATACCCTTTGACATGGCAAATGACAGGTCTATGCCTCAAAGAGATCAAAGAAAGAAGAAAAGGATACACACGTAGAGGAAGCAAAGCAAGAGAGGTGGACAAGAGTTAGGAAGTTCAAATCTTGCCTCAGACACTAAGTAAATGTGACTGAAGGCAAGCCACTTAACCTCTCAGTCTGTTTCCTCAGATTTAAAATGGAGATAATAGTAGCATCTGTCTTACAAGTTTGTTGTGAGGACCAATGAAATAATGTCTTTAAAGCACTTTGCAAACTGCTATATAAATGCTAGTAAGTGTTATGTACAAACATATTTATAGCAGCTCTCTTTGGAATGTCAAAGAACTGGAAACTAAGTGGGGTGTCCATCACTTGGAGAATGGCTAAACAAATGATGGCATATGAATATAACAGAATACTTTTATGCCATAAGAAATGGTGATAGGGTTGGTTTTAGAGAAACCTGGGAAGACTTGTATGGGCCAAAGCAGAGGGAAGTGAGCAGAACCAGAACAATTTTATACAATAACAACAGTATTGTAAAGACAAACAACTTTGAAAGACTTAAAAATTCTGATCAATATAATGACCAAACATGAATCCAGAAGACCTATGATGAAGAATGCTGCACATCTCCTTTTAAAAAATATGTCTATTAATGTATTTTGTTTTTACGTTACAAATATTTGCAGATTACCTAAACTCCCTGAAAAGTCTCATATAACAAAGAAAAACTAAAAAACAGTGATTTCATCTGAATATGTATCCAACATTTTATACCTGTAGTACCTCTACTTGTCTTTTAAAAAAAATAGCAGAAATCTATTTTCTTATTGCTTACCCCATTGAGGAGAAAACAAAAGTAAGAAACATTCCTTGTAGCAAATTTTCATAGTTAAGCAAAACAAATTCCCTCAGTGGCTATTTACAAAGATAGAGCCATCTCATACTACACCCTAAATCCATCATCTCTGTCATGGATAGTATGTATGTTTCATCATTGATCCTTTGGGATCATGGATGGCCATTGTATTAATCATAATTCCTACAGTTTTCAAAGTCATTTATCTTTTTAGTGTTGTATTTATTGTATAAATTGTTTTCCTTTGTTCTGCTTATTTGATTCTTCACTAGTATACAAAACTCTCCAAAATTGTTCATTTCAATAATATTGATGTGATAGTGTAAGCTGTTCTTTTGCTTTCACTCACTTCATTCTGCATCAGTTCACATGTCTTTCCATATCTTTTAAAAATAATCTATGTTCCCCTTTCTTAGCACAATAGTATTCCATTATATTTATATACTGCAACTCATTCAGTCTTTTGTCAATTGATGGGCATCTCTTTAGTTTTTAAGCTATGCTGCCACCAAAGAGCCTCTACTGATATTTTTGCACACAAAGGATATTTCCTCTTTTTAAAAAAAATCTCTTTAGGATATAGGCCTAGCAGTGGCATAGTTGATAAAGAGGTGATAAATTCAGGATGGAGAATGAAACCTATATACAAGGCCAGTGTGTTATTTATTTATTTTTTGCTTGACTATTTCAAACACAAGTTTTGTTTTTCTTTTTTTTTCCCAATGAGGTAGGAAGATGAGGAGAGAGAGGAAAAAGAAATGTATGTTAATTTGAAAAAATAAGATTTAAAATTTAAAAAAAAGCTAAGGTAAAAAAACCAAAACAAAACCTTTGGTGGTGAATTTAGATGTAGAAATATCAAAAAGACTGACTGGGGTACCATATCAGGAAAATGCCTGCCTGAGCTTTCAGTTCTTTCATCCATAATTCAAAATTTGGTAAGCAGATTCTAGAGGAATGATATGGAGCATAGAGGTCATATTATAAAATCCTACACCTGCATAGGAATGTTCTCTAAAATATCAAAGAAACCTAGTTGATCAGCTTGAATATTTCCAGTGTTGGGAATGCTCCCTTCTCATCCTGGAATTTCTCTCAGTTCTAGGGCCTAATCATTCTGGAACATCCCTCTGCCATGCTGGTCTCCCCACATTAGTGAGTTCCTTCCAGGGATCTCCATTTTGGCAATGGGCCTAGGAGAGTTATGCTTCATACCTGTCCTGGCTATGCTTTTGCCTTTCTAGATTTCACTACCATGTTGCCATATGAGTAGCTTTTTCCCATCTCTGCTTTTCAGCTCTCTTTTATATTTTGTCTTCACTCATTAGGATATAAACTCCTTGAAGGCAGAAACTGCCTTTTTTTGTGTGTCCTTAGTGTCTACCACTGTGCCTGGCACATAGTAAGCACTTAATAAATACTTATTCCTATCTTATGGGGAATTTACTATTTAACTAGTTAACATGATTTATTATTGAGCAACTCTAACTGTAATAGAAAATTCTTTACCTTGAACCAACATCCACATTGCTATAATTTCATTCAATCTTCATTTTTCCCTGTAGAGATATCCAGGATAAGTCTGCCCCTCTTACACAGAACTTCTAAAAAACTTGAAGACAGAAACTGTGTTCCCTTTAAGTCAACCCTCTTAGAGGCTAAATATCCTCAATTCCTTCAAATGCTCATCATATGACAAGGTTTTGAGATCCCTAAGCATTCAATTGGCTATTTCCTGGAAGACATCTCAGAGGCCCAGAGCCAGAAGTAAATCTAGAGTTCATATAATCCAACCTGTATCTGAAAATAATCCCTTTTATGACTTTCCTGGAGCACGGAGGTGCCACAGTGGATAGAACACTGAGTTTGGAATCAGGAAGACTCATCTTCCTAAATTCAAATCTGGCCTCAGACACTTGCTAGCTGTGTGACCCTGGTCAAGACACTTAACCCTCTTTGCTTCAGTTTCCTTATTTATAAAATGAGCTGGAGAAAGAAATAGCAAACTACTCCAATATCTTTGTCAAGAAAACCCCAAATGAGGTCACAAAGAGTCAGATATGAATGCAACAACAGAACAACAAATGACTTTCTCAATGAGCTTCTGACTGAGCAACTTCAATAATTGGGAATCTGCTATCTTTCAACATTCCGTTATGCAACAGTTATAATTGTTAAGTAATTTTTTTATGTTGAGGCAATTTTTGCCTTTCTGAAATTTCCAACCATTGCACCCACTTCTGCCCTTTGGAGCCAATCAGAATAGTTTGAATCTCTCTTCCATGGGAAAAAAAATTACATTCTATAATTTTAAATGTGAAATACTTGAAGATAGCTATTATAATTTCCATTAAGTTTTCTCTTCAACCTGTAATTCATGCTGAAAAGAAACCTTGGGAAGTAGGTAATGCAAATATTATCACCCTAAGGGGCAGCTAGGTGGTGCAGTGAATAGAGCTCTGGCCTTGGAGTCAGGAGGACCTGAGTTCAAATCCAGCCTCAGATACTTAACACTTACTATCTGTGTGACCTTGGGCAAATCACTTAATCCCGGTCACTTCACCCAAAAAAAAGAAGGCAAAAAAACCTCCAAAAAACATTATCACCCCAGTTTTACAGATGAGGAAACAAGCTCAGTGAAATTAAATTACTTGCTCAGAGTCATAGTTACAAATGCCAGGGCCAGAATTTGAATCCAGTGTCTTTTCATGGAGGAGAAGATTGTATGGACAAAGATAAGAACTTGAGTTTAATAAGAGGGAGTAGGAAAATATGAAGGCAATTTGGAGGGTTTGGGATTCTTGAAGAAGGCCAGAGATTGAATGAAGAGGAGAAATTGGAAGAACTAGAGAAAAAAGTTGAAGAAAAGCAATTAGATCTTAAGGAGGAGAAGGGCTTAATTTAAAGGAGAAGCAGGACTGAAGCAAAGATAAAGTGGTTGATAAGGCAAGGCAAGTGTAACAGTTGTGTGGCATGGCCACCCAGAGCATAGCATCTTACATCTGTTATATAAGTGTGTGGTCACCTATTCACCTATTCCAACATGTCCAGGCCCTGACCAGTCTAGGTTCCTAGAGAATGTCTCCCATCAATGTATTCAGTATGTGTGGGCGTTACTGGATACTCACTTATGGAAATATACTAAGGTGGCACATAAGTAAGGAAAATCCATATGCTTGGAATGACTTAAAAATAAACTTCAGTGTCCTCTTTCTATGTCAGGAACTATCCATAAAAATTTCTTGATTGAGATAGTTTCTTTGTTGAACAGATGCTTTCGATGCTAATCTTAGTTGATCCAGACTGTGCTTGATTAATCCTCATTGGGCAAGACTCCTTAGACAAAGTAATTGATCCACTGAGTGATTTGTCTGGTTCTCTGCTTCCAAACTATTCCTCTGATCAGATGGACTTACTCCTAAAGAGTAATTACAATATATATATCACTTCCACCTTCAAATTTAGTTGATGAAATTCTAAAATCTGTCCTTTTACCTTTCTTATCTTTCTGGATTCAGACTTTGAGTTCTTTTTCTGGATGACTCCACCTTATTGTACAGCTAATAATAAAATTCTCATCTCCTATAATCAAATAAATTACATTTGTCCCACAATCAAAAACCAATATCATCTTTATGTCTTTATATATACATATACATACATACATACACACATGCATACATACATATATATCATACTATATAGCTCATCACGTTAGAGCTCTGAGTCAGGGAGAAAACAATACTTAGTGCTTTGAGCAAAGAAGACTTAATTCAGCAACAAATCCATATGTGTGATAGAGCTAACATTTTTCTGATGCAATTTTCTTCAGCCCATCTTCTCTGCTAGACCCAGCTTTCCTGTTGCAGCATCTTATCAAGAGGCCTGAGACAGTAGGAATCATCATACCTTGATGACTTACTGACCAGTTGTGTTTCCAGATGGAGCACCTGAATTCAGTGATGCTGAGGACCACTATATCTTTGTTGCATGTTCTTACTCTGTTAGAGCAAAGTAAGCCTCTTTTATTAAATGTTCAGTGATTTTTCAAATGGCTTATTTCATCCCATTATCAAACCTGGACAACACTGGTGTGAGAGCTGCACCTACAATAACATGAAAGGGCAGATTCTTAAATAGATAGTACCTTACTGTCAACAAAAAAAGGAGAAAATATAACAAATTGATGAGAGGTTGGAGAAAGAAGGAGAATGAATTAGGACATTGCCGTCAAGTTGTTGTTCATCTTTTGTTCTCAAGAGGACCAATGATAACAGGAGGGTGGTGTCTTGACTTGCAAGTGAATTGGATTTAAGTGAGATAGAGCTATGCAAAATCATCAGCCTCACTTTCTCCTCCAGAATCATTGGAGATCAGTGGCAAGACAGGTCAGGATGACTGGGTTGGCCCTGGATGTAGTGGGAGACCTTGGCCTTTTTAAGCTAAGGTCATTCCCAGGTTTCAGTTTTTCTGAGGCAGTATCCATTCAGTAGTTAAAGAGTAAGTAAGAATTGAGGCAAAAGATGGCCCAGTTTGTCTTCACAAAAGAATCAGTCTGGGAGGTGAAGACCCTCAGCTCACAGTTTCTGGTCAGTAAAGAAACAATTGCTATTTATACTCACTCTAAGCCATCAAAATTCAAGCAATGAGCAAGTGAGGCTTGGGATTGGTCCTACTATTGACCAATCAGTGAGAGTCAGAGTGATTTGGGTTTAGAGGAATAGTCAAGTAACTCTATTTGAATTCCAATGGGCTTTATCAAAGCCTGATTTTTCAGAGCTATCTTTCAAGAAATCATAAATGAAAAGCACATTGGACAAAAGAGTTAATTATCCCAGTTTTTTTCAGGAAGAAAAACAATGATAGATAAGTAAGTAGGGAAGAAAAAAAATCTAGCCCCCAAATCCCAAGAGAAAAGAAGTTGAGTGTTGCTATCAAGTAGTTAAGTAACAAAGGGCTTTAAGGTGTTAATAAGGTGATAATGAGGTGAATTATAATAACCTTTAGATAGTTTGAAAGGCAAGGACTAAGGATCTCATTGTCACTCAGGAAGGGGAATTGTGACAATTCCATAGTGATTTACATTAAGTGCACAGTATTTGTATTTCTACCAAGGCTAAATGAGTGTTATCTACTATATGTTTAAATTGCAGGCTTGTTTCTGGAGGGTTGCCTCTCCACACGATAAACCATAATGACATGTTCCTGAAAAAGCACCAAATAAATAAAAATGCAAGTGAAGCTTCAACATGGAAAAAAAATGTAGAATAAGAATCTGAAGAGCAAGGGAGAAATCTAATCTGTGTTAATGTTGTGGTCTAGTGGTCTTGGGAACCCAAAAATGCAAGGATGCAGGTCTACCTCAAAAGAATTCGACCACTTAAGCCATCTTTCAGTCCAAGTTTATTAAAACACTGAATAGGGTGGGCAAGATTCCTAGTGAGTCTGCACATTTGATAGGGACAAGGCTGATGTTTTCAAAAGGAAAATATGGGAAGATTTGGATGGGATTAAGAAGTAATGAATTGCCTGGGGTGGTCTGGAGGTAACAGAGAATGAAGGGTAGGGCTGGGTGGAAGGTAGCAGGGAATGGAGAGTTGGGTGTGGGGGGGTGCACAATGAAAGGGCAGTTGAAAGGATTTTAGCTTGACGCCTCAGGCAAATGTCAAGGATCTGGATTTAGGGGCTGGGTTCCTTAGATTGCTGGGAAAATTCAAGCACCTGGTGGCAGATCCCATACCCTGTCATTAAGAGGTTAGAAAGTGAAAGAATGTACAGGGCATGAAGGATGAAGGATGTCTTTCTGAAGAGGAGGGAACTATATGCTATAAGAAAAAAGTATCATCCAAGGAATTACAAAGTAGAGCCATGGATGATTTCAGGTGAGAGATCAATCAATTAGTGACCAAAGAAGAGTTGTGGTAGTTTTATTTGTTAACTTCCTGCTGATAGGTACTTAGGCACTTATTTGCCAACTTGATTATAATAGTGGGATTTTTGTTATCTTTCCAGGGAATATATTCAAGGTATAATGGATAAAGAACTTCTCAAGACTTGTCAATATACATGATATCTATGCTCTCCTTGCAGTTCAACTTGGGCACAAGTGATACTGCCATATGCCAAATATTATAAAGCTTCAGGCAAGAAACCAAAGGCCATGGGTCATAGATGGTGCTTTCATCACTGTTGTACATATGCTGAAGACAAAAGGAGATTTAGACATAAATAGCTAGTTAAGAAAATCATGTCCGAGAATGGGATTTGGATTTCTGGACCACAATATAGGAAGGACAGGGAACTGGCCAAATTGGAGTCTACCTAACAGGCTCATTATGAATGTCTTTGCCTGGTGCCATGCAAATTTAATCAAAAGAGATTTAACAACAGAAAGAAAATTACCTATACATACACACCAAGCTAGAGAACGAGCAAGGCCGCTTAATCAATAATCATTTTTAAAGTACCTTCTTTTTGCCAGGCACTATGCCAAGTGTACACAGAAAGGCAAAAAAAAATGGTTCTTGCTTTAGGAAGTGGTGGGGATACAACATGTAAACAGATATATACAAATAATATATTTACTAGAGAGATATTGTAGATAATTTCAGAAGGATATCACTAAGATTAAGGAAGATTGAGATTAGCTTCTTAAAGAAGGTAAGACTTTAGCTGATACTTGAAGAAAGTTAGGGAAGCCAGGCACCTGAGGCTTGGGGAAGAGTGTTCCAGCCAAGGGGAGGAGCTGATGAAAATATCTAAGTTGATAGATGGAATGCAAGATAGTAACATAGTCAGAGGCTACTGTTTATGTATCTGGGGTGGTGTCAGAAGACTAGAAAGTTAGGAAGAGACCAGTTTATAAAGGGCTTCAGAAGTCAAACAGAGAATTTCATATTTGATCCTGGAGCTATAGAGAGCCAGTAGAATTGATTGAATAGGAAGATGACGTAGTTAGACTTGTGCTTTAGGAAGATCAATTTGACAGCTGAATCAAAGATAGACAGACAAGTGTTGGGGAAAGATGAGAAAGGGAGACCAACTAGCAGGTTATTGTAATCGTCCAGGTGTAAGGTGATAAAAGCCCCTGCAAGGGTGGTAGCAGACAAAAGGGAGAAGGGGAAATATATAGGAGACATGTTATGAAGTTGAAAATAATAGGACTTGGCAACTGATTGGATATGTGAGAATAAGAGAATGAGGAGTCAAGTATAACGCCTAGGGCCAGCCTCAGTGACTAGGTGGACCTGATGGCCCCTGAAATTGCTTCCAACTCTCAAATTTGAGATGCTCCACGATGTTCTACCTGTTTTGCCCCTAAACACTTTTGAATCTGCTTTCAAAAATCTAGCTTGCATGTCAAACTATGCTCATGGCCTCAATTTTCTATATGTAAATTCACAAACTGTAGGCAATGAACATGATAAACTATTGGTCCAAAGCAAAGAGTCAGGATTGGCCTATTTGAATTAAAGTCTTTGAATCTTATTGAGATGAGATTCAGGTTCAAATAGGGCTTTTGATGGGTATTCCTTATTCAAAATAAACAATATGAGAAAAAAGGGTAGCATAACATAATATATTTAGAAGATACATTCATGTGAGGCTATCTAGAAACCATAAGGAAGGAGCTTGGTAGAAAGTATTTGGGTAAATATCAATAAAAGGAGAAACAGATACAATTTTGTTATCAGAATATCCTATGGACCATCTGGGAAAAAAAGGAAATAAATGAGGAGATTGGGAAACATATTATAAGCCTGGCCAAAAAAAGCACTATATACAGGCAATGAGTAACCTCTATTATCTAGACATCTGTTGGAGCTCTCTCTTCTAAAGCAGAGCTGCTAATAATTTCTTGACAGGCCTTAATGATAATTTAATCTTTTGAAAGGTGGAGGAACTGAGAAGAGGAAATTTTATTCTTGATCTGATTTTGTCCAGCATGAAGGAACTGGTTTGGAAATTATGGAAATCTTGGTGAGGGGGAGTTAACACTTCCTCCTAGAGTTTGTAATAGATGAGAAGAAAGTTGGACCTGATTCACCCTATATTTTGAGAGAGTAAATTTCAAAGAATTAAGACTCCAAATTTTAGAAGAAAGATAACCAGGATCTAAAATTTTATAGCATGTATTGAAATTCTGAAGATCAAAAAGAATGTATGAGGTAGTCAGTACAGAGACCAGTCTGTGGCTTACCAACCTGGATTCTTAAGAGACGGTAGAGTTTGGAAGCAAGTAGGTAACAAGAGAACGAATACAAAAGCATGGAAGAATAATGTAAGAATTATAAGGGGGGCAGCTAGTGGCATGGATAGAGCATTGGCCCTGGAGTCAGGAGGACTTACGTCCAACACTTGACACTTACTAGCTGTGTGACCCTGGGCAAGTTACTTAACCCCAATTGCCTTGCCAAAAAAAAAAAAAGAAAGAAAAGAAAAAAGAAAATTGTAAGGAGTACTAAAGTTCAAATCAACTAAGGCTGGTAAAGAAAACTAACAAAAAGAATTTTGTTTGGTTATTTTTGGGGAAAGGCTAGGATCAAAGAAGAAATAAGACCATTACTCAGGGTTAATGGGCTCCTGATTCTCCCAAGTACTAGTGGACTTGCTCCATAGTTTCAGGAGCATGCATGCATGTATTATGTATATAGTTAAGTAACACCTCCTCTGGACTTGCTGTCCCAACATTTCTTTGGAACTGAAGCCCTTTGAAGGTAGGGACTACATCCCTTATGCATTCAATTTCATAGTGCCTATCACATAGTAGATATTTAATAAATGCTTGTTGGTTGATTGATAACTGACTAAAAGGACAGCTTAATTCCTATTTTCTGTGCATTTTGACTAGAAATGACAAGATAAAATTAACATAGAATTCTTACCCAAAATAAATAAGAAGATGTAATAATTACTCCTTCCTGATTCAAAGCACATGGACTAGATGAATTATACCAGTTGGTATTAACAGAACTGGCAGATATGATTCCTGACCTACTCACTACCAGTGATATTTGAAATGTGGTATAGAATGAGAGAGATATTATTGCAGGCTGGAGGAGGGCAAGAGTTGTTCTAATTTTTTTTTTCTTTTTGGTGAGGCAATCAGGTTTAAGTGACTTGCCCAGGGTCACACAGCCAGTAAGTGTTAAGTGTCTGAGGCTGGATTTGAACTCAGGTCCTCCTGACTCCAAGGCCAGAGCTCTATTCACTGCACTGCCTAGCTGCCCCTGATTTTTTTTTTATAAAAGGAAAAGAATGGAATTTGCAGACTAAGTTAGTAAGCTTAATTTTGATTCTTGTAAACTTCTAGCATGGACTGTTTTTGAAAAAGTAATGTAAGCATAATTTCCTTTTCTCAATAAAAAAAAACCCTTTTATAATATGTTCTATAACTTATTCAGGAGTCGAAGTAAAGCTTAATAGCGTATAGTGTGAAGAATTCATCTTCTTTCATCTTTTAAATATTTGGATATTTGCCGATCACTAGTCTTCTCCCATTATCCAAGATTTTTAAAGGTCAGGAAAATAGCTGAGCAATCACATCCATAAGTACTTTCTCTGCCCTAGGATTTAGTTCATTTGAGAGTGATGGTTTCTAACTTATTTAGGACAGCTAGATGCTCTTAGTATCTCCTCATCTATCATGAATCTCAACTATCAGTTAACTATTTTTTGTCCTATTTTTCCTTGTCTGAAGATTTTCTCCTCACCAGAGAAAAAAGAGGCAATATGGGAGCTGAGTAGTGCTTCCTTCTTTCCATCATCTGTTATTTTTCCACCTACCTAGAAAATGGATTCTATCCTTTCTTTGTCCTTCCTCTTGTTTCCAACATAACTTTAAATTGTTTTGGCTGTTCTTAGTATCCATTGCCAAATTTAGCTATTCCTGAGTTTCAGTATTGCAGATATTATTTTTATAACATTATGCCACTCTTTTGTATTCATCCTCAGTTTCTTCCCTTTATTCCTTCTTCTATACATATCTTTAAAAAATTATTGGGCTTAGTAATTGAAATGACCAATTTTGGCTGCAGAAAAGAGATGAGAAAATGTACCTTCCTCCTTTTGGTAGAGAGGTAGAGGACTCTAGGTATGGATGCTGTTGTTTTGGTTGTTTGTTTGTTTCAGTTGTGTCCAGCTCTTATGACCCATTTGGGGTTTTTTGGCAAAGATCCTGGTGTGGTTTGCCATTTCCTTCTCCAGTTCATTTTACAGATGAGGAAACTGAGGCAAACAAGATAGAGTGACTCGCTCAGGGTCACATAACTAGTGTGTAAGGCTGGATTTGAACTCAGGAAGGTGTCTTCCTGATTCCAAGTGCAGTGCTCTATCCACCCCACCTAGCTGTCCATGTAGGTAGCTAGGTGGTACAATTCATAGAATACCAGGCCCAGAACTGGGAAATTCTGTGTTCAAATACAGTCTCAGACACTTGGAGAAGTCACTTAACCCCTCTTTGTCTCAGTTCCTGAACTGTTAAACAAGGTCAATTATAGCACCTACTCCTCATGGTTGCTGTGAGAGTCAAATGAAATGATGTTTGTAAAGCAGTTAGCATAGTGCCTGGCACAGAATAACTCTTACCCAAATGCTAGCTCTTATTATGGTCAGCTAGTTCTGTTATTTGTTTTTCTTTGGTACAAGGGATGGGTGATTAGGTGGGTGTTGGTTAAAGGAATGACTCTGGACTCTAGAAATGACTGTGATATTAAAAGAAGCACTATCAATAAAGCATTATTTTAAAAAATCTATGGTCAGTTGTGTTCGATGAATTCCCTGTATGTCCATAATTGGTTTTTATGTAAAACTGCTCCTTTTTTCTTCCTCATCAGAATTATTTGTCTTAAATCTGGTCTCAAACACTAGCTGTGTGACACTGGGCAAATCACTTAATTCTGTTTGCCTTAGTTTCCTCATGTATAAAATGAGCTAGAGTATGGGCAATAAACAAGTTGAACCAAGAACTCAATGTAAGGGGGTAAACTGATATATATCAATGAGACTTGGGGGCTGTGACTCTTAAAGTTAGACTAAAGTTATGAATGAACATACTTTATTAAG
The DNA here is from genome assembly GCF_003287225.1 of Phascolarctos cinereus. Taxonomy (NCBI): domain Eukaryota; kingdom Metazoa; phylum Chordata; class Mammalia; order Diprotodontia; family Phascolarctidae; genus Phascolarctos; species Phascolarctos cinereus. The sequence goes on from NW_027555958.1 coordinate 177,149,763, forward strand.
CAAGGAATGATTAGATTTTTTAAAAGGCAATATATAGCATTGTATATCAAGCAAATGTACTTACTCATCAGGAATTCCACAGACTAGAGAGTCTCTTGGCAAAGAAAAAAACAAAATGGAGTCATGAAGAGTTGATCACAATGGAAAAATGACTGAAATTACCATATTATCATATAATCTCATCCTTTTTCTTGCAGGCCAACTTTCTCAATAAAATAACTGTTCATGAGATCCTTTTTGTGAACATTTTGAAATCTACTCTGCAAAAATCTAAGGAGTATGCTAGACTATATCTGTCCTTTTACAGCTTATCTTTCATAATTTTTAAAAAAAAATCCAATTCTATTTTATTTTTTAGTTCCAAATTCTCTCCCTTTCATCTCTTATCTCCCTCCCATTGAAAAAGCAGGAAAAACAAACAAAAAACTTATGACAAATATATATAGTCATGCAAAACAAATTCCACATTAGCAATGTCCAAAAAAAAAAAAAAAGGAAAGAAAGAAAGAAAATTAAAGAAAGAGAAGAATATAAGTTTCAATCTGCACTCTGAGCCCATCAGTTCTCTTTCTGGAGGTGGATAGTTTGGTCCCTGTGTTAACAGTTCATAGTTGTTAAGTCTTTCGGAGCTGATTATTTTTATAATTAGCAGTTACTATTTATGTTACTAATACATTCTTCTGGTTCTGCTCACTCGTATGCATGGACTGCATCAGTTCATACAAACCTTTCCAACGTTTTTCTGAAACTATCCCCTTCATAATTTCTTTATAGCACAGTAGTATTCCATCATTTTCATATGCCATAACTTTTTCAGTCATTCCCTAATTGATGGGTAGCCTCTCAGTTTCCAGTTCTTTGCCACCACAAAAAGAGCTGCTAGGAATATTTCTGCAAATATGAATCCTTTTCCTTCTTTTATTTCTTTAGGGCATGAACTTAATGGTAGTATTGCTATTCAAAAGGGCATGCATCATTGAACAGATTTTGGAGCACAGTTCCAAATTGCTTTCTAGAATGATTATAACAACAGTGATATATAGCTATATCAATAGTGCATTAAAATACCTGTTTCCCCAAATCCTCTATGCAGCTTTGAAGCTTATTTTCTTGTCTTTCTTTCATTTTCTTTTTTTTTTGGTAACATGGCTAATATAGAATTTGTTTTTCACGAGTAAACATATTTGTAATAGTTTTTGTTTTTCTTGCCTTCTCAAGGGGAAGGGGAGGGAAGAATTTGTCATTTTCCTTTTCTGTCATCTTAACCAATCTGATGGGTAGGAGACAGTACCTTGAAATGTTTTAATTTTCATTTCTCTAATTATTAGTGATTTACAGCATTTTTTAATGTGGCTATTGATATCTTTTATTTCTTCCTCTGAAAATTGTCTATCCATATTCTTTGACCATACATCAGTTGGGGAATGGTTCTTATTCTTATAAATTTGACTTACTTTCCCTATTTACTTAGAAACAAAACTTTATCTGAGGAACTTGTGGCAAATATCTATCTTCCCCAGTTTTCTGCTTCTCTTCTAATTTTACCTGCATTGCTTTTATTTGTGGCTTATCTTTCATAAGATGGAGTGGTCATTTTCCTTTAAAATGAAGTAGTCATGTCAATTTCAGCAGACAGGTCTTTCTCATTGGTCAGTATCAAGTTCAGAATAATATAATACCTTGTTCTCTGCACATTTTGAAGAATTAAATTGTTATCAATGCAAGTCAGTTGCATAGTATCTATTTTGCTTTTAGCAGAATGACAGCTCCAGTAGATACTGAATAGTCAGACTCTTCTCTTACTACTTGTAATATGTCATGCTTCCATACCAAGTTTGTGATTTATTTCTTGATTTTGTCTATTTCTTCCTTTTGTCTGGGAATAGGGGGTGGAATCTGTATTCTTTAGATCACAATATGATTTTCAATCTCATTTATTCTAGCAGCTGGCACATAATAGGCACTTAATAAATGTCATTTGACTGACTCTCTAGCATGCGGAATTCCTGATGAGTATATTTGCTTGATGTACAATGCTATGTATTGCCTTTTAAAACATCTAATCATTCCTTGCCTAATAAAGTGTGTTTATTCATAGCTTTAATCTAACTTTATGAGTCACAGTCCCCAAGTCTCATTGACACACACACACACACACACACACACACACACACACACACACACACACACATATATATCTATATGTCAATTTACCCCCTTACATTGAGTTCTTTAGTTCAACTTGTTTATTACCCATACTCTAAACGTTTGAGGGTAACCCTGATGTCAGAGCATCCTTTCTGACATGAGGACCTCTGTACAGTTTTGGTGGTGATCTCACAAAATCTCTCAAGATCATGTCACCATTCAGGAAAACCTTGGGAACAATATTTTGTTCATTTCTTTCTCCTCCAAAGGGCTCTCAAGTACTCTAACAACACTTAGGCTGACAAAAAAGCACATCCCAAAAATCTTACTGCAGTTTTAAAATAGTTTGGAACTGCACTAAGACTTTTGGGACACATTGTATTAATTAGGTTTTTATTTAATGTGAGAAAAAATGTCAAAGGGACTCATAACTCAGCTTATTGATATTCAACAAAACTCTATTTCCTTTTTTAAATGGTGCCAGTCCTCTTCTTCTGTGATCCCCATCTTCCTTGGTGTGCTATATGGATCATATGATGCACAGTATCACCAAAGAAAAGGGTCCATGGAATTTCTCTTCCATGTTATAGCTCTGGGCCTTATCGTATCACAGTGGATGTGGTTTCCTATGGTTCTGCATGTGCTCTCTCTCCCCTGCTGTATTGCTGAATGCATGATATAGTGAATAGAGTACTGGATTTGGACTCCAAGAGAGCTAGTTTTAAAACTTAACTCAGATACTTGCTGGCTGTGTGATCCTAGGGACCTCAGTTTCTCTATTTATAAGGCAGGGATAATAGTATCTATCTCATAGGGTCATTGTGATGACCCCTAGGATCAAGATTGAATAAGATAGCATAAATCGCTTTGTAAAGCTTAAAGTGCTATATAAAATGAATTTTTTTTAACCTATGATTTCACTGGGTTAGGAAATTCCTGTTGAATAAACTCCTGCTACCAAATGATGATGATGACGCATGTGTTGTACCTCTTGACAGAGAAATAATGGTCTCAGATGAGGACTAAGATTTGCATTTTCCAATATAGCCAATAAGGGATTTGTTTTTACTTTGATTATGCTATTTGTTACAATGGCTTGATTTTTTCCCTCACAGTTGGAGAAGGGGTGGGATGGCAAGGATGATGGGATCCTATAGCAAAAAAAAGAAGAGAGAGAAAGAAAGAAGAGAAAAGGAAGAAAATAAAGTCATTGGAGCATTTTTTTTAAAAAATACAGAAAAGAGAACAGAAGGAAGGTCAAGAAAGAATAGAAAAGCTGGTCAATTTTGAAAGTGACAAGTTGAACTTATACACTTTTAAGAAAGCAATCTATGTATAATAGAGATCTGCAGTTTCATGTGTGATGCTCTTTTTCATTTGCTACTGGGTATATGGAAATATCCATTTTATTTGATATTTCTTAAGATTGGAATATATTAAAAAACAAACAAACCTCCCTCTACCAATTCAAGTTGGCACCTCTTCTTTAATTTTGTCTTGCCTTTAGAGTTGCCTGGGTCACAGAGAAGTCAAGAGACTTCACCAAGGTTACACTGACAGTAAGTGTCAGAGGTGGGATTTGAACCATGGGCCTTCCTGCCTTGGAGGTTATCTATTGCATCACACTGCTTTTCTGTGAGCTATTATGGATATGATTATTATTGATTCTTTCATTTATGGAAGGTCCATTTCCCTCCCTTCTTTCTCTCATTAAGACAAATCCTTTCTTCCACTGAGGGCAGAAATGTTGCCTGAGGGCAAGTGCACAAGAGATGAAGGAACCTTTCAGTTCAAAGGATACATAGCTGGGACATCTCATGGGAGGGGCACAGGTGCTCATGAGCAGCAGCCTGAGTGTTGCGAGTAATGGTCTCCTGTCCACCTCCTCTTGGCTTCCTTTGATAATGAGTTCAAATCCTATTTTCTGCAGTAGAGATTTCACTTCTCCCTCTGCCCACCGTCACTTTTCCACTGTTAATGCCTTCTGTTGGAGATTACCTTCCATCTACTCTGTTTCTATCTCGCATGTATGTTCATGGTTTTTTGCATGTTGTCTCTCCCACGTGAATTTTGACTTTCTTTGTATCTTCAGGACTTAGAACAGTGCCTGGCCCATAATAAATGCTTAATAAATACTTTTTGACTGACTGTATGTGCTGTGCTAAGAGATGAAGGTGCCAGAGCTAGGAAACCACTATAGACCAACCAATGAATCTTGGTAGATCTCCCAGGGCCAGAAGGAGACACTACAGTTCCACTTTCAAGGCGAGGACTTCACCAAGTGTTGCTGTGGGTTTGTGGGAACTTTGAGTTGTTGTTATTTTGTTGTTCAGTCATTTTCAGTCTAGTCCAACTCTTTATTACCCCATTTTGGGTTTTCTTGGTAAAGATACTGGAGTGGTTTGCCATATCCTTCTCTAGCTCATTTTACAGATGGGGAAATTGAGGCAAACAGGGGTAAGTGACTTGCCCAGGGTCACCCAGCTAGTAAATGTCTGAAATCATATTTGAACTCAGAAAGACAAGTCTTCCTAACTCCAGGCCCAGTGCTTTATCCACTGCACCCCCTAGCTGTGCCACTCTAGCTGTTACTGTGAGAACTAAACCATATTTCGTTTTTTTGTTTTTGGTTTTTTTTTGGGGAAGGCAATGGGGTCACACAGCTAGTAAGTGTTATGTGTCTGAGGCTGAATTTAAACTCAGGTCCTCCTGAATCCAAGGCCAGTGCTCTATCCACTGCACCATCTAGCTGCCCCATAAGCCATATTTCAATGGAGGGAAATGGAACTCAGTGGAAGCTACTGTCCATTGCATCAATGAGGACTCAGGTTCAGGTGCTTCTTTGATCCCCACTGTCTTAAATAAACCTGTTTTATACAGAATGCCTTGGCTACCTTGAGAGCTAACAGAGGCACCGTGGCCCCATGAGTGATACGAAGGAGCTATTCTGACGTTTCCAGGGGGACCTGAAAGTGGGGGGAGGATGAAACAGGAGCCATTGAGGAAGGTTCCTAAGATTGAATGTGGTTCTTGACGGTCTTAAAGATATAACTCAAGAGTCTGGCTTGAGTTACATCTTTAAGGTTGGAAGAAGAAAAAGACCAGTATCACGTGATCAATACCTTCACCATGGAATAATGGCAATTAACAAGATTTTTCTTTGGGAAATTAAAATAAAACTGTTTGTGGTGAAGGCTGCTCAAATTCTCTCCTGCCAGGTTCCCATCTCACCTTCCTAAGGATTTCTTATCCTGTACAAGATGGCACTCACTGGAGGCAGAGAGTTGGTTAGTGGATCTGCCTCCAGTGAGTGCCAACCCGAATATACTTTTTTGAAACTTTTTTTAACCTAGTGTTTTCATCTTTTTAGCATTTAAAAAAAAAGCAGCTAGGTTGCGAGTTGGCCCTGCAGACTTACCAGCTGTATGACTCTAGGCAAGTCACTTAACCTCTCTCTGTCAGTTTCCTCATCTGTAAAACAGGGATCATAATAGCACCTACCTCCCAGGATGGATAAAATGAAATAATATTTGTAAAGCCCTCTGCAAACCCTAAAGTGCTATATAAATACTAGCTATTATTAATAAACATAGAGACTTCCCTTTCAGTGACTGGAAAAGGGGGTGAGAGTTAGATAAGAGTCCCCAGAAGTACCTTCTTTTGCCAATGGAAGGGCTGGAGCAAGGGTGGTGAACCTGTGGCCTTGAGCCCATATGTGCCCTTCTAGGTCCTCGAGTGCAGATGATTGACCAAAACTGGATTCAGTTGAAGGACTGCCCTTAAGGACCTAAAGGGTCACAGGTTGCCTCAAGGCTTCAGGTTCCCCACCCCTGGCCTGGAGTCCCTGGAACACATAGGAACTTCATCTTTCCTCCTCAGAATTTGAATAGGGGTGAGGAGAGATTATTTCAACTCTTTCCCTAGGCACAATTCCCCTCTGGAAATATCAGGGGTGGGGTGCCCCTGGCAGGTGGAGAAGGAACTTTATTTCTATAAGAAACTTCCCTTTTGACTTTTCTGCTTCCACAGACTCATCTATGCATCTTTCACATATTTATATTATAAAATGTCTGAGCATAGAAGCTTCCTATAGATTCTGAATATAACAAAAACTGAACAGCTTGGCTTTGAATATATAAGCCAAATAACCCAAATTTCAATTTTCATTTCATTTTCAATTCTGTTGTTCTGAGAGTTTATATTGCCCATTTAATTTAACTGTTAGGTTTTTATGTGCATATTATCTCTGCATATTATAATGTTGTTGCTTTTTTTTCTATTAAATTGCATGAAATCTTTTGGGTCTAGACTCCTAAAATTTGAAATATTATCACCATATTATTTTTTCTGTCAATGAAAATAAACTATACAGTTCTCCTTTCCAAAGGCCTGAAATCATACTATTAGACCTAAAGAGCAGCAAGGAAAATGAGTGACAATGCATCAAATAGATAAGTAATTTCATTTAATGATCATCTCATAAAATTTATCAAATGGTTTTCTGCTGAACATTCCTCAAAGCAGGTTAAATAAATGGAGCATGACTTGATTAGCAGCTCGCTACAGTTGAAAACATGCTGAATTTGGAGGCAGTAGACCCAGGTTCAAATCCCAGCTCTGTCATTTACTACAAATCACTTCATTTCTCTGGATCTCAGTTTCCTAATCTATAAAATGACAAGATTGGACCAGATAATGTCTAAGGTTACCAGCTAATGTTCTCATTAGGGGAGAACAGTAAGAGAATAAATTAATAAACTTCCTTCTACAATGTTGCCTCTAACCAATTTTTGAGTAAAGTTATCTATGCTATACTCTATCCATTACCCATTATAACCAAACCCCATTGAGACATCGCAAATCCCTCAGATAACAACCTTTGGCCAATCACCCAACACACACAGCAGAGTGATGGGAATGATCCCAGATTGTACTTGGGTCCCAGTGGTGTTAACTCCCTTGAACACCAGTAGTCCTTGCCGTGGGCCTATTACTAATGTTTGTGTATAAACATTTTTCCCTATGGATTGGGCCCTTGTAATGTTGTCTTAAGGAGCACTGTGTTCTTAAGGCCAATTAATAATGTTAGTGGGATATGCCTATGGCTGATTTCTGTTGTCATATTTATTCTCAAGTCTAATCATTTGCTAGTTAAAATCTTATGCTTTGATCACAGGCATTAACACATGAAAATAGGTGAAGATACCCAAGCCTGACCTTAAACGGAAGACTCCTGAAATTCAGATGTGCTTATTAAGTGCAAGCATCTTTTAATTTACTTTCATTTTCTAATGAGCAGTAATGAAGGTGGGAAATAGAAGTATTTTTTTTTAAACCTTAATTCGTGACTTTTCCAATTTTTCTTATATGCTGAAGACATTAGTCTGTTGAATTACCTTCTTTCTTCACTGGGTTAAACTTGGGGTTCTTTGTCTAGATCTTTAATTTCATTAGGCTTTTCTGAGTTATTCAGGATTCAGCACTTTACTTTTCTAGTAAACGATCACATGTGATTAACTTATGAATCAATGAAAAAGCATTTATGTAGTCCATACTATATACCAAACATTGTGCTAGGTGTTGGTGGTACAAATACAAAAATGAGACAGTCTCTAACCCAAAGAGTTTACATTTTAATAAGGGGTAGACACCACACATAGGCGAGTAGTAGTGGCTAGGGAAGGGAGTTTTTGGCTTAGGCCAGGGGTGGGGAACCTGCAGCCTCAAGGCCACTTGTAGCCCTCTAGGTCCTCAAGTGACCTTTGACTGAATCCAAACTTCATAGAACAAATCCCCTTAATAAAAGGATTTGTTCTGTAAAACTGAGACTCAGTCAAAAGGCCATACCCAAGAACCTAGAAGGCCACATATGGCCTTGAAGTAGTCAGTTCCCCACCCCTGGCCTAGGGATTGTGAGCTGACCTATAGGACTATCTCACCCTTTCTAGGAGCAATGATAATATTGATTTGATTATTGTGAAGGTCAGGAAATAAATGAGGGAGGTAGAAAATGTGTGGCAGTGGACCTGATGACAAGATGCTTGGGCAAGTCCTGGTTCCTGGGTGGATAACTTGGGGGTAGGGGAGGGAGCAAAGACTGAGAGTAAACAAATTAAGACTAAATAGCCTATCGGAGAATAAACAACATTTGGCGTTCAAATTAAGCTTAATGGTAACATTTTCTTTTGAAGAGGGATAGTCCAAAGGTGAAGAGGAGAAAATTGAAAACCACATTGTACTTTGAAAGGTAACAGCTAATCTCAGTTCTCAGGCTCTGTTTACTCTCTCAGACAAAACCAGATGGGGGATACCTTTGGGTTACTGAGCTTCTTTCAGGAGTATGTAATGAAACAGAGAGTACTGAGGAGCAGATTGAATAAGGAGGAATGAGACGCTCTTAGATGGAAGACTCAGCTGGCCTGGAAATAATTGATTAGTCAAGGAAATTTTTCTTCTAAAACATTAAAAATAGCATGATGATAATGTTATCCATTAGCAAATGCAATGTGCTACATGGGTGCAGAAATAGATGGAAAATTTAGGCTTTTGACTCAAATTCTTTTTGGAAACAGGATAGGTGTAATCTCCTTCCCTACCCCTGCTCCCCAAGTGAAAAGGACATAAAGGGAAAAGGAAAAAAAAACCAATTCAGGTAAAGTCACTATCTCTGAGACTTATGGGAGTGAATGACCCTGATGGTTCTGGGTGAATTTTCATAGAAGGCTGAATAACCAAAGTTATCTTCGGAGATGCTATGGATAATAAAATCTTACCTTTGTCTATGTTACTAACTCATTGTGTGATGATGTTAGGCAAGTCACTTAACAGATAAAGAAAGTGAAACTCAGTGACCAGCCCAATGAATATGATGATTTAGTGACATAGAAAAAGGTGGGACCCACATTTTCTGATTCTCAATGCAATTGTTTCCACCATACCCTGGTAGCTCCCAGGAAATTTAGATAAGACACTATTTAGCCTTCATGAAGTTGCAGATTAATAGGGGAATATGACAGTAGTACAAATTATAAAATAATATTTATTAAGAACCCCATTGGGGTGGGGAACCTGTGACCTCAAGGCCACATGTGGCCTTCTAGGTCCTTGGGTGTGACTTTTTGACTGAATCCAAGTTTTACAGGACAAATCCTTGTATTAAAGGGATTTGTTCTGTGAAGTTTGGATTCAGTCAAAGAGCCGCACTTGAGGACCTAGAGGGTCACATGTAGCCTTGAGGCCTCAGGTTCCCCCTCCCTAGTCCCTCCCTACCCCCTCCCCACCACTGTGGATGGAAAGTTACGATGTGATACCTGAGTTGGGAAGATCATTACCAAGTAAAAGGATCATAGGAGGCTTCACAGAGGATATACCATTTAAAGAGTAGGAGGCAGTAGATAGAGCACCAGCCTTGGATTCAGGAGGACCTGAGTTCAAATGCGGCCTCACACACATAACACTTACTAGCTGTGTGACCCTGGGCAAGTCACTTAACCCCCATTGCCCAACCAAAAACAAACGAACAAAAAAAGTGTACTAAAAGACTAGGAGGACACAATACTCTTTTAGGTCCTTTCCTGTTAGAAAATTCTGTGTTTCTATGAAAACTAAATTCCAGTATGATGTTAGACTGCACCATTACCTTGGGCCTTAAGTGACTGGGTTTATCTTAGAGCCCCCTCTTTTGCTGGTTACTTCTGCTGGAGACTCTGCTAATTTTTTTTTTTGGTGAAGTTGAAGATTAAATAAAAGAAAGAGGCCTTATTTGCCTCTACCCTCATCTACTTCCTTTCCCCAACTGTCCCATCACTAGTATGCCTTTTCTTCTAGTGGTCCCTTGCCTGATCTTGGGAGCCCAGCTTCTGACCTGGGAAATTCCCTCCTTACAAGTCTCTTGTATCAAATCAGAGAACATATGAAAAAATGCTTTGTAATCTTTAAAGCACAGTATAAATATTAGCCATTGCTAATGTTGTTATGTCAGTTTCCCAAGCTTGCTTTCTCCATGCCACATGGACTTTGGGACAGCACTTCCCTTCATGCCAGCTCTTTTAATTTGAGGAGAAAGAGACAAAATGATTTCTCCCCTTTCCTGGACACTAAACTAGGGCTCTGGAGATGGGTAGAGAGGGTTCTTATTATCCCTAAGCTGAAGGTGCCTCTGTTCCTCCCTGATCTGTAATATCTCCTTGTTCCTCCCTGTTCTGTCAGCCCCCTTGAATTTGACCTGTGGTGGCTGGCCTGTGGACCTCTGCCCATCTGGTTAAACCCTAGTGCCTTGCATCTTTTTGACAATCATTCTACTGTTAGTTAATTCTAGAATGACAACCAGCAACCTTGGCACATTGCAAAATGGGTAAAGTTTACATCTGTTGCCTTCCCACCTTGTCTCATCTCCCCTGGTAAGATACTACCTTATTGGAGAAGCAATACCTTTATACTATCATCTGGACATCCAAAATCCTGGATTCTACCTAGGCCCATCTTTCTGCTCCAAATTTCCTCTTCTTTGCTGTAATCTAAATGACCATTTCCTGAGTGTTGCTATATCTCAGCCAACTTTAAAATAGTTTATACCAGGGTATATGTGAGAAGCAAATCCCTCTCCTACATATGTTTGCATCCTAAAAGGCTTTATTAATCCATGTAATTGTTGTTCAGTCATTTTGGTAGTGTCTGACTCATTGTGACCTCATTTGGAGTTTTCTTGGCAAAGATACTAGAGTGATTTGTCACTTCCTTCTCCAGCTCATTTTACAGATGAGAAAACTGAGGCAAACAGGGATAAGTGACTTGTCCAGGGTTATACAGCTTGTAAGTGTCTGAGGCCAGATTTGAACTCGAGAAGATGAGTCTTCCTGACTTGCAGGCCTGGCACTCAGATCTATCGGGCCACCTAGCGGCCCTTTATTAAATCCATATACATCCCTAATTATTGTAACATACAGAGAAGATTTTTTTTTTAAGTTGGGGTGGGCTTCCTGCTTCTCCATGCTTGCTTCATTTCCCTTATTCTTTTCCTAAACTTAGTCTCCAGTGAATAATAGATAAAATGATCAGAATTAACACTGTCGCCCCATAACATTTACCAAGTGACAAAGCATCCCATTAGGCCCTATCAATCAATCATTCAACAAACACCTATTGAACACCTACTAGTTTGCTATGTGCTAAGCACTGAAAATATAAAGGCAAAAACAGTCCCTGTACTCAAGAAATTCACATTTTAATGGGGAAAACATGTATATAAATAGGTACATGCATGATACACACAGAGTAGATGGAAGATGACCTTAGAGGTGATGGTATTAGAAGCTGGGGGGACTAGGAAAGTTTTACTTCATAAGGTATCCTTTGAGTTGAGTTATTGCTTGGGAAAGGAGTGATGTCAGCACAGTAATTCTAATAATAGTAATATGGATTGTTAATGTGTGTAGCACTTAAGAATTTGCAAAGCACTTTATATGCATTATCTTATGTGAGTCTCATAACCTTGTGAGGTAGCTGCAAATATTTGAAAACATGAATTTGGTAATGCAGACGGTCTCTTGTATAACATATATAGCACCAGTGCCATGTGACTCTGGATCCCTTTGCTTTCCAGATTCAGTGTGGAGTGTTTCGGATAAATACAATTTTGCACATATGGCTGAGTCCCCACCTAGTACATTCGCTATGAACAGAGCAGACAAGAAACAAACATCAATCAAATTCGGAGCATTTAATTGGGAACAACTCGTAAAAACAATGGTGAAAAAACAATCAATGGAATAATTCTCAGATCCCCTACCTGTCCATATATGAAGGGGTACAAGCTCCCATAGACTCCCATTCTGGTGAAGTAGGGAACATTCTCTGGAAAAACTCATGTTTATTTCATGAAGAGGTGTTTAGGGATGTCATGAAATAAGCAAGTTGGGATATGATGAAAGATGGAGGATGTGCTACAAGCCCAGATGGAGGCTGTGTTACTGTGTGGAACTACGCAGTTGTTGGGATGAGCTGCTGTTATTTTGTGTGAGGACTGAGTAAACACCAGGAGACTGCAGGAGGTATGGCTTAGTCCTTGGACTTTAGGGAGGCATTTTGGTATAATGGAAAAAGCTCTAGCTCTGAAGTCTGAGGACCTGGGTTCAAATCCCACCTTTAATTCTTATTACCTGCGTGACTTTGGACAAATCACTTAACCTCCATGGGCCTCAGTTTATTCAGTTACAAAATGAGGGGATTAGACCAGATGACTGCTGTGGTCCCTTCCAGCTTTAGATCTATGATCCCATGATCCTTTTCCTATAGTGTCATTACAGTTTGTAGAGCCTTGTTCACAGGACTGTCAGCAAATTGGATTCAGTAAAATAAAGCCTGAATCTACTGATTGCACACTTTTTGGTAGAAACTCCAGACTCTCATTTTTGCTTCTATTTGGGTGCGTCTCATATCCCTGTGCACCACCCATACACTTCATCTCTTTTAGGAGTATCATCATTGTATTGCATCCCTGTGGCTGACGGGATGATCATTTATATCTGTGTTAAGTCTTCTCTGATTAGGTGTATACACTGAACTCATAGCTAACTAGTGCTGTTACCCAACTCTAGAAGACAGTTCCTAGCTTGATACTGGCCAAAACATAGTTCAGTGGATTCTTGTCCATTCATACTGGAAACGCAACTGAAAATAATAATAGTCTTCTTCTTTCAGACCTGAACGGTGTGCAACTGGTTTCAGTGGTATGACCTTTCAGAGAATACCTCAATTACAGTTGACATATAAGCCCAGGAAAACACAACAACAACAACTTCAGAAAGGCTTCTTAACCTACTAAGCTTATTAGAGTTGCCACCCCATGCACACAGATAGCAAAGGATTGCAACTCTCCATTTGCTATTCAGAAACAGTTCTTATAATCCTTGACCTTTTGAGACTGTCAGAGACCAGGCTGTAGCTTCTAGGTCCATTTTTCTCATGCCTTCTACACTCCTGAACTCTCAATTTAACCTGCTGCACCTGCATCGAGAGGCAGCTTGACATGAAAAGAGATTTGTATTAGGAGGCCAGAGACCTGGGTTCTAGTTCTAAATGTCGCTTAGTGATAGTGTGAGAAATGAGCAAGTCATTTAACCTCTAGTCGACCCAGGAACATTCTCTAGGATTGACTTGATATTAGTAAAACTATAAACTTAATTAACCACATGAATACAAAAATCAACCAAAATCATATGATTGTATTAACAGATGCAGAAAAAGCTTTTGACAAAACACAACAGCCATTTCATTTAAAAAAAAACACCCTAGAAATCATAGGAGTAAATGGACCTTTCCTTAAAATTATGAATAGTAACATATCTAAAAGCTACTATTATTTATAACAAATATAAACTAAAATCATTTCCAATAAATATAGGGGTGAAACAAGTATGTCTATTGTCACCACTTACATTTGACATAGTACTAAAAATAATAGCAATAAGACAGGAAAAAGAAACTGAGGGAATAAACATAGGCAAAGAAAAAATAAAATGATTACTTTTTGAAGATGATATAAACTATAAACTTTAAAGAAACCTAAAAATTAATTGAAAGCACTTTAAAATTAATTGAAATAATTAATAACTTCAGTAAACATGCAGGATACAAAATAAATCTATACAAATCATCAGCATTTCTATATAAATATAACAGTAAACCTACCAGAAAGATAGAAAGAGAAATACATTTAAAATGAGTACAAAATATATAAAATACTTGAAAATCTACTTTCCAGGATACACACAAGAACTATATGAATACAATTACAAAAAAAGTTGTTTGCAGAAATAGACAGACCTAAATAATTGGAAAAATATTAATTGTTCATGGGTAGGGCAAGGCAATGTAATACAAATGAAAATACTATCAAAATTAATTTACTTATTCAATGCCATACCAATCAAAGTACTAGAGGATTAATTACTTTGTGGTAATGAAATCCATATAGAGGGGAAAAAAATGGTGAAGAATATCAAGGGAAATAAGAAAAAAGAAATGGGAATGAAGGGGATTTAATAGATCTCAAGCTATACTATTAAGCAGTGATTATTAAGATAATTTGGCACTAATTAAAAAATAGAGAGACTGATCAATGGAACAGATTAGGTATGCAACACACAGAGAAGTTAATGTATCTAGTAGCCCAGTATTCAATAAACATAGAGATCCCTGCTATGGGGATAAGGACTCAGGATTTGAGAAAAAAACTTCTGGGAAAATTGGAAAGCAGTATGGAAGAAATTAGATCTAGAACAAAACTTCACAGGTTATGCAAAGAAAAGCTCCAAATGGAAATATCCATTGACCTAGATATGAAAGGTAATATCATAAATAAATTAGAGGAATGTGGAAAAAAATACCTATCAAATATATGGATAGCAGGAAAGTCCATGCCCAAATATGAAATAGAAAGGACACCAAAAAATTAAATGGTTAATTTTGATTACCTAAAATTAAAAAAGCTTGTGCAAACAAATGCAATAAAGCTAAGATTGAAAGGGAAACAATTAACTGAGAAAACAAATCTTTGCAACCATTTTCTCTGATAAAGGCTTCTTTTCTGATATAAGTGAGGAACTGATTCAAATTTATAAGAAAAAGTTACATTCTTCAATTGATAAATGGTCTAAGGATATGAACAGACAGTTTTCAAGGAAAGAAACCAAGGCTATCTATAGCTGTATGAAAAAATGCTTCTAATCACTGATTAGAGAAATTCAAATTAAAGCAATTCTGAGATTCTACGTCATCCCACTGGAATGGCAAAGATGACAAAAAAAAAGGAAAATGATAAATGTGGGAGGGCCTATGGAAAAATAGACATATCAACGTACTGTTGGTGAACCTGTGAATGGGTACAACCATTCCGGTAAATAATTTGGAGTTATATACAAAAAGTTACCCAACAGTGAATATCCTTTGACCCAGCTATACCACTTACAAGTCTATACCCAAAAAAGATAAAAAAGGAAAAGGTCCTTTATATACACAAATATTTATAAGAGTTCTTTTTGTAGCGTCAAAATCCTAAAAACTAAGGAGATGCCCATCTACTGAGGAACGGCTAAATAAGTTCTGAGAAATGAATATGATAGGGTATGTATTGGGAAATCGAGGATTTCAGATGCATAGAAAGACTTATATAAATTGATGAAGATTGGATGAGAGAATGTTGGACACAATGCTACCATGATAGACTTATCTGAGTGGGTTCCAGAGATTCTTGAAATAAACTTATAGTATAAAGGCATCACCTAGAAGCTGGAAGAGAAAGGCTTTGAATAATAGATTGCAGCCCCCTAAGCTGTGGACATGTATGGGAGATGGCCCCATCATGTCCCTGATCTCTAGGGCTTGCAATTCTTGAGACTTTTGAGAGAGGACTTCCTGTGGTGCAGTGGCTATGTGGGCCTGGAATCAGGAAAACCTGAGTTCAAATCTGGCCTGAAACAAGTCACTTAACCTCTGTCAGCCTTAGTTTTTTCATTTGTAAAATGAGGATAATAATAGCACTTATGTCCCATAGTAATTATGAAGATCAAATGGGAAAACATTTGTAAAGTAGTTAGCACAGTACTTAGCACATAGTAGGTGCTTAATAAGTGATTGTTGCCTTTTCTTTCCCCTCCTCCTTCACTCTTACCTGAAGAATTCATGTACCCTTTTATATTTCCTAGCATATTTGAATCAGTAGAACTATAATATGTGTTTACAGTTTTGCTTAGATAAATGGGTTTACTTGCTGTTCCCTATTCATGATGTATTTTTTGGTTTTGTTTTGTTTTTGTTTTGTAACTTGAGTTTGATGGTGTGGGATTAAACTGGAAAGAAGAAGCCAGAGGCTAATCCCTCCCCCACCCCCACCCCCCACCCCCCAGAAAAGAGGAATCAGGGAAGTGGTTTTCCTTCTGAACTCATGCCCCTAGACTGGAGATATTTCAAGATCTAATTCTAGCGTCTTGGAGACTGGAAGAGAGATTGCCTAGTCTGTCCTTGAACTTGCCTACCCCTCTCTCTCAGTTATCATACTTTTGGTGCAGGCAAGGACCTTTTTCCACTCTCTGTAAAGGTGGGCAACATCTGAGATCCTATCTATGCACGCCACATGTGAGCCACGTTTGTAAATGTAGACAGCACAATACACATCTAACAATAATAATGATAGTTATAGCAATGTGGTAGAGAGAAAACATGGTATATTGGGTACAAAATTTATACAATAAGAATTTCAGAGTCAAGACTTCAATATAGCCTCTGAAACTTACTGACTTTATGACCCTGAGTAAACAAGACTTAACCTCACAGTATCCCCAGGTACTTTTCTAACTATTAGTTTTAGAAGCGAGTATGGTTTTCCTTCCTATTCCCCTCTTCAACATTATTAGGCACGCAAGGCTTCTGGAAGGCAGTACACAGACGGCTTTAAAAAATCAACCCCCTTTTCTTTTTATTCACAATCTATTCCACATCCTGTCATCAACTTCATGTTTCATATCGGTTGCTGGGGGAGATCACAATCCTAAATATTATAGGAACAGGTTCAAGAAAGGCTGTCAGCCCTTAAAGAATCTTTAGGGAAGTCATTGTAGTTTCAGCTTTAATGAGAAGCATGAAGACAGGTGAACTTTCAGCAGTTTTCCGTCTTTCACACAGGCTGCACTTGTCAGGGTCACAAATAAGCCTCTTCAGGGTTCAGAGATTAGGCTCGTTTTCTGATCCCTCAGCAGGATGGGGCTGTTGTTGTTTCCATGGCTGTGAGCATGATCTGAATGTTTTACACATTCAGTTAGGGAGCTGTTAGTGGTGGTTCACTAGGCTGTATCATTGCTGAAGAGTTTAAAGAGGAATGAATTTCATCGGCTCCCTCATCACTGAGATGATGCTTTGAAGTAGAATCACAGCACTTGAGAGCAGGGAGGACACTTTCAGAGAGCCGGACTCCCCTGCAGAGGGAGGTATGCAGAGTGTTGCTGGTTCAGTACATTTATGTTTACTTTATTATCAAGCTAGAAAAGAAATCCCAAATCTTTGTAGTGGGAGTTCAGGTCTTTCCAGATCTAGATATATGATTCTGGAAATAAATATTATAAATCAATGCTAGGAAATACCAAGCTTGACCAGAACAAAGAGATATGAAATGATACCTCCTTCCCTTCTTCATGTAATTAGAGTGGATAGGCTTATGAGGGTTAGCTCTTAAAAGGCTTAAATTATGTGATGGCCAGTGCCTGGCACCTAGTAGGCACTGAATAAATGCTTGTTGACTGTTGACTGACTGTGATGCTGAAGTCTGTAATTGACTGTGGAGCTGGAAAAACTGATGAATCAGGAGTTGATGAGCTAGAACTGAGTCAGTATACAAAAGAGATAGCCTACCCTTTCATCACTTCCTGACAGCGAGTGAGATAGGACTTGTTTAGTACAAGGAGACCCGCCATTTGGGGAGAATATTTTGTAACAACTGTTCTTAGTATATCTGCTTAATAAATACCTTTCTAAAAGTAAATTAAGTCTGGTTTACATGACTGTTAAGGGGGAACATAATGGTAAAAGCTCAGGAGCTCTCTTTTGGAAGAGTAGCCATTTGACCACTCCCCCAGCTCGCACTCATGGTTGGGGACTTTTTATTCTTTGTTATAAAAGAGATGGTTTTCTGGGTTGGGAAGAAGAGGATACATTAGGAAATGGTGATATAAAACAAAATATATCAATACAATTATTTTTTTAAAAAAGAATGGTTGCTTGGGAATTAAGAATGGGATGATTTCTCAGAAACCAAAAGAATAGGATGTGTTTGGGATAAAAAATTCAAAATGGGTGTGAATTTCGGGATGAACACCTTCCCTTTCAATCCCCCAAATAAGGCAGAGTTGACTGTCAAAATGTTACTATAAGCAAATGTGTTAATTATATGAAGGTAATGGAACATTACTGAGCAGTAGGGAATGGGGAATATGAGGAATTCAAAGAAATATGGGGAGATTTGAATTAACTGATGCTGAATGAGCTGAGCAGAACCAGGAGAAAAATACACATCGTGACTCCAATAAAGCTAATGAAACCATCACTGAAAAGAAACTAAACTCTGAGTGACTGGAAAAAACCCAATAACAATGATCCCAAAGAATAGATAATGAGAACTGCTTCCTTTCAGTAGGAAAGAAGACTGAAGGAGACGTGGAAGATTGTCAAGGCAGACTATTATATACTTTTTCATCTGAGGCCTCTGTATCAGGTATTTTTGCTTTTTTAAAAAAATTTAATTGAGAAGGGGAAGGAAGAGAGGCAGAGGAACATTTCCACAAGTGGCTATGAAGTAAAAAAAAAAGTATCAATGAAACTCATTTGAATTTTTTTAATGCAAGTGTGGGCTAAATATTTTAAAGTTGTAGTAGAAGACAGTAGGGTTTGTCTTTAACACATGAAAAATGTGTTATCAAATTCCTGAATTTGCAGAATTCAAGTCGGAAAAAAAGAATCTGACAGTTGTGGGGAGAAATAGGGAATTTTCACAGCACGCAATAGAACTATAAAGAACTAGAGTGTTTGATCAAAACAGAAACAAACAAAAAAGAAAAAAAGAAAAAGTGGATAGCAGAGTATAGAGAGCCATAAGAAGACAGCAACTAAGAATAGAAAAAGGAAAAGTAAGAGGATCAAACATAGTAGATATGAAGTGTAGGGAGGAGGAAAGAGTCTGCTATGCAGGAAAGAAGGCAAGAACAAAAAAGTGACGTGCTTTAAGTGTGAAAACATGACCTGTGTCACAGGCTAGGAAGTCAACATGGAAATAAAGTAAGACTCTTCTGAACGTCAACTGGGTTGGTCAAAGAAGCAGCCAGAAAAATCATCGTTATTTTAATCATCTCTTGCTGGCCCCAGACCTACCACATCGCATCCCAGCCATCTTCTTGCCATTTTGCCCGACTGCTGTTGTTGCTGCAGCAGCCCATCCTCTGCCCCTTTCCAATCTTCTACCTCCTACCTTGGGACCATATTCTATTACCAAGGATTTGCCAATGTAAGTGACTCCAGACCGACCACCTGTACTCTGGCCATCTTTCTGCCATGGTGCTGTGTGGATATTCTCTCCACCTTTACTTTCTACCTCTTGTTGTGGGAACAGTAATCAAATATGGAAACGTTTTACATGATTGCACATGTATCACCTACATCAGATTGCTTACCATCTCAGGAAGGAGCAAGGAGAGAGACAGATAGAATTTGGAACTAAAAACTTAAAAGAAAGAATGTTAAGTTGTTTCAACATGTAATTGGGGAAAAAATAAAATATTATAAAAAATGATGGTTCCTGTAAAAACGTGTCAATCTTTCCATTTCACTCTCTATCTTTGTTATTTCCTAGAACAAAATTCCCCTCTCTGATCACCACTCTCTTATAACTAATGTCTTTCCCTATTAGAAAGGCAAGAACCATCTTGCTTTTTTGTATTTGTTCCTAGCACACTTCCTGACCCATAGTAATGACTTGATAAATACTCTTTCATTCATTCATCCAACCAGAAGTTAAGATGGTTATCCAGTATACAAACAGAAAAGGCTCTTAATCATAATAATCAGCAAATATTAACTGGGTACTTATTCCATATAGGCTGCTATGCTAGGATCCAGAGACAAATTGAGGTACAATGCAGTCCCTACCCTTAAGGATAGGGTATGAGGACAGCTATGAGGACAAAACACAGACACAGACACACACACACACACATACCCCATCTACATAAGTATACACATATAATCTACTGAGTATTTTATGTCTAACAATTTAAATCACAGCTAGACCCAGGGAGCTGGAGCACTTCGCTCCATTTTTCTTTGCTAAATGGCCCTTCTCAATTCTGGTCTCATGCACATGGTTAGACCAGGTTCAGTCTTAGGTGAACTTGACCTCTAATGAGAAGGTTAGGCTCCTTTTCTCATCCTCTTTGGAAATTCACAACTACCACTCTGGAACCCTAAAATTACTTAAAGCTTGGCTCCTTATCTAGGATGTCCTCAGAGTGGGGAATAGAAAGGTACTTAATGTAATCAGGTATGGGACAAGTATTTCCTACACACAAAAGAAATGCTAAACATAAAATACAAGTGTGCATTGACTTAAAGACTTCAAAACAGCAGTAATTGTTACATAACCAGCAATACTAACTATTGTTTATACTTTGCTAGGAGGTTGTAACTTAAACCTTATCAGAACATAAAGCAGTTTGCTTTACTGCTGAATAAGCACTGTTAAATTTCACCTTGGCTCTGCACTGTCCCCTCAAGTCTATGTCTACTGGATATCAGGTGAGGGCTTGGGGTACTTCTCTTGTTAGTTATCTTCTCTAGGGCAAAACTTCCCCTGACACCAGTCAACATCACGTGATGAACTCAGGACCTTGAGGTCTCTTGAACTCACAAGGTTACATCTAATTGTAGATGTGCCCATCTCAAGATTAATGTTTGGTACCCTGTTCAGGAAAGGAAACACAAATTGTTTCCAATGGGTCCAAGTTCAAATTCACTTAGTTTAATCCCTTTCTCTAGTTGCCATTTGGAAATGATTACTATATGGCCTGGGGTTGGGGAAATCTTGCAAAAGAGACCTATTTGCCACATGGAGAAGAGAGTCAAGGAAAGAGTCATTCTCTTAAAAAGTTCACTTTCTGCCCACTGGTCCATAAAGAGATTGCTTTATCATCCCCCAAGTGCCCAAGTGCTAAAGGACACTGAATCATTTATGACTGGAAAATGCTAGGGCCTTCATCATGTCTAAAGCGCCCCAGCTCTGAATTAGCAGGAGCCAGGTCAGAGTCAGAAAGGGCAGCTTTGTATATACCCCTTTCAGCTCCTGATTGCATATATATATTTCACTATTGTAGATATTCTTCCACTGATATAGATTATAATCCATCTATGCCTTCACTTCCCTTGGGATTGCTCCCCATGTCTTCTACAGAGAATTCAACTCAACATATCAGAGGGCTTCCTTCTCTTTGAATACATTGGGAATACTCATCTTCCACTCAGACTGTCCACCTGGTGTTGCCCATTCTTTCTACATGACTAGCTTATCTGCTTTTTTGGTCACACATGTCCTTGACAATACCTTTGACAACAACTCATTTTTGACAACATGCTGCAGCCTGCTTTGGCCCACCGTATGTGTTTTCCTTACGATGTTGTTCTATGATTTGCAGCCACACAACTACCAAGAGAATAATAGTATCCTTCCTTGATGGCCTTCAGTAAAGGGAAACTCTACCCACCACCTTTTAGGCAATCCATGGTATTTTTGAACATCTCCAACTGTTACTAAGTTTCTCTTTATATTAAGCTTAAACCTAATTCACTGTACATTCTTCCATTGCTTCTCTTCTAATTCTATCCCTGGAGCCATGAAGAACTAACAAGTCTAATCCAGCCTTTCAAATTCTCTCTCTCTCTCTCTCTCTCTCTCTCTCTCTCTCTCTCTCTCTCTCTCTCTTTGGCTTTTTGGTAAGGCAGTGGGGGTTAAGTGACTTGCCCAGGGTCACACAGCTAGTTAAGTGTCAGTATCTGAGTCCAGATTTGAACTCAGGCCCTCCTGACTCTAAGGCTGGAGCTGTATGCACTGCACCGCCTAGCTGCCCCTTAAATTCTCAATAGCTGTTATCATTTCTCCATAAGTCTTATCTTCCCCAGGTCAAATATGTCTAGTTCCATCTAATACTAGATAGTTTGGTCTCCAGTCCCTTTGTTATGCAGAAACCCTCCTCTGGATGAGCTCTAATTTGTCAATGTCCTTTGTAAACTATGGCACCTAGAACTGAAGACAATAGCCTTCATTGATCTGATCATGACTAAAGATAGTGATACTATCTCTTCTCTTGTTTGGGACACCATTTCAATTGATTTTGGTCTAAGATCTACAATAGAACCCAATTAATTGGTGCAATAGATAAGTGTTGGATTTGGAGTGAAGAAAAACTGAGTTTGAACTCTGCTTCAGGCCCTTACCAGTTGTATAACCTGGGCAAGTCACTTAACTTCTCTCAGCCTTAATCTTCTCATCTATAAAATGGGGATGACAATAATAGCACATACTCAAATGAGATAACATATTAAAGTACTCTGTGAACTTTAAAATGCTCTATTAATACTAGCTATTATTATTGTTAGCAACAACAACGATAATTATGATAATAATAATGTCCTCCCTTTAACCTACCCTGCTGTTAACTTTAACTCATTGTCTTTCTGCAGCACATGTTGAAGAGACACACTGACAGACTAATTCAAGGAGTCGTCCATGCAGCTGAGCATCTGGCTAAGGTCCATTTAAAAAAAATTCAATTTGTTTTTCCATTGTGCATAGTTATACCAATCTCTTTCATATTGCTGTAGCTTTTCCTAAGGAGGCTTTGTAAAGTTCCAGGGCTTGATGCAATTAGTATGATGCCATCTGTGAATAAGAGTATCTGGAAAATTTTGCCGTCTCTAGGCAAGCTGTGCAAGATGTCCCCAAGACCCTCTGACTTTAGATAAACATATGCCATTGTAAGAAGTTATCTTCATAGTTATATTGGTCACAGAAGCTTATAAAACTAGTGTACATATGGGAAATATTTGTTTGAGGGGTCTTTAAGGCTACATTTTATTTTACCAAGTCAAATATTTTGTAAAAATCAATAAACAATAGTGAGACTGTATACGCTCGATGCTTCTTAGTCAGTGGTATGACAATAGCAATGTGTTCTGTTACTGAGAATTGTCTGAAAAACCCTGAAAGGCTGTGGATCAGTAGATGCTTATATAATCTTGTTCTCCTTATTTTGGTGAAAGTATGAGCCATGATTTCTCCCACTTAAAAAAAAATGTAACACTGACTATGTTGGGCTTCACTACCTGAAGGCCAGGTATGTTATATCTTGCTATTCCCCAAGGCTCTCCACTACCATTAAAGTAATTGGAGAGTGTCTAGAATCTCTGCAAAGGATTTAGTCTGCAAATGATAATGTTCCCCAGATTTGTCTCATGTACCCTAGTTCCATTGAACCACTAAGAGTTGGACCAGCTTTTACAAAGTAATATTTACTTCAAAAAGTATAATAACAAATATATAAACTTACTCCCCTACCATGTGGAACTAGATCCTCCCCACCTCCATACCACCTCAGTCTCTGGGGAACGGAAGGTAATTAGATTCATTGCATAGGTTGGTTTCTGTTGAGCCCATTTCAAAGTTCCAAGTCCAAAACCCCCTTGGGCTTGAGTTGCAGGTACCCCGGAATCTCTGGGCTACCCTGCTTAGATGTCTGGCTGCAACATCCTGCCTGAAATTCTGGTTCTAAGGTCACCATGGCTTGAATTCCTGGATCTATGACAGCACATGAAATGGAGAAGCATAAACAAAACAGAACAAGACAAACAACTCTAGCCATGGGATCTAAAAGGAGAGAAGGGAAAGATATTCTACCTCCTGGTTCAGTTCATAGTGCCTATGCTGTGGGTGAATGGTGATTCCTGCCCCTCCCCACCCCCAATGTAGCAAGAAAGAGCCCACAAGAATGGTCTGGTCAGTTTTAAAGATACAGCCTCTTCTAGCTATGCAACCAACGAAATGAAGCTGCTCCCGCCATGGTAGGTGAGTACTAGGAAGCCAGGTGCCTCCATGTTAGGTGATCTGAATTCTCTCCCTCTCCTATTCCCCTCCCCTACCTACTGAAAAGGCAAGAAAAACAAAACCCATTACAAATCTCTCTCTCTCTCTCTCTCTCTCTCTCTCTCTCTCTCTCTCTCTCTCTCTCTCTCTCTCTCTCTCTCTCTTTCTCTCTCTCCATTCATCAGTTCTATAATATTGCTGTTAATATATAATTGTTCTCTGTTGGTTCTGCTTGCTTCACTTTGTGTCAGTTCATACAAATCTTCCCAGATTTTTCTGAAACCATCCCCTTCATCATTTCACATAATGTATTCCATTGCATTCATATACCATAAATTGTTCAGCCAGTTCTCAATTGATAAGCACCCCCTCAGTTTCAAATTCCTTGCTACCACATAGAGCTATTATAAGTATTTTTGCATATGTGAGTCCTTTTCCTCTTTCTTTTTTATCTTTGGGGTACAGACTTAGTAGCCATATCACAGGGTCAAAAGGTATGTATAGTAAAATAGCCTTTTGGGCATATTTCCAAATTGCTTTCCAGAATGGTTGTACTCATTCACAGCTCCACCAATAGTCCATTAGTGTACCTGTTTTCCCATATCTCTTCCATTATATCATTGTTTTTTTCTGTCATTGTAGGTGGTATTTCATAGATGTTTTAATATGCATTTCTTTAATTATTAGTGAATTAGAGAGCTTTTTTATATGGCTATTGATAGCTTGGATTTCTTCTTCTGAAAACTATCTATTGATATCCTCTGACCATTTGTTAACTGAGGAATGGTTCTTATATGGATAATTTTCTTTTATGATTTCTAGACTCTTTTTATGTTCTGGCTTTCATGTAGTCCAATAATTCTTAAATTATTTCTCCTTGATCTATTTTCCAGGCCATTTGTTTTTCCTATGAGATATTTCATATTTTCTTTTATCCTTTTCTTAGTCCTTTGATTTTGTTTTTATTATTTCTTGATGTCTCATTGAGCCATTTGGTTAATTTTAATTTTTAAGAAATTATTTTCTTCAATTAGGTTTTATACCTTTTTTTTTACTAATTTGTTAATTATCTTTTCATATATTTATCTCATAGCTCTAATTTCTTTCCCCATTTCCTCAATCTACCACTCTCATTTTTTAAAAAATAAATGTTTGCTCTTTTTAAATTAAAAAAACCTTCTAACTCTTTTAGACATTCTTATGGGAATTGTGTCCAATATGTATTTTTCTTTGAGACTTTGGTTGTAGATATTTTCAATTCATTGTCTTGTTAATTTCTGTCTTGAGCTTCCCTGTATTCACAGTAGCTCTTTATGGTAGGAATTTTTTTTTTAAATAGCAGTATTATTTGCTTATTCTCCCTTTCTCCTCACTCCTTGACTTCTGATTTTATGTTAGTGCTGGGTTCTGCATATTTTTGGTAGGGCAGAGATGTTCAACCTGAATCTCTGACCTTTTACGTCCTTCTGCTGCTTTCACAGCTTAGCCTGGGGGCCTGAAAGTTTTCAGTATTCTCTAAGTGGCGCGACATGGGGAGATATTTATTCACTGCCCTCCTGGTCAGAACTCTGTAAGTTCCTGACCCAGGTTTCAATGTGTAGGCTTGTGCATAGTTTAATTTCAGTATGTGGTCACTGGATTTAGTCACTGTTAGCTAACTAGGAGGTTCTACAGGTTCAGAGCAAATGAACTGCTTGTTTCTCTTTGGTCTGAGACTCATGCTCTGGTTATTCCGTTATAAGATTACATATTGGGGTAAAGGCTATAACTGAGTTTCCTCTCTAGTCCTGGTCTCCGAATAATGTAGCTATGTTTATGGAACTTGTTCCTTGCTCAGTACTCAGCTAGGGCTCCACTTGTCTCTGCCCTAGATCTGTGACCAGAAATTGGGTAATGGGTGACACAACTGTCAGATGTCACACATTCCTACACCCAGAGCTAGTTCAGCAGTCCTTTGAGATCTCTTTCTGCCCTGGTGCTTCCTGTTCTGTTCCTCTGCTTTAGCCTCTTTTTTGTCTCTGTAGGGAGTGCCTTCTCCTTTATGTCTTCTGATTTTACTTATAAGAATGTCAACATAGCTTTGGTTTAGTTTCTCTAGGAATGTACTAATTTGTTGGTTGTTGGCCAAAGATTCCATGGTAAGAGTAACCACAGTTTTAAATTATTGCTTTCAGACAGCTTGCTCCTTCACCCTCTATTGTGGCTTTACAGTTGTGGCCCCATACCAATGTTCTAGGGTCTCTCTGAAATGCAACAGTACCTGCAGTAGTATCTTCCCACCAAATGAAGACACATTTCACTATGCTTACCATGGGTAGTATTTGCAGTACCTGCCCTGAGCATAGAAATTTCCAATTACATCTCTGCCTTTACTCGTCTGCAACCTTATGTTTCTACAGTGAAAATGGCAGAGGGTGCTACCAACAGGTCAATAAACTCCTGGTGTAAGATGCTAGTCTAAACTTAATTTCCACCAAAGGTAGCTTCCTACTTTAAACAATTGTCCTTGCTAACCAGGTGCTGTGCTCTACTGCTCCTGTACTGATGAAAATAATTTCAGGGTCTTCTAAATGAAATGTCTTCAAGATTAATTGCTATCTGAATTTGCTACCTTGGGGTAAAGTCCCCTTGCCTCGACATAGTAAAAGCTCTGACTCTGGTCATATTTTTGTCTTTTTCAGGGTCATGGTAACAGCAACAACAAAAAAGGTAGTGAATCTTTAAATACTGGCCATTTCTTAGTGAAGTTAAGACAACAGACAGAGTCTGCCATCATATCCATACTCATACGTTTATTACAGTCTGTATTCTAATGGTCTTTGAAAACACAAGGTAGTCTCTATATCATTATGAGACATTGGGGGACTTTTGTAGAAGATATAAATACACATGTATACTGAATATATATAACAATACAAAATAGAATATTGTATATGTCTTTAAATTCCATTCAAATGAATGGAATGGGGAATAACTATTATAAGAATTCAGAGAAGAAAGCAATCACTGAGAACTGGGGTGGTTAAAAAGACTTCACAGATGAAATGCAATAAACCAGATTTCAAAAGAAAAGTAGGAGTCATATGCAAGGTGTACCTGCAATGTAACAAAAGTAGTTTTCTTATTTAGCTTACAAAATGGCGTCGAAGGTTCCAAAAAGGGAATTAAATATATGTTGAACAATGGCAGCATATTTAGAATGAGTGTATATCCTGTAAATAGGCAATATATGCCCAGCTTTGAAGGATTATATTCACTTAGATCCCCAAATTCTGCTATGTTTTTGCTTTATGGTCAAATTTAATGGATACATTGATAAGAGGAATGTTCTAAATAAAAGCTTGGAGATGACAGTACATATACATGCATATAATACATGTATACATACATACACACATATACATATAATTGTGTGTGTGTGTATGTGTGTGTGTGTGTATAAAGAACAATTAGTAGACCAATTTGACTAGACTGAAAGGTTTACGTAGGAATTAATGGGAGATGTAGATGTGAGCCAGATTATATAGGGCCTTAAACTTCATTCTGTAGACAATGTGGAGCCATCAAAGGTTTTTGAGTAGTTGGGGACTTATGTGATGGAGAATGAGTGACATGTATAAAGAAATTGAAAAAAAGTGAAACTGGCTTGTACCCAGGCCCCCTGACCAGCAGGAAAATTATTCTTCTGACTTATATAGTATACCATGTGGCTTAAGATTGCTGGAAAACTCAACTTACTCCCCAAAACCCATGCCTGACCTACCCATTCCTTATGCCTCACTGCACCATAAAAGGTCAATATCTGTGCTGCATGTCAGTAGTACATGTGTTAGGGTAGGTCTGTGTGGCACTGCAGTACTTGTGTTATCTTGTTGTGCTAATCTATGTAGTAAGAGTAAGTACAAGGTTCACAGTTTTGCTCCTCCTTGTGATTCTGTCCTTCACAACTCCTCTCTTCAAATGGTTCCCAGCTTTGATTGTCCCCCTAGCATTAGGAAGAGCAGAGTTTGCAAATTTCTTCTTCCCCTTGGGAAAACTCCTTGTTTCATGATCTTTTTCTGGCACTGGCTGTTACGTGTATGAATTCATTTAGTGGGACTCTGTGAATGTGAGAGCCTTTCTCTGGATGCTATGTGCAGCTCATTATCTCCATCTTTTTCTTTCCATGGACCATGTGGCCCCACTTGGACCTGAAAAAATATCTATATTCCTTCTTGTGCATGTGCCCAGTGGATACTCTGAGAATAAAGGGAAGAATGAAAGGTGAGAAATGAAAGGTAAGAAAGCTGAGAATAAAGGCTTACCTGCATGCTTTGAGGCATGTGTTTATGAGACATATTCATTCAGTGAATGAGACATATTTGAGAATAAATATGAGATATATTTATTTAGAAAATATGTGCAACCGAGCAGATGTCATTATGAAGAATGATTTGGATAAACAGCATTCTCCCACCCCCCCTTCGAGGGAGTGGGTAGAAATGATTTTTCTTGATAACATCTGTCATACCTGTCTTCACACATTGGGACCAGGTCAGGGTATGACCTCTACTTGAGAGCCCCATCTGAGGCTCCAAGAAACTGTAGCTTGAGCAATGGTACACCCTGGTAAAACCATCTCAGGAGATGGGCTAAATGAAGTTGAGGGTAACTGACAGGCCTCAAACTCATCGGTGAGTTAGGGGGATATCTACCTCAAATATATGAAGATTTCCTGTAGTAGAATGGGTGGATGAGAACAATTTGTTCCAAAGGCCATAAAGGTTGCTGAAGCAGGCACCATGGAGCGCTTAGAGCTTGATCAGACATCAAAGACACCGAGATCTCCACTGCATCCCGGGCCATCGCCAATCATCTTGTCTTTTGTCTTGCCACTGGACTTTGATGACTCTGGAAAACAGAGTGAGGCTGATGCATCTCAGCCTCACTTAAATGCAATTCACATGCAAGTTGAGATAACCTGTGTTATCGTTGGTCCTCTTTGAAAAGGAAGGTTCAGTAGCAACAACAACACCACAAAAAAACAACCCCTCTTCTCGCCACCGTGGGAGACAGAGGAAGCCTGAAGGTCCTTTGTTTAAAATGCGCTGATGGCTAGGAGGTAAAGACAGAGCTCGTGAGGTTTTAGTCAAAGGCAAGGGGGTCCTGGTTCCATATGACTCCTTTTCTTTGCGAAGTTAGAAAGATAAAAATATGGACTATTAATAGAATTCATAAAAGCTTCAAAACTTCAGGTAATCTCTTGCTTGCTAGGCTTGAAATGAGGTATGGTAGTCAGTTAAACTTGGTGTACTCAATTATCCACTGATTTTCTGCTTTGTTCAAGCTCTCTATAGTAAAAATTAATTCAGAAAGTAATAAAAAAAAAGCATTATTTAGAAAGCCACCATAAAAACACATACAAAAAAACAAGCAAATTTTAAAATACAAACTAACAGTTAGTGGTAAACAGTGCAGTGGGCTGTATGTAGCAATAAATCAAAAAGGGGGAAGAAGGGGAGAGAACACATTTTTTTTCCACTAACTATTGAATTTTCTCAATATGTTAAGCAACAAGCCAGGGAAAGGAAATAGTTCCAGCCACCATAAGGCTTAGATCCAGTCTCCTAAAAAGTGTCCTCCTTCTATAGCTATTGTTTATAGCTTATAACTGCTGTCATTCTGTTTTCCCATCGTTGACTTTTTCCAACTTTCCCATATGTCTATCTCATAGAGAGATTTAAAAATTGCCATTCCAGTGGAATATTGGTCCCTCCAGTTTTAAGACTTTGATAACTCCATCTTTCCCTGGGCTGGGAAAACTGCAACTCCCAGGGTCTTTAGTTATTTAATCCCTCTCACAAAGCAGCTTTCTGAGTCTTATCTGAATGACTATTATATATTACATAATGTTTACTTATTTCTTATTCTTATGCATGTACCCAGGGGATACCCAGAGAATAAAGGTGAGGGGCTTAACTGCATTCTTTAGTGCATATATTTATGAAATACATTTATTCAGTTTACAGAAAATATGTGAAGCCAAGCAGATGTCATTGTGGAAGGTAATTTGGATGAACAGCATTTCTCTGTGTATTTCTATATACTTTATTAGAAATATATTTTTTATTAGAGTAATGTAATATTTTATTGGAGTAAAATAACTACCAAAGTAGTAATGCTTGGAATGCATATGATTCTGGGAATTTAGTGTAATAACTTCAGGAAACTCCAAGTGATCATTGATCCATAGATTGGAAAACCTTGGCTTAAGCCTTTCTCATAAAAATGTTTTATTCCTTTGATCTGGTATTTTGAATATCTTTTCTTCGACTGCTTATTTCTTTGGACTTAAAAACTAATTTAGTCTAATACCTCCTTGTTTGTTTTTTTTTTTTTTGGGGGGGTGAGTTTGGGAGGTAGACTGCTTCATGGAAAATGAAAAGATTTGCCCAGATGACCTCTAAGGTTCCTTCTGAGCTCTAAATCTGTGATCCTGTGATTGAACTTTCTACAGCACCCGACAGAGCAGCCAACCTCTTTCTCCACTCTCTGAATTTCGGTTGATCCTTGGCCCTTTTGACCTGTGGCTCTGAATAAGAGTCTATGGCTCCACTTCCCAGGCCTGGCTTCTGTTACACAATGATGATATGCTTAAGGCTTAATCACACCCAGTTCTAATTGGAACCACATCTCCCTTAAGCTTGCTAATATGGTACAGTAATAATTCAATCTTCCTCATCATGAGGTCTTCTATGCTTCTTATTCTGTAGTGAAGTTAGAATAGGCCTTCCTGGTTAATCTTCCTGG
Organism: Phascolarctos cinereus; assembly: GCF_003287225.1. NCBI lineage: Eukaryota > Metazoa > Chordata > Mammalia > Diprotodontia > Phascolarctidae > Phascolarctos > Phascolarctos cinereus. The sequence continues at coordinate 177,180,370 of NW_027555958.1, forward strand.
TTAATTCTCTTTGTTACTATTCCACGTTCCTTGACTCCGTCATGCTTCTGGTGATATATGGCAGCTGTGACAGCAGTCCCCTTTTCTGAAAAGCTTGTTTAAACCTAAGTCCCCATACTCTCCACTGCATATCCAGGCTACCACCCTGCTTACCACTGTTTGCTTGACTGAGTCACTGTCCATCTCTCTATATCTTCCTATGATGTGGTTGGCTGTGAGTATCAATGAACCTTTTTGACTCATCCTACCATCTTAATGTTGCTGCATGCCATTCACCTAAACTCCACTCCTAATTTGTGTGACAGGCTCCAAACTTTGATGTCTTTGTCTCTGATCCTATGGTACTATCATCAAATTTCTGTCCTTTTCTCTAACCCTTTTGAAGCTGACCTCCACCAGAGCAGACAATTAACTTCCCTGCCTGGAAGGTCCCAGTGATTATGTAAAGTGCTTGGAATTAGAGAAAAAACAAACAGAAGGAAGGGACAATAGTTAACAGACTACTGTATTAGTTCTGCCATAGTGGTTACAATGGAGATGGAAAGAAAAGAATGAATATGAGCAACAGTATGAAGAAAGAACTGATAGAAATCGGTTACTGAGTACATGATCAGGGACAGGTAGAGAAAGTACTCAAGCATAACTTCAAGGTTTTGAGCTTGTGTGACTGAGGTAATAGTGATAGAAATGGAAAAGTCTAGAGGGGAAATGTTTTTGGTTCATTTTTGTGAAGATGATGAGATTGATTTTAGCACATTCACTTAAACTGTGGTGTCCAGGGGCAGGACCAAAGTGTAGTAGAGAAGTCAGTAATGGAAATGTAGGCTTATGAAACATCTAAATAGAGCAATTTGGAACCATGCCAAAAGGGCTATAAAACTGTGTGTATCTTTTAATACAGCAATGCCACTGCTAGGTCTCTCTCCCAAAGAGATTTTTAAAAAAGGGGAAAGGACTGACTTGTACAAATATATTTATAGCAGCTCTTTCTGTGGTGGCTAAGAATTGGAAATCAAAGGATGCCCATCAATTGGGGAATGGCTGAACAAGTTGTGGTATATGATTGTGATGGAATATTATTGTGCTATAAGAAACGACAACCAGGATAATTTCAGGAAAGCCTGGAAAGACTTACATGAACTGATGCAAAGCGAAGTGAGCAGAACCAGGAGAATGTTGTACATAGTAAGAGCAATATTGTGTAATGATCAACTGTGAATGACTTAGCTATTCTCAGCAATACAATGATCTAAAACAATCCCAAAGGACTCATGATGAAGAATGCTATCTGCCACCAGAGAAAGAACTGATATCTGAATACAAACTAAAACACACTAGTTTTCTCTTCCTTCTTTTCTTTCTTTCTGCCTTCCTTCCTTCCTTCCTTCCTTCCTTCCTCTCTCTCTCTTTCTTTCTTTCTCCTTGTACAAAATGACTAATATGAAAATATTTTACATGATTGCACATCTATAACCTATATTAGATTGCTTACCGTCTTAGAGAGGGGGAAGGGGAGGGAGAAAGGGAGGGATAGAATTTGTACCTCAAAACTTTGAAAAAACAACAACTGTTAAAAACTGTTGTAAGTGTAATGGGGGGGGCAGCTAGGTGGTGCAGTGGATAGAGCACTGGCCCTGGATGCAGGAGGACCTGAGTTCAAATCTGGCCTTAGTCACATAACACTTACTAGCTGTGTGACCTTGGGCAAGTCACTTAACCCCATCGCCTAGCCAAATATATGTATATATATATATGTGTGTGTGTGTATGTGTATATATAGATATAGATATAGATATAGATATATGTGTGTGTGTATATGTGTATATATAGATATAGATATAGATATATAGATATATAGATATATATAGGGGCAGCTAGGTGGCACAGTGGATAGAGCACTGGCCCTTGATTCAGGAGGACCTGAGTTCAAATCCGGCCTCAGACATGTAACACTTACTAGCTGTGTGACCCTGGGCAAGTCACTTAACTCCATTGCCCAGCCCCCTCCCCCCCAAAAAGATGTAATTGGGGAAAAATAAAATACTGTTTAAAAAATAAACTATCCAAATAAGTCTGATAGTTGAAGCCATGGAAATAGACAAATTATCTGAGCACAAGTGCATGGAAAGAGAAGGGTAGAGAGCTGAGGACAAGGCCATGGAATATGTACACATTTATAGGTAGGAAGAAGAATAAGAGACAAAGAAAAAGAAAGAACAAGTGAAGTCAGAGAAGAAACAATACAATATAGTGTCATAGAACTCAAGAGAAAAGAGAGTTTCAAGGAGCAAACAAGGTCAAATGCTGAAGAATGAGGTTGAAAAAAAAGGTACTGAGTTTGGCAATTAAGAAATCATTGACGCTTGGAGGGAAAAGTTTCAGTAGACCATGGGGACAGAATGATAATAAAATAGATGGGATAACCATAGAATAATTTTTCTAGAAGTTTGGCAATGAAGGAAATGGAAAAAAATCATAGCAGCTTGTGTCGGGGGTGGGGGGAGGCAGGGAGTGAGCATGGATGAGGAACAATTTTTAAATCTTTAGGATAAGGGAAACCCAAACCTGTTGTCGACATGGTGCAGTCAGTAGAAATCTGGGAGTGCAGAGGGAAGGGATGAAAGTAGAACAGACTGGCCAGAAAGATAAACAAATATAACTCTATTATTATCTCCATTTTACAGATGAGGAAACTGAGGCTCAGGAAGATAAAATGAGTTACCCAGGATCCCACAGCTAGTAAGTACCTAAGGGAGGTTCAAACTGAGTTCTTTCTAAGGCAAAATCCAGCAAATTCCCCACTACCACCACATTGCTTCTTTCTGTCCCAAGGGAGCTTCTCAACAGAAAGGGCCAGAAGGCACAAGCTTCTTATTAGAGATTCCTGTAGGGATAATCTCCTGTTGACAGTCACTGCAGGATGTAGTATTTATGTATGCTAACCTTTTAACTATCGTCAATAAGCTTAATGAATCCAATTCTCTCCCCATTTAGAGAGGGAGAAAGGTTGAGCTTCCATAGATGTCCACCAACCTGAAAATGGTTCTTTCCACCCTGACACCATGGTGGAGGGCAACGGCACAGCTAATGAATGTGGATGGTTCATGTCCTGCAGAATGTGTTCTTGGCTCCCCTCCATTCATTTGTTGGCCCTTTGGAGAGTGACACTCATTGGGACGGTTAGTTGGTTTTCCCTTGGATGAAGTGGATAATTGAAGGAGAACTAGGGACCTCCCCTTAATGACATACCACAAAGAACTGAGAATTAGATTCTGTGAATCTCATATGTTGCCTATTTTACAGCAAGAACTTCAGGGCCTAATTAGAATCTTGCTATTCCATGAAGACTGACCCCACCACCATCTAGAACGGCTGTTCTAGATCTTAAATTGTTTTATAAAGCAGCAATCATCAAAACTATTTGGTAGTGGCTAAGAAATAGAGTGCTGGATCAGTGGAATAGGTTAGGTATGCAAGACACAGTAGTCAATGACTGTAGTAATCTACTATTTGATAAACCCAAAGTCCCCAGCTTCTGGGATAAGAACTCACTATTTGGCAAAAACTGCTGGGAAAACTAGGAAGAGTATGGCACAAACTAGGCATGGACCAAAATCTCACACCGTTCACCAAAATAAAATCAAAATGGGTTCATGATTTAAATATAAAGGCTGCTGATACTATAAGCAAACTGGGAGAGCAAGGAATAGTTTACCTATCAGATTTATGGAGAACAGAAAAATTCAAGACCAAACAGAAGATAGAGAATATTACGAAATGCAAAATGGATAATTTTGATCACATTAAATTAAAAAGTTTTTGCACAAACAAAGCCAATGCAACCAAGATTAGGAGGGAAGTAGAAAACTGGGAAAGAATTTTTACAACCAGTGTCTCTGATAACGGCCCCCATTTCTAAAATATATAGAGAACTAAGTCAAAATTATAAGAATATAAGTCATTCCCCAATTGAGAAATGGTCAAAGGATATGAACAGGCAGTTCTCAGATGAAGAAATTAAAGCCATCTATGGTCATATGAAAAAATGCTCTAAATCACTAGTGATTAAAGAAATGCAAATCAAAACAACTCTGAGGTACCACATCATGCCTATGGTTGGCCAACGTGACAAAACAGGAAAATGATGAATGTTGGAGAAGATGTGGGAAAATTGGAACACTAATGCATTGTTGGTGGAGTTGTGAAATGATCCAACCATTCTGGAGAGCAATTTGGAACTATGCCCACAGGGCTATAAAAATGTGCAGACCCTTTGACCCAGCAATAGCACTTCTAGGGCTGTATCCCAAAGAGATCATAAAAACAGGAAAATGGCCCACATGTACAAAAGTATTTATAGCAGCTCTTTTTGTGGTGGCCAAGAATTGGAAATTGAGGGGATGCCCATCAATTAGGGAATGGCTGAACAAGTTGTGGTATATTAATGTAATGGAATACTATTGTGCTATAAGAAATGATGAGCAGATAGACTTCAGAAAAACCTGGAAAGACTTGTATGAACTGATGCTGAATGAAGTGAACAGAACCAGGAGAACATTGTACACAGTAACAGCCATGTTGTGTGATGACTAACTTTGATAGACTTAGCCCTTCTCAGCAATGCAAAGATCTAAGACGCGTCCAAAAGTCTCATGATGGAAAATGCTATCCGCATCTGAAGAAAGAACTATGGAGTTTGAATGCAGATTGAAACATAGTATTTCCCATTTTTTTCTTCTGTTTTGTTTTGTCTTTCTTGTGGTTCCCCCTATTGGTTCTAATTCTTCTTTACAACATAACCAATGTGAAAATATGTCTAATTGGAACGTATAGGTAAAACTTATATTAGATTGTGCGCCATCTTGGGGAGGGAGGGGGAGAAAAATTTTAAACTCAAAAGCTTATGGAAGTGATTGTTGATAAGCCAAAATAAATTAATAATGATAATAAAAAAAGACTGACCCCATTAGGCCACATTATTCTCTCCTCTCCTGTAGTACTTATTATGTCTTCCACTCATTTTGACATTTAATCAGGTAGCCTTATATTGTTTTACTGTTTCATGTGTACAAGGGCTTTAATTTTTCAATTAGTTTGCAAACTCTTTGAAGGAAGGGACAATGTCTTTGTATCCCTTATTTCAGATGTGTCAAATATAGAGTCTATAGCCACATTGCAGCAGCAATACTACAAAGTGCAGCCAGAACCAAGTTAAATGTATTTGAGAAATAATTTTTAAAATAAGTCAAAATACAACAAATATAGATATGCTAATATGTGGTTTTCCAAGTTAATATGTGGCCTGCAGGGATCTGTGTATATGGTTTAGTGGCCCCTTTCTATTTGAGTTTAACAGCACTGCCCAATATCATCAAGTAATGGTTACTATTTCCTGAGTATCTATCAAGTAGGCATTGAACAAATTTAGAAAGTTACATGAAGGAAGAAGTTGCTAGAACATCTAATACTGCATAGACTTTGCAAATCAAATGTAACTCTTTCTTAAACCTTGGAAGTCCCTTCTAGTGAGTCTATAATTCTGTGATCTGTTTAGATCAATGCAATGCACCTAGTACCAAGGCCATGGGGCTTAGTTCTACAGTCAGTTTTTCCTTTGACTCTCTCTCTCTCTCTGCCTGCATGAATGTGTACAGTTATGTCATCTTTGTTCTTACATGTGGAAGATGACAACGTGTGAACCTTGTCCTTGATGGTTTTCAAAGAGCTCTGAAATTCCTGGATGAAAAGGTTTACACAAAATATGAGCCCGTTTATGTAGCAAGGACTATACAATCTTTTTCTTTGTCCAATGTGGCCACACTGTGGAAATGGTTTGTAGCTGGATATAGGGAAGTCAGGTATCTTCCATTAAGAAAAGGGAGCAGAATGTATCTCTTGTGCCAGCATCTCTCACATAACATGAAAGGTTCATGTAAACACTGGGGAAATTTCTCATGAATCCTCAGCATTAGTAGGGGCAGAGGGCTCACTGCGTAGACAATTTGGGATCTTCATTATCTGAAGCCCCCTCAGTGTGTTGTTACCAGTTCTCCTTGCAAGCACGTGGTATATAAGGTCCAAAGAAGGAATGGTGTTAGAAAAAAAAGGTAGGGTTCGTGACAGAGCTCATGAAAAACAATGACATATGACTATGAGGAACCCTGCACCAATGCCTGTAGAGATAGTTCCAATTAGCTACAACTGTGCTCTGGATAGGTGCCCTGGCAGATGACATTGTCTCATCGTCTCATATATGTCACTGACTGAGGTTCTCCGCAGGTCTGTTAGGGACTCTTCCTAATTGTTAGGAAGTTTTTTTCCCCCTTCATATTGAGCTAGAATCTGCCTCTTAGTAGCTCTTGGTATTATTGCTATCACAACTCTGTCTCAATGAGTCTAATATTGCCAGCTCCTCAAATACTAGACAACTATCATGCCCAACCTAAGCCTTATCCAGGATAAATATCCTGAATTCCTTCAATTAATCCTCCTATGACATTAGTTGGGGTGCCCTTGCTTTCTTTTAGCTGTGCTCCAGCTTTTTAGCATCCATCTTTCTTTTTTTGCTTTAAATAGTATTTTATTTTTTCCCACAATTACATATCAAGAAAATTTTTAGCATTCATTTTTACAAGATTTTGAGTTCCAAATTTTTCTCCTTCCTTCTCTCCCCTCCTCTTTTCTGAAAATGGCAGGCAGTTTGATATAGTTTATACATATTCTGCATCCTTCTTAAAATGTAGCACCCAGAACTGAACAAAATTCTCCAGTTGTGGTTTGATCAGGGAAGGGCATCATAGTACTATTACTTCCTTTGCTTTACATGATGCACAAAGGGGAAGGGGTGGGAAGCTTTTATCTGGAGCTCAAGTATCCCCAAAATGGGCAGTACTCACAAATGCCCCAATGTGGTTTCACCTCTGGAAAAGAGCTAATAAATGAATTCATACTAAAGTGTTAATTCTACCCACAACCCCTCCCCACCGCATCTTGGAAACACATAGTTAGCTCAGTTCCTTCCTAACACTAGTCTCACTAAATACACAGCCCAGATGAGGCCTGACTGCTGGATGAATTCTCATCTCAGCTACTGCTGGCTTGAGTCATAAATGTCATAACTGGCTTAATGGGTTATCCCCTTGATTTGCATTTCAACAGGGACCAATGCCTTAACTCAAAAGAATGTCTCTAATAGTTTATATATTAGCAGTAGACCTGAGCAGATGTTCTAGGAAAGGAGGAGACTTTCCTAGTATCCCTTAAATCATACCAGCTGTCTCATCCACCAACAATAAAGTTGGCCCTGCATAATACATGCATAGTAGCAAAACTGAGTTACATCAATAAAATGTTGCTTCACATCTGCCATTTTTAAAGATCATTCACAGAACTCAGATCGTTTAAATTGAATATCTCTGTGGAATAGAATATCTGGACCTTAGTGTTTGTGTTTCAGAGATATGTGATTTTTTTTTAGCTGAGGCCTCCTGGTATGAATACTCTCTCCACCTCTCCCTCCTTAGATATGACTTGAGAAGTGCTTGTGCAGTGGGAGTCTCATGTATATTGTATATAAACTTGCTTACCTGATGCAACTCCTTCATGTGGAAAGGTTGAGGAGCCTGCTTCCAGGAGTGGTTGTGATGATGTGGAATAGAAGTACCTTGGAGAGACTGAGGAGAATGTGTAGACATTCTGTACCTGGCTCTGGCTGCTACTTGCATGGTTCAACTCTGGCCTATGTTCTTCACCTCAGTGCTCTCTGGGAATCTTGGATGATTCCACTGCTGACTATGTTTGGGGAGCAACAGTGCTGTAAGGGGAGAAGCCTTAGGTTTCTTCTCTTCTGAAGTCATGTGGCCCCTGAGAAAGTGCCTTGGCCTTGACATTGGACCTTGGCCTTGATATTTGACCTCTTGGCCTTGACACTGTATTTATTTCTTCTCAAGGTGAAGGGAGTAGAGCCTCTGATCTTGGTAGCCACTAAAGATTAGGAGAGTGTCTCAGCATCCTAGAATTCCAGAGTCTGAATCTGTGGTTAGTATAGCTACAATACCTCAAAGAATGAGGAATGGCCTTGGGAGCGGCAACCATGACCGATGTCATCAGTAGATGAGATGGGAACTCAGGCTGCATTTGGGATGTGAACTTAGTGGGACCAATGTTATGAAGTAACTGAGCTAAAATGGTATTCTCAAGGTATTGGAGACACATGTTTATGTCTTTGTTCTTGCTCTATCTTTGAAGTAAATTTTGTTGTTGTTTCAGTCATGTTTTAGCCATGTCTGACTCTCCATGATCCCATTTGGAGTTTTCTTGGAAAGAGTCTGGAGTGGTTTGTCATTTCCTTCTCCAGTTTATTTTGCAGATGAGGAAACTGAGACAAATAGGATTGAATGACTTGTTCAAGGTCACATAGCCAGTGAGTGTTTGAGGCCAGATATGAACTGAGTCTTTTTGACTCTGTCGCCGGCATTCTATCCACTGTGCTACCTAGTAGCTGAAGTAAACATCTCTAGTAAAGCTAATTGATATTAAATGGTTAAAGGGAGCTAGAGTCTAGCTTAGTCAATGATGCCTAATATTGGAGGGGTGTGTGTGAGGAATACAGCTGGTAGAGCTTGAGCTGATAATATTAGAGAAGAGATTTTTAAAATTAATTTATTTTGATTTATCAACAATCACTTCCATAAGCTTTTGAGTTTAAAATTTTTCTCCCCCTCCCTCCCCACGATAGCGCACACTCTGATATAAGATTTACATATACATTTCAATTAAACGTATTTTCACATTGGTCATGTTGTAAAGAAGAATTAGAACCATATAGGAGGAACCACAAGAAAGAAGAAACAAAACAAAACAGAAGAAAAAAAGGCAAATAGTATGCTTCAATCTGCATTCAAACTCCATAGTTCTTTCTTTGAATATGGATAGCATTTTCCATCATGAGACTTTTGGAGATGTCCTAGATCCTTGCATTGCTGAGAAGTGCTAAGTCTATCAAAGTTAGTCATTGCACAACATGGCTGTTACTGTGTACAATGTTCTCCTGGTTCTGCTCACTTCACTCAGCATCAGTCCATACAAGTCTTTCCAGGTTTTTCTGAAGTCCATCTGCTTATCATTTCTTGTAGCACAGTAGTATTCCACAACATTCATATACCACAACTTGTTTAGCCATTCCGCAATTAATGGCATTCCCTCAATTTCCAATTCTTGGCCACCACAAAAAGAGCTGCTATAAATACTTTTGTATATGTGGATCCTTTTCCCATTTGTATGATCTCTTTGGGATACAGCCCTAGAAGTGCTATTGCTGGGTCAAAGGGTCTGCACATTTTTATAGCCCTGTGGGCATAGTTCCAAATTGTTCTCTAGAATGGTTGGATCTGTTCATAACTCCACCAATAATGCATTAGTGTTCCAATTTTCCCACATCTTCTCCAATATTTCTCATTTACTTGTTTTGTCATGTTGGCCAATCTGATAGGTGTGATGTGGTATCTCAGAGTTGTGCTGATTTGCATTACTCTAATCACTATTGATTTAGAGCATTTTTTCATGTGACTATAGATAGCTTTAATTTCTTCATCTGAGAACTGCCTGTTCATATCCTTTGACCATTTCTCAATTGGGGAATGACTTATATTCTTATAAATTTGACTTAGTTTTTTATATATTTTAGAAATGAGACACTGGTTGTAAACATTCTTTCCCAATTTTCTGCTTCCCTCCTAATTTTGGTTGCATTGGCTTTGTTTGTCCAAAAACTTTTCAATTTAATATAATCAAAATTATCCATTTTGCATTTCATTATGTTATCTAGAGAAGAGATATTTCTAAATTCCTAACAGTGCTCCAGAATAGTGGGATCAAACTCAAATAGAAATAGATCCCTGCCAGCCACATAGTGACTCAGAAAACCACAAATTAACATTGTCCATATACTATATTTTTATTCATTTTGTTTCCCAATTACATTTTAATCTGGTTCTGTCAGCTTGCTGTCCTCACAAGAATTTGACACCTCTGCTCTAGAATCCTGGGGGTAGATGTAGCTTATCTAGTTCAGGGAGAGAGAGCCAAATTGACAGTAAGAACATAATGCATATGTTTCTGTTCCATTTGCAAGATCTCCCAACTACTAAGTGTCAATGGCAGTGATTTTGCGCCTAGGTCTTCACAACACTCTATTATTCCAAGTTGCCTCATTTTCTGAGTTTTAATGACACTGAAAACAATGAACTAGATCCAGAATTGAACAGGAAGAGACTTGGCAGGATTGCCTTAGGGGAATTGAGAAATTCTTTGAGTGAACCTGAGCTCAGTCCTGAAACAAAGACTGATTTTCTTTTTAAACACAGGTATTCTTCCTGTATTGTGGTATGGCTACTAGGGATGAAACACTATGTCATCTGAAGATTTGGATTTGACCTTCACCAAAAGGACAAAGGGAGAGGTACCTGTTGGGCAAAAGAGTGAAGGTAAAGTAGTTCAAAACATTATCAAAGAAAAAATAAGGGAGAGGCTGCTTACCTAGTGAGAGCAAAAGACCATCTATGTGAGGACCAAAGAATGCATGGGAGGCCCCAAGCAAATTGATTGGACCCTCTGTGGCAAACTCATGGGCAGACATTGACAAGGGTCACATAGGCTGGTAAGACCCACATGGGTGTGTCTTGATGTTCATGTTTATAGGGAATATCTTCATGATGATATGAGCTCATAGGATCACATGAGGTTGTTCAACTGTTTTTTTTTTCTGTTGTATCTGACTTGAGGGGACCTTAGAAGCCATCTAGATCAACCCCATGACTTGTTGTTGTTCAGTTGTTTCAGTTGTATGGACTCTTTGTGACTCCAGTTGAAGTTTTCTTGGTAATGGAGTAGTTTGCTATTTCCTTTTCCAGCTCATTTTACAGATGAAGAAACTGAGGTAAACACGGTTAAGTGACTTGTCCAGGGTCACAGTAAGTGGCTGAGGTCAGGTTTGAGCTTTAGGAAGATGAGTCTTCCTGACTCCAGACCCAGCACTCTATCCGCTGTGCCACCTAGCTGCCCTCCATGATTTTACAGATGAAGAAACAGACTGAAAGTTAAAAGTGATGACCACAATCACATAACTAATAACAACTGAAGGCAGTATTTGAACCCAGGCCTTCCTTCTTGACTCCAAGTCTAGCATCCTTTGGAGTTGTGCAGTAATTCTCCTAGCTGATTCCTAAAAGAATTATGCCTATGGATCCTGGCAGCTGAAGTGTTTCTAACTTGGCTGGCTGTTTGCTCTCTCCATTTAGGATGGTTGAGGTAGGTAAGTTTGCCTGTTCTTCAGAGTCCTGACTTTGTACTGTTCCTTGGTGCACTCACATACGCATGGCTCAGCAGAGGGCAGGAGCACTCCCTTCACCACACTGATACGGCCAGGAATTGGTGGAAGAGGATGCAACCACTTTAATGCATTTTCAGAATCTTCTTCAGCTTCAGCTCCAGTCATTCCACTCATTTTAATAGACATCAGGATATGTCTTTTGTTTTACCTCCCTGTCCACTTAGCATGAATACACATATATAAAACATATATATTTTATATATTTAAACTGTTAAAGCTTTAAATGGTACTAAGACTTTTGGGACACCCTACATAATAATAACAAGAGTAATGTAAGTATATATACATACATACACGTAAATATAAACTTGGCCATCTATGTTTATTTGTGTCAATATCCTTCATGCATCTTTGTCTGAATCCCTCCTGTCTCATGTCACATTTGTGACTCCCCATAGTAGCTTGTGTGAGGCACCCAATGGGTGCTCAGCAAATGTAGCTGGCTGGCTGTCTTATCATGCTACCTTTACTCTAAAGATTCCTGGCACACACAGAAAAGAATTCGATTCCCTGGTGGTACAAAGGGTCCAGAGGCACAGCTGTGAGAGAGAAACAGGAGAGTGTTTACTGTTTCTCATGCATGGCCAGGGAAGTGCTGATGATGCACTCACACATCAGGGCCTTACAGATGGAGGGAAAAAGCACTTAGCTATAGCACTCACTCTCCTTGAGCTTTTCATGTGCATTCTTTCTCCTTCCCTCCTTCCCTCTCTCCTCTCTCTCTCCTTCTTCTTCTCCCCCTTCTTCTATCCCTCCTCTCTTTCCCTCTCTTCTCTTTCTCTCCCTTCTCCTTTTTTCTCTCCTCTTTTCTCCTCTCTCTCCCTCCTTTGCTCCTTCTCACTCTCTTTCCCCCTCTCCTTCTCTCTCTTTTCCTTTCTCTTCCCTATTTCTCTCTTCCTCTTTCTTCTCCTCTTTCCTTCTCTTCTCTTTCTCCCCTTCCTTCTCTCTCTCCCCTTTTCTCCTCTCTTTCTCTCCCTTCTTTGCTCCTTCTCACTCTTTCCCTCCTTCTTTCTCTCCCCTTCTCCCTTCTTCTCTCTTCCTCCTCTTTTTCATTCCTTTCCCTCCCTTTCTTCTTCCTTTCCTTTTCTCTCTTCCTCCTTCTCCCTCTCTCTTTCTCTCTCTGCTTTCTTTCCCCTTCTTTTCCCCTTTGCTAGAACAGCAAAGCTCATTGCTGCCAAGAGGAGAGAAAGTGATTTTTACAAATCCATTTGTTATCAAATACAGATGCTAAACAGGGTGTTCATTTTTTAATCCCAGGTTTTGTTGAGGAAAGGCGAGAAGCTCAGCCCCAATTAACAATATGGAGAAGTGTGTGTGTGTGTGTGTGTGTGTGTAGGGAGAAAGAGAGAGAGAGACAGAGAGAAGAAAGAAACAGGATGGAGAGTGGTGGAACACAAGGGAACCTTGTCCAAAGTAGGGCAGGGATCTAGACGGAAGAAGAGTTTGGCCAAGGGAAGCAAATGAAGGGAGACAGTGAACCTTAGAAAGTTTGCCTGTTCTTCAGAGTTGTGACTTTGTACTGTTCCTCGGTGCACTCACATACGCACAGCTCAGCAGAGGGCAGGAGCACTCCCTTCACCACACTGATACGGCCAGGAATTGGTGAAAGAGGATGCAAGCTGAGGCTCAGGCAGGGGCTGAAGCTGTACTGGCTACTGTGTTCTCCTTTCCGTCCTTTGCACCTGTGCTCAGTTCCTTGCTCTCCACTTTTTCCCAGCCTCCAGAGGACTCCAGGAGGACACACAGTGCCCAGGCAGATGAAAAGTCATTTCACTCCAGTCTCTCTTCTGTGCTGTTTGCCTCCTTGGGGGCAAGATTGCTGACCTGCCTGCAAGGCTTTTGTTTTGATCTCTAAACACTTGCAGCTCCCTGGGGAATGCTGTTGTCAGGAGCAAATGTGCATTTATGTCAGGTATCTGTGTGCCCATGTAGGGAAGCAGGTAGAACTGAATGTCAGCCTACCAGACCTAAATTCTGCCCTCTCTGCCTATCACTTAGGGATTTGTGTGTGTGTGTGTGTGTGTGTGTGTGTGTGTGTGTGTGTGTGTGTGTGTAAAGGGGAGGGGACTTAGGAGCTGGCAGAAAGAGGAGTTGGTGGTGATAGGTAGTTTTTTTTTTTGGAGGGGTGTTATTATGGTTATAAGCTATGATTGGATGGCCACCTCTGTGGATTTCTTTGTAATTTGCAATTCTTTCCTGTTTTTTCTTTCTTAAAAAATGAAATTAATTTTTCAATGAACAAAAAACTATTTTCTTTCTCTCCCACCACCCTCCTTATTGAAAAAGAAAGAAAAAATCCTCATACCAAACTTTCATAGTCAGTGATAAGCCAGGCTCTGAGAAGTCGCCCCAAGACAGAGTGTGAAATTCCTGGTTGGCGGGCACTGTCTGCCAAGCCCCACTATTATTTTGAATCAGAGCACCGGCATAACGCATAATGAGTGTGCTAGCTCTATTATGTTAAGGTAAAAATCTGAACAATTCTTGATATTCAGAGAGGGCCCTTGAGGAAGTAAAAGAGTTCTTTGACCTCCTGCCTGGGTTACCTGGGCTTTTTTATTATGTTAAAAAAAACCCTCAACCTAATTAAGAACTATGCTCCCAGGGGGGCTACCACACTGCCTTCACCTCTCCCCCGATTTCCTTTGTATGTATTGCCAAGATTTGTAGAAGGCCTCTGAACTCAATTAACTGTGATTTATTATGTAACTAATAATTAGAAAGTGTTGATTCTGTGCTAGGTCCAGTGCAGACCTCCAGCCTTCCATATGGTAAGATTCACCCTGGGTAGTGTGCGCCTGCTGACACAAGTTCAAGTTCAAAGGGGACGCTATCACCACTGGAGATTAATCCTACCATCATTCTCAAAAGAAAAGGCCTCAGACCCCATATGGATTTTCTCGGTGTGTTGCTGACTTTATTAAAGAATCAACGGGACGAAGGGAAATGAGACCTTTGCCTCTTCTAAAAGATTACACCACCAATAATTTATTAGCACCTTCCCCTCTGTCCCCCGACTCCCACCCCTAGTACCACATGATCAAGGAACTGAGCGTACTTTGCTTGATAGAATGCAGATGGATGGAGACCTCATGCAGCAAAATCTAATGGAAAGGAAGTATTTCTTAAATTGTATTGCATTGGAAAATCACATGTTCCCACTTCGGGGGAAGATCCAGCCTTCCTTTCCCTATCCAGCCTAAAATACATTATAAAAAATAATATTTTGCAGAACTGAGGTGGGGAAAAAAAGAGGTATGGACTGTGTTATTTAGCTTTCATTTTCTAACTGAGTTTATTCAAATAGATGAATTCCTAAATGGAATCTAATCTCATGAATCATGAAGCTGGTGCTTTCTGCTGTGTTGAAAGAGAAGGCAATGCAAGGATGCAGTTACTGTGTATAGAATACACCTTCCTTGTTGCTAGGAAAGATGTCATTTCAGTGTTCCCAAGAGAGTGTCAGAATCTCCCAGATGCTCCAGTGCTTTGCATAGGATAGGTGTTCTCATCTTGGAACTCATGGGTACCTAGGCGACTCCTGGGATCACTTTGGGAATGTGTGTGGTGCAAAAATCATTGTAACTACCCAGTGATATAACTAGGGATTTTTTGCTTCAGGAGCAGCAGACGGTGTCCTGGGGCAAGTGGCTCAGTGGGGTTGTTTGGGGGAAATCTTACCCCAGCCATACCATCTTGCAGTTTCCTATTTTAACTAATTGTTTTCTCTAACTCTCTGTTTCTATTTTAACTAACCATTCTGCTAACCTGTATTGTTTTCTTTTTTCTTTTTTTTCGACTAGGCAATGGGGTTAAATGACTTGCCCAGGGTCACACAGCTAATAAGTGTTATGTGTCTGAGGCTGGGTTTGAACTCAGGTCCTCCTGAATCCAGGGCCAGTGCTCTATCCACTGAGCCACCTAGCTTCCCTGCTGTGTTGTTTTCTTGCTGCTGAAGGACTACAGTGTTCTTAAACTCTTTAAATTCAGCACCGAGAAGGAAAGTCTCAATCACATCACACCCTGCCACTACCATAAGGTGTCCACTTTTAAAAGTCCTTGCTGTCCTCCTTCCCCCAACACCATGGTTCACATTGGCTTCTGATTATATTTGTGGAGGTCAGTCCCAACCAGGATTGGTGAAGGGAGAATAAACTGTATCCTGAGTTCTCTTCCCAGAGTCACCAGGATAAGGACTATGTAGATTTTTTAAGGTGCTTGTATCTTTCCCAAGTTTGTCCTGGCCCCACCCTAATAATCATTCCTGCGAAGCTTTGGGGACATCCCCCAGGGGTCAGGTAGAATCTTGAAAGTCACTTTCTAGGTAGCAAACTTGGCAGAGTGAAAAGGAGGGATTGGCAATTCATCTCTATATTGTATGCTTAACTCCTTATAAAAATTGGAAACCATGGTTTGGAAATCCTCCACTGGAAGAGCTCGTAAACAGAATGATTGCATATGTTGTTGAGGTGTGTGTATGGCAAATATATTGAATCACATGGCCCCACTAATTTACCTTAAGTTTCTCTCCTGGATTTTGTTATCATCTTATAGAAATACTGCTGATTTTATGTGTTTATTTTGTATAATGTGACTTTACTGAAGTTATTGTTTCACTTGGTTTCTCATTCTCTAGAGCATTGCTAAATAAATCATCAGGTCACCCTCCTGACGTCTTTGGTACTCTTTGAGAATGGAGGATAAACAGCAGCAGCAGCAGCAATAGCAACAATAACAACATTAGATCATCAGTCAATAGGGATATGTCTGTCTCTTTTTTGCCTATCTTTATGCCTTAAATTTTTTTTTATTTAACATCATGATTTAAGAAATACTTTCTTGTGGAAGAATGTGACCCTGAAATCTAGCCTGATTTACTTCAAGGAGCATCCTGCCTTTGTCAATATTTAGCCTTTCTGCAGTCATCTTTCCCACACATGCTCTGCAAGAAACTTCTAAATGGACTATCAATTTCCATGATCATTGCTCATTCATTCAAAAATGTTCAATGAGCACCTACTCTTTGCACAACATTCTCTTAGGGCTGTGGGAGAAACAAAATTTAGATAAATGACTGGTGGCTACCCTGTATCATGGGATTTACAGAGTCCAGCCTTATTGAAAGCACCATAGGGTTAACTTCCCTTTCTTTTTTTTTTGGCAATTGGGATTAAGTGACTTGACCAAGGTCACACAGCTAGTAAGTGTCAAGTGTCTGGTCTGAGCCTGGATTTGAGCTCAGGTCCTCCTGACTCCAGGGCCAATCCACTTTGCCACCTGGTAGCCCCCAGTTAATTTCCATTTCTTTGAGAATTCTCACTGCCTTCCTTCATGGGGCTTGAAGATTTAATCACCACCAGTGGTATTAGTCATGCCGTTCATGGTCATCATTACTACTTACTGGGTAGAAGATTCAAACACTTTTCAGACGGAGCTCAGATAATACTCAACAACAACATGTTACTGTCTCTTTAATGACCCCTATTAATTTCCCCCAATAAATTCTTATTGTCTTTCTGACTAATTATCGGCAAAGAAGTTCTCAAGTGCTTGGAAGAACAGCATTGATTGTGTTGATTGACTCTGAAGGGGGTCTTTAAAGATGTTTTCATAGTCCTGTTGCTTTTTTGACTACAGCCCTTTCCTTCTTTCACCTACAGTTTTGCTATTTCTGTGACTGTGGAGCCAGTAGCATGAAGGTCTGTGGGGTCATGTGGCCTGTAGGTCTTGGTGACCCCACTCTCTCTACCAGCAACTCCCAAGCTCCTTGCAAAGAGAGATTGTTTCATTTTTTATGTATGTATTCCTAGCATAATGCCTGGCACATAGTAGGTGCTTAACAAATACTTGATGATTGATTGACTTGGCTCACCATGCCCTCTTAAATTTTTCCTGTAGGCTAGCTCTCCCTTTTTGACTGGGAGCAGTCTGATGGTGTAGCTCATATTGGAGCATCCCTCCAACTCACAGGAAAAGTTCCCCAGACAAGGCTATGCTCTGGTCCAAGGTACTCTGTAGGTCAATTACCACTCAAAATCGTAGCTCACGAGCCCTCACCAATGTGTTTATCTTTATCATATTTTCTAAGTATCCTGTACATAGCTTGCATTGTATATATATTTATTTGCATGTTGATTCCCCCATTAGATTGTGAGCTCCTCAATAACACATCTTTTTCCTTTTTTTGTATCCCCACCACTTAGAACATTACCCAGCACAGACTAGGTAGTGCTTAATAAATGTTTATTGATTGATTATGTGGACAAATTTTAATTCTGGGAAGAGGAAGATAGACCTGTTAAATCACACTGGTCCAGAGGCCAAAGAGTGAATAAGCAGATATTCAAAAGTAACTTTACTGGATTAACTTGCTGTGATAAAATCATACAATCATAGGTTTGGAGCTGAAAGGGACCTTAAGAGTGATTACATCTACCCATTCATTTTATAGATGAGGAAACTAAGGGGTATAGAGGTTAAGTAAATGGCCCAGAGTTCCACAGTTGATAGGTGTCTGAGTCAGGATTTGAACCCAGATCTTCCTGAGTCTAAGTACAGTGCCCTATCTGAGATGCTAAATGCTAGCCTATGCTTCCCTTCTCACCTCCTCCTTGTATGCCCCTCCCCAACAAAAGACCCAGGCTTTACCCTATAATGACTTCTCTCACAAGTACTGTTAACTCCAGTAGGACTCTAGGTAAAACTAGAGACAAGGGAAACCATACTTCTTTTGTTTTTTAATGTTTAGTATATAACCTGATATTTGAGTCCCAGATTTGATAGCAACAGGTACTTAAAAAATTTTAATTGGAGAGAAAGAAGGGGGTGGGGGAAATGAATGAAAGGTATGGTCCAATTTTCCCTTGTGTTTGGAGTTTATTTATGGGTTTCTGTCTTTGGTGTTAAGTCTCATTTTATATTTTTGATATCATGCAGATCAATCCAATTTTGAGACTTAAGAAACATCTAATTAAACTAGGCATTCTTAACTTTTGTGTCACTGAACTTAAAAAATATTTTGATAACTTTTTCAGCATAATTGATTTTCTTTGTAATCCTACATATTTTATTTTATTCATTTAAAATTTTTGTTCTGAGAAGGGGCCTATAGGCTTCATAAGACTGCCAAAGGGGTCCATGTCACAAAAAGGAATCCCTTGAATAAACACGCTAAAATGAATGAGAGATAACAAATGGTTCATTCTCTTCTAGTGCCTTCATACATGAGTGATCTTTGCATGCAAATTTTTGACTAGTGATGGTAGCAGCAATTTATTCCAAGTTTGCTACATTGGATTCTAATTTTAAGGTCACCTAACTGGTATTTTTCTCTTCTTGGCAAAGGAAGCGGTAGTGGGCTCTGCAGTCAGAATTTTTCAGAACTAGCAGATGATTCCTCTGAATGAATAAGTTCCCAAGAGGAGAAGTGTGCATTAGAGTGAGGCTGCTTTAGATTTTTCTCCAGAAGGGGATTCAGGCATTTCAAAACTCAGCCATATCACCACCTGTCCTATTCCCAGGCAGGGGAATAGAGAAAGGGTTTAGAGGGTTAAGCTTAAGCACTGCCTTCTTGAAAGCTGTATTTACAGCTGGAAATGATGAAATCTTACTACTGGCAATATTCTGAGAGTTCCCACTGAGATCAGCATTTGCTAACATAATAGACTGCAATCTTTTTTAGGGTGGTGAACTATGCCCTTTATTTGGTTCAGTAGGCATTCACTGACTCTACCACATACCAGGCTTTATGCTTGATGGTGAAGGACATACACAAATGTATAAGATTCTGTCCCTTCCCTCAAGGAGCTTACAATCAAAGAGGGACATGCATACAAGTGAATGAATGAATGAAAAAACATTTATTAAATACTTACCAAATGCCAAATGAGGTGTTAAGCACTGAGAATACATAAACAAAAGCATGGCACTCTCTGCCCTAAAGTGGCTTATATTCTGATGGGGGAGAGAACATATTTGGGGGATGTGAATTCTGGGAAGGGAGTTTTGCCTTGGGGAATCACAGGTAGGTGAGAGGAACCACGTTGCAGTGCATAGTAATGCCTTTTCCAGAAGCAATGGTAGTATTGATTTGATTACTATTCCTAGAGCAAAACATGGAAGAAGGAAGGGCAAGGTACATATGTGGCATCTTGCCCTCTGCTCTGGATGACTGAATGGAATATGAAGCTTGGGTAGGGCCAGCTAGTATAATGGATTAGGTGAGTTTCTACTCACTCACCATTCAGAAGAGTTTGCCACCAGGGTGAGGTTTCAGAGCTGAGTGGATTAACTCTTCTAGGAAGGTAGAGAATAGGAGGGTACCAGATCTGTGGGAGAGCCTTCCCAGTATTGGATTGATCAGCTGCAGATGAACACACTGACCCCAACACCATGATGTCATTGGCCCTCTTCGAGCACAAATAACAATGGGAAGGTGCTATTCCTTTTGAGAAGAGGGGGTGGCAGAAGGAGAAATGATAAAATGTCCAAGGCAGATCATTGAATGAGATGGGAAGAGTGATCTGGGATCAACAAACTGTATTGAATCAGATGAGGTTGTACTCACTAGACTACACAAAGGAGTTGGTATTGTAGATAAAACAATGCCTTGTACATAGCAAGTATTCAGCATATATTGAGTGAATGAATGATACTGAGACATAGTTTGACACTTTGCCCACTTCTGTTTTTGACTACATGGACTGGCATGCTTTGTCCATAGATTTTCTTCTCATTTACTTCCTGCAAGAGATGAAGTTTCAGAAGGCCTGGAGAATTTTCTTGAATCTTCTGTATTCTAAAGGGTCTAGTTCAAAACTAGAGAGGAAAAAAAACCAACTAAACAAAATCAAAACAAAATACATCTGTAGATTTCTTTTCTGCCAAGCACAAGCAAGGTCTGTAGCATTTCATCAAAAACTGAGGTCAGACAATGACTAGAGATTAAATGAAAATGAAACTGGGCTCCTGCCAGAATTTAACATCTTGGAGGGGTCTCCAGAGGTCATCTAGTCTCTGTTTTCCTGCTTGCAGGAGATATACTATGTAAACCTTCCTGGAGAGAAGGCAAAGTCTAGAAATAAGACTGGGGGTCATAGAATTACAGGCTACTAAGGAGGAAGGGACCTCAGAGATCATCTAATACAATCCTATCATTTTTTAGGTGATGAAACCAAGACCCAGAGAGGTTATGGGACCCTTCTGAAGGGACTTTAGAAGTTATTGGATACAACTCCTTCAAGTTAGAGATGAGGGAAATGAGGTCAAGATAGAGTATTTGCCTAAAGTCACAAGCAATAAATGTCAGAAGTGGATGAACCTACTCATTTGATTCCAAAGTCAATGCTTTTGCCATACAACCAAGCTGCGTTCTACTGTGATTTTGACCATTTCTGTATCTGGTGAACATCTGGATAAAAACTGGAAAAAAAATCAAGAAACCATCTGAATATTTGATATCACTCTAAACCAAGTATCTCCATGCTTAGCCTAGTTTTTAACTTCTTATATTTGTGCTGTGTAATGGTATTATACACACACACATATATATATATACATATATGTATATATATATATAAAATTCTATATACACATACACACATATATGTATATGTGTATATATGCACATGCGTGCACACACACGCACGCACACACACACACACACACACACACACAATCTTACACCAAGCAGAACAAGTGCTCAGAGACTCAATTTGCTTATGTTATTGTGCCAAGAAGCTTCCTTGATTTCATCATTTATCTTCAGCAGCACTTCTAGCTTTTGGTTTGATGTGCCTTCAGGCTTCCTTAAAAGTCACCGGGTATGGAGGACTTCCTGTTAGTCAGCCATTAATATTTCCCATACCTGGTCTCCTAAGAGTAGGATTATGTCCATGCTGGAAATGTAGAGAAGAATACAAGTATCCGTCCTAAATTAGTAGTCAAGAAATTCGATGTCCCCCTGGCAAATAGATACATTATTTATTATACCTGGAAAAGATTTAATAGAATTTTAATTTTTTGAGATAATTATGTGTAAAATGCTTAGCATAGTGCCTGGCACTCAGAGCAGTAGACACTATATAAATGCTCTTTACCTCCCTCCTTTCCTCCCTCTCATAAGATTTGTTAACTTTATTGGTGGATGTGAGTAAATTGTTAAATTAGGTCCTTGCCTTAACTTGCTTGGTGATTTAGAATCCCTTTAATTTCACTTTGTTCAGTGGTTTCAGTAGTGTCGAACTCTTCATGATCCCATTTGGAGTTTTCTTGGTAAAGATACTAGAGTGATTTGCCATTTGCTTCTCCAGATCATGTCACAGATGAGGGACCTGAGGCAATCGGAGTTAAGTGACTTGCCCTGGGTCACACACTAGTGTCTGCAGCAGGATTTGAACTCAAGTCTTCCTGACTCCAGGCTCAGAGCTTTATCCACTACACCACTTGGGAGATCACAAATAAGTAGTATTTGTTGCCTATTAAAGTTTGAGGAGCTATTTGGTTTCAATTAATGGTGATTTCAGGAACCACAGCCTTTGCTAACAAACCATAAAGAAAGAAATTAGTCATATAACAATTTCATGGTACTTTGAGACTTGTCTACAGGTTCACCAGTGGGATTTTCAAGCATGGAATAGAGAGCCTTAGGAAATAGCATCCTTTGGGGCTCCAGATTGTTAGCTCCCCTTCCCACTAGAAGGCTGGACCTCAGAGACTGAAAAGGAGCTAGCTTCTGCTCACCTTCTCCCCTCTGTCCCCTAATCTTGGTCTGTCTCTCAGCCCCAGCTCTATCATAGTATCTTAGATTTAGACCTGGAGGGGACCTCAGAAGTTATCTAGTCTCTCTCTCTCTCTCTCTCTCTCTCTCTCTCTTCTCTCTCTCTCTCTCTCTCTCTCTCTCTCTCTCTCTCTCTCTCTCTCTCTCTCTCTCTCTCTTTACAGATGAGGAAACTGAGGCTTAGAGAGGTAAAGCAATTTGCTCAAGGTCACACAAGCCTGGTTTCAAATTTAGGTCCCTTGATCCAAATCAATCAGCAAGCATTCATTAAGCACTGACTATATTCCAGGAATTGTGGTAGGTGGTGGGGACAAAAATGCAACCTCCAGGGCTCTTTCCACTGTCTCCCATGCTGCCTGCTCCTTCCAGCTTGTAAGTGTCCTGGTGCCCTTAATTCATCTTCATTTCGGTTGTCAGTGAACAATGGTAACAGAATAGTCTAAGCAATGCTTAAGTGCCCTGGGACTTCAGTCTGGAAACCTGGTGAATTCTTCCATGTTGAGGAATTCTCCTGAGTTAATCCTTACATAGTACCTGCCTAGGTACTATGAGTGCTGAATGAATGTGGACTGAGTGAAACTCTCAAAGGAAACACGTTTTTGGATCTGCTTACTGTTTTGAAGGTGATGAACACAATTTAGTTTCTGTCAAGAAATCATTATAAAAGCAATAAAATTTTCCCACTCATTTCCACCAAGGAAATTTAGATTTTTTTTAGAGCTCTCTCCCTTTGCTTGCTTTAGATCTCAGCTCCTGAAAAGGAAGCATTGGTATAGTAGATGAAGTAGATAAGAAAACCTGGGTTCAAATCCCACCTCTGACATTTACTCATTATTTGACCATCTATGAGTCACTTCACCTGAGTCTTAGTTTCCTCAGCTGTAAAATGGGCTTAGTTACCTGTCCTACCTACCTAGAGTTGTGAAATAACATATAAAGGTCTATCTAAATGCCATTGTTACTCCCCACCCCCATGGTTGCCCCTCCTTACCCCTGCCCCCATTTTCTTTTGCCAGCTTAAAAGCAAATGAAATAGATTTCAATGAGGAAAAATATACAGTAATATTTTAAGAGGAAAAATAGCTCTGCAAAGTACAACATGGGCAATTATAGGATTAACAAAATTATGATTGAAAAGGATTAAGAGGTCATAGGGGCTTGCAAGCTGAATGTGAATCAATAATACAGTGCTGTCAAGAAGGCTAATATGAGGTCAGTGTCTCAGGAAGTAAAAATGGTATTATGTGAAGATGAATAAATAGAATTTGTTAAGTAGGGACCTTGTAGACACCTTCCCACTATTTGCTAATCAGACTCTCAACGTATTCTTTTGGTCTATGCCTTTTAAGAGAAACTTATGCAGACATTTGCTAGCTGTGTGACACTAGACAAGTCACTTAATCTCTCTCTGCCTTGGTTTCCTTATCTGTGAAATGGGGAAAATAATATCACCTACCTCTCGGTGCAGTTTTGAAGATAAAATGAGAAAATTGTAAAGCACTTAGCACAGTGCCAGGCACACAGTTGGTGCTTGATAAATGTTTGTTAATAAAATAAGTACCTTTGGATAATTCTAGAAAAGATCAATGATGAAATATATTGAAAATAATGACAAATGAAGGTCAGGGTAGATGAGAGGTATTAATTTTTTTTAATCTCCCCCAAATGAAGAATGATAGATGACAATGATTATATTTAAGCATATAGAGGGTTATAGAAAGAGAGTATTGGACTTGGAGTCATGAGAATCTGGATTCAAATCCTATCTCTGACACCAGTAGCTGGGCAAATGATTTCACTTCTTTGTGTCTCAGGCACAAAGATTAATTCCTAGAATTTATCTATTAGATCATAGATGGCTTGTCATCTTTTTCATATTGGGACTTCCTCATGCTCAAAAAATCAAAGATCCTTCTACATTCCAATAACAATAATAATAACAGCTAGAATTTATATAGTACTTAAAGGTTTGCAAAGTACTTTATAAATATCTCATTTTTCCCCCTTACAACAGCCCTGTGAGTTAGGCACTATCATTATGTCCATTTTATGATTTATTTATTTTTTTAAGGCAACTGGGGTTAAGTGACTTGCCCAGGGTCACACCGCCAGTAAGTGTTAAGTGTTTGGTCTGAGGCCGGATTTGAACTCAGGTCCTCCTTATTTCAGGGCTGGTGCTCTATCACTGTACCACCTACCTGCCCCTATTATCTCCATTTTACATATGAGGAAATGGAGGCAGACAGATCTCAGTGCCTTGCTCAAGATCACACAGTAAGTGCCAGAGGCCAAATTTGAACTCAGGTCCAGTGCTCTATCCACCGTAACACCTAGCTGTGTTAAATGTCTGTATGGTGTTGGGCTTTTTTCTCATTGTGAAAAGATCTATGAGAACAGATTTAGGTTGGACACATAGAGGAACTTCTTATCCCTAAGGGTTTGTGATTAGACATGATTATCATGAGCACAGTGCCTTCCTTCACATAGTGTATGTTCAATAAAAATTTGTGGAATTGGAGTATTGGGAGGGTTATAGAATCTTCATTAGCGATCTCTAAAAATATCAAAGATTCCCATTGTCTCAAAGGGTTTAGGTAAAGCCATCCTAGAAGCAGAGGCTGTATCTTGGCAAAATGTCAAGAAAGGGAGTAGCATCAACTTGTTAGGACTTGGTATACTAGTGGGACCTAAAGTCTGAAAGTGTTTGGTAAAGGCTTGAAGTCAATGGTAGTTGTGGTAAGAATGCAAGTAAGGTAAGGTAAGGACTGGGCTCTTCTGCCTTAGTTCAGATATGACCTCTCTTAGTAGCTGTATGACCCTGGGCAAGTTACTTAACCTTGTTTGCCTCAGTTTCCTCATATGTAAAATGAGTTAGAGAAGGAAATGACAAACTACTCTGGTATCTTTGCCAACAAAACTCTTGGGTACATTTATTACATGATCTGCCCTTCCACAAATAAATTACTTATCAGTTGAATTAACAATCACTCAGTAGTCAATTATTTTCCACCAACAGTCTGCAGTTCAAATTTTAACTCCTTCTAATCCCTAGTTGACATGGCAATTCTAAAACCAATAAAAAAGCACTAATGATTTTTTTTGTTGTTGTTATTCAGTCACGTCTGACTCTTAGTGATCCTGTTTGGGATTTTCTTGGCAAAGATACAGGAGCAGTCTGCTGTTTCCTTCTGCAGCTCATTTTACAAATGAGGAAACTGAGGCAAATGAGGCAAACAGAGTTAAGTGACTTTCTGAAGGTCACACAGCTAGTGTCTGAGGTTGAATTTGAACTCAGGTCTTCTTGACTCCAGGTGTGAAGCTCTATTCACTGATCCACCTAGCTGCCAGTTAGAGTCTCTAGTTTTCTTCAAAGTTTGGCTCAAACTGGACATGGTAGAACATGCCTGTAATCCCTGTTTCCTCTTGGCTGAGGCTGGCAGATTGCTTGAGTTTGGGAGTCCTGAGCTACAGACGGTTAAAGCCTATTGGATATTCACATTAAATCTGGCACCAATATGGTGAGCTCCTGGGAATGTGTGTGTGTGTGTGTGTGTGTGTGTGTGTGTGTGTGTGTGTGTGTGTGTGTGTGTGCACGCGCACGCGTGCGTGCATGCACGGGGGCACCAATCTACCTAAGGTTGGCCTAGGTTGGAAACAAAGCAGGTTCAAACTCTTTGCTCATCAGTAGTGTGATAGGTCCTTAGAGTGTCAGCTGTACTTTCTGCCTGGGTAAAATAGGGAGATGCATTCTCAAAAAAAATTCCAAGCTACCTAAAGCTTGCCTCAAGTATCATCTTTTATATGATAATTTTATGGATAACATCAACTTCTTGGGTCCCTCCAAATACCTTGCATTTTAAAAATCTATGTACACATCACTTCACCCAATAGAATGTAAACTCCCTGAGGGCAAGAACTTTCATTTTCTCGTTTGCATCTGAAGTGCCTAGCACAATTCTGGATATACTTTGGCAGCTTAATAAATGCTTGTTGATTGATTGATGAAGCCTTCCTTTAAGAATGAGGCTAACCTTTTGCTCTTGGGCTCCACACATGACAAAATGAGAGGGAATAGTTTTAAATCAAAATCGATTAGATGAAATGGAAGAATTTCTTTACCATAAGGGTGATTAAACATTGGAATCTCTTTAAAAGGATGGTTTTGTTGTAAGCACATCTGGAGTCAGGGGGCTGGAAGCCATCCTCTTTCGACCCCTTCTAAGCAATAAGATCTTGTGTATCCACCCCGAGGTCATTTTTAATGCTGAGGGATTAGTAAAAGTCAGCAGGATGGTTAGGCAGAAATGCAAACTCACCACAACTATTTGCATTAATGGCTGATGAAACCAACCTGAATGAAAGCAAGTCTTATGAGGTCAATAGCAGCTGACCTCCCAGGAATGGGGCAAAACCACAAGTGGGTCTCTTGGCTAAGATGAGTTGTCAATGCTTGCCAACCCTTTCGTAAAGCATCAGGTAGTTTTTTTTCTTTTAAAATCTCATTAGTGGTATGACAGTATTAAGGCAGCATTTAGCAGCAAACCAGGAACTTACCTTTCTCCTATCTACAAAGAGTTACAGTTGGGGGGGGGGGGGAAATCCAGTTGGTGGGTAAGAAGCTTATAAGCTATTTTTTTTTTGCATTACCAAGGCTAAATATTGTTAGTGTTATTTAAAATACCACATGAAATTCAAAGAGATTTTACTCATATGCACAGAATACACAGAAATAATAATCTTAAATGTTGTTGCCAAAGCCATACTTCATGATCATCTTTTTACTTTGTTACAGTAATAATCTATGACAGGAACAATTCAGGACACCGTGAATCTTCCTTGGATTTCATTCAATTTAATTCAACAAACATTATTTTAAGCACTCAGCAAAGGCAAAGCCCTGTGTTAGGTGCCCTTGGGAGAGGGGATACAAAGATGGATAAAATGTTTTTATCCTGATATCAACAGTTGCAATTCAACAATGAGCATCTGACATGTTCCAGGTTCTTGGGATTAAAAGACAAACACAAAATGGTCCCTGCCCTCAAGGAGTTATAGTCTAGGGGAGGGAGAATTACATATGCTCACAAATAAATGTAAATTCAAATAGAATATAAAAATGCAAGAGGCACAAGTAAGATAATTATGAAAATTCACAAGAGGAAGTGATTGCTTCTGGTTGGGCAGTGGGTTAAGATTGTATGAAGATATGAGGTCTGGCTTTGAAGCATGGACAGCATTGCAATTGGTAGGTATTTAAGGGGAATGGCATCCCAGTAATAAGGAAGAGTACGAGCAAAAACAAAGAAATGAGAAAGCAAAAGGACTACCCTTGCAGAATGGCAAATAGATAGGCATGTGCATCATTGAAAAGGAAGAACCATGAGATCATCAGGAAGGAAAGAGGATGGTGCCAGTGTCTCCCATGTCACACAATCAATTACAAAATTCTCTTTTTTCTTTTTTTCTGTTGGGCAATGGAGTTAAGTGACTTTCCCAGGGTCACACAGCTAGTAAGTGTTATGTGTCTGAGGCCAGTTTTGAACTCAGGTCCTCCTGACTCCATGGCTGGTGCTCTATCCACTGCACCACTTAGCTGCCCCCAATTCCAAAATTCTTAAGAAAGACCTTAAGAATGTCCTTGTATCACTTCTTCTGACCACCATGTGAATGCTTGCCCTGTGTGAGTTCTTCATAAAAGTCTTTTGGGCAAGCTCAAGTTTTGCATTCGAACAACGTGGGCAGCCCATCAGACTTGCATTCTCTGAAGCAGAGTTCAAACAGTTGGCAGTTTAGTTTGAGAAAGGACCTCAGTATCTGGTGTCTTATCCTGCCAGGTGATCCTCAGAATCTTCCTAAGACAATTCAAATGGAAGTGATTCAGTTTCCTGGCAAGGCACTGGTATACTGTCCAGGTTTCACAGGCATACAACAACAAGGTTAGCACAATGGCTCTGTAGACCTGCAGTCTGGTAGCCAATCTAATACCTTTTCTCTCCCATGCTTTACTTTGGAGCCTCCCAAACACTGAGATAGCTCTGCATCAACCTCATTATCAATGTATCACTCCCTGGAAAGTACACTAGCAAGGTAAATGAATTTATCTACAGCATTCAAAACTTCTCCATTTGCTGTAACCAATGATTCCATGCATGGATAGTGTGATGGTAGCTGATGAAGTACCTGTGTTTTCTTGGTGTTAATTGTTAGGCCAACATTAGCACAAGCAGCAGAAAATCAATCCATACTTTGTTGCATCACAGCTTCGGAGGCTGCATTGAGTGCACAATTATCTGCAAACAGAAAACCATTCATTAACACTCCCTCCACTTTGGTCTTGGCTTGTAGTCTTTTCAAGTTGAATAATTTGCCATCGGTACAACAGCTGACCTTGATGTCGTGTTCATCCTCATTGAAAGCATTTGACAACATGGCTGAAAACATCATGCTAAAAAGCATGGAAGAAAGCACACAGCGTTGTTTCACTCCATTGGTGACTGGGAAAGCATGAGAGCATTGTCCATTATCCAGAACCCAGGTAAGCATACTGTCATGAAATTGATGTACAATGCTGATGAACTTCTCTGGGAAACCAAATTTTGGCATATTTTTCCATAAGTCCTCATGACTGATGGTTTCAAAGGCCTTGGTCAGATCTACAAACGTTGTATACAGACCTCTGTTCTGCTCCTTGCATTTCTCCTGGAACTGTTGGTCAGCAAACACTATAACAACTGTTCCTTGGCCCTTTCTGAAGCCACACTGGCTCTCAGGTAGATGACCATCTTCCAGTTTAAGGATCAACCTATTAAGGTGGGACTCTGGCAAGAATCTTACCAGCAATGACTAAGAGAGAGATCCCCCTGTGATTGTCACAGGACAATCTATTTCCTTTACCTTTATAGAGATGGACAATGGAGGCATCCTTGAACTCCTGGAAGATAACCTCCTCTTGCCATATAACCTGGAAAATTTCAGTCAGCTTTTGTGTGAGCAATGGACCCCCTACCTTGTAAATCCTAACTGGAATAGAATCAGCACCAGGTACTTTGTCATACGAAAGGAGCCTAATGGCATTCAAAACCTCTTCTTCAGTTGGAACTTCAGCTAGGGAGGGATTGACTTCAACCTGAGGTAAATGGTCAATGGCCTCAGCATTGATTGATGATGGTCTGTTGAGAACATTATGGAAGTGTTCAGGCTACCTCCTAGGATCACGTCCTTGTCACTAATCAATGTGGCTCCATCAGCACTGAGTAGTTGAGATGTACCATAGGTCTTTGGCCCATAAATAGCCTTAGGGCATCATAAAAGTACTTTTGATTGTTACTATCAGCATAAAACTGAATTTCATTTTCCTTCTTACTGAGCCAAGAATCCTGCACCTCTCTAAGATTTGCTTGTACTTTACTTTTTTTTTTTTGGCAGTTGGGGTTAAGTGACTTGCCCAGGGTCACACAGCTAGCACGTGTCAAGTGTTTGGTCTGAGGTCGGATTTGAACTCAGGTACTCCTGACTTCAGGTGACTGCGCCACCTAGCTGCCCCTGTACTTTACTTTTGATGAAATTAAATGCTGCCTGCTTAGAGATGGATGAATTATCCTGCTGGTAAACCCTGTGGAGTTCTTATTTTTCATTTAGCAGCTTCCAAATTTCCCCACCATTTTCATCAAACCCGTCCTGATGTTTGTGAGTGTTCTGACCCAGAAGGAGCAACTACTGTAGCAAAATCACCAAATCTCTGAAAGCTGCCCACTCCTTTTCTGCTCCACTGTTGCCAACTGTGTTTTGGTTCAACTCTTCCTCCAAGTTAGCAACAAAATGTTCCCACTCAGAGAAGAGCTCTAATCTGTTGACATTAATTCTTCTGGTAGTCATTTTGCCCTGGGGATGCTGATTTTGTTGAATGAGAATATTTAGCTTAGAGAGGATAAGTCTGTGATCAGTCCAGAACTCTGCACCACACATCGCCT
The DNA here is from genome assembly GCF_003287225.1 of Phascolarctos cinereus. NCBI lineage: Eukaryota > Metazoa > Chordata > Mammalia > Diprotodontia > Phascolarctidae > Phascolarctos > Phascolarctos cinereus. The sequence continues at coordinate 177,210,506 of NW_027555958.1, forward strand.
TCATCACTTTCACATCCTGTGTGTCTTTTCTCCTTACAGTCACATGGTCTATTAAATGCCAATGTTTGCTGCGAGGGTGCATCCACGAAGTTTTATTGTATTTAGGTAAACAGAAGACAGTGTTGGTAATGAGATGGTCATGAGATGCACAAGTCTTCAGTAGTAAGTGACTGTTGCTATTGCTGTTTGTTTCTAACTCCATTCCTCCTTAGAACTCTCTGCCAAGTCTGGTAATATGAGCCTACTCTAGCATTAAAGTCACCCAGAATTATAAGCCTGTCCTCTTTTGGCACATTACTGATAAGGGTCTCCAGGTCTTCATAAAATTTTTCTAATTCTATTAGTGAGAAGAATATCTTGAGTAGCTGGAAGCTATAAATATTTATCTTACATAGTCTTATTATAGTCTGTAAGTTCTCAAAGGGCGATCTACAGACCCCTGGGAGTCCCTGAGACCCTTTCAAGGGGTCCATAAAGTCAAAACTATTTTTATAATAATATTAAGGCTATCTGCCTGTTAAAACACTCTTTTCCAACTACATTAGCTGTGTGAAGCCAGATTTTCTTTAGATACTTCGACAAAATGTCTTGAAACAGATTGAATGAAGAAGCAGATTTTTTCTGTTAAGCTAGACATTGAAGAAATTTGCCCAAACATGTAAAACAATGTCCCTTTTCTCACTAAATTGTTTTTGTTTTGGAAAATATAGTTATTTTAAAATAAAAATATCAGTTGATGTTAACACATAAAGGGTTGTTTTTAAAATGAATTAAATAAATAATTTAAACAATTATCTGTTTTCATTTCGAATATAGTAAATATCAATAGATAAAATCCACATTAATAAGTCTCCTCAATACTTTTTAAGAGAGGTGTGGTTCTGAGATAAAAAAATGAGAACCTCTGTTTTAGTCAAGACTTTTAATCCCTTTCCCCAACCAACTATTCATCATAAGTAAAAGTACTTCAAATCTCACCTCCTCTCCCTGAGTGCTGTCATTTTTCTGAGTAATGTATATTTGTTTATCTAGCTACATGTTTTATCTTAGAGTAGAAAGTAAGCTCTAAGGGCAGGCACTTTTTAATTGCTTCTTTGGCGGTTCCATTCATGCCCCCAATAAACTCATCACTGGGAAATCTCATTATCTTGTAAGATCTAATCAGCCTTGTTTTTATTGTTATTTGGTCATGTCTGACTCTGACTCTTAGTGGACCATAGCTTAACAATACTGTCCATGGGGTTTTCTTGGCAAAGATACTAGAGTGGTTTGCCATTTCCTTCTCCAGTCGATTAAGGCAAACAGAGGTTAAGTAACTGGGCCAAAGTCACACAGTTAGTAAGTGTCTGAGGTCAAATTTGAACTCAGGTCTTCTTGACTCTAGTCCCAGCCACTGAGCTGCCTAGTAATAGCTACTTCACACATACTTGCTATACCTCATTAGTATCTTCTGTCTCTCTTACTGAAGGGTGGGGCCAATAATCTCCTTTATTTAAGAAGAGGGAACCAGACTAACATTTCCTTAGATGTCTCTTTTCAAACATTGACACCCTTATCTTGAACATCATTGGCTTCTCAACCATGACTCCCCCTTTCTCCTTCATTATATTGTAAGATTCTTGAGATCAGCGACTATCTTTCTTTTTCTAATTTGTATCTCCAGTGCTTAGCACAGTGCCTGGTACATAGCAGGTGTTCAGTAAATATTTATTGACTGTTGACTATAGCTGTCTTTTATATAGCGCTATAGTGTTTGCAAAATGCTTTACATATTATCTCATTTGATCCTCACAACAACCTTGTGCTCTTCTTATCATCCCCATTTTACAAATCTGGAAACTGAGGTTGAGAGGGATTAACCTCAGGATCACACAGCTAAGTAAGTCATATCTGAACTCAAGTTTTCCTGACTCCAGGCCCCCCACTCTATCCACTGCATCATGTATTTGTTTTATTTCTGTCTTTGTACCCCTAGCACCTGGTACAGTACCTCAAAAGAACAAGTGTTTGATAAATGTTTGTTGAATGGAAATTAATTTCATTGACTATGCTGCTGAATAATGGAATGGTCTAAAATTGCGGGGCAAGAGGGCAAAGAAGCAAAATCCATGGATAATGAAAATTTGTCCCTGAATAATTGAAAATTGACTTTATCCATCTCCAGATTTTGTGACTTTTTAAAAAAAATGTGCTGTATCTTTCTTAAAAGGCACTGGCAATATATGCTATGACAACTCCATGCCTGCTGTTATTGGCATATAATGAATCATGCACAAAATCTACTTAAAGGTACTTGTGCAGTGCCAGGAATGTATTCATAGTTCCTGAGTAAAGAACTTTGTGCAACGTGAATTCAAGTTATATGACTGTACTCCTGGTTGTGTTGAAGAGTGAAGGTGCCAAGGCTAGAAACAACCTCTAGTTGGTATTTACTTATTTATGTATGTGCTGTTTTCCTTCAGTAGAATGTATACTCCTTGAGGGCAAGACCTATTTCATTTTTATCTTTGTAGTATGGGTGTGCGTCGCACATTGTCCAGAATATAGGGAGTATATAATAAATGTTTGCTAAGTGAATGCAAGAATTAGATGCAACTTGGACCTGAGAGATGGGAGACCTGGTGTTCTGAGGTGGGCCTGACTCAGGCCAATCTACTGGAAGTTTAGCATTTTGTGAAAGTTTTGACATTAGAACAAAATGAGACACAAGAGGGTAATTAACAAAAAGAGATTTGGTAAGCCCTTAAAGGGAAGGGGTAGTCAACAAAGATATGCATTGAGGATACCTCAAATTGATTGAGCTGAGTGAATCTCCTATCCCAATTCACCAGCTAAGCTTGTTAGAGCTATTTATAGCTTCTTTGTACTCAGGTGATGAGGAAATTCACCAACAATCCCTTGTACCAAGACTTGAGGATGGTCTCAAGATCCTTTAAGGAAAAATTAGCCTATTTTTGCATGGGGGGAGGGGTTAGAGTATTGCTCTACTACACTCGAGTTCCACCCTGGCTTTAACATTAGTTTTCTGTGTCACCTTGTACAAATCCCTTCATCTCTCTTGCAATGAGAAGGTTGGATTAGAACTCTAAGGTCCTTGTAAAACTAACATTCTATGACTTCTTTTAATCTTATCACATGGGATATCTCTATTCTATTAACTGAAAGAGTATATGGCAACCCTCGATGCCTAAAATTATGTACCATATAATAGTGATTCTGAATCTCCCTGAATACCTAGAGGTCATCAGGACCAGCCCCTTCATTTTGCATTTGAGGAAACGAAGAGTCATTGAAATGAAATTACTTATCTAAGGTCGCACAGTTAGGATGAGGCAGAAGCAGCATTCCAACCCAGGGTCTCTGGCTCCAAATCCAACTGTCTTTGTACTTTGTTACCCCACTTGAGCAGAGGTTGAATGGGGAGGGGGAAGTGAGAGAGACAGACAGACAGAGACACAGAGACAGAAGAGAGGAGGAGGAGGAGGAGGAGGAGGAGGAGAGAGAAGAAAGAAGAAGAAGAAGAAGAAGAAGAAGAAGAAGAAGAAGAAGAAGAGAAGTGAAAAAAGAATTCTTTCCTTTCCTTATAAAAAGATGCAATCAACAAATTGAAGAAGCAAACTGCATTCCCACTTCAGAAGCTTTTCCTTGAATCTCGTAGGAATGATAAATGTGTTGTTTCTCCTAGAAACATGATAAATACAAGGGCAGCAAAGTGGGGGCACTAATAAATGTTGCTGTCAAAACCACTTTCTTCTTTGTAACTACATCAGAGGCCCTCTTTAATACCCTGTCTTCATTACCTTTACCCTTGGAAGAGGTTTTGAGGACAGGCTCCCTTTAAGGCTGTTGGGCTACATCGTATCTGCTGAGGTCTTCTCTGTTCCTCCTCCCTCCCTTCCATCCTGCTGTCTTCAGTTGTCCTCAGCTCTCCATATTTCTGTTTCCTTTGCTTCCTTCTGCAAGTCCTGGCTCTCAGCCACTACCTCTTTTCCTCTTTTAAACCCCTCCTGGAAACTAATTTCCTTCTAAGGAAGCCTTTCATTGGCAAAGCCCTATTCTCAGTTTCCCCCTGAGTGCAAAATAATGAAGGCAGAAATGAGTAAAGAAAAAAAGGGGGGGAAATTAGCAAAAATGATGATTAAAAAAAGGGGAGGGTGAACTTTCATTGCCTTTTCAACTGGTAAGTCCATTTCTTTTCTTTAGAAAGATTAAATCATTTAGAGTAGGTGTTTCCAGGGAGCTCTGGCAACTTTGTTAGTGCCTGACTTGTAAGAAGGGACAAAAAGATAATTCTACATTGTAGTAACATGGACTTTTTTCTTCAGGGAGTTAAAAGTACATTATGTACATTACTAAGGTAATTCTGAATATCCCTGAGAAGTAGATAGGTGGTTAATAGAATAAATCAATCCCAGATGGAGAGGTTTCTTGATCAGTACAAATGAAAGGCAGGTTGGAGATAAGGTGCATGACTGAGCCAGGAGAAATGAAGGGTTTTCTAGTCATTGCAGACCACATAAATCCATAAGACTTTCTTTTACCTTCCTACAAAATGTCAGAGTAAGTTCAGCTCTATATTTTCTTTTCAATATTACTACAGAGGGACAAGTAGCAGTTGGTTTAGGCCTCAAATCAAACTTTAATCTATATATTCTAGAGGTAGGATTGTTTAGTCTTCTCAGAAATAGTTAACAAAATAAAATACAATAAAACACTGGTGTTAGTGTGGTATTACTGTATCGTATCCAACTCTTCATGACCCCATTTTGAATTTTCTTGGTAAAGATACTGGAAGGGTTTTGTCATTTCCTTCTCCAGCTCATTTTATAGATGAGAAAATTCAGGCAAATAGGGTTACCCAAGGTCACACAGCTACTAAGAGTCTGGAATGCTGTCACCTTATCTTCACCTTTTAGTTGCCCTGCCTTCTTTCAAGACTTACCTCAAATCTGATCTTCTGCTGGAGACTTTCCCGGAGACTTCCTTTTCTCATTTTATTCTGTGAAGTTTGGATTCAATCGAAGGGCTGCATTTAAGGACCTAGAGGGCCACATGTGGCCTCGAGGCCTCGGGTTCCCCATCCCGATCTAGAGTTTGTGCCATTTGAAGACCTGTTGAAGGAGCTAAGAATATATAGCCTGGAGAAGAGAACACTGGGGGAACATTTGTTGGGTATATGGTAGAAGGGACTCCTGTTCAAGTAAGAGTTGGACAACTGGGAATTACAGCTTTGGAATTCTATGATTCTGTCAAAACCATGGAGTACAAATCTGAGGACCCAGATAGTCCTCAATCATCCATAGGGTCCCATATTTTCAATGATTTCTCAAAGCCAAACAAAGAAAACATTTGGTTGCTGACTTTAAATTTAACTCCTGGGTTGTTTAAAAATATGGAGACTTGTCTACTGTCCCAACGTACTGTGTGTTGCTGCTTTGATTGTTTCACAATCAAGGCAGACTGGTTAGTGATGCTAAAATCAAGAGACCTTTATTATGGGCATATTTTAACTTGCCGAGGGAAGACATATAGCCTTATCTGAGGCACTCAAGGGCCAGAGGGAGCGTTGGGTAAGTGTGGACGGATTCAAGGCAAAGAATATAGCTGGGTCTCAGTTACTAGAAGGAGATATTGCTGGCCCTATGGTGCAATGATCTTCAAGTTATATCAGGAGGTTAAAAGAGATTGACAGTCTCATGGGAGGCTACTCATCATTCTTCCAGTTTGATGTAGGTATGCTAGAGTTCTGTTTTTTGCACTAGAGTAGCTCAGTGAGGTGGGCAAGGACCATGAGTTTTCTAGGAAGGGGCAGATTTTTGGTTAGGTTCATCTGCTTGGTTTTCTATCTGTGGTGTCATAGGTAGGGAGCCATTGGTGGGTGACCAGTGGATAAATGCATACCTTTTCTGAATCACAGGCATAGGCATTTCCAGCATGGATGTTTCATGATATGGAGGGTTCCAGGAAAAGAGGTAGGGTAAGGTTGTAGGCAGGAGGAGGGATCATATCTAGAAAAGCAGCGTGTTGCACATAGACCTTATAGGTTTCAAAGAGGCCCCAAAACTCAAAATTTTTGTTTACTACAAGATTTACTATAGATATAGATCTAAGACCTTTGAGCATCTTTGAATGAAAGAAGGAAATTATAATGTTAGCTTTGATTTTTACTTCTCTTCTATAAAGGCAGAAAATGGTGTCATGGAAGTCTAATATAAATTTATAATATATGTTGTATCTATATAAATATTATAATTATAAATATAATTATAAATTATATATAAATTATAAATATACAGAGAAACTTCATAAATATAAAATAAAAGTGTACTAATAAAGACTTAACATGACTGGACTTTAAAGACTTGCATAGGGGCAGCTAGGTGGTGCAGTGCATAGAGCACCAGCCCAGGAGTCAGGAGAACCTGAGTTCAAATCTGGCCACAGACACATGATACTCACTAGCTGTGTGACCTTAGGCAAGTCACTTAACCCCAACTGCCTCATCAAAAAAGCAAAGCAAACAAACAAACAAGACTTGAATGAATCCATTCTCTTGCAGGTGGCAATATGCTGTCTATTAATGCATATTGCAACCCATTGACTCCTCTTCATCTTCTGCAATTTTGTCCGTGTTTTCCCATAAATCCTAATTAAAGGATTTGCCTAATTTCCCAGAGGCTTTCCTCTAGGTCTCTAGATATTTCATGAATACCAGTGTAAAACTCAGACTGTCCATCTGTAATCCTTTGTTCTTTGTACATGACCAATGGGCCTCTTTTTCTGGTAAATTTTTCTGATGATGCTTAACTTTTCCTTAACCTGCTTCTCATGAACAAATCATCGTTGGTAGTATGTTGCACCATTAATTGAATGGTGATTAGATCCACCATTTAATCATTCAATCAATCAACAAGTGTTGATTAAGTACTTACTACGTGCCAAATGTAGCACTAAAATTCTGACAATACAAAGAAAGACAAAAACACAGAAACAGTAGGGAGCTTACATACTAATAGAGGAGATAAAATGTAAAGAAATAGGAACAGAAAAGGTAAATAAATACAGAGTAGAAAAAAAGGTAACCTTAGAGGTTGAGTCACTTCCAGTGTTACCTTTTTTGAGGTCTTGGTGTTCTATGAAACATGAATATATTACATCATTAAGAGAATATTGATTTTATAAACATAGACTTTTGCAATTTGGGGAATTAATAAAGTCACTGTGAACTTTTCCAAATGCAATTCAGCCCGCTCTCCCTTGACTCCTCCTGTTGAGTTTTGAGCTGAGCTCATTGGACACCTTCTGTTCCTGTTCAAGATATATGCAAAAACACATTAATATAGTTGACTGCTCATTCAACTTCAGTCATAATCTGGGCAAAATGTCTTCTTTGTCCACTTGGTTTTTTCTGTGTAAATGCCAAGGCTGATCTCCTTTGAATTACTGAGGCTCTCATTCATGAGGACCTGGAATATTTTGGGGTTCAGTGAAACCAGAATAATGTCAGCTTCATACAAGTGCATTTGAAGAGTTTCACCATCTAGACAAACTCGTCTTCTATTTGGACTTTGTGAAGGATAGCCTTAGTGAGCATATGGCTCCCTGTTTTATGCCTCACCTGATATTGATGTTCAAATTTGTCTCCATGATTATATCTATCAAGGCATCTTGCATGCTTTTGACACGTGCACAGGAGCAACCTCATTGCAGAAGAGTCAAGTCAAATACTTTTATCATTTTTGTAATCAAGAAACCATAGACTCTTTATATTCTCAATTGTCAATTGTGTGACTCTGAAGATATGCCCTGCTGTATAAAATCTTTAGTAAAAGTATGGTTGTTTCCTCTTCCTCTTCTTCCTAACAACAACAACAACAACAACTAGCATTTATATAATACTTTAAGGTTTATAAAGTGCTTTACATATTAAGTCATTTGACCCTCACAACAACCCTGTGAGGTCAATGCTATTATTATCTCAATTGTACAGATGAGGAAACGGAGGCTGAGAAAGGATAAGTGACTTGCACTGGGTTACACAGCTATTCCTCTTTGCCTCAGTTTCCTCACCTATAAAATGAGCTGCAGAAGGAAACGGCAAACCACTCCAGTGTCTTTGCCAAGAAAACCCCAAATGGGGTAACAAAGAGTAGGATATGACTGAAAAAAGACTGGACATCGTCATCCTTCTACGGCAAAGTTCAAACTCAGATCTTCCTGCCTCTAAGTCTCATGCTCTGGCAACTGTACCACCTATCTATAATATACAAAAGATGGCCTCAGCACACAAATATATCCTTCTTATCAATATTTTATTAAGATAAGAAAATAGGCAGGAAATACCACTTCATATAATCCTTGCCCATCTCACCATGAAGTGATTATGGTGAGCATAGCAACTTACATATCAACATCTATTGAAGAAGGTAAGGAAAGTTCCTTGAGGGCAGGTCCTATTTTTAAAATTTTGTTTTTGTCTCTTTGGAACTTAGTCAGTGCTTAGTAAATGTCTCGTATTTGAATTGAATTGAATAAGACTAGAAAACTTAAAAAAAAAGAAAACCTGACCAAAAAAAAAAGGAACATAATCAATCAAAAAAGAAATCCTGAAGGAACTTGCATTCTAATAAGGAGAAAAAATAAATCTACTTTACTATCCATCTATTTATCTGCTTCTCATCTCTGTCTCTATCCACATGTTTCTGTTTCTCTCTCTTTTTTTCTTCCTCTTTCTCTCCTTACTTATCTCCTTACCTTTCTATTTCTCTGTCTCTATCATCTGTCATCTTTCTCTATCCATCCATCCATTCCATCCATCCATCTACCTGTCTGTCTCTCTTTCTGTCTATCTGCCTGTCTGTTTGTCTGTCTATCTTATACAAAGCAGATGTGCAAGGATTCTGGACGGGAGGAGAAGGTACTAGTAGCTGGGAGATCATGGTGGTGGTGGCAGGAAAGGCTTCATGAAGAAGATGGTTCTTGAGCTGAGTCTTGAAGGATACCAGGAATTTGAAGAGGTAAAGGTGAGGAGAAAGAGCATTTTAGGCATGGGGCATAGCCGTCGCAAAGACATGGAGATGGGAGATGGAGTGTTTTTTGAAACAGAAAGAAGGCACATATGCTTAGATCCCAGAGTACATAGGAATAATGTGTAATAAGGTTGGCAAGGTAGGATGGGGTAGGTTGTGAATAAATGAATGAATGTTTCTTCCACTGCAAATGGGTCTGATCCCACATCTGACCTCTAAAACTAATCAGGGTTGGCCCCCTTCGATACTTAGTTTGGAAACTTCTTGGGAATACCGGATGTTATAGACTTGAAAACCAGCTTGGTATAGTGTATTGACAGCTGGGCATGGATGTAGAAAACCTGGGTTTGAATCCTGTCTTAGATATTTACTAGTTGTGTGACCTTGGGCAAGTCACTTAAACTCCAGGCCTCAGTTTCCTCACTTGTAAAATTAAGGGGTTTGACTCAATGACCTCTAAGGTACCTTCCAGTTCTAAATCTGTTATATGGTCCTTTAATAAGGGAATGAGGCTGTTTCCAGCCTTACTTCAGATTTCTCAGGAATGATTCTAATTTTATCTCTAGTCTAAGTAAAGTGAAGTAAAGAAAGGTACCCCAAATACAAATCAGGTATGGAGCAGGTAGTTTCATTTGTTGTTGTTCAGTTGTGTCTGACTCTGAGACCCCATTTGGGGTTTTGTTGGCAAAGAAATGGGAATGATTTGCCATTTCCTTCTCTAGCTCATTTTACAGATGAGGAAACTGAGGCAAAGAGGGTAAGTGACTTGCCTAGGGTCACATAGCTAGTAATGTCTGAGGCTGGATTTGAACTCAGGAAGATGTCTTTCTTTCTTTAGGCCCAGTACTCTATCCACTGCACCACTTACCTGCCCGATAATTTTATACCCACACAGGAAAAGTAATGCTAAGCACTAAGGAATCATAGAAGTACAATCAAATGAGAGGCTGTTATTGAAGCCTCATTGAGACATCTGCAAAGTTTCTTGGTGAAAGCTGCTCATTAGCTAGTTCACATATAATGCCAAGGGGGCTCTTTCTTTCTAACAGTCTCTTGCTGTTGGGTGACTCCCTCTCAGCTGGTCTAAATCTGTTGCAGTTGCATCACTATTGTTCCAGTGGTTGATATCCTAGTGCCCAGGAAGAGAGAAAACACCAGCTTCCTTCTGAGATCTTAAAAAGCATTGAGCAAAAGGAAAGAAGACACAAATAGGAGGCAGCTCCATGCTAGGCACAGGCTCTTCTTTAGTGTTGTTTCCACTGATAAAACCATACTCAATTTCTGATCCCTAATGGGGAAGCTAGGAGGCACAGTGGGTAGGGCACTAGGCCTGAAGTCAAGAAGACCTGAATTCAAATCTGACCTCAGACATGTACTAGCTGTCTGATGCTGGCAAAGTCACTTAACCTCTGCTTGCCTCAGTTTCCCCATCTGCAAAATGTAGAAAAAACCCCCAGGGTTGTTGTGATGATCAAATGAGACAATAATCGTAAAGTGCTTAGCATAGTGTACATAGTAAGCGCTACGTGACAGTTATTTTTATAATTGATGTTACACCATATGAAAGTGCTAAGGACTTCAGTGGTGAGAATTTTCTGGTCTTCAGTAGCTGTGATTGCTGAAGGGATTGTAGCTGCAGGGATAGCTGTTGTGTGAAATCTCCATAAAAGTTGCTCCCTTTGGGCAATGGTTGTGGGGGCCAGGTAGCAGAATTGGTAGAATGAGGGTTACCGCTGTTCCAGGGCTCTCAGGCTTATCTGTCCATTTGGTGGCAACTGGGCGAGAGTTAGTTTTGTGATGGTGGCCCCTTTTTCCATAGTGGTTATTCTCCTCAATGATGTCTATAGAGGGTGGTGCTAGAAGTGAAGCCAGTGGTCTGGTAGTGCTGCCACCCCTGGGGCTCTGGATTGTCTCCATCAGCGTATGAGGGGAGATCTTGGTCATACTTGTGGTAGTAGTGTGATCTTCTCTGCATATGCCATCTTCTGCCTCTCTCTAGTTTGCCCCATAGAAAGTGGTTATTGTTTTTGTTGTTGTTATTCATCCTTTGTTTTCCAAGAGGACCAATGACATTAGAGGGGACGTCTTGACTTGCCCATGATTGGGTTTAAGTGAGGCAGAGTTGCACTAAGTCGTCAGCCTCACCCTCTCTTGTGAGTCATTGAAGTCCAATGGCAGGACAAAAGTCAAGAAGACTGGGGATGGCTCAGCAGTTGTGGGGATGGCTGAACTTTGGTTTCTCCCTTAGATGATGACTGCTAAGGCTGGACTGGAAGCAGGACTGGTGGTCTGGGGGCATGGCTATTCTGGGGCTCTTGGACTTACTCAAATAGTGAAACAAAGAGTTTTAAATTCCAAAAGGAAGAGTTTACATTTGCTTCTAGAGATAACAAGAGCCTAGCAGAGTTTCTTGATTAGTGAGGTTACCTGGTCAGGCTAGTGCTTAGGAAAACCACTTAGGCAGCTCCATGGAGGATTTATTAGAATGGGGAGACATTTGGGGCAAGGAACCCAACTGAAAGGCTATTGCAATAGTTCAGGTGAGCAGTGATAAGTAACAAACTAGAGAAGAGGGCATGTGAGTGGAGAAAAGATGACTATATGAAAGAAGTTGTTATTCAGTCATTTTTTAGTTGTGCCTGACCCTAGGTGACCCCGTTTGGGCTTTTCTTGGCAAAGATACTGGAGTTTGCCATTTCCTTCTCTGGCTCATTTGACAGATAAAGAAACTGAAGCAACAGGGTTAAGTGACTTGTTCAGGGTGACACAGCTAGTAAGTGTCTGAGGCCAGATTTGAAGTCAGGAAGATGAGTCTTCCTGACTCCAGACCCAGATTCTACCTACCAAGCTGCCCAACATAAACAATATAGGAAAATATTTTTAAAGGCAGCTCCTTTAAATAGTCTTAAATTGCATTAAAATGAATATAAAATATCCAAGTAAATCTATAATCCATATATAAAATATCTATGCATAGATATTTTATACTGTGACCTTGAAATTTGGGCTTTGGGGAAGTAGTTAGCACAGTTATATATTTTAATGTGTATAGTTGATTCAAATTGTCTAAACTTCCAGCGTAGTGACTTGGGCTGAAGACTTCTAGAAAGACCAGAAACGAAGGAAATGGATAAGCAAATAATCACATAGTATTTACTCCAGTCATTGAGAAGACAGCTGCAAGGGCTAGCACCAGCTCTTGTCTTCTTTAACATCTTTATTAATGACCAAACCTAGGTAGTCAACAGGCTGTCAATTAAACTTGCAGCTTCTAAAATTAGCAGGTGTTAAAAAAAAAACCAAACCAGTGAAAATAAGGAAGGATCCAAACGGGTGAAAACACTAGTGAATACAAGGGAATACAGACCAAATGGGCTTGAAAACATTTCTCAAGGCAGAGAAAGAGGAGGAGAAAGTCAGGAGGATAAGATTGATGGGCATAGGAGCATTAAATGATTAGAGTCACGAGGGTCATTCCAGTCACCAAATTAGATACAGCTGCTGTGTTATCTGGCATTAAGAAAAGGCCATTAATATTTTGGCTTTCACGGGAAAGAATGCTGTGTTGTGGAAGGAGGAGGTAATCTTCCTGTCTCAGCTGCATCAAGACCACTGTGCTTTTTCGCTTTTGTTTCTGTCTTTTGGACATCTTAGAATTTCCAGTCATCCCTATGCTGCAGAGATCAGAACAACAACAACAACAAAAAGCCCCCAAACAAACATCAAAAATGATTAAGAGATTTTTATAGTCTGGATAATTGGGTATGTTTACAAGGAATTGTAGGCAGCAGAGACTAGCTTATGAACAAACAGTAGGAGTTTAAATTTTAAGATGAAGGATTTATAAGTAGAGGATTTCGTTTAAATTCTGTCTCTGTCACTTATTACCTGTGTGACTTTAGGCATATTACTTAAGATCTCTGGTCCTCAATTTACCCATGAGAACATTGAATTAGCAATTGAAGGGCCATTCCAACTCTTAAATCTATGTCTTCTTAAATCTGTGTAAACTACTTGAGGACAGGGACTGTTTCATTTATCTCTGAATCCCTAGTGCCTCAAACAATGTCTGGCACACAGTAGATGCTAAATAAATGCTTGTTGATTGATAAACCTGAAAAAAGAATTATTTTAGCTTATCATATTAAGATGTAACTGGCAGTAAAAATTTCTCCTCTCTCAAAAATAGATGGTAATCTATAGGAATATTGAGGGTAGTAAGGGAAGATGACCCTTCTGCTGTTTCCCAGTCATCTCTTGTTCCTGTTCTTTTCTGCTAGAAAGGAACACCAGGCTCCTTGTTTTCCAACAAAGTAGCTTCCCTGTCACTTTCCAGGTGGTCTGAAAGAGGCTGGCATGGGCAAAAACATACCAAGGAGACTCATGGGCAATGTACAGCCACTGACTGAGTGGATCAACTGGTCGGAGCTTAGCAAAGCATTCCTAACATTCAGCATATGTAACATTTCTAGTGCTTTAGTGGGTAAAAAAAAAAGCCACATTAATAAAAACCAGAGGAACATTAAAAATCAAAGGCTAGAGATGATACTGATGGCTGCTGTGATGCCTAAACACACAGGGATGAAATGAATTGCACTTTCAATTGGAGATTGGGTAGCGGGGTGAAGAATCAAGACACATGCCACCAGGGACTTCTGAAGCCATCAATGGTGATGGAAAGAACAGCTTGAATGCCTTGATCAACTACTGAGTCTCATGCCTGTTATGAAATCAGGCCTTGCCATCAGTTGCAAAGGAGATGCTCATTTAGGAGTAATTCATAACTCAAGACACGGAGCTGAGGATTTTTGACAGTTTCCAAATCACAGGATAGTCTTAGGGGCTAAAGGTGGCACTGTTTCTTTCCCTTGCTTATCACTACCCCATGGGCATTTGTGTCCTCGGGTCTTTCATATTGACACAATCTTTTTTCTTTTCCCCCCTGTACTCAGGATCCATCCGGTAAATGGCAATGGCCTATCCCTCCAGTGAAGACAGATTATTCTTTCACTTAGGAGATAAACCTCTAAACTGGGTTTGTGTCTACAGCACTTGTGAGTTATAGATCTTGTGCCTTCTGAAAGATGAATAATTACAGATCCCTGGGGAGATCAGCTATATATAAAATGCAGTAGTCATCAAGTTGGGGGAGAGGCTGATAGGTGTGGGCCACAATGATAGAATGAATAGCTCTCTTGTCTCTGTCAAGCAGGAAAGGAAAATGGTAAGAACAGACCTCATTAGAGAAGTTGAGTGGGCATGTGTGGCTTCCAGTTTCTGGGCAAGTGCTGTTTCTTCCCTGGGATGAAATAAATGCTTGCTTCTGAGAGCCTATTGCCGCTGAATTAATTTCTGGAATAAATACAATGCAAAGTTCATGTATGACTTCAGGGTGAATTTACTTTTGATGTCTGCATCTTCTGTCATCCTCCCCACTCCCAGGAGTAAATTACCAGATAATTTATTGTTTTTGCTCCTTTTCACATTGAAAGTATTTTTTTTTCTTTCTATTTTTCTTTTTCTTTTTTAAAGTGGGGGTGGGTGGTACAAATCAGATATCAGACTCTAACGAGCTGTGCATAATGAAGCTGGCACACATTTTATGGCTGAGTCCCTTCTTGTGTGTGTGGCATATACATTATGCTTAGAATTGCAGAAATGCTTGTTATCTTGGCGGTACACTGAGGCAGAGCACAGAGATGACAGGAATGCCAAATATAGCTGATGATCTTGCCTCCTGGGGCCATGTCAGGATTCCTAGCAATATATGCCAGAGAATAAATTTAGGAAACATGAGGGTTTGAAATGCCACATACCAATTATAGATTGTTCTCAGCAATCCCTTAGGTCTCAGAGATTAATTTTCGTGAACTCTATCTTCACCACAATGTCGGATTTTTCCCAAATTCTAAAGATAAATGACTAAATCCTTCTTTTTGTTCACCAGTGTCATCTGAATGATTGTGGTCAGGGTAGCATCTCCCAGGCCTACCAATGTTTATTAACAAAGAAAATAGCTTTCTCTGTCTGTCTCTTCTATTTGTCTCTGTCTCTGTCTTTCTGTCTCACATACACACGATACGTTCAACCTGATTTCTTGTCCTCCCCTGCACCCCACCCCCACCCCATGTCCACATGATTTGTCATCTTCGTTCATTAAACAAATACTTATTGAATACCTACTGTATATATTGGGTTGTGCAAGGTGCTATGAGAAATGATACAAAGAAGTATCATTCCAATTCTCTGTTCTCTAGAAGCTCACTCTCAGGTTGGGAAGACAATACGTTTACATATAAAAGACTAAGTTGCACAGAAGACTGAGAGGTCTCTGAACAGTGTGTTTTAAAGAGCTACATGGGAAATATAGGCAATAGCAATTAGTAATAGCTAATGATGACCTATTTATATGGTATTTTTAAGTTTGGAAAGAACTTCTACATATATTTTTCCATTTGATCCCCATACCAACCCTGTGAATTGGGAGATATTGTTGTCATAATTTTATGGCTGAGGAAACTGAGGCTGAGATAATTTGTGATTTTCCTAGGGTCATACAGATAGTAGTATCTGAGAGAAAATCTGAATTCAAGTCTTCTTGATTCCAAGTCTGACACATTAGTCATGAAATCACTCTCAAGCAAAAAGACTCCACAAAAGGTGGGGGATTACATACCCTGGAGTGGTCATGGAAGGGCTTCATGGAAAAATTAGTCTTTGAAGTGGGTCCCAAAGGCAAAGGATGTTTTGGATCTAGGTAGGCTATGACGAGAGAGGGAGACCATTTCAGATAGGGAATAGGGTGAGAATGTATAAGAGGGACAAATCTCATTAGAATGGAGGATGGTGAGGGTTAGTCTCATATAAGTTTGAAAAAGTGTGTTAGAGACAGACTATGGAGGACTTCAAATTTCATCCTGTGTCCTTTAATGAGGAAGCATTAAAAGTATTTGAGCAGGGGAATATACACAATGCAGGTGGTATTGGAAGAAAAAGAATCTAACAATACTCCATGGGATGGATTGAATGGTGTAAATGAGTGGTCCTGCTTCGGGGCCATCCTCTGTTAGTTTAGCTTCAGTATTAGAACAAAATAAAACATTCATAGATAATTTATTAGTTCACAAAAGGAGATTAATTTAGTCAAAGAATGGAAAGAATATTTAGCAAGGAGGCTACAGCATTTAGCTTAGATAGGCATGACCCCTTTTGTCTCCATTCTGAGATATATTTGATCAATAGGGCAGGGTGTGATGACTCCTGAGGCTTTGAGAATCGTCCACCAAGCCTAAAGGGCCTTTGGCTCTCCATGGGTAGGCCTTTCTATGCCCTTAGTAAACCAGGAAGCTTGTATGGCCAGAGACTACCAGGAAGCTGTATCAATGGAGATGGGGCCTGAGCCCCCCTAGACCAGTCAAGGTCAGTGGACTACTTCCTTGCTTTTTAGGAAAAGATTTAGCCTAAACTACACAAAGTGGGGTGGGAGGATAACCCAGGTAGATAGTAATCCTATCAAAGAAGGTAATTGCAATACAGCTCGCTCCTAGTTATTGTTCAGGTGTTTTTTTCAGGCATGTCCAACTCTTCATGACCCCATTTGGGGTTTTCTTGGCAAAAGCTACTGGGCGAGTTTGCACTCAGTCCACTGTACATACCACCTGAGTGCCAAATAACAACAACAAGAAGTAGCATTTATATACCACTTTAAAGCTGGCAAAGCTTTTTTATAAATAGTATTGCATTTTATCCTGGGTGGGAGTATTACTGCCATCTTACAGATGAAGAAACTGAGGCAGACAGCAGTTGAGTGATTTGCTCAGGGTCACACAGCTAGTAAAATGTCTGAGGCAGGATTCCAATTCAGGTCTGACTTGACTCCAAATCTAGTGCTCTATTCATCATGCCCCCTTTTAGGCTTACAGGCTTAGCGAGTTGCTTAGAGCGCTGAGAGGTTAAGTGATTTACCTAGGGGCACACAGACAATATTTGTTTGGAATGAGACTGGAATCCCACCAGGTCTTCCTGTTTCTAAGGTCAATTCTCTATCCACTGAATGATAACCTATGTAAAATGCTTTAGGAATCTTAAAGTGCTATTTCAATTCTGGCTATGATAATGCTATGCTTGTTTCTCATTTCATGTAACATGTTATAAGTGAAGTAGTGATATAACAAGATCCTTCTGATTTTATTCCTTTTTTCTTTTTCCTTTTGGCCAAGATCTGCTTTATACAAGTATCATAGAATAGTATCGTCATCAGTATCATCATTCATGAGCTTTTGATTTGGGGGTGAAGCCAGATGCCAGCTTCTGCCCCATCTTCTCTCCAGCCTCCCAAGGAATGATCTGGCCTTTAAAATTCAATTTTATCATCACTATAACTGTCACCAAACATTTATTATTGTTGTATGTCACCACATTAAGCCCTGTCCAGGAAAGAGTATGCACATATTATTTTCATTTTGAGACTTTATAATCAAAGACTGAGTATCCTAACACAGAGATGTAAGTAAAGGACATGCACATAGAATAAAATCAGAATTCAGTGCACCATCAGTTACAAAAGCATTGATGTCATATCCATATTAGGGGTAGAGATTCTGAGGCAGGTAGGTGGTGCAGTGGAAAGAGTACCAGACCCAGTTTCAGGAAGACTTGAGTTAGCCTTATGGTTAGCTGTATGACCCTGGGGAAGACACTTAATTTCTGCTTTTTTCAGTTTCCTCAATTGCAAAATGTGGATAGCTAGGGGGCACCATGGAAAAATTGCAAGGCCTGGAATTAGGAAGACCTATCTTCCTGAATTCAAGTTTGGCCTCAAACCCTTACTAGCTGTGTGATCCTGGGCGGGTCACTTAACACTATTTATCTCCATTTTTTTTTTTTTGCTTTTTGGTGAGGCAATTGGGGTTAAATAACTTGCCCAGGGTCACACAGCGAGTAAGTGTCAAGTGCCTGAGGTCATATCTTTCTTCCTTCATCTGTAAAATGAGCTGGAGGAGGAAATGGCAAATCACTGCAGTATCTTTGTCACAAACAGTTGGACACAATTAAAATAACTGAACAATAACAAAAACATGGGTAATAAAAGAATCTACTTCCCAGGGTTCTGGTAAAGAGAAAATTAGGTAATATCTGTGAAGCGCTTAGCCCAGTGCCTGGTACATAGTAGGTGCTTAATGAATCATCATTTCCTTCCTCCTGTTCGTTCTAAGGGAAAAGTAGTTGCAAAATCCAGGTGAAAAATTAGAGGAGAAGGAAGAAGCTATAGAAATTCTGAGTCGTGCCAGGACAGGGACAGGGAAGCCTTCTGCTGTTGATCTAACCAATCCAGGACACATTTGTGGAGGAGATGGATTTTCAGAACCTGAGAACAAGGTGGGGAAAGGGGAGGAGAGAATAGGTCTAGAGTTCAATATAGCTGGAGAGATCATCTATCCCAAACCTCATTTCAGAGTTAATAAAATCGAGGTCAAAGAGAAATTAAGTGGGCTGCCAAAGCTCACAGAGGTATTCAGTGGTTTTCTAACTCTAAATTCAGCTTCGCCAGATCTTAGTTACCAGAGCAGTGATGATGGAAGCAGTGACAAGTGTCTGTACACAGAATGGGAAGCCACATACTTTCCACATAGTGGAAAGAATGCCAAATGTGGAGTCATGGAACCTGAGCTAGAGTCCTGGCTCCGTCACCTCCGTGACCTTGGAAGTGTCACTTCATTATCTAGACCTCAGTTTCCCCATTTGTAAAATGGGAGGGGTAGACTAAATGTCATCTACGATCCCTTCCAAGCCTCGCTCGCCCACCTTTTGTTTACTTAGAAGGAACAACAGTGGTAGAAGTCTTGCAAAAAGATGAAAGGAAGTGGGTTGGAGCAAATACCCTTGAGATGAGGAGAAAAGGCAGTGTGTAATGTTTCTGGGGTGAGTGGGGAAAGGCAGAAAGGTGGTCCTTTGTCCTGTGATAAAAAAGCTTTGTCAATCAATAAGTTTTTGGATGCTGTGAGCTAGAGGTAGCAAAGCAAAGCAAAGCAATATTTTTCAGCTGTATCATTGAAAAGAAACATAATTTCCTACTGGTTACTAGAAGATTTTGACCCTGTATTTATTGTTGATCCATGAAACCACACTGACTTGGCAAACTGATCCTTGATTTCTTATATCTTTTTCTCGTGGGTGTGTAGTTCAAGAGTTCAGTCATTGGCATGCAGCAGCTCCTTGACGGATTGTCTCAAAGAATTGGATGATATTCGAAAGCCTGGTGAAAGTGTTTCCTAGGGGCCTGTCCTCTCACACCAGTTTGGAGGTCTCCTTGCATCCCTGGATAGGCTGTTGTAAAATAGATTGAATGAGACTTGAATGATACATTTCAAAGCCTCTGTGTTATGCCTTTGACTCCTCTAAAAGGATTTTTTTTAAAAAAGAGAGAAAGAGAATGAGAGGAAAAAGATATGAAACAGGAAGGCCTCCTGCAGATTTGGAGAAGACAAAAGACTTCCATCGTTTTGAAAGTCTACAAGGAGGCCGCAGTGGGAGCACCATTTAGCAAAAGTACTTACTGCTATTTATTTCTTCTACTACTATTGCTACTGATTGTTGTTGTTATTTGTCGTTAGGATCCTGACCATAAAAGCTTTTAAAAGTCTGCTTTGGTGTACAAAGCCCAATCTTGCAGGAATGACAGCAATTACAGGGACAAATGCAGAGGCGGCATGGTGACAGGAACAAGGCATTCAAATGGCAAAGAACTTTTCCCTCGTACTGGATCATGAAGCCCGCAGGAGAGATCAGTTGTTACAGGGAGAAAAAAACCCATAAAAATATTGCTTCTGCAAGTTCTAGAAGTTTTGATACCTTGCTCTCAAGATATGTGTATTTTTCACATTTGTTAGAAATATGAGACATCACTGTGACAGAGCGGATAGAGTACTAGCTTTGGAGCTAGGAAGACTGGGTTTAAGTCCTGCCTCTAACATATATTGGCTGAGTGACCCAGGGTTTTGTTGCATTGCTGTAACCAGTTTGATTATCTTTTTAGGATATAGAGAACATCTTTACTTGGTTTCACTTGAGATTAAACTGCTGCCAAATGGAGTCTATTTCCTGCCTCATATGTCACTTCTCAATGAGATATATTTGTAGATGGGAGGGAGGTCCCTGGTGGGAACTAAAGTAGGGAGATGGCCAGGTGATGTTCTTCTACAATTAACTTTTTTTGGCTTTTGGAATTTAAGACCTCCCCTAAATTTGAATACCAGCACTAATAATTCTCTCTCCCTCTTCTCTCCCCATTTCTCTCTTTTCTCTCTCTTTCTTTCTCTTTTCCCTCTTTCTCTCTTTCTCACCCCTCTTCATCATCCTCCTCCTCCTCCTCCTCCTCCTTCTCCTTGTCCTTCTCCTTCTCCTTCTCCTTCTCCTTCTCCTTCTCCTTCTCCTTCTCCTTCTCCTTCTCCTTCTCCTCCTCCTCCTCCTCCTCCTCCTTCTTCTTTATCTCTCTTTTATCAAATACAGTGTTCAATGTTGGTATCATATTACCAAAGTTAAAGGACACATCCTCTGTTAACAATCTATAAACTATCAATAAATAATAAATAAATAAACTATCTCTTTCTTTTTCATATCCCTATCTATTTGGGACTTACTGTATGGGAAGGGGTGAGGTGGCCACTACACCAGAGACTCCTGCCTATGTGAGCCTGAGTTTGGGCCTTGGGTCCCTGGCTGCCTCTTCTGCTCTGCATTTTTTTTCCTGAGAATTAGTGACCAAACAGTGATCATGAGAGATGGACTTTTCAGGAGTGGCTTCCTTCAGTCAGTGCTGGCAGTACTGTGGAAGATACTTCTTGGAAGAGAAGATGTCTGACATAGGAGCCCAACTCCTGATCTGGCATTGCAGAAGACATAGACAGGTATTCAGACAGTACAAATGCTGAAATAAAAGTGAATAATTCCACTAAGTACTTCATGTTTTGTTTTATTGTTAATGTGTGCTTATAAATCTTTTGTACTTTAAGCATATTTGTTTCTGTCTCTGTCTCTGTGTCTCTGTTTCTGTGTCTCTGTCTCTGTCTCTCTCTCCCTCTCTCTCTCTTTCTCTCTCTAACTTCCTCTCTCCCTCCCTCCCCCCGAGCCTTGGCAATAAATAGCTGTCCTATACCTGATTTACATTGAACATTGAGGATCTATCTACTCTTTTTGGGGATATCCTAGAAAGCATGATACCTAAGCTTTAAGAAAATTTTCCCTAGGATTCATGAGGTGAGGAGGATAAAAAAAAACCAAAAACCCCTGAGGATTTAGGAACCAGGCTCTCCTAGGACTGACCCTTGTCTGTGTGCATTAGTCCAGAACTAGGGGTCCCTTTAGAGGGATAAATTGAGTACTCTTTCTCTCCCAGGTCCCACAGCAGTTCTGTGTTGTTACAAGTGGAATATTGTATGCTGAATGCTTATTCCCCAAAGAGGCTAGTTCAAGCCTTGTGGATCAATAAAGCATTCAGAGAAATACAAAGTTTCCTCTACAATTCCCCACTCTGGAATGTCATGGTAGAGTGAGGGCTGGGAGCAACAGTTAGTAATCATAATTTCTGCAATATAAAGCTGGCAGTATTTTTGATCATGCGTTTTGAAAACAAAAATCCTTCAGTTTGCCTTTCTCTTGGGGTGGATTAGGTTAATCTCAGGGGAGCTGGGATAGACTGGGTGGGAATTGAGAAGGAAACCATGAATAGAACATAGAAATAGGTTCTGGTGGTATAGACATACTTGGCCTACATTTTGATTTTACCAAGAATAATCCTTGCTCACATCATGGTGTGAATGGGAAAACCGTTGGATTCCTAGTCAGGATGCCTGGGTTAAAGACCTCTCTGGCCACTTATTGCTTGTTAGATCTAGGCAAGTAATTATCTTTTTGAGCTTTCTATCTCTGGGCTGGAAAATGGGGGTATTAATTTGACTTATGCTATAGTGTTGGGATAAGAATAAAATGAGATAATAACATATGTGAATATTCATTGTAAAATGTAAAGCACCAGCAAAGTATAAAGAATTATTATACTACAAACAAGTTTTAAAGTATGGTGAAGAAATCTGTATTAGGCCTAGAATTCAGAAGAAGTTGAAGGTAGATATCAGAAATTTTCTAATTCAGATAAGTTAAAACTGAAGAAAAACTTTTCTACAAGTCTCCCCATAAAGGCCACTAGGGATCTTCTTCTTCTTCTAGCACCTGCAGGAACTATCCCAACTTTCAGGATTTTTTTCCCTAGACAAGACACATATGGTTCAAGTGATTATTCAATCTCCATCCACTCAAACTATAGCCTATGAACCCTAACCAATGGGATTATTATTGTTGTTTTAATTAGTCAGAGGATATAATTAGTTCAAAGCAATGACTTTGATGAAATTGCCGTTGTTCAGTCATTCAATCATAACCAACTCATCACGACCCAGTCCATAGGGTTTTCTTGGCAAAGATACTGGAGTGGTTTGCCATTTCCTTTTCCAGAGTGTCCCCATTTTACAGATGAGGAACTGAGACAAATTGGGGTTAAATGACTTGCTTAGAGTTACCCAGCATGTAAGTATCTGAGGCTAGATTTGACCTCAGGTCTTCCTGATTCCAAGCCCAGTGCTCTATGCATTGTTCCACCTGGCTGCCCCATAATTAGTTCAAAGCAATGGCATTTGATGAAACAGTATAATGAGAAAAGTAGCAATTAAGCATTTCCTAACTGTGCATGCAACATGAGACCAGGATAGAGAACTAATGGGGATAGTGCAATGACATCATCTAAGATGTGAGTCTTGCAGCATCAGCATTGCAACTTACTTCTCATTGTATGTGTTTGGCTCACATCAGCTTTCTATTTATATCCACTCTTCAGATAGTGTATGCACTGATAGTGTATGTATTTGTGGAAGAGGGGGTTCCAGGTTTTGGGAGGAATGGTATTTTTTCTGGTTTTCTAGAGTACAGAGTACCCACACTGGGAACTGGGGGGTACCCTCAGATGCTACATTATGGGACTCATCTAGGCATTAATGTGTGCTTATAAATCTTTTGTACTTTAAGCATATTTTTTTCTGTCTCTGTCTCCCTGTCTCTGTCTCTCTCTGTCTGTCTTTCCCTCCTCCCTTCCTCCCTCCCTCTCTCTCTCTCTTTCTCTCTCTAACTTCCTCTCTCCCTCCCTTCCCCCGAGCCTTGGAAATAAATAGCTGTCCTATACCTGATTTACATTGTACATTGAGGATCTATCTACTCTTTTTGGGGATACCCTAGAAAGCACGATACCTAAGCTTTAAGAAAATTTTCCCTAGGATTCATGAGGTGAGGAGGATAAAAAAGAAAAAACAACCCTTCTTCATTGCCTTTGTATGGTAGGAATATACTGGAGACATTTTTTCTTTTGTTTTTAGGCTACAATTAGACATTTGAGGTTCTAAGGTATTTACAAGTCAATTAAATTGTTTTAAAATAACTTTTACGTGGTGTATAACGATAACAGTTGTATTACAATATATGACATGAGTATGGAGAGCTGATATGAGCAATGTAGCTATTGAATCTTTAGAACATTGGTGCACAACATTGCATCTAGACACACACAGGAAAATTGTGAGTTACTAGGCATGGTGGTGCACATCTGAAATCTCTACTGCCAGGGAGGCTGAGGTTGAAGGATATAGTGAGGAGTTCTGAGCTGCAGTGGGCTATACTGATCAGGTGTCTACACTAACTGCAGTATCAGTGTGGATGAGCCCCCATGATCAGAGGGTCACTGGGTTGTCCAGAAAGAGGAGAGCCAGCTTAGGTCAGAAACAGAGCAGGTCAATGCGCTTATCCTAATCAGTGGTGGGATTGGGTCTATTAGTAGTAGCCCCTGCACTTCCAGCCTGGGAAAGATGGAGAGACAAATTCTAAAAAAAAAATCTAAACTCAAACATTCTCATCAAAGGAGTGCCTTATGACCTAAGCAATGAGATATTCAGTGTGCTCGGCAAGATGCTTATGGTTCCTCTAGATAAATTTGAAGTTTTTAATAGACAATAAGAAAATAAAGGCAAAATCCTATGTTCTTTAAATTACCCAAATAGATTAATCCAAAATCTTTACTGAGAGAAAATAATCAGAGATGTGTAAGCCTATCACTCAGTTTTCCTCTGAGGACAAAGACTTGCTTAGATAACTGTAAGCCTTAATGGCACTGAATGTCCTAGTGGAGCAACTGATTAATGAAAAATTTATATTTATAAAAGGTACTATACTCACAGACATAAATGGGTCTAGATTTCCCTCACTGAAGGGTTTCCATTGTCATAAACTAAGAACCTTCCCAATAATAGACCCATGTCATCCTTGGGAAGCACCAGTTGACTATTTGTTTGCTCATTCCATTGAAATACTGGAGGATTACCAAGAAGCTAATGCAAAATTTAAAAAAAATGGCCAAGTTCCTGAAAAGCCATAAAGGACCAGCTTTTGAATCTTAAGGGATCCGGAGGCTGCCAATCCTAAAGTAATAAAGTAGGGAAAAAATGCTGGCTTTGGAGATGGACATCTGGTCTACCTGTGTGACCTTGGGCAAGGACCATAAGCTCTTTGGGCCTCAGTTTCCTTATTTATTAAATAAGGAAGTTGAATTAGATGACCTCAGAGGTCCTTCCAGCTCTACAGCTATGATTCCAACAATACTAAAGTCATCTACAACGACAAGACAGTGCAACAAGTGCGTGCTAAGTTTTTTTTCTTTTTTTAAGGCATTTTGGGTTAAGTGACTTGCCCAGGGTCACAAAGCTAGTAAGTGTCAAGTGTTTGGTCTGAGGTCAGATTTGAACTGAGGTCCTCTTCACTTCAGAGCCGGTGCTCTATCCACTATGCCACCTAGCTGCCCCCATGCTGTTTTTCAAGACTATATTTCAGCTCAAAGATGCCCTCTGACCTTGTGATATACGTGGAGAGTCTGCTGCTGAGGCTGATAAAATAAGGAGCGTTCAAACACAGGAATATAGATGAAGTCAGACTGGCACAAAGGGATGAGGTTATGAAATTCCACTAAGAAATGAGAGTGGACCTGCATCAACTGGGATTGAGTTAAATCAGAAATAGCTGGTTTATGATGAGTTGCTACTAAGATTGGGAAATTTGGAGGAAAAGTCTAGGTTCTTAAAGGATGTGCTAACACAGGAAAAGATAATTTCAACAAGGACTAGATCCTCTTCTCATGTATGGATCACAGAGCAAGGCAAAAGGCCACCACTGGTCATCAAGAGTCAAAGGCTGGAGTGTGCCAAAAGCCCTCTGAGAAAAGGTACAGTGGCCAGACTGATTACTCCTGAAGAGCAAAGAATTAGGAGAGTAGAGGTCACAACAGTCTGACCCAAGGAAGCACCAGCAGAAAACAGTCAATAAGGCAGAATTATTTTCTGCTACAAAGTGAGGCTAGAGGGCTGCACATGTCACATGTGTTTGAGAGGCAAAGAAAACTTAGCTCAATAGAAGCTGATCCCCACTGAGATAGTATTGGAAAACGAGGACTAGGCCGTGGAAAGAGAGTTACTCTAGGCCCCAAAGACTGCATCACTGGATATTTATGGGTTTTTTTTCACCTGGATTCAGAGGATTTCTCTCTGAAGTGACAGAAAAGATTGGAAACATAGCATCCTCTCATGTTGGGCAGTGGAAATCAAGAGATTAGTGTGTTATAACCCTTCTCTGAGAAGTATTTAAGAACAGTACTTTTAAAAGACTAGGATTTATGTAGATTAAATGAAAAGGACTATTCCTAAGTGGGTTACATTAGAGTGGGGCTATGGATGCTCATCAGTGTCATCAGGAAGGTGGATACAATGTGTCTGGTAGGTCTAGACCTGGTCAATCAACATCACTGGAGGGTCCACATTGATTGGGACCAATTTCTGTCTAGTCAAAGTATTAGCAAGTTACTGCAGTGAGGATTACATAAAAGACAAGTAAAATAGACTCAGTACCTGAACACCTTTGAGGCAGTGTGGTACAATGGAAAGAACACAGGCTTTGGAGTTAGAAGAACTGGATTTAAGTCATGTCTTTTTCACTTATTACTAGTATAATCATGGGCAAGTCATTATTTTTTAACCTCCCTGGGTCTCAGCTCCCTAATTGGTAAAGTGAGGGGTTTGGAATAAATGGTCTCTGAGGTACCTTCTAGGGTTAAACAGATCATCATCTGATCCTTGATTATCTATATATACAGTGCAAAAGTTGTTGCTGTTGTTGTTGCTGCTGCTTCAGCTCATTTTACAGGTGAGGAAACTGAGGCAAACAGGATGAAGTGACTTGCCCAAGATGGCACAGCTAATGAAGCCAGATTTGAACTCAGATCTTCCTGACTTAGCGCTCTATCCACTCCACTACCTAACTGTCCTGCAAAAGCTTTTAGGAAGATAGAAGCAAATGGTGGAAGAGAAATTATAAGAGTCCTGATTTACTCAGGAAAAAAGTCCAATTTTTGTTTCTAGCACATGAAGAGTATTGAAGGAACAGTTGAGGGTAAAACTCTGAAAGGGCACAGGTATGTTCTCATTCCAAGAATAGACTTTGGGATCTATTCAAGGAACAACCCACAGAGTATAGCTCATTGACTTCTGGCCTTTTTGAGACAGTCTATAGAAGGTGACCATCTATAATGGGAGACCCTTGGGAACCACGTAAAGAACAATTGCCCAATGATATCACGGAGTCCAGCAGTCCATATGAATCTCCTGTAGCGATGGTACGTCAGATGGGAAAATACAATTATAACTAACAAACGAAATGACAGAATCAAGATCCCACAAAGATTTTTGTGGGCCAGAACACTGGACCAAATCTGAAAAGATGATAGAAATTATTGACAGGAGTAAACCGAGTCTCACAACAGGGTTAAAAATCACCTTCACAAATATAAACAAGATGGGGAGGCATACTTAGATGGCCATTTTTTCTTTTAGGAAAAGTTTTTGGAGTCTCAGTAGACTTAAAACCAAGTATGAGCTCTGTCAAGTATGTGGGTTGCACAGTATTTTATCAAGGTGTTAAGTAGAGACACAGAGAATAATAAAGTACTTGTCAAGTGGCCTCATCCAAAGAATCTTCAAGACCTAAAGACTTTTCTAGGATTTTTAAAAGAATTATGCTGCCCCTGCAAAACCTCTCAATGATCTACTTAATGGATATCTTATTGAGGAGAATCAGAAGCCCAAGGGCTTGAAAGAACAGTTTGACCTAACCCTCCTGAAACCATTCAGTGATTACTGGACTGAAAAATAGGAATCTTTTTAAGACTTAGCCACGTGTGTGCATTGGATGTAGAAAAAAGCTCTGTAATCTCATTCCAAGCTGAGCTGGATGTGACAGAAATCTGGTGACCATGACACCAGTGGAGCAAAATAGCAGCAGTTACATGACATCAGCAGGGAGCCTAGCAGAGACCACACACCTGGCAGAGATTGCATACCTGGCAGGAGCTAAATGCCGTAAAAGTCTGGTGGGGAGCAGACTTGGTGGGAGAAGTGCAATGAATCACTAGATTTGGGTGGTTTCACAGCACCTACATCATACACAAATTACCCACACATGTGTCGTATGTGTGCGCACTCTTTACTATGATATGTGTGCATATTTGTGGGCACTGCATTTGATTGGGGGTAGAGGAATGTACTTTTCTTACTATGCTATTTCATTAATAGCCTTTGTTTTAAGCTGATGATGTCCTCTGGCTGACTGGGTAAACACATAGGTTGGTGATTCCTGAGCTATGGGTTTGAGTAGTGGTAGGCCCACAAAGTACCCTGAACCTTGTCTGTGGGACCAACTGTATGAATTGGGGGGTTCCCTTCACGGTTTCATCTTATTTTGCCATTCCCACCTCCCCTTTGCTCTAACATTCCTTATCTCTATCCCTTTGCCTTGGAAGCAGAGAACAGAGCCCCATTGCCACCAGCAAGGATATCCTTAGACTTGAAAGTTACAAAAGCAAACATAGTTGTAGGTAGAAGATGAATAGGGCTTTTAGTAAATATTAATTATTCCTTGGGCTATCAAGGCATTTAAGAGAATGTTTTGATGTGAGTGGTAAGTGTTTCTCACGGGAGTGTGAGATCTGGTCCTGGTTGTTTCCAATAGAGTGTGTTGAGTAGTATATAGAGTAGAATGGAGAATAGACTGAAGGTTAGCATTGAGGTTGGAGAGATTGAGTTGAGGGTTGCAAGATAAAGGGCAGGAAAAGATAGTATGATGGAGAGGCAATGGGTTGTAGTGGGTAAAGGGCCGGGCTTGGAGTCAGGAGAGCTACATTTAAATCCTGCCTCAGACACTTATTCATAACTTACTAATTGTTTGTCCTCCATAGATCTTATCCTGGCTTCACCCACAAACTGCTGGTCATCCACATTTAGATGTTCCCATGCACCCCTTCCACTGGATTCAAATCACAGTAATAATAACAACTCATTTCCTTATGTCCCTTTTAAGGTTGTAAGACACTTTATTCATAATACTCTGGAGAGACAGGTATTTGCAATGATCATTATCCCCACTTCACAGAAGAACAGACAGTGACTCTGAGAGGTTCAGTGACTACATTTATGTTAGACACAGGTCTCTTCACCCTCAGGCTCGTGATTTTTCCACTCCATCAAGCTATCTTACAGGTTCACAGCTGGGCTACTTTTCATGTTTACTGACTAGCTGCCCCATGATGTATTCGAGGAAAACATCATATTCTGACCCTCTGAATACAGCATGCATATGTCTATAGTCTGCCTGGTATTCCACTACAGTTTCCCCTCCTTTGGGGAGCAAAAAAGATTTAAATTAGAATTCACATTTCTGGGTTCAGCTGGAAATATTTGCATATTTAACAAGTGATATCTCTTAGATATTTGCGTGTAAGGCAGCATTGAAAAGAAAACTGGAGATAGAAAAATTAATAGACAGACCTGAAAGGAAAGATAGTTGATATTTAGCTATGTACTTCAGAGGTATGTAATGAAAGCACACTTAGATAGTTTGATACCACTCAAAGACATTGTTAGCCACTGATTTTATCATTGTGTATATTCTGCCTTAAACCTTGGTGCCCTTAGAAAAAGGAGAAAAGACATTGGCACACAGGGCAAAACATATGCATATTCATGCTGCATTCACAGGGTCAGAACATGCTTTTTGCTAGAATACTGAATATGACCTGTTGGCCAGAAAACCTGAAAATTAGCTTAGTACTAAGAGACATTATGGTGCATTAAATGTAATTGCAAAAAATTGGAAGCAACCTAAATGTCCAACAGTGGGGGTGGGAGGGTGATTAAAAAAAATGGCACATTAATACAATGGAATGGTATAATGCAACTAAGACCAAAAAGAATGAGGAAAACAAAGAAATCAGGAAAGAACTTTATAAAATAATACTAAATGATAAAAGTAGAATCAGAAGAATGTAGAATACACTAAGTGTGAACATAGGAGCAAAAATGAATGAGAAAAAAATTACTAAGAATCTTAATTTAAAAAAAATATTTTTTGGCAAGGCTACTGGGGTTAAGTGATTTGCCCAGGGTCACATAGCTAGTACATGTCAAGGGCCTGAGCTGAGACTCGATTTGAACTCAGGTCCTCCTGACTCCAAGGCAGGTGCTCTATTCACTGCGCCACCTAGCTACCCCAAGAATTTTGATGGGTAATTATAATGAATCAGAGGAAAAGGGTTATAATACTTGCTGCACCGAAATTACTTGAAGGGGGGAGAACAAGCATTTATAAAGTTTCTGCTATGTTCCATCTCATTTGATCCTCCTGACAGCCCTGTGAGGTAGTTGCTCTTCTAATCCCTGTTTGACAGTCGAGAAAACTGAGGCAGACAGTGGTTAAGTAACTTGCTCAGGGTCATATAGCTAGTAAGTGTCTGAGTGTGGATTTGAATTCACATCTTTTTTTGACCGTAAGCCCAATGCTCTATCTACTGTACCATCTAGCTGCCTCTGGACTGTGATTTCATAGATTTTGATGTTGCTCCAGTGATGAAGATGGCAACTTCTCCTTGCCCGTCCATCCTCTGAAACCATTGTCTATAAACATCCATAAGTTCATCACGAAGGGTCTACCCACTATTCTAGAGGTCTGCCTACTTTCTCCTGACATCCTGAGAATACCATGGAGCACTTAGGTTGTCCTCCTGTCATCTGTCATCTAGCACATGTCATAATCTGGGCAAAAATATTCTTTATCCATTCGCTTTTTCATATGCGGATGGTCAAGACAAATTCTTTTCAGTGGTTATGGATGTCTTTCAGGAGGCTCTGCAGTCCTGCAACAATCGACAAAATGTCATCAACAGAAAAGAGTATCAGGAAGACTTCATTATCAATAGGAAATTCCTCTTTAGCTTGGAGTCTGCTGGATCTCCTTCTTCACAGTGGTGAATGCCTTTGGCAAGCATTCATTGTTTGCTCTTCAGTTATTTCAGTCCTGTCCGACTCTTCATGACCCCATTTGTGGTTTTCTTGGTAAAAATACTGGAGTAATTTGCATTTCTTTCTCCAGCTCATTTTACAGATGAGGAAACTGAGGAAAAAGGATTAAGTGACTTGTCCAGGATCACACAACTAGTAAGTGTCTGAAGCCAGATTTGAACTCAGGAAGATGAGATTTCCTGATGCCAGATATGGCACTCTATCCACTGTACCACCTAGCTTCCCCTTTGGTGAGCATATGTCTCCTTTTTTATATGTTGCCTGATGTTTATGGTCAAAAGTTAACTGAACAAAGTTATTTCTATTGCCATATCTTTCAAAGAATCTTGAATGATTTTGATATATGGATGGGAGATACTCTATTGGAAGAAAGTCTTTAAGATGATGCTTTGCTCCATCAATTCAATACTTTGTAATTTTATTATCATTCACAAGCAATAAACACAGTGAGATCTTGTGTTCTCTGCAAGTTTTACTTTCTTGATGGTAAATGTGTGATCCATTGTAAATGATCATTAATGCCTTTCTCTTCACCACTAACTACTCTCATTGAGGTTGCCTTCAATGTGTATGCAGAACATTCTCTTAAAGATTTGCAAAGATGGAAAAGTAGGCATAGAGATTGGTAGCTCCTGACATTCTGCTCTCTTAGCTGCCTTTTTGCAGAACTAATAAGATCCAAGATTTTGGTCCCTCCCCCTGAGCTGTTCCCTTCCTCTTCCTCCCACCTCTGCCCCCATCTCATGCCTCTGGTACCTTTCTGACAACTTGTGAATCAATCTCTTAATGTCCTTACATTTTTGTTGCCACCAGCACAGATTTCCTTTGTGTATAATTTGGTCCAATCAGCTGCTTTCCCCATTTTTGTTCTCTTTAGTGTCATCTTTACCTTCACTGTATACACATCTGGGTCTGTGCAAGTGTGGTGGTTCTACTGTCTTTGATGGTGAAAACAGTTTCTTATTAAAAATTGCTAACATTTTTCTTTTTCTTTTTTCTGTTTTCTTTCTTTAATTTTCATCTGTAAATGCCCTTGAGATGACCTTGCTTACTTGGCTGTCTTGCCAAACTTTCTTTAAACTGGTTTTATGCTCCATTGCTTCTCTCTGCTATATGAGGTGATACTGATCATAATAATCCATCATCCTTTGTAAGATTTTATAAACCAGCTTATATTCTAAATCAGTGCTGCCTTTGGCTACTTTCTTTCTGCATTTGGCAAATAAGTCAAGGGTATATTGATTAAAATGCTCTTTTGGTGTCATGGTTTTCTTGTTATGGCAATTGGTTTACATTGGTTGAACCTTTATATAAAATTATTATGATTTAGGAGTAGTTAGGTGGCATAATGGTTAGAGTACTGGGTCTGGAGTCAGGAAACCTGAGTTCAAAGCCTGCCTCAGTTACTTAATAGTCATGTAACTCTGGGCAAATCAATTAACCTCTGTGCCTCAGTTTCCTCAACTGTTGAATGGGAATAATAATAGCACTTACCTCCCAGGGTTGTTGTGAGGATCAAATGAGACAGTAATTGTAAAGTACTTAACAGAGTGGCCCACACAAAGTAAATGCTTTATAAATGTTTGCTAAAATTATTAGTATCATCATCATTGTTGCTATCCTTACTATTGTTCCATACATAGTTTTTCAGTATCAGTAATTTAAATAAGGAAGGAATGAGTAGTTTCAGCTTTATGCTATATCTTTTGTTCATTATTCTTTTTTCTAGATTTTAAAAAAAACTGATTCTGATCTTTGCTCTAACAAATTGGTTGTCTAAGTATATAGAGATAGCTGATTCAGGGTTGACACTCATGTTAATGGTAAGTCTTGTCCTGTCTGTTAAAATATAATCAGTTTTGTATTTTGTGATGTTATTGAGAGCTTGTCATGACGGTGTCTGCTGATTATTTTTTTGAAGAAAGCAATCATGAGGAGGTGTGGTCTTGGCCACAGATTGAGTTTCCTTTAAGGATCAGCTAAGTCTAGAGAGGCTTACCACCAGTGATTTAGCCACTTAGTGATACATTCTTTAGCCAAAGCAGCCCAGGAAACCAAAACAACAACAACAACATGGCCCTGGACCCTCCCCTTCTGCTTCTTCAGTGAAGGTGGCAGAGTAGCTGAAAAGTAGCTAGAAGGTACATCATGCTTTTGAAAAAAGATTTTCTATAAACTTTAACTTGATTTATAATCCTCTAAGCATAAAATCCTTGTTCCATGACCCAAAGGAGTGGACACGCTATTGGAAGAGCCAAATCAAATTGATCTCAACATTCCATAAAAGAAACCAGAAGAAAGAAGAAAATTGCAGATAAGCCTCATAAAGATTTTGTATAGATTTTGTATATTAAGTACAGAGGTCAGTAGTTTCTGACATTCTCTTGGCTGCCTTTTTACAGTACTAATAAGGTCCAAGATTTTTTCCCCTAGGCCTTTGGTATCTTTCAAATGAGACAATATTTGTAAGTTGCTTAGTACATAGTCTGGCACATAATAGATATTATATAAATGCTTATTATTCCCTTACTTCTAGCTAAGGGAAGGATGAGCTGCAGGTACTCTTTGGAGGGGCAAATAATAATGAAAATAACAATATCAACAACAACAATAAGCACTTTGAGCTTTTAGAAGCCCTTTACACATATTATCACACCTGACCCTTTCAACAACCCTGGGAGGTAGGTGCTGTTAGTATCCGATTTTTACAGATAAGGAAACTGAGGCAGAGAGAGGCTGAGTGCCCGAATTCATGCAGCTAGGAAGTGTCTGAGGCAGGAATGTAACTCTAGTTTTCCTCACTCCAAGTCCAGTGCTCTGTTCATTGGCTCTATCTATCTATCAAGTGGTCTGTGATTGTAATTGGCAGAGTGAGTTTGATGATATACCCAAAGGCAATAAGAAATATTATTTCATTGGACATTTAATCACCACTTACTGCAATATTTGTAATAAGTTTTTGAGACATAACCATGCACAGCCACGCACTATTGCCTGGTGCAGAGAATGAAGAGACATTCTATGAAGAATTCATTAAGAGCCCCCAGATTAAATCAACATGTATTTAGATACTTGGTGACTTCAGTGCGAAGGTGGGAATGATGAGAAACATATCTGAGGTGATGTGTTGATATCATTGATGGTGAGAATGATGATAAACATCAGAAATTGTGGGTGAGGAAGAATGAATGAGAAAGGCCAAAGGTTTGTTGACTACACAGAAGCCTCATGCCTTTACCTAATGCAGAGAAATTAATTTAATTCTAAATGGTTACTATGGATGTTTAGTTGTTTGTATCGATGTTCAATGCTAAATTCTAATTAAACATTTAATTAAAGATTTGAAAAAAAGAAGCAAGGGAGAGAGGTTGAGCCAGGCAAATAACCAGCTGCTTGACACTCCTGGAAGCTCTACTTCTTTATTAGATACATGCTTCCTGGCCTGACTCTTTGCATCAGCTACTAATTTCCCAGTTTCATTTCCTTAGATTTTGTTCCTTTGCAGATACCCTACTAATAATCTGTCTTGGCTTATGATTTTTTACTTTGTTTCCTCCCAGTTTGGAACCTACCTTTGCCCTAAGCAGGAGCTGTCCCTAATTCCCTACATGTGTTGGCCTTGCTGTGAGCAGGATATGACAAGAGAACTAAAGATTTGGGAGCATGCACTGTAAAAGTAGCATTTTTAAACACTGTCCTAGGCATTGGGGTAGATACAAAGTTTAGCTAAATCCTTGACTCAAGAGCTGATAGTCTTACTAGTGGAAAAAAACAGTAGTCTGGATACCTAAAATACATCGTATAAATGAGGAGAATATTGGAGTTATAAAGCAAAGTACTATGTGAGTTCTGGTAGGTAACTTCATTACAAATGGTGGAGGGAGAGAGAGAATGGGCCTAAAGTGTAGATAGGAATTCATTAGGCAAAAATAGGGATGTGGAATATTCCCGGTATAGAAAGTAGTTTGCTCAAAGGGATGGAAAGATGAGACAACAGTATGGACAGAGAATTGCCAAGGTTGGCTGGGGTGTAGAGTGCATGGAGGGAAGAATATGAGATAATAGTGGAATGAATGGTGGCATCAGATTGTGGACATCTATAAATACCAGGAAGAGGATCACCGATTTAGAGTTGGAAGGGAACTCAGAGGCCACCTTATCCAACCTTGCCATTTTATAGGTGAGGAAACAAATGGACAAAGAAGTGAGGCATTTGTCCAGGGTCACACAAATAGACTTGGAATGCCTTTTACATATATGATATCACCTGATCCTCAAAACAATCTTGGGAAGTGGAGTTCTTATTACTATTCCATTTTAGAGATAAAGAAACTAAGAGGGCAAGTGCCTAGGTTCTGATAGTAAGCAAGGTGATTTAACCCAGGTTTTTTGACTCCAAATCTCAAATTCTTTCATGGTGCAAGTACTATGTTGTCTCTTGGGAAGCAATAAGGGGAATAAGCATTTATTAAGCACCTATTATGTGCAAGGCACTGTGCTAAGTGCTTTATAAATATCTCAGTTTGATCCTTACCCCAACCCTGGGGAGTCTCTAGGTGCCTTTTCCCTTTTGAGGAAACTGAGGCACGTAGTGGTTAAGTGACTTTCCCAGGGTCCCATAACTAATAAGAGTCTGAGGCTGGATTTGAACTCTGGTTGACCTCTATCCACTTAGCCATGCAGCAGCAGCAGCAACAACAACAATAATAATAATAATAATAGCAGGAGTAATAAGCCATTTAAATTCTTTGAGCATAGGAGTATAATGTGACCAGATCAAGATGAAGTATTATCCAGGCAGTGGTAATAAGGATGGATTAGAACAGGGAGAAAATAGAGTCAGGAAGACTTATAAGAAGTCTGGTACAATAGATTAGGTGGGTGGTAATGAGAGCTTGTTCTGGTGTGTTGGTAATGGGGTAAAACAGAAAAGGACAGATTTGAGAGAAATGTGTGCGTAGAACTGACAGGACCTGGAAATTAATGGGAAAGGAGAAGTGAGAGAGAGAGAGAAAAAGTCAACAAGTCTGAGAGACTGAATGGATGATGGTGTCATAGAAAAGTGACTGAAGAGAGACAAAGGGAAGAAAGAGGGAAAGAGAATGTGCTCAGCTTTAGACATGTTGAGTGTTTGGAATGTTGGCAGAACGTTCCAAATGTGAGAATGTCCTGCAGGCAACTAGAAATGCAGATCCAGAATTTAGAAAAGGGGTCAATGCTCAGAGATATAGATTTGGGAGTCCTCTGTATAGAGGTGATAATTGAAATTGTGGGAATAAACGAGATTGACAAAGATGAGAATGTAGTGGTTGAAGAGAATACAGAGGACAGACCCTTTCATAAGGGATATTGAAGAGGACCAGAAGCCAACGAAGGACATAGAGATAGAGCAATTAAAGGGGGTATGCCAGCAAGGCAATACTCATTTATTAATTGCTTACTATTTGCCAGGCACTGTGCTAAGTGCTAGGAATATAAAGACAAGCAAAAAAGAAAACAGTCCTTGCCCTCAAGGAGCTTACATTCTAATGGGAGAAGACAATATATAAAAGGAATCTGAAGGTTGGGTGAGGTTACGAATGCAACAGCACGGTAGGGACAGAAACCCAATTAGTAGTGGCGCCCAGAGAGGAATGAAGGAATAAAAACATAGCTGGCTTGGGCTCTTTCTTAAAATGGAATTGACCCACCAAAAGAAAGGGCCACACGGGTGAGAAGGTTGGAGGCATGGAAGAATCTTCCAAGACAAGAAGGCTTCTGAGGCAGGGTGGTGGAGGAATCTTCCAGGGTGAGAAGGTTGTTGGAAAATTGTGGAGAAATAAGTCTGTCGTGGAGCCCAGAGTGGAGTAGATATGAGTAAAAATGACTGGCCTGAGCACTTTCTCAAAATGGAGGTTCCAGGAGGAACTCACAAATTAAAAGGAGACTGAAGTAAGTCAGGTGACTCTAAAGTTAAGGGAGAATGGAGTATTCAATGAAGTCTTTCAGCAGAGGTCAGACAACCTCTTGTCATCTATGTTATAGTCAGCTATGTTAGCTACGTTATGGGGATTCCTTTTGTGCATGAATCAAATTAGATGGCCACTGAATTGTTATGAGAACCAATGAGATGATATATGTATTGTGCTTTGAAATCTGAGACCCTGGCTATTGAGACAAGGTGACAATACAGGGGACAATACAAATTTCTAATCTCCAGGCATCCAAGGCAGAGAAGGACTGGGGTGAGGAGGAAGGTGGGGATGACAAAGACTAGGTAAGAGGGCAAGGGTTATAACCAAATGTTTTTACCTTGGGGGCAGAGTTATCTGGGTGTGCCTAAGATGACTCTATCTTAAAAGGGACCTTATTTGCAATGGCTTTTTACTAGAGTACTACAGTTTTCTCAGATTCATCCGAGGGGTTGTCCTCTAACCATCGGCTTTCTCTGTATACTCTGATCTTGGAGATGGTCTCATATTCTGAGTCACCCTTGGGTCCTGCACTGGCAATACAGGCCCCTGGCTTTGCTTCCTGTTTCATCACTTCATCAATGACTTCTGCCTGAAACAATAAAAACCGTATGAGTCATACCAGTAATAACCGGGGACTCTGCTAAGCATTGGAGATACAAGAAAGTCAAAAACAATAGTGCCTGTCTTTAGGGAGCTGGTACTCTAATGGGAGCAGATAATATACAATCTGGAAAGCATTTTTCAAATGTAGAGTGCTATATACATGCAAGTGGTTGTTATTACTATTATGGCAAATGCAGAAGGAAGGCACCAGCAGTGAGTGAGAGAGACTGAGAAGGGCTTGAGCCAAGGAATAAAAACAATTCTATAAGTAGAATTCATATTATGTGCAATATAAATTTATAGTTCAGATTGACTGATCTAAAATTCTATGACTGACAGCCTCAGGCTTAAGCATTAAAAGAACCAGTGGAAGGCCTCCTATTCATTTCAAGAATCCTCTATGGAGGGTATATGGCAAGACCTGGACTAGAATCTGTAGTTCAAAAAATCAATCAACTAGCATTTATTAAGGGACTACTATGTACTTAGCACTGTGCTAGACACTGGGAATACAAATAGAAAAGTGAAACAATCCTTGCCTTCAAGGAGCTTGTATTTGAGTGGGAGAGACAATATGTACGTGTATGTATATAGTCAGATAGATAGAAGGTAACCTTGGGTGGAAGGGGAAGCATTAACTTCCTGGGCAGGGCAGTTGGGGGGGAGGGGATAGTTATTGGGAGGGGAGTAGGAAAGACCTAATATAGAATATAGCTCTGGAGCTAAATCTTGTAGGAAACCAGATAAGGCATAGATAGATTATAATCCATCTAGGAGGGAGTACCCCAAATGTTGAGAACATGGATCCAGCTAAATAATTAAGTGCAGGAAACAGTTCAGTGGCTGCTCTGATTAGAGTGGAGAATTTTTACTGACATGTTGTGGGAGATGAAGCTTGATAAGTGAGTGAGGTGAAATTAGGTTATAGATTTTGAAAACAAGCTGTTGAGCTTAGACTTGATGCATTAGGCGATAGGGAGTCTCTTCAACTGGCTGAGCAAGAGAGAATGATGATGGAAATTAGATGTAAATAAAAACTTTGATGCAGTGGATAGAGCACTAGGCCTGGAAATCAGGAAGATATGAGTTAAAAATCTAGCTTCAGACACTTACTAGTGGTGTGACCCTGGGCAAGTCAATTAACCATGTTTGCCTCAGTTTCCTCATCTATAAAATAAGCTGGAGAAGGAAATGGCAAACCACTCCTTTCTACTTTTTTGTCAAGAAAACCCCAAATAGGATCCTGAAGAGTTGGATATGACTGAAATGACTGAAGGACAACAACAATAATAATAAAACAATTAGAACTGTCCAAAATAGAATGTACTGCTCCAGGAGGTATAGTTCCCTCTACCATTGGATCTTTGCAAGTAGAGACTAGATCACCTCTTGTCATATGTGCTGTCCCTGGGATCTCTTCTAAAGTATAGGTAGAACTCGATGGCCCCTGAGGTTTTTTCCACTTTGAAATTCTGTGCTTCTGTGAAAGCAGTGTTTGAAGATTAGCCTTCCACCCCAAAGGGAGCTGCCAGAAATCTTTTTATACCTGTTTGGTCCTTTCCCTCTTTCTTGATCTACATGGGGTATAGACCTAGTAGTACAGTATATGGATTAATGGAATACTATTGTGTGGTAAAGAATGATGGAATGGACAGCTTCAGAGAAGCCTGGGAAGACTTGTATGAACTGATTCAGAGTGCAGTGAGGGGACCAGGAGAACAATTTATATGATAAAAATAACATTGTAAGAATGAAGAACTTTAAGACCTCTAATCAACACCATGACCATCCATGATTCCAGAGGGCAGATGATGAAGAGTCCATTGCTGGACAGAAACGTAATGGGATGGACTCAAGGTGCCGAATGAGACACACATAACCAGTGTGGGAATTTGTTTTGCCTGACTATGTATATTTATCACAAGGGTTTTCTTTTACTTTTATTTGCTGAGGGAGGAGAAAGATGAGAAGGAAAGAAAATAAATGCTTGTTAATGGAAAAAAATTAGATCAATTAATTTTTTTTGCAGTCAAATCTAAAAAAAAAGATGATTAGAGATTGCTTTAACAACAATGTCCAGAATAATTTAGAGGGAGCACAACCTAGAGGTGTTGAGGACTGTGAAGATACTATAGTAACCTGACAAGATGTAGGAAAGAACTGAGGAAACTGAGGCAAACAGGGTTAAGTGACTTGCCCAGGGTCACACAGCCAGTAAGTGTCTGAGGTTGGATTTGAACTCAGGTCTTCCTGACTCCAGACCCAGTATTCAGGTCTCAAAGCTCTTAATCCATGATCCCATGATCCTAAGTTTTCTTCTCTGGGAAACTGACAATAATAATGGTGCCATTAAACAGAATCGGGAAACTCATTGCTGATTGAGTTGTTCATTTTTATCTTTTGTTGGAGGCTACTTGGCTTTGCTTTCCTTTAATTTTTTTTTTCTTCACTGGCACTGCTCCATGTTGGTGCACTGATTTGCACTAATCACAAATGTCTGCTCCTGCTGAAATGTGACACTTCCAATGTCAGATTCTGTCTGTTAGCATCCTCAAATCTATGCTAGATTGCTTGTTATAATCCAGTCTTTTTTTTTTTGGCCTTTTAGTTAGTATGTCATTTTACAGGGTGCTGTTGAAGCAGTAAAATCCAAGTACATTCTTCAGCCTTGGCAGAAATTTTTGGACATGTGTAGCACTGGCCTGCTTAAGGCTGATAGGCAATCTTAATTTTCTTTGTGCTGGTTACTAAATCACACTGCTGTGGTGATTGGCAGATAGTGCTGGGCCTGGAGTCAGGAAGACCTGAGTTCAATTCCAACCTCAGATACTCACTAGCTAGTGACCAAGGCAAGTCACTCAACCCTATTTGCCTCAGTTTCCTCATCTGTAAAATAAGCAGGAAAAGGAAATGGCAAACCATTCCATTATCTTTTCCAAGAAAACCCTAAATGGGGTCACAAGGAGCTAGACATGACTGAAAAAAACTGAAGCTGTGAGTCTGTAGTCCATGATTAGGTCCTTGTTTTCTGGTGTGAAATGAAATAGGCTGAATAAGATTTGACCCACCCTACAATCCAGCTTCTTTCTATTAGCAAAGTCACAGGATTTAGAGCTGTAAGTGCCTTTTAGAAGTCATCTAATCCAACTGCTTCATTTTTATAGATGAGAAAACGGAGGCGTAGAAAG
Organism: Phascolarctos cinereus; assembly: GCF_003287225.1. NCBI lineage: Eukaryota > Metazoa > Chordata > Mammalia > Diprotodontia > Phascolarctidae > Phascolarctos > Phascolarctos cinereus. The sequence continues at coordinate 177,250,771 of NW_027555958.1, forward strand.
GGTAAGTGACTTATCAAAACAAGTAACTGTATTTAAACCCAGGTCCTCTGACTTCAGATACAATGCCCTTTTGGCCATACCACTCTGCCTCTCTATCTCCTGGAAATTGATTGAGCAAGGTAGAAGCCACACTAATTCAACTAGCCCTAGTTAAATGTCTTGGAATTCAACCATCTCAGGTCCATACAGGAGATTAGATCTGTTGGCAGGTTTGTAAACAGTGGCATCTAGATCAATGAAAACATGGTAGAGGGCTCAGTATTGTTTCCTGAACTTCAGTTTTTGTAACAGATCAGTCAGGAATCTAAGTAGATTTTAGCCAGTATCTCATCAGTGACAGGCTCCAGCAAGAGGCCCAGCCTTCAGTAGAACATCCTGCTCATCATAAGGGCTTTATAAATACTCCCTGATTGATCTAGGAGTTTTGCCATTCCTTGCATCTCTCTAGTGCATTGTTCTTTAAAAAATGAAGATTTGACTCTAATATGACAACGTGGCAGCTTCTTTGTATCGTTGTATGTGCTTTTTGTTGGCAATAATAGATGGAGTCAATTTAGAGATTGCTGAAGGATGGTTGCTGTTGGCGTGGACTGGAGAGGCAGCATGGTTGTACTGTAAACACCACTGGCTCTGAAGTCATAGGCTTGGGTTCAATTGGCATCAAGGTGGTGCAGTAGATAGAGCACAAGGCTTGGGGTCAGGAAGACCTGAGTTCAAATCCAACTTCAGATACTCACTAGCTGGTGACCCTGGGCAAGTCACTTAACCCTATTTGCCTCAGTCTCCTCATCTGTAAAATAAGCAGGAAAAGGAAATGGCAAACTACTCCAGTATCTTTGTCAAGAAAACCCTGAATAGGGTCCAGAAGAGTTAGATGTGACTAAAATTACTGAACAGCAACAACAAATGTGCAAGTATGTTAGAGACCAGGGATATGAAGACAAAATGAAAACTAGCCCTTCCCCTCAAGGAGCTTACATTCTACTGGGAAGATACGGCATTTAAACAGACATAATATTAATCTTACTTTTTAAAATCAGAATTGTAAAGGTTTTCCCAGTTATCAACACCTTCCTTTCTTCATGAATTCAATGAATTATAACGCAATTCCCACTGGATATCAAAAATTATAAGGAAAAAAATGGTAAAAGCCATAAGCCAGATGATAATAATGACACCATTATTATATGATGTCTTACCATGCCTTCAGCCTGTGCAGGGCGGGTAGGGAAAACTGTCTCTGGAATTAAAGGATCTGGGTTTGTATTCTGTCTCTGATGTTTACTCCCTGTGTGAGCTTGGGCAAGCCACCCTCTTCCCTTACTTGTAAAATTAGAGGCCTGAATTAAATAGCCTCAGAGGTCACTAGTTGCTCTAAATATATGACCCTAATATATGGGAAATACAGCTTAGCACAGAGAGCAGGACTACAACCTAAACCTCTAACTCTAGACTGTCACCCTCACAAGGCAGAATGAGTGGGATGAAGCAGAGACATGTAAATATCTGTAAAGGCAACTCATAGTGATAGCACTATCTTCTTGCAGGAATGGTACCACATCAGAGACTGGATAACTGGCCAGTGGGGAGATGCAACAACCCAAAACGCCATCTAATTCCCTCATGATAGATGGTCTATCCAATTAGTGAAGGGGAGAGGGAAGGCTAAGAGCGTAAAGATTAATATATAAGGGAAACTGAGTGGTTTTGCTGGAAGCATACTGCTAGATAATTTATGATGGGCAGGTTTGAAAGGGTATGAACTGTGTTGAATTTTTCTACAGCAAACTAGGAAGGTTTGAAGAAACAGCCTCCCCTTCCACCCTCCAACAAAGGAGATCTGATTTCCTTTTTCATTTTCACATTTGGAGGCACTTAACTGAACTGTGGCTTAACGATTATTGTGTTTGCTATCTGTATATTAAATATCCAAAGGTATTTGGCCATCTTTTCCTGTCCCCACCTTTATTACTTCTATTTTTTTTTCTGGCATTGGTTTTCAGAGGACTATCATATTTTTAATGACGTGCTTAGCCTCTGCTCCTCTTGGTGTGTCTCTAAATCATAATAAGGCTACACAGTAATCAGTGAAGTAATTCTGAGCTGCTCCTTAAGGAAAACATCCTGCATGATGGAAGCTTTGGGAATGTAAAGACTAGAGGGAACTGTTGGAGAAATAAGACAGTGGCCTGCATTCTAAGGGTCTTAAGCAAAGCCTGGGATGATGATGTTAAATATTCCAATGGCAGAAGCTCTTTCCTGATCACAACGGCAGAGAGGAAATTTGGGCTGATGCAGTATTTGGATTATTGCACTTCAATGGAGGGTAAAAATGGTCCCCGGTGATTTTAAAGCTCTTTCCCTTTTAAAATGAGGCAGATGAAACTTGCTTTTTCATTGTGCACCCTGAATTTCATTAAATGGCTCTTGTGTCTGTCAGCGGGTGGCCAGGCGCTACAGCTGACTTCCCCAGTTATCAGAACTGTCCAGCCGGCAGCCAGTTTCTCTCCGTGCATGTTGTGTGCCCCTTACCGTGGCCACGGTGCTGGCTGGGACTTTCAGAGTTCGGACAGCACCTGTTTCTGCCCGGGTGAATGGCTATCGGTTGTGCTAAGCTTACTTCCATCGGAGGAAGTTCCTTGGTGTATCTGACTCGATGGTCTGTTAATCAAAGAGGATTGTCTTTTTGAAGGCAAGGCTTCTGTAATGGCACAGCAAAGTTTTGACCAGCCTTCCTGTCAATTCTGGAGGCAGCTGAGAACCCCATATGAGGGGGAATTTGATGCCTGTAGGATGGTTTGGTTCAAGGTGATAATTTCAACCATCTTCCTGGTAAACTTGTAGGATTGTGGATCCAGAAAGGACATCATTGACCAGGAGTCCAATTCCCCTTATTTTGTAGATAAGGATTCTGAAGCCAAGAGAGAATTGATTTGTCCACAGTCACAACGGTCAGAAGTACCAAAGATAGGATTTGAACCCAGGTTTTCTGACTTCATAATCAGGACTCTTAAAATGACCACATCACCTCCAATGGCATACATACACTCACACACACACACGTATGTGTGTGTATATATATGTATATGTATGTATATATATATATACATGTATATATATATACACGCACACATACATATGTGTGTATATATAACCACATTAACTCTAATGAGTGTGTATATGTGTGTACATTTTTATGCATGTTTATATACACATGTATATGTATATACACACGTGTGTGTATATATATGCACACATATATATGTGTGTGTATACATAACCACATTACCTCTAATGAGTGTGTGTATAATATATATGTGTGTACATTTTTATACATGGTTACATATATACATGTATATGTATATACACATATTATATATAATATATAATACTACGTTACCTCTAATGGGGTATGTGTGTTTGTATATGTGCATGCGTACTTATATAGGTGTCTAGGTGGCACAGTGGATAGAGTTCTGTATCTGGAGTTAGCAAGACTCTATTTACAGGGGCTACTTAGCTGTCTTTGATAACATCAAGGGGAATACCTGGCAGAAAAGAGATTGATTAGGAAGGGAGAAGAAACTTAAGAAAAATATGAACTACTTTCCTGTGGTTAGCACGTGGAACCTGGATTATGCCAGAAGAATCTCTGTAACTTGTGAATTCCCCTATTAATGTGTTGTCACATTCTATACACACAGTTTTTCTTTAATACTTTAAAAAAGAATAATGAAAGCTTGTGTGTTCATTTTAGGGAATAGAGTAAAACCCTTTTTCTCCCATGGCCTAACACCAAACACAGTTCAGTATAAAGTTGGCAGTTGCAAAAACCTTAACAAAGCACAATGCAATAGGGTGCCAGTGAGCTAATACTGAGTTTTATAGATTTGGGTAGAAAACAGTGACATTGATGGAAAAAGGTTTGATAGATATTGTGTCTAAACCAGCATCTTACCCATATGCCTTAATAGCTTCTAAATGGCTGTCACAATCATTAAAAAAAAAAGCAAATAGAAGGTTGGATCTTTTATAAGATGGAGAATTCATAATTAAATATAAGAAAGAGATGGTTTTAAAAGACAAAATAGGTCATTTTGATCATACTTTGTGACTTCATTTGGGGTTTTCTTGGCAAAAGTACTGGAGGGGTTTGCCATTTCCTTCTCCAACTTGTTTTACAGATGAGGAAACTGAGGGAAACAGGTTAAGTGACTTGCCCAAGGTCACACAGCTAGTCAATGTCTGAAGCCAGATTTAAACTCAGGTAGATAAGTCTTCCTGACTCCAGGCCCAGCATTCTACCCACTATGCCACCTAGCTGCACTTTGATCATACAAGATGTCCCAAAAATTTTAGACTTAACTCTTTGGTACCAAGACTTTTGTAATACCCTGTAAATACATTGAAAATATTTTATGTAAACAAAACCAGTTCAGATAGAATATGAAAGGTTATAAGATAGCACAGAATGACTCTATAACAGTATCAAGGAAAACAATTTTGAAAGACTTAGTCACTGTGAACAATGCAATGACCAATCACAACTCTAAAAGCCTGATGATGAAGCACGCCTCTCACTTCTTGGCAAAGAGGTGATGACTAGAGGTGAAGAATGAAAGATATATACTCAGATGAAACAAATATATGAATTTGTTTTGTTTGCCTGTTATGCAAGAGAGGATTTTTTTTGGGGGGGTCACAGGATGAAGTTTGTGGACAGTAATAGTGAAGAAAAAAAAGAAGAGAAAGACATGATTGCCAATAAGACATTAAAGAAATGCCCAGAAGAAATCAGAAGGAAGTTTGGAAGGAGACAGAGAGAACTAGGAAAGAGTTGGCACTACTCCTGTTAAATGTAGATACAAAAAAATTGCACATTCACAGTTGCACATACTATTCTAATTTTATTTTCTTTGTATATTGAAATGTTCATGTTTGTTGATGCTTGTCAAAGTCCTAATTAAAGAAAAGAAGAAATTAAATTATAGAACAGCAAAAATGTTTGTATCTCCCCATATTTATAGGGAATTGACATAAATAAACCTAAGAGCCATTCTCCAATAGACAAGTGGTTAAAAGATGTGAATAATTTTCAAAATAAGAAATGCTATCAAGAACTATGTGAAAAATACTTTAGATCACTAATAATAAGAGAAATACAAATGAAAACATCTCTGAGGTATCACCTCACACCCCGAAAAACTGGCAAAGATGGTAAAGGATGGAAATAGTCAGGGTGCTGTGGGAAGACAGGCACACTTAATGCACTGTTGGTGTAGCTGTGAATAAGTCCAAATGTTCTAGGAAACAATGTGAAATTATGTAAGAAAAGTAACTAAATTTTTCATATTCTTTGACCCAGCAATCTTACTCCTAGGTTTATACTTCAAGGAGGTCAGTGACAGAAAGATCCTGTATATAACAAAACATTAATAGGAATTTTACCCCTCCCCCTACCTTTTTTTTTTTTTGGGTAACAGCAAAAAAGCTGAGAAAGAAATGACGTGCTCATGTGGTAAATGGGCTGAACAAATAGTATGTAATATGTTATTATTGGGCCATGAAGAATGGAGAATATGAGAAATCCAAAGAAACATGGGAAGGCTTGTATCAACTGATGGAATGAAGTGACTACAATAATGTTATTGAAAACAACATTAAAAAATGAGAATTCTGATCAAATAGAAAGACCAACCTTACTTTTAGAGGACAGATATTAAAACACATTCTGCATTAACAACTGACAAACTATAAGTGCATAATGTTTTATGATTTATTAGTCATAATTGCTATATCAGATAGTTTTTCCTAGCTTTCTTTTCTTTAAGAGATGGTATTTGGGGGGACTTATTGGGATAGAATTGCTTTGTTAAAACAAAATGTATTAATGATTTGTTTTTGCTATAAGAAATGATAAATGTGAATAATTCAGAGAAACTTAGGAAAAAAATAAATTACTGCAGAGTTAAGTAAGACGATCCAGTAAAACAATTTACATAGTGATACAAACAAAACAACATTTAAAGGTTTTAGAACTCTAATCAATGCAAGGATCAATCATTCCTTTAGAAGACTGGTCTTGAAACCTGCCTCTTGCCAATATTTAACTCCTTGAGGGTACTCACACTCAAGTTCCAGGCAGAGTTATATTGTTGGTAGTAGGCAGTCATTGGGTAGTGATACTGATGGAAAAAAAAGGAAAGAGGATGAATAAAATAATTAAAAAAGAAAAATGATAAAATATTGCTTATGTAAATATATGTTCAAAACCAATGCCTACTGGGTGAGTAGCAATTTTCCCAGAATTCCTCTTCTTGACCCTATAATAGGGACAAAGTATTATTGACAATCTCATCTCCTACCCTGAGGGAAAGGAGATTTATGTCGGAGCTTTCTTACCTGAGTGCAAGGATTGACACTCAGTGTCCTGTTATATTTTTTAGAATCAAATTTTAGTTTTTTATAAATTAACTATAGTCTATCTTCTCTCCCTACCATATCCTCTGTCTCCATCAATTGAAAAAGAAAGAGAATCAAGCCCTAGTTATAAATGTATGTATAGTTAAGTAAAACAAATTCCAATATTGGTCATGCCCAATCTTTAGCACAGTGTCTGACACATAGTAGGTGTTTAATAAATTTTTTTTGATTGATATTAAAAAAAGTGATCTCATTCTGTGCTTTGGGTCCATCACTCCTCTGTTAGGAGGTGGTAGCATGTTTCACTATGAATTCTCTGGAATGGTAGCTCATTTCATTGATGAGAACTCTTTTGTCTTTCAAAGTTGTTTGTTTTTATAATGTTGTCATTATTGTACGAATTGTTCTGCTTGCTTCACTCTGCATCAGTTCATACAAATCTTCCCAGGTTTTTCTTTCATCATTACATATAATACCATGATATTTGATATTCCATCATGTTCATATACTATGACTTGTTTATCAATTCCCTGATACATCCCTTCTCAGTTTCCAGTTCTTTGCTGCCACAAAAAGAGCAGCTATAAACATTTTTGATCATATGGGTTCTTTTCTTCTCTCTTTACTCTTTTGGGGAGGGGTATAGCCTAGTAGTGGTATCACTAGATCAAAGGGTATGCTCAGTTAAATAACTTTTGGGGCATGGTTCTGAATTGCTTTCTGGAATGGCTGGACCAATTCACATCTTTACTGACAGTGTATTACTGTGCCGGTTTTCCCAATCCCCCCAATGCAGTGACTGGCCATGAAGACTAAGGATGGAGCACGCTTCTCACCTCTCAGGAGAGGTTATTGTAGACTCGAGATGTAGCATGAGACGTAGCCATCACGTGGATTTCTTTTACCTAGCTATAATTAATTATTCAAGTTCTGACTCTGGAATTTTTTTTGTTGGTGTGACCCTGGGCAAATTGCTAAACTTTTCATTGTTCTACCAGCCCTCTAAGACTACAAATTGCCAAGAAGGGACTGACCAATGGAATCACAGGCACTGTCTCCAATACTCATCTGTTAAAAGTAAGGCTTTAATTTTTTTTGAGGATGGATTTGGGTAGGAGTTTTAAAGTGGAATGAAGTGATGGCAATAGCAATGCCACCCTTCAAATAAAAAAGAAAGAAAAGAGCAAAGCATCAATGGAACATTTTAAAAATACATAGAAGTGCTCAGAAAGAACCCAGAATGGCATCCAGAAAAGCAGGGCAATACTGGCACTACCATGTTAAATTTTATATACACCATAAAAAAGCTTTATGTAATAGATACATACTGTTTCACACACAATCTTAGTTTTCTCTTCTTTGTACCTGAAAATGTTGGTGTTTTATGACATTTGTCAAGTTCATAGCTAATAATAGCTAACAAAATAAAAAAGAGAATAGCTATTCACCAGTCACTATCCCCCAAAGTTATTGTGGTAGAGGATAGCATGGGTAAAACTTTCCCAAACTTCAAGTTTGGGGAAAGGTAGTAGTAGAGAACAATGATATGGGCTCCATTCCCTTGAAAATGCAAATGTCCTTAGGAAAGGTGAGCTCTTAATGCATTATCTGGTAAGTATCAGCTTACTTTGCCTAAAAGATCTCATCAGAGAGATTATATAACTAGAAAAGCAGGTGTAGTGATGGACAGCCTGCATGCTCCATTGATAATCATGCAATGTCAAGCAGTATAGAGGAAGGTCCTCAGCACTTTGGGTGGACTCCCAATGAGGATTTATGGAAGGACATGCATGAGAGTCAAACAAAGTGGGGAGGTATAGATAGATGGTGATCTGTACTTTTTGGAGAGATTAGCCACATAGATGAGAACATAGATCTGTGAAAGTGTTGATATGATGAGCATATTTTCTTTTTTTTAAAAAAAATTTAATTAATTTATTTTGAATTATCAACGATCACTTCCATAAGCTTTTGAGTTTAAAATTTTTCTCCCTCTCCCTCTTCACCTCCCTCCCCAAGATGACACGCAATCTGATATAGGCTATACATATACATTCCTAATAAACATATTTTACATTAGTGATGTTGTAGGTAAGAATTAGAACCAATAGGAGGAACCACCAGAAAGAGGAAACAAAACACAGCAGAAGAAAAAAAAATAGCAAATAGTATGCTTCGATCTGCATTCAAACTCCATAGTTCTTTCTCTGGATGTAGATAACATTTTCCATCACGAGGCCTTTGGAGATGTCTTAGATCCTTGTATTGCTGAGAAGGGCTAAGTCTATCAATATTAGTCATTGCATAACGTGTCTGTTACCGTGTACAATGTTCTCCTGGTTCTGTTCATTTCACTCAGCATCAGTCCATACAAATCTTTCCAGGTTTTTCTGAAGTCTACCTGTTCATCATTTCTTATAGTACAATAGTATTCCATTACATTCATTAACACAACTTGTTCAGCCATTCCCCAATTGATGGGCATCCCCTCAATTTCCAATTCTTGGCCACCACAAAAAGAGCTGCTAGAAATATTTTTGTACACATAGTTCCTTTTCCCGTTTGTATGATCTCGATGAACATATTTTCAAACTGGAACATGTGCTATGATGAAGACTTTTTTGGGGGTTTATGTGACAGAATATGTAACATTTCAATTGTGCTGAAAAATCTCAGGTATATATTTACCATAGCTTCAGTTGTCGACAAAGGGCAATTAAGACAAGGTGCCTTAATGGTATTAAAACTTTAGTAGCTACTGGGTGACAATGTAGTGCAGTGAACCGAGCCCTGAATTTGAAATAGGTTCAAATCCGGATCCTATCACATTGACCTTGGGCAAATCACTTCACTTTGGTGAGTGGGCCTCAGTTTCCTCAACTGTAAAAGGAGGGGGTTGGACTAGGTGGCGTGTGAGCTTGCTTCCAATCCTGAATCTATGATCCTATGACCATGTGACATTCAACCGTTAGCAAGGCAGGAAAAGTTCTAGGGAGGGGAATCTGGAGTAGGGTGGGAGGATACCCTGGAGGGGATGCTGAAAGTACAGGTAAAAAGATGCTAATCTTTCTACTTCATGACTTTGCGTAGGGTAGATCTTTCCCATATGGAAGTTAGGTGGCTCAGTAGATAAAAGCCCAGCCTGGAGTCAGGAAGACTCTTCTTCTTGAGTACAAATCTGGCCTCAGACACTTACTAGCTGTGTGACCCTGGGTAAGTCACTTAACCCTCTTTGCCTCAGGTTCCTCACTTATAAAATGAGTTGGAGAAGGAAATGGCAGCATTTTTGCAAAGAAAATCCTAAATAAAGTCAAGAAGAGTTGGACAGGACTGAAAAACAACTGATGAGGCCCTGACTATAACCCCTCAAAGTAGTGCATTAGAAACATCACCCGGACAGACAATGTGCTTGTTTCCGGTCTAGTTCCAGAGGGGTGCTGGAGCCAGCTCATGGGGCTCCTGAGAGCTTATTGTTAAATTTTTAGTGTAAGCTTCCATATCTTCAGAAAGAAATAGGCAAATGCTGTAAATCAAGGCTTGGTTTATTGTTTTGTTGATGATCTCAACTTAAGAAAGTGCTAGAGGAAATGCTATTAGTGTAAATTGCACTTAAAAGTGTGTTGTGGGGGAATTTTTCTTTTTAAAATTTTTTTGAATCAGTTAAACATTTACCAGCACATCCTCTTCTGGTTCCATTCCAGGCCTTACTCATTATTGACTTCAAGGGAAGAAGAGCCATTGGTTCAGCTGTATGAACCCTCAAGGTAAACAATAGCAGCTCATTCTGATGAGAATCAGAAAAAAACAAAACAAAAAGCCCCCAAAACAAGCCTCTACTGTCATTCCATCTTCAAGTCTTTCATGATTTCAGAGATGTTGTCTTTTAACAACTGGGAATAAACTACATGTGTTGCCTCAAAAGGTTTTCAGGCTTTAGCACACGAAGCATTCAGGCAATCTTTCTTTCTGTGTGTTTTCAAAATCTCATCTTGAGAGTCTTGAACTTATCAGTTAGATTGACAATTTTTTCTTCGAGTTTGTTGTCCCTGTAGTTATTGTACACTTTACTGCAAGCAACTTAACAGACGTGTGTGGGGTCTCTGTCAGGAAGAGAGGAAGTTATTCAGCCATAGAAGGCAATAAAAAGCAAAATCCTGGGAAGAGGGGGAGGCATTGGGCTAGAATGAAAGTTTTCTTTCCTCTGGCTGTCAGAATCCAGCTATCTTTTTATAATAACTTACCAGTGCATGCAGAACTATGCAAGAAGACATATGAATTGTTAGAAAGCACCGTCTAGGAGTTTGCAAGAGTTCTTAACCTGGGGGTTTATAGACTCATCCATGGAAAGATTTCAGGGGGTTCTGTGAACTTGAAAGCAAAAACAATATATCTGTATTTTCACTAACCCTGAACTGAAATTTAGTATTTTTTCTATTGTGAATTAAAGAGAAACACATTATTTGGAGAAGAACTTTAAAAAAGGCCCATGACACACAAAAACAGGTTAAGTAGTATTAGAAACTGGACCTGTAATTTCATTGGTATAGCTAACTTCCAGGAGAGAAAACTATCACTACTATTGCAGGTGTACACCTTCTCAGTTTAGAGAGTTGCTTAGGGCACCAAGAGGTTAATGACTTGCTCAGGGTTATACAGATGATATGCATCAGAGGCAAAATTTGAACCCAGCTCCTCTTCTTTTCAAAGTTTGCTCTTTGTCCAACTATAACATTTTGGAAATGTCTGTTTCTAGTTCTGCAATTGTCCTTCTGTGTTCACCACTTACCTGGGGCTGTACTCCTTAGCCTGAATCAGTCAATCAGAGAGGATAGCTGCAGAGGGCAGTAGAACAGTGGCTCACAATCTAATGAGATAATAAAGGCAAAGGGTCTTCCTCATGGGAGTCGCAGCAGGGCCACAGCAGGTATACCAAAAGGCGGCACATTCCTGAAATTTTTTTTAAAGGGCCTTTTTAGGGCAATGATAGGTCAAGTCAACATTTACTCAGCAGCACAAGACGTTATGCTTGGCTCTATCCATAGAAAAGTGAAAAAAAAATAGACCCTACCTTCAAGGATCTAATAATCTAATAATGCAGAGATAAAATATGTATGCAGATAATGATATAATAAGTTAGGATGCCCTAAGTATGTAGAAATGGTCAAGCAGAGACTGGTAAGAATTTGAGAAGGAAAGGAAAGCTTTGTGGAGGAGCCAGCTCCTAAGCTGAATTTCAAGGAAGAGGATTCCAATGGGCAGAGATATTGCAGGATTTTGTTCTAGATAGGAGGCTGTGCCTAATACTATTTGAATGAATTTTGGACTGTATAAAAATCAGTACAGTGAAATAAGTGTAATAAATAATAATAGTTAATATTAATCATTAATGATTTATGTAATGCATTAGGGTTTGCAAAACACTTGATATAGATGGTCTCATTTGATTGAATACAGGTTAGAGACATATTGTGAAAGGCCTTGAATGTTAGAATAAAGAATAGTAGATGAGGGAAAGTTTGCACAAAAGGCATTGCTATTTTCATACTCTGAACTTAATGGCAAACATGATGTGCATGGCTTGACACGTAATAAGTGCTTAATAAATACTTGTAGACTTGATCTCATAGTCGGCCATTGTAGGTGGTAGGGTTGGCATATCTCCTGTAGCAACAAAAAGGATAGTGAGAGATTCTATGCAAGGGTGCAAGGCATCTTGGTTGGAGAAGTGTTTCTATGGGTAGTGGCCACTGTCATGGTATCTTTGTGACTATAGATTTCTCATCTGCTTCCATATGCCCAATGATGCCTCTTCCCTACTCTTACTGTTTCTGATGTTGGCAATGGCATTGTAGTGTGCCAAGGTGAGGGGCAGTGTCTGTTGGCCCATTCTCTGGACACATGCCTGTCTGCTAGGGTGTTCCACTTCGGCTCTAACACTAGGGGGAACAAATTCCAGGAAGAAGAGAGGAGCCCTGGGCCAACGACTTGGTTGATGTCAGAAAGGAGAGTCTCTGTGACTCTCAGAAATGCCCACAGGGAATGCTTTCCACTTGTGGCTTAACAAAAGCCACAAATATGAGGAAAACAATGTAACTGTGGTTTCGTGTGTTTTTAAAGAAGCATACACACCCGCAGAGGCAGAACGGAATAATATAGAGAGAGCTATATGTATGTTGTATAATCACTGACATGTAACTTAACTTTTCCAAGCCTCAGAAAACTCTCTAAGACTTATCTACTGAATTATAAATCAAGAGTTCTTAGCATATTTTGGTGTCATAGACTCTTCTGGCAGCCTGGTGAAGCCTATGGACCCTTTCTTAGAATAATGTTGTTAAATAATTGAAGGAACTGCTAAATTTCAGTTAAAGGTTAGTGAAAATAAAGATGCCAGTTTTTCTCATCACGAATCTCTTAAAATATGCCTGTGGATCTCTTGAGGGTCTATGTATCCCAGGTTAAAAAACACCATTGTAGGTGCTTTGTGGCTCATGGCAGAGGAATTTTCCAAACCATGCTGTCAAAGATCCTTGATATGGAAATCCAAGGTACTTGATATAGTGACCCAAATTATATGAACACATGGGTGTTGCCCTTTTTGGGAGGCCATATGCAGAAGGACAATTGCAGAACTAGAAACAGACATTTCCAAAGTGTTATAGTTGGACAAAGAGCAAACTTTGAAAAGAAGAGGAGCTGGGTTCAAATTTTGCCTCTGATGCATATCATCTGTATAACCCTGAGCAAGTCATTAACCTCTTGGTGCCCTAAGCAACTCTCTAAACTGAGAAGGTGTACACCTGCAATAGTAGTGATAGTTTTCTCTCCTGGAAGTTAGCTATACCAATGAAATTACAGGTCCAGTTTCTAACACTACTTAACCTGTTTTTGTGTGTCATGGGCCTTTTTTAAAGTTCTTCTCCAAATAATGTGTTGGTTTTTATGTTTTTTTGGTCAGAATATGTTTTAAATTAATCTTTTGGATTGACTTCATGGCCAGCTGATGAAGCACATGAATAAAATCAATTTCATTCTTTTTTTTTTTTGTAAATATATGTAATATTTTAGCCCTCAAAACGCATTAGCCAGTTTATTTATCAAATATGACCCTGAATGATATTTGGCTATTCCTAAGATTTAATTCTATTTGTAAAGGAAGACAATATGTTACCATGGAGGCCACTAAAAAGAATGAGTGGCAGTCTCTGAAGGGAATCTCAAGGATTATTCTTTTGTTGTTCAGTTGTGTTTGACTCTTGGTGACTCCATTTGGGGTTTTCTTGGCGAAGATACTGAAGTAGTTTGCCATTTCTTTTTCCAGCTCATTTTACAGATGAGGAAACTGAGGCAAATGGGTTTAGGTGACTTGTCCAGGGTCACACAGCTAGTAAGTGTCTGAGGCCAGATGAGTCTTTCTGACTCCAGGCTTAGCACTCTAACTACTGCACCGCCTAGTGGCCCCCAAAGGAAGAGTTCCCAAAATGTGTTGAGCAAAGGCATGACTTTTGGAGTAAATGTGTAGTCAAGTTACTGCTCTGAAAACAGTGATCATTTAGATGGCTATGTTCCGGTATGCTTGGTAACAAATTGGCACCATTTCTTGGTAATCACTTTGTGCAACCATTGTTGTATCAGAGTTCCATTGTGTGACATGTAGAGTCATGCAGCCAGTTTGTTAACATTAATTCAACTATGTATAATTGCTGTCAACTTGTAGTACCTAGCCATCATGACTATCATGAGCATGGACCCAAATCTCATTTACGGTTCCACTCTATGTTTTCTGTTTTTACATAAGTTTTAAGAATGCTTTTTTTTTTGGTGCATTACATCAAAGCATTTCTGGATATGTCTTGATCTTCCCTACCAGCCACTGAAGCCAACAGATAGAGTGATCTTGTCTGATGGAATATGCAACATTCAGTCCTTTATGTTTTCCACTTCTTTTCTGAGAGCAGGGAGGAATTTTTCATTATCTGCTTTCCGACTCCAAATTTTCTCCTTTGATTACTCAGAACACAGAATAATAGGAATCATTGAACTAGAGCAGAGTTTAGCTTTTTTTTCATTTTTATTATTATAGTCATTGTATATATTGTCTTCCTAGTACCACTTACTTCTCCCTAAATCAGTTTATATATCTTCTTATGTTGTCACCAATTTATGTTTTAACAATTATTGAGTGTAAGCAGAAGCATCTCCCCCTTCTATCCTAGGAATATTAAGTTGTCTTCAGAGAAAAATAAGATGACACAACAGGACCTTTACAAAGTGGAGGAAGGGCAAAATTTGAAAGTAGGCTAGAGTGGAGTACAAGCAGGTTATGGATTTTCCTTGGTTCATATAAGTATCTCTTAGCAGAATGACAATTCAATTTGCTAAGTTCTGAGGTACACTTGAAATATTGCTGGCTGTTAGAGTTCATAAGAAACTCACCTTGTTGTCGTACAGACCATTAGGAGACAGCACAGGATGTGACCTAAGCAGGCTTTAGTCTTCAGTATAGTACATCGCAAATAATATCTCATAGAACATTCAGGCTCGTGCTGCTGGTGAACAAAAGTCATTTTGATTGTTTTGACTGGAATGCTACACTATGAATAAGATTTTTAAAGAATCCGACAGTTGTGCCTGTTTTAATGGAAGAGGTTTCTTATTTCTAACGTATGTGGGGGGGTGATCTCCAAAGACTTGATGACCACAGTCAGGGCTTGATTATTGACTATTTTCTTGTGTATAGAAATAAATATCTGTACACTGAGATCCACTTGAATCAAAGGAGAGATAGAAATACTTTTTTGTTTTACTGTACATAGACTGAGGCATATAAACTAACATGGCTAGCCTGAAGTAGCCACCACCAAGAGATTTATGTGTGTGTGTGTGTGTGTGTGTGTGTGTGTGTGTGTGTATGACAAAGAGAGAGAGAGAGAGACAGAGAGAGACAGAGACAGAGAGACAGAGACAGAGACAGAGATAAGAGATATCCCCAGGCTTGGAATGGCTTACTCCTCATCTCTTTCTCTTGGCTTCCTTCAAGTCCCAGCTAAAGTCTCATCTTCTACAGCAAGCCTTTCCGGGTCCCACTTAATTCTAGTGCCTTCCCTCTGTTGAGTATTTCTTATATCTGTATCAAGCTTGTCTGTACATTGTTGTTTGTTTGCTGGTTCTTCCACAGTTGGTGTTGCTGTTGTGTAGAGGACTGGAATCGTCTCTTGCCTTTCTTCACGCTCAGCAAAGTGCCTGGCACGTCGCAGGTGCTTAATGGATGTTTATTGACTGACTCACTCTCTCTTTTCCCCTTCCCGATTTCCCCTACTTGGATGGAATACTGACCATGGCCAGGAGGAGCCAGCTGCTTACTGGTCCTCAGCTCTGATTTTTTTTTCTCAGTAGAGAGAAAAGACTCTGGCACAGCAAATGGTAACTTTATACAGGGTGGAAAGGCTGCCAGAAACAAAATCTAAAGAATGCTGGGATAGGAAACTTTCTGTTTATGTTGCTGCCCAGATACTAGATGAGCTCCTCAGAGTTCTGTACACTAGGCACTGTGGTAGAATACAGTCCTTCAGTATGTACCCGTATAGAAGAGACAATGCCCACTGCCCCCACTCCCACCCCCAATCCTCACCTTCACCCTCACTGTTACCATGTCAGCACAAGTGTATTGGATCCTTTCCCCCTTCCATTATTCTTCTCTGGTGCGTCATTAGAGAAGAAAAGCATAGACTGAGAGTATAGAATTTCTGCTATAAAAGATAAGGTCATCTTAATTTCCTTAAGATTCTCCTATCAGTAGTAAGTGATAAGAAAGTATTCATGCAGTGTACTTTATTTAATGCATTTAATCCATCAACCTGCTTTGTTTGCGTACAGTTTAATTCTAGGTATTGTGTATTTGCTGGGTAAATTAAAGAGCTTGTCAAAAAAAATGAAGGCTTTCAAATTAGGTGGACAAGAGCCTATTATTCAGTGAATCAAACAGCCAATCATACCTCTCTTCAATGATGGCTTTTGTGCCACTGATCATCACCCTCCCATGTTTAAAAATAGACTTAGTATACTCCTTGACTTGTGCCACCATTTCTTTTCAGAACTGTCTGTCTGCAGGTGTGTGACATTTGTCTTGCTATCATCCCTCTTTCAAAGGAGTTGGCAGTTGGGTTGGTTTTCGATGGCCCTAACAGTTTTGCAGAAAAGACCCATCTGGCCATTCACAGTTATGCATGTTTCTCTGTAAATGGGCAGCTTTCCACATATGGGTTGTAAACAGCACAGAAAGAAAATTGTAGGTTGTGTGTCTGCACACTGTCATCCTTTTGTGTTTGAAGATGAATCAGTTGTGTGAGTCAAACAGACAGTGCATCAGGAACCTGGAACACTAGAGGGCTGAGAGAGGTGAAAAGAGACAGAGATGTGACCTGTCCTGGACTACTTCCTCTCTGCTCCATCTCTACCCTTGTGGGGATGGCGGCAAGAGGAAGTCAGTGATCACAATCCTGTCCTGGGCATTCAGGAAAGTCTCAGGCTGCTTATGCATGAATTGGTGGTTTGGCAAAGTAGCTGGGGTTGCTGCAGTGTGGAGGGAGAATTAGCGAATTGGATGTTCTGGGAGTGTTTTGGAGGTTCAGAATGGGCAAGTGCGAATGTGGAGTTTACGTATTCAGGTGAGTTCAGGAAGAATCATAGGATGACACATATAAAGCTAGGAGAGTCTTCAGAGGGTGTCTAGCCCAACCCAATAATTTTATAGGGGAGGAAATGGAGGCCTGAGGAGATAAGATGACTTATCTAAGGTCACACAGACAGGAAGCATCAGAACTGGGATTTTCTGTATTTATATCCAGAGAAAGAACTGATGGAGTCTGAATGCAGATAGAAGTATACTATTTTCACTTTCTTAATTTTTTTCATTTTTTTTTTCTCATGGGCTGTTTCCTTCTTTCACAACATGACTAACATGGAAATATGTTTTACATGATTGCACACATATAACCTATATCAAATTGTTTACTGTCTTAGTGGTAAGGGAGGGAAAGATGGAGAAAATTTGGAACTCAGAATTTTAATAAAATAAATGTTAAAATTTGTCTTTACATGTAAGACTACTTAAAAAAAGAAGTGGGACTTCTCTTGGGTTCTCCAACTCGCAGTCAATAGTAATAACAACACAACAATGATAATGACAATAATAATAATAGTGGCTGACATTGAGAGAAATGGTTATTAAATAACAAATTATTGGAGAGATCCCTGACCTTTCCCCAAAATTTACTCCACCTAGGTGTAGTTGCTACCCTACCCAATTAAAGAACCTTACAAAAAGAATTTAATCTAAGATGAATTCGGGCCTATTGTGTTCCACTTAGCCAGGTTTAAGCAGAGGTGGACCACTTTTTGTCTAGGTTGTCCTAGATGAGCCTGGATAAGAGATAAATCTCTTTATCTAAGACTTGAGTGATCAGAATGACATTCCCCAATGCCTCATTAGAATAAGCCCACCTCTCATATTTATTCCCGTCATTAATTGTTAACAAATCAGAGTTCATTGCCCCCCTCAGCAACATCCACACTTCTAAGAGCATATAACCATTGAGTGGGTTCCGTGAGGGGTTTTTGGCATTCGAGAATGCCACTGATTGCAATTTTTATTAATTATCTATTAGCAATGATTAATAAAATGATTAATTACCCAGAAACTACATCTCTCAAGCCTTTTAAGATCTGCAAAGCACTTTATATGTATTACAACACTTGGTCCTCACAACAACCCTAGGAGGTAGGTGTTATTATTATCTTCATTTTACCAGGGAGGAAACTGAGGCAAAAAAAGATTAAGTGACTTGCCCAGGGCCACACAGATCCTTGCTGCCTCCAATTCCAGAGCTCTCTCCCCTGACTAACTTTATCATGTTGCCTACCTCAGGTGAGGTGCTCAAAATGAGACTGATTTTATGTTTGTGATTGGCTTGACAGAGTAACTTAGTGCTGGTATGCCCTGACAGGAAAGATACAGATCTATGATTTCCTCCTAGTTTCTGTTTTGGAAGGGGAGTGCTTGGGGGCATACTGTGTAACAAGACTGGGCTTCGTGACTCAGGGAGTTTAGAATAAGGGGGTAAATGGAGCAAAAACTTCTATGCATTAATCTAAGATATGGACGGCTGATGTACCATTGAGTAGGAAGAGCATTTTAGTTTCTTCAGAGCTGGGTCTTCACAGAGGAGCTTCCTTATTTGGTTTAAAGATTACTCATGATATGGTTTCCTCTTGTTAGTAGAGGTTCCATCCAATTCAATCAGTTAAGCATTCATTAAGCACCTCCTATGGGCAAAGGACTAAAGTGTTAGGATTTGGGGGCACAAATATCAATGACAAAACCAAAGAACACAACAACAAAAGCCAGTTGCTGAGGAATTCACCATGTAGGGGGAAAGAGAACTGACCCCAAGAGGATCAGTAAAAGCTGCCACAGGTGAACTGAGTGAACTGAGGCTTGAAGGAGGATAAAGATTCTTAAAGGATGGGGGTGAGGGAGTGCATTCCAGATACAGGAATACCTATGGGCTGAGTTGTGGTATCAGCAAAGAGGCCTGGTTGGCAGTAAAATAGTGAGCAGAGGGAGAATAACTTGGAAAGGTAGCATGGAACCAGAGGGCAGGGCTCTAAGTACCTAGATGAGGAGCTTATATTTTTATCCTAGAGAAAACAGGGATTCATTGGAAGTTCTTGAGCTGTATAGAGACATGATCAGACCTGGGCTTAGGAAGATTCTTTTGGCATCTATGTAGAGGACGGCAAAGAGAGGGCTTCACAGAGACAACCAAGCAGCTGTTGTGTACTTCATTTACAGGGTGAGTGGCATGAATGCGTCGTTGGAGTATATTTTTAGATAGTTATTTTATTGATTTATTAAGCAATAGTCACTTTAAGGGGAAAATTTTTAATGCCTTTTTTAGGTTATTACACTATAGCTGAAATTCATTTTTAAGTAAACAGTGAATTGACAAATTAAGAAAACATGAGCTTCCATTCTCCTGTTTTGTGTTTCAACCAGCAAGGAGGTTGCAGTGAAAGAAAGATCAGTGAACCTGATGGAATTGATTGTAATGCCTTTCTGATGTCAATCCCTGAAGGGCACTATTCCTTCTGAAACAGTCACATGTGAAATTTCCATCCGAAGGCGCAAGTTAATGGCCAAGGTCATTCTCCCTGGGATGTGCCAGAGCAGCTGCTCCCAGTGCCCAAGGCAGAACTTGAAAGGACCTGCCTTCTACACCTTTCCTACCTTTGTTTAGATAATATTCCTACCCCTTGCCAAAGATCTGCTTAGCAAAATATTCTAAAGAAAATCCCGGCTCTCTTAACTAAGACTAACTCCCCCCCACCAAAATCAAAACAAAACAATAATAACAACAACAAAAACCCAACAACCTTCTTTTTTCCCCTTGAGGCTCAAATCAAAGACAATTTTCACTTTCATTTGATTTCATCTGAGAATTTAAGGACAGTCACATTAGGCATCGAGACAATGGCTGAACTCTCTTTAATGTGGCTGTCACACTGTTATTTTTTATTTTCTTTCAGGCCCGTATTAACTAGATTATCTGTCTATAGAGCCTTAATTCACCCTATAATTACCAACTGTGCATTTCACATTTCGATGTTGTGGGCCTTGAACTAAGCCAGCACCTCAGCTAAGGACGGAACTCAGGTTTTTAAATCGCCAGCCAGAAATTTACCTATTAGAGCAATCTGCCTCTCCATTATGATTTAAATTAGCATAGAAATGAATTCACTTATTCTCTCCCTGCCTACCAAATTTCTGAACCAAGCCTTACCCGATATACTGTGACAGTTTCCTGGGCTTTGGCTAGAAACTTAAACTTCTGACTCAGATAGTAGAAGAGAAGAAGGAACTAGGAGGCTTAAATCTAGGTAAGGTTTCTAAGAGGCTGATTGGTGAGCACCCATGCAGTCAAGACAAGTGTGAGTCATTCCCTAAGCAAGTGTTTATCTCCCAGACCTATCAGAGGCTTCATCTGAGAAGTTATACATTGAGTTGGAAAAACAAAACAAAACTCTTACCCCTGGGCATAAGAAAACAATTTAGGACTGAAAGGGCACAGCACTATGGAAGGGAACATATAGGTGGTATATTGGATAGAGGCATGGATTTGTAGTCAGGCAGGCTTGAGTCTGAATTCTGCCTCAGATGCTCATTAGCTTTATGACCCTGGGCAAGTCACTACCATCTCTCAGTCTGTGTCCTCATCTATAAAATGGAGACAATAACAATATGTACCTCACAGGATTGTTGCAAAGATTAAATGAAATTCTTTTTATCTATCTACATACCCAAACCCAAAAGGAGAATATAAATCTATCCATCTATCTATCTATCTATCTATCTATCTATCTATCTATCTATCTATCTATCTATCTATTGACATGGGTCCACATATATCTATATATCTACAGGTATATATATATATATATATATATATATATATGTGTGTGTGTGTGTGTGTGTGTGTGTGTGTGTGTATATCAATAGCTCTCTCTCTCTCTCTCTCTCTCTCTCTCTTTCTCTATTTCTATGTATATACACAGTGCTTTGCAAACCTCTAAGTGTCATATAAATGATTCAGTAAGGACACACTTGTGCATTGCTTCCCCCCTCACTTTTTAAAAAGAAAACTCATAGATAACATGCTAATAGATGGATGGGTGGATGGATGAATCTTCAAACAACAGGCACAGCTGCCCCCCCCCCCAATTATGTAAGTCGTAAGGAGGAGAGGAAAGGACTGAAAGAGTAGAGTTAATTACATAGGATTGAATCTCAGCTCTTTTTTTGCTGCCTCTATAACCTTGGGTAAGTTATTATACTTCTCTGGGCCTCAGTTTTCTCTCCTGAAAAATGAGGAGTTGAACTGGGTGACTTCTAAGGTTCCTTCTAGCTCTAAACATATGATCCAATCATTTGATCAAACCCTGGGGCAATTTGTGTCTCTTAAAACTCCAGTGGCTGGAGACATGCACACACATACACATATGCATGTACACACACACACACACACATACATACACACACACAACCCACATACACACACACACACACACACACACACACACACACACCCCCAAACCCCAAAGGAGAATATAAATAAATATCTTTTAAGAGCTTGCATAATATCAGCCAATGGCAACAGCAGGTTTTTGACAGGACTGTGAACTTCCCCAAAACACCATCCTGTCAGCCTGGCGGTGATTCAGCGGCATGATTCAACTCCTGCAAGATGGGTTGCTGCCAGCCAGAGTATCCAGCCGAAACCAAGTCCCCCCACCCAGAGCTGCCAGCCGATTAACATTTAGAATTGGGGGCTGCATCCATTTGTGAGTTGAGTCAACTTGTTATTAAGAGGACTAGTTCCCCTAGAGGTAATACAAAGGAATCTTTTCTTCTGGAGTGAAGAAAAAAAAGTAAAAGAGGAAATGACATTCCTTCCGTCACCATGTTATCTCTGATTTTTCTTTTAAAAAGGGAGGGGCAGTATATAATTTTTTACAGCTGGTACATAATATTAAAGGCTGAGAAAACAAAGCTTTATCCTCCCACCCATCCCCTCTGGAATCTCATTATAATGAAACTCAGACATCCCATCAACTTTCTGTAATCCAAATGAGGGACGGTGCCTTCTGAACTATGAGGAAATGGAACAGACATCATCAGAGGAAAATGCTGTGGAAATAATTTTCCTAGAGTTATTAGGATTCTCTTGACAGAGCCACCTTTCTTTCTTTTTGGCCATCTTTCTTAAAGACAGATTCCCCCCACCCTCTTCAGTTTGAGGATGGGGAAGAGCAATGAAGGACAAGTCTTAATTCTTGTGCTTCTGGAGCATGAACACACACACACACACACACACACACACACACACACACACACACACACACACACGCTTGCATGCACTTATATATGTTCTAGAAAAAATGCTACCTTGCCAAACCAGATATAATGCCCCTGCCTCTAAACCCATGTATAGTATACCAAGCCTTGATGGTCCATCCCTGCAGCCACTAACTCATGATAGACTTTAGAGCCCATCAAATGAAATTTTCTCCAAGTAAATATCCAGCAAAGAAGACAGTCATAACAGAATGAAGAACAATATTCTTTGACAGCTTTCTCTCCCTATCCTTCTTTTGTGTGAGAGCTTAGGAGCAATTTCTCAAAACCAATTGCAGGGAGAAAGTGAGGGACATGGCACAAAAAGGGAACATCTTTTTTCTCCTTTCCTTTAACCTCTCAGCTACCTCATATCCTGTGCTGTTTGGAGGGCTTTTGTCTGGCTCTGTTCTTTAGCCTGAAGTACTGTAAAGCTTTCTAGAGTCTCATTTTGCATAATGCCCTGGAAAATACCCCAGAGAGGATAGCTTAGTCCGACAAAATCCTGGTTTTGCAAAACAGCATTTCGATCATCTGAGACCCTCATGGGTAAATACCAGTGGCTTTAATTCATTTTTTCTCATGAAAAACTCCTATTGAAAATCTTTATCCCTGGAAAGGATTTAAACATTTGGGTAATTCCCCCCAAATTCTCAGGTGTATAGGTGTGCTTATTTTTAAATTGGGGCAGTTATGTCAGAAGCAATCCACAGTCAGAAAATTGACCCCATGACCTATTGGAGTATATTTTATAGAATCACAGATCCAGAGCAGGGAGGGGCTATCCAGCCCTTCAGAGATCAGCTAGGCCAATCTTCTCATGGTACATATGAGGGCATTGAGGCTTATGAAGCTTGAGGGACCATAGATGGTCATACAGCTAGTAAATTCTCAGAGATGGGAGTCAAATCCAAGTCCTCTGACTCCAAAGCCAGGGCTTGTTCCATGATACCACATCACCTCCCTCTTCTTGTATGAGACATTTTGAAATTCTTCACTGAAATTGGGAGTGTTGAAATGTGCAAGGTATTTGACAGTATAGTGCTAGCCCCAAGAGTTCATGTGTGGTCCATGAAACAAAATGGCCCAAGCACATCCTCAAATTCTGCTCATCATCTGATATTCCACCATCGTGGAGATTGATTCAGCTATTATAATTGCCTCTCCCCTGTGATTGGAGGGCTGGAGGGGCAGAGCAATAAACTTTCTTCTAAAATTCCCAGAATTTTCCAATCAGCTTAATTTCTATCAACTTTTCTGCTTGGTTTTTACTCCATAAATATCATGCCCACGCCTCTCCTCCTTTTCAATTTCCTTTTCTGCATTGTCTTTAACTGTTAGATTGTAAACTCCTCAAGGGCAGGGACCATCTTTCTGTTTCTTATTTGTATCTCCTGGTGCTTAGCACAGTAACTGGTGCATAGTAGGTGCTTAATAGATGTTTATTGACTATTTTGTCCTTTCTTCTCGTAATAAGTGTCACGAACTTTTCAGATATGGATTGACTTCTAGGAGTGGCAGTAATGACTCCAGTGCCAGAAGAGTGAGCTAAAGTGTCTTGAAGTCCCTAGCTGTGAGATGCAGCTTTATATGGCCAGTGGCGATATTGATGGCTGCAATGACTGTGAGTGACGCTCTCCCTTAAGATGCTACTTTCCAACGAGTCAGGCCCACATCTTTGCAGCCTGCCAGTGTGTGGGTGGGATGGGCTTTTTTCACAAGTGCTGATCCTCTTTCTTTTGTTTTTGAAAATGTAGCCCTTGTTGTTTACTCTAGTTTCAGAAACAGTTTTTTTAAAACCAAACTTCAGCTCTGCTGTAACTGGTCCCCTCCTCCTCCGTCTGTTTCAGAAAAGTAATATAGCTTCAATCCTGAAATTAGTCTTGTTTATCAGCAGTCAGTATCCAGAGGAGAGCACAGTGAAACCTAATAGCAATGGCATACAGCTCGCTAATTTCAGCTCTCTCATCGTTGTTACCATCATTGCATTTATTTGCAGCCTGATTCTCTATCTTTTCCGGCCTCCTGTCTCTGCAGCTGCCTCCTCTCCTCTCCTTCCTGATGGCTACAGATCTCTGCTTATCGTTCATTTCCATGCTCGGCTTTGTCTGTCTCTTTGTGTTCATCATCCTGGTGTAGGTTTCTTGGCTGTATATGGAAGCCTGTTATTTCTCAGGCGTTGTCAGTGACTAGACGGCACGAGAGGCTTGTTGCTGCCATTCTGGGTATCCTTTGTCTTGTTTCTTTTCCGATGGCCTAATTTCACACACGTTCCAAATAAGGACCCTCTTTTCAATCTAAGCAGTCAATATGGACATGCTATTGTTCAGGAAGGCAGCCAGATTATTAGTATTTTTAAAATGTATTCACTGCATGAATTTCTCATGAAAAAAAAATCCTCCTATTGAAAACCATTGCCCCCGGGAAGGATTTGAGCATTTGGGTAATTTCCCCCAAATTCTCATGTGTATGTGTGTGCGTGCTTTTAAATTGGCAGCGTCATGTCAGAAGCAATCCATAAACAATATTGATTGAACAAAAACCCAGAACTGCCAATCTCCTGTGTCTCAGAGGAAGCTCTTTCGTTATCCCCTGCTGCTGCTCCATAATCTCTGAGAAGATAGACTTCAAACCACTCTGGCTGCCTCCCCCTTGCATGGGGCCCTGAAGTAGCATGTCACTTTGTACTCACATTTAACAGGTTTCAAGCTTCAGTGGGACTCTAGCTACATTTTTCTTAGTGATAGCCTTATGACAGGTTTAGAAAATGGATCAAAAAAAAAAAAAGGGAAATTATCTCACACATGGATCCAACCAGCTCCTCTTTGTAACTCAAGCAACAAAGACAAGCGTGAATAGAATAATACACTTTTTCCAATCCAGGCACAGAACATGAAATGCATTGCTTTCTCTTATTCTACTTGATTTGATCATCAGGTATGATTTAGGTCTCCAATAAATTAAATTGTTTGGAAACTTGGTTCATTGCCCACGTGCCCCCCCAAATTCCCACCCTCCCCAAATCTATGCAAGGCTGAATTGCTTAATGATGTCTTTCCTTCTAGCCTCCGTTTTGTCTTTTGCTAACGTTGCCTAATGAACCCTATGATCTGGGAGGTTAATTTATACCCACAGAAACATCACACTTCATGTTGGAGTACCTCTATTTGTGTGCCCTTCACTGAGTTCTGCAGTCCTGCTTCATTTCCCTTCTTTCCTTTGGTGCTACCATTCAGGTTCATTGTATTCCTGGAAATCTGCCACACACAGGAACATTTCACATCTCCGAAATATCTCAAGCACAGGAGGGCTAAGGCTAGACTTTGATCCGAAGTTTCTTTTAGGGCACTATCTGTCTTATAACCCTTTAGACAGCTCTTTCCCAGGACCCATAAACCTGTGTGTTTTCCTGGTCACCAGGCCTTTCTTGGGGCTGATGGAAATTCAATCCAAAGTTAAAAAAAGTGAGAAGTTAATGTATTGATGAGTAGAAACTCCATAACTTCATCCTAAAGTAGACTGAATCCTAGTGACACTGTTTTAATGACAGGCAGGCTGCCTTTAGGACAGCTGCTGTAATGTTCTGCTAGGCTGGAAGCTGAATCTTGGATGAAAAGAAACTTTGGAATGACTCACACATTTTACTAATTTATAAGTGCAGTCTTCCTTGAAACCCCAATGTACAGACCAGAGTCTTGATCTATGAAAGTGAATAGAGCCTTGCAGTCAATGAAAAAAAGTTTTGTTCACAGAATATAAAATCCCTAGCTTATTGCTTTTTATTTATTTTATTTATTTTATTTTATTTTATTTTATTTTATTTTATTTTATTTTATTTTATTTTATTTTATTTTATTTTATTTTATTTTATTTTTTTTACCCTTAACACATCTTCCATGTTTTTATTTTCTTTCAGTTTCACATGAGGGACGATGTGAAAGCCCAAAACAAAAATCTGACTTCTGGAGGTCTGTATAGCAACAAACAAACAAATAAATAAACAAACCCTTATCTGGACAGTTTACAGGAAAAGGCTGAATGCTGAATTCTGTTTGGAAACAAAGTCAGTTTACCTGAGTGGACACTTGGTATTTTACCCAATGGCTTGCTGAGGGAGAATGGAGGAGGAATAGAAAATTCTCTCTTTTTCTTATTTATCTATAAATTGAGGGGGTTGCACTAAGTGGGTCAATTCTAGCTCCAGATCTATGATCCTATGATAGGATTCTTCCACTTCAGCTAAGGTCTTCAGTTTTCCTTCTTACTCTCTGTTCTATCTCATTGTTTTTGTTGAGTCATTTCAGTCATGCCTGACTCTTCATGAATCCATTTGGGGTTTTCTTAGGAAAGGTACTGGAGTGGTTTGCCATTTCCTTCTCCAGTTCATTTTACAAATGAAGAAACTGAGGCTTGCCCAGGATCACACAACTGGTAAGTGTCTGAGGCCAGAGTTGAATTCATGATGATGAATCTTTCTAATTCCAAACTCAGTACTCTAGCCACTGCATCACCGAACTGCTCTATGTCTTGAGGGACCCATATATACCCTACCAAGGATTGTCACTGTAGATGACCCAAGAATCCACCATTCACTTGCCGTTAACACCACCCCTTTTTCTCTATTTCAGTGCTCTGCTATTTTAAAAATACAGTCAGGTTGCATATAAAATCAATTCTCCTACATTTCAGCATATCAAAATCAGGTTTAAGAACAGACTTACTAAATGCTTGTGCTTGTGGGAGCACCCTCTGATCTTTTGCCATGTCTAATGTTGTTATCATAACATCATTGGCAGAAAGAAGCATAACTCTAGCAAGGCTAACAAGCTAACATTTTTCAGTTAGTGAGAGTGGGAAGGTGGGTTCCACTTACCAAAGAGAAAGTTATATTTGGTTTAAAATGCAGCAATTGCAGTGGAGTGGGTTGGGTGTCTTCACTGAGTTTTTCTTATGAAATTAAACACAACCTATCACTGAGTCAGCAAGTCACAATAAAGGGAGCATTTTAGACAAACTTATTAGAGTTGTAAGATGGTTATCTTCGATGTTCATTCATTCATTCAACAAGCTGTTATTGAATACCTGCTACGTGACAGGCACTTCTTCAGGTGTTATAGGATATAGAAAGTCTATCTAAACTGGAATATTGCATATATTGTCAGATAACTGTAACATTATACCTACTGCTAGACACAGCTCATGTGTAAGTTGTTTTTGCTAAATTGCTTTTTTTTCCCTTTCTTTTTTCTTCTTTTATTTATAAGGAATGATGCACTGGGTAGGGAAAGGGAATAGGATATATTAAGAAATGAATGTGATATAAAAATAAAAGATATCATTTTTTAAATGAAAAGAAAGCATTCTTAGAGCAAGATTAATAAAGACAGATAGTTAGGCACCCAAGCAATTGTGTTTTGGAGTCTATCACTGAGACTAAAAGGGGTTTTGCAGAATAGTGAGATGAAACAGTCAATGCTAACAGCAAGAAGCCCTTAAAATATTGTTTCTGAGGCCACAAGAAATAGCGTTTAGTAGCAGATAGAGACCTGGTCTTAGAGTAAGGAAGACCTGGGTTCAAGTTTGCCTTCTGATACATAATAGCTATGTGACCTTGGGCAAGTCATTTAACTTTTCAGGGCCTCTGGCAAGTAACTAAGATTCTAAATTACAAAATAGTTATAGATCTACTTTTGTAGAGGGAGTTTTCTAACTGGGAGTTCCCTATACCATAGAAATCAGAGGTCCAAGCTTTTTTTTTTTTTTTTAAGGAGGGAAATACCAGGTAGCTAAGCTAATGCCAGGGCAATTAGGTGATATAATGGATAGAGTTCTGGCCTTGGGGTCAGGAGGACCTGAGTTCAAATTTGGCCTCAGACACTAGTTGTGTGACCCTGGGCAAATCAGTTAACCCTGTTTGCTCAGTTTCTTCAACTGAAAAATGAACTGGAGAAGGAAATGGCAAACTACTGCAGGATCTTTGCCAAGAAAACCCTAAACGGGGTCATGGAGAGTCAGACATGACTTTAACAACTCAACAGCAAACTGATGCCACACCACGGGAGCATTAAAGGTGAAGCAGGGGCTAAAAAGCCAAGAAGAGACAGTGTGGTATAGTGGACAGGACATTGGATTTGGAGTCAAGAGGAATGAGACAGAAATCATGCTGCAGACACTTACTAGTTGTATGATCCTGGCAAATCATTTAATTTCTCTTATGTTCAATTTTCTGTAGAAAGAGAGGTTCAGACTCAATGGCCTATAAGATCCCTGTCTCTTCCATCCCTAAATCTATTGTAGTAGAGAAGCATCCACTCCCCAAAAGTTTCTGGGATCGACACCCCCAGAGGCAGATGGGGAAGGGCACGAAAAGGATGCAACTAGAGATGTTACTGGGAAGCCTTAGGAATGACAGTCCAGGATGGTTTTATAAGAGGCTGTTCCTGGGACTTGATACATGTTTACACCAAACTCTTGCTGGCATTTCTGGGTCTTTTTTCATTCTATGCATTAAGGCAGCTCACGTACTTTACAGGGAGTTTTTATTTTAAACTAAAAAGATTTGTTAGAAGATATTCCAGGTGAGATTTGAAACACAGCAACTATGGGAGAAAATATGATAATTTTAAATAAATCATTTCATATAAAACTGATCATAGAACTAACTGCTCATAACTTGGAGCACAGACATTCTCTGCTTCAGAAATATCCATCCTTACATCTTTGATGTTTGCAGGTCAGGGCACATTCTTGGTATCTTTCCATTTCAACTCAAAAGGGTTAAAATGCCACCATCGTACTTCGTATATTTATCCTGTTGATCAGCTAAGATTTTGGCTAAAGACTTGGCAGTGCAGAAGAGAGTTCCTTAATTTCTTTGACATGTACTTCCTTGATATTGTCTTTCCCATTGATCTTTGCCAGCAGGTTGGCTGGGGTCAGGCACTGCACTGAGTATCTTAATGTTGTCTTGGTACCAGTTTCTCCCAGGTGGTTTAATGCTTCCCCACTAATATTAATCCCTTCTGTCTGGGCTTTGATTTTTGTTATCTGTTATATTTTTTGTAGGGTGTGCAGCATGGTGTGGATAACCATCATTTGGTCCAGAAAGTCAAGGGGGAATTCCAAAAGGAGAGATCACATCCTCAGTACCCCTGATGACACAGTTGCCTTGGTTGGAAGCAAAGATGATGTTGGAGGTGATGGAGGACTCCAAGGTGCAATGCAGATAGGTGAAGCATTCAATGTCCAACATATGCACCTTGTTGACAAATAGCATGCCAGGAACCAACTCAGCTATGCCTTGGTCAATGTACTTCTTGACCACCTTTTTAATCTCCCCTCACATCTTATCTGTCTTCTTGACTTCAGTAAGTAGCCTGTCATGGAAAGGATGTCCTGTCTACCCTGGGGCCTAACAGTGGAAACATCTGAATCATGGAGGGTCACAGCCTGAATCATTTCATTTCATTTCATCTCTTCTCTTCTCTTCTCTTCTCTTCTCTTCTCTTCTCTTCTCTTCTCTTCTCTTCTCTTCTCTTCTCTTCTCTTCTCTTCTCTTCTCTTCTCTTCTCTTCTCTTCTCTTCTCTTCTCTTCTTTCTTTCTTTCTTTCTTTCTTTCT
This sequence comes from Phascolarctos cinereus, assembly GCF_003287225.1. Taxonomy (NCBI): domain Eukaryota; kingdom Metazoa; phylum Chordata; class Mammalia; order Diprotodontia; family Phascolarctidae; genus Phascolarctos; species Phascolarctos cinereus. The sequence continues at coordinate 177,280,765 of NW_027555958.1, forward strand.
TTCTTTCTTTCTTTCTTTCTTTCTTTCTTTCTATCACTCTTTGGCAAGGGAACACATTCTTCTGCTTCAAGGTTGAATTCAATAGCATAGGTATCATACCTACCTTGCCTCTTCACTGCACCACTGTTTGCTTTTATGTATATCACATCTCCAGCTTCCATTCGCTCTTTCTGCAAACTTTCAAAGATGCTGGCACCCGATTTCAACTGTTTGGTTCTTTTTGCTGTTTTAAGTACTATAATTGCATGGCTGATGGTACTGCCATATCTACCCCTAGGGTTTTCAGTTTCACATGGAGTTAACTCTGTGGCTTCACCTTCATAAATTTCCTTGGTCTCCTTTATCCTCAGACCAGTTACCCTTCTGAAGTTTTACATCAAAACTTTCAGTTCCAGATATAGGATGCTCTAAAGAAGGGAAAGGTAAGGCAGGAGGGAGCAAGCATTGGACACATGAAGAGGATTGACTAAGGTATGACAGCTTATCAGACAGAAAAATTATAGACTGGAAAGATCAGAAGTTTTCTTTTCAGACTGCAAAAGGATAATTAAACTTTTTAGTTTCTGAATGAAATTGAAAACAATAATAAATTTGAGGAACCAAATGGAATCCATTCCTGAACAAGCAGATTAAGTCTTTTAGATGATTAGGGAGTAATATTCATAAGAGATCTAAATCCGATATTGTCATTAAAAAAATAGACTTGGAGTGGGGGCCTACGCTTGCAATCCCTGCTATTAGGGAGACTGAGGCTGTTGTATAACATGAACTTGGGAGTCCTGAGTTGCAGTAGGGCTGCTAATTGGGTATCCTCATTAAGTTTGAAACCTATACAGCCAGTTCCTGGGATCAGGAGATCACCAGGATGCCTAAGGAAAGGTGAACTGATCCAGGTCAGAAACAAAATAGGTCAAAGTTTCTATGCAGATCAGCAGTGGGGAAGGGCTCATGAGTGGCTGCTGAACTTCGAGCATGAGTGAGATGGGGACATCTACTCTAAAACAAACAAATGAATGAATAAATGAATCAATCAATAAAGGAATGAATGAATGAGAAGTAATGGGAGCTTCAGCTATATGAAATCAGCTAGTAGGATTTGATATACGGCAATCCTATTTTACAACAAAATGAGGACATAATCCAACTTTCATCTCCAGATTGTCTTCACATGTGGTCCATGGTGATACCATCCAGGCACCTGTTTGCCATGGTGAAAGGATGGACAAGGATTAACTCACATTTTGTGGCTTCTCAATCTGAATGCCCAGCATCATTCACACTTTCTTTTCATATGGGGCTAACTGTGTCTGGACTCTGAAACAGTATCTTAAATGACACCCTTGACACTTTTATCCTATCAGAACAGCAGAACTAGAGGTAGTCAAGCACTTGCTTCTAACTTGGCCTCTACAAACTTAAAAATTTTTTTTTGGATAACTGTGTTATAACATAATTGATTTCCTTTGAAATCTTATGTTCTTTATTTTATTCATTTAAAAACATTCTAAGAAGGGACTGGGCCAGGCCCTGGGTGAGAGAATGGCCAGATAATATGGTCTACTCAGATATAGCTCTGACATAATCACACTAGTCTAGGATTACTTCATCAGTAGATTGAGTGACTCAAGTCTCTCCAAAACAACCTAGGAGTCATTTAAACAGAAGGATTTTTTGACCTAAGGTGGTTTTAGCCTGTAACATATTTCTTGGGACTGCTCTGGATAGATTTGTTCTGCTGGTTCAATCCCATGGCTCAGCGCCATATGCTTGGATATCTCTGTCTTCTTCCTTTCCCTCTGTTTGCACCCCTTCCCCCATTCTCCCACTGATCTACTTTATCACTTTCAAAATGCTAAGAAACATCAATGGAAGAAACAAGTATTTTCCTTCATTTCTCCACTGTTTCCAAGCTCCCATCTATATAGGGTGTATATAAGGAGTTGGTAGCTATGGAGGGATTGTAGATATGGGGAAAGCAGGATGTTTTCAGTAGGCACTTCACATCCTAATGGAGGAAAGAGCTACAGGAGCAAATGGATAGTTAAACATTTTTTTAAATCAGTAGTTTTGCTGAACAAATTGATGCCTTGAACAAGATCGTGGGAGAGAATGGGGACTAAGTGCTGTCTTAGGCTGTGGGATATCTCATCACTTTCTTCTACTAGATTTCCCCTTCCCAGCTAGCCAAGCCCCATTGTCCCTTAGAACACTGTACATATGCTGAAGGGATACAGGGCATTCTTGCCTGTCTACTCACCAAATGATAGATACATTGACTGACACACACATAGCCTCCAGAGGCAGGATGACAACTGGTCAGTAATGGTATGTGGAGGGTAACTAGTTCCAGTGTGAACTTGCTAAGATATTCTTAATGCTTTTTGTGCCATGGCCCTCTTTGGCAGTCTGGTAAAGTCTATGGATCTGTTCTCAAAAATAACATTTTTAAATGCATAGAACACACAGGATAACAAAGGAAACAATTATATTGAAATATAATTATCAAAATACATATTTGAAAAAATAAATCCTTGTCCCTAGGTGAAGAATCTCCAAGTTGTCTTCTGACTCTGAAACCATATGAATGAATTCACAGAAGGTCATTTAAAATACTTGAGAGGTGATGTGGTACAGTGGACAAACTATTTTGTTTGGAGTTGGAGTACCAGGATTCAAATCCTGGCTTTTCTACTTATTGCTTGTGTGACCTTGGACAAGTCCCTTAATCTCATTGGTTCTTAGTTTCCTCCTCTATAAAATAAGGGTGGGAGTAATTGAATAACATGGTCTCTGGGGTCCCTTTCACCGCTAAATGATGAAATCAACAAAACTATGATTCATTCCTAAAACATGTGGCCATTTAAAAATGATTGAATTAGTATCACTTAGAAACCAAAACACTACTTTGCATGTAATAGATACTTCATAAATGTTAATTTAATAGCAATATACCATGACTACTTTGTTTTTGCTTTTAAATTTAGTTAAGATTGATAATGTGTTTTTCTTGATTTTCAAATTGTAGCACTGAATTTGGAGTCAGAGGACCTAGGTCATGTCCCTGGACCTGAACAACCTTGAGCAAATCTCTTGAGATTTAGCATCATTGAACTATAAAATGAAATAGTTGGACTAGATTACCTCAGAGTTTTCTGTCAACTCTAGATCCATGATCTTGTATTCCTCTTGAAAAAAATTTAATTATAGCCCTACCTTGTGGCTAGATCTGCTGATTAATTGTCCTAGGGTTGCCATGTTAGAAACCACAGCGAATTCTGTACTGTATCATATGATTTTAGAGTTGGAAAGGACCTTAGATATTATTATATGGGAATTTTGGATTTCCTTTTATTATTCATGACTCAGAACCATTCCTCCTGCAAGTTTTGGTTAACTAAAAGTCTGTCTTAATATTAACCTTACTTGACCAAGACCTATCACACGGGAGATAAAAATGCTTTAAGCATTCCTCAAATAAGAAACCAGAGAAAGAATCTCAATTATTCCTAACTTCTTGGCAACATATAAATCCTCCTTCTCAATCAGCCTATTTGTGAATTCTCTAAGTGCAGTTTAATCTGTATCTTGATTTACTTTATATAGAGTTTGTTTGACAAGGTTTGTTTCCTTAGGGGATGTATGAGATTGTTGTTCAGTTGTTTCAGTCATGTCTGACTCTTTGTGATGCCATTTGGGGTTTTCTTGGCAAAGATACTGGAGTGGCTTGCATTTCCTTCTCCAGCTCATTTTACAGATGAGAAACTGAGGCAAACAAGGTAAGTGACTTGCACGGGGTCACATGGCTAGTAAGTGTCTGGGACCAGATTTGAACTCATGAGGATGACTTTCTGATTCCACTCCAGTGCTCTATCTACATCACCTAGTGTATGACATACATCTTTAAGTTTGTTCAACTTTCATGACATTGAAGGAAATATGGGATTATGGATCTATCTTTTCTTTAACTTTTATGGTCCAAGAAGAATGTTTGCACAAGATTGCAATATGTAAAAAAAATTATTTCCCTGTAATTCTGATATAATTTTGCCTATAAGAAATATGGTTAGAAGCCTAATGATTGTTCAGGTTTTCTCTGAGACCTGAACCTGTGCTTGAGCATAATCAAAAAGCCTAGGTTTTTACCTCTATAATTTCTGCATTGTGGTAAATATATATCTGAAAGCAGTTACCCACTTTATGAGCTCAGAGAGGAGATATTTCTCCCATAACAATCTGGGGAGCAGCATTTTATAGACTAAGAAATAAGACCAGAAAGAGGATGTGAGATGTCTTAAGTTGGACAGATAGTAAGTGATAGAGTTAGCATATGAGCCTAGGTAATGTGACCAAAAATTCAGTTATTTACTTTAAATTGTAGTCTCTCTTAGGAGATGGAAAAAAAAGGAGAGGTTGGGATTTGGGGTAGGATGTATCAGAATCATGAGTCACTGGTACATTGGAAGCAGATTTAGAAAACATCTAGCTCATTTCCTTCACTTCACAGATGAGTTTAAGGAGGCCTCATTAAGATTAAGTGACTAGTCCAAGGTCACAAAGTTAGGTAGTAGAAAAGATATAGTAGAAAACTGGTCTATTGCTTCCCAGCCCAGTGTTTTTTTTTTTTACTATAACATAAAGCTCTTTTCTTTTGTTTCTAGTTTTTGTATTCATCCTTAAAAAAAAATCCATTGTATTTTCTCCTTGTGACACTACTCATATTCATATTGTTTATTTCTCTGCCCAAATCAAGAGCATTTAGGAAATGGTGGTGAGAGCAAGGGTCGATGAAGTACAAACCAGATATAGTTGTTGGGAGAAATCTGTTTGTAGCACGCACTTAGGCTGAAAGCCCTGTTGCTGTCTTGTTTTGTTTTTATAGGAAATGTCTGGTCAATTCTGCCTTCAAAAAAAATTAAATTGCCCCTTCTTCCTTAAAGCCATTTCTGTCTTGTTTTCTTCTCCATTAAAAAGAAAAAATCCAATCCAATTGCCAGTAATAATAATAATAGGGTTCTTTTTTGTTTCAAATTGTCAAAACCTCAATGCTATTTCAGTAATATTATTCTCAGAAAGTTCTCACTACTCCAGATTGACAATTTTATGCTTTCCCCCCTTCTAAATGGCAAGGACTAAAAATGGATTAAAACCTCATAAATGCAATCTCCACTTATTTGGAAGTTGAACAGCGGCCTGGGCAGAATTTACCTTTGAATCACCTAAGAAGAAAGGTTTTCTGAGTGAATTAATAGTTTAAGCTTATGGTGGAGATTGTTTAAATTCCTTTAAAAGAACAATTCTAAGCCTATTAAAAGCATCACTTACATACAATTGATATGCTAATTACATATTCTTATCTATTCATTAAAGCGGTTTCCCCAAAGAACTCTACTAGGCACCATTGTTAGCCTAGTTTGGCTGATAGTATACACTTGAAAGTAATAAAACTGGACTTCTTTTAAAAAATTCTCTGATTTGGGATTCCATTGAGTCAGACAGAGTCTCCCTCTGCCTTGTCCAAACTTGTTGTATGTGGATCTGATAGATGGGAGATTTTGAAAAAAATATTGAAAAAGACTCTTTATATGACCCCTCAACAGTGAAGATCAAGTATCATGTCTCAAATACAGAAAGGGACAAATTAGAAAAGCAAATTGCTTTCTAATGGCTTCTCTTATTAGATCCCATCAATTACATTAGAATCCTTTAAAAGAATTCACAGTGATGGAAGGGACTCCAAATCATGAGATCCAGTTCCCTGTTTCGAAGGAGGTGGTTAACATTTGTGACGTTTAAAAAGTTCAAGAGACATAATTTCTGGATAATTTAATCATTTTATTAATAAGGCTAGCATGTTTACTAATAAAAAGAGGTTCATGACACTCTTTTTTTTTTTGCTTTTTGGTGAAGCAATCGGGATTAAGTGACTTGCCCAGGGTCACATAGCTAGTAAGTGTCATGTGTCTGAGACTGGATTTGAACTCATGTCCTCCTGACTTCAAGGCCAGAGCTCTATCTGATGCAGTTTAGGGGTTCAGGGGTGCTGGGACCCTAATATCACAACCCACGGATCCTTCCCGAAAGAAGTTGACCCAAGCCTTCTTTCAGCCAAAGACAAGGTTTATTAGAACATCCGTCATATTGGGCAGACTCTTAAGGAGTCTGAACATTAGTAAGCTATTGGCTAGATTATAAAAATCTGACCAGTGGCTAGATTTTAAGAATCCAAGCATCTTAATGCAGACAAGATGGACCTTATATACAGAAAGACTATGGGATCTAGGAGTGGCCAAGTAGTGTATGAGGTAATAGAGAATGGAGCCTAGATAAAGGCTGGGAAGTGGCCTGGGGCCATTGGGAAGTATGGAATTTTAGCCTCAGGAGAACACCAGAGATTTGGCTATGTGGAAAGTCCAGGGTTTTTCCTTTTTGGGGTCTAGATCCCATCCTCCTCATATCCACTGAGCCACTGGCTGCCCCTATGACGCTCTTGAACATCAAAGACCCCTCATGGTGGTGGGCTCACAGTTATATGCTCTTGGAAGACTGGGTGTTCAAGAGGAGGGTGGCAATAAGCTCCTGATGGGTTAACAATGGGACAATGAATATTATTATGAGAAGTGGGCTATATTACAATGAGGGTCTTGAGGTATGTCACTTAGGTCACCCAAGTCTGAGTCAAAGAGATCTATCAATTTCCATATCACCTGTCTGACAAAAGGGAGAATCCATATTTTCCCAGACCTACCCAAGTAAAAGCAATGAGCAGAAATTCAGTTTTTGCCCAAGATTTCCCATACTGGTTGATTTCTGGATGAGGAAGTAGAAAAGGGGAAAAACTTTGGACCGATTCAATAATTGCTTATTAATACAAGAGAGAAATAATCATTTCTTTCATGTTGAAACCAGTGACAAGATAAAGGGAGAAACCCTGTTTTCCAGAGCTAAGGCCCAGCAAGCAAGTTGTTCCCTGAACTTGGCATAACAACAGTTTTTTGTGCTCACCCTCTGGATGATCTCATATTCTGGCAAAATTATATAATTATTGTATTGCTTTGGCCAGCACCAGGTGTTCTCTGAGCTTAGGCAAGCACCTGCTATCTCCGTGTTCCCATCATGAAGCCCTGCTATGAATCAAACTTGTCACATCATTGTGGTTACTCCTCATTGTCAAGGCTGTCGCTCATTGTATAAGTATGGACATCACCCCACACTGCCTTGCATCTAATCTGCTTCCTTGCTTGCAAGCCATTTCTCTCACTTTGAAATTAAACTTCTGTTTGATTCCTGACTCTCCTGTCTTTAGCCTGCTCTGTTGAGCTCCAGCCATCCATAGGTTAGAGGCCAGTTTGGTCTGGTTGACACCAGGCTTCTTAACCTTTTTTAGTGTCTTAGACCCCTTTGACAATCTGATGAAGGCTGCGGTCCCCTTCTCAGAATAATGTTTTTAACTAATTACAGGACACGCTAAATTGCAGTAAGAGGTTAATGAAAATAAAGATGTAATTTTTTTTTTCTTATCCAAGTTCACAGCCCTCTCCACACTAAAATCTATCCACTTGGAAGTCCTCAGATCCCAAGTTAAGAACTCCTTATCTAAGTCATCCATGACTATCTTTTCTTTTTTTTCAGTGATTCCTAAGGAAGAAGGCTCTACAACAGAGTTCTTAACTTTTTTGTATGTGTGTCATGGACTCCTTTGCATAAGTAAGCTGATGTTATAGGGGGAGTGTTTCATAGGCTCATCCTTTCTAAAAGTAGAGTTGAGAATTTGATTTAAAAGTTGTTTACAAATTATAGCATCTCATAGAGAGAGACCTTAGGAGTCATCTAGTCCAACACACAAATGAAAAAGAAACTTTTCTACAAGCGGTTATCTAGACAAGGTTCAACAAACACTTACTGAGTTCCTGTTAAATGCCCTGTGCCATCTTGGACACTGTGGAGATGTCATATGATCATAGATTTAGAGGTGGAAGAGAACTAGGATCATCAAGTCCAACTACTTCATTGTACAGGTAAGGTAATTTAATCTTGGAGAGGTTAAGTGATTTGCTCAGAGTAAAACAGCTAGTGTTTGAGTTAAGATTTGAACTCTGGTCTTCTTGTCTTCAAGTCTGAAGCTCTATCTGCTGTGCAACCCACCACATTTTCTACCTCTTAGAGGTCAGGGAATTGTAATAATGTCAATACAACCATTGCTTTTGGGAAGAACATGCCAATACACTTCCTTAGTGCTCCAAGCACCATCCTTGTGACTTGCCAGGTCAAAACACCTTTCCCTGGTCACCATTCCCCTGTACGCATCGTCTCCTCCTATGAAAAGGTAAATTTCTTGAGGGCAGGGACTGTACTGATTTTGTATTTGTATCTTCCAAGCTTGGCACATAGTAATCACTTAAATAAGTTTCTTTCTTTCTTTCTTTCTTTCTTTCTTTCTTTCTTTCTTTCTTTCTTTCTTTCTTTCTTTCTTTCTTTCTTTCTTTCTTTCTTTCTTTCTTTCTTTCTTTCTTTCTTTCTTTCCCTCCCTCCCTCTCCCTCCCTCCCTCCCTCCCTCTCTCTCTCTCTCTCTCTCTCTCCCTTCCTTCCTTTTTATCTAATTGAGGATACATCTAATGATGGTGAATTTACCGTGGGCATTCAGAGTGTCATGTAGTGTGGATTTTTAAATAAGTAGACTTTTATTGCTGGGAGTTATAGACAACTACTTTGGAGCTTTATAGTGGTTTTAAAAAACCTTTTACTTTATCTTTACAAAGTGCTATTTACTGAAAAGACACAGCAAGAATCAAAGCACAAACACATTCTTTTGAAACAGTGGCATTCTCTCCCCTTTACCACCTCAGTTCCTGGGAAGAGTGGGCTCAAACTTGAAGAATTTGCTATACAGCATTCACCCCACTAAGTTCACTTTTGATTATGACATAGTCACCGGATAAGTTACTACCTTGTTTTCAGGACATGGATTTGACTACTAGATAAATTCACTGTTGGGCTGGATCCCACAGGTTCCTCTTCTGGGCTGCTCTGATACTTCTCTTGGAGCAGCTTTTGGAAATGGTTTGGTATGGATACCAATTCCTGGACCTTTGTTGCTCCTTCAGCCTTTTGAAGCTCACAAAGCCACAGATTAATCCTTTCACTTAAGTGTAGGAAAGAAGGGTTTGTAGTCTCTCTCTCTCTCTCTCTCTCTCTCTCTCTCTTTTTCAGAACATCACTCCAGCTCAGGGAGGACTTTGGGGTTTGGGAAGGATTATAGATCTAGAGTTGTGAGGGATCTGAAGAGCTATCTAGTCCAATCCTCCATTTTGCACATGAAGAAACTGAGGCCCGGGAAGAATAAGTAACTTGCCCAATGCCACATAAGTAGTAAACAGTATAGTTGTGATTTGGATCCACGTTCTCTGATGATACAGCCAATGTTCTTTCCTCACTCCATTCTGTCTCCTCTAAGGCTAGAGCATGGCTACATTTTTAGGATCCCTGGTAGATTTCCTCTGCATATCACTTGTATTTAATTCTTTGATACTTAATGTATGATAGTGGCTACTGTGGCACTTCCTGAATGGGTGGGGTAGAGGTATTAGCAATATTCTTATATTGAGTGAATTTTTGATAATAAAACTCATTTGAGAAAGCTTAGGATTACATCTCTAATATAACAACCATCTGAAATGTTCTCCCATTAAACTCAGGGTTGTCTGGAGAGCTGCAGACGTATTTATGTGCATAAATAAAGGCACAGAAGTGGAAAAGGATAGAACATACTTGGGATGGGGGGGGAGATAATTATCAAGCTGAAGCTAGAGTGAATGGAGGGGAATGATATATGACAAGTTTGCAAAAGTGTGATGGCTGTAGGTTATGGGGGGGACCTTAAATATCAATTAAAATAACATGAATTTATTCAGTAGATAGTAGGGAGCTGTTGAGAATTTTCACTGGAAGAGTGATAAGCCTCTCTCTCTCTCTCTCTCTCTCTCTCTCTCTCTCTCTCTCTCTCTCTCTCTCCTCTTATTTAAACAATAGCATAAAAGATGTATTGGGGGGGTGCAGGAAAGGAAATGTATTAGTAAGCTATTATAATAGTCAATGTAGATGGTAATAGGTGGTCCTATATCAAAGTGGTATCAGTGGGAGTATCAAGAAGAGAGGCAGATGGGTAAGATGTTTCAGAAGTACAGCAAGACTTGGTAAATGATCAGATATGTGAGATGAAGGTGATGGAAGAATCTAAGCAAGCACAAATGTTTTGCACACAGGAGGCAATGAATGGTAGTACCACAGATTAAAATAGCAAAGCCAGAAGGAGAAGCAGGTTTGCTCTTGGTTCTGCCTTCTGGGGCCAATCTGAACAAGTCTTATCTCTTTTTCACAAGACAGCCTTTCAAATACTTGAAGACTTATCATGGCCCTCCTACACCTTCTCTTTTCCAGGCAAAATTTCATCACCTTTCAATATCACCAACCTGGTCACTCTTCAACACACACACTCCAATTTGTCAGCATCCATCCAAAAATATGACACCCCCAAAATAACTACAGTGATCCAGATAATACTTTAGAGAAATGGAAGAACCAATATGATAAAACTTTATTGAACATGTTATGTGCTAGGCACCAGGTATATATGATATAAAGAAGTTTGGGCATGGTTCCCATTCTCAGAAAATCTTATAGTCTAGTTGAAGAAACAAGAAACAACCTAGTACAGTGCAAAGAATATTGGATTTGGAATTAGACAAGTTGGATTTAAATCCTGGTTTTGCCACTTAAAACCTAGGTGACTTTGTAAAAGTCAATAATCCTCTAAGTTTTCTCATTTGTAAAATGAGGGGGTTGACCCCATCTAGCTCAAAATCTATGCCATGCTAGGCTATTCAGTGCTATGCTATGTCATATACACTTACACACATATACATACATGTATGTGTGTGTGTGTGTATATGACATATCATTTGATGATGCAGCTGTATCTAGCATGAGCTTGGATAGGCTTTTGTGCATTGTACCTAAACCACGCAATCCTATATGATCCCATAAAGAAGTGCAATTGAAGAAACTCAGTATTCTGCAGGAAGCATGCATTGGTTTGTGGAAGGAGCATTTAGCAGATATATGACCAAACTTGGAGTCAGGAAAGTGAGTCCAAATCCTGTTTCAGACACTTAGTAACTATGTGACCCATAATCTGTCTTAGATGGTTTCCTTATCCATAAAATGAAGGGATTGATGACCTCTAAGATTCCTTCCAACCCTACATCTATGATCCTATGAATTTAAATATATATATATATATATATATATATATATATATATATATATATATATATATATATATATTCTATTTTTCTCTTAATTACTTGTTAAAACATTTTAACATCTTAAAAAATTTTTTAAGTTCCAAATTCTATCCCTCCTTCCCTCTCTCCTTCCCCTTGTCCCTCCCTGAGATAGTAAGCAATCAGATACAGATTATACATATGCAGTTTGTAGAATATTTCCATATTAGTCATTTTGTAGAAGAATACTTGAATAAAAGGAAAAGAATGAAAGAAAGAAAGGTGAAAAATGGGATGCTTCAGTCTGTATTCAGACAACAGCAGTTATTACTCTGGAGGTAGACATTATGCTTAATCACCAGTCCTTCAGGACTTTCTTGGATAATTGTATTACTGAGAATAGCTAAGTCATCCATAATTATTCATCAAACAATATTGCTGTTACTATGTACAGTGTTTTCCTGGTTCTGTTCACTTTGCTTTGCCTCAGTTCATGTAAATCTTTCCAGGTTTTTCTGAAATCATCCTGCTTGTCATTTCTTATAGCACAATAACTCCCTTACAATCATATACCACAGCTTGTTTAGCCATTCTCCAATTGATGGATATCCCTCCAATTTCCAATTCCTAGCCACTGCAAAAAGAACTGCTATAAATATTTTTGAACATATAAGTCCTTTCCTCTCCCTTTTTTGGTGTCTTTGGGATATAGACTTAGAAGTGGTATTACTGGATCAAAAATTTAGACGCTCTACCATTTAGTGCGCATATGTTTAGAATTGATGTGGCTTCATTGTCTATGGTAGCTTTCAGCAAGATATAGTTTCCTTCCTTATTTGTCTTAGATTTATTTTTGCTTTTGCTTTCTCTGAAATCATGATGGCTACCCCTGCTTTGTTTGCTTCAGCTGAAACACAGTAGATTCTGCTACAGTCCCTTGCCTTTACCCTGTGTGTCTCTCTTTTTCAAATGTGTTTCTTGTAAACAACATATTGTCAGATTCTTTTTTTTTTTAAATTCATTTTGCTATCCACTTCCATTTTATGGGTGAATTCATCCCATTCACATATATAGTTATGATAGCTATGTATTTCCCTCCATGCTATTTTCCTCTTTTTTATCCTTCTCTATCTTACCCCCACCCTCTCCCTCCTCACAAGTGTTTTGCTTCTGATTGCCACCTCTCCCAATCTGCCCTCCCTTTTATCAGTTTCCCCCCCCTCCCCATTATCCCCATTCCTTTTTACTTACTTACAGGGTAAGATAAATTTTTGTATCCAACTGAGTGTGTGTGTTATTCCCCCTTTGGGCCAGTTCTGATGAGAGTAAGATTTTAGCTTTACCCTCCCCATCCCATCTTACCCTCTCTATAATAGCTCTTTCATACCTCTTTTATGTAGGATAATTTACCTCATTCTATCTCCTTTCTCCTTCTTCCACTGTAATCTTCTTTCTCATCCCTTTTTTTTTGTTTTTTTAAGGTATTATCCCATTGAAGTCATCTTATATCCACATATTCAGTCTATGTATACACCTTCTAATTGCCCTTCCAGTAATAAATTTTTTAATTACAAATATTATATTGTTATATAGAAATATAAAGCTTAACCTTATTGAATTTATGTTCTCTCTTTCTTGTTTCTTCTTTACCTTTTTAAGTTTCCCTTGAGTCTTGTATTTGGAGGTCAATTTTTTTTATTCAGTTCTGGTCTTTTAATTAGGAATAATAGAAAGTCCTCTATTTCATCAAACATCCATTCCCCCCTCCCTGAAAGATTATATTCAGTTTTTCTGGGTATGTGATTCTTGGTTATAACCCTAACCTTCTGGTGCATCATATTCCAAACTGTGGAATGCTGTCCAATGCTGTGTAATCCTGATTATTGGCTCCACAATACTTGGATTGTTTCTTTTTGGCTGCTTGTAGTACTTTCTCATTGATCTGTAAGCTCTGGAATTTGGCTATGATGTTCCTGGGAGTTTTCATTTTGGGAGCTCTCTCAGGTGGTGAATTTATTCAGTTTCTATTTTGCAATCTGGTTCTAGTATATCTAGGCAGTTTTCCTTGATAATTTCTTGAAAGATGTGGTCCAGGTTTTTTTTTCTTGATAATGTCTTTAAGGTAGTCCAACAATTCTTAAATTATCTCTCTTGGATCTATTTTCTAGGTCAGTTGTTTTTCCAATGAGAATTTTTACACTTTCTTTTTTTTTTTTTACTTTTTTGATTTTGTTTTATCATATATATTAATGTCTCAAGGAATTATTAGCTTACACTTGCTCAATTCTAATTTTTAAGGAATTATTTTCTTCAGTGGGCTTTTATACTTCCTTTTCCATTTAGCCAATTCTATTTTTTAAGGAGTTTTTTTCTTTAGAAAATTTTTGTATCTTTTTCCATGCTGTTGACTCTTTTTGTATGATTCTCTTTCAATGCTCTCATTTCTTTACCAATTTTTATTCTATTTCTCTAACTTGCTTTGAAAAAATCCCTTTTAAGTTCTTCCAGGAGTACTTTTTGGGTCTGAGACCAAGTTACATTTTTCTTTAAAATTTCACATGTAGTCATTTTGACACTATTATCCTCTTCTAAGTTGGTGCCTTGATTCTCCCTGTTACCATAGTAACTTTCCATGGTCAAGTTCTTTTTTTTTCCTGTGAATTTAGTGATTTGGTGTTTTTTATGTGAGAGTTGGGCTCTAGTCCTTCACTGCCCCAAGTGTTTTGTGCTGGGGCTCAGGGTCTTGCTTCTGGCTTTCACTGGGATTCAGGAGCTAGGTGCTTGCTTGCACTAGAGGGTTTACTTTCCTTCTGGCTTATACTAGGGAGTGGGGCTCCCTTTTGACTTTTTTAGGGTGTGTTGTTTCTCTGCTGGCCTGCCCCAGAGGCAGGGTCTCACTGCTGGATTCCTATAGAAATAGTCTTTCTGCTGGTTTCCCTGGAGGAGGGATTTTATTGTTGGTCTGCCACAGTGGTGAGGCCCTGATGCTGGGTTGCTATGGAAACAGGGCTTTTCTTGGGGAGGGCTTCGTGGTGAGGTCTCACTGTTGGCTTGCTCAGGGTGGAGCCTCACTACTGGTCAGCAAAGGGGTCAAGGCCTGGCCAATGACTTGTGCTAGGGGTGGGGCCACCAGGGTGGGGGCTTACTGTGCTGGTTTGCATGTGGCTGGGGCCTTACTGGTGGATTGCCCGAGCCTCAGAGCTCTGCTGTAGACCCCAGCTCCTATTTACCCCAGTGAGACAGACCTTTCCTTCTGTGCTGGTAAGCTGCTTCTCTGCTCCTAGAACAGTTCTGAGGTGGATTTAAAGTTGTTTGGAGGGGAATTTAGGAGATTTTTCAGAGGGATCCTTCTTCACTTACCATCTTGGCACAGAAGCTTAATGATCCTGTGAGTTTTGACAAACAGCTTGGGAAAACGGGAGCCAGGGAGTGACAAATGGAGTAGCATGCCAAGTCCTGCTGGGAGTTTAGGGGACTTGGAGATTTCTTTCCCCCTCCAGCCGAGGTCAAAGGCTAGGCACAAATACAGCAGTACTGATGCACTCCTAGGAGGCTTCAACCATACTAGACATGCCTAGCCTTGAGATTTGTTTTGGTCTATACTCTTCCAGATCCTGGGCAGATCTCAACCCCTGCCTCTTTCCACCCTCTTTGACAGGAGCAGCATCCCTATGTCTAGTAGCAGCAACTACCAGATTTGGAAGATGTGACATTGTTGTGGTGATGAGTAGATTGTCATCCTAGTGGTTCCAGCTTCACTAGCTTGATCTTGGGACCAGGACTGGCTTGTGGGCCCTGAACCAGGATAGACTTGAAACCTCTCATTCCTAAGGGATTGGGAGGAGGTGAGGTGGTTTGCTTGGAGCTATGCTTATTAAGAGTACTTGCTGTCAGTGTGTTTTCTTGACATCTCAATGTTTGCTATTTCATGCAAATTGCTTTTATTTCACCTTTGTGTACCATCATGTAATTAATGTTAAAACTGCTTGGTCTTTTCAGTAAAGAATTTAGAATTAAAAGGAGACTTGGAGAATTATTATGAATAGATTGAACCCAAAGCAGAGTAGATTTTTTGGGTGATAGTTTGGGGGTACTGAACACATGTAAGGCCAAACAATTAACAAGCATTTACTTTGTGCTAGATGCTGTTTGTAACTACTATCCAAGGCAGCTTAAGGTAAATGACAAGTAAGTAACACAAATAATAAATGCATGAGCAACTCAGAATCCATCAATGAGCAGAATAAGTGTGCTAAACAGGTGGTTTTCTACTGACAGTGATCAATTAATCAATCAATGAACCAATAAACATTTATTAAACACTATATGTCAGGCACTGAGAGAGGTACTAGCAATACGAAGAAAGGCAAAAAGAGTTCCTACCCTCAAGAAGCTTATGTTCTCGTGGGGAAGATAACATATAAATAAATAAGGCTATACAACTTACATGCAGAGAATATAGAACGTTATCTTGGAGGGCCCTCGCTCTTGCGGGAGGGGGCACAGTTAAGAAATAAAGTCATAATTCTTTCAATATTGGGAATTAGAAAAGGCCAGTTTCAGTTGGGCAACACAGCTTGCTCCTTCCTTCTTTCCTTCCCCCCTTCCTTCTTTCCTTCCACCCTTTCCTCCTTTCTTCCTTCCCTTCTTCTCTCCCTTTCTCCTTTTCCTCTGTCCACACAACAACTCATTCTTGTACCTGTGGGTGCTCTGCCCAAAAGAATATAAATTTTGATTGCTGAAACCTTGAAAGGTATCTTGGGGTTTATAGGCTAGATTTATTTTTTAAGGACCATGCCTTAAACCCAAATCATTCTGGCTCTCATTAATTGGCCAACAGTGGGTCCCAGTCCAAGCCTTACCTGGTCAATATTTGGGCCTTGATAGTTCAGAGTAAGTAAATAGCAATTGTTTCTATTTTGGCCAAAACCCTGAGAGTCCTCCCCTCCCAGATTGTTTTTTTTTTTAACTAAGTAAAAGGGATAATTTTTTTTCACCTCATTTCTCCTTACCTACCCTTAATCATGGAATGGGCATTACCTCAGACAAACTGAGACCTGGGGAAGACCTTAGTTTAAAAGGCCAAGGTCTCCCACTGCTCGGGGGCCATCACCTTCCCAATGTCATGCTCCTCTTTGAGAATGAAGGACAAACAACAACATTTCTGTGTCTTTTGTAAGAAATCATCAGTCATGAGTGAATGAAATGCAAACTGGTCTTCTTGCAAAATGTGAGAGGGCTTGAGGAATGTCTATGCCTTTTTTTTGGCTTTTAGGCAATTGGGGTTAAGTGACTTGCCCAAGGTCACACAGCTAGTTAAGTGTCAAGTGTTGGGTCTGAGGCCGGATTTGAACTCAGGTCCTCCTGACTTCAGGGCCGGTGTTCTATCCACTGTGCCACCTAGCTGCCCCAAGGAATGTCTATGCTTGATTCAGCTTGCTAGTAAGGCAATCAAGTTTCTTGATGGGCTACAAGAAATGATGCAAAAAGTAAGTGAAGAAAAAGCTCCTGAGGCTTTGGAAAGGAATTTAAATAAGAGTTAAGAGATAGCAGGTGAAAGACTGTTGAATTGGAGGAGAAAGGCAAGGAGAGAAAATATGAATTGTTAAAGCCACATGATATCTATAAGGCCTTTTTCTTCTGTCTTCCAAATTCAAGATATGATGGGGAATCTGTGGAGACTAAACTGCTGCCTACTTCACCCACCAGAGGACCTTACCAGAGGAAACCATATAAAGCTCTAAAGACTATGAAATCTTGGGCAGGAAACTGAATAGTTTAGGATCATAGGATTTTTAATTACTAATTTCTATGAAAGGTTGGAACTTTTGAAGACAGGAAAATGTGACAAGCAAGTAGCTGATTATATACATGATGTTGAAGAATGGGGTTGGATTTTTTGGACCATAGTAGCTACAGTATCTATCTATCTATCTATCTATCTATCTATCTATCTATCTATCTATCTGTCTGTCTGTCTGTCTGTCTGTCTGTCTGTCTGTCTATCTATCTATCTACATACATACACATACATACATATATATATACACATGCATACACATATATACACACATACATATATACACATATACACACATATACACATACATACACACACACACACACACACACACACATATATATATACATATATATATATATATATATATATATATATATAAATATATATGTCATAATAGCTGCAAAAACATGTTTGGACAGAGATTTGCCAATTTAATTGAGTGAGTTTTAAACTGAAAATGGAGAGGGAGAGAAAAGACCAAGGTAGGGCAGTGAAAAAGAACATTGTAAACCTGGCTATTTTGGAGGACATAAGGTAAAATAAAGAAAAGAGGATAGCAGATCACCTTTTCTGGCTGGGCCGCTGCACTGATGTGCCAAACTGCCTGTGGCCTCACAGATGGCATGGCACCACCTGAAAGTGGTGATAAATATCCATGGATATCCATGGATAACTTACACAGACTATTTTGTACAGATTTCTTTTTGGAGGGTATTACAAAAGATTTTCAGAGTGCATCTTCAATTTATTTCAACATGTGTTAAGCACCTACTACATGCAAGGCATTGTGCTAGCCTCTGGTGATGGCAAAGATAAAAGTAAACCAGTCCCTGCTCTCAAGGATCTTAGAACTATGGAATATACCCTTAACTAAATAGGCAGGCAGAGGGCACAAATTCAGATGTCAAATAGTTTTTTCCAGTGTTGTGCATTCTACTTCCAAAGATATGGTTCTTGACCTGCTTATGATAGAATTCTAAGATGTGTTAACTTAGCCTCCCTTAGAGCTCTACTTTGCCTATGATCTCATTCTGCCTGCAGTATATTAGAGAGGACAATGGGGTCAGAGAATCAGCACCATATCAGAATGTAGTCAAAGAAATCTCTGAAAAGCTTTTTCATCACAGACTCAGCAATCAGTAGAACACTGTCCTTTTCCTATATGACCGGGTACCAAGTACAATCTGAAGACACCAGAAGTCTGACAAACATACTCTCTCTGTCTCTTTCTCAATCTTAGCTTTTTTTAGCTGTTATCTTCCTTATTAGAATTTGGGCTCTTTGAATGTAGGACTTGTTTCATTCATTCTATTTGTATCCCATCACAGTATCTGACACATAGTAGACACAATAATTCTTGATTGATTTATTGACGCATCCTTATTGTCTCAGTCTGGCTTAATTTGCCCCCATATTCAACCTTGTACCCTTTATTTGTCACTTTAATGTCTTACTTGTGACTACCTAACAATTTTTTTTTGTCTTTTGACCTTGTACCATTTTTGACTAGTTAACTTTCAACCTTTTTAAACCTCAGCATGTAATATCTCTCCTCCAACTACAGGAATCTGGAGAAAATCATGAATTGAGCAGATTTCATCCATTACAAACTCGTGATACAAAACTTTTGCTGGGTCTTTCATGGTGCTAGACAATTCTTCAACTCCAACTTTATTGAATTGCCCATTTGTATCTCTTTCATTACCTCTAATAAATTGTCAAATTTTGTATATTGCATCTCCATAGCATCTTTCATATCTATCCTGTCTTCTCTATTTTCTGTTACCTACCAGTTTTCAATATTTATCTAGCCCAGAGAAACAGATCTACATACACAACTGCTTCAAGAATGTGGGTTCCTTCTAGACAACAGTAGTGTGATCCTCAGGTTGTCATCAGTTGTTAGGGACAGTGTGTTTTTATACTGTGACAGGCAAAGGAGTTGGGTGTTCCTATTAGAGTATGCAAATCTCAGATGCCAGTCATGAACAAGTCAAATAAAGTTAAATGCAGAGTTTGGGAAAAATCCTTTGGCATCATGGGAGGTACTTGTAGATGTTCATAACTCACTCTAGCTACTTCTATATGCATATTCCATCTTATTTTCTAGGTAGAGGGGCCTGATCTTATCAGTCTACATCATTAATTGAGCACCTATTTAGTCTGTGTGAGAGCAAATCTACTGACTTAGAAAAATTAGTCATTAGGGTTCTGAAAACAAAACAAAACAAAATACCACCTTGTATCTATGGTTGATTACTGCTGATGGTGATCTTTGAGGAATTGTGAAGAATGGGAGATATGCCAGAAATGTGAAGACAGCAACATGTTTTATAATTAATTCACAAAACACTTTTGCTTCTAAATCCTCAAAATTCTTATATTTAATAATTCATTTTCAATTTTTCCTTGGATAAATTATTAAATGGATAGCTTTTGAGCTGTTGGAAAGAGAAGTGGTAAGTGTGAGGAGACAACAGAGATTCACTATGAAAAAGTCATCTCAGACTGTCCTCTCTTCTGTTTTTTATTTTTTAAACAGGGTTACTAGATTGGTCAGTTAGGGGACTGTGATAGGTATAATGTAATTAGACTTCGGAGTTGCATGTGAATTATGCATTATGTGCATTATGATATTTTTATGAACAAAATCAATAAATATTGTTTGGATGATAGTATAGGTAAACTAATTCAGAAGTGGTTGAATGATCACATTCCCCAAAATGTTGATTAATTGATCTCTATTAACTTGGAGAGAGGTGGCTAGCAGAATTATCTAGCAATTTGTCTAATTCCGCTCAACATTTTTATCAGAGACCTGCATCCAGTCATTCATTCATTCAGTGAAAAAGGATTTATTTATCACTTACAATGTGCCAGGCATTGTATTAAATAATGGGAATACAGAGAGAAATAAAAACAATCCCTACAATCAAGGAGTTCTAATGGAGGAGACAACATTATACATTATACATAGTAAATATTACATACATTATATATAGTAAATAATATATATATAAATATATAGTAAGTGGGCTATATAAAATAATAACTCTATCCATATCCACATCCATATATAAACTTATCATTATGTATGAAATAAATATAAACTCATTTAAATATATTATATATAACATCATATATATTTTAAATATATAAACATGTAACATATATAAATATATGAACACATACAAACATGTATCATTTTATATGATGTTATTTTATATACATCTACTTGTATATACACACATATCTCTATCTCTACCTTCTATCTACATCTGTAAACATACATATAATGGAAAGCAGTATGAGAGAAGGCATTAACAGCTGGGAGAATCTGGAAAGAGTCTGGCATAAGGTGAGATTTGAGAGGCAATGTGAAGAAAGACAGGGAAGTCAGATGGTAGAGTGATGGAGCAGACCATTCCAGATACAGGGACCACCCACTGCAAAGGAACAAAGATGAAAAATGGAATGCTGTATTATAAAATCTGAAAGTAAGAGCATGTAGCTGGACTACAGAGCATGTGGAGGGGACTAAAGTAGAAACTTGCTAAGGTAAGAAGTGTCTTACCCCCTTGTACTTATCAGATTCACAGATTAAAGGAAAGAAGGCTAGCTAAGGAGTTAGATAACAGAATCAAGTTGTAAAAAGAACTTAATAGGCTAGAACTTCAGGCCCAAGTTAAAAAGATAAAATTTAATTACAATAATACAAAATTTGTAGAATCAAATGACCCTTTCTAACTTCTGAAATCATCATTAACACTACAAAATATAATATAACATATAAAAATATAAAATATTTCAATAAAATATAAAATATAAAAAACTATGGAGAATACGAAAACATTTCCAGAACTTTTGGCAAGACACCCAATTAAGCCATATCATTGTGTTGACACTTAAGATTAAAACTGGAATGACAAAAGTGAAAAATAGCAAAGGTCTGCCAAAATGTATACAAAAAGCTTTTTCTCCATTAATACAGCATAATTCCACCATATTTGGCTTCTTTTTCTTTATTTATTCATTTATTCATTCATTCATTCATTTATTTATTCATTCATTCATTTATTCATTCATTTGTTTATTTACCTATTTATTTATTTATTCATCCATTTATTTATTTACTTACTTGTTTATTTATTTAATCATTCATTCATTTATCTATCTATCCATTCATTCATTCATTTATTTTTTAGATAGTTGGGGTTAAATGACTTGCCCAGGGTCACACAGCTAGTAAGTGGTAAGTATTTTGTCTGAGTTCAGATTTGAACTCAGGTCCTCCTGACTTCAGGACTGGTCCTCTAACCACTGCACCACTTAGCTGCCTCTGAGGCCACCATATTTGAACTCTAATATCACTGTCATGTTTGAGGAAGTAGATATGATGCTGAAGAAAACAAAAACGTCTTCTCCAACAAGGAGCCACTAACTCAAATGTCAAATTGTCCAAGTTTCCCAGAAAGATGTGATATAACAAAAATTACTTTCTTCAATGACTCTATAATTATTAAGATTTAGTGAGGCTTCAGTCATAGCATAGGCTGCTTTGCCTTTGGGAAATTTGACATGTGCCATTGAATGACCTCTAGCTTGACCCAGAAACAAAGGTCCATCTTTCTAACCTCAAATATCTTCTGCTGATACTATATGGCTATAGTTCATGGGCTATAATTATAGGACCATAGATCTAGAAGTGGAAGGGACCTTAGAGACCATTGGGTCCAACATTGTCCCCCTTTTCAGATGAGGAAGCTGAGGCACAGAGAGGTTAAATGACTTGCTCAGGGTTATATATCTACTAAGCATCAAAGACAAGATTTGATCCCAGGTCTTCTAATTCCAGTGCCCTATTTACTGTACTATGTTCCTTCTCCGAAGTCTACAAAAAATAAAACTGTAGGTGTCCAAAAAGGCATTGGAGAGATGGGTGATTGGTGACAAATAGACTGAAGCATATTGGTTACAAGTTTGGCACTTGTTCAACTGCACCATACATGGAAGAAATGTAAATTATTGGTTGTATAAATGATATCATTATTGAAATCTGTGGCCAGAAGAGGATGTTGGCCAACTGTGGAGTGAACATGAAGGATAACAGATAAACAGTGTGTGCTCTACTGGCATCCACATAATGTCAGTATATCATATGATACCAACCTGAAGGGAGTGTTCAAATGATTATGCTGTAATAAAAACAAACATCAGTTAAACATTTTTCAAAAAAAGAAAGCCTTCCTCCAAAGCTGGAAGGTGGTCAATATCAAAATGACTAGCAAAACTCCATGCTTCTTATGAGCTTGTATTTTGCACCGGGGCAGAAAACATTTGGAACATTGCTTGCTCCATTTTGAGATGGTCATGGACAATATGGAGCACAACCAGAGTAGTATGACACAGGTTGAGGAGGGGATTATGAACTATATTATGAAGATTTGTTGAAGACATTGCTTAGTGACTATGAACAGGGACTTTTTCTAGCTTGGTGCCAGTGTGGCCACAAGTCTCTGTCCAACTGCTGAAATTCTGCTCATGTTGCAGCCAGGGAGACAAAACATTTTGATTAACTAAGGCTAATTAACTTAGATGACGCTCCATTTGTACAAACTGATGCTCCCCATAGTGAAAGCTCATAAGAAGCATAATATTTTGCTAGTCATTTTGATATTGACCCCCTTCCTGCTTTGGAAGAAGGCTTTCTTTTTTTGAAAAATGCTTAACTGATGTTTGTTTTTATTACAGCATACTCATTTGAACACTCCCTTCAGATTGAACTTTCCCTTGTGACAAAGAAAAATGATTAAGAAAAAAAAACCAGTACAGTGACCATATCTAACAGCATTTATAATATTCTATCCTAGTTGTTCCCTACATCTCTGCCATCAGGGGGTACAGTAGTTTTCAATTTTTTTCCTCTAGACCCATTGACGGAAGGTTTTCTTAGTTAATACTCTGAGCATGCATGTACTGCCTTGATTCTTACTTGAGAAAAACATCCTGAGAGTCTTTTCCTCATTTAGTTTGGTAGGCAGCCATGCCCACTCTTTGAGTGTGTGATTGTATGTATTTGTGTAGATCCTACTTATTTCAATTATCTGTGTTATATTCTCATGGGACAAAAACATGTTGTTTTGTTTCGTTTCTCTATGAGACCAGAATGAACTGGAAGTGGTCCTGGGGTGTATCTTGATAATTATGGGTAAAATTTAATTGCCACTTTAAGTTTTATAAGATGTTTTCTACATAATAACCACATGAGGTAAGCAATGTAAGGATAATGACTACTTTGTAGATAAGAAAACATGCAAAGAGAAAGTAAGTGACTTGGCAAGGGATCCACAGCTGGTAAATGTTGGAGTTGAGACTTAAAACAGCTCTCATGAACTCCAAGGCCCAAGCATAGATGCTTAAAGGTCTGAATCACAATAAGAGGTTATAATTTGAGAAAAACACAATTTGTCATATTAATTCTGGGTAACGACAACAACCACCACATTTATATAATGCTTACTATGTACTGGGCACTGTGCTAAGCACTTTACAATTATTATCTCATTTGATCCTTACAATAACCTGGGAGGCAGAAGCATTATTATCTGTACTTTACAGAAGAGGAGACTGAGGGAAGCAGTTAAGTGACTTGCCCAGGATCACACAACTAGGAAGTGTCTAAGGCCAGATTTGAACCCAGATCTTTCTTACTCCAAGTTCATACAGTAAATATCTGAGGCCAAATTTGAATTCAGGTCTCCCTGAGTTCAGGCCCAATCTACTACACCACCTAGTTGCCTAACAGAAGATGTGGAGGATGAATATGAAGAATCTAGAAAGTCATAGGAAGACCTATAGCTACTGATGCAGAGTAAAGTAAGCACAACTAGGAAAACAATCACTACAATAGTGTAAATGGAAAGGACAACAACAGCAAAATCATAACTATGTATGTAGTGTAATGTTAATAACCAAATGTGGCCCTTAAGAAGAGATGAGAAAATGCACCTTCTTCCCTTCTTTGCAGAAGTAGGAAACTATGGTTGTAGAACACTGCATGCAATCTCAACCTCAGTTAATATACCTCTTAATTTTTTCCAAACTGCCTTCCCCTCCACCTTTTTTATTGTTTGTTACAAAGAATGGCTTTCTGGGGCTGGGGAATGATATGTATGTAATAAAGGTGACATTAAAAACAAAAGATTCAGTAAAAAAAATTAAAGATGTGGAGATATGAAAATTGTCTTTAAGTAGTTGACTATTCTGTGTAAGAGGAAATAAACTTATTCTGTTTGGTTCCAGAGGTCAGAACTCATCCAAAGAAAAAAAATAAAGTTGCAAGAAGACAGATTTTAATTCAAATTAAAGGAAGAACTTATTCATTGAAGCTGTCTAGTAATGCAATGAACTTTTAGAAAAATGGAAGGAGGAAAGAGAATGCTCATATAAATCTATCTGGCCTTCTGCCATATTGCTTATCAGGTAATGTATGGGAAGAAAATATCAGTAGAAAAGATTCGTAATTTGTAGTAGACAATATACAAGAAGGACAGTTACAAAATTCATGACCTTAGTGTCTATACAAAAATGCACAAAATATGTCTAACAAAGAAGGTATTTGCAAAAGATAGTATCTTAGGGGCAGCTAGGTGGCAGAGTGGATAGAGCACCTGCCCTGATGTCAGGAGTACCTGAGTTCAAAGCTGGCCCTAGATCAAACACTGGATACTTACTAGCTGTGTGACCCTGGGCAAGTCACTCAACCCCAGTTGCCTAAAAAAAGAAAAGATAGTAAGATAGTATTTTAGCTGGGACTTGAAGGAAGTCAAGTAAGCCAGAAGGTCGAGATGAGTAGGCAGAGCATTCTAGCCAATGGGGGATAGCCAGTGAAAATACTCATAATTGAGACACAGTGTCTTATTCCAGGAACAAGAAGAGTGAAGGCTATAAGACAATTGGAAAGGTAGAATGTGGTAGGTTATGAAGACCTTTGAATGCCAAATAGAAGATTATATATAATTTTATCCTCATATAGAAGCATAGGTGGGTGATATGGCCAGACCTGTGCTTTAGGAAGATCTCTTTGACAGCTGAAAGGAGGACAGATTGGAGTAGGGGACAGACTGGTGCTGTAATAGGCTCTTGCAATAATCTAGATATGAGGTGGGGCTAGCACCAGGCTGGTGGCATTGTCAGATGAGAGAAGGGAAGTCTTCTAGAGATGTTAGGAAGGCAAAATTGATAGGTTTTGGCAATGGATTGGAGATAGGGAATGAGAGAGAATGATGAGTTGAGGATGATATCTATGTTGTGAACTTGGGTTACTAGTAGGATTGTATTGTCCTTAATAGTAATAGAGATGTTTGGAAGGGAGTAGGCTTGGGGAGGAAAGATAGTAAGATCACTTTTGGAAATCTTGAATATAACATTATATGACATCCAGTGTGAGATGTCCAGTGGTCAGTTGGTGATGCTAGACTGGAGGTCACTAGAGAGCTTAAGACTAGATAAGTTGATTTGAGACTCATCAGCATAGGTGTGATAATTGGACCCATGAAAAATAATGAGATTTCTAAGTAAAGTAGTAGAGTGGGAGAAGATATTGAGGCCTGGGACAAACACCTGAGGGATTGCTATGGTTAGTAGGCATGACTTGAAGTTAAGAAGAGAGTGAGAAGAAAGGAAGTAGATTATGCATGTTTAAGATGATGTGTTACACACACACACACACACACACACATACACACATGCACATACATATATATATACACATATGTATATATAATGAAATTATTTACTTTATTAAATAATTATAATCTAATTACTTTTCAGTTATACATGAATATTAACATATAATTTAAAAGAATTGGGAGATACTAGTGGTTAACAACAAATAATAACAAAAATTAAATTGAATATATTTTAAGAGATAAGAAATGATTTGTTACTATTGTGGAAATTATTCCTGGAGTAGTATCCATATACAATCAGGTCACTGATTTTTTAGAACAAGACTAAAAAATAATGCAGAATTAGAATAATGAAATACATATGAAGAGCAATTAAAACAATTTCAGTCTAATCTACCTAAACAAGGTACTGATGATGAAAATGACACATGGGTAGATAAAATGGAAATCAACATCCATTACGGTGATTTCATATGGAAGTTTAACCTATGCAAATCCACCACTAAATAGGAGAGACAAAAAGAACCTAGAAGCCACTGGCAAGTTATTGATCTCCTTGACAAGTGGAGAGATTTGAAAGCCAAGGGTGACAGTAGTTTAGAATATGAACTCCTTTCTAAAATCTTCCAGAGAAAAATGGTGGGAGTTCCTGAATACCTTTGCCTTGTAAACACTGAGGAGCAGTGGAGGGAAAAGCCAGTTTAAAAGAAGTTTGTGGAATGACTTAACTAAGCCAAGTCATCCTGAGGGCATTTAAGGATGAAACTGGAAGGACAATAAAGAGATGAAAAATGGAAAAGATCCCAAAGGGCAGTGGAGTGGTTCATTGGTAATATGTTACAGCCTGTTTGCATTCACCATTCATCTATCTTACTTTTGCCCTTTGGGTAACCTGCAACTTTAATTCTTTGGAGGCTATTATTCCATGATTTGCAGAGCCACCAGAAGAATATCTATGTCAAAAAGCGGGGCCCTTGTTTTGGGGAGCTTGAGATTATGAAAAGAACTGTACAATTTTCCAATTGTAATCCATTCCACTCTTCTATTAAATTTTGGGCCCAGTGCATCACTCATCTGAAGTGTTTGTTCATAATTATGTAAGGAGACATTTGCTCTGTCGGTTGTCCATCCAATTGCACATTATTATCTGGATGATAAGAATTTTTCATGCGCTTTTTAGAGTATGGTTAGTTAAGACAAAATCTTTTGAGTGGTTAGGAATCACTATAACTGTAAGTTGTAGTGAAGGTGTCAACCAGTATTAGTAGAAGATGTTTCCTCACCCAGAAGTTCCAAATCACAGTGCAATCACAGGTCCATTTCCAAAGCATGAATTGGATTCAAGAAATAGATTTCTTTTAGGAGGCTATCCAGTGTTGAACTCCATGAAATCAGCATAATGTCCTCTGCAAATAGAAGCCACTGGACAACCTCACATAAGGAATCCTGCTTTGATTTGAACTCAAGCTGGAAACTTTCCATGGCAGTGGCAAATAACTATGGGGAGCATGTCTCCCTATTGTAAACCTTATTTGATGTTAACAAACACCTCTATTATTATGCCTTTCAAGAAAGCTTATATGATTTTGACATATGTTTTGGAGACACTTTGTTGGAAAAGGACCTTTTAGGTAGCATTTCATTCTACCAAATGTTCTTCTTCTTTTTTTTTTTGTCAGTTCATAAGCAGAAAGCACAGTGAAATTTTCTGTTCTCTGCACCTATCTGTCAGTTGTGTGACTATAAAGATTTAGTCTGATGAAGAATATCATTTGAAGAAATTACATAGCCTCAAATCCTGTTGTGGAAGTTATCCTGTGAGGGATGGCATACTCTCAAGAATGAAATGCTAAGGAAAGAAGATATTTCAATGAGGAAGAAAGAAAGAATCGGTAAGTCAATAAGCATTTTATGTGACGTGCTCAGGGTCACACAGCTATGTAAGTACTTACTGTGTGCTAGACACTGTGCTAAGCCCAGAGGATACAATGAAAGGAAAAAAAAACCTCACAGATCCCTGACCTCAAGAAACTCAGAAGGAAGGCACTAGGGATGAGGATGGGAGGGAGACCAAGAAGGACCTCTTGAAGAAGGTGGGATTTAACCTGCATCTTGGGGGATGCCAGGAAAATCAGGAGGCAGAGGGAAGGACAGAGAGCATTCCAGGCATGGGGCAGAGACAGTGAAAAGGCAAAGAGTAGGGAGATGGAGTGCCCTGTGCCAGGAGCAAGCAAGAAAGCTAGTGATGCTGGATTACAGATTATGTGGAAGGGGGTGAAGTATAAGAAGACTAGCAAGGTAGGAAGAGACCAAATTGTGAAAGGCTTTATAAGTCAAATTGAGGAGTTTATATTTGATCCTAGAGGCAATAGGAAGTCATTGGAGTTTATTGAGTTCAAGGAGGGTTGCCATGACCACACCTTGCGTTTTAGATGGATCATTTTGGCAACTGAGTGAAAGGATAGAGTAAAATGGGGAGACCAACCAGAAGCCTATTAAAACAGTCAAAGTATGAGAGGTTGAGGACCTGAACCACAGTGATGGCTGTGTGGGTAGAAAGAAGTGAATGTGTAGAAGTGTGTAGGCAGAGAAAAGACAACAGATTTGATATGTGGGATGAGTACAAGTGAGAGCACTGAGGTTGTGAGCCTTGGTGCTTGGGAAGGTGGTCATGCCCTTGAAAGTAATAAGAAAGTTCAGAAGAGGGGAGGATTGGGGGAAAGGATGACTTCTATTTTAGACATGTTGAGTTTGAGATGCTTCAGGAATTTGAGATGTCCATTAAGCAGTTGGTAATGTGAACCTGCAGCTCAGGAGAGAGCTTAAGGCTGAATAAATAGATTTGAGAGTAATCTTCATAAAGATAATAATCAAACCCATGGGAGCTGATGAAATCAACAAGCAAGATAATATAGAGGGAGAAGAGAAGAGGGCCAAGGATATTCCTTTGGGTGACAGTTATGGATAGTGGGAACAACTTTGTGCAAGATCCAGCAAAGGAGACTGGAAAGGAGTCAGAAATTAAGGAAGAGAACCAGGAAAGACCAATGTCATGATAATCTATAAAAGAAAGAGTATCCAGGAGAGGAGGGTCTCTGACAGTGTCAAAGGTTGCAGAGGAGTTAAGAAACATAAGGACTGAGAAAAAGCCAAATCACTCTGGCTCTCACTGATTGGCCAATAATAGGTCCTAGATCAAGCCTCACTTGGTCATTTGTTGTCTCACAGTGAGTGTAAATAGCAACTGGGAGGTCTTTCCCTCCCAGATTGATTTCTGTTTTTGGAATAGGAAAAGTAGGCTACATTTTGCTTCATTTCTTACTTAGACTCAAATCACTGAATCATTTAATGAGTGTTACCTCAGACAAATTGAGATCTGGGAAAGACCTTAACTTAAAAAGGCCAGGGTCTCCCCACTGCATCTGGGGTCATCTCCAGTCATCCTGACTGGATGGATCTTGCCACTGAGCTCATATGACTCTGGAGGAGAGAGTGAGGCTATGACTTTGCACAGCCATGCTTCACTTAAATCCGATTCACTTGCAAGTCAAGACATCACCCTCACAACAACAATTTGTGATTTAGTAATTAAGAGACCATTGATAGCTCTGGAGAGAGCAGTTTTAGTTGAGAGAGCACTGTTATGGATATATAGGCATTTTTTGACCAACTAATATATAGGAAATGGAATCAAAAGAAGATAACAGAATGAATTCAAAAGAGAAGTACAATTGTGTGAGAATAGTTTTAGCACAGCTAAAGCTCTGAATAAGCCACAGCTTGTGATGAATCCTAAGGACACAAATTTTAAAAGCTCTGTTGGGGCCAAGAAGAAGATTAAATATGGAGAAAGATTGATGTTGGGTCTAGATAGGATGACAGAGAGAAGGCAGAACTATTCAACTCATATTTTGCTTCTGTTTTCTTTACCAAGGAGAATAATTTTGTGACTGGGAAATATAGAACAAAATGGTTAACAGGAAATCCCAAATGAATGAGAATATGACAAGATTATACCTAGCTACCCATAGTGAATTCAAGGTATGGTTTATAAGCATTTATAGAAAGAAGTAGTAATCATTAAATATGACTTCATGGAAAAATAGGCCACCACAGAATAAATTAACTTCCTTTTTTGACTGGGTCACTACTACCCTGGCGGGTCAGAGAAATAATATAGACATGTAAAAGAGATTTGTGCTGGGTGAAACCAAAGTCAATTGTGTTAGGAAGTGGGTTGACCCAAAGAGTGGTGATTAATATTAACCTGGAGGGCAATCTTTAGTGGGATGCCACAGAAATCTATCCTTGGTCCTTTTTTGTTTAACATTTTTATCAGTTACTTGGACAATGACATAAACGGAATACTTATCAAATTTTGAGATGACACACTAAGCTAGGAGAGATAGTGAATACACTGGATGACAGAATAAGGAAACTGAAAGATTTTGATGGGTTAGCATGATGGGAAAAGAAATAAGATTAAATACACTAAGGATAACAATAAGGTCCTATACTTAGGCTCAAAATATCAAATGCACAGAATGAAGGCAATGTGGGTAAAGAGCTCACAAAATCTTAGAGGTTTAGTGTACTCTGTCCTCAATATGGATTGTCAGTGTGTCATAACAGAGGAAAAAAGCTAATTCAATCATAGGCTGCAAAAACTAGAGATGAGAACTTAGTCTTGTGGTACAATGGAAAGGGCAGTTAGGTGGCACACTGGATAGAGCTGGGCCAGGAGGACCTCAATTCAAATCCAGCTTCAGACACATACCAGCTGTATAACCTTGGGCAAGTTACTTAACCCTGTTTGCCTTAGTTCCCCATCTATAAAATGAGCTGGGGAAGGAAATGGCAAACCACTCCAGTATCTTTGCCAGGAAAACCCCAAATGGGGTCATGGAGAGTCAGACACAACTGAAACAACTCAACAACAACAACAGTGGAAATAGTACTGGTTCTGGAGACAGAAGACCTGCGACCAAATTTTGTCTCTGATGCTTACTACCTCTGTGACTCTGGGCTTCAGTTTCCCAGATTATGAGGATGGGGTTGGATTAGATGGACTTTGATGTCCCTTATAGTTGCTGATCTATGGATCTATTATCTTGTTATATTCTATCCTTGTAAGATAAAATCTGGAATATTATGTAAATTCTGGGTATCATGCTAATTTAGGGAGGAAAATTGGTAATGACTGTGTTCAAAAAAGGTAGACCAGGATGGTGGGAAGGTTGATTGAAGGAGCTGGGTATTTAACCTTGAGAAGGAAAGGCATAGTAGCTGACTTCAAGTACTTGAAGGATTGTCCTGGGTAGTGAGATTAAATTTGTTCTTGGTTCTAGAGGGAAAAACTAGTAGCAGTGTTTGGAACTTGAAGAGAGGCAGATTTAAGCTCAATAATAAAAATTCCTAAAAATTAGATGCCCCCAGATGGCATGGCCTGCTTCTAGATGTGGTGACTTCCTCATCACTGGGTCACTTGTGTGGAGTGTTGGAGAGAGTTGGGTTTTTTTTGTTGTTGTTCAGGAGCAGTTTTGACTAGATGACTCTGAAGTTTCTTCCAACCCTGAGACTATGCAATGCAACCTCACAAATTAAACTTGCCAGCACTGGAGCCATTTGGGCATATATTAGATGACTACTTTTCACCTACATTATCAAAAAATTTCATGTTTTCACTAAGTATTTGATTCTATGGCCTCTGAGGTTTCTTCCAATTCTAGAATTCCAAGATTTGATCAGAGTTTAGAGGAGAATGATAGGTCACTATTGACTGAACTTTGAAGGACAAGTAGGATTTAGGTAGGCATGGACACACGTTCCAGTTTGAAGGAATAGCGTGATACAAGATGTGGAGATGGAACTACATAAGATGTATTTGGAAATGAATAGATCATTATGGCTGGAATTATGTGAGTGAAAATGTTTAAATTGTGAGTGATAAGTCAGAATCAAATTTTGGAGGAGCTGAGAATTCCAGGCTAAGAAATTTGAACTTTATACTGTAGGCACAGGGGAGCCATTAAAAGCTTTTGAACAGTAATGTCAAATAACAAAAGATATATTTTAGGAAGAATTTTAGAGTGAGGTTGGACCAATCATTTATCTTTATTATCTAATGTTGGAAAACTTAAATTCCCAACTCTAATTTTTGTTCTTAACAGTATCTGGGTCATGTTCATTTGTGATCCATTGTTATAATTATAGTAGGCACTTAATATTTGGTGATGGCTTGATAATCATGCCCTTATAGTTTCTGACTCAAATAAAGTGTTCCCTACTTTGTGTTTGCATATCTTTACTTTTCAAAGACTCTCACTTTTCTCCCAATGGAACTTCTGTATGCTATCTTCTAATCATTTTCTTATTCTGAAGTTTAACCACATATTCTAAATAACACTCCATCCCTTGGCAAATTGAGTGAGCTTTATTGCTATAACATCACTCAAATCCTTATCAGTGCATTATTCTCCTGAGTTTTTGAGGAAAAATAGTTATAATTCAATTTCATTTACCAAACAATTATTAAGTGCTTATTGTGTATAGAGCTAGGCGCAAAGGTGTGTGTAGAGTTCAGATAAAATATGGTCTCTTCTCTCATGGTGCTTACCATCTTTGTTGTCGTTCAGTCGTTTTAGGTGTGTCCAACTCTTCATGATTCATTTGGGGTTTTCTTGGCAAAGATACTGAGGTGTTTTTCCATTTTATTCTCCAGCTCACTTTACCTATGAGGAAGTCTAGGCAAACAGAAGTAAGTGTCTTGCCTAAGGTCACACAGCTACTAAGTGTTGGAGGCCAGATTTGAATTCAGGAAGATGAGTCTTCTTGACTGCAAGACTTGGTGTTATATCCACTGAGACATTTAGCTGCCAAAAAAGAGATAGTGGGGGGGGGGACTGACAAACTTCCAATGGCCTTAATTCTGGACAAAAGATAAACGTATCTTATTTTTGAAAATCTTGTGT
This sequence comes from Phascolarctos cinereus, assembly GCF_003287225.1. Classification (NCBI taxonomy): domain Eukaryota; kingdom Metazoa; phylum Chordata; class Mammalia; order Diprotodontia; family Phascolarctidae; genus Phascolarctos; species Phascolarctos cinereus. The sequence goes on from NW_027555958.1 coordinate 177,313,508, forward strand.
GTAGTTTTAATTTATAAGATCAGATACTGAGATCTAAAAAACATGGCTAGAGGTCATATATCCCAACCCCCTCATTTTGTAGATAAACTGAGTCCAAGAGGGGTTAAGTGAGTCACCTGCCATAATACAGTTAGCAAGTGACTGAACCATGGTTTGAATCCAGGTCCTCTGATTCTGGATTTAGTGCTCCTTCTACAGTACTACTGTTCCCCATTAGAAGGAAAAAGGAGAGATGCATGGCAGACACAAAGAGACTCCAGCATATTCTCAATGATGACACGTACAAGAAGTTTACATAAGTTCTATCATTCAGGAAAGATAGTATCAGAAAGAGAGGCGGGCTGGTCACAAAGTGAAGGTGAGGGAGAAATGAAGGACAATCCTAGTGCTATGTTGGTACCCAAAAGAATGTTTAAGGAACTAGATAAAGTATGTTGAGCAGGGGGCAGCTAGGTGGTGCAGTGGATAGAATGCCAGGCCTGGAGTCAAGAAAACTCATTTTCCTCAGTTCAAATCTGGCCTCAAATACTTAATACTTATGTGACCCTAAGCAAGTCACTTACCCCTTTTTACCTCAGTTTCCTCATCTGTAAAATGAACTGGAGAAGGAAATGACGAACTACTCCAGTACCTTTGCCAAGAAAACTGCAAATGGGTCACAGAGTCAGACACATTTCAGAAAAATGGCTGAACAACAACAATACTGAGTAGGTTATCTATGAAGAATTTCTAAAGGACCAGACAAGAATTCCATAGCATGAATAGGCGAGTATGGGTTTTTAAATCTGTACCAATAGAGAGGAAACCCACATTGATGAATCACAGAGCCACTGACATACTAAAATATTTTGAAACTTTAGAAAAGTGTGCCTAAATATGTGCCTAAATATCTTCACTTGCTGTCAATGTCTGACCCACTATCCTTCTGTAGCTGATGGACACCTAGCTCTCCCATTTTCATTGAGTTCTATACCTTAGCAATTTTGATAGGCCACTTGAAAATGACCGTGCCAGTTTTCTCATCTTGTTTTTAAGGCCTATAATAAATTCTTGCCTCTAGGTCTTCTTAGCCCCTTTCACCCTCCTTTCAACTGAATCCTCAGAGTTTATGTCCTTTAAAATCCATTAGTTTTTAGGACTTAGGAACTTGTGGTCTTGCTTCCAGATGTTTGCTCATTACTCCATATTCAATTAAGTTCAACAAGCATTAATTAAGCCCCATTACTGTTTGCAACAGGTTCCTTTATTTCTTCTATCCTTCTTGCATCTGTTTACCATCAGAGAGCCTTTCACTCACTTCTATTCATTATACCATATTTTACTGTCCTTTATCATTCTTTCCTACTTCTTTCCTGGAAATAGGAAGCTGTTCTATTAATTGAGTGGTTTTCATGGGGGTGTTTGAAAAGGCTTCTTTTTCTTGCAGCTCTGCTTCCTTAGATAAAATTCAAAGTCTCTCTTGCACAGGGACACCTTCAAGTTCATTTCTGAATAAATCCTGTCAGCTCATGTACTGGCTTCAAGGAATCAAAGACTAGAAGGCTATTTGCCTTTCTTTCAAGGCCCCAGAGTGCTACCGTGGTGGTAACTATTAGCTGAACCCCTTGATGTTGAGAAAGAATCCAAAGCTTGACTGACATTTGCAAAAAGTGCTGAAGAAATCCTCAAATCATGTCTTAGAACAAAATGAAATTATGGAGCTTCCTTTTAAGAAATATGCAGTAGCACTGTCTGAATAACATTAGATTTATTTTCTTACTAGTCCAAAAAAGGGGGAGAAAGATTCTGTGCTAGAAACTTAATCCCTGATGGTTGCCTCATGGAAAATATTTTCAATTATATGGAGCCCCACTTATCCCACCCTCTAATTCCTATTCCATTTCTCTGTCAGTCTTTTTGTCTAATTGCAGTGCCAAAGCAGACCCTCCCAAAACAAAGGTTTGATAATATGATGTAGCACAAGCGCACAGGATGTGGGGTCAGAAGGGAAAAAAAGAAGGAAGCTAGAATTTATTAAGGATCTACCATGTGCCAGGCGCTGTGCAAAGCATTTTGCAAATATTATCTCATTTTATCCTTACAACAACTCTGGGAGGTAGGGGCTATCATTACTCCCATTTTAGAGATGAGGAAACTGTGGCAGATAGTGATTAAGTGATATTCCCAGGGTCATACAGCTAGTAAGATTTTGAGGTTAGATTTGAACTTAGATCTTCCTGACTCTAGGCCCAGTGCCTATGCCACTTAACTCTGAATAAGTCACTCCTCTGGGCTTCAATTTCCTCATCCATAAAATAAAGTGGGTGGGCCAGTTGGACTAGATAACCATTAGGATATTTTAGAACTTTCAAATTTATAATGTTGTGATCTAGATCTAAGGGCCTGTGATTCAACCACATAAATAATAAACTGGTTTAGACAAAGCCAAAGCAATAGGAGACTTTTGTGATTGAGTACAACCAAATGACCTCACTATCACAAAATCCACAGAGGAGTTTTACTTTTCCTGTCTTTCTGGAACCATGGGTGAAAGCCAAGAGTTGGCTCTAAAATCCAAAGAAACTGCTACAGGGTTTATTGCTACTTCTGAGCATGAAAAATCTGAAGCTGATAAGAGATTACATTGCATATGAGTATGTGAGTCTGGCCTCAGACTCTTACTAGCTGTGTGACCCTTGGTAAGTTACTTATTCCTGTTTGCCTGCGTTCTTGATGTGTGAAATGAGCTGGAGAAGGAAATGGTGAGCCACTCTAGTATCTTTGTCAAGAAAACCCCAAATGGGATCACGAAGAGTTGGACAAGACTGAAAAATGACTGAGCAACAAGAGCAAATGGCTATTTTGGCCAGAATGTTGATTAGTTTGGGGCACAGTGGATAGAGTACTGGGCCTGGAGTCAGGAAGACCTGAGTTCAAATCTGGCTTCAGACACTTTCTAGCTGTGCCACCCTGGGCAAGTCATTTAACCTTGTTTCCCTTAGTTTTTTTATTTATAAAATGAGCTAGAGAAGAAAATGGCAAAGCACTCCAGCATCTTTGCCAAGAAAACCCCAAATGGGGTCATGAAGAGTCAGACATGACTGAAACAACTGAACAACAACAACATCTGATATGATATTACAGTAGCCTGTTGGTGGTAGTTTTTTTTTCTTTTTATTTAGGGCAGGGCTTCTAATGGCATTCTAGTTGACGTACATGTATGGCTAATGCATTGTGATGCCCCATCATTCCATATTTTCATATCTGTGTAGCCTACCTAGCATACTCCTATACTTGACTGCTCTTTTTACCTCCTTAGGAATACTGGCTTTTTAACATTTCATCACAAGGCTACCAAAGAGTCCATTTTTGATGAGTATGAAGGGAGGGATTACAAATTGGGTTAGACATTACCACTGTGCAATTTGGACTCCTTCATTGTGCCCTAGAACACTCTTCATCCTTGGAGATCACTTCAGCCCTGGAATTCAGACCTTGGAAATATCCTCTGTTCCTTTGACTCCTCTCTCTGACTGGATAGTTCCTCCCAGAATCTTCACTGAAGGAAGGCACCCAGGCCACATATCTCTTCATTTTTCACCAGGCTATAATCTGAACTCCTCCATCATGCCCTCACAACGGGTACCATCATGTTTCCCACCTTTGGTTTCCTTTTATGTATTGTCTTCCACCATTAGAAAGTAAGCTCTTTGAGACCTGGGGCTATCTTTATATTTGTATTTGAATTCCCAGTGCTTACCACATTGCCTGGTACATAATAAGCCCTTAATAAATTTTTGTTGACTGATTGACTTTCTAGGCTTGGAGGCCAAGGATAACGGATAGCCCAGGTAAGTCCGTAGGCTTTAAATATGGAAGGACCGTGGATCAGTCTTTCATCATGATTAATTGAAATGCTTGTTGCTCTGTATGTGCTAAGGGTATGTTTTGGGTTTTTAGCACAATTATAGATGTTGTGATCTTAGACTTCTCAGAGCTCTCTCCTTATTTCCTTTCTTCCCTTTAGAAGATAGCTTCCTACTCATGAAAACAAAGAAATAAACCATACCCAGCCCCACATTAGTGGCATGCCTGCCATAGGGGAAGGCTGAAATGCCTGCACTGGGGAGAGTTGCTACTAACCCATCTGAGATTAATCAACATTCTTGATCGTTGTTGTGTTCTTTAGTCATTTTCAGTTGTGTCTGACTCTCCATGAGCCTGTTTGGGGTTTTCTTGGCAAAGATATGGGAGTGGTTTGCCATTTCCTTCTCTAGCTCATTTTACAGAGGAGGAAACTGAGGCAAATAGGGTTAAGTGACTTGCCAGGGTCACTAGCTAGTGAGTATCTGAGGTTGGATTTGAATTCAGGTCTTCCAGGCCCAGTGCTGTATTCACTGCACCATCTAGCTGCCCAAATTTCCTTAGAGCTTACCTCTTATAGTAGTTCTCACAGCAATCACTGGGATCTCTCAACTCTCTGCTTCCTCCCTCAAGCCTCAGTCATCTCCCTCAAGCTTATCCTCATCTGTGTATTCTATAGTTCTCATACTCTCAACCTGTGTTCAAGACAGATAGTGATGCCCGGAAAAGTTATGGCCAGTTTCGTCACTAGGAGACTCTTTTGTGATTTTCTTTCTTCAGGCTGTTTTTCCTTTCCTGAGCTTTAGGATCAAAAGATCATAGGTTTAGAGTTGGAAAGGCCCTCAAAGGTCTTTATTGATCTACTGGGGTTTATGGAGTCCTCACTAAAGCAAGAAATACCTTCCCACATCCCCTAGAGCTGCATCTACATCATCAAGAAGCTGACCACAGACAGAGCTATAGCTGGAAATTTTGGCAACCAAGGCAAGAAGAATATATGTCTGCTCCAAGATACATCAAAATATTTATAGTACATATTTTTGGGGTGTGATAGCAAATAATTGAAATGAAGGAGATTGGTTTGGAATCCTAAGCAAATTGTGGTGAACGGATGCAATAGAATATTGCTGAAGTCTAAGTAAAGAGGAATGTGATAAATACAGAGAATCATGGAAAGACCTTGAAGAAGACCAGTGACATCACATGACTTGTATGTGAACTGGATGTAAGTGAGGCACAGTTGCACAGTGTCATTAGCCTTACGTTCTCTTCCAGAGTCATCATAGTCCAGTGGCAAGACAAAAGTCAGGATGACTGGCAATGGCCTGGGGTGCAGTGGATGACCTTGGTGTCTTAATTGTCTGACCAAACTCTAAGCACTCCATAGTGACTGCTTCAGGCCATTGGAACAAATTGTTCTCATGCCACCATTTTTGCTGGGGGATGTCTTCACATGCTTGGAGTAGACACCCATCTAACTTACCAATGTGTTTGAGGTCTTTCAGTTACCCTCTACCTGGTTTAGCCTGCCTGCCAGGATGGTTTTACCAGGGTGCAGAGTATAAACTAAGAGGCATCAAAACAACACAATCACTACAACAATGTAAATGGAAACAACAACAACAACAACAAATAAAAATGAATGTCACAAAATTATGAAAAACTAGGATGTCTTTAAAGAAAAGTTATGAGGAGATATTTCTACTCCACCCCTTTGCATAGGTGAGAGGTCCACAAGTGTTCAACATTGCATAAATCTTCAGATTTTTCAATGTATTGATCGGTCATACCGATTTCTCTTCTTTTTCTTTTGTCTTTAAAATACTGTGTATTATATGGTATGGCTTTCTCGGGGAAGGAAGAAGAAAGATTCTGGGAAAAATATGGTGATAAAAAAAACTCCAAAAGACAGCAATAAAAAACTTGTATAAAATGTGTTTGTGGCAAACCAAATGAAATGTATCCTCAAATCAACTTTAAAAAACAAATTCAGTTGAATTTGGGGCCAAGAGGAGCCTAAGGAACATCAAGAGGACAATACTGGGTAGGTTCCTGTTCTTAGGATATGGGAACAGGACAGGGCTAAGAGGAGAGACTCAACTAGAGTTGAATTTACAACAGGACCCAAAGATGATCTGGGAGGATCCTGCAAAGAGGGAGAGAGGGAGAAAAGAGCAGGTGTTGTGGTAACATTTCATTACATCGGGTATGGAAAATAGAGTTTCTGGAGAAGACCAGTTTTAAAGAACTAATGTTGCCAAGGTTTAGAGATTTTCTTCTGAAGCTGTAGAAATACTTGGGTTAGTTAAAATGGTAAAAAGAATAGGTATAATTGATGACTTTTCAGACTTTATAGATTTGAAGAAATTAATAGTGAATTTGTTCGAAGAGTTGGAAGTTGATGAAGCATATAAGCCCAAGGGCCTATAGTCATTTTGGCTAAAAACCCTAGCCAGAGAGCTTCAGTCACTTCAGGGAGGTGGGGGAGGGGAGGAAACATGCCATTTGGCAGCTTTCAACTTTAATGAATCCATATTATCTAAATGCTAAATCTGTTGTTTCTATACTATTGAGATGACAAATAGTACTGGTGTTCTCTAAAGTTCAGGGCCCATGGTCAAAACCTTAGTTGTTCCACCCTAGTTACAACTATGTTCATGGGGGAACTTTAGGAGAGTAAAATCCTCTTTGCCTAAACTCATTATCAAATGAACTACTAAATTAGTCCTGTTGGATCATTAGCACTGGCTAAATTATTAAATTTAATAGAAGATTTAATAATACAAATTATTAAAATAATAATTTCTTTAGTGTTTATCTTGTGCCAGGCATGTTGCTATGATAAATTATTTGAAAAATTGTTCAGTCCTTTGCTAAATTTCTTTTGGATAGACATAATCAAAATCTACTTAGGTGCCATTATGATTGGCAGAAATAGACTGAACTCTTCCCTTTTATCTTGGGGGTCTAACTTATTATCATTTAACTTTCCCTCATTTTGAAGTATTGCTCCCAGCATCTGTCCAATTAAAAACATTTAAATTTCCTAATCTTTCATCCCTCACTCTGAAGACTTGGTTTTCTATTGAAATGTAAGTACTATTTGTATATAAGCTCTTTGAGGACAGGTACTGTTTTTTGTTTTTTTTTTTGCATTTCTATCTCCAGTACTTAACTCAGTCTCTGGAACATAGTTAATGCTTAATAAATAATTTTTCATTTATTCATTCATGAGTTTGTTCATTCACTCACACTTTCTCTTCCTTCCTTTCCTTCCTTCTTTCTTTCTTTCTTTCTTTCTCTCTTTCTTTCTTTCTTTCTTTCTTTCTTTCTTTCTTTCTTTCTTTCTTTCTTTCTCTCTCTCTCTCTCTCTCTCTCTCTCTCTTTCTTTCTTTCTTTCTTTCTTTCTTTCTTTCTTTTTCTTTCTTTCTTTCTCTTTCTCTCTTTCCTCCTGAGCAAGTTAAAACTGAATAGTTTACTATCCTGCAACTAGCTCTTTTTAATGTTGAAATAGGCTGTGTGTAGAGAACCTTAATGGCTATAAGTTTGTCTGGGAAATAGAGCTGGTGTGCAGAGCTAATGGGCGAATAGTGAAACTACTTATTCCATGCAGAACATACCCATAAATCCCTACTGCTCAGTCCTATTTGGGGTTTATGGATATGCCCTTCATGGAATAAGCAGTTTAACCATTCACCCAGTAGCTGTGATCACCAGCCTCTCAAGCCTACTCAGGGCTCAGGCCATTGTGGGGAGGCCTATTAACCTTCCTGCCAGATAGCCAGCTCTATTTGTTATCCTGGCATAATGTGCTGCATTTTATGGACTGTAAAATGGCTTCAATCCATGTCCCATTTTACTCATTCATCTTCCACTCCTGCTGTGTGGTCCAAGACAGATGACTCAAATATGCCAACTGCATAATTTTTATTGTACAGAACTTTGATCTTGTAGCATAATAACAAGCTTACTTTTTTGGGTTCATGATCACTGATAAAGTCTTCACACACTCCACAAATGTTTCCTGTGTTCTACACATTCCAAATGTTCCACTGTTCTACACAAATCACAACCCTAGAGCCAATCCCCAGGAATAACAGATCAGAAATGAATGCCAAATGCCCTAGATAAATGAGTATTACTGTAGTACAATAATAAGGTTGCAATTTCAAAATGGAAAATTGGTATAAATATGTAAGTAAAGGCTTCCAGGTGAGTATTCAAATAGCACAACACAGATGAAAGCTTGTAAACTTATGTTCCAAGTACATTAAGGATTTTAAACTGTTGAAGCCTATGTTTGTTGATAGTTGTGAAAATGCAACACCTAGAGCAATTCATAGTCTAATTAGGAAAATATATGTAATACCATTGCTTTGTCATCTTTTATATATAATTTTGTCTTTATTTTTAAAAGTAGATATGTAATTGTGAAGGGAGGAAAGGGAAAAGTATGCATTTTTTGCGAATATATTTTATTGGTTATTACCCATCAAATAAAATAAAAGTTTTCTATCTGACATTCACATTTCTCCATTAAGTGCCATTTTACCTTTTCTGTTTCATCTCATATTAATTCTAACTAGCCTGCCCTCTCCTCCTAAACATATCTGCCACTCTTCTACCTCCATAGTAATTCACACATTTCTCCTGCCTCATTCTTGCTTTATTAAGTCAATCAATCATTAAGCATATAAGTGCTTATTATGTGCTGCCCACTCTTCTAAATATTGAGGATGCAAAGAAAGGCAAAAAACAATACCTGCTCTCAAGGAACCCTAGTGCAATCAACTATGTACAAAGAAGACATAAACAAGATAAATTGAAGATACTCTCATGGGGAAGGCAACAGTATTAAGGGGAATCAGGAAAGGCTTCCTAGAGAAGGTGGGATTTTAGCTGAGACTTGTAGGAAGTCAGGGGAGCCTAGAGGCAGAGTATTTCAAGAATTTGGGACAGCTAGTGAAAATGCGTGGAGTTGGGAGGTAAAGATATGTATATGTATACATAAACAAATATATAAACAGAACATGTGTGAATATGTTACATATATGTGTAATGTGCATATATCACATGTATATGTTAAATATATAATATATTGCTGGGAGATGGATTTATGTTATATATATTATACATAATATATTATTAACAATATATTATATATATCAATTTCCTAGCTTCTAATTTTATATATGCCATATATTATGCATATATGTAATATATACATATTTTGTGTGTAATATATACACATATTCCTTATATGTGTATATTTGTAATATATATCAATGTCCCAATTCTATTCATTTTCATTTTTTCATATTATGCATTCATTATATATGTGTATATATACATATGCATGTGCATATGTATACATGTGTATATATAAACACATGGATTCATAATGGAAGTTGATAAGATCACCAAGTGTCATAGTATAGAGACAGAAGAGAATTCTTTAAAGCTCTTATCCACTGATACCTTCTCCATGAAGCCTTCCCATTTCCCTGAAATGAGTAATAATTATTCTCCATGTATTTCACATAGTACCTCTTCAATGCTCTTGTGATATGGTGTCGTAAAGTGTAGCTTAATTGTGTTGATATCTCTCCTCCTGCTAGACCACAAGCTCCATGAGGTTAAGAGGTATGTTTTATCCAAACTATGTATCTTCTCCAATATTTAAAACAAGTCCTGGCAGGGATCGCTACCTGTTTTTTTTTTAATTCAGTGAAGTGTCATATTGATATTTAAAATTAAGGCAAATTTGGCTGTAGTCTGTTTTAATCCATCAAACATTCTTGAAGGCCTCCTTTGTGTTATTTTCTGGTACTTTCTGGTACACAGTAGGTCCTTAATAAATGCTTAAATCTGTCACTGCTGATGTGACTATTCTATTCTCCCCTCCCCCAACCTGGGCCTATCTTGATTTCATAAATTCATGTTCCAAATTTCAGTTTGTAGTGAATGCTTTGATAGCAGAACATCTTTCTTAAAGTCTATACCCTTTTTATCTCATGTTTATGCAAGGACACACTTTCAAAGCTTGGGGAATTTTGAAATACTAATAACTGTTAATTAGTTTAAAATGTTTCATGTCTCCAAAGCCTTTCTTATAGAGGTCAAATGATGGGAGCAGTCATGATACCATTTGGCCAGCTTTCTATTGCTTCCCACCTGAGCAAAGAAAATGCTGAGTTCAAATTTTTTTGTCATTAATGCCACCTGACTGGCTTCCCCCCTTATACTTTTCCAACCCTTTCAGAGAGTTATATGGCTTAACTGCACAGGCAAAAAGAAAAGAAGTAAAAAGGAAAGAAAAGAAAGAAACAAAGGAAGGGAGGAAGGAAGAAAGAAAGGAAAAAGTATATGCACACATAATAGCTTTATTTATTCTACTGCGTTAGCTCCTATAAATGCTGTCATGTTATTTCTAAGCTCATGTTTCACTTGTATAAGTTCTACCTCATTGCATGATAATGAAGCAGGGTCATTAGAAATATCACTATTAATAGCATTATTTATAAAGTGTCTTTAATATTGTAAACCATAAATCTCAAGCTACCACACTTTGACTTTTAAAGTGCTTGCTCACACACCATATTAATCTTTATTACGACAATCCTCCTTTATCATAGCCAAAAGGCCATATTTTCTGTAACACTGTGATAATGAAGGCATGATGGTGAGAATATCCTGCTGTTAACCTGGTAATTCATCACCAGGAAAACCATTTTCCTCAATGATCAATTGTCAAGCTATTTTCTGGTGGTGTTGCATAAACAAGAGGGTCTTCGTGGTTCTGCTCCTTCAATCTAGTGCTATTAAAAAAAGTTGATTCAAATAAAATGTATACCCCTCTGTAGAAAGCTCTGTAGCCTCCTCCCTGCCCCAAATTCTACCCCTCTGCTATGAAGAAACCAATGGTGCACAACTTTTGTTTTCCTGTTTATTATAGAATTCATGATAACACCATTCCTTGCCTGATTCCTTACACATTTTGTCTTGTCATTTTTTGGGGTCAAAATTAATTCAATTAAAGGAGCATCATTAAGCACCTACTATGTGGTTTAAATATATTGGGAACTGAGGATAAAAAAATACAAAAATACAAAAAAAAAGTTTCCTTCTCTTAAGACACAATTTCTACTAGTTCTGGAGAATGGAAGCAACATGTACACAGTTAAGTAAATGCAAAATATGGGTTGTGATATGGACTGGACATATGGTTTCTTAAACATAGGGCATTCCCAGGTGAGGAAATTCCCTCTACTGATGCAGATCAGTCCCTTCTATGAGTCTTCCAGTTTTAGAAAGTTACTTAGGCAGAAGTGTCAGACTCATAACTAGGGAGTGGCAAGTTCCAGCAAAACTCCTGAGTATAGCCACCAGATTAAAACATAATTGGGAAATATTTAACAGAATAAATAAAATTGCAATACAACATAGATAATATTGATTTGTAGTTTTCTAAGTGAATATGTGGTGGGATCCATTTCTATTTGAGAATAACACCTCTGGCTCAAGAGCACTGAAAGGTTAAAAGACTTGGCCAGCATCATGTAGCCAGTATGTTATCAAAGGCAGAACTTGAACCCAGGTCTTCCTAGATTTGAGGCTGGCTCTACCCACTATGCCATGTCTCCTCTTTTATAAAATACATCTTAAAAATAGTGTTGGTGGTCAGGAAGAATATAATTTGTATTTGTCTTATTTTTTTAACTGATATGTTATATGTACTTATTGGCACTAATGTATAGAAGCCCATAGGCTCACTAACGTCCCTCAAAAATGCAAGGCAGTATTCCTTAGGCCCTCCGTACATAATACAAATACGATTCAGGTCTAAAATTCCACAAGATGGCAGGGTTTCTGAACATTCCCCTTAAAACGAAGCTGGACGTGGTAGAACTCTCATAAACAATGGTATGTTATGAGCAATGTCCTTGAACCAGTTTCCTTGTACAGGTGAGGGCGTGTTTGGAAGTACCTTCTGTTTTCATATAGGATTTTTTGCATATTCTTCATTGTCAGACACTTACATTTCCCTATTTTCTTTGTGCCCTCAAATCAGAAAGGCTATAGGAGGCAAAACAAAACAAAACAAAACTAAACAACCCAACCCTCTGCAGTTTCGTAGATGCCATTTGGGAAAGAATGGCCCTCTATAACCCTCAGGCTGAAATTTAAGAGTTCTCCGCTGCTTGTGGTTGCTGCTTCATTCCCATTCCCATGGAAACAGGCCCTGGAAATGATTCTGCCATCATTATTTTTAAGCACTTTACCCTGGTCCTGGGGATCTGGTACTGTGTCCAAGGGAGTCAGAAAAGGATTGAGTATCAGTCTAGTTTGAAAGCTGATGAATCCTGGAAATGCTCAACTAATAAGCAGAATAACCACTTTCCAGGATGGCTTTATAGGTTCTGGACCTAATGACTTAAAAGCAAATGTTAGACTGGATACCTCTCCCCACTTATCGCACCAGTGGTAGATGTCATTGTGTCTTTTACCCACACTCACAAGAAAGTCGTACTGTATCTAAAAGCTGATGACTTTCCACTTCAGCTCAGGTTGGTGGAGAGTTAAAATCCAAAAGTTTCTGAAGGTGTTTATTTACTTTTAGATGACTTAAATTTTTTTTTATTGATGAAGAGGACCTGGATTCAAATCCTACCTTTATTCCACATATTGCCTATGTGATGTTGGGCAGGTCTCAACCTCTCTGGGTCTCTGTTCCTCCTCTGTCAATGTCAGGGCTAAACTAAGTGACCTCTGGGACCCCTTCCAACTCTATGTCTATCATCCTAAGAGGCCCATATCCATATGTAACCTTTGCTTTTTGATTTATATATGAGGAGAAAAGAAAGTGCTTCTTTTTTGATCTATAAAGATAGATCCCCTCAGAAGGATCAGTGATCTTATCAGTACAGTTCTCCCCAACAGTGTAAATCAGAGCCCATCCATGGCTGCCATTCTGCACAGCTCTTGACTGTGTCTGCCCATAAATTTCCTCAAGGAGGTCCATCTATTGTCTTAGCATACTATCTGGCTTTTCCCTAAGACAGCAAAGATATCAGTGAAACCCTCAGCCTCCCCATCTGTTATTCTTCAGCCTTGCTACTTGACCAGACCGTCTTCTTCCCTTGTCATATACTTATCTGATAACATCCTTTAGTCTGATTGTTCTTTTAAATTCCTTTCTATATAGTATAGCTCGCTTATACGTGCTAAGGGTCTCCCGTTTGCTCTCTGTGATAGTTATGAATGAATGAATGAATGAATGAATGAATGAATGAATGAGTGAATGAATGAAAAAGTTTTCACCAAGTGCTACAGTGTACCATGTACTTTGCTAAGTGCTGGACCTATTTCTAATTCTTCAGCACTTTCTGTATTCTTTGTATGCCAGCTGCATATAAAAACATCAGTAGAGTATTAATTTTAATAAAAATATGAGCCTTTGCATCTGAGAGAAGTTTGAGGTTGTTTTACAAAAAACTTAAAAATTTTCTGAAGGCAAAATAGGAGTAAGAACAATGACAATAACAAAAAGAAGCATCATAGTAATACATCTAAACCCAATTGTTATTTTTCATCCTTCTCTTTGAAGAGGACCAATGGCATCACAGGGTAGTATCTCGACTTATACATGAAATGAATTTAAGAGAGGCAGAGTTGGGGCAGTTAGGCGGTGCAGTGGTTAGAACACCGGCCCTGAAGTCAGGAGGACCTGAGTTAAAATCCGGCCTCAGACCAAACACTTGACACTTACTAGCTGTGTGACCCTGGGCAAGTCACTTAACCCCAATTGCCAAAAACATCCCCAATTATGCTAGCTGTGTGACTCTGGGCAAGTTACTTAACCCCAACTGACTAAAAAAAAAGGGAGAGAGAGGCAGAGTTGCATAAAATCATCAGCCTTATTATTTCTTCCAGAGTCATTGAAGTCCAGTGGCAAGACAAAAAATCAGGATGACTGGCAATGGCCCAGGATGCAGTGGATGACCTTGGCATCTTCAGTGTCTGACCAAGCTCTAACTACTCCGCAGTACCTACTTCAGCCACCTTCATGATTATTGGAACAAATGTTTCCATCCACTCATTTTGCTGGGGTAAGTCTTCACATGCTTGGGGTAGACATCCCCCTAACTCACCAGTTTGAGGCCTGTCAGTTACCCTTAACTTGTTAGCCCATCTGCCAAGACACTGTAGCTGTAGCCACTGTGCATACTAGTTTCTTGGAGCCGTAGGCAAAAGTTGGTGGACACTAAAGGTGGATGAGGAGCCCTGAAAAGGACTCAGCAAGCTATCACACAAGAGGTGCTAGTCCTCCCTGAACATCTCATATACCTCCAAGACCAATATATCATTCATGTCACAGAGGGGGTCAACAGCAAAATAGGGGATGCCAGTTGGGATATACAGAAGGGATTCTTGGGCCCTGACTCCACTACAGGAGATGGGAAAGTCCAATAGGAATCCTGACATTCCGGCCAATTGGGCTCTGGTGATACCAGTGATTGGGTTAGTATCCTGATTTGTGCTGAAACTCATCCTGTGAATCTAAGAAATAGAAAGGGAATCATAGGGGTTGCTGGCTGGTTTTACTGGAAACTACAATAATGATCAGCTTGACTTGGACAATGGAACAAGAGGTTCTCTTTTGTGTTTTGACGACATAAGAAGGCAAGATACATTGGAACAAATCAGAATATGAATACCCCACCTACTGAAAGTGTTTTAGAGCAGATGATGCTGATCCCCAAAGTGTATAAATCATGTTCCCTTGCCAAGGCTAATTTCTCTGCATGCATAAGTTAGTCCATTCTATCCCATCTTCTCCAATAGACTGTTCCTTCTGACATCTCCACTCCCTCATTAATCTTCAGTTGCTCCCTGTCTACTGGTTGCTCCCCTTCTGCCTACAAACACACCCTCTCTCTTATCCTCAAAAAACCCTGATTTGATCTATCCATCCCTGCTAGCTATAGCCCCCTATCTCTGCTCCATTTTGTGGCTTACCTCCTTGTGAGTGCCACCTACATTAGGCACCTCTACTTCCTTTCTTCTTGCTCTTTATTATACTCTCTACAGTCTGGTTTCTAAACTTAACGGTCAACTAAAACTCTCTCCAAAGTTACTAACAATTTCTTAATTGCCAAATCTGATAGCCTTTCTTCAATCCTTATTTTTCTTGACCCCTCTGCAGCCTTTGTCACTGTCATGTAACTCTTTTCTTTGATACAGTCTCTTTAGGTGATTTTCATACTACTACTCTACCCTTGTTTTCTTTCTGCCTGAGGATGGCTCTTTTGATGGCTCTTCATCCAGGTCATGAAAAACTGACCGTAGGGATTCTCCAAGGCTCACTTTGGAGCACTCTTTCATTTACTATCTCGGCTGGTGACCTCATCAGCTCCCATGGATTCAATGATCATTTCTATGCTATATAGTTTTCAGACCTACTTATCTAGCCCTAATTTCTTTCCTGACCTCCAGTCTTGCATCAGCAACTGCCTGTTAGGCATCTTGAATTGTATGTTCCCATAAGCATTTTAAACTCAACACGTCCAAAATTGAATTTATCCTCTTCTCCCCTCCCCAAACTTCCCTTCTTCTGAACTTTGCTGTTGCTGTTGAGGGTACCACCATCCTCCCAGGCTTGCAACCCAGGTGTCATGCTTGATTCTTTACTCTCTCTCATCCCTTCCTCCACTCCCCCCCCCCATTCTATTGTGTTGCTAAGTCCTTTTGATTCTGCCTTTATGACATCTCTAATGTATGCTCCTTTCTTTCCTCTGATATTGCCATCACTCTATTGTAGACCTTCAACACCTCATGCCTGGACTATTTAAATAGACTGCTGGTCTCTACTCATTCCAATACATCCTCCATTTATCTGTCAAATTGATTTACCTAAGGCATAGGCATTATCCTATTCAGCAAACTCTAATGACTCTCTATCACCTTTAGGTTCAAATATATAATCCTCTCTTTGGTATTCAAAGCCCATGGTAACTTGGACCCTTTCTATCTTTCTGCCCTTTTTATATCATCCTCACTCCCATTTACTCTGTGATGCAGTAGTAGCAGCCTCCTTGTTATTCCTTACACAAGATACACTGTTGCCTAAATCCAGGCATTTTCTCTGGCTATTCCCCATGCATGGATTTCTTTCTCATTTCATCTCTACTTCCTAGATTCCCTCGCTTCCTTCAAATACCAGCTGAAATCCAAGCTTTTTTTTTTTTTTGGGCAATCGAGGTTAAGTGACTTGCCCAGGGTCACACAGCTAGTAAGTGTCAAGTGTTTGGTCTGAGGCCGGATTTGAACTCAGGTCCTCCTGACTTCAGGGCCAGTACTCTATCCACTGCGCCACCTAGCTGCCCCTGAAATCCAATCTTCTACAAGAAGTTTTTCCTTATCTCCCTTAATTCTAGTCCCTTCCCTCTGTTGATTATTTTTAATTTATCCTGTATGTAGTTTGTTTGTATATACTATTTGCATATTTGTCTCCCCCATTAGACTTTCAGCTCATTGAGGGCAGGGATTATATTTTGTGTTTCTCTGTATCCCCAGATACTTAGTACAGTACCTGGTACACAGTATGTGCCCAATAATTTCTTGTTGGTTGGCTGACTGTATGAAATGTACTATAGACACAAATGATTTCATTATGTTCTAATATTATTTCCTAACAAAATTTCGAGTCATTCTCACAAGTTGATAATGAAAATGTCAAAAAATGAAAAAAGGTTAATGATAATAGTAGATGACAAAACTGATATTTACATAGTTCTAAAACTTGTAAAATGCTTTACGTACATAGGTTATTCAATCCTGACAAGAGTTCTGTGTGGCATACTAAGGTGTTATTATGCCCATTTGACAGATGAAGAAACTACATTAGCACAATAAGTAAAGATGATTCTAGGTAAAATTATGAAATCCATGGCCCATCATTGGTACTTCCCATCTCTTCCTTTTCCCCTTTTCTGCTTTCTCTTTTTCCTCCTTACTTTTGATGTCACCCTCATGGGAGTCTATTTCTCTCATTTGGTTTGGGTTCTCATACTGCTATAGTCTATCTGGATCTGCTTTAACCAGAAGTATTCTCCAACATTCTGGACTTCTTCTTGCATCAAAATTTACCTGCTGTCAGCAATTCATGGGGGACACTTGACATGTGAGGAAAGATAACGGTGGTCATTTTATACTTCTTTCTCAAACAGTCTTTCCCATATATAAGTATGTACCATGGAGTTGGCTATAGAAAAACTGAGGAGTAAGGATGCATATTCACATTATTATGAGGAAAGAGTAAGTAGCTATAGTTATGAATTGGGGGTGGGTGATTTATGAGATGAAACTTGCCCTTCTCATGACAGCCAATAAAAAACCCATGGTAGGCAAATCCTACCTATGTATAAGTTATCTGATCTGGCCACTTGTCCCTGTTTTGGTATGGCAACCTCATTATTTTATAGATAAGGAAACTGGAACCAGGCAAATTAAATGGCTTATTGTTGAATTGTATATTTGAATGTAATGTCCTGTGTTCCAGGTCTGTGATCATATGAATTAAAGAGCTCTATATTCTATCTGGGATTGATTCAAATGTTAGAGCCTGGTCATTTGAGTTTACTTCTGGGGATCAGTGATATATCTGTGTGTTCCTGGGACAACAGGAATCCATTGATCTGGGCCTATTTGTGGACAGTGAGAGAGACTTCCACCATTGACCAGCTGTCTTCAGTAATATGAAGGGAAGTAACCACTCATGAAACTGGGCTTTGGGCTCATCCAAGAGTTGCTCTTATCATTCCTCTTTACATATGGCAACTGAGGAAGACTTAAGGACTCTTGAATGAGTATTGTGTCCATTTCCCTCAAGGCCTTGATTGCTGGGAGATTGATTTTGTTGTTGTTTTTCAGTCATGTCTGACTCTTCATGATCCCATTTGGGGTTTTCTTGGTAAATATACTGGGGTGGTTTGCCATTTCCTTTTCCAGCTCATTTTTTTTTTGGTGGGGGTTGAGGGAGGCAATTGGGGTTAAGTGACTTGCCCAGGGTCATACAACTAGCAAGTGTGTGAGGCCAGGATTGAACTCAAGTCTTCTTGACTTTAGGCCCAGCTCTCTATCCCCTGCACCACCCAGCTGCCCGATTACATCTAGCTAAGTATTCTAAGCTTCCTCTCTCATTTGTTTATCCTAGCTCCTCCTCATTTCCTATATTTAATCAAATTTCTATGTGTTGCCTTTGGGACAACTTACCTCTATCAGCTTCTTCATTTTCTAATCTCCCCTCCTCAAGGTCTGCCCAGTTCCTATATTTAATCAAATTTCTATGCAGTACCTTTAAGGACAACTTACCTCTATCACCTTCCTCATTTTCCAATCTCCCCTCTCCAAGGTCTGCCTAGGAAAGGCTACTGACTCTAGAGTCAAGGGACCTGGGTTCAAATCCCATGTTTGATACTATCTGTGTGACCTTGAGTAAGTCATTTAATTTCCCTGGCCCCAGTTTCCTTATCTGTAAAATAATGGGGTTATATTAAATGGCCTCTGGAGTCTTTCCCAGCTCTAGATTTGTGATTCTAAAAGGTAGCGCTTTATTTAGTTATATAAGACAAACTAACAGACTTGAAATGTAGGCCATCCCTTTTTCCGTAGAATAACAACGCGCACATCCTCTTTGTCAAATTTAAGTGTTTACCTTCTCACATAAGGTCCAGGGAGAAATTGGTGGCATGTGTTCAAGCTGAGCCCAGTAAAGCAGATAAAAGAGCTGCCTACAAGTTTGAATGCCAAGAAATCAGCTTGGCCAAAAATGCTGATGGAAATGGAACTTTCTCCCAAGGAGAAAGGAAGGGGAGGGAGTTTTCATAATCCAATCAGCACCAGCCCCAAAGAACCACAGAAAAAGGCACAGATGACCTCATTAACTCTGGTCAGTTCTTTTTTACCTGGAGTGTTCCTAAAGCATGGAATATTTACTTCTACTTAAATTTACATGTGCTATCCCAAACCCCTGGGTTTCTGGATTTATTAAGAATTCGTTATGGCAATAATTTCCAGACTCTGCTGACAACTTTAGTGCCCCTAAAATTACACTTTATAAGGAGTCATGCACTCTATTTATGAGGATAGTGACCAAAACAGTATTATCCGTAAGATACAACATCCAAAGCCCCAGTTCCGGCCTGAAATCAACAGTATGTCAATGTCCTGACTTTCCTATAAATGTTATATTTTGTTTTATTATTTTAATTTTACATGTTATTGCAGTGGGCTACCGTAACACTGAGATTTATGGATTATAAGATTTTGGAAACATTTTCCATTGTGAATTCCAGGATAATCTGAGAGGCCTTGTACCATGAGTCTATAGTTGCACTTACTGTGACAGCCAAGCACAGAAAATGTTTTTAGAGGAATGTGCCGTGAAACCACTTTATATCTCTGTCTGAGAACCTTGTTTGAAATGGTGTCCACAATTTTCTGCTCTGTGCCAGGTTCATGGGCTGGTCTGAATCAGGATCTTAGGAAACAGAAAGAAGTCACATATTTCTGTCATCTAAATATCATTGGTGCTGTTGTGTCGTTTCAGTCATGTACAAGTCTTTGTGACCCTGTTTGGGGTTTTCATAGCAAAGATGTTGGAATGGTTTGCCATTTCCTTCTCCAGTTCATTTGACAGGTGAGGAAACTGAGGCCAGCAGGGTGAAGTGACTTGCTGAGTCACATAGCTAATAAGTGTATGAGGCCACATTTGAACTTGGGTTGGCCTGATTTCAGGCTTCCTCACTGCCCCTTGATGTGAAGTTTATAATAACATTTGAGTGTGGGATTTAGTAATAGCATACAGACCACTGGTGGAAGATGTATGCTTCATAAGGATATGGGGAGTTAACTGCTTTAGTACACTGATATTGTGGATCTTGGTCTTGTTCTGGTTCTGAGAAATGAAGGTTGCATGCCATAATCATACAGCCTAGAAATCCAACCCTTTCCAGAACCACAGTCTGATTCTGTGTGGTCTGAGGTGGCCCAGGACTGGTATTATGTTATACTCAGGAAAAAGAGTGCATCAGGGGGCAGCTAGGTGGTGCAGTGGATAGAGTACCAGCCCTGGATTCAGGAGGACCTGAGTTCAAATCCGACCTCAGACACATAATGCTTACTAGCTGTGTGACCCTGGGCAAGTCACTTAACCCCATTGCCTAAAACAAAAAAAAAAAAGTGAGTGCATCATAGGACCCATAAAATCATATCACTTGCATAATAGAACTGGATGAGACCTTACAGATAATCATTTGTCTTCTTTCCCCATGTTTAGATGAGAAAACAATTGCAGAGAGATTGAATGGCTGATGCTAAATTCAGTGCCCTTTCAACGTTACCATGAATTAAGAGTCAGAGAACCTGGATTCAATTTTGCTACTTACTACTCATATGATCTTAGGCAAGTCACTTAAACCCCCTCTGGGCCTCGGTTTCCTAAGCTGCAGGCCAAGGGGATGAGACTGAAGGCTTCATTGGGCCAGCTTCCAAGGACTAATCATGTAGTCCTCTAGAAGATGAATTTTGTTGTTATGGCAAGGCATCTGGCAGGATTTGGGACTGGATTGCATGGGGTTTTGAAACCATATGGGTTTTTCTGGGGAGGGGGAGAGAAAGGTTGAAGTTGAGCCATAGGCTTGGGCTGACAAAGCACCACAGGAAGGAGAGAAGTGGGAACGTTAATAGACTTGCTTTGGGTCAGTTAGCATCCTCCTCCTCCAAAGGCAGATAGAACAGTAGCAAGCTGAGCAGAAGAATCTAAGTAGTATTGGACATTCTCCACTTTGGCTGTGAAGTCAATCTGGTAAGGCATGTCTTCTTTCTCTATCCATGAGGCAAATGACCAAGTAGATATTATCCATAAGATACAGTAACCAAAGTGTGCCTTCTTTCCCTTTTCATCCTTCTAGGTGGGATTTTAAACCTAGAGCCTTCTAGTTCATTCTATAAATCTTTCACTCTTACAATGGTATTGTTTTTGTTAAACATCATTCATCCTAGTAGAGGACTGGACAATAAGGGCTTTTCCCCAGGACCACATGTTTCATGCACCTGCTTTGGGATGTGCCAGAGACATGGAATGAAGGGGCTTGGCTCTTCACTTCAAAGCATGTGCAGATATTCTACAGTGATTTCTGGTCCACTGATCATATGGTAAAGAAATAGACTTTTTGATTGCCTGTTGAGCCAGCGCTAAGCAGCTAGGTGGCACAGTAGATAGATAGAGAACTGGGCCTGAAGTCAGTAAGACATCTTCCTGACTTAAAAATCTGGCCTCAGATATTTACTAGCTATGTGACCCTGAACAAGTCACTTAACCCTGTCTCAGTTTCTCATCTGCACAATGAGCTGGAGAAGGAAACAGCAAACTACTCCAGTGTTTTTGCCAAGAAAACTCCAAACGGGGTCTCAAAGAGTTCGAGACAACTGAACAATGACTACAGCAACAAAATCATTAGTATTTTTTCTTGTTAGAATTGCCAAGCCTACTAGGGATTAGTAGAGGTTAAAACATGGACCGCAGACTGTTGGTGGAAAATAATTGACTACTGGGCGATTGTTAATTCAACTAATCAGATGACTTATTTGTGGAAGGGCAGATGATGTAATGAATGGCAGTGTGTAATATGATCTAGAATTCTAGATGAAAGAGGCTGATTTAATAAAGGAGGGGGAATAGAATCGTGCTTCATTTTGGCTGCTATTAGATTAAAAACAGAGGGAAAAAGATGTCACCTAAAGCCAAGGTATTACCGTAAGGTGGTCTTTTTGCCAAAACTGGGGCCTCTGGCTCTCAGTTCACACATATCCAGGTTAAGTATTAGGAGAGCCTAACCCCAAAGAGAGTTTACTGGGTTTTTTTTTTTTGTTCCCTCTGGGTCATTATGCCCTCAGCACAAAGTTCCTGACAAAATCTCTTAGAAGGAGCACAGGTGTGCTCACTTCTAGTATCTGTCTTATAACAATGTCCCTTCTAGAATACATGTTTAATGTACAAAATAAGTAATCAGGTACAGGACAGCTATTTATTTCCTCTATCACAGAAAGAATTGCTTAAAAAAACAAAAGATTCATAAATGAACTTTACCAACTCCTTAGAACATGAAACAACAAACATGAAACCAGATGTTCTGCTAGCCAGGCATGACTCTTTAGTCCTTTTGACTGCATAATCCTTTTGGCACTGTTGCCAGGAGGAATTGCTGTCTCTTGAAGAAATCTGTTCTTGCTGAGCAGCCAACTCAGGAGCTCTCAAACTCATAAGGAAGCCATCAAGACCGGAAATGTATGTCTCTCAGAATAGCTTCAGTGATCTATGCTTAGGAAAGAAACACAAAGTAAAGAAGGCCACTAGAGACCTCAGGCCCAGTCACAGGCTTGCCCAAGCAAGCATAGTTTCTTGCTGACAGGTATGTAGTAATCTTTGTTGCTAAGGAGTGGCAGTGTGTGTGTATATGGTGCATATGTGAATGAAATAGAAATGCCCACCCCTCTTTTAGAAAGTCCAAGGAACTTGCTCAAAAGAAGGAGGGGGAGACGGAGGGAGACAGACAGACAGAGAAATGGGACTGTTCTCCTTTCTTTACATAGCCTACTGAGTGGGAAGCTCTTCTTGGATCAGTTGTGAGTGTAGCTGGGCTTTGCATATACCCAGATCACCTAAGGTAGAGGTACCCATGTAGGAAATGGTAGGGATCTGTTTCTGGAAGAAGACATCCTTCTTAGCTCCCCTAAAAGGTGACTGTGAGCATTTTCTTTTCAGTGGTTATGTAGCTGGAGTTAGCTATCTCAGTGGAACTACTATATTGAGACAGTTTCTATCTTTTTCCCACAGCATACAGGGGATGGAAATTCACCTAAAGCTTGGGCGCCATGTATAAGTGTGGGTGAAGGGCTACTGGCCCCTGTTCTTTTTAGGCCCTCTGGCCCTGTGAATCAGATTTAGGATTTTGGTCTGTCTTGCTTTTGCTTTTCAGTTCTAGATGTAGTTGGTAGTAGAGTCCCCAGATAGGAGAGCTTGAATCAAGGTGACCTTGGAGTAGGATTCCAGGCCAGATATTGATGCCAGCCTGGCAGGTAAGCCCTGGGAAGCCAGGTGCTTTGGGCTTTGGGCTTGGAATTTGTTGGACCATACTATATAGGAAATGAGTTAAGTTGCGACCCAAATCTCCCTCCCCTTCCCAGAAATTGAGGTGGTATAAGAGGGAGTATAGTACCTCTAAGGTGTTGGGAGCAGGGTGTTTGTATGTTTGCTCTTGGTATCCCTTTGAAGTAAAATGGAACTGGATGCAGAAGATCTCTAAAATGAGGAAACCCAATGGATGGAGGCTTGAGTTAATGACGGGTTAGACACAACTCAAAATGGGGAGGAGTACCAGAGAACCTCAGGGAGGGGTGAAATGTAACATAACTGACTCTTGGGCAGTGAGAACCAGGGTAGCCACTGTTACACCAATCATTTTCAATATAACCCCTACTGGAACACACAGAGACAAACAGTGTGATAGTTGTGCATGCCTTTTAGCAAGAAGCCAGAGCATACCACACCCTGGAAGGGGCCAAGGCTTATGTTTGGTCCCATTACTCCTGTCACATTAAACATTTAGGGCTGAAAGAGGCCCAGGAAATTATCTAGTCCTACTCCCTAATTTTATAGCTGAAGAAACAGAGGTCAAGAAAAATGAGATGATTTATTCTATCAATGGCAAAGCCAGAGTTCAAACTGAGGGCTTGTGACTTCAAAGACAGCTAGGAAGAATGAGAAAAGCATTCTTTTACTGGATCGTGTGTCTCAAGGAAGGAAAGAGGATATTGGTGTTATATTGAGATCTCTCCCATCACTGTTTTTCTACATTTATACACATGTGGTAAAAGAATGGCAGCAAAGGAAAGAATTGAGGAAAGAAGAAGGGTCAGCTAGCAGCATGAAAAAGAGGGCTAGAGAAGAAACATTATATGAAAATAATAAATTTTAAAATAGTAAAATATTTCATGGGTTTTGAATAGTATAAATGTATTCTAATTTTGGGAGAGGTCATTCAAAAGAGACTGGAAGTTAGATATATTTAAATCAATACATATATGTATATGTATACATACACACATATGTACATATCTATATATCTCAGTATAAAATAATACAGAATAGTGCTTCCAAGTTTTGCTAGTAGTCTTCAAGTGTCAGTCAAGTAAGAATGGGGAGGGGATCCTTTGGTGAGGGGGAAAAAAGAATTTTGCCATTCTCTAGGACAGTTCAGGGAAGTAATCTCAGGACTTGTGTTCGTAGAAGGTGAAATGACTTCTGAAGATGGTACTCAGAAGTGATCAAGGGAGCAAGGAGAGAATGTTTGTTTGACTATGTGCTAGGAGGGAGGTAGTGAGTTCATGCCTAACATTGTAAGTGTGAAATTGTTAAGTCTTGACTCTCCATTAAGTTCTGCTATGGGAAAGAGAGACTAAATGTGGAGGTAGGGTAGACTGGATCCTAGTACTGGTCCCTCATCCCCCTACCAAGTCACTTGCATACAAGTGAAGTAAGTAGTAATGAGAAATTAATTGCTCATCAGATTTTTGTCTTGTACAATGTATAGTAATCTAGTTCTTTTTGGGTTCCTTTTAGCTCTATTTTGGGAAAAGAGTGCCTGCGGTTGGACACAAGATGACTCAATGAATGAAGCTATGAATAACAATGAACAAGAGTTAAAGGACAAAGGGACTGAACTGCATAGGATTTAGCTTTTTGGAATGTTACTTTGAACCAAAACACCTTCTCTACCCTTGGGAAGTTGTAAGAAAGTCAAATAAAATGCTTAGTCAGGATGATGCTTTGTATCAGTCTGAGAGGTGATACAGGCCAGTTTCACCTTGGAGTGGAGAGTATGGAAAATTGCATCCTAATGGCCAGATGAGAAAATAGTTTTCCATGCCTTACTAGAATTCCAACAACATTGGACATGTTTACATTTACATGTAAAAATTATTCACTCCAAAGTTTCTCTCTCTCTCTCTCTCTCTCTCTCTCTCTCTCTGAGTGTGTGTGTGTGTATCGGATGTGTGTATAATTACATGTGTATATATATACATATATATATATATGTATATATATACACATATCCGATCCAATTCAATACATATTTATAAAGCACCTACTTTGTGTCAGGCACTGTGTTAAGCTCTGGGGATACAATTAATAAAAAGAAAGACAAGTCCTGTCCTCAAAGAGCTTACCATTTAATGGGTTGGGGGAGACAGCATACAAAAGGAAGCAGGAAAGGGATGGATCCCAGGGAAGACCCAGTGGTAAGGCATGTTCTTTCTTGGACTTGAAACCAGGCAGAGCTGCTGATGCAAAGTGTAGTGAACTGAAATATCAGTTTGAAAGAGCAGTTTCTCTATAAAGGAAGGCAGTAGGAAAAGTTGTCCCTCTGGTCTCCAGCCCTCCAATCAGAAAAGAGAGGAGGATGAATGAGATGTGTTAATCTAGTATTTATATATCTGTATCTACATCTTTATCTATTTATGAATGTTGTTGTTGAGATCTTCTTTACAGAGGTATGGCTCTTACAATTACATGATGGATATTAAAAGCATCAAGCAATTAGTTCCTCAAGTGGAATTTCTCAGTCTTTTATAATTCTGACAATAATTTTAATAAACTAAAGGGAATAGAAAGTGAATTATTCTCAACTCCAGATTATACATGTTAGTGAGGGGCATGTATTTGTAAACAATCTATATTAAATATATGTACATAAAATTATTAAAAATATACATTTGTGTATAAAATTATTAAATAATTTACATTTCAAGTTATTGACAGGATAATAAAGGACTGAGAAACTGAAGTTGCAAAATTACTCAGCACTTTCAATGATCACAAGCTGCTCCCTTTTATGGGCATGACATAAAAGTGCATTTTTTCAACACCAATTTTCATCATCAAGTACAAAGTGCAGAACACCATAATTTCTGAAAAACATAAATTTGGAGGCAGCTTTAAAGATTGCAATCTCTGAAGCATACTATTTTTCACTTTTTTTTGTTTTTTATCTGTATTTTCTTTCAGAGCATGACTAATGTGGTTATATGTTTTGCATGATGGCACATGTACAACCTATATAAAATTGCTTACAGTCTCAAAGGGAGGCGGGAGGAGAGTTTGGGAGGGAGAGGATTTGGAACTCAAAATTTAAAAAAAATGAATGTTAAAAATTGTTTTTACATGTAATTGGGGAAAATATAATATTAAAAATTGAGATCTGGCAGAAACTAGGCATAGACCAAAATCTTACACCCTATACCAAAATAAAGTCAAAATAGGTGCACGATTTAGATATAAAGGCTGATACTATAAACAAACTGGGAGGGCAAGGAATAGTTTACCTGTCAGATCTATGGAGAACAGAATAATTTATGACCAAACAAGAGATAAAGAACATTATGAAATGCAAAATGGATAAGTTTGATTACATTCAATTGAAAAGTTTTTGTACAAACAAAGCCAACGCAACCAAGATTAGGAGGGAAGCAGAAAACTGGGAAAGAATTTTTACAACCAGTGTCTCTGATAAGGGCCTCATTTCTAAAATATATAGAGAACTGAGTCAAATTTATAAGAATACAAGTCATTCCCCAATTGATAAATGGTCAAAGGATATGAACAGACAGTTTTCAGATGAAGAAATTAAAGCTATTTATAGTCATATGAAAAAATGCTCTAAATCACTATTGATTAGAGAAATGCGAATCAAAATAACTTTGAGGTACCACATCACACCTATCAGGTTGGCTAACATGACAAAACAGGAGAATGATAAATGTTGGAGAAGATGTGGGAAAATTGGAACATTGATACATTGTTGGTGGAGTTGTGAACTGATCCAACTATTTTGGAGAACAATTTGGAACTATGCCCAATGGGTTATAAAATTGTGCATACCCTTTGACCCAGCAGTACCACTTCTAGGGCTGTATCCCAAAGAGATCATACAGATGGGAAAAGGACCCACATGTATAAAAATATTTATAGCAGCTTTTTCTGTTGTGGCCAAGAATTGGAAATTACCTATCAACTGGGAAATGGCTGAACAAGTTGTGATATATGAATGTAATGGAATACTATTGTGCTATAAGAAATGATGAGCAAGTGGACTTCAGAAAAACCTGGAAAGACTTCTATGGACTGTTGCTGAGTGAAATGAGCAAAACCAGGAGAACGTTGTACACGGTAACAGCCACGTTGTATGATGACTAACTTTTATAGACTTAGCTCTTCTCAGCAATGCAAGGATCTAAGACATCTCCAAAAGTCTCATGGTGGAAAATGCTATTCACATCCAGAGAAAAGAACCATGGATAATAATTGAATGCAGATAGAAGCATATTATTTGCTCTCTTTTTTTGCTACTGTTCTGTTTTATTTCTTCTTTCTTACGATTCTTCCTATTGATTCTAATTCTTCTTTACAACATGACTAATGTGAAAATATCTTTAATAGAAATGTATATGTAGATATCAGATTGCATGCTGTCTTGGGGAAGGTGGAGGGGAGGGAGGGGGAGAAAATTTAAAACTCAAAAGCTTATGAAAATAAATGTTGAAAACTAAAAATAAATTAATAATTAAAAATTGAGATCTCTGATATGTCTCATTGAAAACCCTAACATGACAGGGGTATAAGGAGTTAACCCTACAAATTAGCCTTCCTTTTATTAACTGTGTCATTAGTTTCTCATGACACTTTCAAACCTCGATCTAACCAAGGATAACCCTAGGCAAATTGTGATGTAGAGAAAACTTGTCTTTGTCATCCTTACTCAACTCCTTTTTGTGTCCTTGTCTCTGCCTATTGTGACCTCCACTACTCCTTCTTCAAGTGCTACTTGGATTCAACTTCTCTAATATTACATATTCATAAAAATCAGTTCTATTCCCTGAGCCAGGGTTAGAAGTTCTGTTGTTGTAAACCTCTTGACTTGAGTTTACATAGAGTTGGATGAATTCATCTCTTCTCTTTGATGAAAGAGGAAAGGGAAAATTCTCTTCCATCTTGGGCTGTGGAGGACTTGTGTAGAACAGAAGGGAGCAGGATGTGATGAAGATAATTAAATATAAAACCTTTTGCTGTGCACAAAATGATTGAATCCAAGCTTCTAGATCCATAGATTCCAGCAACTTTTTAAGTATGTTAAAGATAAAAGAGGAATGAATTCTGCTCCAATTCACATTAATTATATATGGCCCTTTGGATCCTTGAACATTGCCAAGAGTTTGAAATCCTCAACATCTATTCTACTGAATATAAAAAAAGAAAAATATAGCAACTGGGATAATAGCATTTGTCAGTTTCGTTTACAGCTCGTTTAGCTTGGCTGAATTAATGAGTACCTATTAGGCTGACTTGCAAGGATCTCTTTACACATTCTTGAAGAATACTATACAATTAAGTATCACTGTGGCAGAATCATAAATAACAGAGACAGGAAAGACTTCAAGTTAGTGACTGAGATCTTTTACAGTTTCTATAGCATTTACTTTTAAAGTGACTCTAGTTATCCAATAAACAAGCATCATTTGAGCATCTATGCCTTGTAGATAGAGCATGGTATTATGGGGCCATGTCGTCCAAGAAGCTTTCCTATATAATTCAGGATCAATATAATCTCTTCTCCATTTGGACTCCTACAACAATTTATGTCTTTATACTCATGTACACAGCAGACATCTCCTAAAGTAAAATGCTCCCTCTACAGGCACATATTTACTGCTTTGTTTGATATTTGAGGAATCTAGGTGGTGCAGTCAATAAAGTGCTGGACCTGGAGTCAGGGAGATGGGAGTTCTAATCCAGCCTCAGATATTTGCTGGCTTTGTGGCCCTAGAAAAGTGACTTAGTCATTTAACTTCATCCAGCCTTAGTGTCCTCATTGTAAAACAGGGATAATAATAGCATCTACATCACAAGACTACTGTGGAGATTAAGTAGGATAATATCCATATAATGCTTTGCAAACCTTAAGGTTCTATATAAATGGTAGTTATTATTAGTCTCTATGTCTCATTCCCTACTAGAATGTAAGCTTCTGAGGGCAAAGAGTATGGCCCATATATCTCTTATGGCCCCATATATGGCCCCATTTATCTTACGGCACCTCAGGGTCTTACAGATTCAGTAGAGAGTTGGCATTCAATAGATTATTGTTAAATCAATGAATGAATGGATGCCATGGAAATAGAGGGCAGAATTGTTGCCCTAGGGGCTTAATCCTTGTTAGTCAGTCAATAGCATTTATTAACTGCCTACTGTGTGCCAAGTTCTGGGTAAATAAAGACAAAAAACCATCCCTTCTCTCAATGATTTCACAGTCAAATGGAGTGGCAACATGTAAACAGCTATGTACAAGCAAAATATATAGGGTAAAGTGGAGATTACCTCATGGGGAAAGCACTAGTATTAAGGAGGATTAGGAAAAGCTTCTTGTGAAAGGTGGGATTTTAGTTGGAACTGAAGGGAACCTAGGGAAGCCAGGAGAGAATGAGGAAGGTATAAGAGTAGCCAATGATTCTGCCAAGAGTTGGGAGATGGGGTATCTTATGCAAGAAACAGCCAATAAGCCAGTGGCACTGGATCAAAGATCAAAATGTAAGAAGACCAGACAGATGGAAGGGGAACAGATTATGAAATGTCTTGAATGCCAAAGAGCATTTTATATTTAATCCTGGAAGTGATAGGGAGTCAGTGGAGTTTATTGAATAGGGAGAGTGACAGGGTCAGACATGTACTTTAGAAATTTGTCAGTTTGACAAGTGAATGGAAGGTGCGCTAAAATGAGGATAGACTTTAGTTAAGGAGAACAACCGGCAGGCTATTATAATAGCCTAGGCCTGAGGTGATAAGGGCAGGTACCAGTGTGGTTGCAGTATCAGAGAAAAGAAGAGGGCATGTGTGCAAAATGGAATGAAGGAAAAATCTGTAGGACATGGCAACATATTAGCTATGGGGGGGGTGAGAGAGAGAGAGTGAGGAGTAAAGGATGACAGCCTGGTTGACTAGGAAGGTGATAGTACTCCTCATAGTAATAGGGTAGTTAGGAAGAAGAGAGAGCTTGAATGGAAATATAATGAGTTCAATTTGGGACATATGTTTAAGATGTTTATGGATCAAGAGAAAGATTACGGGGTGAATAAGCAGAATTAGCATAGAAATGATGATTGAATCTGTGGAAACTGATGTAATAGTATTAGAGAAAATAAAATAATATAGAGGGAGAAGAGAAGTGGGCCAAGGCAGAACCCTGTGGGATACCTGTCGTCAACATGCATGACCTGGCTGAAAGTACAGCAAAAGAGACTGAGAGGATGATTTGAAAGGAGGAAAACCAGGAGAGAATAATGTACCAAAAAACTAGAGTATCAAGTGAGAGTATCAAGGAGAAGAAGGTGATTGGCAGGTTCACAAGCTGAATCCAGGCCAAGAAGGATGAGGATTGAGAAAAAGCCATTAGATATGATACCTAGGAGTTGTGAGTGGCAGAAAGCAGAGCCAAGATGGCAGAGTAAAGACAGGGACTTGACTGAGCTTTCCCAAATTCCTCTCCAAACAACTTCAAAATAATGTCTCAAAATGAATGCTGGAGCAGCAGAAGCAACAAAAGAAGGAGTGAAACAATTTTCCAGCCAAAGACAATTTAGAAGGTTGACAGGAAAGGTCTGTCTCACTGGGATGAGAGTAGAATGTAGTCCAACACAGTCCAATGCAGGGGTGGTGCCCTGGTAAGCCAGTGGGAGGCCAAGCCTCAGCAAGCCAGTGCAGTACTTAGGGGTGACTGAATCAGCAACAGGGACTTCTGGAGTTCTTATCCCATAGACAGTAAGGGGGCCAGGCAGCTGGTTAGAAGGGGATTACAGGGGAAACTTTGCCAGCACTGGGTGCAGGACTCTATTGCACTGCCTTGGTAGCAGGTCATGGTTGTAGTGTCAGGGTGAGGAGGAGCACTAGCACACTACAGCATGGGGTTGCAGGGGAGCAGGGACCCTGGTTACAATTCTAGAACAGAGAAAAGTGCTTGTGGTTGTTCACAGACCAGAGCACTGGCCAGGAGAGCAGTGACTACACTTCTTCTTAGATTATACCACCTTGGAAGACCTGAAAATTTACAAGTCCCTGGAATTAGCTCTGAAAATAGCTGCACAAAAACTGAAGTTTGGGACAGTGACCTCTCCAACCTAGGAGCAGATCCCAATTTTAACATAAAATTAAAAAGTCAAGAAATATCCTGGAAAAAGAGCAAAAAAACTAAAAACCAACAAAACAAAAAGAACACAAGCACAGAAAGTTACTGTGGTGACAGGAAAGATCAAAACACAAACTCAGGAGAGGAAAACAATGTCAAAATGGCTACATACAAAGCCTCAAAAAAAATGTGAATTGGTGTCAGTCCCCCAAAAGAATTTGTGGGAGAGCTCAAAAAGGATTTTAAAAATCAAATAAGAGAGGGAAAAGAAAAATTTGGAAAAGAGATGAGGGTGATACAAGAGAATCATGAAAAAAGAATCAACAGCTTGGTAAAGGAAACAAAAAAAAAATGGAAAAAGATATACAAAAATTTACTGAAGAAAACAGCTCCTTAAGAAGTAGAACTGGCCAAATGGAAAAGGAGCACAAAAGCTCACTAAAGAAAATAATTCCTTAAAAATTAGATTTGTGAAAGTGGAAGCTAATGATAGAATTAGACATCAAGAAACAATAAAATAAAATCAAAAGAATGAAAAAATAGAAATTGAGAAATATCTCATTGGAAAAACAACTGATCTGGAAAATAGAACAAGAAGAAATCATTTAAGAATTATTGGGCTACCTGAAAACCATGATAAAAAAAGAGTCTAGACACCATATTTGAAGAAATTGTTAAGGAAAACTGTCCTGATATCCTAGAACAAGAAAGTGAAGTAGAAATTAAAAGAATCCACAAATCATCTTCTGAAAGAGATCCCAAAATGAAAATTCCCAGGAATATTATAGCTAAATTCCAAATCTCTCAGGTCAAGGAGGAAATACTACAGGTAGTCAAAAAGAAACAGTTCAAATATTGTAGAGCCACAGCCAGGATAACACAGGATTGAGCAGCTTCTACATTAAAGAATCAGACTATTTGGATTTTTATATTCTAGAAGGCAAAGGAGCTAGGATTATAACCAAGAATCACTGACCAGTGAAACTGAGTATAGTCTTTCAGGAGGAAAATTGATATTTAATGAAATAAAGGACTTTCAAGTATTCCTGATGAAAAGACCAGATCTGAACAGAAAATTTGATTTTAAAATACAAGACTTAAGAGAAACATAGAGAGATAAACAAGAAAAAGAAATCATAAAGGATTCAATAAGGTTAAACTGTTTACATTCCTACATGGGAAAATGACATTTGTAACTCTTCAGAACTTTATCATTATTAGGGCAGTTAGAAAGAGTACCCATAGACAGAGTGCACAGGTGTGAATTAACTATGATGGGATGATATCCAAGAAAATCAAAATAAGAGGTTAGAAAAAAGGGATGGACCGAGAAAAGGGGGAAGGGAGAGGTAGAATGGAGTGAATTATCTCACATAAAAGAGATGTAATATATCTTTTACAATGGATGGGAAGATGGGGGGCAACCTTACTCTCATTGGAATTGGCTGAAAGAGTGAGTAACATAAACATTCAGCTAGGTATGGGAATCTATCTTACTTTGCAGGGAAGTAGCAGAGGAGGAGGACAAGAGAAGGAGGGAGTATTGATAGAAGGGAGGGCAGATTAATGGAGGTGGTGGTCAGAAACAAACATTTTTGAAGTGGGGGGACAGGGTGGGGAGAGAGAGAGAGAGAGAAAGAGAGAGAGAGAGAGAGAGAGAGAGAGAGAGAGAGAGAGAGAGAGAGAGAGAGAGAGAGAATAAATAGAGAGGGTAGAGGGAAATACACAGTAATCATAACTGTGAATGTGAATGAAATGAGCTCACCCATAAAACAGAAGTGGATAGCAGAGCAGATTACAAATCAGAATCCTACAATATGTTATTTATAAGAAACACACTTGAAATAGACACACACACAGAGTAAAGGTAAGGGGCTGGAGCAGAATCTGTTCAGCTGGAGTGAAAAACAAGCAGGGGTAACAGTCATGATCTCAGACAAAGCAAAAACAAAAATATATCTAATTAAAAGAGATAAGTAAGGCAACTACATCTTACTACAAGGTATCATAAACAATGAAATAATATCAGTACTAAAAATATATGCACCAAATGATGTACATCCCAATTTTTAAAGGAGAAGTTAAATGAGTTACAAGAAGAAATAGGTAATGAAACAATAGCAGTGACGGACCAACTTTCCTCTCTCCAAACTAGAAAAAGCTAAAAATAAATAAGAAAGAAATTAAAGAGGTCAATAAAATTTTACCAAAGTTAGATATGATAGGTCTTTGGAGAAAACTGAATGGGAATAGAAAGAAATATACTTTTTTTTCAGTGGTACATGGCACCTATACACAAATTGACCATATATTAGGGCATAAAAACCTCAAATCAAACGCAGAAAATCCTACCTCCAATACTTTCTACCAGCATGTCATTGAATGAGTTGCTTATTATCATTGGCCTCAGTTTCTTTCTCTGTAAAAGTAGGGGATTGACTAGATGACATCTGAGTTATCTTCCAGGTCCAGACATATGATCTTATGATCTGCTGTGAGCAACCTTGGCTGGATAGAGCATTGAACTTGGTGTCAGCAAGATGAGCTAAAATCTGGCCTCAGATACTTGCTGATTGTGCGACCTTAGGCAAGTCACTTGACCTCTGTCTACTTCAGTTTCCTCATCTGGAAAATAGGGATAATAATGGCACCTACTTTCCTGCCTACTACTCACAAAGGTTGTTGTAGCAATAGAGCATATTGACAAACACAGAGAAAGACTCCCACTCAGGAAACTAGTACCACCATAGCCATCAAAATCCTGCTTCCCTTCTCCCTTTTCATCTTATGTTATAATGCTTTTGTTTTGACAGAATTTGTAAGGGGCTAATTTTCTATATTCGGAAAATAACTGAATTGTCTCTTCTGATTAAATACAGTAATTACATGCAGCTTTGGCATGGGAAGAAAAAACACTACATCAACCATCTCTACTCCCTTTCTGTCTTTGTTACTCAGTTGCATAAACTCCCTCCACAGAGTTGACAGTCATACTTTCAGCAAAGAGCCTAGTTATCCTAGTCTGAAGGTCATACTTTTAATAGCTTTAAGCCACAGTGGTCTGACCAGTACAGGTTGGGTTTTTGGTTCCTCCTTATTTTCCAGAGGGAGATCTAGCATATAGGGGTTCCTACCTGTGACTTCTTTTCTGAGAAAAGACAAATGGATTACATTTGGCTCATTCCAGCTCCAAATCGCCTGACCCAGAGGGAGACATGCAAATCACAGAGTAGACATGTTGGTGGAGGGATACCAAATACTGAAGAAGATGAACCACAAGGTTTTCAGGGTCCCTTATGAGTATTTTGAATGTGGGATTACAGAGAGTTCCTGCTTTGCAATAATCTTTCTCAGAAAAACTGGGGAAAATGACTTATCATATCACCAGGATCAGAAGCATTTTTGCTGCTAGTGTTTATAGGTATAGGACAAGAGGTTTCTTTAATTTTTTTTTTATTTAAGATATTTTATCTTTTCCCAATTACCTGATAAAGCAAAACATTTTAAAAAAATATTCTGAGTTCCAAATTCTATTCTTTCCTCCTTCCCTGTCCTCCACCTTCCCTGACACCGTAAGCAATCAGATATAGGTTATGCATGTGCAATCATATAAAACATTTCTATATTATCAACTGCTTTCTTTTAAAAGTTATTTATTTTTTAACATTTATTTTAAAAAATTTTGAGTTCCAAATTTTCTGCCTCTCTCCAATTTTCATCCATCCATTGAGAAGGCAAGAAACGTGATATCAATTTCACATCTGAAATCACGCAAAATATATTTCCATTTTAGCCATATTGCAAAAAGAGCAAGAAAAATTTTAGAAAGTGAAAAAAAATGTGTTTCAATATGAACTCAGATTCCATCAGTTATTTCTCTGGAGGTGGATAGAATTTTTCATCCTACGTCCTTCAGAATTATCTTGGATCATTGTATTGATCAGAATAGCTAAGTCATTCACAGTTGGACATCATACATATACATATATTCATAGATACACACATCCTACAACTGTATACAATGTTCTTCTGGTTCTGCTTATTTCACTTTGTGTCAATTCATGTAAGTCTTTCCATAGTTTTACGAAAGCATCATTTCTTATAGTACAATAGTATTCCACCACAATCATATACCACAGTTTGTTCAGCTTTTCCTCAATTGATGGGGATCCTTTCAATTTCCATTTTTTTTGCCACCACAAAAGAAAAAAGCTGCTATAAATACTTTTGAACATAGAAGTTCTTTTCCTTTCTCTTTGATTTCTTTGTGATCCAGATGTATTACTAGATCAAAGAGTATACAGTTTTATAGCCCTTTTGGCATAATTCCGAATTGTTCTCTAGAGTGGTTAGATCAGATCACAACTCCAACAGTGCATTAGTGTCTCATTTTTTTCTGCATTCCTTCTAACATTTATCATTTTTCTTTTCTGTCATATCAGCCAATCTGATATGTGGAAGGTGGTATTCAGAGTTGTTTTAATTTGTATTTCCTTATTTAATACTGACTTAGAGCATTTTCCCATATGACTATAGATAACTTTGATTTCTTCTGAAAACTGCCTGTTTATATCCTTTGACTATTTATCAATTGGGGAATGACTCATATTCTTATAAATTTGATTCCGTTCTCTATCTCTTTGAGAACTGAGGCCTTTATTAGAGAAACTTGCTGTAAATTTCCCCCCAAATTTCTTGCTTTCTCTCTAATCTTGGCTACACTGATTTTGTTTGTGCAAAATCTTTTAAATTTAATGTATTCAAAATCATCCAATTTATATCCTGTAATGCTCTATATCTCTTGTTTGGTCATAAATTCTTCTCTTATCCATAGAACTGACAGGCAAAATTCTCCATGCCTCTCTAATTTGTTTATGGTATCACCCCTTATGTCTAAACCATGTACCCATTTTAACCATATCTTGGTAAATGGTATGAGACTTTGGTGTATACCTCGTCTCTGCTAAAGTGCTTTCCAGTTTCATAAGCAATTTCCAGCTGCTTTCAAGATGGACAGTAACTGAAGAGAACTTGACATCATTTGGGTCCTTGTGTTATTGCTTTCCTTATGCCACTTACCTCTTTCTCTGTGTCTCTGTCTGTCTCTCTCCTTCCCTAACCTTCTTCTCCTCCTTCCCTCAACCCTCTCTCCCCATTTTTCCATGATGATAGCCAACACTGATGTCTATGATTCTGCACTGGATGCACCTTCTATGCATGTACATGGATTTATGTACTTGACTTCCAAAGCTGCAGGGAACTGTTTCCCTGTTATTAGCCATGGAAAATTTGTGCCATTGACATGCATTTTAGATAGTAATTATATATAATACAATAAAATGTAACTTAATGTAATGTTATATAATACAATACAATACAATGAACATGATATGACATATTTATATGTATGTGTATATATACGTATATGTATATATCAATAACATACACATACATATATCACACACATATCTATCTGTCTGTCTGTCTATCTATATCTATCTATCTATCTATCTATCTATCTATCTATCTATCTGTCTATCTATCTATCTATTACCTGTTGGATAGTTTTTCTCATATGGGGAATTTAACATGAGGAATTCCCTTATACCAATGCAATTCTACACCTGTTCTGCAATTTATATTTTTAGTTGTCTGGGGTTACTGAGGGGTTAAGTGACCTGCCTAGTATCAGACATCTAGGATAGGTCAGAAGTAAGGCCTGAATCTAGATTTTCTTTACCATGAGGCCGGATCTCTATCCTGTATGCCACATAGCCTCTAGAGCATATGTCATACATACACAATAGTGATTTTTAAAATCTGTAATCCTCCATACTTGATGTTTGAGACTATATTATACTCCCTATGTTCTTTCTAGTTCTGGTAATGAGACTTCTCACATAGAAGTATCTTTATTACAGGAGGTATCACACATCTTGTTGCTAGCTTTTCACAGTATGTCCATTAACCTAAAAAAGGCAATGGATTTGAGCTGTGAATTTTCTCAAGACTGACTACTGTATAGTTCCATTGAATTTTAGCTTTAACAAATAAGAAAACTCCAAAGTATTTTTGACTAGTAAGGGAAATAGCAATAAAGGGGGAAACTGTTGACAGAATGGAAGAAATTTAGGTTCAGGGTTCGGTTAAAAACTCTGCTCCTTGGAGTCAGGACTTTTAGTGGGATAGAAACAAAGGAGATGATGAACTGACATATTAACTCTTGGCTTCAAAGAGTTTTCTAAAGTGGTACCTTGCATTAGTTTTTGTTCGAGGTCAATCTGGCAAAGACCAAAGGCAGAAGCATAAGCTGTAGACCTCTAGCTAATCAGTACCAACATCTATAGCAACATGGAATTCTGGCCTTTTGAAGCTTGCTTGCCAAGAGCTGTCTTAGCTGGTTTGAGGGAGAGCACTTTAAATATTTAAATGAAATTATTCAGGAAAAACTAAGGAAATAGAACCAAAGCAACAGTCTATGCACTGATTACAACTATGTAAACAACAATAATAATAGCAACAGAATCTGGGGAAGAATACAGAGGATAAAAAAAGGTCGAAATGGGACATGAAAGCAAACAGGATGATTCGATTTCTCTCTTGCTAATGCTACTAT
The DNA here is from genome assembly GCF_003287225.1 of Phascolarctos cinereus. Classification (NCBI taxonomy): domain Eukaryota; kingdom Metazoa; phylum Chordata; class Mammalia; order Diprotodontia; family Phascolarctidae; genus Phascolarctos; species Phascolarctos cinereus. The sequence goes on from NW_027555958.1 coordinate 177,351,263, forward strand.
ACACTCCTATTATAATTATTTTTAAACAAACTGTCAATAATGAAAATGCATGATTTAATGTATAATACCTCTCCATTTGTCCTTTAATGTTTATTTATCATCTATTTATAACTAATGTATTTGTTTACCCATCTTTTTATTCATTCATTTTATTCATCCATCCATTTATTTTCTCATTTATTTGTCCATCAATTTACTCATTCATTCATTCTTTCTGCAGTATCCCCTCTTTCCTAATTTCCAGTTAGAGAGTTGCTTGGGGACACAGAATGGGTAAGTGCTTTGACTTTGATCACACAACTGGTATATCGCAAAATGAGTATTTGAACACAGGTCTTCCTAATGCTGAGGTTAGATGCTGTATTCGTTTTTCTATGCTGCTTCTGTTGGTGTTAAGTTTTTGATAAATACAATTAAATTCAAGATAAATACAGTACAATTAAATTTGATTTTAAAAGTTATAATAAAGATTCAAGGTTCCAAATTTTACTAAGGCTTCCATAGTATAAGACATGCAGAAAAGGAGTCCATGAAGACTAGCTGTGGTGCTTTGGAGGTTATGACTGACTCATTGGCATAATCTCCTCCCTACAACACTATCACCAATGCCTCTCTCTTAGTCTAGATTCAGCCTCTGCTCTCCTGACTATTCTTTCTTCTTCCTAGTAACAAGACAACTACTACTTTCATACTCCCTTTGTGCGCTTATGGTTTTTCTCATTATTACTTCATCCTCCAACAGTTCCCTGCCTATTACCACCTTGTGTCTCTTGAGCTGATAACAACAACAAAAAGGATATTGCAATTGCACTTCCTTTCTCAGAATCCTAAAAATGTTTCTGCTTTTGTTGGTAGGTGCGTGTGTGTGGAGGGGTGATATGAAGAGGAGGAAATTGGGGAAGCCCCAGAATAGTCTTAGAATTAAGAGAAATAAATTATACACCACTGTCCTGTGGTCTATAATAATAAATGTTATTAATAACATTATAATATAATTATCATACTAAATTATTTTTAAAAATTGTAATTATTCTATATTATATAACATTGTTGTATACAATAAATAATAATATATGCATATACAATTAACTATAGAACAACCATCCTGTGGTCAGTTGTGTTGAATCCATTCTGCTGACATATTTCAGGTGGTATTTGATGCTATTTTTATAACTTAACCCTTTCAAACTCAATCTTCTGCTGCTTTTCCCCCCTAAACCTCATCTGAGTTATTCAATCAAGACAAACTCCATCTGCCTCCCACACCTTCCTTATTCTATACTTAATCACATAGAAACACAAACTAAACACTTCTAACTCTATGTCCTGCTATCCAGCTTACAACCTGGCTTATCCATTATGCTGATTTAATGTTATTTTTCTGAAAGGGTCTTGTAAAAAATTCCTGATGACAATCAAGAACTGCAGTCAATTTTACCTTTTCATTGAATGTGAATGCAATTTAAATCTGCATTATTTATTTACTTCAGTCTCTCCCCAAACAATAAGCCCATTTCTTTGCCTGAAAAATAGCCTTGTGTTTAATGAAAACAAAATGTATGTGTCCCAGAATGGAGTTGAAACCTGAAGTTGAAAAGGCTCATTCTTCCCTCTGTAATTTTTTTTTCATTACTCCCACCTTTTTTTTTTTAATAACCCATGTGACAGAGGAAGCTGACTCATGAAAAGAACAGGGAGAACAGAAGAATGCCATTTTCCCCCAGGGAAAAAAATTCCCACTCCTCCCTGAAACCACTAGGAACACAAGAAAAATGTATGGGAATGGGAACATGTGTGGGATCTAGAGTTTATAGATGATATGGATATGTGAACCCCTAATCAATATTAAACAGAAAAAGAAATGCCCAAAGAAAGTGTTATTCATGAGTATAAAAGATACCTCTAATAACCCAAATGTCTTTATTTTTCTAATCCTGGACCTTTGTATACTTGAGGGAAAATATGGCATTATTGGTGCTAGATGAGTTTCATGGTTCCCCAAGCAAACAGGCCTCCATCATAACTACCTATTTTGAATATCTACATTGCCAATCTTTGCTGAGGGCCAAAGAAGTGACAGAGATATATTATGAAGTTTATATCAGTTATTTGTGCGATTATGATAACTCAGAGCCACCAGTTATGAAAATGCAGCAGAGACATATTTCCAAAATGGTATCCATATATGGCACCCATGTAGAAGCCAACATTACATTTCATTCTTTTAAAAAAAAATTGTACCAAATTTCAGAAGCACAATTTCAGAACAGCGTTGGGAGGCGCACTTGAGGACTCAGGACAATACAGTTCTGATCCTTGATGTAAAACAGGATTCTAAGAATTTGATGGTTTAAATCATACTATAGTGGAAGAAAATGTTTGGGGCCAGTAATTATGAGGCCAGCTTTAAAGTAGACGTGGAGATCCTGGGTCCTCTTATCTTTTCTGAAGGTCAATTCTCACTTATAATTAGCCAGGAAAACTATAGCTACTATTTTGAATGTCTCAGATTGGAACTTAACTAAACAAAATAGTTTCAGATTGAATAAGCCCGATTACTGAGTGAATTTGCAACTCAATTTCATTGCAATTATCATGCATTCACCATGTACCAAACGCTAAGCTAGACCCTGGGGAATACTAAGACAAAAAAACTGAAACAAAACTGAGCTTGCCCTAGAAGCGCTTATATTTTACTGAGAAGAAATATATACACAGCTAAGTAGATAGGAAACATTTACAAGGTAAGTACAAAATAATATCAAGGGAATAAGTGTGGATCATTAAAAACTGGGGGAAACTAAGGAAAGACCTGAGCATATGAGCTGAGGTTTTAGGTCTGGAAAAAAGAAATTAGAACCAGTTTAGTAAAAAAGTAGGTATTGTGAATGACTTCAAAGGCCAAACAAAGGAATTGGATTTTTTTTTTTATCCTTAAGGGCAATAGGGAGCTCTTGGAGCTTCTTAAGCAGAAGGGCACAGTCAGATCTGTGCTTTAGGAGTCTCAGCTTAATGGCTGTGGGAAAGATGATTTGGAGAAAGAATAGTCTAGATGCCAGGAGACCAATTGAACCTCTGGGTCTTCTGAGAAGTTTTTGAGGCAGTTTTTCATTTTCATCATCATTGAACCAATGCCACAGCAAGGAGAAGAGGGAATTTTAACACATTATCACTATTTTGTAAGACTGGTGGCTATCTATGGAGGGTAGAGTTGGCTGGTTGGTACTGGATCCTTTGCTTCTGGATAGGGGCATCACTGAATTCTTTTCAGGTCTTGCCTAATTCCTTCCTGGTGGAGCATGGTTTAGAGCAGAGGTGGGGAACCTGCAGCCTCAAGGCCACATGTGGTTTTCTAGGTCCTTGAGTGCGGCCTTTTGACTGAGTCCAAACTTCACAGAACAAATCCCCTTAATAAAAGAATTTGTTCTGAACAAATCCCCTTAATAAAGGATTTGTTCTGTAAAACTTGGACTCAGTCAAAAGGTCGCACTCAAGGACCTAGAAAACCACATGTGGCCTCGAGGCCACAGATTCCCCACCCCTGGTTTAGGGTGCTTTATTCTCTCTGCTCCACCCCTAATTTTTCTAGAGATGTAATTAGTCATGCCCTGTTACAAAAATGAGCTCATGTTCAGGCTAGGGGCAATATGATCTCCCTCAGGTCCATGTGGTCCCTTTCTCTGATATTTATAAAGCTTATGTCAGTTATTCATACAGTCACAATAACTCATAGCCACCAGTTAGGCAAATCTTTAACATTCAGACAAAGGCTTGGCCCTTTTCCCTAATTTATTCCTGGTGCTGTAGCACCAAACCCTCTACCTGTGTACTCTCCATCAACAATGCCTGTAGCCACCAATTAGCATTTAGAAAAGAGGCTTACTGAAAAGACAAAGCAAGAGCAGTTGGTGTAAAACATTCCCCTCAAAACCTGGGATGTATTTCCCCATAAATACATGCAATAACCATAGGAAGAATGTGCAAGAACTTTAAATGTAGTGAGGAAGACACGGAGAAAGTATGTATAGCAAAGGGGTACCATCTGTCTCCAAGCCCTGGAAGTCCTTTTTTTTTTCTTTTGAGGATCCTCATGAAATCTTCTATGGGGTATGGCATTAATGATGTGTACATCACTCTGCTGGGCTGCCTCTTTGTAGGGTGTGGCATTTCTGCTGGACAGATTGATCTGCTTCTGGGCTGTGCTGATCTGTTACTTGGCCAGATTGCTCTGCCTGACTTTCTACTAAAACATCATTTATTCTTTGAGAGACAGTATGGCATAATGGACAGAGAAATGGCCTCAAAGTCAGGAAGACCTGGGTTTGAATCTACTTCTGATGTGCACTGGCTGTGTTACTCTGGGCAAGTCACTTAACTTCTCAGTGCCTTAGGAATCACTCTAAGATGGGTGCCAACCTGCATTAGCACTGGGAATTTCCTCTATACCAATGAAATTACAAGTTCAGTTTCTATTCTCACCCCTTTCAACCCTACTTGCACAATGCAAAATGTTCAAAACATGCTAGGATGAACTGGACAGTATACTTAACATAGCTTTACTTTGGTCAGTGTAATAAAATCTTGTTCTGGCTTCTGAAATGGTTCAGGAGGACTCCTTTGTGTCTCTGCCATTTTTGTTCTTTATTCAAGTTTTCTAGATTTGCTTTTTCCTTGAGACACATATTGGATTCATCCTCCCAAGAGGTAGGTACATCTGCTTTATAGATGATGGTGTTGACTTTCCAGCTTTGTTAAGGTGAAAGGAATATAGTTCTTAAGTGTCAAGCTAAATCTGATAGTATTGCAATAGCTCAAGCCAATGGTTTTTTTGGGAGCTTTGTTGGAAGGAATTTCACTTCCTGGGTAATAGCTTCAAGGTTGGTTGTTTGCCTGTGTGAGCATTCTAACCACTGATGAAAGCAAATTGAGTCACTGACTCATGAAGATGGATACCCAATTCAAAGGCATCTGCTTTCAGTGTAACCACTTTTCTGAGAATACATTTTCAGCTTATCACAAGTGAAGGTGGTCAGTTAGTGCTGGGCAATTATTAGAAGCATTTTAATTTTATTTTTTGCTTAAGGTAAGGTGTTAAGATAACTCATATCCAATTTTTTTTTCACTTAAGCATTCAGAAAGTAAAACCAGTTCATAAAGTCAGATTGAGGAAGAAATCAGAAGGAAATTGATTTTTAAAACCAACAGATGCTACTGATACAATATCTGGGAGGCTGGGAATCTGGTCCACTTTAGTCTCTCATCTCTTGCACCTTCTACTAAAGTACCACCCACTTTTTTCATTCATTCCAGCCTGTTTCCCAATATACCATCTGTCAGCCTCATCCAAGAAAGCTCACAGACACAAGAGGAAAATAGAGTAATATAAAGGCGGCCAATTCGTGCTAGAGGGTTATATCATCGAGATCAAAGATTCCCCAGCCCCTTCCCTTGACTACTGTGCACAATTGTGCACACCCCCCCACGCAGTCTATGGATATAATTAATGCCTATACAGCCTGCAGAGAGGCAGTCCGGAATAATGATCTCTAGAATTCGGAAGATATAGGCTTCAGGTTAGAAACTTAATATTGCTAGATTTTTTTCACTGCAATGCAGAGAAGAATAGGTAATTCAAAGCACACAGAGATCACAGAACCATCAGAGATTGTAGGAATCTCTAGATCATTTATTCCTACCTCCTATTCTTTTTTTTTTGAGGTGGGGGTGGAGTTCTGAAACCTAAAACAGCTCCCCAAGTCGTCTCAAGAATATGCTTGAGAAACAGTGATTGAAATTTCCAATGATTTTTTAATTCTTATACCTCTATAATCTTGGCATGGATTCCATGTCACAGAGTTCTGATTTCCTCATAAGCACATTACATTTTCCATCACCACGCCCTGTCCAAACTGAATATTTTTCTTAATTTAATTTTACCTGATTACAGCAAATAAAATAATCTTTCTCATCTTGGTAATGTCCTTTTATATATTTTCCCAGAAGAATTGTATATCATTTCCCCAGACTTGACAGATTTCATCCCTAGACCATTTCTTCACCAGCCAGTCAGTCTAACCTCTTTTGTTGTTCTTGTTCTATATTATCTCTCTCTCTCTCTCTCTCTCTCTCTCTCTCTCTCTCTCTCTCTCTCTCTCTCTCTCTCTCTTCTCTCTCTCTCTCTGTCTCTCTGTACAGGCAGTGCCTTGCACTGTTCAGCTGTGGTCTAGTAAAAAGAAAAGAAAAGGTGAAATTATCTCCCCTCCCAACCCTTGCTGATGTCCAGAGATCTCCATTCCGGGGCCACATTTACTTTTCTAATTGTAGCCCAGCATGGAAGAGTTGGCTTTAATTTTTTATCAGCTTTCACCAAGTCTTTTTATGCACTGCTGGTGTCCAACCACTGCTTTCCTACATCCTGCTTAGGACTGTGGTTTTCTCTTTCTCTTTGGATGACTCCATCCTTCTCTCTGTGAAATTCCATTTTACTCTTTTAAGTGGAATCTTCTTTTTATGCAGATCAATTTGCGTTTGTCACTGGATATTAAAAATGATTATCTTTTTCTTCTTTTTTCTTTTTTTTCCCTTTTTTTTTCCTACATGTACTTTGGGCACTGGGTCAATGCATTTCTTCCATCCCTTTCTGAGGTTCTATGATAAATAGATCAAATAGTGAATCAAATAGCATTAAACCTGAGGACATAACTGCTCAACTACAGTGATTTATTGGGAAAATTTCTTAGACTGGGGGAATCCATAGAGGTCTGGAAACTGTATATTGAAGTAAATAGCATGTAGGGATACATTTAGCAAATGATAATGACAATTATCAAAACAAAGAGAAGAAGGGGGAAATATATTCCCTAAGGCTGGGAATTAATTGAACACTGGAAGCCACAGAACAGATCTCCCTCCCCCTCACTCCACCCCTTTCCCCTCCCCCTCCTGACTTCCATCACAAATACATCTATTTTGACAGTAAAGCAAAGACTGGAATGGACTCTGGACTGTGGTCCTTTTTTTTCTCCTCAGAGTATTTATTTTTTGGGGGGGCTTGTTGTTGAAAAGCAGACTACCAACAATTTTTATGCTATTCTGCTTTAAGGAAATGACTAGTATAACATTTAGATGTCTTTTGAAATCCATATATGAGCTCCCTACCTGCTGTGCTCAATTTCAGAACCCAGGGCTGTCATTAAGGAAAGACAGAAACCTTTGTTCTCTCTACCAGGCACAACATGTTGCACAAATTTTTTTTTTAGTTGTGGTGGTTGTTATTGTTTTGTTTCCTGGCAGGGAGGGGTGTTTGCTAACCTCCCTTATATTCTTAGCCTTCTGAACATAGACCAAAACATTTTATATCCCTTCCCTGGCACTGGTCAGACCATGGCAATATTTGAAAAATCTTCTTCATGTATTTTAAAGTCCCACATGGAGACATCGGGCCACTTACTATAACTGATGGTTTTCATTCTTTGTGCACTAAAAGCATGTTCCTGGGATGGGCATTGACATTAGAGTTGGTAAAGATCAAAAGTTTCAGAGTTTTTGAAGACCCAAATAGTCAGTTGCTCTAGTAGACCTCGAGATAGAAAATGTGGGCAGGAGATGTGGGTTATACAGCTGGTATTAGTTAATTTGACCTGGATTTTAAGTGTTAGTTCTATCTCTCTTGTTCTTTCTATCAGTGGGTTTGTTTTTCTTCTAGGTTGTCTCTCTCCTTTTCTTCATCTTTCTGTCTGTGCATCTGTCTCTAAGTCTCTTATAGTTCTTTAATTTCACTATTTTTGCTTCCAGTTAACATTAAGAAATGTAGAATTCCAATATTTTTGCCAGAGTTGAAATTAGAAAAAATTAGGAAGTTAAATGATTTCTGAAATAATTAAACTAAAGTCTAATATGTATTTCAGGTAGGGAAAATATTTACTAATATTTTGTCCCCAAGTTTAATTGTAAATCTAAAGATGGTATTTTAAGATTCGTAAATTAGAGCTAGAAGGGAGGTCATACCTCATCCAATTTAATTCCCTCATTCTGAATATAAGGAAAAAGAGATTGTCAAAGCAATCCATGTGAGCACATAATGGTTTAGGAAAAAGATGCTTTGTCACAAATAATTGGAGAAATATACATTGTAAAAACTAAAATTTGACCTAAAAATTGATCTGGATGTATAATTTTGCTTAGTGTAAGAAAACTTCCCATGCCACAGTTATAGGCAGTTTGTTTGTAATCTCTATTCTTAGTGCCTGAGCCACTGAGAGATGGATTGTAATAGAGTAAAGACTTGAACTCAGACCACCCTAAGGGCAATTTGATCTTTTCTTTCACACTTCCTCCTCCATTTTACCTTTCATCCATGAAGTTGGCAGCTTGATGTAGGGGATAGGATACTGACTTTGAAGTCAGTGAAGTACTCAAAGTTCTGACTCTGACACATGCTGGCTGTGGCCCTGGGTAAGTCAGATAACCTCTTCAGTGTACTAGACAACTTTCTAAGACTGTCAGTTGCAGAGAAAGTGCTGAACTGAATTGTTGGAGAGGGTCCCTTCATCTGAGAATCCCCAAATCCAATGAAATCACAGGTTCATCCCTACTTCTGTCCCTAATAATTTAATAAATAGTTATTATTGCAGAGACTATGAGAAGGCAGGCATACTGACATACTATTGCTGGTGGATCAGCAAATTGGTAGAACTGTTATGCAAATATATAAGCAAAGTGACTTAACTATTTATACTTCATGGCCTAAAATTTTCAATACTGGGCATAATTCCAAGAAGGTGGAATGCAAAAAGAAATGTCCTATATATGCTAAAATTTTCATAGCAACAATTTTTTTTGGTAGGGAAAAAACTAGAAAGAAGGTAGATGCCCATGAATTGAAAATGGATGAACAAATTATGGCATCTGTGTGCAGTGAAATAGATCTTATTTTGTTTTTGTATTTCCATCACTAGCACAGTACCTTGCACATATTAGGCACTTAATAAATGCTTGTTCAATTGGATTAGTGTATTCTAAGAGATTGATGAAGCATGCAGAGAAACTTAGGAAGATGTATGAACTGTTAGAAGGTAAGAAAGCAGAAATAAGAGATAATGTATAAAACAAACTAAAACAATATTAAATGGTAGCCAAACTCAGATTAATTTCAGTGATGAATCTTGGAACCAGAGAAGATATGCTGTGACACATTTCCCTACTCTTTGTAGAAACATGAAAGACAATGGGGACAAAATATTGCCCATGCTGTTGAATGCAGTCATTCTCTTAGTTTTCCTTAATCTTTTTTTTAAGAACAAATGGGAAATGGTTGTGATCTAAAAACCAAAATATGTCAATCAAACTGGAAAAAAAAGAGAGAATACTCTCAGATAACCAGGTAAACAGATTATTTAAGGGTTAACCTGCCACAGGCTGTGTTTCCCCTTTTGTGTCCTCCTGGTGCCTGCCTTTTAGCATTTTTACGGTTGATCTATCAGAGAGAATAGGCAAAAGAGAGAGGAGGTAAAAAAATCCTTGTAGGTCTAATGAGAGAAGACTGAAACTAATGGATAAAAGGAGGTTTCAATTGTATCTACAGATTTCTTGTATCCATGGTTTCCCTCTGCCTCAAGGCCAGTGACAGGCAAAATTGCAAAGAAGGCAGTTTGGCTTGCACACTCTTCTATTCCCATTCAGAGTCTCTTTTCTCTCTTTCAGCATCTCACCCCCCTGCCATAAGAACCTGCTCAAAGTCTCCTGGCTACTCCAGAGCCCTACAATACAGCCACATCCTTTGGACCTTGCCTTCCCCATCTTCCTTGGTATAGTAGCTGGCTAATTTGATAAACTTAGTTTTTGTTGTGGTGAATGGTTGATAAATACAGTGCATTTACCCCTCTCAGGTAACATATTGGCATTTCAATAGAAGCTTTAAATGATTTAATGGAGAGCAGTGCCTAGTGAGTAAATTTCAGACTCAGGTGTCAAGTCAATGGGGAGGATATTCTGTGGTAGGAGGATCCTGAAGGGCCCTTCACATCAAGCTTGGCCTTACTGATAACCTGGCTGTTCTGTCTTTCATTAACATAGATGTAATCATGAGCTAACAATTTGTCAGGCAACCAGTTCTGTTTCTAAGCTTGGAGATCTGATACTATTCCTTCGGTATCACAGTTTTCAGATAAAGGCTCCTGTCCACTTAATGTCTGGCAAAGTAGAGACTGTTAGTTGGCTGCTGAGTGAGAACAGGGTATTTATTGTATACAGAAGACTTATGCACAGTCATGGAATCCTGATACATGCCTCCAAGTCCATGTGGGGATTTATTGTATCAGTCAGAACATACTGTGTTTGCTCATAAGGGCTGAGCTTTCATTGGCCCATCTCCCATTATATTAGCTTTCCTCAGATGTAATTCAGGAAAGTTATTGGCACTAGGAGAAGCAATTCCTTTATCCATATCCCCCTCTCAGAGGTTCATAGTAATTCATCCTTCTCATTCAAACATAGCCTGAGAGCTCAAGTATTACCCCTAACACTGATCCCTCAGTTGCTAAAGTACAACCCTCCCTGCTCCTTCCCCCAACAATTTTGTGTTTATTTTTGTTTCTCAGAATATGTCATCATGGAAGACATTTTGTATAATGATGAACTTCCTCTGATCTCTCTTCAAGAGAGTAGGTAGAGTTGTTTCCCATTGATCATGCCTGTCTCTAACCATTGGGAGCTGGCTCTACTCCCTTCTCCTTCCTACCCAGACCACTAGCCTTGTTTGTTTCTTTTCTTTTTTTTTTTTTAACCACTGCTGTTCTTTGAAGGCAAGAGACTCAGAAGAGAAAAGCATATTTGAGAAGTGAACAGCTGGTAAAGAGATGGTTTTGAAGATGGGATTTAGAGTTTTGGACCATGGCTTACATTGCAGGAATGACATGGTCCTGGCAGGGACTGAGTGTATTTAATAAGGACTTGGAAGAATGTATTTGCCTGGATTCTTGTAAATCTAGTCAACAGAACTTTCAACTAAAAAGGATGATGAGGGAAGAAAATTGCCTATGTATATTCGTCAAGTCACATGCCACAGAGAACACCTATAACAAGGGAAGAAGAATAGCAGCTAAGATACTCAAAATCTCATTGGTGACAAAAATCTAAGAAAGGAATCAGTATAGGTAGCAGTCAAGAAGAACTAGAGAATATAAAGAGGGGCAAATTTGCCCTCATAGGTATTACTGGGGCTTGGTGAAATATTATCTGTGACTGGAATATGGATCTGGAAGGATGTATTTTAATTAAAAAAAAAAGACAATGTGGAGGTGGAGTATTCTATGTCATAGAGACATGCTCACATGAAGAAATCTAAGGCAAGGTGAAGCATGGTGTATAGCATTTGGGAGAGGATTAACAAAGGCAAAAACTGGCATTAGAGGATACTACAAACCACCTGGACAGAAAGAGGAACTAGATGAGGATTTTGGGGCAAGGATCACATAAGTGACACAGAGACATGATGAAGCAGTGATGGGGAAACTGAATTATCAACACATAGTCTGTAGCTTTCTACTTAAAACAGAGATGCTATTAATTCCTTGACTTTTTAAAAAAATATTTCCCCCTCCAAAAGATGGAATAACTGAATGAGGTTCTATTTTGGATCTTATCTTAGCCAACAAGGAGGAACTGATTGTTGGGGTAAGAATGATAGGAAACAAGGTTAACTTGTGAAATACATGTTTGTGGAAGTCTCACTCTTCAAGTATTTGTTGTTGTTTTTACCTTTAATTTTTGTTTTATTTTTCTCAATTACATGTAAACAAAAATACTTAACTTTAAATTTTCAAGATTTTGAGTTCCACACTTCTTCTCTCTCCTTTCCTTAGAAGGCAAACAATTGATATAGATTATACATATACAGTCATGCAAAACATTTCTGTATTAGCCATGTTGCAAAAGAAAATATAGACGCTCCCCAAGAATAATAGTTTTAAATAGTATATTTCCATTTGCATTCAGACTCCATCCATTCTTTCTGTGGAAGTGGATAGCATTTTTCATCCAAAGTCCTTTGGAATTGCTTGGATCTTTGTATTGGTGAGAATGCTAAGCCATTCATGGTTGATCATCATCATTTGTTATTGTATACAATGTTCTCCTCATTCTGCTCATTTTATTTTGCGTCAGTTCATGTAAGTTTTCCAGTTTTTTATGAAAGCATCTTGCTCATCATTTCTCAGAGGATAACAGTATTCCATCATAATCATACACCACAACTTGTTCAGCCATTCCCCAACTGATAGGTGTCCTCTCAATTTCCAATTCTTTGCCATCACAAAAAGAATTGTTATAGCTATTTACAACTATTTAAAAATGTATACATATTTTTTACAGATAGCTAGGTGGCACAGTGTATAGAGGGCCAGGCCTGGAATCAGAAAGGCCTGAGTCCCAATCCAGCCTCAGAAACTTACCAGCTGTGAGACCCTGAGTAAATCACTTAACCCTGTTTCTCTCAGTTTCCTCATGTAAAATGAGCTGGAGAAGGAAATGGCAAACCACTCCAGTATCTTTGCCAAGAAAATCCCAATTAGGGTTACAAATAGTTGGATGCAACTGAAATGATTCAACAACAACAAATAAATATTTTTGAACATATAGGTCCTTTCCCTTTTTCTTTGATGTCTTCGGAGTACAGACCTCATAGTGGTATTGATGGATTGAAAGGTTTGCACAGTTTTATAGCCCTTGGGCATAGTTCTGAATTGCTCTCCTAAATGGTTGGATCAGTTCATAACTCTACCAACAGTATACTGGTGTCCAATTTTCTCATATCCCCTCCAACATTTTTGTCATTTTCCTTTTATGTCACATTGGCCAATCTGACAGGTATGAGGTGATACCTTAGAGTTGTTATAATTTACGTTTCTCTAATCAATGTGATTCAGAACATTTTTTTATATGAATATAGATAATTTTGATTTCTTCCTCTGAAAACTTCCTGTTCATGTCCTGTGACCATGTACCAATTGGGGAATTGTATGTATTCCTATAAATTTGACTCAGTTTTCTATATATTGGAGGAATAAGGGCTTTATCAGATAAACTTACTATAAAAATTTTCCCCCAGTTTCTTGCTTTCCTTTTAATCTTGGTTGCACTGGTTTTGTTTGTGCAAAATCTTAATTTCATGTGATCAACATTATCCATTTCATACTTCATAATCCTCTCTTTTTCTTGTTTTGTAATAAATTCTTCCTTTATCCATAGATCTGTCAAGTAAAATTCCACACTCCCCTAATTTGCTTCTGATATCACCCTTTATTTCTAAATCACATACCCATTTACTCTTCAAGTATTTGAAAAGTCATCAGCTGGAAGAGGAATTAGACTTCTGCCGCTTCACTTCAGAGGGCAGAACTTGAGTCAGTGGATGAAAGATGCATAAAGAAAATTTAGAAAATATAAGGGTGATATTTTCTAACAGAGTTATCCAAAGATGTGTAGTCTGTCTTGGGAGGTAGGAGATTCTTGACTTCATAGGAAGTCCCCAAGTAGAGATTTTATGATCATGTGATGGTAATATTGTGGAGAGGATTCTTGTTCAGCTATGGGTGGGACTTACTGGCCATTGAGACTCATTTCTAACTCAAATTTGAATCAGGTGCTGTGAGTCAATAGCCCAGTCTTCAGGGGGTGTGCTGGTAAATGTTTAACAACTAACTCTAGCAAAAGGGAGGAGGAGGAGGAATGCACCATCATATTTTTACATTTAATCTACATTATTGACATTTTCCCATCACTTCCATAAGACAATCAACAAATCAATAAATGAATCCCTGATTTCTCAGTTTCTGAGGTGAAAATACATTGAACCTCTAACTATTTTTTCTCTTGAGATAGTTCTAGTTGACTACAGCATACTCTTGCCTGGATTCAAGTTACAACTCTGCAAATAACAGATTAAGTAACATTTAGTACCTCATTCTCTGCCTCAAGAATTACTTGAGTATAAGATTATGGGATACCTAATCATATTTAGAAATTATCATGGCAACTATAATTAAGAGGCTATTTGTCCATTTCTAATAACATCTTCACTAAGATTTCCAAAATGCCATTTCACATTTGAAATGTACATTTTTTAAATTTGCACAACAGCTATATCCTTAACTACCTATTTGGACAAGCTTATATTTTCAATGTACAAATTAACCCTCAAATGCATGTTTGGCATTGTCCAGTGAAATGAGTAAGCAATGCAATTAGCAGCCTAAAACAGGAGGAGTTAGGAGTGATTGCAGAAACTATGATGAGTTTCACCACTCATCGATGTGAGATTAATCTCTATGGAAAACAAGGAATGATTCAGATAATTTAATCTGGGTCTTTATTGAATGATGCCTATGCAGAATTTGAGGACAAAATGTGGTGACAGAATATACAGGAGCAGTGGTAGCATGACATTGGAACTCTTTTCTCTTTGATTTGGGAGCTTAGAAGGGGAAAGCTAAAGTTGAAATTATGACCTTTGCTACAATTCTTTCAGTGGTTCCTGGTTGTACTGAAACCTGCAGTCTTGCTGTGTAATCATTTAAGAAAGAGTTGATGATAACTTTTGCCCTATTTGCTCTATTTTCAATTGATTTTAAACTTGCCCAATTCTTTTGAAATTGTTTGGACATGTTGGTTTTGGAAAGAGGGTAGTTCTGAAGTCTTAGTGCAGTGTTAGAATTACTGACTTTTAACCTTAGTTTTGATAGTCAGGCACTCAACCACTATTGGCACATCTCTTTAAGCCTATTTGCTACTCATAGTTTAAAAAATCTTTGTTTAGAGAATTGCATAAGCTTCTGGGCTGCAATGATTTTTAAATAATAACGAAAATCACTTTCTTCTCCTTCAAATGAAACAGTGGGGAAAATAGGACTTTTCTGACTTTCTACCTTCTACATTGATTTTGTCATTTCTGCTTCACCTTTGACTCCTCCAAGCCTGGGCATTCCAGAATATAAGTAAGGGAAATAATTTCCTTCCTCTGAAATGATGCCTGTTGATCAATTGAAAAGGAGTAAGGGCAGCCAGGCAATATGCATTTATGAAGCATTTACTATTTGCCAGGCACTGTGCTAAACACTGGGGATACAAAGAGAAGCAAAAGGAAAGACAGTCCCTGCCTTCAAGGAGCTTGCATTCTAATAAAAGAGGACAACACATAAAAGGTAGCCAAAAAGAGATTGGGAGGAGGCACCCATGTTGGGCCATGGTGAAGTCCAGAAAATCAGAAGCGCAGCTAGGAGGGGAATAAAGTATGGCTAGCCTGGGTCCATTTCCAAAATGGAGGTTTCCAGAAGGGAACTCACCAATGGGAGAAGTAGTCTGGCATAGCAGAGAGATGTCCTACTTAGGGGTAGGAGGGGTATGTGTTCCAAGTGCTGAGGAAAATTCCAGGTAGCTGAGGCATGATGGCAAAGTTTGGAGAGAGAGTAACAAGGGACAAGAACAAATAATCAGGTTTATAGGATTCTAGGATGCTTGGACCAGGATAAATAGATCTTGAAGGTTTCCATATTGAGCCTAATACATATGAAGAAATCCAGAGAGGTGCTCAGCATTGGAAGAAGTATTTAGATTCTTCTCCTTCCACCCCTCCCCACTTTTCTAAGTTCAATAGTCCAGGTTAGAGTACAGATGGATGTTGTTTACTAAAATAACGTGGTTTAACAATCAGGATAACACAAGATTTAGCAGGTTCTACATTAAGGGACTGGAGGGCATGGAATATAATATTCCAGAGGGCAAAGGAGATAGGATTACAAAGAAGAATCACCTACCCAGCAAAACTGAGTATAATCCTTCAGGGGAAAAAATGGTCATTCAGTGAAATAGAGGATTTTCAAGCATTCTTGATGAAAAGACCAGAGCTGAATAGAAAATTTGACTTTTAAATACAAGACTCAAGTGGAACATGAAGAGGTAAACAGGAAAGAGAAATCGTAAGAGACTTATTAAGACTGAACTGTTGACATTCCTGCATGGAAAGATGATATTTATAACTCATGAGACCTTTGTCAGTATTAGGGTACCGGGAGGGGAAAAATTATACATATGGATAAATAGATAGGTGGATAGATAAATGGATAGATAGATAGATAGATAGATAGATAGAGGGCACAGCATGAGTTGAAGATGAAGGGGTGATATCTGGAGAATAAAATTAAGGGGTGAGAGAGGATTACACTGGGAGAGGGAGAAAGGGAGAGGTAGAATGGGGGTACATTATCTTGCACAAAACAGACAAGAAAAGGTTCTTACAGTGGAGGGGAAACAGGGGAAGTTAAAAGGAAATGAGGGAATCTTATTCTCATAGGATTTGGCTTAAGGAGGGAATAACATACACCCTCATTTGGGTATGGAAATCTGTCTTACCCTACAGGAAAATAGGGGAGGAAGGGGACAAGAGAGAAGGGGGATGATAGAGAGAAGGGCAGATTGGGAAAGGTGTAATCAGAAGGAAGTACTTCTGAGGAGGGACAGGGTCAAAAGAAAGAATAGAATGAATGGGGGGGCAGGATAGGATTAAGGGAAATAGAGTTAGTTTTTCACAACATGTCTACCATAGAAGTGTTTTGCATAACTGCACATGTATGGCCTGTATTGACTTGCTTGCCTTTTCAGTGAGGGTGGGTGGGGTGGGAGGAAGGGAGAAAATTTGGAACCCAAAGTTTTAGAAACACGTGGTTAAAAAAAATGTTTCCACATGCAACTGGGAAATAAGAAATACAGGAAATGAGGTACAGAAATCTATCCTGCCTTACAGGAAAATAGAAGGAGAAGGGGATAAGAGAAGGGGTGGGGGAGACATAGAAGGGAGGGCAGACTAGGGGAAGAGGCATTCAGAATGCAGGCCATCTTGGGGAGGGGTGAGATGGGGTGAAAATTTGGAATTCAAAATCTTGTGGAAGTAAATGTTGAAAACTAAAAATAAATTTATTTAAAAAATCCACTTTAAAAAAAATAATGTGGTTTAGAAGAGGAGTACAATGATAAGTGATTCTTAAAAATTCAGATTTTGCTGTCATGAATGAGAGAAAAGGGCTGAGCATTTTCTATAACAATATGACATTGACTTCCATGTATTAGGTCCTTAAATGATTACCTCACATTCACATTAACAGGGAGGGGCAACATTTATTCAACAAAATGGCACAGTGAAAATAGATATAGATTTAGACCAAAAGCTGAGAGCTTGAATTCTGGCTATGCTTCATGCTAACTATATAATTTTAGCCAAATCACGTGATCTCTATGTGCCTTAGTTTCATCATCACTCAAATTAAGTGATTAGATTTTACACTGTATGCTACAATAAACTTTAAATGTATTTGCAATCTAAAAATGAAAGGGATAGGGTTATAGAGGGCCAAGATGGTACAATAAAAGAAACAGTAGAGCTCAGCTTCCTCTACCAACCCTATTATTTAACTCTGAAGAATAGGTGAGTCAAAAATAAATCAGAGTAACAAATGATAATTTTGTTAAAGATAAGGAGAATAATGAGAAAACATATCAAATTTTTGAGATGCAGCCAAAGCAATATAGAGGAAAACTTATATCTCTAAAAACTTTCTGTAACAAAAAAGAGGAAAAAAATTGATGAATTGAGAATAC